>NC_057767.1:2592773-3978993 GCF_010389155.1 Erigeron canadensis | reverse complement strand
AGTCATTTTGTATGTATATATGTATTAATTGGATTTGAAAGTGTTTCTATATGTATGTATATATAGTGAATATGCACAAATTTGATGTGGATGTACTCGAGATGGATGCGCAAAATAGAAAGTTTGATTTTAATGCTTCAAACTATGATCAAACACTCAAAGTAATGATAATTAAGTCTAAATAAACGATGCCAAATTTATGGACTTACAATGTTAAAATGAATATTTGTTGAGTCACTTTGTAAATATATATGCGTGTGTGTATGTTAATTTGATCACTTTGTTGAGACTGACTGAACTGGAAGTTATATGTATTAATCCGAGACCGCACTTGAAGTGGAAATTTAGTTAATTTGGTTTTTGCTAGATGAGTTATGGAATACAACAACCCTAGTTATAGAATGTTGAAATCTATGTGGAGTATGATTTTACGGATAGCTCACCTTGCTGATGCCAGACTGACACAGGTGTAATAAGGACTTAAGGTTCAAGTAGCTGATCCTACTTTACGAAGGAATTTTTTTGATTAATCAGCTTCCTCGGGGGGGTTGAACTTGAGATACATTCTGAAGGGAATATGTTATTTAAGGAGAATAAATCGTATGGTTTTAATCATTATAATGTAAAATCCTGATCTGAATTGGTTCTCGATTGATCTAATGTATTCAACTGTTGAAGAGTGAACACTTTATATAGGTCACTTGCTTTCAATGTTAGGTTAGCTCTTGTTAGATGAGTTATAGAATGTTAAAATCTTCTAGTAATTTGATTTTCCGTAAACTCCAACTGACGAGTCCCAGACTGTACCAAGCCTATCACGTAAGAGGTAAGCTGTGTTCACATAGATGGCACGCATGGTTGGCGGTCCAACATAACCAAGGAGTTTTTTTGATAGTTGAGGTTCCTCCTCTGGGAATTGAATTCGTGGTACTTTTTAAATGCCTCATTATCCGGAACCATACTATACGTTGGAGGCTTTTAGGAAATTTTTGTTTTAGAGGAAATAAATTGTTTGCTTTAGAGTTGCATGCACCAATGGCTATATTAACCGATCCAGATCCGAACTTCTAGATTCTGGCTTAATGTAATTGTTTTTCTGGAAAGGCATAGTTTAATGTAACTTAAACAACTTTGGATGAGTGAAGACCACTTTATGAGGGTCACTTGTGTATAAAGGATCCTATATTTTAATTCAATTATATTAAATAGTCTAATTATGAACTTCTACTTTTGGTGGATGCAAGTTAGGGGTGAAATTTGATTTCAATTACAATTGGTAGATGTTTATGCCAGATAACTGAAGTTTTCAGTGGTGTTAAAAATCTATTAGGAATCTTTTTTATCTGGTATTAAATAAAATGTTGATTTGAATTACGCACTTACACTCACCGATAGCTATCAGTTAGTACGAAAATTTCTGGATAGAATCCAAACCTGGATTGCTTCTGATTTAAGCTAAAATAGTCAACTACTGAAGAGTGAAGACCACTTATTCAGGGTCGCTAGACCACTTATTCAGGGTCACTTGCTTTTAAAGTGATTTAGTAACTTAATGATTCAAATACTTTTAACAATGGGGATCCCAATAAGTTGTACTGTTTGATATACATATGAGCTTGAGATAAACCAAATAACAGAGGCTGGCTAATTCTAGGCTTAACATTTTTGAGGCTGTAAATTGGGAAGTCTCCTTACAAATTGATCTTGAATATGGTTAACTATCTTTATTAGTTCAATTATATTTTTCAATGCAATTATTTTTCTTTGTTTATGTTGATATTCTAAGCACTTCCTTATGCTCCTATGTAGTTAGGTCGGAACTTTATGGAGCACACTACTTCTACCCGCTCCACATCAGCCGGAAGGCCCTCAGTGTCTGTTCGCACAGGACAAATGGTGCCTCCTAATAGACCATCTTTAAGACACCCTGGTTCCGTTCCACCCCCTATAGAACCTCCTGCTGGAAACAGAAATAGAGAAAAAAGGTATCAAACGCTTTTACTTTACCTCACTTTTTTGGTTGAAGTTTCTATTTAGAGGTTCTATCTTTAAATATAACATTGGCTCTTATATTAATGATTAAGGAATGCAAGCTAGAATGCGCTTTTTGTTTGTTCGAGGTGTAAACTTATTAGATGTATATCTTATATCAAGTTCATTCCAACCCTTATTTTTGGTAACTTATTCTGATATTGGTAAATCAAAGCCAACTTAGAGGATATTAGCTCTATACTTGCTAAAAAAGGGAAGTATTATTATTGACTACTTAGTTACGCAAGTATTTATAGACTAAAGTGGAGTACGTAAGTTGATGGCTGCAAGTTCAATGAAATTGTAATTGTAATTTAGGTTTATTAAGTGTCTACTAGGTGACTTGAAGAAGACTTGTGAACTTTAAATGTTTAGATATCCCTATATATGTACATGTATATGTATGTATGAATATTAAGATATTAGTGTGTTTCACCTGTCCTGATTTGCTGTCTACAAGCCTTTTATCCCTGATGACTTGAAGTTAGGCTAGAAAGAGAAACTCAAAAGAAATTATAAAGGCAATGACACCCTATTGAAGTTCTGTGGAGGGAACCCCAACAATTCCAAGACCGATGACATTTTTCCATGCTTTCTTATTCTATATGGGTTCCTTTATGTATGTTACTCAAATCTTTTTGAACCACTGTCCTATGTCAGTATCGGCTGACCTCTTCTTTTTTCTTTTTCTTTTTTTCCTTCTTATTTTGGCATAGTCTGGTATATATAATTTTGAAGCAGTAAGAGGATACTTGTTTAAGATCACAGCATATGAATCAGTCTGTGTGGTTATCAGGTCATGCTATGGTTTTCTTTTTTCCGCCCATGTCTTAGGAAGTTAGGAGTCACATTCTTAGAATACATTTACATGACGATAATAGCTACTAAGAGAATAGTGATAAGAATTAATTTATATATAGACCATATAACCTGGGTATGGTTGATTGTTTCTAATCATAAGTTTAGGGTTCCCTTTGGTTCGTATCATTGAACAGTTACAAATTAATTTTGTAATTGTTCCTTAAATTATATAGCTTATTGTATGACACTGTAGAGGCTTGCTTTTGCAGTAAAAATTGTGTCCTCCCAAATCCCCCCGCCCACCCTTCCCCCTATCTTGATTTTTAACTTTGTCAACATATAATTTCCTATTCTAACATCTTTAATTATTATGAGTGCACATCCCAGGTTTACCGATATTGGACGTGGAGGCAAAGATATGGGAGATCAGCATGAGGCATCTGCACTTCGCGATGAAGTATTACTTTTTTTTTATTTGAATATAAAATTTACTTCTATGCCTTACAAGATGAAATTATTAAAAGAATATATAATGTAATGGTATTTAGTGGCCATAAAGATTAGGATGTAAGTGATGAGCTTACGTTCATGATACATTTTGACAACTCTTGATGTAAATTGGCGCTTTATTGCAGCTTGATATGCTACAAGAAGAGCATGACATTGTGACAGATAAGGTGAGTCCATTCTTCTGATTCCTTTATTGATCCCCAAACATATAAATATAGTACTGTAATGAAAAGAGGACTCATGGTCGCTACATACTTTGAATTTTATGCATATATCTTTTTCAGCTTCGTCGTGTAGAAGAAAAGCGTCTAGAGGCAGAGGCCAGGGCAAGGGAGCTGGAGAAACAGGTATACAGTGACTATCTTCCGTTGGTGGCAAGATGGATGTTTTGGATGGGCTGGGTAATCTTTAATATGGATAGAAAGTCGGAAACCATCATGATCAGGCTGACCCAAAATTTTCTGTTCATTTTTCTAGCAAGTGTAAATAGTTGAGTGTATTTAGTAGTTAAAATAAGGACATAGTATGCTAATTTTTAGTCTTTGTTGAATATAAAACAATACTGTATTGCAAGTGGTATGCTTAATAACAGGTGCTGACTTGATCGGTCCCTTTTTAATATCTGTTTGATAACTTAAGATTCAGTTGGCTTATAATAATTTTGACAGCACACCGTAGTTATTTCCACCTGCAAAATATGTTTCCTATAGGTGGCTTCTCTAGGAGAAGGAGTATCTTTGGAGGCCAAGTTGTTGAGCAGGTAAATTTAGATATATGGGATTTATTATCAGTTTTTGATGCCTTGCATTACACACAGAACATGATGTAATGTATTATTTTTCTTTATTTAATGCAGAAAAGAAGCAGCAATACGTCAAAGAGAGGTAAATTGAATACAAACTTGGCTGTTGAATACTAATTTGCTGTTAGATGTTTTTTATCTTGAAGAACACGTGTTGTAAATATATAAAAACAAAAACTCTTTTCAGGCTGCTTTGAAAGCTGCACAACAGACAAAAGATGGAAGAGATGTTGAAGTTTCTAACCTTCGTGCAGAACTTGAGGTAATTACACATCGAAATTATGCATTCTCCTGGTTCTACTGAATTTAACTTTTCTGGTGCTGACTGCTTTTATTTTGTTAATCTGTTTGAATCAGAATTTAAAAGATGAGACAGCAGGTGCCATGGAGCAACTCAAGGAAGCTGAATCTGAAGCAAAAGCTCTTCGCACGATGACACAAAGAATGGTTTTGACTCATGAAGAGATGGTAAGCCTGATTTTCCGTTGCATTTTCTAAAGCTTCCATCTATTTATTTTATTTTTAGTTCTTGCCTTATTCTAGACTTTGTTTTCAGGAGGAGGTAGTATTAAAGAGGTGTTGGCTTTCTCGTTATTGGGGTTTAGCTGTACAACATGGTAAAACTCTTCCCACTTGTTGCCAAAACTGGCGGCTGAATTGTCTTTCTTTGCATTGTCTGTAAAACTGAAGATCCCCTCTCAATGGGTTTGGGAAGATGGCCAAATGGGCAGGTTGGGAACGGGTAATATTGTAGTAAGAGATGAGCTGGGATTAGGTTGGTCGAAACACTCTTTATTCTCTTATGACTTGCAAATTAGGGATGGATAGTAAGTTTATTAAATATGATTACAAATTCATATATCTGCTATGTCAATAACTGTTTGCTTGATACACAAAAAAACTATGTAGGAGGTTTTATGCATTAAAGTTACATTTTGGCAGATTTTCCACCCGTTTGACCAATTAGACCTTTTTGTGTCAGCAATTACAAATGGGTCAAAACTGCCACCTTTTGGTGTGAGTAATTACGTGTAATTTACCCATTTGACTTCTTAAGGATAGAACATAGCGCAAGTTATGTCGTTAACAAGCAAATGGGTCTAAAATGTTACCTCTAGATCTTGTGTGAGCAATTTTGTGGAAACCAATTGAAAGTTTTATTTGCCAAATTCATTGGTTGTGGACAACCGATCAGTTTGGCCATACTTGGAAAATATAATGGGAAAGGATACCATTTGTCTAATTTAAACTCTTTGATTATAAGGTATTTGTGCTGACATAGCGGGATCAAAGCATGAGCATTGGTCATCATTTGCACCCTTGCCATTTGAAGTTGTCATTTCAGCAGGGCAAAAGGCGAGAGAAGAGTCTTGGCATGGTGGCAAGTTCATTAATTCAACAGTTATCATGTTTATCTGCTGCATTCTTATATATATGTAACTTATATATGACTTATGAGCAGGCGATGATGATTCTGACCGGAGAAAACATGTCCGTGATATCAATGACTTGACTGGTGAAGGAAATATAGAGAGTATGCTTTCTGTTGAGATGGGTTTGAGGGAAATGGCTTCCCTGAAGGTCTCTTCTTTGCCATCAACTAAAACCCTAATTTTGGCTTTGATAACTGGTGTGTTACATATATGTATATTCCTTTACATTCTTAAAACGGTTTATATTTGCATTTGAAGGTAGAAGATGCCGTTGTGCTGGCAATGGCGCAGCAACGCCGTCCAAATTTAGTCCGGCAATCTATCCCTGGTAGGGTCCATTTTTAATGTTGCATGCTGTACGGCCTAAAAATTTTGTAACTTATATTTTTGCCAAGGATGATGGAAGTAGATAGCTAATAGAGGTGGCAATCTTGACCCATTTTACACAAATGGGTTGATTTCAATGGTCTATTGGATTAGACTACAAATGGGTTGATATTAATGGTCTATTGGAGTAGAGTAGTAGACTACAAGATTTATAATATAAACATAACTGATTATGTGGTATAGCATTGAGCAGATCAGACTGGTTGAAACTCAAATCTCATCCAAAATGTAGTTAGATGCACAACAGTTCTAAATTACTTTATTAATCGAGTTTATATTACTATTGTAATACAATACTAATCTTATTAAACACTATAGTTATATATAGAGTAAAAAAGTATATGTGGGTCAAGCCAAACCACCCTAGCCTGTTCTGACTTGTATTATAATAGGTCTTGTAGTGGTGCCTAGGGTGTTCAAGTCGCGTCAGGAACATAATAGGATAGGTTTTGTAAGTGCTCAAGTCTTGGTTAATAAAATTTTCCACTCATATTGGCTTTTCATCCATTATGTCCACCCTGTCATTTTTGCCTTCCCTTCCTATTGTATTTAAGTTTGTACCCCAACTTCTGCACACCAAATTGTTTACAGTTTGTCTTTTTTTGCAGATGCAAAATCGCCGGGTGATACCAAGTTTGTAGAAGGATTTGGTAATGGTTTTTACTAGAATTCTTTTCGTATATGCACGAGACTTTATAACTGTACCAATTTAAGGATGTCATGTAATAGATTTCTTGTTTGATCGTTTCGGCATGTTTGTAACTCATTGGCTTTCCAGATTTTAGCTGCATAGAATAGTGACTTTCCATTGCATAATATTCGAGTTTAAGCTTTGAATAACTTTAGCTGCTTACCTCTATTGCAGAGTTGAGTCTCGAAGAAGCTGAAGATGTTTCTTTCAAAGAGGTACGCTTCATGTTTATCTTTCTCCTTTTTTGAACTGTTCATGTTTATCTTTCTGTATGAATGATGCAAGAATAGTATTGAGTGTTTAGTATTCAAGAGTTTGTCATTCTGGTTCAATGGTAGGATAGCGCACAAAGTGCATTAAAACGTATACAACCTTTTTTTAATGACTGTATTCAAAGATTCAGTTATTTAACACAATTTGCGGTATGTATTTTATGATGACAAGACAGCAATATATTGATGCTTATAGCCTCTTAGATTTGGTTTATATATAAAATGAACTAGCATATTACCCGCGCAACGCAGTGGTGGCGGATATCTTGAGAAAGCTCATCTATTTTTTTGAACTTATAATTTAATATAGCAAAAAATGGCGGCTGGGGTTTGGTGGTGCCATCAGTGGTTTTCAGTTGGTGATGCAAGAGGGTTCAGTGGTCCCTGAATAGATCCTATTCATTTGCATTAATATAAACTGGAGTAAGAAATGTATGAGTCAGCTCTGACCTGACCTGTTTAAGCCATGATCCATTTTTACTTGTCAGCCAACCTAATCATATCATCAGTACAATATGATTAAGGTTCATTATTGGATTCTTGTGCAGGCTTGGCTTACATATTTTTGGAGAAGAGCCAAAGTTCATGGTGTAGAGGAAGATATTGCTGAAGATAGACTTCACTTTTGGATAAGCCGTAGTGCAACATCTCCCACTTCTCATGATGCCGTTGATGGTATAATCCTCTTTGGGACTTTCTTTTTTCTTGTCAAACGATTTTCAACAGTTAAATATGCATATAGTATTTATGTCCACAAAAAAGTAGGCATGAAAAGAAAGTGAGATATGACCTGAAACTCCCTCGAGTTATCAAAACAATGCTTATTTTATAGAGATTGTAGGTCAAAATGGGTTCGGGTCAGAACATATGTTCTGTTCTATATGGGTAAAAGATCAGATCAGGTGAAGTTGGATTGACCAATGGATGCATTTTTATAATCTTGTAAATAGGTCATTAATTAGCTTAAAAAATCTTATTTGCTAGAATTCTGGAAATAGGCGAGATTTTTCTGAATCAAAAGTTTAGGACATTGTAAGCATTTGGAAGCATGTAGGAGTCATTTGCCCTGTTTAGCCCTTTTGACTTGTTGAATCATCTTCTTATTAACCAGTTTTTAATAATTTATCTATTGGACTTGTTTCCATGTTTACTAGATTATTAAACAAACGGGTTGATGCCATCACCTTCACTTTTACTACCTCCTAAAGCACGTTATTCAAACATCTATTAAATTGTTTCTGTTGTACTCAGTACCTCATATTTAATGCAACCATCTATTATTAAAAAGTGATCCCCAATTATTCAGGTCCACCCCATCCCATTCGAACCTGTCGTATGGCATTTGGTTGTTATGTTCTGAATATAATATTATGTGGTTTATTGTAGTTGAACGAGGGTTAACAGAGTTGCGGAAGTTGGGAATTGAACAACAGCTGTGGGAAGCTTCTCGCAAGGAAATAGACCAGTCATCTTCATTACCTGTCGATAACTCCAAAGATTATGCAGATGAAGATGCCTCCTAGTGATTCCTCTTTTATTTTATTTATTTTCTTTTCTTAATTTAAAAAGTGATTTGAAATGAAAATTTTGCGTTTAGAGTGTTAATATATGAACCGGTATGAGTTTGTGCAAATTTTTCATGTATAATAGGCTGGATGGTAATGTTATAGAATGATAGATACATGTAGTTACAATATCTGTAATTCTGGGAACTATTCAATTGTTTGAACAAGTGTCACATTGAGTGCAAGAGTAGCCTGTTTTAGGCTATTTGTGATTTGTATAAACAGACAGGCTTATTCAGAAAGCTATCAAGTGATTATTTTCCTTGTTAATAATACCTTAGTGTTTTAATACAATAATACATATGTTTTGCATGTACGATATTCAATGGATTATTAAGTCATCTAAAATGTGGTCAATGGTTAGAAAAAAGACATTATGCTTATTTCGAGTCTTGTGTATGAGAGCTAAAGAAATAAATGGTTATACGAATTGTATCTGTCGCTTGTACACTTTCAGATTTCATCTCAGAGACATCTTTTAGCATTCCGTTCATGTGGCTTGTTTTTTTTTCCCATTTATTGGCTTGCAAAGTCATTCGGATACTTATATTAAAAAGATATAGGCGTTTTCATATTTAACTTGCATTATCTGTTTAATGCCAATAAAATAAGAAATGTTATTGTAAATAAAATAATTTGAAATATTGTATATCAACTAACAAACTAAAACAGGATTGAAACTATTTTTATTTGAGACGTGCCGTTTTATTTAAACGACACACGTTTTAACTTATATTTATCCTATTATTTAAATAACATAAAAGATTTAAACTTTTAATTAATTGATATATAAAGATAGATACTTAAAGTAATTAAAACTCTTATATTTAATATCTTATTATATTCATTATTATTGTAATTATAATTTTCCATCACAAGTTTTATATTTAAGTAGAAATTTATAATTTATGACATTATTATTTATATATATAATATATAAAAATTAAATATATTTATTCTATATTGTATTTTAAATTAATTAGTAGATAATATTAATTGTAATTATCTACATGCATTTAATAGGGCTCAAATTTTATTTTATTTTTATAAACAAATTATTCGATCAATGTATATAATCAATTCGTAAATTGTACAAACATTAAGGTCAATAAAAATTAATAAATAAATAAACTTTATTCATTCTATAAGGAGTGTATATTATAACATTATCATAAAATTAATAAATAAATAAAAAGGTCAATAAAAATGTCACATATGAAATACTAATATTTTCAAAAAGTTACACTAAAAAAACTAATAATAATATTACTAATTTAGTCCTAACTTACCAATAATGCAAACCAATATAAAAATAAATAAAAAAAACTATATAAAAAAACCATATCACATGATACCATTATTTTTCATTATCAAAACAAACAATCCCCCATTAAAAAATATACGAGTATATAAAAAAAAAATCCCCAAACAAATCAAACGATTTCGCTCTCTCTGAATGGCTGAACTACAGCAGCAGCAGCAACCACCAGCGGCGGCGGACCCTCAAACCAACGGCGGCGGAGTAACTCCGACGACTATTCCGGCAGAACCCATCACCGGAACAACCAAACGTCAACGGCGACCAAGTGTAAGATTAGGCGAAATTGGAGATCACCAACATAATAATAATAATAATTATGAAAGAAAAACAAAACAAAATCATAATTGGAGATACAATAAAGATTCTTCATCAAAAACAATGAAAGAAAACAATAATAATAATAATTCATTAGATTGTGTTGCAATTGGAAGTTGGAAAGTTAGGGATACAAATTCAAAAAATTCAAGAAAAATTGGTGGGGTTCCTTCATCTTCAAAAAGAATCAAAACAAATTGGGGGGCAACAGCAG
This sequence comes from Erigeron canadensis, assembly GCF_010389155.1. Classification (NCBI taxonomy): domain Eukaryota; kingdom Viridiplantae; phylum Streptophyta; class Magnoliopsida; order Asterales; family Asteraceae; genus Erigeron; species Erigeron canadensis. The sequence goes on along the minus strand of NC_057767.1, from coordinate 3,968,651 downwards.
ATGATGATGATTTTGATGATGTTGATAGATATTCAGATCAAAGTTTGAATCTTTCCATCCAATTTGATGATAATAATAATAATAATAAATCTCATAAAGATAATAATAATCATAATGGGCCTAATTTGAATAATAATAATAATAATAATAATAATAATAATAATAATAATAATAAGGGGGAAAATAATACTAATAATAATAATAGTGATGATTGGGAGAATGAGGATAGTGATTTGGAAAGGAATGGTGTGAGGGTGTGGTTGAATCAACTTGGGTTAGGGAGATATTATTCGATTTTCGAAGTACACGAAGTGGACGACGAGGTTTTGCCATTGTTGACATTAGAGGATTTGAAAGATATGGGGATAAATGCAGTTGGGTCAAGAAGGAAAATGTTTTCTTCTATTCAAAAGCTCGGGAAAGGGTTTTCGTGAGACAATGGAACGACGAATTTGAGAGGAAGAAGACGAACAGGGGAACGTTCGAGTTGGAAGGAGAAACGAGAGACAGAATGTTGGAAAAATGGTTTTTGGTTAGCCTACCCTTTTTTTTTAATGTTTTTGATATGTAGTGATTAAATTTTGTATTTTTGCTTTCTTTTTTGGTTTTAAATTATGATAATGTTCGAGTTTAAATGATATATATGCGAAATTGCGAATTGATGGTATATATAGAGATATATTTGAAAGTAGGAATGTTTTTGGTTCATGCTGTTGATGGTAAATTCCTGTTGCTTGTTCTTTTGGGCTGTGTTTTTAGGATGAGTTGTATTCAACAGCTAAATATGCATATTGAGTAATTTTTATGTCTGCAAACGAAATTAGGCGTGAAAAGAGAGTGAGTTTGAACTGGGGCTGGAGCTACATCAAATTCTTCAAACTATGCTTATTTTAGAGATGTGGCATAATGGGTGGGTTGGGTGACGGATCAAAATGAATAGAGTGGGAATAAATCGAACTAATAAAGAATTTCTATTTTATATACAACGCCGCACACTTGAATGATAACCCAGAAAGTCAAGCGAATGGTCATAACAGATATATATTATGCAGGTAAGAACAGATCAGGTGAAGTTGGCCCGACCCCTACTCTATTTAATTATGTAGAGAGATAATGTGTTGATTATGTATACTAATATGTTTTTGTTAAAACAATGATGTTATTTTCTATGCTTAAAAAGATTTAGGACATTGTAGGCATTTGAAAACATGTCAGGCAGCTTTAACCCTTTTGACATATTGACCTGTTTCATAGTTTAACAATCTGTAATTCTTTATCCATTTGACCTGTTAACAGTACAATTCTGAATATTTTGATATTTATACCAATGTGTGGAGGTGTTTTGCATAACTCATATGTAGTAGTGATCCATCAAACGTGTTTTATTTATACCACAGTCAAAATATATATGTTCCATAGTAAAAATACCATATGCTGATGACCTCTGGTTATGTGCATATAAGAACTAAAAACTTGCATCAGCTCAAAGAAATTAAAACTACTGTCATTCCTAAAATTCCATGAAATGAAATCAATGATTCATGAACTCATCTTTGACCTAAGAAAATGTAGTGTGATCATTTATAGAAATCCAGAATGCAATCCTAATGAGAAACTTGAAGTGTTGAATCTCTATCATAACATACGAAACACACATGTGTGTATGGCACTCCGGTGCATAGATTAGCTTGAATCTACATAATTACTAGTTACTTACAAACAACAAATACCAAGGCATGATTTGATGGTAAGAATAGTTATATTGGATTTTGAGAAACAGACAAGGATCTTCATCAAGAGAGCACCCTTGGACGAAGTAGTGACAAATCACCAATTGAAGAACATCAGGTTAACTGTCTAGTATATAGTATGTATAATGTACATGTACATATTTTTTAAAGCTCTTTCCATGTGGAATTAAGTGGTAACTGAAATACTTGTGCTTAGTTTGTATACTTATTAGTTGTAGTGAGAATCAAAGATACCAAGCAATTATGTGGTTTACATGAGAATAACATCAGCTCTGTTGAATTACACTACGGGTAGACTTGGTTTGCTTAAGATTTTCCAGAAAACCTATGGGCTACACTTAGACCATGGGCTTTGTAGAAGAAAAACGTCAAGAGCCAGAGGCCAGTTCAATGGAGCTGGAGAACCAGGTACACAATGGCTATTATGTATAGATAGTAAGATGGGTGGGTCGGACAGGATCGTGATGGGGATTCTTTTTTATGGGTCTAATAATTCCTGGTTGGGCTGACTAACAATTTTCTGTCCATTTTTCTAGAATGTATAAATAATTAATGTATATTTATGATTAATCTTAATTCTTTGAATAAATTGGTACTGGGGTTATACGCATAAAAGTAGAGACCTTGGACAACTCTTAATGACTTAATTCCTTTGACCGGTCTACCTGTTCTCCTATTAACTTTTTTTTTTTAAGGTGAATTTCTCAGGAAACTTCGTGTCGCGATTCGACAACAGGAGGTCTAGCATACGTTGTCTTAACCAGGTCGGCGTTAGAGAGCTCCCTTGAAGTAGAAATGCCTATTTCAAATACCCGATTGGGGGGGGGGGACCCCCTACTAATCCGCCCGAAGGCACTACGATTAATAGAGGTAAACCCTGCCCTCTCAGACTTGAACCTGGGTATACCCAAGCCAAGTCCTCATAAAGGGACTTAATTCCTATGTACTCCCCAAGGCTTGAACACAAGACCTCATGCAAGGGGGATGGTCTTTCAACCATTGAGCTAAAGCTCAAGGACTGTTCTCCTATTAACTAAAGTTTATTATGTCACCTGTTTGTGGTTAAACACGATCTAAATCAAAAATATCCATGTTTACTCTTATTGATGTCACACCTAGGACAAGTTAGTGGGGGTAAATTGGGCAGGTTGGTTACCAGATCAAAATGGTTTCAGATCAAATTGCTAGTATCGTAGCAAGAGATGTCGTGTTTGGGTTAACTGCAATACTTTCTATTTCTTCCATTTTTCAAAGTTATGTATGAACAGCAAGTCTGCTAAAGATTATTATATAACTACCATGTCATACGGAATATTAACTTTATAGAGATATATTGGGAGACTCTCGACCCATTCAACTCATTAGGCTATTACGTTTATCGTTTATAACCAACTATATTGCTTTTTACCCATTTGACTTGAAATTTCAAGCAATCACTTGGAAACCAATCAGAACTTTTATCTGTGAGTGCTCTGGTTTTTGACAACCAGTTAATTTGGTCATACTGACATTATAAATTGGAAGGGTACCTTTCGTCTGCTTTGAACTCTTGATAGTAACTTGTAAAGTATATGTACTAACTTAGTGGTCAAAGCATGAGCACTGGTTATCATTGCACCCTTTCCATTTGAAGCTGTCATTTTGGCCAGACAGAAGGCGAGAGAGGAGTATTGGGCTGGTGGCAAGCTAATTAATTCAACAATCATCGGCATATTTTCTGTGATTTTTGTATATTTGTTTTAACTTATTGTTATGGCATGGGAGCAGGTGATGATGATTCTGACAGGATAAAGCTTATCCGTGAATCCATGATATCAATGACTTATTCGGGATGGAAATATAGAGTATGCTTTCCTTTAAGATGGGCTCGAGGAAACGGCTTCAGTGAGGTGTCTTCTCTTGCCATCATGAAAACCTGAACTTTGAGATTGATAAATGTTGGTTAAATTTTTGTTTATTTTTCTATATTCTTAAAAATATGTTTATATCTAGTTATTTACCTTAGAAGGTAGACTTGCTGCGTAGTCAATTTCGGTGGGATTTTGAATTTCGGCCCTCTTCTGCGGTCCAAATTTTGGTAGGATTTCGGTTTTCCAGCTTTTTTTATTTAATATTTTTTAGGTCCAAAGTTAAACACTAATTTTTGCAAGTATTAACACTAATCTATCAGATAGGCACTTTTAAGCTTGACTTTTGATATTTCTTTTATCATGTGTAATTGTGTATATATAGATATTGCATAACATAAAAATTACTGATATCCCACTGATATTACCGATATCTCAAATATTGGTCTCTGACCAATATCTGATTTTAGATATGTATGACTACATAGAGTAGAAGGCGCCGTCGTGATTGCAATGGCACAGCATCGTCCAAAATTAGTAAATTAGGCTAGGTCTCCCGGCATTGTTCATTTCTTATGATGCATGCACCAAGCCCTAAATGGGACTTTTTAAGTTATATTTTCCCTAGGGATCTTGATAACACAACCAAAGTCTCCTAGGAAGCTTATAGGAAACTACCCTATAAAAGGAAAATCGCCTACCCACCCTATTCATTTATCTGAATCATGATCCTCCAAGTATTCCTATCAGAACAAAGCTCATTCAGTTCTAGCTCAACTGTGATAGTGTGTTCGCTTCCATTTTCCTAACTGCCATTGACTGTTTTCTCCTTCTAACATGCCAAAACTATCTCAGCCGCCTTCTCCCAGCATGTTGATGATGGTCACAACTTCCAGTTCCACTCTGAAACCCTAGTCAGTATCATGTCTAACATTGGTTTACCACATGTCATCTAAGCATTTTCATATTTGCCACCACCATCATTTGCTTGAGCCTTCGTCATCAACGACTCTTACCCAGCAACATAGCTGATTGGATTGTCGCTCAATATAATTTTTTTCTATCTGATATAAAGGGACTCTTTTGTCGCACATGACTCGTGTTGCTGATCTCAACTTCACACAACCTTTTTGAATAAGATGTGTCACGTCCTCGTCTATCCTTCCTGATTTGTGTAGTATCAAGCCCAAGCTACTTGCATACTATAGATCATATTTCCATCCTGCCTTTTTTTGCCACCTATGCTTATCTTTTTTAATGTGTACCTCTCCGTTTTTAAGGACATAAATTTTGTTGTTTGTAATCCTTGATATTTGAATTAAGTTTTGAATACCTTTAGTTGCTTTACCTCTATTACACAGTCGAGTCTCAACGAGGCTGGAAATGTTTCTATAGAGGTATGCTTCCTATTTATCAAGTTGTGGTATGTATTTTATGATGATTGACTACAGCAATGTTTTCTTGTATATCCTTGAATATCAAGTCAAAGCTATAATCATCATATTTAAAGTAGTTTAATTGTTTAATTTCCTTTAGTTACAGTGTCTCCTCCAGTTATTACTAAAGCATTGGTTGAATGTTATTTACTAATATGAATTTGTCTTGGTAAATAGTTACTTGCAGTTAGCAGATATGCACAAAGTCCAGTAAAGAAAAGAATCGATTGTAATACATAGTTTTTAAAATATACTTATTACATCTGCTCTATAAGAACTGTACCAAAAATGTTAATTAGTCAACCCTGACCTGACCTGACCCATTTCAACCATACCCATTTTGACTCATAACCCAACCTAACCATATTGCCACCACGGGACCAGGCATGATTGTATGATTTGGGACCATAATTGTAGTGTTGTGCTGGCTTGGTTTGCATATTTTTTTGGAGGAGAGCCAAAGTCATGGTGTAGAAGTGAATATTGCGAAAGACTTCACTTTTGGATAATCTTTAGAGCAAAACGTCACCAACTTCACATGTTACTGTTTTTGGGATTTTTTCTTACTATTTTGGGATTCTTGTTTCCATTGAATTGTTTTCAACAGTTCAATATGAACATGATAATACTCATGTCAACAAAAATGATAGGACTGAGAGTTATGACCTTAAAAATGCTCTCATAACTATCTTTTGTTTATAGAAGCGGCATAATAAACGGGTTGGGTAACTGGTCAAAATGGGTTTGAGCCTGCACAAATTGGTTGTCGTTTTAACATTACAAAGTTGTCGAATCAGTTATTCACAACCTATGAGCCAAGAACTTTTTACCTGTATCAATATCATCAAGAGAACAACTGAACAGTGTAACCGTCTAATACTAACTGGGCAAAAACCCTTTTACCCCAAAAACAATGTAACCATCTGTAAGGTGTCCTAGTGATCAGACATGTGATATTCATGATAGTAATTTAACTTCATGTATATATTCAACAAAAATTCAATACTCTTTATATAATATCACCAACTATATATCTTAACAAAGGTAAAAACTAATATTTATTCATAAAATTCCACATGATAAAAACGAAAGAATCTTACACATGAAACTTGTGACCTATGCAATAAGTCAATAACACTTTGGAAAATCTATTTGAAGTTACCAAACAAATCCAGCTAAGTTGTTCTCATATATCATAGTACTGTCACCACCATTTATAAAAGTCATTCCCCTTTCCTTATGCAACTTCCATCTTTAAATTAAACCTTCTTTCCACCACCAATTCAAAACATAAACTTCACCTATCCAAACATAAACAATAACAATCCAAACATGAACAACAACAATCCAAACATGAACAACAACAGTTACATAAATGATCTCAACAATGTTTATTTGTTGCAATCCATGCTTGAAGTTAATGAAAATAATAACATAAACAATTGGTATATGCCACACCAAAATTACCCAGAAAACAACCTTCCTTTATTTCCAAACTCATTAACAAATTTCCAAACTTTTGATTTGGATAGTCCGAATTTAACACTGGATTCTCCATTACCAACTACCCATTATGAGAATGATTTGGGGTTCCAAAGTCTTGGACCTTTGGGGATCAATTCAAGTGATCATACAAATAGTGATGGAAGTCTTGATAAATCTGCTCCGAGTTATGTCACTGGAGAGAGCTCCGGCGTGGGTAAAGGCAAAAAAAGAATGAGAAACGCGACTCCAGCCAAGAATTTGGCGTCCGAACAACGACGTAGAAAGAAGTTGAATGCTAGATTGATATCTCTTAGGACTATTGTGCCAAAAATTACCAAGGTGAGAGATATAAGATATAGATAATATATTTTTTTTTTAATCTTGTTTTTGCATGCATATAATTCTCGTGAATACAGGTTTGTCATTGTAACTTTTATATGTAACATTTTTTGTGCTTTTGAAGTTGTTTCAAAATATGTTTGATTTGATTTTGCTTTTTTATGAACTCACATGGATTATGATGTTATTAAATTCTTAAAAAGAAAAGCTTATATAATTCATCTGTTTCATTTCATAATAATCAGTAAATATTCTTCTGTTTCATTTATATAACTTTTATATATGTTTACTTGTATAATATAATTTTTGTTGATAGATGGACAGGGCTTCGATTCTTGCAGACGCAATCTGGTATTTGAAAGATCTCAAGCACAAAATTAATGAGCTTAGCCTTGAACTTGAGTCGATCCCTTCAAACTCTTTGGCGTCGCCTGCTACTACCGCCAAAGAGGTGTACCAACTCACCCAGACTGCCAATGCTGGAACTTCATCCATCGAAGGGATGGGTTTCCAAGAGCCTGCAAGGGTATGTTCCATTCTATGGGCTTAACACGTATGTTTCTATTTATAAGAGATGTATACTAGATGGATTGATACAAAACAAATGTGAATATGTTGTAAGTCTCCTTCCGTCCCAAATTAAATGTTAAAAGTGGTCGCAATGGTAACCACTGGTCTGCTGGTGGTGCACTCGACCATGAATCCACACCACTGTGTGGGACTGGTGGTGATTTGGTGGTCAAGTCTTCGTGGTTGTGGTCACGAGCAATTTGTGGCTTTTTTATTTACACTCTAATGGTATTTTTTTTAACTGTTTAAAGTGTAAAGCTAATTGTGGGTCTCAAAGTAATGGTTGAGACTAGCATGATACTTATTTCACATCGAAATACTTTCTTTGTAACTTTTTCGTTCTATATGCAAAAGCAGACACACGTGATTTATTTGTTTTCATGTGTTGAATGTAGATCGAAGTGAGGCAAAGAGAAGGAGGAGTGGTTAATATACACATGTTTTGCAATTGGAAACCGGGTTTGTTGTATTCAATTATACATGGTCTTGATAATCTTGGTCTAGACATCCAACAAGCGATTATCAGCTCTTTCAATGGTTTTGTACTAGATGTTTTTCGAGCTAAGGTACATATATGTAAATTTACAAGTTTATTTGACTAAACATTTGTAAATTGCTGACATATGAATTTATACGTTAGTTGTCATTGGTTTGGAGTTCTTGTTTGATTCAGTTTTTTTTTTTTTTTTTTTTTTTTTTGTAGAAATGCAATGAAAATTTGGACAATGATCAGATTAAAGCAGTGCTACTGGAATCCATAGAACCTCAAAATGTGATGTAGATCAATCGTGTGGCAGGAGCGTGTGGTGAAGAAAATTGGGGAGTTTTGCTGGTGCTAGTTTTAGGGTCGATATCAGAATTCAAACTATTTTGCTTTGATTTTGTTTGTGTTTTAGATTGTGTAGAATGATGATTAAATGGCCGAAATCTGATTACAACTTTTTTTCTATGAGTAATGATATATAGGGGTGAGTTATTTTGAGAATTCATAAAAAAAAAAAACGCGAGAACAAATCTAGACGACACATTCTCTCTCTTACTCTCTCTTTCAATTAAATAATAAAATTCACCCAAAATCATTCAAAATGTTTTATCTCACAAACAGTAAATCTTTAGACGAAACAAAAAACATGGGTAGTCTTAAAATTTCATCCTTTTTCATTAGAGATCCAATTCGATGTACTTTTGACGACTTCTTTAATTTTCGTTTTCTTTTTGTTACTTACACATGTGTAGGTTGAACAAAAACTATGATTCGGAACGGGCTTCGCCTTTAAGGATATTCATAAAACAAAGCTAGTGGGGGTGATAGGTCATTGAGGGTGATAGGTCATAGGGTGATAGGTCATTGAGGGTGATAGGTCATAGGGGGTGACCGGTGATGGGTGATCTACCTAACGGGATCCGTCCTTGGCCACCATGGCTCCGACATGGATTGACAGGCTCCACTCTTAACCTTCATTGTTGTGTACATAAGTTCATTTACTAATTTACATGTGAAAACAATGATTTTACACATGTGTAGGTACACAAGTACAAAGAGGGGAAAAAACGAAAATTAAAAAGTCATCAAAAGTATATCGAATTGGATCTCTAATGAAAGATGACGAAATTTTAAGACTACCCATGCTTTTTGTTTCGTCTAACGATTTACGGTTTGTGAGATAAAACATTTTGAATGATTTTGGTGAATTTTACTATTTAATTGAAGAGAGAGAAAGAGAGAAAAAATATGTAGTCTAGAATGGTTATTGGGTTCTTTTTTATTTGTGGGTTCTTAAATAACCCTTCCTCATGATATATATGCCTAAAACATATACCTAAAAACATGCCAAAACATTCAATGGATGACACTTATTCTCTTTATTAATCTTCACCTTTAATCATGTCATATGTTAACATTAAATTTTTAGACAAATTTTTAGGCTTATTATTTAGACATATCAAACATTTTCCTTTTTTAATATATAAAAATGAATGTTTTGTTTTTATTTAAATTTGTAAGATCTGATTCAAGTGGAAAAAGGTAAAGAGCTAACAATGGGAAGTCTATAGAAGAGGTGAAAGGTAGGGGGTAAGGTAATGGGTTAGAGGAACAAAAAAAGGTGGTGGTGAAAATGTGATGTGATAGGAAAAAAAGTAGGTAAAAAGAATGAAGAGTTAAGGATGATCTAAATATATAACAGATTTGATTGAGTAGTCAGTAACTAAGCTCATATGCCACCAGTAAATATTCAACCTTCGTCACAACCGGCAGTGAAATGTATTTATCGATAACGTTTGTTTAGGGTAAACCAATCCTTACTCACACCAAGCTGGTGATTGTATATTTGTATATTACTTGAACTATGCCATACTAACTATAGAGCATTGAGTTGAGATGGGCAGGCAGTTTTATTCGGTTTAGTAGAGAACTTAAAATCAATATAGTAGTGGATATGGCACTAAACGATAGATATACACAGTTATTGATATGTCGTATTTTATATCCATTTCTCACGGTTTATATAGTTAAGTTAGCATGTTTAATGAGTCGTTTCTTATACATTTGTTGCGTTTAAGGTATTTGTTAGTGTTTCAGGTTAGTAGCAGATACTTGAGCGTATTTCTGAAGAAAACGACATTCTTGGAGTGAAATAAGTGCTTACGGATGATTTCCGGGTCGTTTGGATAAAGTTTGGTGAAAGTCAACAAAAGTCAAATCTGGAATCAAGTAAGCTGCGCAGCAGCTGTAAAACAGAAGGCTTAAGCTGCGCAGCAGCTCATCCAGTGGTGTCCCAGACGAAGTCAATAAAAGTCAAAAAGTCAACAGCAGTCAATGAGGGGCTGCGCCGCAGCTTAAGGACGAATCTGCATAAAGTTTTTGGAAACATATAAATAGCTTGTTTTTCATTCCAAAACCCTATCATATACTTTCCAGCCGTTTTGAAGACCTTTTGAGGAGACTTTTGATCAGATTTATCATTCTTGAAGATCGATATTACGATTGGATTATTCTCGTTATTTCCGTTCAATTCTTTGTATTCGGTAACGATGAATTCTTTCTATTTGATTTGTTATTCGTATTTTAATATGAGTGACTAATCGCCTTTTCATCCATCTTGATGGAGTGAGACATTATGTAGGGATTGCACAATATTTATTAATTCAAGTGATTTGATTTAACATTTTGTCGTGAACTTAATCTATTAATTCTTTGTTATTCAATTATTGATTGCGGATAATTTGTGCTCATTGCTTAGTGACGACTAGGATTTGGGTATAAGTTATTTTGATTGCTTAGTTAGAAGCAATTGGTTCTATGACGGGTACGGTAGAGGGTAATCAGTATTTGATAAGAATTAACGGGTTGACGGTTGGGTACAATCGATAGGCAAAAATTGTTATCTGAAATGACCAAAACAATTGTTTAACTAGGGAAGTTATAAAAAGGCGTCTCGGGGTACCGGTCTTAATAATGAAACTAGTTTGTGCAAGAGAGTAGAATAAGTTGTTAACTTGACGGGTACGGGATTGACGATTAATTTGAGTCTCGGTCATTTAATCACTAAATTGAATTTGAACTTCATCAAATGTGCAATCCTAACATTCTGTTGAGCGAAATCAAGATGGGTGACTTTTAAATTATTGTTTTCAACAACAAACTTCTCTTTCGATTAATCCTTTGGGATTACTAACTTTTCAAACTAATTGCTCGCAACGTGGTAACTCGGCCACAAAACCCCCATTTTTACTTGAATCATTTAACGTTTTACAAATGCTTGTTTAAGTCCTTGCGAACGATCTCGGCTTACCAGTTTTAACTATACTGCATGCGATCAGGTACACTGCCTGTGAGTGTGTAGTAGTCAGTATTTTCGGTAAATCGTGTTTATAAATTTAAAGCTAGATTTCGCACATCAGTTACTTATGAACTTATTATGGGATTGATCATTGGAAGACCAACAGAAAAAAATCAAAAACCCTAATCATCAAAGACAGCAATATATATATATTTTAAAAATAACAAAACACGTATTCCAAAACCCTAAAACAATATAATATAAGAAACCATTAAAATAAGTAGTATACACACAAACTAATTGGTACAAAAAATATAAAATATTATAATGAAAACCTAAATTTTCAGTACATATAATGAAGTTTCTAACAGACCAGATTCATCATTAAAGTAAACAAGAAAGTAAACAATAAAAACCTGATCCTCAAGAGCCATTTAAATGCCTTTATCACACATACAATATGGAAGAACTACCACCGAGATAAAACCCGATCGAAATAAATGAAATAAAAGATGAGAGAAAGTTAGGTGAGGAATAATGGAACGTTCACTGTTATGACTGTTTAATTTTTTACTTTTTATTATTAAAACATGGACTAACCTAATTATTTGGGTTGGACTAATATTTTTTACTAAACCTTCTTTTTTTGGCCCACCAGATTTCTTTTAAAAAATACCTTTATTATAAATACTCCTATCATGTTTTCTGTATAAAACTTTTAAAACTATAGGGGTTAACTTTATAAAGTTTTTTTTTACTTTAAACTTTCTCATCAGTTTCAAAGTTTAAGGGTTAATTCTCGACTTTAAGAATTCTTTAATTCATTTTTTATTACTATACCGTTTAACCTAATCTGCTTAATCACTTCACACTAAATAAAATAACATCCGCCCACCAAATAAAAAACCACACGTCTTTTACATCAAACAGAATTCTATCCCTGGATTTTGATATTGTGGATTAAGCACTATGGTTGGAAAGGTTAGTTTATTTTATCTTTTGTTTCTTTTACTTTTAGTTTCTTAATTTTCTATGTTGATTAAGGTTTACTTTGATCCAAAATATTTATGTTGGATATATTTGTTTGGGACCACTTCACTTTTAGAGTTACAGATAATGTTCGTAGTAAATTATCTTTTAGGGGACAGGGAAACATGTATGTTTTTCTTTTTTTTTTTGTTGCCTTTTTACTAAATAATGTATGTTTTTGTTTATTTAATTATTATTATTAGGTTTTGGAAATGTTCATCTTATTTTATTTTTTTTTGGTTTATTTGATTTGAATAAATAGTTGGAGTTTGAATTCCAATTTCCTGTCAATTGTGGAAACTAAAGAGTTTGTCAACCACCTGGTTAGTGTTTTCTATTACTATATACTTTTAATATACTCCTAATTATTTAATTAGGATATATGTATGATTTCATTGAAAATACTATATTTTATAATTCTTTTTAGGTCATACCAAACATTGTTGCGAATGTGTTGCCAAAACAAGGGCTTTTTTTATGAAATTGATTGACATTAGAGGGAAAAAACATAAAGTTAATGTTGCCCGTTTGAAAGATGGTAGTTGTGTTCTATCTGGTGATGGATGGATCAAGTATGTGAACTCTGATCCATATCAACAGTTTGGTACTTTGTGCTTTACTTTCAAAGAGTAATATACCTTTGGTGTTCAAGTTTACTGTACTGGTGGTTTGGAGTATACTAGAATGATGCAACCGAGTGATTCAGCAGTTAAAAGTCAATTAATTGTTGCCAGTAATCATATTTCTCAGAAAGTGGTACGCAATTGTGCAAAAATCAATTCTTTAATTTTGTTTAAATATATTTTTTTACTAATACAGTTTTCGAAGGTTTACATTATTGTTGTTTCTTTATAGGTGCTTTCTGCATTCTTTTTGTCTACTTTGAACAAAAATATGGATCATGGCTAGCAACATACTGCAGTTGTGTTTGGTAGGAAACAGAATGCAAAAGTAAGTGTTAGTTATCGCTACTATCAATTGGATGGTCGTCATGGCAAGATGGCTTGTGGTTTTGAGGGAGTACGATGGAAGAATTTCTGTTCCATCAATAATATTTGTCCAGGTAACATTCTTAAGTTCAGCAAGAATTTGGATTTCACTTTCAAGGTTGAAGTATTTCAATCTGATGGAAGTTTTAAAGGCGTTCATAGTGATGGTAACAGTCTTTACAATGTTACCTATGTTATCCAACTTTCAAAACATATCTTTTATTAACACTATTGCATATTCATTTGTGTATCATGTAGTGATTAATCATGCCAAGGAGATGAAGTTTTGTTCATCTTCTTCCGATGATGAGCAGATTCTTGAAACCAAATATCACAAATGTAGGTATCCTCACGCTGCACATTCAACTGATGCCTCACACTGCTTTCAGACTATTCGCCGTCGTAATATTCAAATGAATCAATTGGTAAGATTTTTGTTGTTTTCTGAATCATTATATAATTTTATTGTTTAATTCATTGTATTTGAAACATACTGAACAGCTTTTGAAAGTACAAATGTTACACTTTACATATTACGTATTAACATTACTTTTCATTTCATGTAGAGTTTGCCAAATACTTTTGTTCGTAAGCACAAGTTGTTCAACTACGATACAAGTGTCCTTCATTTTGATGAAATGGTCTTCCCATTTCATTTAACTGGAGATGTTACTGAGTTGCTTATGATCATGGATTGGACCTATTTCATGATGCGGACTGGAATAGAGGAAGATGACACCTTGAGGTTTCAATACCACCCTCATGGCAATTTGGAAATTCAAACACTTCGTCTTCATGTTTGTTAATTATGTCAACGTCACGGAAGTTATTGTGACTTTATGTTTGGACAATTAGTATTATATCCGTTTAAAAATATGACAACTTAGTAAGTATGAATGTTGGTTTTGAATATTCTTTTGCAATAACACACTTATATGTATGAAATATAATATTAGTGTTTGTTTGCTTTTCTTTTAGTCTTTATTAAAATTTTATATATATATGAAATCTAGGCTAACGGAATTCTGATAATTGGGCTACTAATAATGTTTTAACCTGTTTAAATTGACACCAATCAGTGAATAATAGTAAATTCACTTTTCAGTTTGTACATGAGTACATATATAACATTACATATCTGTTCATATAGCAAATAAGATGTATATTTTTCCATAACAATACAACCTTTTACAATGTCATTTTTTATGTCATTGCATGATCAAATATCTATGTTTAACAAATAAAAAAAATGAAACTCGGTTATTTCAATGTGAAGGAGGGACTATCATTTATTTTTTTTTATTTCACCCGTGTTTTACACGGGATTTAAATCTAGTACTAACTATAGAACATTGAGTTGAGATGGGCAGGCAGTTTTATTCGGTTTAGTAGAGAACTAAAAATCAATATAGTAGTGGATATGGCACTAAACGATAGATATACACAGTTATGAACTTATTATGGGATTAATCACTGGAAGACCAACGTACTTTACTTCTTGTACATGGTTTCCCATCAAACCAGAAAATTAAGCTGTATAACCAACATACTTTTCAAATTTGTACATGGTTGACCAAAACTTTACCCGTTGATCGGTGATAGCCGGTTAAATGTATTTTCTTTTAAGGATTAATGAAGACCAACGTACTTTACTTCTTGTACATAGTTGTCTATCAAACCAGACCAACAAACTTTCAATAAAGTACGTCGGTCTTCCAGTAATTAATCCCACTTGCCACACTTGCCCGTATAACAATGAAACTTAATCCGTTCTACATTTCAACATGTATAAGACAATAGAAACCATTCTCTAATAATGTCCGTCTTGTTGATGTTAATAAAGAGTATCATTGCGTCCATAAAAGGCATGTACGATAAATAAAGCACCAAACTTCCAATTGAAAAATGTCTAAAAACATAATTATGCTTTCGTTTTCCAACTTATACATGTTGAAATATAGAACGGATTAAATTTCATTGTTATACTTTTCGATGATAATCATGATCAATTTATTGAACATGTTATGTGTTTTTTTAGATGCTGGTCAGAAAAAGGCGATTAATAAACTTTCATTATCACAGTTTAAAAAAATATAAACTTTCATTACTACATGATCACCTTAAAAATTACACTACCACTAGATAGATTCCCCAACCACATAAAGGAGTGATTTATAAAGATAAAAAGCCACATAAAGACGATCTCCATTAAAGGTTCAATAACTTTCTCCTCGCATAAAAAGAAACTGGGACAACTATAGCTAGCAAAAGACATTTGTACATAATAATGCCATACTCCATACTCCCAATATCACCCTATATACAACCCATACTTATATATATTCATTCTATAATAAGGATAATAACAACGTTAAGGAGCCCCATGCCGCAATATAACAGCTCCAACTGTCCAAAATTCAAAACATGATATCATCGAAGACTTACCTCCACTCCAAAGACACTAATGATCAATGGGAAGTAGAAGCCATCTTGACGCAACTTAAATATAATTATTTCAACTCCTCTCGACTGCCATTAGCTATATATATTTATCATACTCCCTATCCACCTATAAACATATACCTGTAAAAATCAAAGTCTTGCATTAACTTTCTAGCTTCTTCACAGCTAGTAGTGAAGCAGATTGATTGCATACAAAGTTAACCAGCTTTGGTCCATTCTATACCAAGTATACTAGTACAGGGGTAAGTAGGTAACTGCATATAAAGATAAACTTTGGTTCATCTCTATATGATTTATAGGGTTAACTGCATATAAAGTTAACCAACTATATTCATTATCTATTTCAGGTACCATCTTTTTGCCGATAAAAAGCTATAAACTTAAGAGAATTTAAGTAAACCTTTCAAATTTTCGAAAAATATTCAGAGAAAACCATGTTTGACTTTTTCTTGAGTAGCCTAGAGCCCTAGATGGGCCATTTACCTATATCACCTACTGTCAAATATAATCTTAAATCTGAAGTTGGAGGTTATTTATGATGCAACCAACATATATGAAATGACCTTAACGTGTATACTATAAAGTGCATATGATATGATAATATAACAGAAGTTGAGTGAGTTACCTAGACATAGTAATAAAAACCTATGCGTGCTCGGGACTAGAAGATGCTGGAAGAGTTCCTATCTCCCTGCCATCTACCCCTGCAACAGATGAATTCTCCTCTCCCCTTGAATTTAGAGTCCCAAGATTCATTCTTTGAACCTCCTCTTTGGTATAAATAAAGATCTTACGAACCATGCCACAAAATTCCCTGATACATAAGAATAAGATACAAGGAAAGCAGACGGGTAAGAATATGGCAACATTATCTGGATATATTGAAAGTAAGAAGTAAGAACCTTAAACAGCAAATGCTAGTGATAAATAACACAAGATAAATTCAACCTATTTACTAATATATGGGTTGTTACAAATAATGTTTTGCCTTTAATAAGGTCAAATCAATTGAATGAATCTGAAGTCAGCCAAAGTGTATTTTTAACAAATAAAGCCTCTTATTATATCCAAGTTTGATATCATCTTTTTGTAATCATATCGGCCATATACCCCATCCCCACTTACCCAATCTGACCAATACTAGAAGATATCCATTTGACCTGTTACAAACCCATCTATTTTGTTACCCTATATGAACACAATAACTTGCGATATAGGTTCTTACTGCCATGGATCATCTCCGACAAGCATCATGTCACCCTCGTCATCGGTGTATACAACCAGCCAAGTCTTACTTCGGCTTTTCAGCTCTCCATTGAATTCAAACAACTCATCCAGTTCAGCAATCAATTCATCATAGTTGTTGAACTTAGCAAGATCCAGGGACCTACCAAGCGCAATCCCCTGCTTATGAACCTGAAATGAATAGCAATATGCAAGTCAAAACACATAGGCGCATAGAATAGAAATATACTATACAACTAGAAGTGGCGATTTCTGCCCATTTACTTCAAAATGGGTCAATTTGGCTTACGATTTACCTCTAATATATTAAACCAGTCGAAAGTCTCCCCGAGTGTATTTTTAATGCTTACAAGCATCATCAAGACGTATAATGAAATAATATTACTGGAACCCTACTTGACACAGAACTTATATATATATATATATATATGGAGGAAGAGTATTCCGGGTCAACCCTACCGGTTTATTTCGACTCATAAAAGGTATCCCCTTATACTAAAACCCTGTTTATAGAATTATCAGTAGAGGAAAACACTTTGAGTTGATATAACTTATAAGAGCACAAGAAGGCTGTTAAGCAAGGTCTCAAAGGATTACTCAACCTGCCCTTTTTCCAAAATTCATGACTAATACCTTTGTACAACTCCTTGTTGAAACTCCCTGTACTTTTGGTTGTGGCTGGGAACTTTGATATTGCTTCTCTAGTTCTTTACCAGATTGTGGATTACCCATAACTTTCAGACTCTTCGAAAATTCAGACCTTTGATCAGATTCGAAGGTCGGGTAATGTTGTAGTTGTAAGCCTTGATGTGCATTGCCTGTTACATCCGGTGCAACCTTGTTACCAGCAAGGGGTACACCAAAAATTTTGCAATTCCCATCCTCGGGCTTCCTAACCTCATTTTGTTGAACTAAAGGTAATTTCGGTATATGTACATATGAAGGAAGTGGTGGAGGCATCAGCCACTTTCTATGTTCCTGCTCATTACCCCTTCGGTTATTATGAACAGGATACTCGCCAAAAGCACTGGTATGAGCACATTTTGTGGGTGAGCTCATTAGGTTGAGAGACAAATTGGAGGGCATTGTAGACCACACGTTTGACTGTACACTAAATTTTCCCTCAGTTTGACCCGCAGAGGATCCAAAACTTGATATTAGGTCTGTGAAAGAGGTATCAACGGGCCTTTCAAAGGGTAAAATTTTCTCCATTCTGTATCGTTGGGACATAGAACCATGGTCTGTTTTGTTATCGTCTATTACTGAAGATGCCCACTGAAGAGGTATACCACACGTGTCTGACTCATTATTCTCTGCAAAAGGGATTCTTGAGGTTGATAATTCTTGTCCTTGCACGACCCTTGAAAATGCACTTGCAGGTGAAGGGTCTGCTGCAACAACCCTTGATGAACCTATATTCATGTTATCTTGTTAAAGAACAAATTTCATGAAAAAAGATAGACCAGGGCTAGGTTTAGTTAGTTTGACCATCTACTTGTATATTTGTGAATTTGTGTTTTATGCTTTATCTGTTTCTGATCAAACAAACTAAATAAAAAAAGGATTAGCTATAGTGAAACAGATCCAATCAGTCAAATGTCAAAAAGTTTCCCATAGTGCATTTTAAATGCATCAAATTCCCCTATATCGTTTGTATTCAAAATATCAGATTATTATTCACATGAACAAAAAAAGATGTTTCATGTTTAACAGTAGTTATGTAATAAATAAATAATAAAATAGCTTCCAAATTAGGTCTAAAAGTATTTAGGGTCCAACCTGACTCAGCTAGTACCAAAAATACCCATTTGACCTGAACCCGTTAGCCAAACTGTTCATCTGATATTTACACTGCTAAGGAAGTAGATACCTTCTCTTGTTAGAACAGAAGAATCGGGGGACGAAGGTAACATGCTTGACCGGGGCCTTTTTTGTTTATGCACTGGAAGTGGATTTATTGCGGGTAGGGAGAGAGCGGGCTCCACTTTCCAAGGTGAAACTCTTTCTGGGCGAGGAATACTTGATGTTTCATCCCATCGTACCTATAAAAAGATGGAGATTGTAAGATTGCATGGCGTACTGCAGGAAGTATATATATGATTTGCATGACTCATAATAGTACCTTCAGGCATCTCCATTTAGACTCAGGCCACCTTTTAGGATCAGACTCTTCTATCCCAACTATGGTTCCAGTAAATCTACAGGATTATACAAATTTTAATGCCACAATTTGGGCACAAGAAAAAAGAATAACAGATATGGAAAAAACTTGGCTTCCACAGCCAACAGTAAAACAAAAACACTAGCTATACCTTTGCTCTGGAGCTTCTTCACCTTCAAACCTCATTTTGAATCTCATCCCTATGGAATAGTTGTTTTTGAGAGACTCCATGTACTGATCATACGGAACAATGAACTCTGCAGGACTAGTCCTATACAATAAATATTGTAAGAAGATTAGAAATTGAGCAGGTCAATCATGACTCTGAGTAACCAACAAATGCACTTAAGAAAGATAATATTCACCCCCAAAGATTCTAATAAAATTACATACTAGTTATCCATAAAAAACACATTAAGAGAATATAGAACATCATGGGTTTGCAGAGGTGGCAAGATGGGTGGTCTGGATAACAGGTCAAAACAGGTTTGGGTAACAGTGTAACACATATCAACTCGACCTGTTAGGGGGGAAAAAAACCAAATCAACTCATTTTTAAGTAAATGGATCGAATTTTCCACATAAGGGGCTTTGACAAGAGCATCAGAAATTAGCGCAGACAGAACTTTGTATGATCAACAAAGTCAATGTTCCATTAAATTCCACAGCTTTAATTACATACCTAGGCTTGTAATAGACTGTAAATATGGTTCCTGTCTGGATGGCATGCCATGCAGTCGCAAGCACTCCAAGATGCATGCTATGGCTGGATATGACAGAAGACGGCACATTTGCTTGCTGTCTCATTGCGCGTCTCACCCCCACACGAAGCTCTCCATTTTCACCTCTATATTTCCCATTTACTTGTCAGGTACAAGAGAGTAATCGAGTATATAACAAAAATATATTAAAACGGAAAACGAAAAGTATATGATCATACACTGAGATCTCTAGTTACCTTAGAAAAATAAAAGCATCACCAGCAACGAGCCTTTTGGAACTAACAAAGACACTCCAACCACTTTGAAGCAAATGCCTGCGTGGTTGACCTGGTGTTGATAAACTATTAGTAAAGCGAATTGAATAAGATAGAAGCATACTTTGCCAGATAACAAAACAAGTTGCACATTCAAACTCATAACAGATATTTCCAAACAAAAGACATAGTAAAATGAATGGGTTTTTAAATTTAAGGAAATTTTAGGCTTTGGCAAACAAACTTTATATAAAGAAACATTTAACTATAAAACCGAGTAAATGAACTCTGACTACCGAATAAAGGTTTCCCTTTTTCATTCTTTGCACAGCAACCGGCATTGGTATGACTTTCTAACATTCTTTGATCATGCAGTAACTCCTTTGTTCAATTTAACATTGTTATAAACATGATAAATACAGTCGCACACTTGCACAAAAAAAGTCTACATAAAGTTGATCATTAAAAAGTGAACGTCTATATGACAATTACCGCGAAATATGTGCCTGAAACGCCATTCATTTCCATGCAGATCCTTGGCTATTAACTCTTGCGTAGGAGGTTGCCTTGACATGTCCTGAACACCCAGATGACAACTATATGCCTAAGTAACAAAACTCCAGCAACATAATCTGATCGACTTTTAGATCTTTACAAGGTAAGCTACTAACCAGTGGAGGAAGACATTCATCAGCATGGCGCCTCAGAACAGAAAATCCACCATGAGTACTCGTATCAGAAGCAGTCAACGTCTTGCAAAATGAATGCACGTGGAACCGAGATGCGGCTGGCGGTGCTGGCTCCTTCTTTACCGCATTTTCATCTTGCTGTCATTAAAAAAAAACATCTGTAAATAGGCTATCAATGACAACAACAGATATTCAAGCAAGGGCAAACTCACATCAGGTTCCGGCATCAAAGTAATTTGAGCAAAGACCTCATCTGTCTCTAGTTCAGCCTACAAACCCAACACCATAAAAACCATTTGACAATCCATATCATCCCCAAGTAAAATCCTCTAAAACAAACATGAAAATCCAGTGATCATTAATAAATTTACCTTCAACTGCACATTCATAACACGGCAAAGAATCTTTGATGGAAGGTTATAAATCGGCATCTGCTGTTCTGCTACTTGATTAGTCGATGCCTCGACCTATAAACAAAAAACCAATCCACAACCACTCCTTCAAATCACCGACAGAGTAATAAACAGCTCATCAACATTAAGTATGTACACAAACTATTAAGAAAATGCCTACAATCCTACATACATATATTAAGCACAAATCTAAACCTGTTCAATGTGTCCTTGTGGAAAGTAAAACACTAGCTCGTTTTCCTGGGGAACCGTAACAAGCGGACCAGCACACGCTCGCCATAGTTCCTTGTAAAGCGCGCTATCTGCATCACCTTCACACGACACAATATAATAAATTTAACATAAAACCACAATAAAATCTCGATAGGAAGATCCACGGAAGTACCTTTTCCGGCACCGGAAATAGCCGAAGCAGCTATAGAATCACCAACAGTGTCGTTTTTATCGCTAAAATTAGACAACGAAAACACATCTAAATCTCCTACTCTCATATTACTACTAGTATTATTATTATTATTACTTTTGCTTGAAACTTCTGAAGATGTCATTTCACTAAAATAATCAAACTCTCATCACAGATCTCTATATCAATAGCTGTAATCACATATTTCCGGCCAAAAACGCTAAAGTTCAACCTTCAATCACTAAAAACCTTCAATTCAACATCAAATACTTTCCAAAACTACCAGTTCTCACAAAAACCCTAAAATTCACCACAGATCAGCTCAAAAGAAGCATCAAATGAACATAACTAACATCGAATACTTCCGAAACTATTAATTCACCACAAAACCCTAAAACTCACCACAGATCAATAAAATTTCAGTATAAAATTCATCAAATTGCTTCAGATACCCTAAAAATCACCACAGATCAACTCAATTTCACTCAAAATTAACATCAAATAGCTTCATAAACTATCAATTCACCACAAAACCCTAAAAACTACAGCAGATCAGCTTAATTTCAGTAAAAACTGCATCAAATAGCTTCCGAAACGTTCCGAGACACTAAATTCACCACAAAACCCTAGAATTCAAACCTTTAACCACAATTTCACTTCAAATTAACATCAAAACAGCTTCAAATACTAATAATTCTTATAAAATTAACATAAATAGATTCCGAAATACTTAATTAACCATAAAAACCTTAAAAGTGACCTTAATTTCCGTCCGTACACCTTTAGAATCACATCAAGTAGCTTCCTGAATCATAAATTCAGCCTTCAGACATCAAATTCAGTTCAAATTTACATGAAATTTGCAATTCTGAAACACTTTCTCTCTCTAGAATTATGATAATGCTCAGAGAAAAAGAAGAAGATAATTGGTTGGAGGTCAATACTGTGTGTGTGTGTGTTTTTTTTTCAGTAGTTTCAACAGGTTGTGGTCCAAAGGTCTAACAACCACCACCACAATTAGTGTGTGAGTAATAAGTGACCGGCTATTTCCGGTTACCACTATTTTTGGATTTTTAGATGTTTCTTTCCTATCAAAACGTATTAAAGAGCCGTAAACGGGTATTTAGTTTAAAAAAGTAAACGGATTATTTATAAAAAAAAAAATTGATAAATAGACTTAAAAATCAACCTAAAACTTTGACATGTGTATCCCACTAAATATTTTTTCTAATCTTATTATTGAATCTTCCAAGTGTCACCATCTTAATATCAGATTGATTTTTAAGCGCACCAATTATATTGATTTATCATTATTATTTTAAAAACATTCTACGAGTATTAAAAATTAGCACATAAACCAATTTTTGAGATAGTGTTTGTTGTTGATTACTTGTCATAAAGTAAGAAGTATATATGATAGTAAGATTGTGGGGAGTGAGGTGAGCTCATCCCAGATCGCCAGTCATGTCATCCAAAACACCACCCCCAGGTGACGATCCAGCCAAAAAAATCAAAAATGACAACTTATATGTATGATGTATCGTCCAAAAGCTTCTCTTTCTCCATCAAAAAGTAAAATTAACTCTCTCTTTTCTCTTTCTCTCTCTCACTTTTTCAACCTCAACCAATTATCTAGAGACAATTATCGAAAATCCCTTAACACAATTAAATAGCCCACTCCCCTAATTTCAAGAAGCTACCCACTTGATGAGATAGTGTCACATGACGCAAACCTCCTTTCCATAAGTAGTCTCACTCCCTTTAGCCTAATTTACTTTGTATGTTGTAAAGTCCTTAAAACTAGTATTATGTTACTAGGTTACATGTTATAACAAGCCATATGTGGTTATTTTTAAACTTCTTTTTATAACGGAAACTATCTTATCTCCATTTTAATTTTTTAATCTTAAAAAATCTAAAATATTTTTAACTTTCAACATTTTTTCAACTTACACACTACTTTTACCCAAAAAGCCAAAAGTACCTCTTTCGACCCAAGTTATCATTTCCTTCATTTACTAATTTAAATATCTTTATCTAATATACATATTAAACCATTAATAAAATTATTAACAACATAAATCTATCAACCTTTAAAATAACTGCAATATTTCTTTTAAATCAATTATTTTTACTTTAATAGCCACACGATTTCCGCCATCGCCACCAACACCTGTTGCCGTCACCGCCGCCACCTATAGTCACCATCACAGACACCGCATTGCGCATATACTTTTCTAGTATATAATATAAATTTTGTTAAACACAAACAATATAATAGGTATGAAGTTATTTTGATAACTTGTTATACACACGATAGCAAAACCAAATATAGTTTCATCAATCACCATAATGTTAACATTTATGCTTCTAATAACACTTAATTTTGGTTCTCTAACTATTTAATGTACAATATAACTTTTAAGGGGTAATATTAAATGTTGTTAATAACATCAATTCTCCTCTCACAAACATTCTCTTGTTTGTCACATGTTAAATCAATAATCATCCCTCTGAATGTGAGGGCAACAGCAGCTGTGTAATTACTGTTAATAACATATTAGACATCCGTCACATCCCCTAACTTTAATCACCATAAATTTATAATTTTGGTTCTCTAACTATTTAAGACACTTCACTTATATGTAATAACACCCATTATTTATATGTTCTTATTGGATATTTGGTTTGTCTTAGGAAAGATGTATCTCATTTATGTTAATATTCTCTTTCCATTTCTTTATCCATAAGAATCAACCTTTTTTCTAGCTTATTGTTAGACTTAGTATATTTTGCTATAAAAGTGGGATAATTGTTTGCTACACCATGCTTTTGCACTTATAATATAAGAATATATGTTACATCATCTTGCTTTTTGATTGTCAGTATTATTATTATGATGTATATGTTTTAGTTTTAACGAACAGTCGGTCACACATTTCACCCCAACGCTTTGGCCACGCATCACTATTGAACAACTCAAAAATAAATTTGGCTTTCACGCGCATCATGCATCCATAATTCTAGTTTATTTCATAACTTAAAGATCATGAAAAACGCAAAGGGCTTCACATGTGTAGTAACATGATCGAGAAAGAGTGGGTGAGAAATGCGGGAATCATTGTCCGGACACCGGCTGCAACAAGGTGTACGATCCCTTATCATGTACCAACCAATGACGATACCATTTTTTCTATTTGTTTTTTTTATATAAGATATGATTTGTTTAATTATGACATCCTTTAGTTTATAGGTTGTGAGTTTAATTACGTTTGTTTTTCAAGTAGATATATAACACGAAAATAAGTTGAACTTTCTACTAAAGGATTATTTTTTTTTACTATAATTGAGTGTATTAAATGACTATTGGTAAAGTAATATATACTTCTAAAGGCCTTTTCCCTATCTCACATCGAGAAGGCCATCAACAATCACATTGTGAATGACGTGATAGGTTGTAGCGGCGTCATGATCATCGTCTAGAGTTCACGTCCTTTGGAGGAAGTGGCAAGATGGGTTGTCCCTCATCTAAGCTTAGATGGAAAATTCGTCACATACCAAAATTTTAATATATGTTATATAATAAATAGAAAAAACATTGCCCCACGAATTTAATAGATTAAAATATTGGTATGTGAAACCACGTATTCATCTTCCCATATATATATATATATATATGGGGTTGGGGTGGGGGTTATTTACAATGTATATGTATAAGTATATGTTTATTTTGGAGAAGTCAATAGGGTTGGTGGCCCATTTGTAACGTCTTTGATCTTGGAAGGATCCACTTGGGTTCGAATCTTACTTCTCATATTTGTGGGAGTGGATTCATTAACCAACCATTCTTTAAGAAGCTGGCTACCTGCTTGTGTAATGGTGGGTCTCTATGTGTGGAGGTGTCAATCAATAATAGAGTCCTGGTTCAAAAAACCTAACACATGTGTTTCTTCGCCATCTAGTAGAACTAACCCAGTACACATAACCTTGTAGGGTGGTAGTGTAGGTTCCAAATTTGGTACACGGGACTATGGGGTTCTCGTCGATTTACCGTTTTTTATGTGTATCTTGAGGAAGAAAATAGATATAATATTTGTATTGTATATGTGTTTACTGTATGTGAACGTGTGTGTGTTTGTGTCCTAGGAAAGGAAGATGAAATAAGGATAATTTTATTTTATTCTTCTTTAAATTATGTAATGTTGTAATAAATTGTATTTGTTTTATATTTGCTTTGTTATTTTCTTTAAATCTTAAGTGTTTTTTTAATTAAAAATAAATTTTTAATGAACTTATAGAACACAATAACTATTTTTGTGTCAAAATAAAATATAATATAAAAAAATGGAGATTGTATGGAAGAAGTGGTCACGACAGAAATGGGGTGTTCTTTGAAAAGCAAAAATTGGTGTAACACACAAAAACAAAGTAAGACATGTCATAATAGAGAAAGGCTTAAAGCACTTCCCCCTTCCCCCTCTCAACTTATAGATTATAAATATTTAATAAATTTTGTTAAACCAAACTCGATTCTACAAAGCTTGGCTTCTGCTGTTCTGCATTCTTATTTTACTTATCTTTGCTAATAATGACTAGTCTAACTGTTCAGAGGTATCCCAAGTTTCACCCAAGATCCTGAGTTTGATCCTTATGGATGACAAGTCTTGGGGGTTTTTCCTCCGAATACTTGTAACGACACATGGTTAACATCTCGTTGTCTAGGGTATGTGCAAAACTTCATCATTATACGGTGGGGTTTCCCTGATGTCCCATACCGACTGAATGTTCGGAAAAAAAATAATTTTCAAACTTTTCGTATCACAATAATGAAGCATTGTCAATCATGTTAAATACTTTTAGTGCTTATGTTTGTTTAAATGAAGCACATGTATATAATCCAAAAGTATAGAAATTCAACAAACAATAATTACGATCAAGTGATTGGTTATTTGTTCTCGTTATCATTTGATGATATTTTTTTCTTAAGTGACGGTACTTTTGTAACTTGGATTTTTATAGAAATCGAAATCAATTTTGATTTTGTTTCTTTTAAAACTAAAAATCAAGTATAAAAATTATCCTAAATCCACTTAGATATTGACCTGTAAAGAGTTTCGTAATGATAAAAATCAAAATTCACTCTTTTTTTGGATAATTCTTTACTTTTAAATTTAAAAAATTCAAACAAAGTTCGTGATTATTTTATGCAAATAACTTCATATAACACAAAGCATGTGATAAAGATATACGGAGTATATTGTATCCATCAAGTTATAAGCTTATTTTTTTCGCCACTTATTTTTAGATGTTATATATAGATTTTAAATACTGAAAACATAGCCGGAATGGAAAGAGTAATATAAAAGAGAGTAAATAGTTCATTTTGTGAATGTTTATTTGTATTTGTTTGCAATTACTCCACTGAATTCACATTTCAAGTAGTAACTGAGACTCTTTGGGCGTATCTATTGTGTTTTGTTCATTTTTTTTAAGGACGATTATATAAAAATCCTAGAGTTAATTGCAAAATTGGTTCCTGTGGTTTACACACTTTAACAATAGAGGCCCTTTTTAAGTATCGTTGCAATGAGGGTCCCTGTTTTGAGAATTTTTTGCAAGATTGGTCCCTTTCTAACAGAACCGTTAGCGAATGTCGTCAAATCTTAACAGAAGGGACCATCATTACTATTAACTCAGAAAAGACCCCCATTATTTAAATGGAAAAACCATAGGGACCAATCTTGCAATTCACAACTTGATATTTTATTTTTTTTTTATTTAACTCAAGAGATTACAACATACAATTGTCAGTGTATCAGATCCCTAATTAGTAAACTTATGTATACTCAAAAATTTTAATAATGGAGATGTACCTTGTATAATCTTTTTTACTTTGAAAAATAGTTGATATATATATATATATATATTATGATTTTATATTATGGTGGATATTCACCTTCCATATTATAGCCCTTGTAAATCTCTATAATGTTCTATATGTTTACCTATAAATATAAGGCATATGGAAGATCTCTCATTAATAAGATTAACCTATCGTTTCTCTCTCAATTCTTTTCTCTTCTATCTTCATATTATAACACGTTATCAGCACGAAGTCTCTCATAACCATAAATAAAATTTTCGACCGGTATATATATTTTCTTCCGAAACATCTCCTTAGCTTCTATTAATTATACATATATGCTATTAAGTCAAAGTTCTTTTAGAACATCGTATGGTAGGATTGATAGCCTTTGTTCTCAAATAGCTTTGTTTATTTTTTTGGTCGGCCGATTAATTTTTGTTTCTCATGTATACCTTCTAATTTATTTTATGGAGCATCAAACCTATACTCTGAGTAAAAACGATATTGAGTTGGTAATGTTTATTCAGAATTGGTTGAAATTTTTTTTGTTTTTAGAGGTATACAATTTTTTTTAAGCATTCAATTGTGGCCGTAATTTTTTTTTTGTTTTAACAATGAATTGTTTCGGCGGTAAAGGGTTTCGTTTTTGTCGAAATATTAATTACGAGTAATAAATATATAGTTTATAGTTATACAGATCATAACAAACTTTTTAATATGTTTTTTATGTATTGAGTAATACAGTTTATTTTAAGACGTGAGTATAAATTATTATGTGGAGATTATCATCAACAATTGAAGCATTTACAAATTTTAGAATATTTTGTAGAAATATGATTTTAATAGTTTAATTATCAATAATCATGAAAAGCTAATGTATGTTAATAGTTATATTTAAATTAAGTATTTATTAATTTTTATTTTTTTATAGAAAAGTTAAAAAGTATACTTGGGATCTGCGCACTGACAATTGTATGTTGCAATTTCTTGAATTAAATCAAAAAAGATATCAAGTTGTTAATTGTAAGATTGGTCCTTATGGTTTTTTCATTTTAGTAATGGGGATCCTTTTTGACTTTACTAGCAATGATGGTCTCTTCTGTTAGGCTTTGATGACACCCACTAACGGTCCTGTTAAAAAGGGACCAAACTTGCAAAAAATTCTCAAAATAAAGACCCCCATTGCAACAATACTTAAAAGGGGACCCCATTGCTAAAGTGTGTAAACCACAGGGACCAATTTTGCAATTAACTCAAAATCCTACTAGCAAAATATTAGAGGTCAAGATACAAGAATACAAATATAGTGTACAAGAAAAGAAACTACCTATAAACTATTGAGAATTACAATCAAACTAACCACAAGCTTAAAAAGCAAGTAAAGGATTGTTGATCCTCATTCAATTATAGTCTTCTTGCATAATATGTGTTTTGGCTTTATATGTAAAAACAAGGAAAACGAAATGTTATTAGAGTTGATGACAATATATGTTGGATTTACCATTTTAAGTTGAAGAAGTTTGTAAAGATCTAGCTAGTTAAGATGAGCTTAAACAGTTTTTATAGAACTAGCGGTATGTGATTGGGTATATTACACATAATCAAGGGCGTTCTGTCGATTTCATAGGCCCTGCTCAATATATAAATAAAAATAGGCCTTTTGTATACTAAATTTTTGCATGTGTTAAAAATAAGTTCACTAATCCTGAAAAAGAATAATTAATACTAGTAAAAACATACTGATAATTGAAAAACAAATTATACAATTTTAATCAAATAATTAGAGAATAGATGTATCTTTTTAAAGATTATGGTCTTATAAAAACATTTTCTTTAAATATTCTTATTTTTTTAGAATGGCAAAAATATATTATATAAAAATCCTACTAGCAAAATACTAGAAGTCAAGATACAAAAGTACAAATATAGTATACAAAAAAAGAAACTACCTATAGACTATTGAAAATTACAATCAAACTAACCACAAGCTTAAAAAGCAAGTAAAGGATTGTTGATCCAAACGTCTCATTCAATTGTAGTCTTCTTGCGTCTGTCTATAATGGAACCAAAAGTAAGAGAGACTAATTATGGTTTCAACTAGTATGTTGTTCCTTCTTTTTGATTGATTAAGTACAACATCATTCCTAAATTTCCAAAGCTCCCACCAAATGATATATATGATTGTAATCACAATATCCTTAGTAACCTTAGATTTATTCATGTCGTTCACAAACTGAATAAGATCGGCGAGATCAAAGTGAAAAGGAATATCCATATTAAGCCATTTACAGATGGCTTTTCAAACCGTCTTAACGATATGACAATCTGATATGATATGAAACAACGTTTCAATACCCTTTCCACATTAAGGACAAATCAAAGAATTGTGATGAACACCTCTAAACCAAAGATTAAATCTAGTAGGAAGTCGGTTTTTAACAACCCTCCAAGCATGTATATTAACTTTCCTTGGTACGATTTTATTCCAACTAGTAGCCAAATAATGAGACAGTAATGAGGATTGATCAATGAATGATCTTAATCTCTTAACAGAAAACTCAGCCATACCTTCGAAGTACCATTTCCATTGATCGCGAGCGGTTGTAATAGTCACTTGTTTAATGAGACCAGCAAGATTATGAAGTTGAGATTCTTCGATACCCCCTCTAATATTACGATGCCATCGCCATTGGCTATACATCCATTCCAAGTTTCACCAACTTTAATATTCTTTTGTGTCTCCAAAGCATATAAACGAGGATATTGAGAAGCTAGAGGAGAATCATTTACCCAAATGTCATGCCAAAATGAAACATCTATTCCATTTCCAATTTTCTTTTTGATTACAGTTACTGGGATGGTACCTACAATATGTAAGTCATGAACGAGATGCAAAATAGAATGCCAAATACTTGGAGTGGAAAGTGTGACATCGTTTCCAGTAAGGCAAGTGGTGGAAAACTTCAGATAAAGGTTTTTTTAATACTTTTACCCATAAAGCCTTAGGACAATAAAGAAAGCCCGTATTTCCATTTCTAAAGCAAAGCCGTGTTGAATGTTTTTATACTCCCAAAACCTAATCTTCCTTTTTCTTTACTAGCAATGACCAAATCCCATTTAATTCGGTGAATCTTAGAAACCTCGGGATTTGTACCCCAAAAGAATTTTGCCCGCATTCCTTCCAAAGTATTACAAACAGTAGAAGGCATGCGAAAAGGCATGCGAAATAGCAATTTAGCTCTCCATTTCGTTAACTTTCTAGTGAACTTATCAATCACCGACTGCCAAGAGTTAATTCTTTTCATATTAGCACCAATTGGAACCTTCAAGTAAATAAAAGGAAAGCAATCTCCCTTACATCTAGCCAATCTTACAAAGTTATCTACTTCTGAACCCGAAACTCCAATACCATACAACTTAGATTTGAAGACATTAATTTGAAGCCCAGAAGCTAGGTAGAAACACTTAAAAATATCAATGGCATTAAGAAAATTAGATTTTGTTCATTTTAAATAAGGATTATTATCTGTGGATGTAACTAGCTATGCTAAAATGTCTATGTTACGTAAAAATCTTGTAAAATGTCAATGTCTATATCATGTAATGAACTTTCAAATTCTGGTTATTGGATGTACTTGACAAATCAAAAACTTACACGTGATAGCTTACATGGTTGGCACATATACCCGGGTATATCGAATAACCATAATTTGAAAGTTCATTACATAACATAGACATATTGAAAAATCTTTACATAGCATAAACATTTTAGCATAGTTAGTTACATCCATATGTAATAATCCCTTTTAAATATGAACAATCATCTTTAAGGAGATGACATTAAATGGATTAAATTATGCAGTATGACCATACCAAGCGATAACACCCATGCCGACCCTATCGTAGTATTAGAGACGACAATATACCACCCCTTACTTTATACCATGAGTCTGTGTGAAACCTATACTACGAGTACATTATAAAGCAAAAGGCCATTGACTAAATTTTAAGTTTCAACATTTATTTTCCTAAAATGTCTCATCTATCAATTCTATATTTACCTAAAATAACTATATTACTCTTTCTCTCTCTTCAAATCTCAACCAATAATTTCTTTTTTCTCCCTCTTCCATAAATCATTTATTCCTCCAATTCATTCAAAATCTTTTATCTCAAAAACCGTACATCGATACATTATAAAAATTATATGGGTGTTCTTAAAATTTCATATTCTTTCATTAGAAATGTCATTTGATATACTTTCGACGAATTTTTAAATCCGAAGGCGAAGCCCGTAGGTTAAGGCATTTGGCTATTACATCTATGACTCATCTTCTTCTGACCTATCATACTCTATGACCTATCACCTTACCATCTCACCGGTGTAACGCACGGGTTCTTGCTCTTGTTTATATAAATGTGTGTGTGTATGTTTTGATTGTTGAAGTGGGTTAAGTGTGGCATACAATGCCAACAAAATTACTCGTACAAGAATGATGGATGAAAAAAGTAAAAGCGATGTATAGGGGTGTGGTCGTGTGGTATTAGATTGCATTACCCTTGCTTAAAACTTAATTTCAAACTTGATTTCAAGATAATCATTATTCATATCATTTGTTTTTAATGAAAATGAGAAAGATTTCAAAAAAATAATCATTTTTTACGTGTTTTGATTTCACATTTTTCTAAACAAGATGTAGTTTATTGAGATCGAGTTTTTTTTTTTCCAAAATAATATAATGGAAAAACTTATTTATCAAATTAGTATATTCTTAAAAATATTTACAGCTTTAGTATAAAATTTAATTAAACATTATCTTTATTAGATTAAAAAAGTTAACGTTTAAGGATCAAACAATGCATTGTCATCGTCCTTTTTTTTTTGGAAAGGTGAATTTCACTTAAAACTTCGTGTCGCGATTTGACAGCGGGAGGTCTAACATACGTTGTTTTAACCAGATCCGCGCTAGAGAGTTTTCTCGAAGTAAAAATGTTTATTTCAAATACCTGATTGGGGAAAAAACCCTATTAATCCGCCCGAAAGCACGACGATTAATAAGGGTAAACTCTGCCCCATGGACTTAATTTTTATGTCCTCCTCAAGACTTGAACACAAAATCTTATGCAAGAGGGGATGATCTTTCAAGCATTGAGCTAAAGCTCAAAGAAGTGTCCCTCTTTGTTTGTTATCTACAATTTTAGGTTAATTTTAAACTTTAATAGTTCTATGTATTTTATTTTTTCTTAAAAAGCTTTATACCGATCTGATCATTTTTGTTGTGACAACAATAACTAATATATCTATCAATCTGAAGATCATATCAATTTGAATATCTATCTTATTGTTCTTTTATTACTTAGAACTTTGGAAAATTAATGTGCACCTGACTTTCTTTTTGTTTCTTTCTATGCTATTACACGTACACAGCTTATTGACAACAAAATATATGTTTTCCTTCTTTGTGTTTGCTCCTTTTTGCTGTGGGATTTTGATGGGGTTTTTTTTTTTTTTCCTCTTCAATCCCCACTCTTTTTATTGTGATTTTTTGGTTTTTCGTTTGCTTAAACTTATTGGTAAAATACTTGATATATTGAAACTGAACTTTCTTGTGAGTTGTTGTTTTCATCTACAGAAGTACAACGAATTCTTAGTGGTTTGAAAGAAGCCGGTGATAAGATATTGATGTCGTGTTTGGTTCACAGAATTTGATGGAATCTGATGGAATTGGAATTGAATTCCATTCCTTAGTGTGTTTGGTTGGTTAAAGATGGAAGAATCACATTCTATTGGAATGTTAACATTCCCTCATTTGATGGAATCTCCATTCCTTGGGGATGGGGGAAGGAATCTCATTCCGTCCCTCGAATCTTCAAAAAATCAAAAACATTCCGTCAAATTCCATTCATTCAGATTTCAATTCCTTTGAAAGATTCCATTCCTTTCAAAAATATTTCGCGAACCAAACACGCCCTGAGACTTTGATGGGATGTTTATTGATATGGGTATTACTTTGATTCTGGAATATAAAACCTTTTGTTTGTGGTGAATTTAGGTGCTTGTTTTGTTCATGGACATGTTAGTTTCAAATTGAGAATAGTTTTTTATTGCAATATGTTTATAGTTTGGTTTTATAAATAAACTAGATTTTACACCCGTGTCCAACATTGAATACAGGGTTTATGATATTATTAATACTAGATCTTCATATATTTAATTCATAAAAACTTATAATTTTAAAAATATACGGTTGAAGTGTTATACTTTGAAACAATAATCACAGGTTCGTCACTGTCTTTATTAGCTGAGACATATTGATGGAATTATTTGCCGTAGTCATTCACAATGCAATATAGATATGATCAAAACGAATTTCAATCAAATGATCAATTTTAAATAAAAACTCAACTCACCGGTAGCAATATATATATATATAATATTTTATTTTATTTATTAAGACATAAATTACATCAAAGCTACTTTTTGTAAATCAAATTTGGGCATGGATCTCTTACAAAAACAAACATTGTCTACTTCTTGTTTTAAACACACATTGAATAACACCAGTAGGTTATCAGCAGCTCTACACACACAGCAGCAGCGCCAATAGTAAAAGCTGGTTATGGAGTCTGAATCTTATTGTGTATGCAAGTTTATTTATGCGTGCAAATGATTGTTTTTGAAAGATAGGGAGACATATGAAGGATTTTATCCATTAAAGTTGCAAAATAACAACAACAAATAAGGCCCAATCCCTATAAGCATCCTGGGCCCTAGAGGAGGTAAGACGTAGACAGCCGTCTTGCATCTACCAAGAGATAGTGAGATTGTTTCTATACGAACCTTCAGCCAAAAGAGAAAAAGTGTTTTTTTTTTTTTTTTTTTTTGGGGGGGGGGGGGGGGGGGTTGTAAAGTTGAAAGCAATTTAATTAATAAAGTTTCTTTCAACTTTAGAAAATCTCAATATGAAAGATGAAGGGTATGAATCAAAAGAGAAATGTAACGATTGAAGTTAGTATGAATCGAAAGAGAAATGTAATGATTGAAGTTCAAAATTAAGGTTTAAGTTTTATATATATTTAGAGATACTAGACGGATGCTCGCGTGATGCAACGGGGATGGTGGTAGCGACGACGGTATGACAACGGCGACAGTGGTGGTGCCAATGTGCGGCGGCGGTGGCGGCAGTGGTGGTGGCGTGATAGTGATTGTAAATTAATTGATGTGAGAGGGGTTGATATAAGATCTATGTTGTAAATTATTTCGTTAAGGGTATTATAGGTATATATGTGAAGATGTTTAAATTAGTAAATAAATAAGAGAGGTAATATGGTTATTTCAAAGTCTTAATTACTTAAAGAAGAAAGATAATTTGTTTTATATAGTAGTATAAATTAAAATGAATTTTTGCAATTGAGTAAACTAGTAAAGAAAGGAATTTTTTGTACGGATGGAACTAAAATTTCACCTATTGGTGTAATTAGGAACCTTACCTAATATATTTGCAAAAGTAGGAAGTTCGGTGTCTTAAACACCGGGCTGGGCCACGTACACTGAATTGCGGTTTCTACACCACCGAACTTATGTAGGTACCGAACTTCACTTTTTTGTACGACACATGCAAACCATATATATTTATTACTTATTGAAAACAACCAACTTCAACCATTTAAAGTGATAGGAGCCAAGTCCAGTGTCTACATTGCCGAACTTCAAACTTCAAATGCTAGTTCGGTGTCTGCATTACCGTACTACCTTTTCTGAGCAACACGTGGGCAAGTCCGAGACACCGGACTTCCTACTTTTACAAATATATTAGGTAAAGTTCCAAGTTTCACCAAAGGTTAAAATTTTAGTCCCAGCTTTTAAAAAAATTCTAAAAAAAGTGGTACAATGAGGAGTGGTAGATTACCAATTAAAATATTGGTGTTATATGTGAAATGATTCGAAGAAAGATATTATTATCAAACAATGGGCCCGGATGCCCAACAAGATTGTCTCCTTT
The DNA here is from genome assembly GCF_010389155.1 of Erigeron canadensis. Classification (NCBI taxonomy): domain Eukaryota; kingdom Viridiplantae; phylum Streptophyta; class Magnoliopsida; order Asterales; family Asteraceae; genus Erigeron; species Erigeron canadensis. The sequence continues at coordinate 3,933,204 of NC_057767.1, read as the reverse complement.
GAGCTAGGCAGTTAATCTATGCCAATCAGGGACACCCCTACGTCTTGTTATTGCCCCCTCCTCCTATGACATCTTTATTAACACAAAAATATCTATATTTCTATACATCTATATCTATACTTCTATATTTATACTTTTATATTTCTATATAAAAGAAATAATATTCACTCTCCTAAATTATTAAAAGTTAACAATTTTGAGACATGCAAAATTACCATTTTACCCTAAATTAATTAACTTACACAATCATTCAATTATCTTCTAATATATATCCACTACTCTTTTAAATCAAATATCTTTATATCATATACCTACATAACTTGACTAATTTGCCGCCGCTAACGGTCGTCGACGCCGTTACCATCCCACGATGCCACCACATCACTGTCATTACCATCACTGCCACATTTGTGCGGGTACCATGCTCGTCTTAATTAAAATACTTTAATTAAAAAACTTAATTTGACTTTGATTATGTGTTATCAATACCATCATGTGAAAGATTTGTTTATCTTAAAGCCGGCAATTATTATTTATTTATTTTTTTAAAAGTAAATTTCATTCATATAAGCCTCGGCAAAATCGCCGGCAGCCAATATATACAAATATTGACCCAAAAATAAAATTACACCAGTTTTGCCAAGAAACATTCCTATGCTTCGTTCTATGCTTAAACCAGAGGTATCTAAGTGTCTTGATACTTTGAATAATTCCAATAGCATTAGCATCGACATTGTTAAAGCTTTTGTCATTCCTCGCTTTCCAAATGCACCAACAACTAATCCTTATAATGTCCTTTATTGCCGAGACCTCTGTTTTACTTCTTCCATGTTGTTTATGCATTTCCAGAATTTCTTTGACATTGAAAACAAAAAATGGGGCAGACCTAGTCCATATGCTGATGAAATGCCAAACCTTAGCCGAGACCACACATTCACAAAAAAGATGGTCTATACTTTCTCGTCCTTCCCCACATAAGACACACGCCAAGTCCCCATTCCAACTATTGCGTTTCCAAAGGGCCTCCTTAGTCGAAATTCGATCCAAAGCATCCCTCCAAACAAAAACATTACACTTCTTTAGGGTACCATTTGCACCAATCCAACACATATAAGTCGTTGAAATCCTTTCTTTTTAAGAGGAAAGTCTTCTCATCTTTTACCGAAAACTCGTTACCATTACCTCCATGCCACCCCCTGCAATTACTCGACTTGTGAATATTGTTATTTGGGTTTGCGTAATATTACAGAGTAAATTTTCATTTAAACCATCAAAGTGAAAAACTTCTCTTACCAAAATATTCGAAGTAATGAAACTTTAGAGAGTAAAACTCTCTCATGAGGCCAATTCTATTCTACAGTATTAAATAATTTGAATAGCAAGGAGCTTGAAAGTACAAAATACAATGAGAAATTGAGAACATAGAAATCATAAAAGGGGAAAAAACTTATTTCATCCGATCTAAATTATTTAATCTAGATTATGATGATGTTCTACAAAAATATTAAGGTTTTTTTTTTTATCTATTCAATCAATCAGAAAGTTTTACTTTATGTTTTCTCTTTATAATTTTAACATTAGTATTTTATAAAATGTGATAAAAGTACCAGTATATTTCATTTTATGTCACTGCTATTGTCCAATATTATTCATCCTTATAGTTAATAATAAACATCACTAAATAAAATATAATTTTAAAAGTAAATATCAAAAGAAAGATAAAAATAAAAACAATCACACCATACACATACCAGCATACTAAGGACCTACGGTAGATTGAAAATATTCTAGCAAAGCATATTAAAAATTATAATTGGACATTTAGATTTTGAAACTAAGTAAATTATAAAGTAAGTCATTTAAACCATCTAAAGTAAATAAACTATAACTTGATACACATGATTTATATTTCTAGACTCGTTAATTATAAAAATAATAGAGTATAACTTAGAAAGGCATATGGGCTTTCTCCTTATACTAATGTTACACTAGTAGGTTAGTAGCATACCACCAATTTTTTGAGTTTTAATCACTCGTTTTATTTCCAATTCTCACTTCAATCTTTAATATTTAAATCATTAAACTTATCAAATGTTTTGATGATGTGATAAATATGAAGATAATAATTGTTTTAGTGATGTGATAAACACGAAGGTGAGATGATTTAAACAAAATAGTGGCCAAACTAAAAGTTAAGTTATTTAAATGGTAAGGTAGAACTAGAGAATTTTATGATAATTTTGATTGAGTGTTAATAGGTGTATTGTGAAAGAATTTTGATTTACTTACCAGTGCTTTGTGAAGACATGACATGACCCTATTTTGCAACATAATAGATAGATCTAAAATCTTAACCATTGAAATATACATTAAAAAAATTAAACGGGTCAATTATCCAACATATAACCCTATTTTGCAAAAACATTTACAAATGGACATTTCCAAGACTCAAGTAACATATTTGCAGTTTTTACATCATCAAAAACACATTTATCTCAAAATCAAAGTATTATTGAGCCATGAATTGCAAAGGGACATTCCTACCCAAAATTATCCAAGTTGCCAACCCTATAATGGCAATCCTCAAATCTTCAAGTTTTACCCTAACTTCATCAAATCATTTTCTTTGTTACTTGCTTCTCCTATGAAAATAGTAAACAACTAAAAACATAAGCTTCATGCTTAGTGAATGTATACATATATGATCATAATCTAGCTATATAATTTTAAAAGCATACAAGCAACTTTGAGTCATTCTTTAAATAGTCAAAACAACAACAAAACAATTCATGATCATGCTAATTCTACTTGGCCAAGGATGTATGCTAGTAGGTATCTCATCATCTACTAGTCTTACATGCAATATATGCTAGTAGGTATCTCATCATCTACTAGTCTTACACATAATATATGCTAGTAGGTATCTCATCATCTACTAGTCTTATACACAATATATGCTAGTAGGTATCTCATCATCTACTAGTCTTACACACACAATTTATGCTAGTAGGTATCTACACATCTACTAGTCTTACACAAAATCAACATACAATTGGGTCATAGGAATTTACCCACCTATGACCTCTATATAACATAACTATGATCATATACATATACACTCACCTTGGTTCTTGACAAAAAGGCACACTTGACTATTTGGCTCACTGGAACAATCTTTTCTACCTATACATTAAGTAAGTCACTATGAGTTTTTCTTAACTCAATTCATTCACAAAACTAACCAAACTCAAAATTCAACCATCATATATGGTGATTGGCTTTCAAGATCATTTTCCATAAAAAATTTCCCATAATTGTTATAATATAAAAATTTGGCCAAGCACTCTAAAACAATACTTTCACCAATATGGGTTCACCATCAAAACACCATTTCCATCTTCCCAAATTTTCTCATAACAATCTCATTAGGATTCTAACACATTCCTAAACTTACAAAAAACCTAATTTATTCAAATTCCCAATTTCAAATGGGAAGAACCCTAATTTCAAAAATTAAGAACCCTAATTTTACAATTGAACAGTTGAACCCTAATTTGACCTAAAATTAACCCACCAACCCATGCAACCTATTGTACCTGAAGATAACCCGCATCCCCATTTGAATTGTCAATCCAAATTTTTTAAGTTAGTGGAGTGAGTTTAGGTTGATTGGTTGTGCCGTTATAGGCCAGGGTTCGAATTTCTCACCTTAAAGTTTTAATGGGTCGAGTTAAAGTTACTCGTCACCCGAACTCATCGACAACCGTTAGCCAATTGACATTGAAAAACTTAGTATAAATTTTTATTAGTATAAATTTTTATTGTCACTACAAAGGCGTAACTTAATAATCTTATGACAATTGTTTGAAGTTATATATTTTTTCTATGTTAAAAGAATATATATGCATTTAAACTTTGACGTGATATCGATAGGAAGCAGCATAGTTGGATTAGTGGTAAACACCCTTGTCTCTGGAGACAGAGATCATGGGTTCGATCCTCATCCCATGCAAAGGTTGGAGGGCCTTTTCTACCATTTAGGTAGAAACTGGAAGCAGTCTCTCTACTTAGGTAGAGGTAAGGTCTGCCTACATCTTAACCTCCCTCATACACCGTCGAGGTATTGGGGCTCAAAACCCGCAGAAGGCGACATTGGGCAGTTACTTACTTACTTACTTACGTGATATCGGTAGAATTTGAATTGAAACAAATTTCACAACCTTTTAGCTTAGATCAACCGGTAGGAAAAAAAAAAGGTTTTAGTTTGTAAGTTACTACGTATATCAAGTTTGGACATTTGGTGTTGTTCAAATTGTGTAGTCATATAGTTTATTAAAAGTCTATACACATAATTACCATGTATAAAATAGTTACTATGACTACAAAAATATGTATTAACTAAAATAAAAATGTTACCATATCTAAAATAGTTAAAGTTGACTTTAGTTTAAAAGGCCAAGATTGTTTTTGCTATGAATGTAAGTGGCTAGGATTTAAAGTTTCTATCATTTTTTTTCCTATGCTACCAACAATCTCCCAATAATACTAAACCAACCTCCTAAATTCTGTTTTTAATTAAGAAACAACCATTGGATGATAAAGAAAATTGAATTCTAACCATCCGATCACTTGCTGACTTTTCATACTTTTTTTAGCTACATTTACGTTCCTTAATTACTCCCTTTAGCTACATTTACTTCGTGTATAACTTATTATACAACTTAGTTTGATAAATTGATTTGATGATTTATGTGCTATTTGAGCTCATTAGGTGTCAAGATATATTGCTTACAAAATTAATGTAGTAGCCAATAAAATGCGATGGTGTTATCTCATTAGCAATTATTTAGGCTATATATTAAACTCGTACGTTATACGATGATGACTAAGATAGTGGATACAAAATATATTGATAATTACAGTATTATTAATAGTTTATGATATTATAAAAAACGACTGATGCAATTTAATAAGATTGTGATTTATAAATATATATGTCAATTATGTTAAATCATCACTTATTAAACATAATATTTATAAATTATAAGATCATACAATACTCATAAATAAACGATAATGCATTATAACGTTGGACTTTAGGTTTATAAAATGAAAATTTGGTTAAAGAATAATATTTACAAAAATAAATCTAGACGTGGGAGTAATAATGATAAAACAATAATAATGATATAAATACATAATGAAAAAGAAAACAAAAAGAAGTGGGAACTAAGCAAAATCTGACATGACAACTAAAGACTAATAATAATAAGGAAAATGCTAAACAAAGCCTTTAGGGTTTCACTTAACATGCATAAAACGATTGTTCATTTCAATATTAAAAGTTCATCCCCTGAATTTTATGGTAAGTGTACAACTAATTAATGCATCTTAACGAAAGCCTTAGAGGCTTCCGAACTTCATTTGCATCTACCTGCATACGTACCAAAGGAGTTCTCCCTAAACTCTCCACTAGGTCAGTTCATAACTTTGATCACTAGTGACAAAATGGACAAGTATATATCAATATGATTGTATCTTTTTCGTGTAATAGCTTCTTGAGCAAATATCTATCTTTTTTGGAGTAGTTGATCTTGACGTTTTTCCAAATACGACTGTTAAAAATGAAGTCTCTCTTGGTGGGTATTGATCATTATTAATTTGTGTCCTAAACATGTTACTTCTCAGCTGACTTTTAAAAATGAATGTACAGGAGTTCCTGTTTTTCCTGGGATGCATGTTGTAACCAAAGCTTCCGATATAACAAAGGTATTCCTTGACTTTCATGTATTCAAATTAGATGGGTTAGGGCGGTCATGTCAGGCTGACATGATACGGGAAAGTGATTCCCATGCTCGGATTCGATTCTCAGAATGGATTAAGAAAATATATCTAGAGGCTTTCCGGCTTCTTGAAGTTGCCCTGCAGTAGCACATTATGCTACTGGTAAACATTGATTTTATAAAACAAGATATATATTGCCTCCACCATTAATGTTACATGTAATCTTTATTTTGCTGTGAAAAGATAGTTATTTCAAAATATATCTCTTCTGACACGGTGGTCTCTCAACAGGAACCATGAACATGGACCCTATTACAAATGGTGTGTTAGAAAGTGAAAGAATGAGAAAGGATGCAAGTGAAAGAATGAGAAAGGATGCAAGTGAAAGAATGAGAAAGAACTATTTGGTTGGTTGTATAAAAAAGATGCAACTAGGAGGTTGATATATCATATATATAGTTTATTAAATGTTTTCTTTCGATTTTAGCAACATTGCGAACTTGACACCAAAAATGCAGATATTTTTACACTATCATTGTTTTAGGATTCATGATAATGGATAAAGCATTTTCATGGAATTGAAGTTTTGATATTTAATATTGAAACTTATTCACATGGCTACTTTCATATGAAATTAATTTTGATTCACTGTTTTTATATCAAGTTCTCGTATAGCCACGACACATATAACGTATTTATGCTTTTAATAAACGTATTTTGCGAAACTTTTATATAAACGCCCGGGTTGAACTCGGGTTAATTAGCTAGTATATAATAATTGTGCAGTTTGTTGCTTATTTATCTTCTATTTCCATATATAAATAAAATTATAATATGATGTTCCAGCATTACATTACATTATATTTTATATTTATGAAGGTTGTGGAAGTCGCTAGACACTCCAGGTCGACGACTAGTGAGTTGTGAGTACTCGAGTCAATGCGGTGAGTACTCAGGAGGTTAAAGTGACCAATTCGGGGAGTATTCGGATTAATCAGACGACTCGTGTAAACTCGCCGCCTTGCCATGTAGCGAGTACTCGGATCGACCGGGTGAGTTTTATAACAAATTTTAGATTACATCTCATTTGTATTTGATAAAAATCATTATTTCTTGCTACCAACCCGATAAGGCAATAACGAAACTTGTTACAGAAAAACAGCAATTGTTTCAAGTTAAGGGACGAAAATTGGATGAAGAGTATTGGTTGTTGGGTCACATTCTATCGACGTCCACGTCACCATCCTCATTCGTTTTCACGTGCTGATGTGGACCAATCCTGCGGATTTCAAAAAGGAATATAGTTCCATTTTATAAAAAGATAAAATAAAAATAAAAAATGCTAGACGACCATCCAGTAAAAAACTCACAACAAATTGCCTCCTTTATAATGACAAATAACCTATTGACACCTCTTGTGCATTCATTATTTGTATATATGTATTTTTGTCACTACTTACTTCACACCAACACAATAAAAAAAATATTTTTTTATGAAAATAATAGTAATAATCTACTCTTTACCCGAATCACCGAATGAAAAAAACTTCTTTCACTCCTAATAAAAATCTACTATAAAGTCGACACGCAATTTTTGAAAACCAATATCAACTAATAATATATCATTTTACTTTTTAATATATTTTAATTAATTAAAACCTATAAATCTGTTAAAAAAAAAGTAATTAAAGAATTGATATACCTATTTCCTTACATAAACATTTTTAGATGGGTAAAGAAATGATCACGAGAGACACCCGTTAAAGACTTCTTAACACCGGAAAAACTAGATAGAAAAACACCGATTGTAAAAAATTACTAATATTGTGTACACTCCATAATAATCCATATAAAACTAACAAGGAGACGGTTCTTTAGAAAAACAAATAAGCCATTTATTAGCCGATTAGACACGTTCTCAAAATGGAATATTCAGAAAAGAAATTATGGAATATTCATATAAACTTGACTGTTTCTTTGTTTTGAAATTAATGTAAAATCAAAATTAAAGTCAAGATATAGAGATAGCAAATCATTTATATCCCATGAACACATTATTGTGGTCCAATTTCAGACTTAAAACTTCGCTCTCATTGTATAATTTTTTTCCATTTTTCTTTCGCGTTTCTCATGGTGTAGCATTACTTTGCTCATGCCTCATATTAGATTCACATATACGACTTATGGATGATTTGTTTGGCTAATAACTAAATACGATAATGTTGTTTGTATTTTTTAGATAAATATATATAATCCATACAAATTAGAATCATGCTCCGAACGATTAAATGATGTATTGTCGTGTGCGACACGATTGTACGAGTATTTGACACGGGGAAAAAAAAACTAGAAAATCCTCTATTTAGAATCATTTAAGTTGGAAAATAAAATGCGACACCACTATTTACCTCAATTGACTAAAGGGTTCCCATTGAAATGTCGACATCTTATTTACTCAATTGATACTTGATTTTGAAATTTTGATATATTTTCAAAGTATAGTATGCGTCTTATTTGCTGTAATTTATATATTTTTTTTTGAGAAAATGATAGTTTTCGTCTTTCAATTTGACACGTTTTGTACTTTTCGTTCTTGAAGTGAAAAAAAAAATAAAAATCCTTAAGCTTGACACTTGAGAAAATTATATTTTCCGTTTTTCAACTTGGCACGTTTTGTACTTTTTATTCTTAAAGTGAAAAAATAGAAAAAAAAACCCCTTAAACTTGGCACTTTTTTCACTTTTTGTCTCCGTGATAACGGTGTTAGTTTTTCTCTGTTAAGGTTGTCTGCATTTGTTAGTTTTTTTGTTCACTTTTCGTCCTTTCCTTTTTTTCCCTTATTTTTTATTTTTTGAAAATATCAAAACTGTCAAGCGATGTAGAAATCATATAGGAGTAGGCAACAAACTTTAAAAAAAGCTATTTAATGAATAGAGTCAATATCTAATAACACAAAAAAGCATGAATATCTATGAACACATGACGATTTATTGAACGAGACAATTAATTAACACGATGAATAGATAAAATCAAACACATAATATTTCATCTCTACCAATGTACTAAGATATGAAGGTTCTCTTTAAGTGACACATGACACTATATTTAAACGACACATGTTTCTTTTAAGCTATACTTAATTAAAAAAACTTATTTTAGGATAACATTAATAAACAATAAATATGAATACTTTTAGTATTATTAAAGTTAGTATTATTTTTATTATGATCATATCCAATTACACATATAGACATAAATTATTTTTCTAACTTTTTTGATTATTGGATTTTACAAATCATCTATTTTGATAAGTATAAATATAAAAAAAATTGTAATATGTCTCTTACTCTACTGTATATATCATTGGGCAGTTTTGAAATTATCATAATAAAAACAATATAAAAAATTGAAAAAATCAATGGGAAGGATGAAAAGTGAACAAAAAAATTAACGAATGTTGGAAAACTTAACGGAGAAAACTAACACCGTTATCACGGTTTGACGTTGTAGGGTTAGTCGTTAGGCTAATCCTACAACTTTAAACCCTAAACCCTAAAGCGTATCGTGTACGCGCTTTAGGGTTTAGGGTTTGAAGGTCGAGGGTTAGCCGCTAACCCTCGGGCTTCAAACCCTAAACCCTAGAGTGGGAACCCTCATCCGTTTTAGGTTTTTAGGGTTTAGCATTTAAGGTTTAGATTTTCCAGGGTTTTTAGAAAGTAGCTTCCCCCTCGGATTAGAAATTAAGCTTTAGGGTTTAGCATTTAGGGTTTTACAATGCGTCCTCGTCATTTTTGAACTTTATAAGTAACTTACCCATGTGTAGGTTGTACTTACCCAAGGGCAGGTTGTACTTACGCATGGGCAGGTTATACAACTCATTACTTCCAGGTCTTTCCTACACATGTGTAGGTTGTACTTACACATGTGTAGGATGAACGTGATGAAAAAAAAAATCAAAATTTAAAAAGTCGTCAAGAGTATATAGAATCGCATCTCTAATGAAAGAGGATGAAATTTCAAGACTACCTATGCTTTTTTTCCGTCTAACGATGTACGGTTTGTGAGATAAAAGTTTTTTAATGATTTAGATATTTTTTGATTTAATAAGAGGAGAGAGAAAGAGAGTTTTGAACAACTTTTTTAATAATGACAAACATGTCCTTCCTGATCTTGATGAATGGAGGAGAGAGAAAGAGAGTGTTGAACAACTTTTTTAATAATGACAAACATGTCCTTCCTGATCTTGATGAATGGAGGACTGAGATTGGTTCTCGCGTTCTTTTTTTTTAGTGGTTCTCAAAATAACTCACCCCATGGGTTATGTGAAGAGGTGCTGAACCACTTGAGATAACTAGGAAGTACGCACAATGACATATTGACATCTGTTGTACTTTCTCACTGAACAATTACATGAATCAAGGGCGGGAAGGTTTTCATTCAGAATAAAAAAAAATCATCATCAAGTGAGGAAGAGAAAGATACACTCATACACAGTTACACACGTGTTTAATATTAATAAGGATAAAAAGTTTGAGCCCATTGAATATGTTTAGCACAACAGCTTCGAGTTGGGGTTTCGACTAGAAGCTTGAATATGTAATCATATAACTCAAAAATAATATAAGTACATCGTATCTTTATTTATTCACGTTTGTAAAACTTGATTGATATATACGTTTTTTAACAACTTAAAACAAGACATAGTTTGATGTCTTATACGGGCAAATGAAAACTAGATAAGTAACTTACATCAACAGTCCTATTAAAAGTTAACAGATATGACTTTTCATCAATTTTCATTAGCAAATACTCGTAAAGTTTTAGCAATGACGAGCTATTGACAACATTTTCACTACAAATAATGTTACATTTGTTCATACTTTTAGTTAGTGTGAATAAATTAAAAATTTTGTGACGCTTTTATGTGTGTAAAAATATATAGAATTAAAAGTGTGTAGAATTCTATCTACACTAAAAAGTGTGTAAAACTAAAAGTTAGTATGGACAAATGAGGTGTTACAAATTAATAATGAAAGTTTACACTAAAAGTGTGAACTATTTAGAAAAACACTATTTTTCGTATGGATAAATTTCTACACCTTTTTAGTTATATATATTTTTACACACATAAAAGCGTCACAAAATTTTTAATTTGTTCACGCTAACTAAAAATGTGGACAAATACAACATTATTTGTAGTGTTTGTCACTTCTAGTTAATTTCTTTCATTGCTTAACTAACGAGCGAACGATGAATGTACGTGGGTGAAATTTCACACCATTAGTTTTTTGTTTAGGTTTAATAAAAGGTATGATAATGATAGAAAAAGTAAAGTAATGAAGAGGCAATGAGATATTGTTGATGGATTGACGGCCGACTACTCGGGGATACCCAATGGAAAAAGCCACCCCTATACATCTAAACTAGTCAGACATTAAATTATCAAAGCCACTAGTTCCAGGAACAAACAATCGTGCGAAGGCCACCACACTAATACTCGACTTGAACCGAAGCCGAACTTAAGACCTTTGGTCTCAAATCCTTACCACTATTTCCCATGCCAATTGAGTTGGCGCTCGTTGGCTAACCGCGTGATTGTTACTGAGTCGTTTTTTATACCACCCGAAATTCCATGTAACGAAATTTGAACCATGAACTTCTTACGAGTACAATGAAACCTTTTACCACTAAACTACTTAATTTGATAATTCAATTAGATAAAATATTCACTTTAAACATATTTATCTTTCCTCTTATATAAAACAATCTTCTCCCATCGGTCCATCCTTTCAACTATTCTACCATAAAAATATCTGAAATGTCCTTTCTAAATATTATAACTAACATTAACCATGAACCTATTAAACTAGATTAATACCCGGTCGTTGACCGGGTTATAAACAACGTAAGTATTTGAAAACACACTTCACACATGTTCATTAAATTTACGTAAAGTAATATATATACATAGTTGAAAGACAAGGAAGCATCACGTAGAAAATGACATTTAATTGTTTAGCTTTAGGTAAAAAAGAAATAAAAAGGAGTTTATCGACACCCCATTCTAGATTATTTTAAATAAGAAATGACATTCACTTACCTATTGCCCTCTTGACTTATCAACCGCTAGTCCAACAACCTACCAACCCAATTTAATCAAATCCCATATTGGTCGCTTGGTTAACATATTGGCCTGCAAAGCCATTCTAATAGGTTGACACGTCAACCTATTTTACCCTAAATTAGCTCGTCAACCATAAAATTGTCGATCCACCTACACATTGACCTATATGACCCTAAACGAACTTGTTTAACGTAAACTAACGCAAAAACTTATTTAATCTAAAACCAACCCGCTAACACAATAACCTGCTCAATCCATTTGACTTGGTTTCACAAAACCAACTTACCGACCGACCAACCTATTTTTTATTAGGTTCGTAGGTTGGGTTCAAGTTAGAAAGGTGTAGATTAGTGTTAAGTTTTCAACCTGATTTTTATATCAGGTCGGGTTACGATTAGGTATTTTCAACCCGTTAACTTGTTAATCGAAACTCAAAACTTAATTTCCAACTAAATGGAATGTCCATTAAAACTTTACCATAACATGCGCAATAAACTACTATTTTTTTCCCAATTTAAATGTGTTTTTAACTTTTTGAAATCTTTGTTTTTCAATTTCTAACTTTAAATACTTTTAATTGTTATATTTGTACTCCTTAATAAAGGAACTACTCCCTTTCTTTTATATTAAAAAATGATGATACTATTGTACCTATTTTTTTATTCACTAATTTAAATATATACAGCTTATAATCTTATAAACATATAATACTCATTATGATATAATTTACAACATAGATTATGCAATCCATAAAGTAACTAAACTACTCCCGTTTACATTAATTACTTTTACATTAATAATCACAATACCACCGTCATGCATGGCCACCGTTGCTGCCGTCTTCGCCACCATCACACCATTGCTACCATTATATATGCCTTTTACATCAATTACTTTTACATTAATAAATACACCACTGTCATTGCCACCACAATCACCCGACACTGTCATTGCGGTTGTCGTTCCAACTACCCGTTGCCAACACAATTACATTGCAAACACTACCACCATCGTCGTGGCAACGTGTGACGTACATCTAGTATTATTTAATGAAAAGTATGCCAATGAAAATACATTTAAAATTTAATCTATTTCTATATTTTGTATCAAATATTATATAACATAAGAAAAAAAAGTTATTAATTAAGATTAAATTTAGGAAAAAACTAAAAAGTCACATAATAAAAATAGGACGGAGAGAATGTTACTTAAGGAAAAATTTGAAGATAATGTAAGTAATGGTTATTTAAATCAGGATGAGGTTTTCGGTTTAACATACTTAAATATATAAATACGAATATCACAACACCAACAGTTTGCTTGAAATGTCTAAAAAAAAACAAAACAAAATACTCTATTCAACTTGACTTAAGGTTGGAATTAAAATCATGTTCAAGTAAAATATGACTTGACATATTTACATAAATGATTTTTAGTTAAAATAATTTTATATCAGCTTAAAAAGTTTTTTAGTTAAAGAGTTTTAATTTATATCTAAGTTAATCAGATAGTATTAAATATCATAATAATAGTTTCCATAATAAAAGAAAAAAGAATTAAATGATTGCCATAATTAGGAAGAAATAGTTTGACTTTAATTTGAATGACCAAGATTTGAAAGATTATGATTTTAAATGGTCAAGATCAAAAGTTCTATTAATTATTTTCTCTAAGTGCTACCAACAAAAAAAATATATATGTATACTAGTCCTAATCCTCGTACGATGTACGGTAGTTATATGGATTGTATCATAAAAAAATTTGAATATGTCTCAAACATAATTTGTGAGTATGAAATAAATTCAGGTTAACGTAAATCGATTATCGAACCTAAATTATAATAAAGAGTAATAATAAATATAATATAAGTTAGAGTTTTGGATTTACCTTAAATTTTCAGAATCACATCAAAATCGAAACTTGTAAGCATATTGTATTTTACCCGCACGATGTGTGGCACTTAAAAAAGTTAGTATACAATAGGTTTCCGATAACTATCTAATGTATTTATAAATATGTTATGGAAAAAATAAATATAAGGTTATCTGATACCTAAGCACTTAAAAAAGTTAGTATACAATAGGTTTCCGATAACTATCTAACGTATTTATAAATATGTTATTGAAAAAATGAATATAAGGTTTATAGATACCTAAACTTATACTAACATTTTAACATTTTCTATTTAATGAATAAATTTCTTTACACGAAAGCATATACATTAATATTGATATTGATATTTTTGATATTTAATTATAATATTTATGAAGCAGAGATCCGATTGAATCAATCAAAAAGAGTATTTAAGAAAATAACTTTTGTCAATAACTAATAAGAATTGTGGGATTTGGAAAATTTTTTGCCAAAATAGTTTTATTTTTATGTACGGGATTTGAATATTATAAGTTATATTATGCTATTATTATTTAATTTAATGTAAAGAAATAAAAATTATACAATAAATATTGTAAAAGTATATGGAGATGCCACATAGGATATGTATAAGAATAGTTTTGAAATGAAGTAGATGTCTTTAAAACGTCAGGATAACCTACACTATTCGTCGCTGCATGGATGACTTCTCATGAGTATCGCTACGCAAATATGATTTAGAAGTGTGCTAGAAACATTACCTGTCCCACCACCACTACCCATTGTTGCCACCATTACGCTGCCATTATTATTGTCGTCGCTGTATTGTGTGGGTATTCATATGATATATATATATAAGAAAACTGAATTATTTAATCAACATATGTGTACATTAATGTTTAAAAGAAGTGAAAAATGTGGTAATTAAGTCAAATAAAAATGAATGATTATGTCATTCCATTTATGTTATTAACGTGTGTCCTTATTTATGTGGCGTTATGGACTTATGGGTTATTTTAGAAAGAATATGGACATATCACCACTTGTTCATGTGATCATGCTTCACCAACTTTGACATCTTATAAAATATTTATTTTATTATATTTTTCGCAACTCATAAGTCGTAACTCAAGCTGAACACTATTCCATAACCTTACTAAAGATTATCTCCTTACTTCATTTTTCTTCTAATATAAAAGTTATAAAATTATAAAAATCTTTAGTATATATTAAACAAAACCCTTGATTCTAAATTGAAAAAGTAATGATCATTGATTGAATTTCATCTCTTATTTTTTATCATTGGATCATTTTGATGACATTATCATTGACAACACGTTTGGTCCTCATAATTTTATTGAATAAATGTGTCTTATAAAGTCTTTTATATTTATTTATTTTAGTACAATGATGGTATTTTGTAGTCTCTAATGTATAGAACTTATAAATTAGTAAAATCATTTATATAGTATATTGTATTTTCATGTATACAAAGTTTTATATATTTGTATTTCTAATGTGGTGTAAATGATACAAATCTTCGACAAAACTTCCACTTAGAATGGGTTGATACACTTAGAATGGGTTGATACAAATATTACATGAAATTTTTTTTTCCTGTGATGGCATAAATTTAAATAACACCTTTGGCGCTCCTAATATATAAGTAAAAGTTATGTAGTTATAACTTAATAGTAATAATAATATGTATTCCATATCTCATAACTAACATAATGGTGAACTTGAGATCTCACTATCAGACAGCGTTGCTGGGTCGCTAGCTTGAAAGGAAAAATTCTTCTACGGGACTAAGGAGGTTTTGGGCATTTACCTTTTTTTACACATTTATTGGAATACGTGTTCCATGCATATTTTTTAGTTTTATGACTGACAACACTATTTGTTAACATTTTTCAATGACAAAGAACATGATATTATTATTGTGGTTCAAAAGTTTATAATTATTTATTTAAATATTAATCGTTTTCATATATTAAAAGTTTAAAATGTAAAAACAATGTACGAATCCCGCATATTATGCAGGTAATAAGCTAGTTAAACAATAGAGAACGCAAGAAAGGACGGGGAGAATAGAGAATTAAGTATATGCAATAAGCAAAGTATACATGTAAATATGAAAAATTAAGTTATATAATAATGAAAAGGTAAGGTAAACTAATTAAACACCTAGCACATAAATTTAAAAGTTAAATAATGTGTAACACATAACAAAAACATTAATTTAAACATAAATATATCACAAAAGTGTACATACAAACACATTAAAAACAATAATTACAGAGTACAGTTTACTTTCATAATGTACAAATCACTTCTTTTTTATTTATATGTCAAAAAGTTATATCGTCTTATAAGTAATTTTTGTTCAAGACAAAACAACAAAACACACGCTTTACAGGATATACCAAAATAAAAAAATGATCAACACATTTGTTACCCAGAGAATGATAAATTTGAGGTTACAGATTTAAAAGTAGAAAAATCCATAACAAAATCATCATCTATGACATATGTGTCAACTATTTTTAGATTGTAAATAGTTGGGTATCAACAATCAACAATAATCTATCTGCTTACACATAAAAATTTAACAATATATAAAATAAAAAGTAGGTAAATACATTTCACAAGGCTATCTGACTACGAAGTACATGAGTTCAAATTAATAGCAGAAAGTAATGGCCAATTATGTGTAGATAATTAAATGTAACCAGAGTCACTTTCTATCTAAAAAATTATGTGTAATTATGTAAACACAAAACATGGTACTTTGCTTATATAATGATATGAAAAATGGACTACATGTATATATATGGCGATGGCGATATATCTAATTACATCCTATTGTATTTTATATTTTGTTTATAGAAATTTCTTAGATAGTTATAAACATTTAAAGTTTATTTTATATTATAAAGGTCGACTAAAAAGATTCAATGGACCAAAAACAATTACAGTTTACATAACGGGTCTTTAGCCTACTTATCTTATTCCATCAAGGCTTTCTTGCTTTTATTACAACACCACAAACATGTCAAGTTACGAATCCAATTCCAATCAAACAATAACTTCTGCTGCTCTGACTCGAGTTTAAAAATAGCCTCTTATGAATCCGTAATTAGTGATAGGCTGATAGCAAATATTCATTAATTCACATAATTTTTTGAAATGAAAACCAAGAGCAATTGATCTCGTATTGTGAGTCACAAATATTTTTTTTTCATAAATCATAAGAACTAGGTATAGTTCTGATAATAATGGCCATAAATTTCAAATATTATAGATAGACAGTGTAATAGGTCACAAGAAGTTGTTGTCAAAACTCAAAATAATAAGGGTTTGATATAAGTCAAAATAAGTTGGGGAGAACTATATATATTGATGTGGTGATCTTCTTTATTCCTGTTTTTTAATTTGATATAAATGATTTACAAGATTTCACTTATCTAGGAAGACATTTTAAGGTAATCTGTTATTTTTGTGAACAACAAACAAAATCGTCTAGTATTGTAAACATATGTCCAGCAAAGTTTTCGACATGTAAAGTCCTTTCATAAGTAACAAAATTTCGTTATTCTGGTCTTATAAAACGAACCATAAAAGGTCGAGAGTGATAAAAATCATTTTTAATTTTGTATGAGCTATATTTACATCATATTTGATGTAAAAAGTTAAAGATATAGAATGGGCCGAAGTTATGATTATGACTTGTAAAAGAAGAGTCAAAAACTCAAAATACTCAAATGGACCATATGACCATCGTAGGCCCATTTTATTTGCAGAAAAAGTTGAGTGAAGTATTGGGACTCCTATCTATTGGTTCATGTCTTTTTGGTTGGACCACTGGTGGCTCGAAATGGTGCACCTTTTCAAAGAGTTTGAAAATGGAACATGGTCCTTTGGTGGTCAGACTCTAATCCTTTTCTTAAAGATTATATCTAGACACAGTTTTTATCCCAATTGAATAGTTATTTTTAGCAATGTTAAAATTACACTTTCATATTTCTGAACCAAGATTTTTGTTTCCCTAATATATGTTTGCAATTATTATGCTTATAGTATCTTGCTAGTATGCAAATAACTAAATACATGTCATCATGTTTCAAGATCGACTGTCTTTTAACAATCAGTCATCTGCAAGCCCCCATCAAACAAGTAATAAGACTAGACGGGCGTACTTGAATACTACACCATACCTCAGCTCAGGTTTTTGAACTGATTTTGGGACCCGAAGAGGATACTCATCAACATGGTTGTAAGTGAACCGGTTGTATGACTAGCTAGCCCATTGTATCCTCGAACCCTCCCTCTACTTCTTTTAAGATTATGATCATATGGCATTTGATTTTTAAGTAATAGGTTACTTCCTTCTTTTTGATCAATAAGATGGAAAAAAAAAAAAGAAAGTGCTTCCAAAGAAAACCACTGAAAAAAACAAAATCGACTTATAATGTAAAAATATGTGAAATATATATGTTGTCACATATTTTTATGATAATGTTGTTAATTGCATATTGACATTCAAATCCTATCTATGTATAAATTTATTAAAAAAAAAGAAAAGTTATCAGCTGGTACACCTCCTAATGAGGAGCCGAAACAATAAAATTTGCTAATCAATTGTGCTACAGCGGATTTTATTCATATATTATGCCACCAATTTTATTTAAACACAAATAGACACGTAGCCTGTACAAAATATATGTAAACTTTAAGAGTTTCATCGCTCCATGAATGGTCAATTTTTATCAATATATGGAGTAATACGGTACTTGGTATACTGCAATTCTACTGGTGGGTGGTCGGACTTGAAACCAAAACTTATTAATGCATTATGTTCTTGCTGCATGACAGTCATTTTTTTCATATCATTACTAGAAACCTAAAAAACAAACAATCATATTTTCAAAAGAAATTAGCTAGAATGAGAGATGGCAGCTGAAAACGTTGATTTATATATGGTGTGATCTTCTTGCTTCGACTTGGTGATGCTAAATATATGAGTATATCTTTTCACGGATTAGAAAACAGAAATATAAACAATTTGTTCAAATTATATAGTGTTTAGGAGAAAAAAATAAATCTCCATATATATATATTTACACTGCCAGGACTTGAACCTGGGACTCCTTTGTTCAAGGAGCCGACATAATCATCATAATAAAGTGTTAATTGCGCTACAGCGGTTATTGTTCATATTCTTTCCTTCTATTTTATTTATAGAGACAAATAACGATTGTTAGTCAAGCACGGATAAACGTACATCTAAATTTTTATATATACTATCTACGTTTTATCTTGTCAAGATTGCGACAAATCTTCGGCTAGTTTTCGGTGTGTATGCAAACTATCTTTGAATCAACTACTTCGATGACCGTGCCATGATTCACGTCAAAGATCGATGAACAACCCACAGCCTTTTCGGTTTACATCAAATATGATCAGATTATGGTCTCAATTATATATAAAAACTTGTATTTAGCAGGAGGTAAAAATCAACTCTGTTGGAGATTGGCTTTGAATAATTCAAGAGTTAATTGTGCTACAGCGGTTTTTGTTTATATTTTTTCCTTCTATTTTATTTATACAGACAAAAAACCTGTTTAGATCAAGAGAACATTCCACACCCGTTTCGCTTCCATCACGTCAAATATGATCGAGTATGGCTTTAACAATTTATATATGAAAATTGTATTTACCAGCGAGGGGTGAAAAACAATTCTCTTTTGAAGTTTCAGCATATGGTAGCTCATAATTTACACACAATATGCCGTAATGGCCTGTTCTTATCATATGTACGTATTACCATTAGGTTTACGTCACATACGCTTTGGCTGTAATTTATATTATGGTATGAGTTGCGAGTCTTCTTTGACTGTGTTTATCACTTTTTTATAAATAGTTAGATGGTTTTGTTACATCTGATCATATGGTATTTCATAGATCATGGAATAGTTGAAAAGTGTGATTCATAAGTTGTATACTTGTAACTCTCTTTTTTATTTTTTATTGTATTAAATCTAAAACAATTCGCGTTCCTTAATTTATGTTTCTGAAGTATGTTCTGGAAACAGGAATTAGCACTTGGTCTACCAACTTCACAGTCAACAGACAAACGATCCTTTGGTGTGCTACAGGAAAAAATATACAAATTCTAATGTTTATATACCGCTGAGATAAAGTAAAAAATTTAGAGTTTGGGAAGGAAAGGAAAATAGCTTTGTAAAAGGAACAATTTAGAGTTTGGGAAGGAAAGGAAAATAGCTTTGTTAAAAAAAAATATTTACCGCTGCCAGGACTTGAACCTGGGACTCCTCTAGTAAAGGAGCCGAATTGATCAGAATTCAATAGTTTAATGTGCTACAGCGGTTTTTGTTTATAGTTCGTCCATCTATTTTATTTATCAAAACAAATAACCTTGCCACCGTTTACATCAATGATGAAACTTTTATTTACCAGCTGGAGGTGAAAACCAATTCTCTTTTAAAGTTTCGACGAATGCTAGTTACTAATATACACGCAATATACCCTATTATATACAGGTTCATGTGCTAATGGCCTGTTCTTATCATTGTATTACCACTAATTATCAGCACATACACTTTGGCTGTAAATGCTGTAATTCATTCTCTAACAAAAGAATGGCAAGTGCAAAGTGCAAAGAATGGCTGTAAATGTTGTAATACAAATAAGCATTTTTTTAAATTGTATTCTTTTTCTCTTGCTAAACATTGAACTTATCAATGGTTGGCAGTGCAAGAGTCCATTCGATGGCCTAATGTAAGTCAGAATAGGTGAATCGAGAGATGAATTGTAACCATTTTCATTCTCCCAGAAAGTAATGTACTTTGACTTTAGTAGTCAAACATACTGATATGATTTCCACTAAAACTAAATTGGCATGGATGTTCTTGATGCATGTAAGAATCAGACAATCATTTTTTTCATATTATTACTAGAAGGCTAAAAAACAATCATATTTTCAAGAGAAGTTAGAACGAGAGATGGCAGAAACGTTGATTTATACGAGAGCAAGTACCCGCGCGTTGCGACGGTGAGATGGTGGGGTGATATTTAGGTCATAGAGTTTGATAGGTTATAAGAGTCGAAATGTTAGGTGGTATTTAGTACATGTAAATGGAATGGTGAGAAAAGGAATCCATTCTCCATCTCTTGTTTGGTTAACTATAGAATGGTAATGGAGAATAAAAAAACCATTCTCTTTCCACCTTTTTGATTCTACTCAAAAAGACAAAGAAAGGAGAGAAAAGGAAAACTAAAAGTGGGCCGTGTCTTTTTTACATTCACATGGGGAATCAGATTTAGGCAATAAATATAGGGGTATATATACAAATAGTCATATCCACTTCACATTTTTCCAGATCCAAAAATTGTTTGAATCCCAACCAACACCTAATTTCTCTATGAAGATTTTGAAGATTTCATCTTTTTCTGCTCTCGTCACCCATCTGCCTCTTTGGTTTATTTTCCCCTTTTCATGTTTTTTCTAATAATTTGCACTTGTTTTAAACTTTTATTAACGTAATGCATTTTTTTTGTTATTTGATTTAATCCATTTTTTCATTTCTAACTGATTTCAATGAGATATTTGGATCGTTAGTTGATTTACGATTATAATAACATGTGCCTTTTGATTAATAAATTGCATATCATAGTCGTTGGATTTGTTTGTTCTTGTTATTTTTGAAAGTAGCACGCTTTAAAGCATATGAAAGATATTCTTTCTTATTCCAATCGGATTCTTAGTTATGGTGTTATGGAGTCAAAATGCTAACTTGTAAAATATGATTCAAAAAGAAGGTTAAAACTTAAAACTAATTTCGTTAAAAAAAGTTCATGAGAAAAAGGTATTAAAAAAATACCCAAACAAAGGAAAACAAATTATAATATAATCAAAATATGGATGCAGCAAATGTAAATAACTTGATTTTATGAGGACTGCTAATGTTTGATTTTTGTTCTCATCAACTTTATACGTGCAGATTCAAATTCATGAAGATGATGATATAATGTGTCAAAATTGTTGGTTAAAAGTCTTTTACAAACCTTTCAGAATAAGTTAATAATAGATAAATAAAAATAAATAAATATTAAAGATAATAAAATGTATACAAATGCATATTAAAAAGGTATTTCCATTCCACTTAATAACATTACCAAACAAGAGAAGTGATTAACCTCATTATTTCTAATATTGATTCTCTAGTTATACCAAACAAAAGAATCATTCTATCTTAATTTCTAATATTGATTCTCTAGTTATACCAAACAAAAGAATCATTCTATCTTTCTCTATTCCATTCTCTATTTTAATTCCATTCTCTACCATTCACATGTACCAAACATATGATAGTCAAATGCCTTAGCCGTACGGGCTCCGTCCTCGAATTTAAAAATTTCTCGAAAGTATATCGAATGACATCTCTAATGAAAGAGCATGAAATTTTCAGAACACCCATACAATTTTTATAATTTATCGATGTACGATTTTTGAGATAAAAGATTTTGAATGAATTGGAGGAATAAATGATTTATGGAGGAGAGAGAAAAAAGATGATTGGTTGAGATTTGAGAAAAGAGAAAGGGTATTATAGTTATTTTAGATAAATATAGAATAGATAAGAGGGACATTTTGGGGAAATACTTAAAATCAATATTGAAAATTTAAAGAAAATCTGCTTTATAATATAGTATAGATAATGGCGATCATATTTAGTGGAAAAAACAAATCTCCAAAAGTATATATTTACAGTCGACATAATTATCATAATAAAGGGTTAATTGTGCTACAACGGTTATTGTTTATATTCTTCCCTTCTATTTTATTTATAGAGACAAGCACCCTTGCCACCAATAAACGTTGACTATCAAATTACTAGGTACGAACTATGAGAATTAGCAACGTTTAAAGCTCACTTTTATATTTCTGAACCAAGGTTTTTGTTTACCTAATGTTCGTAATTATTATGCTTCTAGTATCTTAAACTAAACGAGCATGGTACCCGCGCAATGCGGTGGCGACGACATTAGTTGCGATGTAGTGGCGTTGACAGATGGTGATAGCATCGACGTTAAGTGGTGTAGGCAATTGATACAAAGATATTTGATTTTTAGGGATAGTGAATATATCTTTTTTAGATTATGAAATGATTGTGTAAGTTAATTAATTAAGGGTAAAATAGTAATTTTGCATGTCCCAAAATTGTAAATTTTTCAACATAGAAGTATAATTTTTATATAAAAGTATATAAGTATAGATAGATGTTATGTTTAAAAACCGATGCTATACAAGTGCTTGTTACAATAAACAAACTAGGAGTAATATCTTAATGATATAATCTTAACTATTGTATTCTCAAGTTTTTATTAAAAGAAAAAAAATGAGAAGATTGGATAGGGGAAAAAAGGATAGATAATTACATAAAAAAGAGGCATTCTCGGGTTGAAAGAAAAGAAAAGAAAGTTGATAGTTAAATGTATTCTTGAGTTAGAAGGGAAGGAAAAGAAAGGATAAAAAGATACATTTTTACATTTATAGCCTTGTAGTAATTAAAACCTTTATATAAGTTTGAGGGGTATAATAATAATTTCACCACTTTTCCTTCCAAATCTTGCCAAAAGTGGCAAGAAAGTTTTGAGATCAAAACATCATATTTTTCCCTTTCTTTTAAAACAAAAACTTAAGAATACAAAAACTAAGAGCGTGTTTGGTTGTAGAAAATGTTTTCTAGTTTTTCATTTTTAATTTTTCTAGAAAATAAAAGGGGTTTTTGTTTTCTAGAAAACAAATAAAAATTTTGAAAACGCATACTAATTAGAAAACTAGAAAACATGTTAGAGTTGTGAGGGGAGAGGGTGGAATGAATTGGAAAATGAAAATGGAAAATAGAAAACAAGAAAAAGGTGTTTTCAAGTTTTCTATGGAAAAATAGAAAACCTTGTTTTTTTATTTTCTTAGAAAACATTCTTAGAAATCTATGATTAAAACATAGGTGTTTCCTATAACCAAACGCCCCTAAAAGTTTATTACCCTTTATTTTCTTATCTCTTACCAATAAAACTAAAAAATACACTCTAAATGTTATGTTTCACAAAACCTATTTCCGCTAACTATTTAACTGATCCAAAACTTAAGAAGTCACTGACGATTTGAGCATGGCGTATCTTTAATTTCTCGCTTAGTCATTCGTATATTTGTGTTCTTACTAGTTCATTCACATTCCAGGCTCAGCAAAGGATACAAATACACCCCAATGAATTTAGTTCATCTTATTCGAAATTTCACTAGCACTGGTTCAGCCCCCAAAGGCAAAGCAGTCCACGCCATGCTTATCAAATCTTGGGCAACCCCAGATGTTTATACCCATAACCATTTGATCACAATGTACTGTAAAACCAATCATATTAAAGATGCCCGCCAACTGTTTGATGAAATGCCTCAACGAAACGTTATTTCTTGGACAACGTTAATTTCGGCTTATTCTCAACTGGATATGTCTGTTGAGGCTTTAGATTGTTTTAGATTAATGGTGGTTGATGGTTTTGTACCCAATCAGTATACTTATGTAAGCGCGTTATCCGCGTGTTCTAACTTAGGGGTTTTGAGAATTGGTAAACAAGTTCATGCTAGGATTATTAGGTTTGAAGAGAAGTTAAATAGTTTTGTGGAGAATTCTTTGGTTAACTTTTATGGGAAATGTGGGATGCTAAAGGATGCAGTGTCGGTTTTTGATGGAATTTTGGAACCGAATGACGTCTCTTGGACTTCACTTGTTTCGTGTGCGTGCCAGTGTGGAGAAAATGTTGAAGGGTTGAAGATTTTCTCGAGATCGCATAAGGCTGCGGTTAAGGTTAATGAATTCGCTTGTGCATGTGTGTTAGGTGCATGTGCGAGTGAAGAGAATATGGAGGTTGGTATGCAAGTACATTCATATGCCTTAAAATGTGGAACCCGAATCGACCCGTTTGTTGTGACTGGCTTGGTCAATCTGTATGCAAAATGTGGTGACCTGGACTCGGCTCAACGAGCGTTTAGTGAGGTAAACGAGCCCCATTTGACTGCCTGGACTTCTTTGCTTTGGGGTTATGTTCAATATGGAAAAAGTAAGGAAGCCATTAATCTTTTCCAAAAATTGCTTGCTTCGGCTGATACACCAAATGAAAGAACCCTGGCTACTATTTTTGGAGCTTTCATTGATCCAAATGAAATTGAGACAGGGAAACAACTTCACTCGTTAATTATAAAACTTGGATATATATCTTTTACAGTTATAGGGAACTCGGTTATGGACTTCTACTTTAAATCCGCCCTTTTCGCAGAAGCTCTGAAGGTTTTTGAAGAGATGAATGAACACGATGTTGTCACATGGAATGCACTTATTTCTGGACATATAAATTCGGGCTGTTATGAAAAAGCTGTTGACTTTCTGCATGAAATGTTATCAAAAGGCTTTGAGCTTAATCTATACTCATATTCAAGCATTTTGAACATATGTGGCGATCTACCTGCTATCGAGTGGGGTAAACAAACTCATTGTTGCATCATCAAACTCGTAGTTGACTCAAACGTTGTGGTTGGTAGTGCACTTATCGATATGTATGCAAAGTGTGGACGATTATCAAATGCTCGTATTGTTTTTGATAATTTTCATTTCAAAAACATCATTTCTTGGAATACAATGCTCGTGGGATACGCCCATCATGGTCATGGTGAAAAAGCTTTAGAAATATACAATATGATGTTAGATTCGGGAGTAAAACCTAATGACATTACATTCATCGGCGTTTTATCTGCTTGTGGTCATTCGGGACTTTTAGAAGAAGGGTTGCACCACTTTAGTTCTATGACAAAAGATTATGGTATAACCCCAAGAACTGATCACTTGGCGTGTATGGTGAATCTTTTTTCGCGTAAAGGGTTAACAAAATTAGCTTTTGATTTTATAGTAAGTTTTCCCGGGAAACCTGATAAGGTGGTTTGGAGGTGTCTTTTATCAGGATGCAAAACAAACAAAGATTTTGACTTGGGAAAATATGCTGCTGAGAAAATACTTAGTATTGATCCAGATGATGTTTCGGCCCATATTATGTTGTCTAATATTTATGCAGAGTCAAAAATGTGGAATGAAATAGCTAAAGTTAGGAAACTCATGAAAGAGAGGGTGTTGAAAAAGGACAGCGGACATTGTTGGATTGAGTTGATGAACAAGACATATTTGTTTTCTTCGGTCCAGGATGCCGGTTCTGAAGGGCATTTTGTATCTGAAGTATTAAACAGATTGACAGAACATCTGTTTGATGAAGGTTATGTACCCGGGGTGGTGTAGCCGAATCACTTTTTATGAAATGTTGAACTCTGCATGTTCTATACCTTTCACAATGAACTTTCAAAGATTTGTTTGAGCTTATTTCAAAGCTCCTTGAATACAAAATATACAATATGCACAGCGAATATATCAATGTAGCGTCTGAGCAATTGAAAGCATCTCTGGGATCTGTCTAATGTTAGATTTGAGAGATATCGTTACTGTACTGTGATTGCTATTTGCTAGCACCAGATTTTATTTCAGAAGTATTGTACATTTTTACTGGTATCCCCGAAGGGCTTTTTTGTATCTTACTAAAATAATTATAGAGGTATGGCGTTACTGTATAATTTTTAAAGTTAAGTCATGTATGAAATGCTACATCTTTTGCAATCATATTTTACAACACTAATTCTCTTTGATAAAGTTTTTTGGGTCAACCTAACCTGTTAAAGAGAATCTTGAAACTTACACTTGAAGTTCAGTCCACAGTCGACTAACATTTTTCAATTTGGGTGTAGGTATGGAGGCAGCTTGTGGATTCAATGCAACTAATGCTTTGGACATATCTCCTTGAATTTCCATGCTATATCTTGCATTTTTTGTAAGTTCATGGTGAATTCATTCATGTCAAGTTTGATAGTTGGGATGTCATCATTGTCATCGTAGTATTGATCCTCAATGTCACTTATTGATAACTCAGCAGTTTCAGGCTCTGGTGTTTTTGGTTCTTCAGTTATTGGTTCACGCAAAACTGTGCATCTTTACTGTAGTTATTCTCTGCTGGAGGTAATGGCATTGGCCTACTGATCACGGGAGGGGTTGTATGTGTTGCATATGGTGCATCTGAAACCACCATTCTCTTCTCTTCTGGTCCTGGCAAGGCAAGGCATGCACTGTAGCATACATATATTGCTTATATTACAATCACTTGTAAGTAAATGTTCACTACGTTTTTCCTGTAGGCACGTATATACTATAGTATTTATGGTTGCTACTTCCTTTGCAGTTATGTATGCTCATTGTGTCTAAACGCAAACACACACACACACACACACATATATTCTTGTTTTTTATGTCCATATATATGGTGTCTATCTATGCATGTGTATTATTCATTAACAAAGTTGACATAACTTGCAAAAGTACTTGCAAAGTGTCGGCACTCTGCTCTCATAGGACATGCATTACAGTTTGGCTTACTTTCCGTGCAAAAAACCTGCATAAATTTGAAGTAGTTAAGATACTGAAGACTTGGTATTCACTTTATAGTAAATTTCCACATAACTGGCATCAACCATAATTTGATCAGTAAAACTAGTAACTCTAATCTCTATGGTAAATTGGTTTACTGAATATTTTTTGTTCAATTTTTTAGAAACAATGGTATTACACTAATAATCTTGGTGTTTGAAACTTCGAATAAGACGATCCGGGGTCCATATACACTAGTACTAGACATTTGGTGACTCGGCCTTTATGATCTATTTGACTCATTTGATTCTTCCCCAGTTCCCTGTTAAGTTAAGTTTTAGATTTGCCTTAATTGAGATAAAACATCGCCCAAATTGACCCATTAATGGTTCATAATGGCTAGCACCATGTAAAACATATACGTAAAGCTAAAAAGTAAAGTTTCTGTCAATATGAACGATTATGAAGTTAGTGAAGTTTACAATGTCAACTGATCCAGCTTGCACAGTCTAGGCCAGAGATATTTCTGAATTGACTCTAACACTGGGTACCTGTTTAGAAAGACAAATCAGCCACTCTATGTAAAAAAAAAAGTAAAAGAATGATGTTTGTATATTACTTACATCTCCACGAGATGCAATTGGAGTGATTCAGGTAGCGGTTGGAGAGGGACCCACCCCAGTCTAACTGCTATTCTCCCAACATTTGTGTCAACCTAAAAAAATACATTTTCATATTATCTCTTCCTATCTGTAATTATTGTATATATTCATTGTTTTACAATTGACATACCGGGAAAGCAAGATGGTGAAGCGTTAATAGACGCACACACTCCACACTTTTCTGCCCCAATCCTTGAATACTTAGCAACTAATCCCTGTAAAACAGTATATCAATATTGATTTTAACATGTATATGATATGCAAGTTGATACATAGATACACACACACACACACACATTTGTAAGTTAACCAGCATACCTTGCTTTGTCTGGTGGTGCATCTCGCAGCCACTCTAGGTCAATACACCCATGGTCTCTTACCAGCCGGTCAAGAAAGTCCTGCATGTAAATAACAATATAATGAATAACAACTTCAAGGGCATCAAATAACAATAACAAGAACAGTAATAACAATAATAATTAACAGAAAAGTGTGAGGGGTCCATTTTCAGGCCATCCAAGGAGAGTTAAGTCTTTGGATCTGATCTACGAGGCCTACCCGGTATTAATGTGGTCATATTTGGACTCTTTCATTTCTATCTCAAGGTCTTCACCTAGGAGGTTTTCAACCCGGGTCTCTTCCAAGACTTTCGGGCCACATTACCACTAGGCTACCTTGGAGATGGTTAGCAATAACAATGATGATACTAATGATAATATGGAGTATAATAGTTATAATCATAATAATAATAATAATAATTTTGATACTAGAATCATAATAATAACAGTGAAGTGATACTAGTAGTAGTTGTCGTACTAATTGTAGTTCTCCTATTTTTTAGCTCATTGATGAAAGATATAGATCATATGATTAAAAAGCCACCTTTTATTATATCAGCCAGGCGCCAGCATGTTGTTCATTCCACGTTCTCTTATAGCATCTGAAATCTCGCTTAAATGTGCACTTCTCAATGCTTCGTAGTCAAGGGAGTCTTTCGCATCTTTGCTCCGTTCTCTTTTTTCACAATTCAATACACATCCTTTCTCAAGCTATCCCAATCAAATGCCTTCTTTTTTTCATCTTTTTCATCTTCAGCATTTCCCTTTTTTCCATTAGACATATTTTTGTCTAACGGATCATGGAAATCGTTGTCCTGCTTCTTTGAGCTTGCTTCAACACAGTTCTGCTTATCTATTGTAGTCACCCTGTTCTCGCTACAGGAGTCTTGTTTTTGGGCACCTTTTACTTTATCTGGTGGTTGGTTATTTACTTTTAAACGTTGAACTCCAACCGTATGAGACTCTCGCAGGAAGTTATTTTGATGATTGCTAAGGAAATCGTATTGTGGGCCTTGTGGCTGTACTTGGGGCCTTGACATATTATTTTGTTGACAAGATAAATAACTTGTATCATATATGTCAGTAGTTCCTGACTTGAGTGACCACATGTTCTCTCTTAACAACCCAAAACCTGGGGAACCCGCATTTTGCAAGCTCATAGTTATATCATCTCCACTAGTTGGATTTTGCTTTGGCGTTTTCAGTAAATGATGCATGTATTGTGACCTATCATTTACGGGTGGTGTTTGGCTGACATGACTAGAAAGTTCTTTGAACACGCTAATCCTGTCTGGCTGCAGGGGCTTTACTAGGCTGGGCACTTTGATGGTTTCAAACTCCACTGTTTGATCTTCTGCTTCTGAATTTGACCCCGAGCTAGATCTAATTTCCTCAACAGTTCGGATTGTCGATGAGTCAAGGATATCTTGTGACAAAATCACTTCATCTGATGTCCTGTTGTGCTGATATGCAGCCGATTTTGTGAAGTGTTACGATGCCTTGTGTGCTCATATGATTCACAGGGTGCAAAGGAGCTTAGGTTAAATGCACGCTGCCTTCCAATTTTATTATGAGTTATCATCATGGTATCACTTGGTAGAACTGCTTGAGTCGACTCTTCAACTAATGCACGTGTGCCATCTTGGCTGGGTATTTCGTTGGTGCATGTTGACTTAAAGGAGAACTTTGCGGCAAGAGACATGAAGGCCGAACTGTAGACAATGGGAATGAATTAGATATTGGTTTTCACTATTCTCAAGCTAGTCAAATTACATATTAGAGGTTGCAAATTGGGTAGATCAGGTAATATGTCAAAAATGGTCATCTATTGTAGCTCAAGACTTGCAAGCATTTTTTTGTGCATTTTTGTTTTTATTAACAATATTGTTATGATAGTAAAATAAGTTATTGATTGTAATGATTTAGTAGGTTATACAAACTAAAAACTCTGGTATTTCCTCCTAATAGATCATCCAAATAATCCCCCTAACATCACAACTATTTGACATGTGTAGTCCACTTATTTTCTTTCGTTATCACATCTCTTGATTTTGGCATGTGTCATGATATTGTCGTTAGGAGGATGATTTGGGAGGATATATTAAAACTTTTGATCAGTTTGACCCGTTATTTTGTAGGTACTAATATCATTTGACCCACCCGACCCATCTGGCCTAGATTAATTAAAGAATAACCTGAATCAAACTGTTCATAAGCGAATGAGTTGAAATTGTCACCTTTGACAACACTTTGAGTTTACCTTGAAAGATGGTCCAAAACATTTTGTGTTAGGAACACACTAATGACTGAATCAACCACGGATCCTTTCCATCGTGAGAATCATCTATCTCCTAAAAAAGAGGCAACCATTCGGATACCGTTATAATACATGTACTAACTTATCTTTATCTTTACTCCCTTATAAAGGAAATTGCCTCTTTTTATTTTAGGTAATTCTACCTTTGAATTACCAAAATTACCCTTGACTTTTTATGTTTTGCCCCTAATGAATTATAATTTACACTCTAAACATTTATTTTAAGAATTAACACTTTAAGCCCTTATCTTCTAAAAATTTCCACTATCACAATTACATCAACCTACACCACTTGACACCGCCATCACCACCAATAGTACCATCACTAGGACGAACCTGGGCTAGTCGAACATCTAATGACAAACCCCCCTGCCCAAAACATACGATGAACTCATAATAAAGGCTCACATCTGGATTGACACCAAAGGAATAACCGGGACGGAACATCTTTCAGAAAAAAAGAAGAGAGATCCAACGGACAGTGAAAATGAGGGCCCCACCAAAAATCTATGGTGGGAAGGCGCAACAAAGGAAGGCAAGAAAATAATATTGTTAAATCTAACGAGATCACCAAAGGATATCCTCGCAACGGAAAAGGTAGCGCAATTGTTTCCGGCTCCACCCAGGTTAACGACCCGAAAAAGGAACCCGGAAAAATATTGCGCATTTCACAAAGATTACGGGCACGACACGAAATCGTGTCGAAACCTCCAACAGGTCAAAAGCAAGGATAAGGAACCCACTGGAAAACCCCCCGCAGGCGCAAATCCCCATCATATGGGAGGAATTGCCCGCGACGAGAATTTGCCAAAAGGGGACGGACGGAGGCCATAATCCACGGAATTGCCAGGTTGACTATCAGGAAAAGTGCTACAGGCAATACAACAGGGCGATTCATGGATAAGACTTCAATCACCCGACCTCCAGCGTAGGATCCCTACCTGGGAAGAATACGGAGCAGCACCAACCAACGAAAAGGCTAACACAGCCGTACCCATGGAATTGCTCGCTCCGTAAGCAAAACATAGAAGATTCCGGACCAACGGGGAAGCAGTTTGGGACCTTACTATGTAGTGTCCCTCTGCCAATTATTTTTACGAAAATAAAAGCTTTCGGAGATTGATCAAAATATAAAACGCACTCGTAAACTATACATGTATAAAAGACTTTATGAGAAGTTGAGGGGATGCCCGATAACGCTTCCATAAAGCAAAAACGTCATAAGACAACTGCTACGAGACAATAACGTCATTAGGCGACTGTCATAAGACACTATAAAATCCAAACGACACCGTGGATAAATCTTAATTAAGATAAAAGCCCATTTATATCACAGATAAAGCCTTGGCGACAACAGGTCAATGAGGAAAATCTTGTGTAAATTCTAGCCTCGCGGAATAGTCTTACAAAGGCAAAAGCCAATAGATAGCATGATTAGCATCTTAGAAAAGGCAGACGCCATTAGATAATCCAAATAACGGCTATATTCCTAGAAGACGGTTACTAATTAGAGTCATCAAAGAAGAGGAAAAAGATTCACATGAGCAAAAAATAAACAAAGCGACCAAAGTAGCGTAAATATCCTGTAAATAGGAGAATGGATAACAAAGTTCAAACAACAAAATCAACCTATGCATTAGGGGTCTGCATCAGTTGAGAAGGGGAAGCATCAGGATCTGAGGAAAGAGCACATAGATACCGCGAGTGGATATCTTCCCGCTCACTCATAGCTTTCTTCAAAAGGACCCACGGTATCCCTCACAAGCTCATAACCATCAAGGGTTATGCTACTCTCCGCAACAAGAACACGGATCAGCTCCGATTCAACATCCACCCTATTCGCATTACATAACCTTGAGATCCTCATACCAACCTCAGGGCCATTCAAAAGAGACTTGCAGATATGCGGGATCACCTCGGTAACAAGCTGCCTATACCTCCCCTTCAGATCCGCAAGAGCAGAGCGATCATCCTCCAACATAGCATTTTTGGCAGATAATTCTTCCTTCAACACATTGATCTCATCCCCTTTTGAACGAACGCTTCCACGGGC
Source organism: Erigeron canadensis (assembly GCF_010389155.1). Lineage (NCBI taxonomy): Eukaryota > Viridiplantae > Streptophyta > Magnoliopsida > Asterales > Asteraceae > Erigeron > Erigeron canadensis. Next base: position 3,900,513 of record NC_057767.1, on the reverse strand, counting down.
AGCCTCGAGCTTTGTAGTTAAACCATTCAACTTCACCTCCAACTCAGACACCTTAAACTCCAGTGATAATTTTTCCGATTTCAACCTCTCAATCTGATCAGATGAAGGGCCTAAATCCTCCGAAATCTTGCACAACCTTGAATCGTGAGGGTGGGTTTGTTAATAGAGCCTAGGATATACAAATACAACAAGGGTTCGTTTCATATATTCGATCTTTTCGTGTATATATATATATATCTATGTATATATCGATGGGTAAGTGGGTAGGAAGAGTAGTTACCAGAGAGATACTACAAGAAAGACTTGCGAGGATAAAAGAAGCAGAGGAAAAGCAGATTAGGGAAGAAGAAGAGAGGCTAAAGAAGGAGGAAGAAGAGAGGTTACGGCAACAAGAACTTGATCAGATCGCTGAAGAGAAGAAACGGCAGAAAAAGGAAAAGTTGTTGAAGAAGAAACAAGAAGGGAGGCTTTTGACAGCTAAGCAGAAGGTAGAAGCCAAACGAATGGAACTAATGAGGAAACAGATTCTTGAAAAGTTAGCAGCTTCAGGCCGTTGTGGCGACTTATTGCCTGATCATCATCAACCAACTGATCTGGCAAACATCCCAAAACAACGGCCTAAGTACACGTCAAAAAAGCCAAAGTCACTTAAACAAGAAAACGCTTCCAAGAAGGCTGACAATGATGAGAAGTTAATGGTAGTTGTGGAGGAGGAGAAAACAGAGGCGGCTTCTCCTACAGTTGAAGAGAATAATGTCAAGAAAGAATACTATGAGTCAGATGATGATGAATGGGATTGGGATGACAACGAGGAACCTGAAACTAAACCCGAACCTGCAGTTAAAAAGGAGAGTAGTGCTGAAACCGGGGTCTGTCAAATTCTCGAGGAGGGTAAGATGAAAAGTCCACCTGTGACAGTGGTTGATGCAAAGGGTAAAAAGGAAGAAGGCGGCGGTGAACTGCGGTCTCCAGTTTGCTGTATATTGGGTCACGTTGATAGCGGGAAGACCAAGTTGCTGGATTGTATTCGAAAGACTAATGTTCAGGAAAGTGAGGCTGGAGGGCTTACCCAACACATTGGGGCTACTTACATTCCTGCTGAGGATATATGTGACAGAACAAAAGACTTGAAAGCGGATGCATTGCTCAACGTGCCGGGTCTATTGGTTATTGACACACCTGGGCAAGAGGCTTTCAAGAAATTAAGGTCTCGGGGTTCTGGCTTATGTGATATTGCCATTTGGGTTGTTGACATTATGCATGGCTTACAACCACAAACCATTGAATCACTAAACCTATTGAGAATGCACAACACCCCGTTTTTCGTCGCATTGAATAAGGTCAGTTGGGACTGACTGACTGATCAATTCTTTCATTAATTGTTTCTCTCTAGTTTGTCTGATTTTTTGTACATTTTATTGATCGTGTGTGTGTGCAGGTAGACAGATTATATGGCTGGAAAACATGTCGAAACGCACCAATTGGGAAGGCCATGAAGCAACAGTCAGAGCATGTCCTACTTGAATTCAATCACAGGGTCACTCAGGTACGTAGGTCTCAATTCGTTCTAAATTTCCTGATGAAATATACTCGTATTTGTTTCTAATACTTTCAATTACGTAGGTCAGTTTTGTCATGATTAATGTGTGCCTTTTTTAACTTATAGATAATCACACAATTTAAGGAGCAAGGGATGAATACGGAACTGTACAACGAGAACAAAGATAGGGGGGAAACCTACAGCATCGTGCCTACTAGCGCTATCAGGTACGTACCTCTCTTTCCCGGTGATCTAAATATATATATGATATGATGCAACACACACCTAGCCTTTTGAGTTTAAACATGTCTGTTTTTGTTAAAAAGCAGCGAAGGCATACCAGAAATGCTGTTACTGGTTGTCCAGTGGGCTCAGAAGACAATGATTGAAAGACATTCAACATCAGTGACATTCAGGTACATATGCATCTCCTAATTAATTCCCCACGTCTTGATCTTGACTACCTACTATATATATGAGTTTATGATTTTGATCCTCCTCTTTTAGTGTACGGTGTTGGAGGTTGAGTTCATAGAAGGCCTGGGAACAACCATCGACGTGGTATTGGTTAATGGTGTTCTTCATGAAGGAGATGAGATTGTTGTTTGTGGATTTCAGGAAAGTACAGTACTTTTTTGGTACTTCAATCTTTTGGTACATTTAAATATATGCCTTTGCTGTGCAGGGACCAATTCACACTACAATCCGTTCATTGCTAACTCCCCATCCAGTGAAGGAAAAGGTGAGGAGGATTTCTCTGGTTCTTTCGGTATTAATTGTTGTTTGTGTCATCGGCGACCATTGCTTGCCTGTAGCATTTGTCCATCTTATCTAGACATTTTAATGTTGACGAGTCTTTTTGTTCATTTTCTATTCAGGGAGCCTACATTCATCACAAAGAAATCAAAGCTGCACAGGTGATGTTCATATTTTTGAAAATCAATGTTAGAAACAAAAGTTGACATGTGTTTTGAATTAATTACAAGCGACCAGTATGTGTACTTATGAATTAGGTTGTTTGCTTGATTTTAAACTTCATATCTGCAATGTTAGAAATCAATGGTTAAATGGGCCAAACTGGTTTGAACTTTGCCCAAGTCGTGTACAACCTAGCTCTACTGAATTAAACTACTAGTATTATTTGTTGAATACATATGTGTTTTTGGATCCAAAAACTTTTTTTGATTGACGACAGACAACTAAGTTCCCCATCTTGTGTGAATCATTACTGAAAATGACCCATTTTTTGACCTCTGTTTTAGTTATATAAACACTAACTACTTGTTATCTTTATGTCACCAGCTTTTTTATTGTTTCATTTGTACGTTAACATCTTATAGTGATATTTTTTTCCTTGAATAACAGAATTTGGAGCATGTTGTGGCGGGAACCGCCCTTTATGTGGTTGGGGAAGATGATGATGTGCAACAAGTCAAAGTCTTGGTGATGGACAGTATGAAGGATAATGCAAGGAGTATGATAGATAAGAGCTTTGAAGGGGGGGGGGGGGGGGGGGGGGGGTTACATTTAAGCCTCGAATCATGGATCCTTAGAAGCAATACTAGAGTTTTTAAGAACTCCAGCAGTAAACATCCCTGTTTGTGGTATAGGCTTAGGTCCCCTGCATAAGAAACATCTCATGAAGGCCAAAAAGTGTACAATAATCCTAGCTTTTAACGTCAAAGTGACGAAAGAGGCCCAGGAGCATGCAGCTTATGTTGGTGTAAAGATTTTCAGATCTGACGTTATATACCATTTATTTGATCCATTCAAGGCTTATATCGATGATAATCTTAAAGAAGAAAAGAAGAGAGAAGATGCTGTGGTGTTTCCCTGCGTGCTTCAGATTGTGCCAAACTGCGTGTTCAACAAGAAGGACCCATTGATTCTTGGTGTGGATGTTATCGAGGGCATTCTTAAGGTATATATTTTTTTTTCTTTTATTATTACTGCAATCTTATTGTAAGATTGCTCTGCTAACCTGCGTTTTCATTCTGTATGTACAGATTGGAACTCCAATTTGCATTCCTCAGAGGGAGTTCATTGATATTGGTCGGATATCTTCCATTGAAAAGAACCACAAGCCAGTCGACTATGCGAAGAAAGGACAGAATGTGGCTATAAAAGTATGAACCTTGATCTCGTCTCAGTGTCTTCTTTTTCTATTTTAAAATGAAAATTGACCAAATGGGTACCACTCGGGTTGAAGGTCACCCAAAGCTAAACACTATAAATTGTTACATTAATATTCTTATTATTGTAATAGTAGTATAGTTTCTGTAACCTCAAGTTTGTAAACATATTTATCAAGTACAAAGTTAAAATTCAAAAAGAAAATTTTATTTCCCAGCCACACTAAGATACCCTTTTTACCCCTTCACTGACCTGCCCAAGCTGAGCTTGAAAGAGATCCATAAAATGGAGTATTTTTTAATTACAATCTCATGACTTTTGTGACTGATACTAGTTATTTAACAATGACAGATAACGGGAAGCAATGCTGAAGAGCATCAAATAATGTTTGGGAGGCATTTTGAAATGGAGGATGAGCTTGTTAGTCATATATCAAGGAGTTCAATCGATGCTCTAAAGGCCAATCATCGGGTAAGTTAAAATTTGCAGCTGTAAAATGATTTATCACTACTACTACACATACGGATGCTATAGCTAACTGTCCATAATAATTCTGTACATATCGGTATGACTTGTCCAAGGAAGAATGGAAGGTTGTCGGCAAACTAAAACATATCTTCAAAATACAATGAGTTTGACGGGTATTTGGGGAATTTCAAGTTACAAGGGTAAGAAATCAATAACCGGATATCTCTTTGTATCGTGATATCACATTTCGAAAACAACAATTCGACCCTATCTGTCTGGGTTACACGAATTTTGTTTTGGGATAATACAAAGAGTAATGTTCAAGATTTTGGCAGAAATCTAGAACCCGTTCGCTAAAAAGTATTTCGTGTTTTGTATCTATTTTCTCACGTATAATTCTCAAGACAGAGACACCCAAAAGTTGCAATAACTATGAACTCAATATGTGTTCTCTGTGTACTCATGCATCTCTACATGGATATATATTTATAAGAAGTTGGAAAGTCCACATGTTTAAATTAGACCACATAATATAATGAAACAAGACTTTTGTATGTGAAAATAAAGAACTGAAAATGAAAGCATGAATATGGCATGTGAATTGATGAAGTGAAAAACTAGCCCACAATAGCTAGCCTATACTACTCTTCATTTTCAAAGTTACTTAACATTTCACTTTTCCATGTTTCATGCAATTCAATTTTCAAAGTTGTCATTCTTGTAAATCTCATGAAAAAAACGTTACTATTATGTGATCAAAGATTGTCAACCAGTTATTATAAAATTAACAGCAACCATCAGTTATTGCAATGCTTTCAAGGTCCGGGATGTTATTCACTTAATGGGCGTACACTCCGTACCTCCAAACCCAAAGTATCATAATCATATCCCTCAATTACACTAAATTAATAACAATCCTCCCCAATTTAGTGCAATTCCAATATATGAGAAAATAGTCAAAACAAAACTTATGCGTAAATGAAAATGTCTTGAAGATTGAATTTTCATCTTAGTATATTACCCATTCCAAATATTCGAGAATCAGGGTGTTCTAAGAATTGAACCCTTCAACCCATTTGAATACCTGAAAATAATATACACATAAGCCTTCAAACACTCTAAAGCTATCTTGACGCTATACAAGCCTTGCGTCCATATCCCTTCATGAATGTATCCAAAGCCAAAAGTCCAAAGCTTTCTTGAAGCGGCAAAACTTCACATTCATATAGGTAGTTCTACTTTATTCATGCACCTGCTATTGCACTTTTTCAAAGGAACTATTAAGAAGATACACTTCAACCTAACCATCTACAGGTCTGAGCACATACCTTTGGATGATATGTAAAAACATGTGCTCCAAGTTCTAAGTGTAAGCTTTCCGCATTGAATTCAGCTTCTGATTAATATCAAAAGGGAATTGGGTATCTCACAGTTAGAAATTTAGGTGGACTTTAAACCCATCCCTTCAGCAGATTTATTAACCAAGTCTTTAGCTAATCCCTTCGTCAAGTGATCAGCTAAATTTTGTTGAGATCTTACAAACTCTATAGAAATCACCCCATTTGTGATAAGTTCACGAATCATGCTATGTCTAACACCTAAGTGTCTAGACTTTCCATTATACATCTGGCTATAAGCCTTTGCCAATGTAGCGGCACTATCACAATGGATAGAAATGGGTGCTATAGGTTTTGGCCACAATGGAATCTCATAAATCAAGTTTCTTATCTATTCTGCTTCTTTACCGGCAGCAGCTAATGCAACAAACTCAGATTCCATTGTTGAGTTGGTAATACAAGTTTGCTTCTTGGAAGCCCATGAGATAGCACCTCCCCCAAGCAAAAATACCCAACCAGATGTCGAAGAATGATCTTCAACATTGGTTATCCAACTTGCATCAGTATACCCTTCTAAAACCGAAGGAAACCTAGTGTAAGATAAACTATAATCCATAGTTTTCTTCAAATACTTCAGTACCCGCCTAATTGCTTGCCAGTGATGAGTACCAGGATTACTAGTATACCTACTCAATTTTCCCACAACAAATGCAATGTCAGGCCTTGTACAAGTCATGGCATACATCAAGCAACCAATCACCTTAGAATACTCAAGTTGTGATACAGCTTCACCTTTGTTACGCATCAACTTCATACTTGGATCCATAGGTGTACTCACCGGAGTACAGTCAAAACAATTGAATTTCTTTAGCACCTTCTCAATGTAGTGAGATTGAGAAATTGAAATTCCTTTGTTTTCACGTTTAATCCTTATACCAAGGATAACGTCAGCCTCCCCCATATCTTTCATGGAGAACTTTGATGACAAAAATTCTTTTGTTAAGTCAACCTGATTTTGGTCAGTTCCAAATATCAACATGTCATCAACATATAGACAAATGATGACTCCTTTACCAGAATCATCAAATTTGCTATATACACATTTGTCAGCTTGGTTTAAATGATAACCATTTGACAAAACCACTTCGTCAAACTTTTGATGCCATTGTTTAGGTGCTTGTTTTAATCCATATAAGGATTTAACAAGTCTGCAAACCTTGTTTTCATTTCCTGGCATGACGAAGCCTTGAGGTCAGTTCATATAAACCTCCTCATCCAGGTCACCATTCAAGAATGTTGTCTTCACATCCATCTGGTGAATGACCAGATTGTGAATTGCTGACAAAGCAATCAGCAGTCTAATGGTAGAGATACGAGCCACTGGAGCGTAAGTGTCAAAATAGTCAATTCCAGACTTTTGTCTAAAGCCTTGAATGACCAACCTTGCCTTGAACTTTTCAATAGTTCCATCTACCTTCATCTTCTTTTTGAAAATCCATTTGCAACCCAATGGTTTGCAACCAGGAGGTAGATCAGCTAACACCCAAGTGTTGTTGCCCATGATGGATTCTATCTCATCATCAATTGCTTCTTTCCAGAAGGCAACATCCTGAGACTTCATTGCTTCATCAAATGTTTTTAGATCATCCTCAACATTGAAGCAATATGAATATTGGGTAAAAGCATCATCTCTGGAACCCTCAATTAAGTATAATTGAAAATCTGGTCCAAATGATTTAGGTTTCCTTTCTCTTTTGCTTTTCCGAAGCTCAAGTGACTGATGAACAACCTTTTCAGAGACTTCAACATTACAATCCTTATCGGTTCCATTGGAGCTAGAAACCATATCCTTTGGTCTAGGCATAGATGAGAAACGATTCTCATCAAAGATTGCATCCCTTAATCAATTACGGAATGAACCGCATATGAATCATTAGGTTCAATAACATAAAACCTATAAGCCTTGGAATGTTCAACATATCCAATAAATACGCAATCTATACCTCTTTCACCTAAACTTTTCTTCTTGGGATCAGGCAATTTTACAATAGCCCTACAACCCCACACCCGAAGATAATTCAAGTTTGGTTTCTTTTTATTCCAAAGTTCATAAGGTGTAATCTTGTTCCTTTTGTTAGGAACTCTATTAAGCAAATAACAAGCTGTAAGCACAGCTTCCCCCCAAAATCCATTACTTAAACCTGAATAGGATAACATGGAATTAACCATTTCTTTAAGGACCTTATTCTTTCTTTCTGATATACCATTTTGTTGTGGTGTATATGGAGCCGTAGTCTCATGGATTATCCCAACGGATTGGAAATATGTTTGATCAATATATTCACCTCCCCTATCCGTTCTAAGCCTTTTTATCAAAGTCTTTTGTTGCAATTCTACTTCAGTTTTAAATATTTTAAATTTATCTAATGCTTCATCCTTAGTGTGTAATAAATAAACATAACAATATCTAGAAGCATCATCAATAAATGTCACAAAATATTTATTATTCCCTAAAGTAGGAGTTGCATGCAAATCACATAAATCACTATGTATCAATTCTAAAATTTCAGAATCACGTTTGACATTTTGAAATGGTTTCTTAGTGATCTTTGTCAACATACATGATTTACACTTTTCATCATTTATGTCAAAGGCCGGTATTAATCCATCTTTAGACATTTCTTGCATTCTTTTAAAGTGTACATGTCCTAGTCTAGCATGCCAAAGAGTAGAATCATTAAAGCTAGAAGTTGACATAAAAGCAAAGTTGAGATTCATGTGATTAATGTTAAGTCTAAACATTCCATTGCACAAATAACCAAAACCAACAAACATGCCATGTTTTGACAAAACAAATTTATCAGATTCAATAACTTGTTTATAACCACAATTATTTAAAACACTACTTGAAACCAAGTTTTTACGAATTTGTGGTACATGCAAAACATTAAATAAAGAAACAACTTTTCCAGAACTAATAGTCAAATCCACACTTCCACGTCCAAGTATTGGGGCTGTTGACTCATTTCCCATATGAAGAACTGATCCGTCAGTCATTGACTCGTAAGTCTTGAACCAACATCTATCCTTGCACACATGGATATTAGCACTCGAGTCAACCCACCACGCAACATCATCATCCTGCACAAAATAAGCCTCAGTTATATATGAAACATAATAATTCTCAAATGAATCATTATATATATACCGACCTTTCGAGTTTTGGTTTTTAAAACCATTTCCCGAACCGCTTGTGCCAGATCCATTGGTATTTTTATTACCAATATTAACTCTGCAATCCCGTTTCAAGTGTCCGGATTTGCCACACTTCCAACAAGCCAAGCTAGACTTCTTGTTGGGACCAGCTTTGTTAGCTTCTTGATGTTTACGTTTCCCCTTCTTGTCATTATATCCGGTGGATTTTTTTATGTTCCACCATATTGACTGAAGACGTGCCAGCAACATTGTTGCCTTTTGATTTGTCAATATCATGCTCCCTGAGAGATTCCTCAATACGCAAATGACTACCCAACTCAACAAGAGTTAACTCCTCCTTCTTATGTTTCAAAGAATGCTTAAATTCTTTCCACGACAGAGGGAGTTTATCAATGATACTAGAGACTTGAATAGTCTCATCCATATTCATTTTATGTTGTGTGAATTGACCAAGTATGCGAATGAGCTCATTGTATTGTTCCATGACCGGTCTAGAATCGACCATCTTGTAATTATTAAAATTACTCACAAGGAACGTTTTACTAGAGGCATCCTCAGTCATATACTTGGTCTCTAAAGAGTCCCATAGTCCTTTAGCGAAAGCATGGTTTTGGTAAATATCAAAAAGAGCATCAGACATACCATTGAGGCATTGAGGATTAATCCTCGAGCAATATAGTCATCATTCTCCCATTTGCTCATTTTCCGAATTTGATCAACAGTAGCATCATCACCATCTTCTGGACAAGGAGTACTCAGCACATAAACCACCTTCATGGTGGTGAGGGGAAAGTGCATCTTCCTTTGCCATCTACGAAAATTCATTCCTTCAAACTTATCGAGCTTGGAGAAATTAGTAGTCATATGCTTCATCGTAGATGCCATTGATTTCAGTAAAATTGTTGTTTTCGATTGTTGGGGAATTTCAAGTTACAAGAGTAAGAAATCAATAACCGGATATCTCTTTGTATCGTGATATCACTTTCCGAAAACAACAATTTGACCCTATCTGTCTGGGTTACATGAATTTTGTTTTGGGATAATACAAAGAGTAATGTTCAAGATTTTGGCAGAAATCTAAAACCCGTTCGCTAAAAAGTATTTCGTGTTTTGTATCTATTTTCTCACGTATAATTCTCAAGACAGAGACACCCAAAAGTTGCAATAACTATGAACTCAATATGTGTTCTCTGTGTACTCATGCATCTCTATATGGATATATATTTATAAGAAGTTGGAAAGTCCACATGTTTAAATTAGATCACATAATATAATGAAACAAGACTTTTGTATGTGAAAATAAAGAACTGAAAATGAAAGTATGAATATGACATGTGAATTGATGAAGTGAAAAACTAGCCCACAATAGCTAGCCTATACTACTCTTCATTTTCAAAGTTACTTAACATTTCACTTTTCCATGTTTCATGCAATTCAATTTTCAAAGTTGTCATTCTTGTAAATCTCATGAAAAAAACGTTACTATTATGTGATCAAAGATTGTCAATTAGTTATTATAAAATTAACAGCAACCATCAGTTATTGCAATGCTTTCAAGGTCCGGGATGTTATTCACTTAATGGGCGTACACTCCGTACCTTCAAACCCAAAGTATCATAATCATATCCCTCAATTACACTAAATTAATAACAATTTTCATGTCCCATTTTGGGGATTCATTAAAGGGGCAGCGGTGGCTAAATCAAAGATGATGTCTTCAAACCTACAAAGTCTGACTTTGGTACACTTGCATACCTGCTACACATTCTTTGGTACAGAAAACAGTCAACTATGGATTGTGAAAATCAAATATTGAAACATTGCTCATTATCTGATCTGTTATTTAAATGCATGTATTTCTGCAGTTTTGAGGTTGAAAAGTCGTCCAGGAGCAAGCAACTAACAACAAACAACAGGGATGCCATGAAAGATCGGATATATTCCCGGTTGACTGACAATCTGAAGTTCTGAACTAACCGTATCTTAAGAAATGGGATAGCGATCTGTTAGTAGTACCTTTTGTAGGATTTGTTCTAGTAATGTAATTTTCATCGTAGAGTAAGTTCCTTTTCACCTTTTAACAAAGCAAGTTTTAACAATAGCATGATGCTATAGTTATAGTTAGTACTTAGTACAACATTATAAATTGGTCTAGTAAAAAAGAACAGATCAAATTTTGATAATACTTTTGTGATCATGATCATATTAATGACTTGTAGTTATGAAAACAACTTGTACATGAAAAAGGTGATGGAAGGTCAATTGGTCAAACCAGCATAAACTTTAAGAAGTTACATTGTGTCTAACATTTTAAACACTATTTAGCAATGGTTTTATAGACGCCTTATAAACTTTAAACTGATGAGATGAGGTACCCGTGCGTTGCGGCGGTGAGATGGTGGGGATGATAGGTCATAGTATGATAGGTCATATATAGGAGGTGAAAGGTCATAGAGTGTCATAGCCAAATGTTTTAGCCGTCCGGGTGCCGCTCTCGGATTTAAAAATTCGTCGAAAGTATATCAAATGACATTTCTAATGAAAAAGCATGAAATTTTAAGCACACCCATACAATTTTTATAATTTATCGATGTATGGTTTTTGAGATAAAAATTTTTGAATTAACTAGAAGAATAAAATGATCTATGGAGGAGAGAAAAAAATAAGTGGTTGAGATTTAAGGAGAAAGAAAAAAATGAGTGGTTGAGATTTCTTCTATAATAGAGCACGTTTGGTAGAGAGAAATTCAGTGAAGTGAAATGAAATGAAACAGAAAAATGAAATAAAACAAATTAAGCAATATGCTTTATTTAATAAATGATAGAGAATTAACCTAAGAAATCTAAAAGAAGTAAAATCCATTGTTTGGTAGATAGTTATAAGTTTTTTTAACTATTATTATTTTTTATACGCATATTATTTTGTCATTTGAAAACTTAATAAAAAAAGCAACATTAAACTTTAAAACAACCCATAAAGTACAATACTACTACAGTAATACGTATTGCAATTGCAATACCAAATATTGACACACATGATAATGATCTCTCATGGCTAATTGTATACAAAACAAAATGCACAACACGAATACAATTTCGAACTTGAACTTTTGCGACCAATTACATTCGAACTATCAACCTCATCAAACTACACATCACCTTCCATTTTCCTTAAACCATCAAACTATCAAAATGAAAATGAACTTCCATGATAACCTCCAAAATATACAACAATAACTCTGAACAAAATACATATCAGAGAGACAAAGTGTAAGGAGTAATGGTAATACAAATTGCGCCGCAGGCAGCTGTGTATCAAAAACTATGGAGTTGGTGAGCATCGGAACAAGTTCATTGCTGGAAAGGGCGATCAGTAGGCATATCAGAGAGAGACAAAGTGCCATACAGCCATCAACATCTCATCTTCCTCCATTTCTTGTCGCAAAAGACTCTTATCAAGAGCCTCACGAGCTTCCCATGTTTCTACAAGCTGTCTAAACCACCTCCCAATCGCAATTTGTAGCCGTGCATCCCAACCCATATACAACATCAATAATCCGTTGTTATCATCATCCGTCCTCATCCTCATGGCGTCTTCGAAACTCCCACTTGGAGAATAATCATAGACCAAACAAAACCTACTACTACTACTAACAGCAAGTCGGAACTTAAGCAAGAACGGTCATTAGGATGCAAAACAAACAACTGCAACAACATAGTTTGTGCAAGAAGACCACTTACAATATTAACATTAAATTTGATCTTGTGTTGAGATTCATGATCAATTGCACAACTCTTTACACACCTTTATAGGGGGGATGTTATTGATGAACTACGATTATATCAACACACAAACCGGATGTCGGGTTTGACTAAGACAATCATCATCAATCACCTACAAGGCAATAACATCATCGCATGTACATCATCAATCACCGACAAGGCAATAACATCATCGCATGTATCTTCAAGTTAGAGAACTAAGAACAAAATCAAAAACTTGAGAAAATCACAATAGTTGGTAGTGCAAATCAGAACAAATAATAAATCAGGAGTAGAAATATCAAATATATAGTCGGCTAGACCAAATCAGAAAAAACAAATACCGATCGGAAACTAAAAAAAGAAGCCGAAAATGACTAGTAATAGCTCTAATTGCAATAAAAGAAAAAGAAGTATTGAAGAAAGTACAATATAGATACCTCCAATTTAAGGAGATCCAAAGCAAACAACCATGAAATTAGATGAGATGAAAAGAATCTCGAGATATCGTCGGAGACAAAAGGGGATTAGGGCTCTCTCAGATCTATATTGAATGTGCATGTCACGTGATTTACAATATATACTCTTTTTTTTTTTTTAAATTATAACCAATTTCTCTTCATTTCTTCGCAAAATGAGTGGAAATCAAAACGTGAAGGATCGATTTCTCCGAGAAAATACATTTCTTCGTGTACTATATTCTCTGACCAACCAAACAGTGGAAAAGATTTCATTTCCATTTCTCCTGGTATAATGAATAAGTGATAGGAGTATTTTGAGTTTTTCACTTAGTTAAAGTTGAAAAAATAAAAGGAACAAATGCTTTATAATATAATAGAGATATAATGCAAGTAAGTATATGAATCAAACTTAAAAGAAACAACCTAAACATCAAATATTTGGATGCTATTCACAACACATAGTCCCGCTGCCTAAAAGGGCGCACAAATTAAAAACTCAGGAAGATTAACAGGGGACAGTGTAAATGTGGATTGAGCTCATTTTACAGAACGAATCGAGGCTGTGTTATTTGTTGTTCACGATTATGTAATGGTCCAACCTGATAAGGTAGATAGCGATGAAAATCAGATTAATGAAGGATTTAGTCAAGACGTTATGTATCTTGCGGACTCATGACCTTTGAGGCAAGGTTCAAGAAAAGTTTTAGATGAAGTAGTTCAATTAGCAGTTTGAATCCTTTGAAGGTATCGGAATGAGCTTACCTTTAACCTCATAAAACCACAAAGTGACACAATTGTGGACGATGTTGAAGTTCTCTCTTTTGTATCTTGCAAATATGCTGTACAAATCTCTATTATCACCGTCCAAATAAAAGAGCTACTTTGTAAGTTGACAATTCTGAATTCCTAATGCAAACTAATATATCCCATACACAGAGACAAACTAACCCATCAGATTACAACTAAATACATGTCATTTCGTTCCAATGTCAACTATCTTCTAACAAGTTGTCAATGTCTCACTGCAAGCCCCCATCAAAAGATTAAGAATTTGAGACGGGCATACTTGAACCGACCACCTCAGGTCCTTTAGCAGGCACAGACTGTAATTGCGTGTATATTGGGGCACTGTAAGGAGGTTGAGTCGACAGATGTGGTCCTTGTGGAGAAACATAAGAAGGTTTTGGGGTGTAGGCGTTGTGACCCTGAGGATAACCATCAACATGATTGTAAACGGGTTGTATGACTTGACCACTGTATCCACCATCCAAGCCAACTCTTTGATCATGTGGATCCACCACAGGCGTTGTCAAATACCTGTGACAGAATGAACTCAGATAGTCAGATTAATACATTTATAAACTATCTTGCAATGGATGAAAAAAATACAAAAACCCTAAAGAGCACCATACCAACAGTAAATAAGCAAAATGAAATATTCAGAAATGACTGCAAAATTTTAATTTTCAAATTATATACATGACAACATTTCATTTGAGAAATACTAGATGGCAGTCTAAAATATAAATATTTAGAGGCACCGGTTCCGATAAAAAAAAATCGCCAATATTTAGCACCATAAAAGGCCAAATGTACAAGTGGCTTAAAGAATATTCAAGTTTATACAGCATGATAAACTGTTCCATTAAAAAAGAACAGATCAATATGACAATAACTTCTGTGATCATAAAACATATACTAATGACTTGAAATTACAATAACAATTTGTACACAAAAAGTATTGGCAGGTCGACCCAGCATAAACTTTAAGAAGCTAGATACATCATTTTTAAACGATCAAAAATTCTTTAGCAAAGACTATATAGTCGCCTAACATTAAACTAACATAATGCAAGTAAGTAATATAGCTCAAAGCCTCAAACTAAAGAGAAACCACCTAACCATCGGATATTAGGATGCTATTCACAAAAGTCCTTAAGGCAAAAATGTTTCATAAAAAAGCACCGTACCTTGAATATAGTTCATTAGAGAGGTACGTTGGTCGATTCTCTGGAAATTGATATGGATTAACAGGGGCTGGAGGGGCTTGATGAGGGGTATATGGATGGGGACGGTGTAAATGTGGATTTAGCTCATTTTTCAGAATAAGCTGAGGCTGCGTTATTCGTAGTGAACGATTATGTAATGGTCCAACCTGGTAAGGTCGATAGCGATTCTGTGAATATCGGATTAATGAAGGGTTAATCCTTCCATTACTTGCTGGAGGCGGCATCCTTGGTCCCGATACACCATAAAGTGCTTGAGGTTGCATCCATGGTCTGAGTGCAGTATTTGGTGCTAAAGCTAGCATCTGTGTTTCGGGTGCAGAATAAGCTACTGCAGGGTGTGGTGAAGCAGTCGATGGTGCAACAATGGGCTTAAACAGCAACAGAAGGTCTCTCACCTGAATTCAAATGTTTGAGATTGAACAATTAGCCATATGTAAAGGTTACCATAAATTTTACTAAAATGCTCGATCAAATGCCTAAAATGCCAATTGGAAAAAAAAAAAGCGTAAACTTGTGATCTACGATTATAGTTATTAATATCAGGTGATATTTATTTGGGAGATAAAAGGTAAAGTAGGGTTTAGTATTCAAAAGGACAACGTTGCATGATTTGAGGCCACGGAGCCTAGTTGATAGCCATTTTATGTCAAATATAAAAATAGCTACATACATGAATCATAACCTACCCAAGAAGTGCTATATACCATCACTATCTCTTTATAAACATCATGATACCGGAAGATAGCATAAGTGGTGCAAACCTGCTGGGCATTAAGTTCTGGTGTAAATTTGGAGCCTTGATAATTGTCTTTGATAGCAGTTCTGAAAGAACTCATGGGCAGTGGAATACAATCGTTGCAAATTTTAAATTGCACCTGAAATGATTTCAAGAGTACTATAAAGTCTTTTCAGAAAAAGCAAATTACATTTCTTTTCTTCCCTTATAACAACATCAAACAAGTAAATTAGGTGGATCAAATCAAGTGATCAGTCTAATTATTGCAGTGTGCGCCTAGCATATTGTAACAGTATTCTATTGCAACCACCAATGTACGCAACTACGCATCACCATCATCGAATCTTGATTCAACTCCATTATTTCTATTATTAATTTCAAGTCGATTACTTATACATGGGTCAATTTGGGTCATCTTATATCTATGTGGAAAATAAAAACTTACGCAACCAAAAAGATTGGTCATATGGGTCGAGAAAGTCATCCAATGGTCAATCTTAATGCAAATAATCTCCTAAACCATCTGGTTATAATAATAAAAGAAAGATACTACTTTAAGTGGCGATCTTTAACAAAAATAGTAATTTATTAAGTTTTTTAATAGTTCTTAACAGACACTGCCAGCAGGAATTCAGTATCCATTATTACTAAAAGTCCAAATTTGAACCCCCCCCCCCCCCCCCCCCCCCCTTATCGCTGTGTTTTGAAACGAGATAATTGGGAGGCATACGCTTACCTGCGCTGGAAACCTTCCCCCAAAAGCAGACGGTTGCAAGTTCACCCCTCCCTTGGAAGTGGCCTCATACACACCATAGAGAAGCTTCGCATCAAAATCGAACAGAAACAACTTGGTACCCGGTTTGATCTTCTCAACAACTTCCCTTCTTGCCGCAGGAAGCCCAAAAACACGATTTAGGTAACACTGAGGTTTTGTCACTCCACTGCACATGAATATGAAACCAGATAACTCCTCTTCTTTCTGGATAGCAGATCCATTGCCATTAACAAGAAGGGCCATCCAACGGCTTTCTGTAAAATTAATGAGAATCCACAACTTTATATCTACAAATTTCTCAGATAATAAAACTTAGTTGTTCATCCTACGACAAAGAAGTACGACTATACAAACAGCATTACTATGTCCAAGACAATATACAAAACGGGAAACGCCAAAGTCTCCAACGCTAGCTAGCTAGCGTCAGTATCGTTTCATCATATGTTACAACATTTATGACACACTCTATAACCAAATCTAAAACCTCAACAGCAAAAGTACTGTCACACACACACAAAAAAAAAGCAACTACATATTTTCTGTAGTTGATTCAGAGTATAAGATATCTAAACTCCTTTCGTCGTATAACAAATTTTCAACTTACTATTCTAATGTGTTCTAAATCATTGTCCACTGCAAATATTCGACATTATTAATTACGTTTCTCGTATTAGCCCTAACTGAATTTAAGGTGCATTTCGTGTTTTAAAACTACAGATATGGGTTTAACAATAATACTACTTTCATTCCCATTCCTCTATCTATCTCGAAACCGTCGAATCGAATGCACCCGAAAACCTTAGCATTAAGTATTGCGAAATCCAAAGAAGTATTCGGTTTATTATGTTAACGGATAAAACTGTGATTTATTATAATTATAAAGTGAAGCAATATAAAATATGAATCGTTATCATCATAATTATTAGCAATTCAAAGAATAAATAATGAAAGAATGTGAAATATATTAATATGTGTAGATATGAAAATGGGAATTAAACAAAAGAAAAAGGGTGATCAGTAAATAATAGGTGAAATTACCTGCTCAAGGATTGAAAGGGGTGATCAGAGACACGGAGAATTTGGGTGTATTACAGCAATAGTAATAAAATTAATGACTGTGTATATATTTATACGGTTGGTTTTTTACTGCGTGTGTCAGTGTGTGTGACCCGGGCCATTCAATTGTGTTCAAGTCTTTCGAGTACACCTCACTAAATTGGTCAAATCTACTCCTCACACTCTACTATTTTGTTTTGTTCCACACCTAAGTTGACCCAATATGGACAATGGACGTGACGCAAATTCAACTTTCACTATGTGTTAGGTTCTTAGCATAAATTGGTCAAATACATGAGAGGAGTGTGGAAGAAACTTTTAAATGCAATCGCTTTGATAACTCTTTTATTTTATTTTAAATTTGTCATATTTAAGATTTTCTTAAATCTTACATCTTTAATAATATAATAAAACAAGTCATATACTCACGTAATACAATGACGATGGTGATAGTGGCGCAGAGTGATGGTGGCAGCAACGGTGATTACCGCCGGGGGTGGGGGGTGCGCAAGGGTGGTAAATGTTAAAGTAAATGATATTAAAGCAGATAGTGCAGTTATTTTAAGAATTAGGGGTTTATGTTGTAAAATATGTCATTAAGAATATTATAGGTATACTAGGTGATGATGTTTAAATTAATGAATAAATGAAGGTGATATTTTGGTAGTTTGGAGTTATAATTTGAGATTTAGGGATGAGATTCCTCTTTTATATAGTATATAGATATAGATATAGATAACTAGATTAAACTCGCACGTTGTGCGGGACTGACTGAGAACATAAATAAAATATACGATAACAGATTGTTGCATTATTGCTCATAATTTATGATAATATTAAAATTTGTCAGATTACGACTTATTCAAACAATAAAATTACAATTTATAAATATATGATATACGTCAAATATGTTAAAGCATGACTAATAAGTATAAATATTTATAAATCATAAAATAAATGTATAATGTATATTCATTATATATTATTTAATAAATACTTTTCAAAAAGATAAACATAATATAATAAACAATCTCATTGTAAAAATTAATAAAGAAACATAATATAATGTATATAAATATCTTTGTATTCATATATAAAATAGAAAAATAAATATTAATAATTAGGATTAAGATTAGAATTGATGATTAAGATTATACATGTTAACATAAATATAAACAATCTAAAAAAAAATGACAACTCATTAAGAGACTAAGAAATATTTATGATAGAATTAAATTAAATTATTAAGATAATACTACATATCCACCAAACATTGCAACCGATCATTATGAGATTTATTACATATATAGTTTTTTTTTTTTACTTTTTATTTTATTTTATTATTAATTAATGATGATTAGGATACATAATAATTTTGAAAGTAATGCTTAAAATTAAGAAATTAATTTAAATATGACAAATAATAAAAAATTATACATGACATTCTTTCATAATTGTCAATTAATAAAAAACTATTCTCTATTAGTTATATATGTAAGAGAAACATTATACTAAATGAAAATTATTATGCTATATATAAAAAAAAAAAAAAAGGCTAAATGAAGCCCTTATTTGTTATGCATAAAAAATTTGTACCTTTTCAATTTTCATATCAAAAATCTATCAGGCTACCACTAAATTTTATGATAAGTATATAACTATTTAATGCACCTCGAAATTTTATGATAAGTATATAACTATTTAATGCACCTCGAGTCCTAAATAAGTGCTAGGCTAGGTTTTCTTTAATAGTAACCATATAATTCAATTACAATGCTTATCCGTTTTTAGGATTTTTAGCCGGAAATCAATAGAGAGTCAAAGAACTATTAGCTCCTTAAAAAAGATAAAGTAAGATCTGTTGTTTTGGATGGGTATGGATTAAACTATGTTGTCCTCCTGTTATTTAATCACGAGTAGTTTCTACTATAAATCTAAAAAATTCATTAATATGGAGATCGACTACAATTAACAATTAAAGATAAAAGAAGTCAAACGAAGAAGATAGGATAAGTTCGTTACCAGATTGTTTAATTGTTGAAATCCTTAGCCATTTACCTTCAACAAAATTCGCAATCAGAACAGGTGTTCTCTCCAAACGATGGCAACATCTTTGGGCTTTTGTTCATACCCTTATTTTTTTATGAGTACGAATTACATATGAACGCGTAGAAGTTACTCGGTTCCTGTTTTGTCATCGTTTATTGACAATACCATAACTCAATTCCAATCGAAGAAGCTCAACAAGTTAGAAATCTATTTGACCCATTTCCATCTTGGCTTTGATCGGTCACAGGCCAACAGTTTAATTCGTCATGCTATTAGCTGTAATGTTCAAGAGCTTTACTTAGACTCATGCAATTCAGGAGCTAAGTTTAACTTAAAAGACGACACGTTTTTCAATTCATGTTGTACTCTTCTCAAACTAACAAACTGCATGCATATTTAGTCCATCGGTGTCATAAGTTGGAATAAACTTAAGAGTTTGCTTGTCTCATATTTGAAATTAGACAGAAGATTTGATTCAAAATATATTATCCGGAAGTCCTTTATTGGAAACCTTGAACCTGCAATATTGTGATGGTTATAAGCGTCTTGATAGGTGGACAATTGTTGATATTGTTGAAATCAATGCTCCGAATGTTTTGTCACTAACGATACAATATGCATTTGATTTGACGAAGCTTTTGTTGCTAGATGTGTCGTCTTTACTCAAAGCTGACTTGAATTTTACCAACAATATGGAACCAGATGTTTCAAGGACTCGTATTCGAACTTCGCCATGTCAAGGAGCTTAAAGTTGGTGAATCCTGTTCACGGGTAAATTTTTCTTTCTGTTTCTTATGCTTAATTATCTCGATAATTTTTATTTCACTGTCCCAGACACAAGTGTAGTGTGCTTCTGTTAATTTGCTACTTTTTGGCTGCTAGGTTCTCTCGCTTTTGAAAGCTAAAGGTCGACTTCCACCGGGCTTGAAGTATGTTGAAGCAGCGGTTGATCATAGCCAGCGATTAAGACAGAACTGTTGCTTGACAACGGTCCTAAAGATGACGAGCTGAGGTTAATTGATTGAGAACTTTGAATAATCGATTATTGGTTAGACATGGTTGTTGCATTATAATACATTTAAATATGTTACTAATCATAAATCATTTTGATTCAGCAATACTCTGAACAATTAATGTTTGTTTCAACCTTGGATGTGTTATAAATCTTCTTGGCCCATAATACACTTGTTGGTAATGTGTTATAAATCTTCTTGGCCCATAATACAATTGTTGATTACTATTAATGTTCTAGTGTTTAATTATAAGTTACTAGATTAGGGACCCGGCCGTATTAGAATACGGGCACCTTGGTCCCGATATACCATTAAGGGTTTGAGGTTGTTGCATCCACGGTCTGAGTACAGTATTAGGTGCTAAATCTATCATTTGTGTTTTGGGTGCAGATCAAATAACCTACTGCAGGGTGTAGTGAAGCAGTCGATATGATGGTACAACAGTGGGCTTAAACAGACCTGCATTCAAATGTTTGAGTTTCAACAATTAGCCATATGTAACGGTTGGCATATATATCACCACAAATGTTCAATTCAATGCCTAAAATGCCAATTATTAGTAGGGAAAAAATAGCGTAGACTTGTGATTCACGATTATTGTTATTAAGATCAGGTAATAATTATTATGGAGAAAAAAGGTAAAGTAGGGCTTAGTATTCAAAAGGAGAACGTTGCATGATTTGGGGCCACGGATCGAGGCTAGTTGATAGCCATTTTATGTCAAATATAAAAAACAGCCAGATACGGTTGAATCATAACCATTCGAACCTCGGTAGATTTCTCCAATGTCAAATACCTTACAAATAAACCACCAATCTATTTATATCTACTACTTAGGCTGGTGCTTATACGCGTCCCATTGGTGCGTCCCATGGCTCTTGGACGCATAACATTAATGACAGCGAGCGTTGTCCGGGTTGCATCCGTCCGAAACTTCTCCATTAAGAAGTTGATGGACCCTGGGTTGTGGGACCGGAGGCAACGAAAACTTACGAAAATCAAATTCTTTTTCTTTTTGAAAAATTTGTAACGAATTTTTTTTTTTTTCCAATTTAAATAAACATCTCATTTTCATTTTAACACAAAATCATCTTATCTTGACCCATCTCATTTTCATTTTTACCCTATCATCATTACAACTATTATCTTCAAATACTTCATTCACTCAACCTAATGGCTGCACATAGACCAGATAAAACACTTTTCGAGGTGAAAGACCATATCCAGGTTCACATGCTAAACGACTCAAACACCCAAGGCGAGTTATCGACAGTGATGGGAAGACTAGTGGCGCAAAAGGATGGCTGAAAGCGAGAAATAGATGCAATTCGAGGGCCCGGAAAGAGACCTACCAAGTACTAACCTTGAAAACCTTTACGTGAGCTATCTGCAAGAAGCTCAACAAGATAAACATCATAATCAGTGACGTTTATGATGCACACTTCACATTGGGAGACACGATTTATCACGCCGAAATGTGACAAGGAGATATCGTCTCGGACAAAACGGTCGATGGAGTCAGGTGTCCACCAGGGTACGATGCTCACGGACGTTTCATTAGACCATTGTAATTTATTTCTTTTGATCAAGGTTGCGGAAGTCGTTAATCGTTCCCAGGTCGGTCGATAAGTGAGTTGGGAGTACTCGGGTGTATACGGAGAGTACTCAGGGGTCAAAGTGGCCAAGTCGGAGAGTACTCGGAATAATCGGGCGACTCGGGTTGACTTGACACTTTACCTTGTAGCAAGTACTCGGAGAGTACTCGGCTCTACTCGGTGAGTTTTACAACAGTGCTTTTGATTTTACTTTTTAAGATTTGTATTTTTTTCAAGTATCATAGTTAGGATCGTAATGTGTGTTTTTAAGTATTAGTAATGTTTTTATATGTTTATGTGATGTTTTTACTAATAATTAAAATGTGTATTTCGATTTGTGTTAAGTTATAAAAAATAATTATAAAATAATTGATGATGTAACGAAAAAGTTTCAAAAAACTGTCACGACAGCCTGGGGGAGTTTTAGGTAATGTGATGATGAGCTGGCAGGAAGCTCCAAAAAACTCTTGCTTATAAGCACGGACCTTATAAAGCAGACGTATATGTGGTTTGATCTCATCAATATAAAGTGACTTGTAACATGTAGAATGAACAGCATATATAATACAGGTATCTACTTTTATACTTACTATATTAATAAACAAACTATCATCCCCTTTCAACTCTTTACCTTTAAAATACCCAAAATACTCTTAATTTTCAACACATTCATAACTCTCACACTAAATCTACCCAATATATTCCTAAAATATTTTACACATTTAAATATTTCTACTTAATATTTCTATAATATTCTTAATAAAGTTATTTACAAAAGATACATCCCTTAACCATAAAATAACTACACTACCATTTACGTCAATTACTTTTAGATTAATAACCACATCCTTACCACCACCGCCACTAACACCACCCGTTGTCACCGCTACTGCCGCATTCTCCTAATCTTAATCCGTTTCATGTGAAACCCTTTTTTTCAATCGTTATGTATTACTATTCTCTTATTATAATCAAACATTTTGACTGGTTAGAAAAAGGGTATACTTTTTTTAGCAAGTTGGATCAAGTTAACCCGGCCCAACATTATGAAACCCTGCCAGCTTTATAAGAAAGAAATTCTTTTTTGCTAATTAATATTTAGGACAAATATCAGATATCCCTTTCCTAAACCCCTTATCTATAAACCCTTATAAAGGGTATTGGTTTTAAGAAATTAAGCAATTTTTTCATTCCCATAATACCCTTCTTACTTCTATTGTTTTTTACACCTCCTCAAGTATCTACCGAAAGTACCCTTATCAAAAATTTAAACCCACAAAACACACAACATCCTTCTCCTTCGCATTCTTCGATCACCACCACCGCCTTCATTTTATATTGTCCTCATCTTCTAGCCGCTGCAACGCGCGGGTACTATGCTCGTATATCATATATATATATATACCCAAATTACAAGTTTTTAACGCATGATGTATAATGGTCTTAAAGCAATGTTTGGGTAAATATAATATTTTATGCTTTAGGAGGGATATATATAGTATATTGAAGCTGCCGGAAGGAGGTGGTCAAACTGAACCTAAAGAAACAATTATGGAGGAAAGGGTAGATAGAATAAGTTCGTTACCAGACTGTTTAGTTGTTGAAATCCTTATCCGTTTACCTTCAACAAAATACGCTATCAGAACAATTATTCTCTCCAAACGATGGCAACATCTTTGGACTTTTGTTGCTAGATGTGTCGTCTTTACGCAAAGCTTACTTGAATTTTACGAACATTATGGAACCACATCGATATTACTATCAGGAAGACTTGCTTGAAGAACTCATATTCAAAGTCTCAAACTTCACCATGTCAAGGAGTTTAAACTTGGTCAACTTTGTTTACAAGTAGGTTGTACATTTTTTCTTTCTGTGTTTCTTATGCTTAATCTTAACAATAACTTGTCACATTCCTTTTCAAATCTCACCATATAGAGATAATCACACCATTACAATAAATTTACCTAAAGACTCAAAAACAGGATTACATCATATTCATTTTTCTTGTTTTCAATTTGCTTTTCTTTTTTTGGTTGCTAGGTTCTCTCTTTTGAAAGCTAATGGTCGAAGACTTCCATGGGGCTTCAAGTATATTACAGTGACACTAGCTAGTGAAATGACCAATATACCCTCCCCTTTTCCATGGCAATTTTTGACATGCACAAGAATTATGTATTATTTATTCATGCGTTTTGATGGATAATAATAGATACCCAATTATTTAGATCTTCATATTATAATTAATGTAATATTAAGTCCTTGTTAAGTTATTTCTGATTAATATATCTGTTTATAGTTAATCTCTAGGATAAACATAGAATTAATATGATTAGATCTAAACGATTCTAACTTTAACTAGTTCTTGTGTGTGGTCAGTCTAATGAGATTCCCCGTGAGTCGTCACTTGAATAGCTCATTACTTGGTTGTTCTCAACAAGGATCCTCGTATACATGAAGATAAAATCGTACTTACAGGCTAAAAGCGTATTCTTAATTAAGTGAATCTAACGAGAATCTTAATTAACAGGTTGAGTGAATTTATCAAGAATCCTTACCCGTTAAACTCGGGTCGAGAATCCCAGTCATGACGAGTCATCCAACAATCTAAGATAATAGATAAAGTAGCAAGTGTCTGCATGTGATCTGATCCAAACATGTATGCTTTTTATAAGTATTGTCTACACCTTTCGCAATTAATTAACTCGGCAGAACTCCTAAAGACCAATAGTTGAGACTTTTACATTAATCTTTACTTTCATGCATTTAATTTAATTAAAAACGTTACACCCCAACTGTTAAAATCACATATTTTTCTATTTTAACAAGCACACATCTCTGTAAAAAAATTTGAGCTAACCTAACTATTATACTACAAACTTTTTGAGCTAACCTAACTATCATACTACAAACGAACGAGTCCACCGTTCATGAGGGACTGTGCAGTCGATAAGTATTTCCTTGTAAAAATAAATTTTAAAACATGAATACACATCACCCCCACTTCAATCACCACATAATCTTACAAGTCTTATCTCACAACCTAGTTAACTCTTATATTAGTCACGCTAAGAACTCCTTTGGTTTGAATGAAGATTTAATGTGTATATAAATAAGATTTAAGTCCAAATTGGTCTGCAATAGCATATTCATTTAATCAGTCAGGCTAATCCTGTATCAGTTATCATCTTAGATGTAATGTTACCTCGCTAAAGAGTTGGAATGTAATGGCATTAGATTGAAGAACATGATACACTTCAGATATGAAATGAACACAAGTAAAGAATGCTTGTCTGGATGAAGAGTCTTGTATTATTGGTCTCTTCAGCATACCCCATTTTGGACTTTTGACCCAAACCCTTTTGTATGCCTTCCAAACTACCGGAATAGACTTTCCCCTACTTTCAGTATCTTTAGGGCTTTAGCCCACTGACCTATTAAACCTTTGTGG
This sequence comes from Erigeron canadensis, assembly GCF_010389155.1. NCBI lineage: Eukaryota > Viridiplantae > Streptophyta > Magnoliopsida > Asterales > Asteraceae > Erigeron > Erigeron canadensis. Next base: position 3,874,916 of record NC_057767.1, on the reverse strand, counting down.
TGGGGTTGTTCCTACATGCTAGATTTCAGGTGCCATTGCTCCTAATCCGAGTAATTTTGGCCGCTCGATCACTTGAATGGGCTCGGCTATTCCTCTACCATCTTTCCCCAATCCACCTCCATCCAAAAACCCCATTTTTGCCAACATTTTTGAACCAAAACCCGTTGTGTGTGTCTCGAAGGCGCCATAACTTGATGAGATGGCAGTTTGGTGTCTTGGCTTTGATTCATCAAAGGACGTCATCTCTGGTTCAGATTCCATCTTACCACTAGATATAAATGAAACGGCCCCGTAAGTGCCAGTTTTGTCTTTCTCTCTCCTTTTTATCATGCTTGATTCACCAAAAGTCTTGTTTTTGGTCAATCTAAAGTCTAACATGCTTAAACCAGAGGTTCCTTTCAAAGCCTTCTTCATTTTCTTCAAAGCCCTCCTCCTTTTCCTTGAAGCCTTCTTCCTTTCTTTTGAGGTCATCTTGGTAATTGGTGTAGTGTTAACCGAAAAGTCAGCTTCTTCATTGCTGACTCCTATTAGCTGTAACATAGAAGTAGACAAAACATACTGTAATAATTGCTTGTATATTGGGTCACTGTAAGAAGGTTGAGTCATCAGATGTGGTCCTTGTGGAGAAACATAAGATTTTGGGATAGTGTAGGAGTTGTGACCCTGAGGGCACCCATCTACATGATTCGGAACTGGTTGTAAGACTAAAGCACTGTGTTCACCATCCAAGCCAACTGTATGATCATCCACCTCAGGCATTGTCCTATACCTGTTACAGGATAAACTCATATTAATACATTTATAAACTATCCTACAATGGTTGAAAAAATTACAAAAACCCTTAAGGGCACCATACAACAGTAACTCGCTATGCAAAATGTAATATTCAGAAAAGAAAAAAAATCATATTTAGAAGCACAGGTTCAATAACAAAAATTCGACAATTTCTAGATATAAAACAGGGCAAATGTACAAGTGGCTTAAAGTATATTCAAGTTACTACAACATGATAATACTTTTGTGTTCATAAAGTTCATACTAAATGAAATGAAATTACAAAACAAATTGTACATGAAAAAGGTAATGGCAGGTCAACCCAGCATAAAATTTAAAAAGTTACATTTTAAGCACTTTTAAAGCAAAGACTACATAGGCCCCTTACATACATTCAAATGATGATAACGCAAGTAAGTAACTCAAACTAAAAAGAAACAACCTAAACATCAGATATTGAGATGCTATTCACAACAGGGTCCTAAGGCTAAAAGGTCGTATTAGAAAGCACTGTACCTTGAATATAGTTCTCTGGAGAGATATGGTGGTTGATTGTCGGCAAATTCATATGGATTAACAGGGGCTGGAGGGGCTTGATGAGGGGTGGGATGGTGTAGACGTGGATTTTTCCGAACAAACTGAGACTGTGTTATTTCTTGCGAACAATTATGTAAAGGTCCAACCTGATAAGGTCGATAGCAATTCTGTGGATATGGCGTTACTGAAGAACTAATCATTCCATTACTTGGCGGATCTGGCATCCTTGGTCCCCGTACGCCATTGGGTGCTAAAGCTAGCATCTGTGTTTCAGGTGCAGCATAATCTGCTGCAGGGTGTAGTGAAGTAGTTGGTGCAACAATGGACTTAAACAACAACAGAAGGTCTCTCACCTGCACTCAAATATTCGAGAATTAACAAGTAGCCATATAGTAACAACTTGCGTATATTTTAATAAAAATGTTCAATTCAATGCCTAAAATGCTAACTAATAGGAAGAAAACAGCATAAACTTGTGATCTGCAATTAAATTTTTTAATATCGACGAATGTTTACTACGGAGAAAGGAGGTATGGTCGATTTTTAGTATTCTGGAGTAAAATGTTGCATGATTTGGGGCCACAAAGGCTAGTTGATAGCCATATAATATCAGATATAGAAACAACATAATAGCTGATTCAAAACATACCCAAGAAGTGCATTATATACCATTACTATTTCTATATAAACATCATGATCAAATTCAAAATATTTAACCCGAAGATAGCATAAGTGGTGCAAACCTGCTGAGAATTAAGTTCTGGTGTAAATTTGGAGCATTGATAATTGTCTTTGATAGCTGATCTGAAAGAACTTACCGGCAGCGGAAGACAATTGTTGCAAATTTCGAATAGCACCTGAGAGATTTTGAGAGTACTATAAAGCCGTTTTAGAAACAGAAAACTACATTTTTTTCTTCCCCTTTTTAATTATATAGTTAAAGGAATAACAATAATAACAACATCAAATAAGTAAATTAAGTGGATCAAATCAAGTGAGCAGTCTAATGATTGTAATGTGCTTTTAGCATATTTTAACAGTATCCTATTGCAACAACCAACGTCACCATTATTATATATACCATTTACAGTAGCAGCTTCACAGCAGCTTGGCAGCCTGCCTGCTTGCTTTTTTTTATCTTGTTTTATTCTCTTTTTAATCATCACGAATGGCAGGCTGCTGCGTAGCTTCCTGTAAGCATGCCTACTTTATATTTTGTTTAGCCTTTTTGTTTTTTGTCACGCTTTTACCTAACATATACTGTTCATTTGCCTCTTTTTTCCATTTATGTTGTTGTGTATCTGCCTATAAGCATGCCTGTTTGGTTTCTTTTTTAGCCTTTTTCTTATTTAGTAATGCTTTTACATAACGTTTGCTTTTCATTTGTCCATTTTTTTCATTTATTAGTATTTTAATTTGTAAGACCTTTTTCAAGGGTTCTCTGAAATAAGTAAAGACTTAATATTTTTCATCCTCGGCCAACGGCCAGGCAATCCCCTATTATTTGTGTTCGGTAAAATGTATTTACTACAAATGTTATACAGTTGTTAACAAAAACTAAACATGACAAAACCGTGATAAAGTGTAGAATGATTTTCTAGTTGTCATACAAATCTTGATTGAACTCCATTATTTCTAATATTAACTTCAAACCGGTTACTTATATATGTGTCAATTTGGGTCATCTTATATCTAAGTGGAAAACTTAAAACTTAAGCTACCATGAAGATTGGCCATATGGGTAGAGAAAGTCATCCAATGATCATTTATAAAGCATACGATCTCCTAAACCACTAATTAAGTAATAAAAGAATTATACTAGTGTAAGTGTGGATATTTAACACAAAATAATTTATCAAAATTTTTTATAGTTCTTGACAGATACTGTTAGCAGAGGTTGAGTATCCACTATTACCAAAAGACCCATTTTGACATGTTACCCAACCCACCCATGTTTCCTTTTCTTGAAACGAGAAAATAGATGGGCGTACGCTTACCTGTGCTGGAAACCTTCCCCCAAAAGCAGACGGGTGCAAGTTCATCCCTCCCTTGGAAGCGGCCTCGTACACACCATAGAGAAGCTTCGCTTCAAAATCAAACAGAAATAACTTGGTACCCAGTTTGATCTTCTCAACAACTTCCCTTTTTCCCGCAGGAAGCCCAAAAACACGGTTTAGGTAACACTCAGGTTTTGTCACTCCACTGCACATGAATATGAAACCGAATAGCTCCCCTTCTTTCTGGGTAGCAAGAGGAGCCATCCGACAGCTTTCTGTAGAATTAATGAGAATCCAAAAATGAATATCCATAACTTTATATCGACAAACTTCTCAGATAATATCTCCTAAACACCATGTACAACATATACGAGAATCTGATAGACAAATTCTAGATATGTTTCAACTTTCAATATCTAAATCGTTCATCTTATGACAAAAGAGTACGACTATACAAACAACATTATAAAGTCCAAGACAAGACACAAAACAGGATACGCCAAAAGTCTCCAATGCTAGCGAGCGTCTGTATTGTTTTATAATATGTTACAACATTTATGACACACTCTATATAACGTTATTCAACTATACACATACCATAGTCCAATCTAAAACGTCAACTACTAAACCATTGTCGCAAAATAAAAACAAAAAAATCAACTGTATACTTCTGTAGTCGATTTCCATACTCCTAAAATAAATTTTCACCTTACTATAATAATGTATCCTGAATTATTTTCCACTACTAAGATTCGACATTATTGATTACGTTTCTCAAACTAGCCCTAACTGAAATCAGGGGTTCAAAACTACGGATATGGGTTCGAAAAAGTGGCATAATGAGAATGGGAATAGATTAAACCAAATACAACAATACCACTTTCACTCCCATTCCTCTATCTATCCTAAAAACGATTGAATCAAACGCGCCCGATACCCTTCGGTTTTACGGTAATGGGAACAACTGTGATTATTATTGTAGTAGATATTTTATTGAATTTATATGATAAGAAAAATAAATAAATTAAGTGAAGTAATTTAAATAGGAATCATCAATCATGGTTACTATAACAATTCAAAGAATAAATAAATTGGAACAATAAATAAAAGGAATTAAACAAAAGAAAAAGGGTGATCAGTAAATAATAGGTGAAATTACCTGCTGCAAGGAATGAAAGCACTGATCAGGTTTTTAGAGACACGGAGAATTTGGGTGTACAATAAGAGATTTGTGTGTGTGTGTGTGTGTGGTGGGGTGGGGGGAGGTTTGGGGCGGTGGTGCCACGGTGATGATGGCTTTTTACTACAGTAATTTTATTTTTTTTTTCTTTTCTATTGGAATGGCAGGTGGTGGTGGTGGTGGGTTTCCCGGATAAACGCTCCAAAACCTGTCTCCTCCGTACGTTTTTCCCCTTAATTTTCACATGTTATCGTCTAATTAAGGATTTTTATGTTAATAAATTAAAAAAATTAATCATTCCCTTTTGTGAATATCTAATTTTCTTATTTATAATTTTTTCTTTTTCTTTTCTTTAAACTATTAAAGAGGTGTTACTTATTGCATTTAAAAAAATGATTTTTGGGTTTTCAAATCACTTTTTCATACATGTTATATATCAAATATATATCTCACATTTATGTCCCTTTAAATCGCATATAATTAGACCGTACTATCTCTTATATATCGTATGTACATTGTAATAGTATACATTGCTAATATATAATTTTTCTCTCTTATTGGGACCTAAAACTCGTAAAAGACGGCATTAGTTGTTATTTACTTACTTTTTCTCTTCTATCACTCGATCTCTTCTTTACTCTCTAGCACTCTATATCATATCATTGTATAATAACAACAACAACAACAACAACAACAATAATAATAATAATAATAATAATAATTGTTTATTGTTGTGAATTACAACTGTTGATTCAAGAACAAAGTTTTTCAAACACGTTATCAGCATGCATTACTCTTTTGATTCTTCGATTCAATAACGGTGATCTATTTCCTATTTCGTTATTATGACTAGAAAATAGATGTAGATGCATGTATATATACCTGTTTTCGACCATATAATACATATATATATACACACAAATCAGTTTTTCTGTATGCATATATAACTTTCATAGATTTATTATCTATGTATGTATATATAATAATAACTAGTGATCCCCTTTTTGAAGAGGGCCATGGCGTAATTCAAATTCTGAGGGGCGTAATTTAGGCCACCTATGGCGTAAATTATGCCAGTCGTGGTTCAGACACACCAATGAAGAACACCTACCAAAGAAGAACACCCAAGATCCAAACCCAAAAACACCAAATCGACCATTTCGCTTTGAATCCGTTTACCAAATTCAAGTATATTCAAGCCATAAAAACGCTTTCTTTCACAAACCCACTTCCGATTTCTCAACCTTTAATTCAAAATCCGTTTTTGAGCTAAAACACACAATTTTCGTCCAAATCGACCACCAATTGTTTAGACTACAACAAGGAAATAACCTATTAACCTATAATGTAAAAGGAACATTTTTCCTTCTTGTGCTGGTAGCTCCTCCCGCTCCAAATATTCATCGTTTAACTCTCATTTTTCCTTCTTGTGTCTTAAAACTTCCATTGGCCTTCATTTTAAGTTGATAGATGTCATTCACCCTCCTTCCCATCTTCCATGAACCTGCGTTACCATTGAATCCATTAAGTACCCAAAGTTCACACTAACAAACTAATTTAGACATTAAAATGTGGCCAAATGATAGGAGAAATTATCACAAAGTGAACGCTCATCAGACACATAACTTTGAACGACGTTTGAGACTCGAAAACAATGCTAGAGAAGCTAGGGAAGGGTTTCAACGAAAGCTTGACGCGACCCAAGGAACATGGACTCAAAACTACCGAAAATAGGAAAACGAACAAATTAGGGGACCGTAAATTACAGTGGTGGTCACCGTAATTTACAGTTATACTAGATTTAGTCTCGTGTTAACACACGAACTCCGCAAGGTAAAATTACGTTATGATTTTATTATACTTGACATATAGTTAGATAAAGAATACACATGGATAACTCTATAACGACCCGATAACTACTAATGTCTTCAAAAAAATTATGAATCACACATTTTGATATAAATGGTTCGCATATACTAATAGTAATTTATTTATAGTAATTCTAAGAAATTAATATACATAGGATGTTGAGAATAACGATATATTAACACTCTCATGTATCATCATTATTATGTATGGAATATAAAATTCAACAACTTAAACGATTATAATGTCTAGACTTCGTTGATATATCTTTAACACGGTAATTTTTTTTTTAATAAAAAACGTTACAGAAAGAAAACTTACATACCAATTAAAATATAGAAGATGCATCAATGAGATTTTTATTATGTTATACAAAAGTTACGAAGATTTTCAATATTTTTATATAGTTATTAGTTTTTGATCTATGGAGTTGTGAAAAACATTAAAAGAATTGAATATAGTTTCGTTGTTAGAATTAAAATATTAAATTTGTAAAGGATATAAAATATTAAATTTTAAGGACTTTTATGCAATTTGTATAAAAATATAATGAGGTGGATTAGGGATGAGCCAAAAGTCCCAAATCCCGATCCTGTACAGGTGACGTCCCGATCCCGGTACCGAAAAGTGATACCGAATCCCGATCGGGATCAGGACCGGTACCCACTTTTGATACTTTTCGGGATAGGTATTAATCGGTACCGGGACCGGGATATACCGAGAAAATCCTGATGGTCCCATTTGGTCCTGACAAGGAAAGAATGACATCTTATATCTAAATTTTGTATGTATATCCCCTCTGTATAGGAAAAAGTTAAACTAGGGACTTCTTATTTTAGGGACCATTAGAGACACTTCTCAATCATTCATTTTTCACCATCTCCGACCACCACCATGATCCCCCGGCGGCGGCGACCACCGACACCACGACTTACACATGTGTAAGTACAACTTACACATGTGTAAGTTATACAACCACCATCACCACCACCACGACTTACACATATGTGAGTTACAACTTACAACTTACACATATGTAAGTTACATGTCCCTAATGGTGCCTAATTTAACGATTCCCTAATCTAACTCACCCCTATATATATCATTGTATTGATTTATTTTATATATGTTGACAACTACTGTTTTTCATTATGAAATTGTTACGCTTTCCTTACAGTGTAGTTTGGAGAATATTGTGACCATATTAACAATGAGTTCATTAGATTATCGTAAACTGGTTGGTCCTACTAATGATCAACAAAAAATCCTGGGTGCCCTTGAAGGTTGCCTTCCTTCCTTCCTTTCTTCCTTTATATTTATTTATCTATATATTCCATCTTTATATTGAGAACTCATTTTTTTGTAAGAACCGTAAGAACTCCTAAAATTCATATTGGGTCACATGTTTTTTTTGTTCATTTACATGTGAAATGTCATAAAAACATATGTTGCAGAAGAATTTTTTTTTCAAAACCTTATATATAGCCGTTTGTCACATGTGGACAGAAAACCTGAACAAATTCATTCACAAGTTCATAAAAGGCTACTTTGAAGGTTTCTTAAAAAAGTTTCTTCTACAATATACATTTTTATATCATTTTACATGTGAATGAACAAAAAAAAAACATGTGAACGAATATATATTTTAAGAGTTTTCATGATTCTTACAAAAAAAATGGTTCTCAAAATAAGGAAACTCTCTCTCTCTATATATATATAATATATATATATATACACACACTAGTTGTAGAACCCGTGCATACAATGTCAATAGAAAGTCTAAGATGCAAGAAAACATTGAAACAGAAAGAGTTGATAATTCAAAAAACAATGAAACTAGATGAGACACCTAAACAACCTAATAAATATCCAATAATGAAGTCAGTGCCGTCTTCGATGATATAAAAAATTTCCGGGGTCTGGCTCGAAAATTAAAAGTGGACCTCTAATATAGTGAGTCAATCTCTTATATAAATAAAACAAAATTGTTTCTAGAAACTTTTTTCCTCTGTGTCATTCCAACATTTTTTCTTAAGCTATTTTTTAAAAATATACGATGTCATAATTGTTTTTCTTTATTTTCAAAAACTCTTTAAGCTCTTTATTTTCTACAAATTATTTTTTTAAAGTTCTTTAATATTAATTTTATATCTACCATTGATTTATGTTAGTTACTTTTTACTTTTTCATCACCCTAATCAGTTTATATATTAATTTTCATCTTTATAAGTATATTGTTATCTCCATATCAAAAAATATACTCGTAATATATTGACAACAACAACGATACCCAATCCGGCAAAAGCCGAGTTTGGGGGAGGTAGAATGTAGACAACCTTACCCCTACATGAAGGTACAGAGGAAACACTAAAAAATTATTATTTTTGTTTATGTCAGCTTCAGAATCGGTGTTGTTCTCTTGTTCATCTCTTTCTTTTTGTTGATGAAAATTCAGAAATTTAACAATAGCACTTGTTAAAAGCTATTTCTCGTCTATCGAATGAAAGACTGAACAACCAATCTCTTTAACTTCGACAATTGGGCCTAAATATGATTATTCTAGTTAAAACATTGTCGAATAGTTAAAACTGACTCAGCTCCACAGTATCTTCAAATAGTCCACATAAATGTAGATTATTTACTTTTTTAATATGACTAAATATGAAGAATCTACATAAATGTAGTCCGATAGGTAAAACTGAATCAGATTGACCTACTTTTTAAAACTGAATCAGATTGACCTACACAAATGTAGATTTTATTTTACCTTTTTTTAATACCTCTAAATATGAATAATCTATATAAACCTAATCGAATAGTTAAAACTGAGTCAGCTTCACAGTATATTCAGATAATCTACACAAATGTAGATTTTTTTTACTGTAAAACCTAATTCGAACAATCTAATGAAACTATCAGCTAGGTCTATTAGATTGGTCTGTCAGCTTGACATATGAAACTGAAAATAATTTAGCTTCACAAAAATAATAAATTAAAATCTTATTCAGATTGAAATTTAAAAAAAAAAAAAAACTAACAAAAATTAAAAAGAATTAAAAAACTGATTCAAGATAATATAAATTTAAAAAAATTTTAAAAAAAAAACGAAAAGTAAAAAGAATTAATAATTACCAGGATTTTCATGTAATTCTTGAAGATCCACCATATGCGCAGTCGAAATATGTGTAGAAAGAGAAAATTTTGATTTTTGAAATAGACCGATCTGATAAATTCTTGTCGATCTAAAATTTTATGTGTCGATATAAATTTCTGTTGCTTTTAATCAAAGATAACGGAAGTTAACGGAATGTTAATTGGTAACGGAGTTCATTATTTACAAAATTGCCACCGCGTCGCATATAACAAAAGTTCACTTTATTTACAAAAATGCCACCGCGTGTTTTATTTTAATTTGACACATGTCAGGTATTTATTGGACAATAACATCTTCTCTCCTTAAGACACCTTCTTCCAGATCCTCACCCTATATATATATATTTGCTAATCAATTGTTTCTTTGCTTCTAGTCTTATATATCTTTTGTCTTTGTCCAAAAAACATAGGAAAAAATTTATGTTTCATAGTATAGATCATGTTTCATAGTATTATACAGTACTAACACCTCATTTGCTGGTGTACAGTAAATATTAGGTGGTATAGATCATCACCCATATAACAAGTTGAAGCAGACCAAATTAGCTGGGCCTAGTTGAAGACTTGAAGCAGCCCAAATATTTGATCTTCATCTTCAAAGACTAACTAAGCCGCTGGTGTCATATAAATATGAGCAATTGAAGCACTTTCTCTTTCTCTGCCGGTGGGTGTAATATGTAAAATTAATGATGATGACACAAATTATAAACAGGATTCATTTCCGTACTTGTCGTTGTATATGGCGGCCATGGCGCTCCAACCACACCATTACCCACTTTCCTTGTATCAAAACTTCAGGTTACTTTTTCTTACCCTCGTTAAATTAAATGAAATTTACCCCCTGATTTTATTTTTAACTGTAGACTGTAAAAGGAGGAAGCTTTTTTGTGTTTTGATAACCCGCGACAGTGGGGAAGCCAAGATTTTTGGTCTAGAGGATTTAATAGTTTAGAATTTAAGTGTATGTTTTGTTAGGGGCCAATAGCAAGTCAGTGTTAGATTTAAGAAATTGTGTTAGGATATTACCTAAGCTGCAGAAATACATAAAAAAAAGTTACTTAAATTGTGTTAGTAATATGGCGTGATTGAGGGATATTGTTATTAGACATGGAAATGGGTCACGAGTGTACACTTATTGAGTAAATGATATACCAAGACCCAATAGCAAGGTTTAAGGGGGTTTACGCCCCCTTACAGGTCCTAGTGGCAACTCTCTTGTGGGGTTTAGAGCAATGGCCCGATACATGAACGAAGCTTGCATAACCAGCTCAGGGTGTTGATTCATATCAGCAAGGCTTGGAGTAGGCTCGTCTGGGCATACCGATCAGGAACTTGCACTCACTGACCAAGCTGATCAGTGACCAGGCTAATTAACAAGGACTACACTGTACTCTATATATTTTGTTTGCAAGTACATATCATAGAATTTCTTACTGTATACACTATATTCTGGCTCACATACGAATAGTGTTCGCTTAACTGATGTGTGTCTGCAACTGTGTCTGTTCTGGATTGCATGCACATGAGTTTTGACGCATATACATGAATTTACTCTCATTCTGAAGCACACACTTGCCTGGCTAATTGTGGTCATAGAATGAAATCTGTCCAGTTGAGTTTTAATAGTACTTTTTTTTTATCTATAAAATGCACATTCATATGGGGACAAGAGTATTCTATTTTCTATGTCTATTTGAAATTCTTCTGATATTATAACAACTTTTGATTTAGAGTTTAGATCTTTGTAGGTCTTAAGCTTCTTTTATTTCACAGCTATTTATTTCATGTAGTACTATTAAGAGCTAGTGCCCTGTTGAATAGATACATTTCTGTTCCTTAAACAGGACTTTCAGACCACGAATTGATGGTCCGTACGATGAAAGAGTGCATTATACTGAGCAATCCAACAACTGTTATTGGAACACATACAAGAGTCATTAAACTTGGGTATCAATCATGTCCATCTCTTACATCACTGCTGGTTATAGCATATATATCCTTTAAAAATCTTATCTTTGCTCGTCAATTACTCTATGAAGCTCCTTGTTATAACTTCAAACTGGTTGCCTCCAATTCAATCATCGCGTGTTTTATGAAGATGAGAGACGTTGATGCTGCCAAGAGGATGTTCGGTAAGATGCCTGAACGAGATATAATCTCTTGGAACTCAATGATTGGAGGTTGTGTTAAAAACACACGTTTTCAGGATGCTTTTGGGTATTTCAGAAAGTTGTTAAGGTCAAATGTGGAGCCAGATAAGTTTACATTTGCATCCATTATCACTGCATGTGGCCGTGTTGGGGCTCTACATCAAGCTAAGTGGATACATGGTTTACTGACTGAAAAAAGGATCAAACTTAATTTTATTTTGAGTTCTGCACTCATAGACATGTACTCAAAATGTGGAAGAATTGATACTGCAAAAGCAATTTTCGATAGCGTTAGACATGATGATGTTTCAGTTTGGAATGCCTTGATTAATGGGCTAGCAATGCATGGTCTAGCAATGGATGCCATTGCAACTTTCTCACAGATGGAGGCTGAAAACACTTTACCCGATGCAATTACTTTCGTTGGAATGTTAACCGCATGTAGCCATTGTGGTTTGACTCGACAAGGTCGTGAATATTTTGATCTAATGACCAACAAATACCTAATTAAGCCACAGCTTGAGCATTATGGGTCAATGGTAGACCTCTTTGGTCGAGCCGGGCTCCTAAAAGAAGCTTATGAAGTAATTAAAGGGATGCCAATGAAACCTGATGTTGTTATATGGAGAGCATTTCTTAGTGCGTGTAGAACACACAAAAATCTTGATTTTGTAGAACTTGCAGCTTCAAGTATATCAAATCTTGGTAGTGGAGATTATGTGTTATTATCAAATACTTATTGTTCCGTAAATAAATGGGATAATGCTGAAAAAGTGAGGAATCTAATGAGAAAAAAGAGAGTTAGCAAGAACAGGGGAAAAAGCTGGATAGAAATCAGTGGAATGATTCACCAGTTTAGATCAGGAGACAGATTACATTCCGATACAGAATCGATTTACAAGTTGCTCAAAGCGTTGATTGTTCGTATCAGGCAGGAAGGGTTTGTTCCTGTAACGGAGTTGGTTTTAATGGATATATCCGAGGAGGAAAAGGAGGGAAATCTGAATTATCATAGTGAAAAGTTGGCATTGGCTTACGGTATCCTAAAATCAAGCCCAGGCTCTGAAATTAGGATTTCAAAGAATCTGCGGACCTGTCTTGACTGTCACTCGTGGTTGAAGTTGGTTTCTAAAGTATTGAAAAGGGTGATAATTGTGCGGGACCGAACCCGTTTTCATCGAATTGAAGATGGTTTTTGTACTTGTGGAGATTACTGGTAACTGGTAGCTTACCAGGCTTGTAGCTGGTGAGTTTTTCCTTTATTTTTATTTTTTTTGGTAAATATGTTAGAAATATGTTGTAATTTTCCCATATTCTTTTATCTCTATCGATGAATTTTTATCAATTGCATATATGAAATTCTTTCTTTTATTAATGCCCAGCTGAGGATGCCTTAGTTCTATTTTTTTTTTTCTTATTGTTGTTCCACCTGTACAAGGCTACAACCATTTAATATATACGTAAAGCATCTCAAGTGTGACCCGATTCTGTGTCCTCTCGCTTGATGGGTCACCCCATAGCTCTGGCCAAAGGCCCTTTGGTGCCTTGATACTTGTTACTATTTTGATCATACAAGTATATGTAGTAAATTCATATTATTATACAGGTAAAAGTCTCAAGTAGGGGTGAGCCCGTTGAGCTAACCAACTTGTCCTTCTGGAAATATTATGAACTTGTTCTCATATCTGATATCTTGTTAAACTGCATAAAAATTTCAGAAAGATATACCATCTATGATCCATCTTTGAGGCATTGTAATGTATAACTTAATGACCTTTTCTATTTTACATCTATGCAGTTTAATCTTTACACATTCTCTTAAATAGATGTTTGTTGTTAGTTGACTGAAGATATTGGCTGTGTGTCAGATCACATTCTTCTATAACGGCTATCTTCCAAGTAGTTATCTAAAGCTTGTGATGTTTAATCAATACTACATGTGGTCATTTCGACCCAGTAATTATGTATAGTCAATTTAGGTTAGGTTTTTTCTAACAGGTCAAACAAACAGGTAGGGTAAGTCTTATCTGACCAGGTAACATGTTAAATGGGTTTAGATTTGCTATTTTAAATTCATGAAAACTCGAAAATCATATTTGACCATCTAATTATTCAATAAAATAGTGCAATATAGTTATGGTAAAACTGACCTCATCTGTTCCCACACATTATTTACCCATCATGACTCGTTACCCAACGCATCAGCTGACCCATTTGCCTTTTCTGGTTAACACTATGCTGATGTATCAATATCTAATTTCATGCATTAGATGTGTCATGTGTGACTACATAATATCACCTTCAAGCAAAAGTTTAGATACTAGTGAAATTTCATTACATTATACATGTCAAAAACAGGCATTTCTCGCAACCATTTATGGTGCATAATGATCTTAGGAGAAGGGAACAATACTAGCAAGAGTAGACTGTTGCCTAAATTAGCTATCTTGGATTGGAACCAATTTCATTTTGCCTCCATATATATCTGGAAGTTGGCTCTCGTCTATGTCTTTCAGAAGTGTAGATGTCAGGTGTTTACTATCAACAAAGACGATCTGCAAGGTAAACATAAAATCGATCCAACTTTAGTACTTGTGGACTTGGTCACAGGGGTCACTAATTTACACTACGTAGAACCGTAGTAAAAAGCTATCGGTTTAAGATCTAGACAATAGAGGTAGTGAAATTGACCCTGTTGGCTAATTGGTCAATGTGTGTTACTTTTCTGTGTGTTGGGTTTGACCGTAAACAATTATATAAATATTTAGAATAGCTTACGATAATGTTATTTTGTGGCAACCATGATTACAGGATTTTTAGAAGTGCAATGATTTTGCTATGAAAAAATTTGTGCAAGTTTATTAGCAGGTGTGTCGAAATTGTGCCTTGCTTACCTTTTTCTTTGTTTTTTCATCAATAAAAGGATAAATCATCTTCCATGCTGCCATAAATACATACGGAACATTCACAACGAACATTTTTCCAAGTCGTTCTGGATAGTAATCCTGTCATAAACATCAATGTTTTACATCAGAAACTAATGTATACTCTTTTGTCTCACTTTAATCTAGGGTATAACAATGTAACTATAGTTCTCTTGAGTTGAATGCATTGCTTGCAAACCTGCAATATAGAGAGTGCAGCAAGATATCCACGGTAGTCACTGTTTGTATATCCCCACCCTTTGATATCTGCAATAGCCACAAACTTTTCCTTGCCAGCAGGCATCCTGATATTGAAAACGAATTATTGGTAATCAAGTTTTTTTTTTTTTTTTTACTTATTAACATCATTCCCAGAAAGTAATGGAAGTAAATTAAGCCCATTTCCCATGAATGGGTCGTTTTAGATTCTGTTTTATCTCTAATGGAGAAACGGGTCAAACGGGTACAATCAACCCAAACTCACCCGAAGTGCAATTTTTTTTAATGTATATAAGCTGCTAAAGATTTTAATTCATGAATATAGATTATATTTAAAATAGATTAGCAATTTCAATGGACACACTGATTAGTTATATATTAGTTTCAAACTTTAAAAAAAAAGTTTCGTCCAAACCGATATTGAACTGCACAAAAGTTGCCAATGTTGATCTGAGCCTATTTTGCAACTTAAGTTATTAGCTAACATTTTTTTTATATGGATTCAAATAGGGAGGGAAGTTGTGGAATCAAGATGGTCATACCTTGACAATATTCTTTCAAGAGTGAAGACCACATAACCTGTGATGTAGGTGCCATGTTGTTAAGGAAAATATTATAAAAATTTATTTCGTTTAATGAACGTACGTGGTAGGTTAAAGAACATACGTTTGAACTCTTCCAGACCTCCTACTTTCTCTGGGTAATGTCTGCCACCAAATACGAGAGTTATCAGCCGTCCAGATTTATCTGTTCCTTGCATGAACAACTTGTTTTGAGCTATGTGGTTTGGTATTTCTGTCACAGAGATGGAACCACTTGGAACAAATGTCCGTCTCCATTTCAGGTACTTCAGAAACATAGCACTGGCTTTGTCTATGTCCAGATCACGAGCACGAAGAAACCTTCTAATTGTCAAATCATCGTACTCCTAAAATATATAACCGTTATTAAAAAGATTGAATGACACATCACTAAATGAAGTCGTATATTATATTCTTTTATCTTGTAATGTGTCTAATGACTCCGATGAACATTCACATTGTACTCATTTTGTTAAGAAAAGAGGCCAAATCTGCAAGTCAAGTGACCTGCACCACCTAAAAGTTTTGAGGGATCTTCCATTGTTTGGAAATGTTAAAATTTTGCTCATTCATAATGTCATGAATCTCATTACTTGGATGTGGCCACTCCGACCCACTTATGTGAAATTGGGCTAAGTATCTGTTTTCTCATTAAACATGAAAGAGCTTAAGTGCTTAACTGAAAAGAAGTCAAACATGTTGAAACTTGAAAGTCACATAAAAGTGTGTTCGAAACGCCTCTCCTCGGTTTAGTGTAAATGGTGGCGGCTTTGGGTTGATCATTTTAGCAAAAACATTCTGATAATTTACTTTTTCATAACAGTAAATATATAAAGATCAATGAGAAACTGGAAAACAAATTTTCTGCGGGTCAGCCAATCCGACTCAATATGCTTTGACTTTCAACCCATATAATAGAGTTATCATGTTATGACCTAGTGCCCACCCAACCCATAGTCCCATATTGCCAGTTTGCCACCTCTATCAATGCATTTGACAAATCCATCATTTTGTATTATGTTCCATGGGTCCATAAGTTAGAATATACTGTTTAATAGGGTCAAATGTGTTGCTTTCATAACATAAGAATTGATGATAATTCTTATGGATGGATAGAAAAATCTTGATAACATTAAGACCTCGATGTTAATGATAAATCTCATCCGGGGCAATTGCAGCAGTTTCATTTTTTTTTACCTGAAGATTAACCATGCTGAATGGTTCGGGTCAAACTAGTTAAAAGTAACTTCTTTTTCGATCAAATTACTATTGTAATAAACTAGTTATCATTAATATATTCACACATTAATTTGTAGTATAACAAAGTTTATACAACACACGTTTTGGATCAACCCAACCTGACCCACTTTAACCCGAAGCTTCAAAAAACTTGTGAAATAAAAGTTTGTACTTAAAAGTTGTATATAGTAAAAGGTTAGACCTCCAATAATTAACCCATCAAAGGTGCAGTCCATAAACAGATCTTTTCTATAGGAAACATCAAGATTATTAATACTAACATAATCAAACTACATTAACTTGCACATTATGCAATAAAACATAAAGATTTCCTAGTTGGTCAAAACATGTGACAGACTAACCTTGGCTGCAGGATCTTGTTTTTCGACCAAATCTCTCATTTGCAATATCTTTTTGTGTTCTTCTTCACTACTTCCATAGTTATTTCCATGTGTTTCACCATTATTTTTAGTCAAAGCTTCCTTACCATCCATCTGTTTGACCTTTTTTTTTTTTTTTTTTTTTTTTTTTTTTTTTTTTTTATAACTTTTTTATAGCCTGAAACCTGTACAATATATATAGATGTAGATATAGATAATTATATATTGTTTTTATGAGAATAGTACTTGAATCAGTTGAATGTGTGAATTACCAAAAAGCCCTTTCATAGCTGTTTCTTGGTGCTACCATTGAAATATATGGTTAATGTTAGTTATTGTTGGCAAATATATAAAATGGAAATGTTGTTGGATATGGCCATCAGAATTGAATTTCTTAGGTGAAGGTCCTTTTCATTATTAGTTATTTTACATCTATCCACCTCATTTATTTTTTTTTTTAATAAGAATGTCATTTGGTTCCCTATGCATTTGCAAACCTCTTAATCTTTTCTTATTTAATTTTTTTTTTGTAATTATCATTATCATATTTTCACACTGATTATGTAAAGGAGTATTAAAAAAAGTAACTAGGTAAACCCCGCCAATCTGTTTTGCCGTTGACTCAATGGCGGTTCTCTTTAGGGACCTGTGGGCCCCGGGCCACCACCGTTTTTTCGCCGTATTTCGTTCAAAATAATTTAAATCTATTAAGTTTACATTTTTTGTTTTTATAACCCACAATTAACTTAGTTCATTCATAATTCTATGTTTTAGCTTATAACTCACAATCAACGTAACAAGGTCTTCTTCCCTTTTTTTGAGTTTTAGGCTCCAGAATATTTTTTTTTACCTTTTTAGTTTTTATAACCCACAATTCGCTTAGTTCATTCATAATTCTATGTTTTATCCAACAATTCATAATCCATGTAACAAGGTATTTCTCCCACAATCCAACGCCTTTTCTCTTGTAGTTTTTTGTTG
The DNA here is from genome assembly GCF_010389155.1 of Erigeron canadensis. Classification (NCBI taxonomy): domain Eukaryota; kingdom Viridiplantae; phylum Streptophyta; class Magnoliopsida; order Asterales; family Asteraceae; genus Erigeron; species Erigeron canadensis. The sequence goes on along the minus strand of NC_057767.1, from coordinate 3,856,935 downwards.
GTTAGAAACTATGTATTGGTAATTTGAATGGAAAACTTAGATTATTAGTGTTATTTTTGTTTGACTCGACCCGATTAAGTGTATTGCATGACCATAATATAATATCCGGAATATATCGATAGAAAAAAAAAAAAATTTGGCCCCCACCGATAAAATTTTTAAAATCCGACACTGTTTTGATTGAAGACACTAGCGGTAGTGTCGGATCCCATTCTTTTCTAATTAAATTGCTACCTTTTGAATAGTTATCTAGACGTTGTGCTAGTTCATTAATACTAGAGGTGGCCGTTTCAACCCATTTACTTAGACACAACGACAATGCCCAATTTCACTGGTGCTTGCTTTGGGGAAGGATATTTTATCTATATAGGGTCAAACATATATAGTAAATTTCAGCTTAAAAGGTAACGTGTCAAATGGGTGGTAAACTAGAAATATGGTACTTTAAATTGATGAAACCTCCATAGTCCAAAGTAATCTCATCCCAAAAAAACATATTTATGTAATCATATTTGACAAACTATTTATTTGGAAAAAGTTTGAAAATTTTTTGTCAAAATTTTGCGGGTCAACCTGACCCCATCTGTTTTGCCCGTACAAAATTACCCATTATGAATTGTTGCCCAACCTATACACCCACTCAGTTTGCTCTATTAATTATTACCAGATTTCATGCATTGGATATGTGACTACAGGATATCAACCATCATAAGCAAGAGCTTAGAAAACTAGCCCATTCTCATTAGTCATTACAAGTTATGGATGGCAAACAAAAGGCATTTCTCAAAACCATTTCTGGTGCATAACAATAGACAATTAGACATGAACAAGAGAAAAATGAGTCAACTGTTGACCAAACTAGCTATCTTGGATGGGAACCAGTTTCAGTTTGCCGCCGTAAATTTCTGGAAGTTGGCTCTCGTCTATGTCTTTCAGAAGAGTAGATTTCAGATGCTTATTGTCAACAAAAAAAATCTGCAAGGTAAACATACAATTCGTCTTATTAGTCATGGGGCGACTATGTTTACAAACAAGTTACAAATTATGGAGAAATACTAGAATGATAAACAAATTTCAAACAAATGTTTACGAGTTTACATGTCATGTGAGGTGGACCACTTAAATTTATATCATATGTTTGTAGCCTTGTAGGACAATATAACATGCGGCCAGTAATTGGTGTAGACAAGTAAGGTGGTAGCAAAATTGATGGGTTGGGTCGACCGGAAACCCTGTTGTGCCAAATTTATTAGTGGAGAAAACGCTTACAGAAGTCCCATTTTTCCAATGATAATATAATCGTTCGAATAATGACTCCCTCATTTTATTTATCATAAGTGCACTGTGGTTATCTTCCAACCTATCTGACTGATTCCTATCTAGGATATTCTTGTATATTTACCCAGTTTACCAGTTAGATTAATAAATAAAACATAATTTGGATCGACCAGTTCATAAGTGTGCCAAAATTGCCAACTTTATAATCCTACCTTTTTCTTTGTTTTTTCATCAATGAAAGGATAAACCATCTTCCACGCCGCCATAAATATAGAAGGAACATGCACGACAAACATTTTTCCTAATCGTTCTGGATAATAATCCTGTCATAGACATTAATAAGTTGCATCAGAAACTAATGTATATTCTATTTTTATCACTTCGATTTATTCCATCATGATGTAACTTCAAAAATCTGGAATTACAGGTTATTCTTTCACACATAGAGATAAACACAAGAAGTGAAATGCTTGTAGACCTGCAATATAGAGACTACGGCACAATATCCACGGTAATCACTGTTTGAATATCCCCATCCTTGAATATCTGCAATGACCATAAACTTTTCCTGGCCAGCAGGCATCCTGATAGTCAAATGTTAAATAATGGTTATCAAGATTTTCTTATCACTAAAATCAACCACAGATAGTCGAGGTGGCAATTTCCACCCATTTACTTATTGTCTTATTTTAACGGTTCAAGTTGGTTGATCAACCTAGACTCTCCCAAAGTGTATCTTTAATGCATCCTAAATATTGTATGTAACGATAATGTAAACCACTATTTGGTTACAAAAAAAATAAATTTGCTTTTCTAAAAAGAAAGTTCGAGAGTTTTAACAGTTTTTGGTATTGCTTAACAGTTTTTAAATGGATTCCAATAGGAAGGGTTGTCGAATCAAAATAGTCATACCTTGATAATATTCTTTCAAGTGCAAAGACCACATAACCTGTGACGCAGTTGCAATATTATTAGGGAAATTTGAGTATATATATTTCGGTATGAGAATGTGCAAAGTTTAAGAACATACGTTTGAACTCTTCCAGACCTCCTGCTTTGTTGGGGTAATGCTTGCCACTCAACACGACAGCTATCAGGCGTCCACTTTTATCCGTACCTTGCATGAACATCTTGTTTTGAGCTATGTTATTTGGGATTTCTGATACAGAGATGGAACCGTTTGGAACAAATGTTCGTCTCCATTTCAGGTACTTCAGAAACATAGCACAGGCTTTGTCTATGTTCAGATCACGTGCACGAAGAAACCTTCTAATTGTCAAATCGTCATATTCCTAAAAAGCAAACCAATGTATGAGCATGATTGAATGCATGACACTAAAATGGAGTCATATCATATTCTTTTTTCTCGTATTAATGTGTCATATCTCCAATGTAGAGTCATATTTTACTCATGTTTTAGGAAAAGTTGCCACATATATAACTCAGGTGACCGGCACTATATAAAATTTAGAAAGATCTTTATTTCTTGAGTTGCTAAAAGTTAGTTCATACATTTGTCATGTATCTACTTTACTGGATTTGGCCATTTTGACTCATTTATTAGTAAAAGGGTCGACTTGGCTTATATTTTTCTTCTTATGGGTCAAATGGATTAGATTATTAAAAAGAATAGCTGATATGAAAGAAACCTCTTGATTAGTTTAGGAACGATTGGCTTGACACTACTCAAACCACTTTAACCCATACTAGAAAGGTACCCAATTCTATCCTTTTACCCAACCCACCCATTATGCCATATGTAGCCCTATATTCAATAGATCCATCATTAATTTGAATGGTTTACTTTTTTGATATATAAGTAATTTAAATTATTTACTTAAGTGCGGTTTTTTTTCTCAGGCCCACACTTTTTTCGCGCATCTCGGCTAGGCCACATTCGAAGTCTTATCGCATTGAGGGCGTCTGTGCCTTTGACCCGTATGCTAGGAGTAAGATAGTATGCCGTTTATAAAAGATTACTAGATCCAACATAAGCATACTACATTAACCATTACATTATGTAATAAAAACATGTTATAGGATTATGGGGACAAACTCACCTTGGAGGTAGGATCTTGTTTTTCGACCAAATCCCTCATTTGCAAAATCTTTTCGTGTTCCTCTTCACTACTTCCATAATTATTCTGCACAGCACTACTACTAATTCCTTTTGTTTCACCATTATCTTTAGTCATCACTTCCTTGCCCTCCATTTTTTTTGACTTTCTGTCTATATGTAAGTCTAGTCTTTTTCCGAGAGAAAAGTACTGGAACGTGTGAAATTTACCTGAAAGGCATTAGTTTTCGGATGCAAGTGTAGTCTGTTTCTTGGTACTACAATGCAGATATAATCGTTAACCTTTATTGTGATTGTTTCCAAACATATTAGAAACTATATATATATATATATGGAAAGCTAATTGTATATGGCCATCACATCTGAATGATTAACATAATAACATGTGCAAGTATTCTTTATGCTTTCTGAAAGGTCCTTTAATTACTTTGACTATGAGTCTGCAAGATGTTAAAAATGAGCATTAAACTACTAATTGTTTGCCAATGTGTTTTAACAACTTCATATATTAAACTTCATAGAATATTTGGTAGTCTCAATAAAGATCATTATCTAGAAGACAAGATACATTAAAATCATAGATTTAAATATTAGTGGAATCAACACAATATAGATATTGTATTATTTTCTTTCAATTATGATATTTTTTCTATTAATACCTTTGTCTTTAGCTCAATGATATATAATTAACACATGATGTTATAACAACAAAGGTCTTTTTGAAAAGGGTCTTTTATCCCATGGGATTATCGTTCACTTGAGGCTTCATTAAATCTAGCGAATTGCCCGAGTATTGAACATAATCCGGGATATAGTTGTCTACATTTTATCATCCGGGATTGAGTATTATTGTTGTTGTATATGATGTCATTACAAGTTTCTGACTCGTTTATTGATATAATAACTATTTAATATTCACACGTAGTCTATGTATACTTATACAATTAACATTACACATGCTTTTTTCGTGAATGTCTTTATGTAAATATGGGCAACTAGTTAGTTCTTTCGTTTTAAAGTTCTAGAAGTGAAATGGGCTATAAACTATGAGTATTGTTGTTTCAGTAACATTCATATGATCATATTTAACATGTAGATTATTTATAAATGTACAAAGAAGGATTTACAAGTCAACTAAATTTGACCATTTTGGCTTGTTATCCAACTTGTCATTATGTCACCTCAGAGCACCCTCAAAACATGGTAAAAAGCCGAGAACGAAACGAAACATAACATTAAAAACCCAACTTGGTATATAATCATATAACATATAGCTTGTGTTACCTTTCCATATATATTGTGTATACAAACGTAAGATATAACAATCATCTGCATAGTTAATTGTAAAAAGAGAAAAAACAAATGAAAATGTAGCTAGCGTAGTTCACATATGTGTGTTGATAATTATGAACTTGAAAATGTAGCTGGCTCATTTCCCCATCTTAACCATATGAGCTTTTTATCAAGAAAACATAATCCGCTTTTACTCAATTTGGAATAAATGGGTTGAAATGGTTACCTCTTAACTATACAGACAGCCTATCATAATCTTATTATACTTAATGTAAGCAATAGTATTTTGAAAGCAACAATTTTCATAATTTCCATATTACAACAGACAATAAGTCATTGTTAACAACCATTAATGGTGCATCAAGATCTTTGAAGAAAGATAGAAGTACAACGTTGACTAAACTAGATATCCTGAACCGGAACCAATTTCAGCGTGCCTCCATAAATTTCTGGTAGCTGGCTTTCTTCTATATCTTTCAGCAGTGTAGATTTCAGCTTCTTATTTTCAACAAACACTATCTGCATATATTACTCCATATTTAGTGGTCACTTAACTTGCACCATGTATGACTGCAATAACAAAGTACATATAGAGGTGGCAAATAGATGGGTCGGGAGGTTGGGTAATGGGTCAAACAGGTTCTGGTCAAAACATGTATTTGTCGTGTGTGGATGAGTCAGCTTAAGTTGATATCTTTATGTGTAGATATAGTGCATCATATATGTAGTAATTATCTTTTGAATAGTTATTTGGAAGGGCTTTTGCACCAAAATTACATTTTTGGCAATTTTCCACCTGTTTGACCCGTTACAGATAAATTATTTTCTGAAATTCTGAATTGAACTATTCGTAAGTAATGGATCGAAGTTGACACCTCTTGACACAACTGCAAACTTACCTTTCTCTTTGTTTCTTCATCGATAAAGGGATTGATTATCTTCCATAGTGCCATAAATATGTAAGGAGCATGCACGATAAACAATTTTTCAAGCCTTTCTGGAAAATAATCCTGAAATGTACATCAATGTTATACATCAAGAACTAATATATGCTAGTTCTATCACTATTCACTAGTCACTTGATTCGGGGCATCATAATGTGACCATAGAAGATATGGAAATTTTAGGGCTATTCCATCACAATAATAAACATGGCAGTATCGTTTATTTACTTATAAATGGCCGATTCAGGTTGTGTTCTATATCTAAGTGGTCAAATGGTCGAATGACTTAATGCATTAGTCGTTTATAAAAGATGGACAAAATTTTTTCATCTACCCAACCTGTTTTGACCCATAAGGCCATAACAGTTTTAAGTTGAGCCTGTTGCTCAACCTGTCTGACCCACCCATCTTGACACCTCTACTTCACATATGTTTGACATGTTTGCATGTGTGGAAACAAAGATTGAGATACTTGCAAACCTGTAAAATGGAGAGTGCAGATTGATATCCGTGTAAGTCACAGTTTGAATATCCCCATCCTTGAAGATCGTTGATGGACACAAACTTTTCTTGGCCTTGAGGCATCCTGTTACTCATATGTTATTATACTATCAAGATCTATCTTGAAATAAGCTCAAAATGGTATTACTCCCTTAGCAAAGAAAATGCAGCTGCTCTGGGTTGACCCAACACTTTTTCACAGAGATTGCAGATAAAAGAACGGTAATCAGTTCAGGCTATTAAGGGAAAGTCGAGCCTTTGGACGTGGCCCAAACGGTATTTCAAATCAAATTGACCTATATGCTACTATTTTTGACTTTTTGTATATAATGGAATTTTATTACTAACAGAAAACATAGGTGGCTGAATGGCTAGTCGAGTAAAGGTTTCAGGTAACAACAGTTCTGGTCAACCCATACTAATTTGGCCCTTTTATTATATTTTTATTTATAAAAACCATGTATTAAATATGATTACACAAACCATATCATCAAAGGCTGATCTAATTTTTAAGAATAAAACTATATAAAGAGGTTCAAATTCTGTTTCGACCCATTTGACTCATTTGGCACGATTCTTTAATGAACCCAATTCTTGGTAAGCTGGTTCAAATTGTCACCTCTAACCGAAAAACTTTACTCCAGTGAGAAAGGGAAGATACGATTCTTTTTACTTAGATTCTAGAAAGAAGAGGGCTAGCTTTGAATAAAAATACCTTGAACATAATTTTTCGAGTCCAAAGATCACAAAACCTGAAATATCAAAAGTCAAAACTGATTTTAGACACATGTAAAGCATCTAAAGTAATGAGTAGAGAGGTGGCAAAGATAGGCTGATTGATAAATGGATCAAAACGCCATGCCAAGTTTGGTTTACCCTGCAAATATTTCTTTGTTCATTTTTTATATATATAAGTAACACACTAATTATGAATAAAAAACAATTTAGAAGGTCGTCTGCCTTAAAAGTAAAGTTAAGGAGGCATTTAACCCGTTTGACGCATTCTCCTTGCAGCTAAAATACAACCCAAACAAACCAAATATAAGTAATGGGTTGAAATTGCCACCTCTAATTGATGAGCATATGTGGTAACTTAAAAAAACATACGGTTGAACTCTTCTATCCCTCCTGTTTTATTTTGGTAATGCCTATTCCCAAACACAACAGTTATCGGGCGTCCACTTCTATCTGATCCTTGTATGAACATCTTGTTTTGTGCTATTTCATTTCGGATTTCTGTCACGGATATGAAACCATTAGGAATAAACGTTCTTCTCCATTTTAGGTACTTCAAAAACATGGCACATGCGGCATCTATGTCCATATCTCGAGCTCTAAGAAACCTTCTCAATGTCGCATCATCACACTCCTAAGAATACAAGTTTTGAGTCATTAATTACACTGATACATTAAAATGAAGTCATATCTTAGTTTTGCAGACAGACCAACCTTAGAGGTGGGATCATTATTTTCGACTAAAGCTCTCATTTGAGCAATAATCTTGTATTCCTCTTGGCTACTTCCATCCTTACTTTGCGAAACACCACTATCGGCTTGTGTTTCTACATCACTATTACCCATCACTTGCTTCCCCTTCATTTGCTACTTTCTAATTCTATATATATTTGTCACCTTGAATGATACATTGTGTGTTGGTGAAGTATTTTGAAGAGGTGTGTAAGGATAGAAGAAAAACTAAGGCAACCAAATGCCAAGTATGAGAAACATATAAACCAATCACTGTTCAAAAACATTGTTGTTTGTTCTTACTAACTTGCTAGTTAATATATTAAAGATTACGTGTTTGAATATGTATTTCTTCCGTTAGATGTTCTTAAGTACTAAACTCGTAACTAATTTAAGTATATTAAACGTTGTTTAGTCATTTTGCATGCATGTTTTCAAAAAGTTCTCAACGTTTGAAGTTGCGTCTTGCGACTGTAACGTCAATCACAACACAATAGTTTGTTATTGGAGTTGTGATGTTTAAGGGGTACAGAATCAACATGAAACATTGATATAGGCTTAAATGTATAAAGGCGTGCATCGGTTTCCGTGCACGCCTCTCTTTGGCGAAAATAGTCCATGTTGTTTAATACTCCCGTAAACAATGGTCTCTATTGTTAGAAAATTGGTAAATTATACTTTTAGTCCCTAAGTTTAACACGTTTTTTTATTTTTAGTCACTAAACTAAAAAAAAAATGCAAATTCTATACCAAACTTGTCACCTTTTTTCATTTTTGGTCACCACGTCAACTTCGTTAAAAAAATTGCAGACGTCAAACTTTAGATTAGATTAAAGTTAAATACCTTTTCAAGTATTTAATTCTTAGATTTTTTGTTTTAGTAATATTTAAGTAAAAGAAAATTACATTTTTGGTTTCTTAAGTTGACACGATTTAGGTGTGTCAATTTCACTCCTTACTATAAGGTTCATGAAATCAATAGATAAAATCTCATAGATTTGTCATTTTAAAAAGTCAAACTCAAAAGATTTGGATATTACCAAATATTCATTAATTAATTGAACTAGTATCATTTGCTTTATATATGCATTTAGTTTATAATGCTTCTATATTATGTATTCGGATATTGTTATTGTAAAGTACATATGATAATTTTGTTAACATGTCATATTGTCATATACATAAGGTGTTCGGGCTATCCATATTTCTTTCATTTTTGAATTTTCACTGCATATCATTCTATCTTCCATTTATCTCACATTTTCTATCTTCATTAATAAACTCATTTTCTATCCATCTTTTATGTTTCCATCTTTGTTTTACTTCCTATCTCTATCCTTGATCCAAGGTAGCCGAAGGACGGATTTTGACTAAGTTTTGTTTCTAGGGATGGATTTTGACTAAGCTTTGTTTTTAGGGATGATGACATCGGAATGTAACTAGCATTGTAAATTAAATGCATATACATAAGGTGTTAGGGCTATCCCTCCTTTTTCATTTTCAAATTTTTACTCCACATCATTTATCTTCCATTTATCTCACATCTTCTATCTTCACTAATAAACTCATTTTTCATTCATCTTTTATCTTCCATCTTTGTTTTTAAGAACAATAGCTTCGAAATATGACTAACTATACCAAAATGGTTGTTACCTACTTGGGCATTCACTCAATGTAAGTGTCTATGAATATTGTGCAATCAACATAAAGATTTTTTTCATTTGGATCAATGAATGTAAGGACCTGTATGTTTATTTTGTTCAAACAATGTAAGGTTCTTACATACTTTACGTGGATTGAACAAATTTTATAGGTACTTATATTGATTGACCGATTGAGTAGTTCACTATACTACATAATCACTTTGACATAGTTGGTTACACTATTATCCTTTATTTTTACTTCAATAGAGTTGGTGAGTGAAAGGTGCCATGTGCGTGTAAGGGTTGGAAGAAGAAATGGGAGATCACCATCTCCAAACTACTAGTGACGGAAAGATGAGAAGCGAGTTTAAGTTAAAACCCCTTAAAAGTTGAGATACAAAATACTTTGTGGTTGCTTTTTAGTTTTTATAAATATAAAAATACATTTTAAATCAGATAGATTTATACCCGATGCTGCAACCTGCGATACCACTAGAAGGGGATGGAGGAACGGACGGAGCATACCTTCCTCCGTTCCTCCGTCTATAGATGTTGTCTATGCAATGTGTACTTTCGTATACAATCATATGATATTTGAAATTTTTTTAAACGCCGTAAAAAGAATTCTATATTGGATATCTATTATATAAATATTATTATATAAATAAAACAAAATTTTGATGACATAATTATTTTTCAAAAATATCTTACATGACAACCTCAAAGTTTTTTTTAATAATTATCTTTTTTTATTTAATTGTTTTATGACATCATCTTCTAACTTTTATTTATAATCCTTTTACTATGAAGTGTTTTTAAAACCTAACCAAGCCTAATGTAAAACATTTTTTTTATCCAACCATATGTCATAATTTATCAATGGCGTCTCACTAATTCTATTATCATTTTCTTTTTAACTTACTCATTACTAGTTTTTACAATTTAAGTATGATTTCAAAAAACCATTGGTACATTATTGATTATATCCAATTTACTTTGTTTTCATAATTGTGTTTCGTTATTATCATTTATTAGTACTAGCACAGTACCCGTGCAATGCGGCGGTGGTGGTCATGACGGCGGTCAGTAGTGTCGGCGATAGGTGGTGATGACACGAGTGTGTTGCAGGTTGATGTAAATGTAATTGATGTTAGAGGTAATTGATCTAAAAGGGGTAGTGGGATGTTTTAGAAAATAATGGATTAATGATGTAAACTATTCCATTAAGGGTATTATGGTCATTTTGCATCTCTTTTTTTTCTAACTTTCAACAAAAGTGCATAATTTTTATTTAATAAGTATATATGAGTTCAGTAATAACAGTTAGACATGTATATAGTAAACGAAATAATATGTAGAAGCACCATCAATCTGGTCAACATTTTTATGTTTTTGTATTACGTAAATACATTTTCGCCCGAGTATTGGTCACTTTTTCTAAAAAAAGATTCAAATCATAGCATGTCCACAATCGTATGGTTTTTTATTTTTATCGTCACTTTTTATAAATATGTAAGTAGTGTTGTTTTTTATGTTTATCTTTTTGTATTCAATACCCTTAATATCTTTAATAGATACCCAGTTTATAAGCTAGTTTACATATACAACAGATTATATATTAAGATTAATTACATTTTTAGACATTCATTTCAAAGTTTGATTTATCATCTGATGTATGGTCAAAGATGATTTTCATATCACTTAGTTTTTCATCTAAAAGATTCGGGCTATTATTGTACTAACACTAATTATTATATTTAATGGGCCTAATCATAGAAACCCTTTATGTTTAACTAATTACACATGTAACAACACCCTTGTTCTAAAATTTTTAGTATCACCAAATACAATGGTCTAACAGCTTTGACAACTAGATGAAACCAACCTGTATTTATTTATTTATTATATTATATATAATATATAATAGTAATATAATAGTATAATATAATGATATAATATTAGCATCAACAGGAGTGGACACTTGAACAACTTAACATTCTTCTCCACATTGTTTCTTTAAGCAATATTCATATGCCCATCTCTTTTATTACATGTGTGCATTTGCTTCTAAATTATTCATATATGTATGTATCAATCACTATTGCAATATGAAATGTCAATTTTCAAGAAAGGGTCTTACAATCTAACAACCAATTTGTCTAATGACATGCCAACTATCTCTTTACATATTTAAACTCAAATACATATATAATATGTGAAATGTTCTGTCATTAACCAAATCATTCCATTTTTTTTTTATTGCACTTCACATTTTTCAATTCGAGATATTGTAGGTTAAAGATGATGAACTTGAATTTCAGTTTGCTGTTGCTTGTTTGCTTTGTGTTTATGTTCAATGTTGATGCTTTTGAGCTACGTAAAGGTCAGAAAACGGAGCGAATATCAGGTGATTCTCACACTAGCTTTAAATTTCTTGTTTTGCTATAATGTAGATGCTTTCTGGGATTTCCTTTGCCATTTTTATAACTCGCTGGTTTAGATTGGTGGGGACAGTCTTGACCCCAGGTGCCATCTTGGCACCAGCCATTGTCCACCCTACAAGGATGAATCCAGGCAACCACCTGGCATAGTGGTGCACCACATAAGGCCAGGTTTCTGGTGGCAGTAAAGAGCATTGGTGGTAAAATGAGTATCTGTTCAAAATTTTAATACTGGTTGGGTTTAACCTGTTTCATAACAAGTTCATACTTTTTACCAATTTGGTTATGGCCCGAATCAAGTGAGTGGGTCAGCTTAGTTATGGTAGGAGGAAACATGATTTTTCCGAACATATGTTTAAGTTACTAGATTTCTGCTGGAAAATGTAGGAACTAAATTGAGAATTGGTTTTTGAAAAAACCTTAAAACAGAAAACCACTGATAAATCTGGAGCTGAAATCTAAACCAGATGTAGCTAGTAGATGTTTGGTCTGTTACTGTTTTAGTTCCTCGGCCTTCACTTTTTTGAAGTTTCAGTAGAAGGAACCCTATAACATTATAATAGTGTAATATGATTAACTCCATTCGTTAGAATAGCTTCCATGGAGTCTCTGCACCTATCCTTTTTAGTTTTGTCAGACTGGACCAAGTTTTACACACCCATCACCCATGCCCATTTGTGTTCTGTAGCCTCCCTTTTGAGGGTAAATGGGTGGGAACCCTCTCGTCCCATGTACCATTTTAGTACTCAGAGCGCACCCTTTTGGTGATTAACCCAGGTAAGTGTTGTACTATCTAGGTAGTGCTGGTGATGTATTAGATGATAACCCACTTGGAAGGCTGAAAGTCTATGTTTACGAGCTTCCTAGCAAGTACAACAAGAAAATTCTGCAGAAAGATCCTCGATGTCTCAACCACATGTTTGCTGCTGAGATATATATGCATCAGTTCCTGTTATCGAGTCCCATTCGAACTTTAAATCCAGAGGAGGCTGATTGGTTTTATACACCTGTTTACACCACATGTGACTTAACGCCAAATGGCCTCCCTTTACCATTCAAAGCACCACGAGTGATGAGAAGTGCAGTTCAACTTATTTCTTCTAATTGGCCTTATTGGAATCGGACAGAAGGGGCTGATCACTTCTTCATCGTACCACATGATTTTGGTGCTTGCTTTCATTATCAGGTACAAATCTACAATCTATCTTTTAAATTATGGTAGAAGTGGTAAAATGGATGGGTTAGTTGGTAGGGTAATATGTCCAGATGGGTCGGGTCCGGTAGGATTGACCCAAAAACCTTCTGCCTGATGTTTGTGGACTTCCTATGATGGACATGTAATTTCTGCAAAATGTATCTCTCTTTATAAACTAACTACACTTATGTTTTAGAAACACACTTTGGTTCCGTTTTAACCTGTACAACCCAATTGACCATTTCCACTTTTACTACTTATTTAACTAACCTTTTTGACCTGTTTGACCCTCCAACTGCTATTTTCAGGAAGAAAAAGCCATTGAAAGAGGCATTCTTTCTCTGCTCCAGCGCGCTACATTGGTTCAAACATTCGGCCAAAAGAATCATGTTTGCTTAAAGGATGGTTCGATCACAGTTCCTCCATATGCACCTGCCCAGAAGATTCAATCCCATTTGATTCCACCAAGTACTCCTCGGTCCATCTTTGTCTACTTCAGAGGATTGTTTTATGATGTGGGAAACGACCCTGAAGGGGGTTATTATGCAAGGTATGTCTCTACTACTCTTATTACATGAAAATTGCAACGTTTCACAATTAGAAGTGCTTGAACCACACAAGATTAAACTGCCATTACACAACCAGTCCGTTTTGGTACCTCTAATGGTAATAAGTCGATAGCTATTCTTTTCTCCACTTTGAAACTAAGCTATGTATATGAACCTGCAGAGGAGCAAGAGCAGCAGTATGGGAGAACTTCAAAAACAACCCTCTCTTCGACATCTCAACCGACCATCCAACAACATACTATGAAGATATGCAGCGATCCATATTCTGTTTATGCCCACTCGGGTGGGCTCCATGGAGTCCAAGACTAGTAGAGGCAGTGGTATTTGGTTGCATCCCAGTTATCATTGCAGACGATATTGTCTTACCTTTTGCTGATGCTATCCCATGGGAGGAAATTGGTGTGTATGTAGACGAAAAAGATGTCCCTAATCTCGACACCATCCTCACATCAATTCCACCAGAAGTCATATTAAGAAAACAGAGATTGCTTGCAAATCCATCAATGAAGCAAGCTATGCTGTTCCCACATCCTGCTCAAACAGGTGATGCTTTCCATCAAATCTTGAATGGTCTTGCACGTAAATTGCCTCATGACAAAAGCGTATACTTGAGGAACGGAGAGAAGGTTTTAAACTGGACTGCCGGTCCTGTCAGTGATCTGAAACCTTGGTAGCTGCTAACATGTTTGCAGCTGAGTTTTGTGAGCCGTATGCTGGTAGGGAGAATCTTACATGGGCTGGTTAGTTTAAACTGTAAACTTTGGTCTTACTGAGAGTTGTTTGAGGTAATGAAAGCAGATAAAGAACAGAGTATTCAACCACCGAAACATGGTGCATATATTGGCATCCTTGTTGGTTAAAATAGTGAAGATAATTGGTTCTGTATAGAAGTGGCAAATTCAGCCCATTTATGAAAAATATTAAAAAGAATTGAGTCATACTGTAGTCATGGTTCAATAGTCACTTAACATGCATTCAAAATTTCAAATGCCTGCAATATCCCAAACTTGAAACTACTTGTATTGAAAAGTACTCATCTTATAATTTTCAAATATATTCTTGCTAATACTTGTGAGATAGATTATAGACAAGCTACAAAAAAAAAGGTTCAACAAGTGCCAGCCATTTGGTTTGACACAAATATAACTACTAAACTTGACATGTTACCTGACCTGCCAGTTTTGCAACCTCTGGATGTGGGAGTACAGGATGTGGGATTGTGGGTGATAACACAATCCTATAATACTGACGGTCTCAATACTTCTCAACAATTGACTTAAGAATAAATACTCCAAGAAAACATAACAATACTTAATATGTCATCACAAAACAATCATAATGATAAAAAAAATATTTTATTCAAGCCTCGATGCCATTATATACTAATTACTAAGGTATACAACAATATTCATACATCTTCAATGCATATAACACTATATAGATTTAAGGGTCTTATGCAATTACACATATTTAGCTTATAACGGATTTATTCTTGTTGCTTTTCGCATAAGTGAACTTAACTATGGAAATGAGCCATTGGAAGGTCTACTGATTACCAACAATGGGGCTATCACGACCTTTCTTGAAATCATCCCATCCTCTCACCCATGGTTGGCCAGGTGTAGCCCTTGTCTGAGGAGAAGCATAGTTGTCAAGGTTATTCATTACCTTACTGCGCACTTCAATAAATACCTATTATACAAATAAGCTTGTCATGAGAGAAGAAACATATAAAAAATGGTTACATTATTCCAGGTTTTTATGTGATGTGTAACTCACGGGATTCGTGTTGATTGCTTCAGGGGGTTGCTCCTGCCCAGTAAGCCATTTCCACAAATCTGGATTTTCCTGCAACAGGCAGAGTAATATGAAAAAAAAAAATACAGGCACGTATATATAAAACCAAAAGGTACCACTCATCAAAGCAAGAGGTTGCAAAATGGGTGGTTTATGAAACACATCAATGCAGGAGATTTTTGGTCCCGTCGGGTCTCTTTCCGCCATCTTTCTTAATGATTAGTAGTGTATCAAATACGATAACATTTGATCTAACATTTGTATTAAAAATAAAATGAAGTATTACGCGTTGAAATACAGTTCGTTTTACCCCGTTCAACTTGTATCCTTCCAAGCACATTTAATGTGATTATACCCATTTGACAGCTTAGGAGGTCGTTTGGACTTTCATAGACTTGGACAACTCTCCTCTTTTCGACCAAGCAATTTTGACATGTTCAATTATAGCTAACATTATAGATCTGACCCTTGTGGAATTTGACACAATCCAAGTTCACCCATTTTGTACAACACAATGTCATACATATCAGCTCTAGAATTACATGTCTTAACAAAAGTATCTCTTATATAAATAAAGAAAATTGTGATGATGTCATCTCTATTAAAGGAAAACCTACTTGTCATTGTGAAATAATTTTTTACTAATTATTTTTTTTATTTAATTAATTTATGACATCATATTTAATTAAATTTTGATTTTCTATTCCTTCATTAAATATTTTAGTTTGTTACATGTGAATGGGTTACATGCTTTCTTTTAAGTTTTTTATATATATTTTTTGTACAAACATTTTTTAAGTAAATTAAAGTATATTTTTTTTATCTGCCCGCGTAATACGCGGGTTACTAAGCTAGTAACATGATAATTAACAATTATGTTCCCAAAACGTACCAGGTTAAGGACATCGACAAGTGACTTGATCCCTTTCTCATCCAATGATCTAATGTGATTCTCCACCCAACTGCCCAATACTAAATCAAGCTCAAGAAACCCCCTTTGTTTACTCCTATACACCAATCTATCCGTACAAAAACAGATGTCATCATCAATCTTGTAAAATGCTTCTTAATCACTGAACAATTCAAATATAGAAATTTAAAAAATAATAATAATAAGACAAACCTGTTCACTAATTGTCGTTTGCTTTCTTCATTAGACAAATCAAAGTCCATCAACTCAACACCATTATTTGAAGAATAGAAACGAGAGAACGAGTTAATGCCAGGCCTACAAATTACTTAACAACATCAGTAAAAGATCAAAATTGACCAAAATACAGAGACATGCACATTTCCAAAATTAGACAATACAAAGCCCCAAAGTTACATACATAACTAGGCAAAACACACAGACACACACACATATAAATCACAAGGCATGAATATACACAATAGAATGACATCTTAAGACCTGAGGCCAACAATTTACATTAAAACATCACCTGAATTACAAGTATACGCAAACACACACACTGACACAGACACATGTAGAAAACTCTACAAAAAATAACGTACAAACATCTTCAATAGTAGAACAAAATCATGCAACACACACCATTAGGTAAACAAATGGCCCGACAATTACATAAGAGCATCAACCAAAGAACAAATTTTTATAAATAAGGCAAAACACACAGTGAATTTTAGTATAAACACATGGCCGAAAAATTACACAATAACATGAATCCTACACAAAATGGAAAACTGCACAAAAGGTAATTCTACTTATGGACAATTCTTATTCAAGCACATAACTTTTTTGTAAGAAATGATTTAAGGACTTTTGACTTTTAATTCCTGACCAATTTAAAGTAGATAACTATTTAATGGCATAAACTTCTTCTTTTCTAATCGATTTATGGAAATTTCTGATCAATTTAAAGTAAACAGTCACGAAACAACGGCAAAGTTTCGGTATTTAACATGGCTTTTACATATAAAAATAATCAACATATACCTTTAAGAAATCATTATGCCTCAAACAGTTAATAACAGATCTACATTAACAAGAAAGAAATTCAAGTTGAAATTATGGTGAACATTTTGTATATTCGGGCATGATACGAAACCAAACCAATCATCGAGTTAGTTACTTCAATTCATCATCAACTTAAAAATCGAGCCGAAATCGATATTACATCCTTATATCGAAAGTATACTTTTCAGAAAATGATGCATTACACTCACACATACACACACACAGAGTTATACTAAAAAGGGGCCTGAAATATATATACATACATATATATATACTAATATATATAATCAAGCAAAAAACACATTTTATAAAATTGATGAAACACATACTACAAATATATATGTAAAACACAAAACAAAAAGAAAAAGAAAGAAAGAAGAAGCATGAAAATATACCTATAAACAGATTGATACGAAACGACGCCGTTTGAGGAGGTAGCAGAAGCAGCAGCGTGTAGCCTAGCGGGAGCTGAATTGATGAGGCGAGAAATGCCAAATAATACAGATTTTCTTAAATTCGCCATTATTATTATTATTATTATTAATGTATTAAACTGTAGAGTTTGATTTTGAAGGATGTGTTAATAATAAAATTGATATTTAGAGATTCAGAAGTTGGCGTGACGGAGATATAATTAGAGGCGGTTGTGATATATATATATATATATGTGTGTGTGTGTGTGTGATCGGCGGTTGTGCACCGTGGCAATTTTTCGGCCGCTTTCAAACAAAAGTGTATGTGTCGGGTTTTTTGAGTTCCGGGTTACTCGAATTTTTCAGATTTTTAAGAGTTCAAAATT
This sequence comes from Erigeron canadensis, assembly GCF_010389155.1. Classification (NCBI taxonomy): domain Eukaryota; kingdom Viridiplantae; phylum Streptophyta; class Magnoliopsida; order Asterales; family Asteraceae; genus Erigeron; species Erigeron canadensis. Next base: position 3,838,953 of record NC_057767.1, on the reverse strand, counting down.
AAAATCCTGAAAAAACTAGTTAATTGACTGAATAAATAAATAAAGTAAATAAATAATACTCTATATGTATAGTTAATACAGTTATTTTTGTTTATCTATAACTTTCTTATTTTTTTATATCCAAAATACACTTATTTCTTAATCCTAATTTTATATACTTAATCTATACTTTTATACCATTTAATAAACAAAATTCCCCTCTTTAAAAGTTACGGAGAAATTATCTAAAGTACCATTAATAATTAAATTACAATATAAGTCATTTATTCAAAATATCTCACCAATTACCTTTACATCAATCATCTATATCATTCGACGCTGTCTCCACCACCAACTATCGCCCCCACCACAACATCTTTGCTGCCACAACCACAGCCGCATTGTGCGAGTCTCGTGCTAGTTAAATAAAAAACAAACACTTTTAATAATTTAATAGATTAAGTATTAAGTTCAAACACCAGCTAAAATTTATTAATTTGAGTTCCTAGAATTGTACCAGGCCCATTGGGACACATAACTTTTCAATAAGTTCAAAAATTCTTAATATCATCTCCAACTTTGAAATGTTTAACTCGATAAAGTATATAATGTTTGTTTGTTATTGATTATGTAATATTTAAATATGAAAATACTAGCTACATATCGAGTTATGAATAGAATATTATCACTATTTAAACCTCTGGATTTACCTTTAAGCATTGATAATTTTGATTACAAACCACTCGACAGCCAGTATAAATCTTAATCTGTAAACATATACTGCAATTCGCAGATAAAATAAAAACCCACAAGTGTGAACAATATGTAAGAAAGGCAATCAAGTGTGTTAATGTAATTCATTTCATCTTGTGTTAATGCATAAGCTTATTCATTTCATCTTGTGAATAAGCTTATGCAATCAAGTGTGTTAAGATTAGTTATCAAGATTTTTTTAAAAGCGAAGTGGATATCATTGTAAAGCCAAAAGGCAAAGTACACTCTTTATGGAGTACCAACAAAAAGAGAGAATTTTTTTAAGGGCAAACCTAGTTTATCAATGGCAGAAATGAGCTAACAATCGAAGTCCAAATTCCCTTTTCTATGAAAAACCTTTCTCAATTTCTTAGGCCAAGAGGGTTGAATTACACTAACAAAATTAACAAAATTCAAATTCAGTTCAAATCAGATTAGAAATGACAAAAGAATAAGCAGGCGGGTTACACGTTCCACTGTGCCGAGATTTGAGGTGCAGGTGGTGATACAAAATTCAAATTCAGTTCAAATCAGATTAGAAATGACAAAAGAATAAATGTTATAAAAAAATGCACCATAAAAATGTGACTCTTTATATTTTAACTACAAGTTCTTAAACATAGCAAATTCCTATGCTACAAAATGTAACATGTGTATGCTATCTAATTTACACATTATTCTTCTCTGACAAGCCAAATGCAAAACTTTAAATAGTACAGCACATCTTTCAACAACGCCAATACCTTGGTGCATTACTTATCAAAAGTCAGCGAACCATCACGAACCAGCTTGAGGAACAAAGATAGCCTCTTACCAGTAAGAAAACTGCTTTCAGAAATTTATTTCACGTCTCTCTGCAAAGAATTTACCACTAGTACACTGGTCCGGATACAAGGCAAGCCATACGGCTGTATCAGCTCCTTCCTCGGGTGGAGTTATGCCTGCCCAGCCAGTCATGGCAGTTCTGACCCAGCCCGGGCAGCAGCAATTGATAAATATCTTGTTACCATCAGGTCGATCTGAGAGTTCCTTGGCCATCAGCCTTGTATATGCGTTGACTGCAAGCTTTGACAATGAATAGTCTGTATTATTTTGAGGCCATCCTCCGGATATCCAACTTCCATCTTTGGCTTGCTCTAAGAACTTGTTCATAGTTGTGTCAATTAGGTCCTCTGATAACGATTCCACATCTTCTAATTGCTGTCTCAAAGTGACATCTGCAATCCTCTGATAAGGAATTTTAGCAAATGTTAGATCATGCAGAACTAGACAAAATAAAGAGCTAAGACTAGAGGTTGCCATCGCTTCTAAAAATGGGAAAAACTGGGTTGGGCTGGGCTGGATTGTATCACAAACGGATCAGAAATGGGCCAAACGAGTTGAAAGTTACCCAAAGTCTACTATTGAATGCATAAACCTCCTAAAAAGGTACTGTATATTGAATTAAAGCTAAGACAAATTTAGAGGTGGCGATTTCAACCCAAGAGTTTCTTAAAATCATATCTATTATTCCAAGTTAGCTTAGAGCTATAACGGGACAAGGTATTTCTTTAGATTTATTGAAGAAAATAAGATCTTACATACATTTCTCCTGCCATTAAGTCTTCCCAGCCGTGAGCTCACCATAACAATCCGAGCCCCTTCAGCAGAAGGCCTCATCAATGGAATCATAGCTTTAGTCATGTTTTTGGTACCAACATAGTTGGTGTTGATCACCTTTTCAGCAAAGTCGACAGAATTCTCTGATCCAGTATTATGACTTACGCCTGCATTGTTTATCTGTAAAGTTCGCAATAAGTATATCTGGTGGATACTAGATTAATGTGTTTGCCCTAACCTAAGGTAAATTTGAAGTCATGAAATAACAGATAAATGTTACAGAGGGCCAATAGTCTATCAAGTCAATACTCCTTCCACCAAAAAAGTATGTTTTTTTTTTCTCCACTATATTTTACAAGATAACTAAAGAAAAGCCAAATGGGCGTGATTTTTTGACACAAAACACCACTGGTCCAATACTCTTGATTTATCTATAAATAATTTGTGTCGAATACTCGAATATAATTACAAAAACATTTATATAATAGTTTAATTATAATCCAAGTTCAAAAGTTTCCAGTAAAATGGTTAAGGAGATTTTATGCATTAGAAAAATATGCTTTGGGCAGATTTAAACCTATTGACTGCTTTTCATTTAATAGCTATCACTATATCTTTTATACCTTCTTTTTACCAAGTGAAGATAAAACATGACCTTCATCAAGTTATCCAAAAAGAAACAGAACAAAAATTTGACCCCTCTAAAGATCATTCTACTTTAAAAGGCAAGATTCAGTTACATTTGCTTCTGCAAATATGTGCTTTGTGCACTGGATGCACACACAGTTTGCAAAGTTATATATAGTCGGATTAGTGGCAAAGACTTCATAACAGTTTCTATGCTGACTCAATTGACTTTCAGATAAATGCAAAAACTCAACGAAAACTGAAAATACTGAAGAAAATAGTTATGATGCAAAGCAGCACAACGACATTCAAGTGACAGCATATTACCAGAATATCTATACCGCCATACGTTTCTTTTACCCAAGTGGTAAACAAATCAATAGATTCATGATCAACAACATCGAGTTGATGAAAGACGACTTTTAAGCCTTCTTCTTGTAGGACCTTAGTTGCTTCTTCCCCAACAGTAGCATCTCTTGAAGTGAGAACAACTGTCAACCCATGTACCGCCAGTTGGCGCGTAATCTCAAACCCGATCCCTCGATTAGCACCGGTCACCACAGCTATTGTTTCTGCAGACCACCACCTAAATATTTCAAAACATTAAATCATAGACAAATTTTTTTTAAAAGTGATGCACGGAAATGCAGTAAGTTTTCATCACTAATTAGTAATTTTTTTTAACTATTTATTTATTTATTTATTTAGAACGGCGTGAAAGTTGGTTAGTGGTTCTAACCCTAGCAAAGTAGCAATGACCATCTAAGCGGGCAACATCCTAGAGATTGGAACATGAAGGCACGCCTGGAGACCAAGGGTGCGATTACTTCTAGTTTTTAACTCGGAAGCCTAGAAATGACTACTGCCTGGTGAATATTCAGAAATTTGACCTTTTTCTTTGACTAAATTGGGACCTTATTAGTTTTGAAGCCGAGTCATAACCTTAAGTCCTTAAGAAAGTTAATAAAAATAAGAAAAATGATTAATCAATCTAATTGGTGTGCCCAAAGATATGTCTAAAACCTTAAGAATTTAAGGTGTGGATTCCACTAATTCTCTTTCCTAATCTTGCCTCCTGATTTTTCCACATGTCATCATCTTACGATTAGGCACATCTTTATGCACACCAAGTAGGTTGATTTATCATTATCCTAAAAATAATAATAAAGAGAAATAAGAAAAGAAACGTACCTTTGGTGAAGGGGATAAGGAATAGCACGGAGAAGAGAGATTTGTTGGTGACGTTTTTCTCTGTTTTCTTTTGCTCTCTCTTTTTTATTCATTCGTTTTCCTTCTGTTTTAACTTCCATTTTAAACTCCCAATTGAGTCACCGTGAAATCAAGGTTGGCTTTTCTTTCGTTGTTATTGCCGGTGTGCAGTCATACCCCTCGACTTATTTTAATTTTTACTTTTAGCTAGCCCCCATTCATTATTGGAGCATTAGTAATGGGTTTAGTGCGGACAAAATGGAAAGCCATATATGGTGGTGTTAACTGTTAAGCACCTCATGATAACTTGGTGTTATTATTTGATGAAATCTTCTGATAAATAATAATAATAAAAATGATTAATTAGGATATTTGAAATTATTTTGAAACAAACAATATAAAACGGTAAATAATAACATTAAAAATAAAAAGAAATTTAAAAAAAAAAACCACAAAGAAACCAATATAAAGATTGAACCCCTCTTAAAAAAAAAAACAAGGGTGTGTTTGGTAAAATCAGCTAGTGGCTGGTAGCTAGTAGCTGTAACTAAAAGCTGGAGGCTGTAGCTGTTAGATAAATTTAGATGTTTGGCAGAGTAGTTGTAGCTGTTAACAATATATGTAAAATGACAAAAATAGACATACACGTAATTTCTTTCATAATTTAATATCGCATGGTCATTTTAACAAAGTAAAACATAATCGTTCACAAACACTTGAAAACATAATATAATAATACTAATCACTAATGACGTGCATTCCATATCAGAGTAGCAATGTTGTTACGAACTTGTTTCATCTCATTCGTTCTTCCCCCATATACACCGTCAATGCTTGTGTCACACATCATGTAGTTCATCTCGTGGTATGTAATTCAATTGTAGTAAACAAGATGTCTTCATGAGAATTACGAATATAATTATGCAACGCAAATGTAGCCATAATAATATCAATTTGTGTTTGCATACTATACTTAGGCATTTCACCTATTATTTTTTAAATATTTTGTGTATAATGAATAAATAAATTTGGGTTCCCATGATTTTTGTGGAATAAAAATCAAAATGTAAATGGTTTTTTATTCGAGTTGGATTTGAGATAACACCATATTCACTTTCCCTTATATATACTAATGAAAATAACAATGCTTGTTTTGTAAATATATAAACTATATTTAATTTAACTCAATACCATAATTTAACTCAATACCTATACGTAAAAATACATTAAAAAATATATAAATGTTTTAGTTGGTGTCATAAGATTACTCTATATAAGAATACTTTTATATGCTTAGCATTGCCACGAATATTTCCCTCTTGTTTGTTACGTGGAGAATGGATAGATTTGTCCGTAAAAATAACAGAGAACTTGAAGTGTAAAGTCATTAGAAGGCTATTTATGTAAATAATAAACGAAAAAGCTACTTCCATTCCCAAAACGCTAGTATGATTAGCGTTAAGCTTCAAGCTGTATTCATTAGATAGGAGCTTTTTCATCATCTAAAAGCTTGAAGCCTTTTCTTAAATTTTATGAACAAACGAAGCTATTCATTAGATATGAGCTTTTTCATAAAAACTTGAAGCTCCTAAAAGCTCCAAAAAGCTTGCTGCCAAATATACCCTATACATGTGTTATCGATTAAGCTCGTTAAACATGTGAGAAACTCATCAATCACTTGTAGATTAAATCATGTAATGTATTTAATTTAGCCTACTATAAAGTTACATATATATATATATCTACAGTCCTACATATCTTTTTGTGGACTGAGAAAAAAAATAAAGAAGAAAAACATACAACGTTCTTTTATTTGCACGTACTCTCGATTAAAGGTTATTCTAATCACATTTTTTTGTTATTGATTTTGGAATGATTATGCAGTATAAAACTATAAATTGAGACTTCAATAATTTCTTCAATAATTTCTTGATTAAAAAATTAATGTTCCGGTCTGATGTATCAATATTTTTACAATATATGAAGGTTCAAAACCTTGTTGCAGGCTATAATTACGTTCTCAGTTATTAGTTTGACCTGTTCAAAAATAAAATAAAAGTTTGATTGTTTAAAATAGACAGATGATTAGTGAAAATTAATTATACGAGTAAATCACCGTAGTTTAGAAAAAAGTAAGTAACTGCTCAGTGCCGCCTTCCGTGGGTTTTGAGCCTCAATATCTCGACGGTGTATGGGGGAGGTTAAGATGTAGGCAGGCCTTATTTCTACCTAAGTAGAGAGGCTGCTTTCAGTTTCTACCTAAATGGTAGAAAAGGCCCTCCAACCTTTGCATGGAATCAAGATAGTAAATTAGTTTAATGTGCCGAATAAATATTAAGGAGAAGACTTGTACCAATAAACTTGATGGGCTCTCCCCCTCCTAGTTTCGTGGGAACTCGGCTCGGCCCAACAACGTAAAAAAAAAGGCGTATGGTACATAGGGCTAGACCCATTTATCCTTTGTTTTTTAATTCAGCTACGGGTTAAGTCTTTTGTATGAAATAACATGATTATGTGAAAGTTACATTTTTTTGAAATTTTAGTTGATTACTCTTAATGTAGAGATTAATCTGTTAATGGTTAGATAGATCAATAGACGAAACTGTTAACCGGTTAATTTAATTGAACTAGTCAAGGAAATTTAACTAAATAAATTTACTAGCTTTGGTGGTACCAATTAGCTAGTGCTTTGTTTGATCCTTCGACTGATGTTGTTAACATAACAACCTGAACTTATGGTGGAACTATTCTAGGTAGATGAACCTTTTAATTCACTCTTTACATGCACCTATTCTCTTGATCAAGGAACCTTGTTACTTTTTATTGCCGTTTTTAGTAGTTTTAGGCAACACGGCAGTACGGACATAATATGCGCGCCCACTTTTAGTTTTACCTTAACTCACATTATTCTTAGATAACAACCTGGATTTACCGTAGTTATATCATATATATATGATAAGGTCCACGTACTGCCTAATTGTGTGAAGTCATAATTGAGATATTTCTTGTTTTATAAATTCACATCAATGTGCCAGTTTGCATCAAAAGTGTACGTGTACTGCATGTCGTTGAAAACGTCACTATTGGGAGTGGTCTTATAGGTTCTTTTGCTTCTATTTGATTATTTTAAGTGTGTGTAATTTGTTGTTTTTCGATCAACATTACTTATCAACTTATGGTTATTTTATGGATTCATTTGCTTTTATTTGATTATTTTTAGTCTGTGTTTCTTCATATCAATATCGACATTAATATATAACTAGCTTTAATTTGTCATGAATAAATAAGTAGAAAAACTTCATATATATATATACAATTGTCTTCTCACATAATTCAACAAGATGTATCATCACAATTACATACACTTGTGTAGGTTCAAGGACGTTGAAGTTTCTGCAGGTACATTATTGATTTCACTGCAAATCATCATCTCCATGACAAAATTAGCGGATAGTAGTCAATTACCACGAAATTCCCATCATCAATTTTGTATCGACAACTTTCGCTTGTTGAGTACTTTTGCTCAACGTATCAATGAAGAAATTGAAGACATAAAGGTCCGTAAAAACTTAATTAGTTGCATTTATACATGTTTTTCTTTAATTAGATCAGGTAATGATGCAAATATATATATATATATATATATAGTATTAGTGTTGAAAAATGAAAACTCACATATGCCTACTACTCATATGCGTCTAATTAAATTGATAAAACAGAAAGTAGCACGGACCCGCTCTGCTGGAGTCATGTATTTGACTGGTAAGCCTATAAGACCAGATCAAAAACGTTGCCAGAAAAGACTGATAAACAAAGGGCGGATTGACATGGAGTATTTGCAACAAGTTGAGGAAGAACTTCTTTCTTCAAAAAAGACCGGTGGAATGACATCGCGTGGTACACAAGAGCTTAACGATCAGCTGGTATACATGGTTTCCGTAAATGTGTATTACTAGCTAGTATATATATATCCTTCTCTCTTGATCTCTATCATATAATAATATATGTATGTATGTATTGTTAGCGAGTGTGCGTCTCGAGATCACTACTTCAAGTAATCTATCATATTTTTCTCATTTTGCATATACCGATCCATTGAAAGATGAAAAGCATGGCTCGGAGGATCCAACACGGGAGCAAGAACAGGAGAGGAGAAATGAAAATCCATGACAAGCTTAATTAGAGACTTAAAGATAACAAGGGAGGTGTACACTGCACCTGAACCCATACAGATTTCGCCTTATTATCCTTGGAGTTATTGTCGCGGTTGGTATTATGCAAAAAAACTTGTACATCAACGGAAGCAATCTCGTCGCAGAGAGTTAAAGGTAACTCATTTCCGTCTTCAATTTTGGTACTATATATGCGTACGTACTAATTCTTGGATGTTATTAACACGTACAGTTGTGTAATGTGGAAGGACAAATTTACTATTTAGAGCGTGATCTTAATTAGAGAAGTTAATATCGAGAGGAGAGTAACATACAATCTTATAAGAATGCTTTGCCAGCTGCAGGTACGTGTTTGATGAACTGTAAAAACGCGCGCGCAACGAATACATCCTCCCCATATAATACTGTTTTTGCGTGTCACACTAACCATGAATACAACTACAATTCATCATGTATGTATGTATTGGTTGATCCAGGAATCATGTTATGATAAGTTTGAATTGTTATCGCTAAGGAAGAGATATCTTGCATGAGATGTTCCAAAAGTAAAACAACTGTGCGATACAAAGGTTAATTTGTTTCAAATCATATATAACACGATTATATATATATATATATAGGCATGCATATATAATGTCTACGTAAGTACGAGCTTGCGTTCACCTTTTACATATATAATATCTATATGTAAAATGTTATAGGTTCAAGGGTTCAAGGCACGGTGGAACGAGAACGAAGCATTCAGGGACGACGTTTACTGATGGACGCTTAAATGACTATTTGCGCGCGGTCTAAAAAATTTCAATTCAAATACTACTGCTATTCTCGTATTGCGAATTCTCATATTCATTTTTGCTTTTTCAGTCATATACACGTATCATGTACTCAGCTTTGTTATGTCATTTCCATCTTCCATTAACTAAAATTTTATCACATTTTTAAATGTGATTTCTTTTCATACATTTTCGAGTGTGTTACGATTAACATTTTACAAATTAGAAGTAGACGAGAGCAAGTATCCGCGCGTTGCGGCGGTGAGATGGTGGGGTGATACCGAGGTCATAGAGTATGATAGGTTATAGGAGTTGATATGTCATAGAGTATGATAGTCAAATGCCTTACCCATTATTCTAGTTGTGGCTTGTAACCGACAAGCAAGCGTAATTCACCCTCAAACCGAGCCGCCGTTTTTTATGTATTTCTTGAGTAATATAATAAAATGTTGGATAATACTAAGTAAAATAAAGTATCGAGGTGTTTGTAAAAGTATGTAATGTTACTCATTTTAGATACATTCCCAAATCGTTTATAAAGACTTTTGTTACTTGAAGATTAAAATTGTCCTTGAATTTCACGTCATTTGGAGAATGGATGATGAAAAATGGCCAAAGACGGTGATAAATAGAACTAGAGTTTAATGTGCCGAATAAAATACTAAGGAGAAGCCTTGTACCAATAAACTTGATGGGTTCTCCCACTCCTAGTTTTGTGGGAACTCGGCTCGGCCCAACAACATAAAAAAAAGGCGTTGGCCTTTTATCATTTATCCGTATAAGGGAAATCAATATATATGTCACATCTATCAATTAATACGAGGGTGGGCGTGATCAGCAACCCCCCAAAAAAAAACCTCACGCAATTTAGATAGTCTTGGTCTTGTCGAAATCAACAGCAACGACCGCACGAACCAAGAAAGAAGTCAAAGGACTTCGGTTTTTATTTCTAACAATCTAAAGAGGCAACTACATTTTGTTTTGTTTATTAACTTTTTTTTTTTTCTTATTAGATTGCCTGGTTAGAATAATGTTTTCTTTACTGTATTGAATTTTATGTTTGCTAGTCCAATTATGGACTTGTTAAGTATTATATCATCTATGATGCAGTGACATGATCACATGATTATGCGAATGTTTCATACTCTTTAGATTTTAATTGATTTCCCGATTAAACCTAGCTAGGAATTAATCTTAGGGAAATCAATAGACAATATTGTAATTTAAATAGCCAAACAAATTAGTTAATTACATATATTGAATTTATGGTTGTCTTATGGGTATTTGATTATTTTTAGTCTGTGTTTTTTCATATCCACATCGAAATTAATATATAATGATTCAATAGCTTTGGTCATGAGTAAATAAGTAGAAAAACTTCATATATAAATACGTACAATTGTTGTATAATTCAACAAGACGATGTCTCATCAAAAATTACATACACTTTGTGTAGGTTCAAGTTGATCTCATCCAAAAATCATATATGGCCATGAAATCAATCATGGATAGTAGTCAATTGCCACGAAATTCCTATCATCAATTTTATATCGACAGGTTTGGCTTGTTGAGTACTATTCCTCCACTTATCAATGAAGAAATTCAAGACATAAAGGTTCGTATTAATTAGTTCCAAGTTTACATGTTTTTATTCAATTAGATTAGCTACGTACTCATATATGTGCGTCTAATTAATTAAATTGATAAACCAGAAAGTAGCATGGATCCGCTCCAGAGCATATAAGGAAAGTAGTCAGTACCTCAAGAGTCTTGTTAAAATTCAGTGTCTATAAACACTCGAGTCATGGATTTGACTGGTAAATTAATTGATGCGAAAAATCCTATAAGACCAGATCAAAAACGTTGTCAAAAAAGGCTGATAAAGAAAGGGCGGATTGACACGGAATATTTGCAACAAGTTGAGGAAGAACTTGTTTCCTCAAAAAAGATTGGTGGAATGACATGGGGTGGTGCACAAGAGCTTTACGATCTGGTTGACAGCATGGCTCAAAGGATCCAACACGGGAGCAAGAACAGGAGAGAAGAAATGAAAATCCACGACAAACTTAGAGACTTAAAGATGACAAGAGAAACGTACACTGCATCTGAACCCATACGGATTCCTTATAGGAGTTATTCTTTGAACAGATGGTATTGGGAAAAAGAAGAAGTACGTCTTCGGGGGCAATCTCGTCGACGCAAAGAGTTCAAGGTAACTACTCTTTTCCGTCTTGGCCTGTAAATAAGATTTTGGTAGTATATGTACTAAATCTTGGATGTTATTAAGACAGTGGCGTACTGCGGAAAGAGACATTAACTATTTAAAGTGGGATCTTGAACAAGTTAATTCCGAGAGGAGAATAGTATACAATCTTATTAGAATGTTTTGCGAGCTGCAGGTACGTAGTGTAATTTCGTTTGATGATTAACTGTAAAAACCATGAATACAATTCATATATCATGTATGTATTGGCTGCTTCAGGAATCATGTTATGATGAGTATCAATTGCTATCGCTTGATAAAGTGACATGTCTTGAAAGAGTTTTTCCAAAAGTAAAACAACTATGCGATACAAAGGTTTGTTTCGAGTAAACATATATATTATTGTCTATGTACACGATCTTGCTTTCACTTTTTGCAAGAATATAATTAATTAACTGATGCATTACATACATATGTAAAATGTTAGGTTGAAGGGTTCAAGGCACGGTGGAACGACAACGAAGCATTCGAGGACGATTTATAGTGATGGACGCTTAAATGACTATATATTTGGGGTCCAAAAACTTTCAATTCAAATACTACTGGTTTTCGTATTGTGAATTCTCACATTCATTTTACCTTTCTTAATTAGTTGTATATCACGTACTTAGCGTTTTTATGTGATTTGAATCTTCCATCAACTAAAACATACAACTTAGTTATTTTTAATTCTTTTAATTTCTTGGCTTCTTAGATTAGGATAAAAAAAAATACGGAGTAATCGTTTTCATCACGTATTAAAGTTACACGAGAGATAACAAATCCAGTAGACATATCTTATATAAAATGAAGTAAAATAGAAAAGAAAACTTTGGTTCGTATCTATATTACGTTATAAAACGTTTGTTTTCTCCAATTTTAATGAAAATATAAACGATCTCCAATTTTAACCTAATGAATTTGGTTGAAACCATTGAAAAAGTTACTCTGTATTGAGATGAAACGTTGAAAAGAGCAAATAAATGAAAATACTATAGAAATATGTTATGCGCGCCATTAGATCATGCGGAATCAGCCGACATGGAGATGATCGAGAGTGACAAAAACAAAACAAATTGGCAGAGGATTTGCGAGTGGTTATTACGTTATTGTCCTTTTTTTTTAATGTTTTTTCAAAGTTTAAGGGCAACTGGTTCTATTAGTCTCATGTACCACATCGGTAACATGACCCTCTCCCCTGGGATCATGCCCATTTAGCACTTTCATCCAACAATCACTGGCTATTATAGTGCTAAATCCATGGATTGAACTTGTGTCAATATATTTTTGAAGATGCTTCATTGTAGTGGACCATGGAGGCATATATGGATGTCACAACTGGTACCAGTCCATCCATGTGTATCCATCTATTAGATGGTTGGTTTACGCTATTGTCTTGTTTATATCTTAAAATTTAAGGGTAATTGGTATGAAACCCGTCTTTTTATTATGTCCATTTTTTTAGTTTTTTTTTTATTTTTTTTTTTTCATATTTTTTAATTAATGTAATAAAACTTAGAGAGTGTTTGGGATTACGTTTTGAAATGATTATCTGATTCGCAAAGAATCTATAAAAGTGTTTGTATGAAAAAGTGATTATTTGCTATGAAAACGCAGTTTTGGTGAAACATGATGTACATGCATGCTTTTTCAAAACGCAACAGTTTTGAAAACGCAAAATTTGTTTTATAATCAAAATACCAAACACCCCTTAATATAATGTTTTTTATATAATTATTATTATGAAAAGTGAAATGATAAAACTGATAAAGAGCAAATTATATTTTATTTAATAATTTTTGTTTTTCTACATGTTTGAATCAATCCAATAGTTTTTTGTCTTCTAAAATTTCTATATAGTCTCACATATTATCATTGGTCTGTAATTTCATGGTTTTTTCATGTATATAATTTCAGTCCATTCTTGATTCATGAAGCCGTACGCACGCCTTCCGCACGCACGTCTTCCGGCTTCATGAATCAAATGGAACAGGAATGCAGGATGCCATTGTCACATACTAGAATTACTTAAACATATATGTTTACTTCTGTTATTATATAATTAGGTACTACCATTTTAAAATAATTTACAAACTAAATCTTTAAATTTAATAAATATACATAGCCCCTAAATTTTACATAATTTTCCTTGAATTTTACATAATCCTTCATGTTTTATCTAAGATAGGTACTGCATGCTTTACTTAATATTTTCAAGTTATTTGTCTGCAGTTTTTTAGCATAAATATTGCAGGGTATCGATCAACCAAATCAACTTACCTTTAGGTGGCATAGAGTGCTCACGAGCTGTTGAATCGCCTTCAAGCTAATGCTCGTGGTGCGCCGTTATTGCATTTGTTATGCAACACGACTTCTTATTTTTTTATGTGTACGTATGATCCCTTAAATTATCTATAGTTGAATTTTGTGGTTGTACTGTAGCTAGTAGTAAAGTCCTAATTGGGTACTGTCTAAAAGGTACTCCTACTTTATTTGGTTGCTGACTCACCTAATTTTAAGTTTCTCATGAAAATCATTTGATATGTGCTTAACTCGGAAGGATTTCATATTGTGGCTTACCATAGATTTTTCTTACATCTAAGAGGTCAAACTTCTTTATGCATAGCTTTTAGATTCATCCGATAGAATCATGAATCGAGCAAAAGAACACCTTAAAACGAAGAATTTCATCCGATATATATATATATATATATATCTCGTTACATTAAAGATTAATGACCCGGCTTGTTTTTAAGTGCAAATTGAAACAGATCTGGTTTGGTTGGTTCCACTGCACTTCTTCTTCTTTTTTTTTTTCTTCAAATTTTTGGATATCTTATAAACGATTAATATGTCAACTACAATTTAATATAAACGAAGCATTCAGTGACGATTTTTACTGATGGACGCTTGATGACTATTTGGGGTCCAAAAATTTTCAATTCAAATACTATTGCTATTTCGTATTGCGAATTCTTATTTTCATTTTAATTTGCTTTTTAGCTATATATTACGAACTTAGCGTTTTTATGTGATTTGCATCTTTCTTAAATCCTTCGACTAAAAGATGCAAGTTATTTATATTTCCTTTAATTTCTTGGCTGCTTAGATTTGCATAAAGAATTAATCGTTTTCAGCACGTATCAAAATTACACCAGAGAAAAAAATCCAATAAATAATATGTATTGATATATAAATTCAAGTAAAAATGAAAAGACAATTCGATCAGCTAGGTATATATATTTAAAAAGATTTCGCCAAAACAATGTAAAAAAGGTTGTTTTTCTTTTCAACTTTATCCTTAACTATTTCTTTTGGTGATATAATACTTAGATACAAATTGTATCAATCAAAATTACATTTAAAACCCAGCTCATTTATATATTTTATATATTAAGTGAATATATAACAAAAAGAAAATCGTTAATGAGGGCCTGAGTTGGGGATGGCTTAAATTGCAAATATGTGAGCAACTTAGACTGTTTATATGCCAATGGAGATGATGAGACTACATCGGGCTTTATTTTCATGGTACCCCTCTCGTTATTAATGTGCGGATAAATATTAAATAGAAGACTTGTACTAATACTTGATTGGGCTCCCACACTCCATGTATTGTGAGATCTGGGCTCGGCCCAACAACAAAGTAAAAGGGGTGTTGGCCTTTTATCATTCATCCGTAAGCCGCAAGGAAATAAGAAATAATAAAACATTATAAGAGATTGGATATTGTAAAACAAGTATTAAAGTAAAACAAGTAAGACAAGATTTTGACCCTTAGATTGTTAAGTTGATGCACGAAGATTAACAAAGCAATTGATTCACGATGATTTTTATGACGAACGGCGATCTTGAGTGAAGAAAAACCTATTGTTTTATTTGTTTTACTCTAATACTTGTTTTATTTAACCTAAAACGATATAATATAATATATCTATTCGATTAATGTGAGGGTGGGCGTGAGCAACCACCGAAAAAGAACCCTCACGAGGGTGGGTGAGGGAGTCGAGCAAAATAAAATAGTCTGGCTCGATCTTGTCGAATAACAACAACCGAAGAAGTAAAAGGGCTTAATTTGGTTTTCAATAATTCAACAATCTAACAGGTAACCATTGTTTCGTTCGTTCGTTTTCTTTTATTTATTTTCTTATTATTAGATTGATTTGTTAGAATTATGTTTCGTTCTATATACATATACATTTTTTTTAAATGAATTTTAGGTTTGCTGGTAGTACAATTATGGACTAAATCTTAATTTCATAGATGAAGTGACATGATGATCACGTAAAGGTTGCATACTTTTTGCGTTTTAATTAATTACATGTAAATCAATAGACAAATTGTTTTTTTAAAATAATCAAACAAATTTGTTAATTATATAATATATTGGATAGATATTTGGTGGTACTGGTCCATATTATTGAACTAGTAAATTAAGAAATTTAGTTAGATATATGCTTGATTTCGACAATTGTTGTCAACATATTAAAATCGGGTTTTCATTTAATTGCAACCTAGGACTTATGATCGAACGGATTCGCGGATTTCGAGCTAGGTAATTAAGTAGGTGAGCTTTTAATTTATTGTTTACAACTTCATTTCTTAAATTGAATCCATGTTACTTTCAACCGTCGTCTTTAGTAGTGGTTAGCAACATAACATCACGGTAAAAAAAAACCCCACCTTTAATTTTACATTAACTCGCATTATTCCTAAATAATGTTGGTATATATTTGATTATCAATTTGTGTGTGTTTAATTATTTGATCATATATCTTGTTTCTTTGATTAGAGTTGCCGTGCAGTGCGTGGCGTGCAAGTATAGTACTACTAATAAGTAGAAAAACTTACTCCGCAAGTTTAGTAAATCAACAAGATATCTCATCACAACTCATATACACTTGTGTACGTACGTTGAAATTTCTGCAGATACATTATATACTTGAATTTGATTTCATCACTCAAAAAATCATTAATCAATGGATAGTCAATTACCTCGAACTTCCTATCATCAATTCTATGTTGACAAGTTTCGCGTGTTGAGTACTGCTGCTCAAATTATGGAAGAAGAAATTGAATACCTGAAGGTTCGTAAAAACTTAGTTGCACGTGTACATTAGATCAGTTATATCTGATACAAATATATAGTTGAAAACTGACTACTAATGTACGTGTGTCTAAATTGATAAACCAGATATTAGCACCGCTCCGCTTTAAAGGACTGATTAATAGTGAATTCATCAAGAGTATTGTTAAAAGCCCCAGAAATTCAGTGCCTAGAGAAACTGGTGTCGTGTTTTTGACTAATGAAATTGCGTTAAGACCAGATAAAAAACGTTGTCAGAAAAGGCTGATTAACAAAGGGAAGATGGACATGGAATATTTGCAACAAGTCCAGGAAGAACTTATTTCCTCAAAAGAGATTGATGGAATGGCATCGTTTGGTGCACAAGAGCTTAACGATCTGGTATGTATATATGTATATATATATGAGAAAAGTGAATATGTGGCTCTTAGATACATATGCTTAGGTATAGAACCAGTGACGTATTAATTTTAATATTATTGTACAATGGATAACTAATTGAGCCCCTATTTTTTTATAGATTAAAAAATTTAATATGTAAAGGATTCTATACCAGGTTAAGCTTAGTTATACAACAACCACATATAACCTAACCTCTATATATATATAGTGAGTGTCTATATCGCTAGCGTGCAATGTAAGTGAGTCTTGATCACTTCAAGAAATTATTAATACATATTTCTTTCATTTTCCATATATATATATGTATGTTGCTGACGGATGGAAAGATGAAGGGCATGGCTCAAAAGATCCAACATGGGAGCAAAAATAGGAAAGAAGAAATGAAAATCCATAACGAACTTAAGAGACTTAAAGATAACAAAAGAAACTTACACTGCACCTACTGAACCTATACCGAGACAGTCTTATTTTTATTCGGCAAGTCAATGTGCATATATTTGGGGGAAAAAAGGCACATCGACGGGCGAGCTATATTCACGAACAGTTAAAGGTAACTCCTTTTCGTCTTCAACTGCTATCATGTATTTCGTGCTACACGTACTTACTAATTCTTGGATGTTATCAACAAAAAGAATTTTGAGACACTTCAGACATCTGGAAGGGGGTATAAAATAAAAGTCAAGAGCCTTCTAGCAATGCTGCATGATGTGAAAAGAGACATCTTCTATTTAGAGAGGAACCTTGAAGAAGTTAGATTCGAGAGGAGAATAACATACAATTTTATTAGAATGCTTCGCGAGCTGCAGGTACGTGTAATTTCGTTTGATGAACTGTAAAAATGCGCAAGGAACTAACGTTTGTACATCCTAGCCATATATACTGTTTTTTGTGTCGCACTAACTAACCATGAATTGCAATGCATCATGTATGTATTGGCTGGTTGATTCAGGAATCATGTTATGATGAGTATCAATCGCTATCGCTAAATAGCAGAGATCCTTTAGAAGATGTTCCAAAAGTAAAATAACAACTATGCGATACAAAGGTTTGTTTCAAAACATATATAACGCGTATGGCATATATATTGTCTATGTACGAGCTTGCTTTCACCTTTTGCAAAAATATAATTAATTAACTGATGCAATATATACGTATGTAAAATCTATGTAGGTTGAAGGGTTCAAGGCACGATGGAACGAGAACGAAGCATATAGGGACGATTTATACTGATGACGCTTGAATGACTATTTGCGGTCCAAAAATTTCAATTCAAATACTACTGCTTTGCGAATTCTCAGATTCATTTTTGCCTTTTTAATTAGTTATATATCACGTACTTAGCGTTTTTAATTATGTGATTTGCATCTTTCTTCCCCTCCTTATCATGCCCTCCTCTTTATCTCATTCTTAAATAAAAATTTATAAACTCACACCTACAAGTGACATAAACGTACATATGGGTCCGTTTCTTTTTTAGTGTATTAATTAATTGGCTGAATACATTAAGAATTTTTTTATGTATTAAGTAAAATATATGTAATTGACGGTTATTTTTGTTTATTAAATAAATAAAAAACATAAAATTTAACTCAATGATTAAGTTCTTAGTTAATTATTAAGTTTATTAAGTAAAAAAAACAAGGTTATAATGTCTCTCCTTTTCATTAATTAATTAATTTTATATTTAAACCCACACACATAGCGGACTTCTAACCATGAGACTACTTATGCTCAAAACTACACATATTTCGTCTTGAGGATTTTCGAAGACAAAAGTAAAGTTTTTAATCCCGACCCTTCTTTGTCTATAAAAAAAGAAAAAAATGTCGGTTCAACAAGGGAATCCCCTTTAGATCTAAATGGGTGATGACAATCCATAAGAGGCTACCCAATGGATAGGACTCATCCGTCAATAACTAGTTCCTATCAGCGTCACATCAGCAAAAGCACTCTAAGGACTAATCCCCTTTGTTGGTACATACATGGTTTAATACATTTATAATGCATTTCTTAGTTTTGATGATGATTGAGAACATACCACATGAAAGTAAGTGTTAAATATAATTGATCATTTGTATATTCTTACATGCTTGAACATCCTTCTAAATAACGATTACTAAAGACGCAAAGTAGCACTATCTATAGCGTCCATCAATGTGTGGCGTGCCATAACAATATATGAAATGTGTAAAATGGTATTTATAATGATTTGGGCATACATACGCTATTTCCAAACCTAAGACGATGAATGCATCAAGTTGTTGTTTAAAGTAGCACTTTGTCGTAATCTGCCCAGCACAGCTCTTGTTTTGGAGGACGGCGCTTGTGTCCTGTAACAGTCGTGCTCTTTCAGTTCCGAATGGTAGTTTTTCACCAAGCCATCGTTACATACTTCCTCCAAGTTTATTCCATAACCTTGTATTGATGTTCTATGATGTTTGGAATTGGCAAATTTCAAAAATAACAACTTTCGTTTTTCGGTCAAAATTGAGGTCGAAAATTTGTCTAAGTATAATAGAGCACGACTCTTGTTCTGAGCACGGATCTTGCTGAAACAAAGGTCGTTCTTCCTTTAACCAAATCAATGAGATTTACCGAACAAAATCCATGCCCCTTCATACGAGTTTTTGAGACCAGCAAGATCGGCCCAAAGAGCTCGTTTAGATGGGAGGTCTTCTTGGGCGTACACATTAACGACATTAATCTTATCAGCACAACCCCGAATCGTTCCAGAAATATGGTGGAAATTTTGGGAGGATGATGAGGAATTTTTAGTGAAAACGTTGGGGTCCCAGATGGATAACAATCCACCAGAATGACCATTAGAGTTAACCCATTCATGTTGACATACAAAGTTACCCTAAAAATTACGAATTATAAGGTTATTGCCATCTTGTTGTAGAGTCTCCTGGATACAAAGAAATTGGATATCATTTGAATGAACAAGATTTTTAATGTACTTAGCTTTTTCTGGATTCCTTTTTCCCCGAATATTGATACAGTAGAACCTCTATAATTTAATACTCGATAAAATAATAACCTCGATAAAACTAATAATTTGTCCAGTCTCAACTTGGGACCAGTACAAAATTGGAAATCAATCAATAAATAATAAGATAATAATTTTTTTGAAACCCCAATGTAAATATATTAGTCCCAATAAAACTATAAATTAATAATTGCTTAAATATTTTAAAATTCTAACATTGTCTAATTTTTTTTTTTGGAACATGGAATCTATATTGAGTTCAACTTTAAATATTCTCATTACATTTAAGAGTTGAGGCATTGTCTTCTTGTATTATAACAAAAAGTTGTGAAGTGTTGTAGCCGATAATCTCTTGAGAGTTTTTGATATTGTAGTTTGACTAACTTTCTGATCGAAAGTTTTGTCACCCCATTACACCAAATCTTGTTGAGTACACCATTGATGATCTCTCTTATACTTGCATAACAATTTTCTTTGTTGATTGGTCATGGTTGATTTCTTTACACCTTTTAGTTTATAAGCCATATTTTATGTGATTTTAAAATTTATCTGTTGGCATATTATAATGAAAAATCTAAAATCATGTACATTGAACTATCTATCTTTAACTTAAAACAATGAACTTGACAAGTTCATTTAATTTTATGTATGAACATAAATTGAAAATGAAAGTTAAAAAGGGAATTTTTGAAGGTCATACATGAACATCTTTAAATTAATAATTTATTAATTTATCGATATAGTAATATCTTGATAAATTTATAAAAAACATTGGTCCCGTCATTATTAATTTATAGAAGTTTTACTGTAGAAAGAAAAATCATTGATGACGGTTGTTGTCCCAGTTTGCGACTATAATCAAATCTCCTCAATATGGGAAGAAAATCCATTCAAATGAAAGCCACCTTCTCCATCAACTTGCATAGTACAATGTGTTTCTTCAGTTATGGGATGTAAGGAAGACATCACGGTGACTTGAGTCTGATGAATAGAAAAGAAAAATAACAGGGATCAAACTTGATAATATGGTATTTCAAAGGGATATAATGAAATTAATTCTTATTTTTTTTATACACATAAAATAAAAACCTAAAAGAATAGACTTAAATAATTGGTGGTTACAACCGAAAGGAAAAAGGTAAAATCCCTTTTATCCATGTTTTGGGCAATCCGTAAAAGGCAAAAAGCAAAAGTTTGGCTTTTTGTGATTTTGATATATTGTTTGTAATGTATTCGTCTACTATTGAATATCTGATTCAATACAGGTATTCACCTATCTATAAAGGTATATTTTCTAATTAATCAGATAAAATTGGATCTTGGTTAGAACACTTTAATTTTAGAGTGATCGACACAAATTGTTCTTGTGGTTTATACAAACAGTCAGGTTTCATCCTTTAACTTTTGAAACCTCTGAGACAATTCTTTATAGGCGGATAGTGTTCACATTTCGTCCTTTATGATAACAGACGTCAATTGGAATCTGTTAAGTCCCTCATGTGCATACCACGTGAGGGTATTCTCGTATTTTCGACGCCCATCGACTCCAGTATCCCCTTTTTTCTTTCTTCCTCTAAAACATATATATATGTAACACCCCAAACCTTTCAAGTTTGACTTTTGACGTTGACCGTTAACTTGTCGTTGGTGACTGTTAATTACTATGTGAATTATATGTAATTGTGTGATTTAAATGATTTACATGAGATATGTGTTAAAGTGATTTAAATTAATGAAGTTAAAGTTGAAGATGATTAATAAAGTCAATTAATGTGATCATTAAGATATAAGCGTCGATAAGTGTTCACGGTGGCGTTAAACGAGTCGTTAAGTGCCTAAACGAGTTATAACGAAGTGCGAGGGCCTAGATGTAAAGTTGTGAAAGTTGTTTCAGTATAAATAGGACTCAAAATTCGTGCATAAGGCTGGAGAAACAGATCTGAACCCTAAGAAAGCTTCACACACAAACCCTAGGTTAATTCTTCAAGTTCTAGGCGATTTCGGGGGATTTCGGAAGGGTTTTTGCTTGGTTTTCAATCTGTTGATCAATCGACAGGTAATTGAGGTATTATTACATGGATTTTATGTCCTTTCAATCATATAATCAGATCCATAACTGGTCTAGGTTATTAGAGGATCAATTGATGTCAAAAACGTGTGTTTTGATCGATTCGGTAACCTAAAACGTTTGTTGTTATGATGCAAATCAAGTAGGGGTTAATCAATGATTTCATTGCATCATTATGGTCTTAAAATGATGAAATTTGAGGTACAAAAGTCGTTCATAAGGTTATGGGTCGTTTGCGATGTGTTTGGTTAGGTTTTGGAGTTGTTTTTCACGTCTGGTCGTCGTAACTCCCGTTACGATTGTGTAACTCCCGTTAGCTGGGTAACTTGTGATACACCTGCACTGTAACTCCAATTACAATTTTCGTAACTCCCGTTATTCCTGTAACTCCCGTTACAGATTTTCGTAACTCCCATTAGGGACTAATTTTGTTAACATTTTTAAACGACCATAACTTTTGAACCGTAACTTCATTTTTGACAAATAAGCTATCCACGAAATCGTGAGAAGGTCTAATCTCTAATGGTAATGGTTTTAAAAGATGATTAAAATGTCAAGTTTCCACAAAGGTCTAAGGTGTCTTTAAGTGTCTAGTTGACTTATGATTTATTCATACTCGTTATAGGTTGTCAGAAACACTTGTCAAGCACGGTAAACTCGATTGTGATTGTTGAGTACTCCATTGAGGTAAGATACATAACTTTTCTCACGCTGGAGGCACAACAAAATGTGGTTTTCTATAAATAACCTCTTAATCGGATTATCTTATGTGTGTTGGATTTTTCGGGTTATGCGGGGGGTTATGTGGTAATATATGCATGTTGAAACGATTTATGTTGATATGATGACGTTTAAAGTAGAAGTATATATGTGCATATGAAGTATGATGCTTATAATGACGTTGCTATGATATGTTTAAGATATGTGTTGTTGATAATGTCGTTGATATGCCTTAATGTTGATATGTGATGGCTTGTATGTAGGACTTAAGTATGACATGTCTAGTTCACTAGATACACGTGGGAATTGCTATGAGTTGTGCACGTTAGTGGGATTAAACGTTAAAGTAGATGTGGGATTACTTAGGTAATGAATATGCCTAATGTTAAAGTAAAGTGTGAAATGTGGGAAATCGTTCTAGCCTTAGTGTTAGTGCGTAAAAGTAAGAAAGAGAAATACGTGGGAAATGCTATAGCTAAATACATGAGATTGACGTGGGAAGTGTTAAGCTTAACCCATGCTAGTTGTAAAGCTAGTGCGTAAGACGTGGGAAACTGTGCTAGTTGTAAAGCTAGTGCGTAAGACGTGGGAAATCGTGCTAGTTGTAATGCTAGTGCGTAAGACGTGGGAAATTGCTCTAGTTGTAATGCTAGTGTGTAAGACGTGGGAAATCGTGCTAGTTGTAAAGCTAGTGCGTAATATGTAAAGATGTAAGACGTGAGGATAAGTCGATTAAGATAGATATATGAATATGTGAGAAAGATGTACATGTAATTTAAGACGTGGGATTACAAGGTGACGTGGGATTTAATAAGATATGTTGAGACGTGTGATAAGAACGATGCATAGGCACAATTAGGAGTATATGTCCTACATGTGCTATGCATATATGTGCGATGTGTTTATGTGTGATATGTAAGACGTAAGATGAAGCTGATTAAGATAATAATAAGATATGTGTGGAAGAAGTATATGTGCTTTACGTTGTGAGACCACCATGTGATGTGAGAATATGTGCTAATATGAATACGTGTGACAAGTTTATGCGTGATATGCCAAAATATGATATGAAGTTACGTTTAAGTGGTAAGTCTATGTTGATATGATATAAGATACTCATTAAGATGTGGGTATATGATAATATGATGTATATGTTGATATGAAATGAAATGTGATGCAATGTGGGAAAAGGGAAGTATGGGTTGATCTATGATAATTGTGAATGAAGTGTAATGTAATCATGTTTTGATAAGTAAGATATGACGAAGATTTATGAAAGTAAAATGAAGAACGTTTTATCAAAATGTGTGTATCTTACTTAGCTAATTTTATTAGCTAACACTTGCTTTTATGAAAATGTTGTGTCCTTCAGGATAAGCAGGTTTGAGCTAGGAAAAGATTAGCTCAGTGAGATGGGTAGATGCAATAAAGAAGACTAACATAGTTTGTTGAATGCTTAGACTTCCTCTTTTAGCCTTATGTCTTGGCTACTTTCGTTCATGATTTATGAACATGTATTAATGATGGCATTTATGTTGGTGCCATAACTTGGATTTCATTTATATTGTTTTGATGATGCACTTTAGTAACACCATTTTATAAAGGTACCATTCGGTTACGGATGGAGTAGTTTTAAAGTGATCCTTTTTCGCTACTTTTTATACGCCGTTTGGCAAAGTTTTTGAAATCCAGGTTTTTTAAAATGACGGGTGTTACAATATATGTATATCTATGTACATTTTCCAACCCTATCAAATGGATCGGAGTTACAAACACATGGATCTGAGGTATTGTTGCCATTTAAGAAGATAATAATTAAACTTAAAAAGAAAGGTCAATCTAGTGTATCGGTTGACATTTTTTTTGGTTGGGGATAAAGAAAATCCGTAATTGAACTTTCACATATACGACAGAAAAGTCGCAACCTGTAGCCTTCGTCTTCAAAGCACTAGATACGAGCTCCGCGATAGATATATATAGATCGATATATCTATCTGGATGGTGACAACGAACATGGGGAGATTGGCGATGTGGTAGCCAGATTATATAGATATAGATCTGGATATAGAAATCGATTCTTATTTTAAACCCGTTGCCATTCACGCCATCGCCACACAAAAATCGATTTCATAGATGATTCAGAGCATACCAAATCTCTTTTATGTTCTTGTGTCGTGAAATCACCATACAACAATCAAAATTCTCCTATCTATATTTTTGTTTCTCTTAATTTTGTATATGGCTAGGTATATGCAAGTATATATGTACATGAGAGGTATATATGTATTTGAGGTTGGTTAAGTGGTTATTGAATGAATCATTGTGGCGATGTTGATACTTATGTACAATTTATTTTATGTTTTTTTCTTAGCATAAAAAACACCCCACATATGAGTTACCGGTGTTGGTGTTTACAGCCCATGACAGTATTTCTGATCCTCTTTTGTCCGGTTTCAAATATATATGCAGATCTAAGCCTATGACCCCCAAATTGGTAGAATAAAGATCTAGATGGATGAATGGATCCATGATTTATGGTACACATGTATATCAACCGTAAGTGCATATAAGAATTGTGGGTAAAAAAAGATGAGGAAAGAAGAAAGAAAAAAAAGGAAAGTGACGAAAAAACTATCACCGGTAGTCCTTTAAAGGTGAAAATGACCATTATACCCTCACGTGGTATGTACGTGAGGGACTTAACAGATTCCAATTGACGTCCGTTATCGTAAAGGACGAAATGTAAACATTATCCGCCTATAAAGGATTGTCTATGAGGTTTCAAAAGTTAAAGGATGAAACATGACTGTTTGTACAAACCACAAGGACGATTTGTGTCGATCACTCTTAATTTTATGATGTAAAACAGATAGAATATACTTATTTATTTATTTTTTTGTTTATAAAATTTAGAAGTATATACGGTTTTTCTTCTTTATCTTTATGTTCCTTATACAAGGTTGTTTGTTTCATATATGAAGTCATTATGACTTTTGTATGTCTCCTTGTTCAATCCTTCAACCAAAACATCCACATTATTTATATTTCTTTTTCTTAACAGTAAATCTTTACATCGCACATTGAAAAAAACAAATCCAATGAATATATCTTATATATGTATATGTTAAAACTTGACCCGGTTGTTAAACCGGGCTGGCCTAAGTCGGCTGATTTAGTGTCGTTCAATTCCATTTTCTACAAGTTTGACTAGCGGATGTCTATGCACCATCAGGAGAAGATATGTATATTGTCAATTACGTACTCTCACGGTCTCATTAGAATTCTTTTGTTTTGAGTTTCTAATTTTTTTTCCAACTTTTATCTTAAATATATATTTTTATTATATTGTACGAGACAAAGTACCTACACGTTGCGGCAATGAGATGGTGGGGGTGATAAGTCATACAGTATGATAGGTCATAGGAGGTTATAGGTCATAGAGTGTGATAGCCAAATGCCTTAGCTGTACAGGCTTCGCCCCCAGATTTAAAAATTCGTCGAAAATATATGGAATGACATCTCTAATGAAAGACCATAAAATTTTAGAACCACTAATATAACTTTTATAACTTACCGATGTATGGTTTTTGAAATAAAATTTTTTGAATGGATTAGATAAATAAAATGATCTATGGAAGAGAGAAAAATGAGTGGTTGATATTTAAGGAGATAAAAAAAATAAGTGGTTGAGATTTTTTTTAAAGGTATTATGAACAAGTGACAGAGATATTTTGGGTTGAAAAATGGAAAGAACAATCAAAAACTCAATAAATTTATATAACTTTCATAAAATTATATAACATTATTAAAAAAGATAGATTTTCAAAATTAATATTATAGATACTAATTGTAATAGTGGTAGTGAATTCAATAGCTTTGTCATGAATATAAATTGAATAAAAGTGGAAATTTGGGAAAGATAAGTAAACTTTCTTGCCGTGGGGTGCAAGTACTGCCTCCAATAAATACTCCTTATAAACTTCACAAACCGTTACATCAATTAAATCTGCAGATACATATTACTTGAATTCGATTTCACTCAACAAATCGTTACATCAATTAAATCTGCAGGTACATATTACTTGAATTCGATTTCACTCAAAATCTATCGATGGCCATGAAATTAAAGGATGGTAGTCAATTACCACGAAACTACAACCATCAATTTTATGTCGACAAGTATCGCTCGTTGAGTACTACTACTCAACGTATCAATGGAGAAATTGACGAGTTAAAGGTTCGTACCTACAACTTCCTTAATTGTCTACATATATCTTCTTCTTTTTTTGTTTAGATCAGTCAATGACTTAATGATGCAAATACGAGTAGCTAGTTGAAAACTCACATTATATATGACTATTTACGAGTGTCTTAATAATTAAATTAATAAAAACAGGCACATGAAAAAGAGATAAACCAGAAATTAGCAGCCATCCGCAAATGAGTGAAAAGTGAGCTTATTAAAAAGTGGAGTTTTGTTTGGGGGAGGCGTTCCAAAAATTCAATGCCTATAAGACCAGGTCAAAAACGTTGTCAAAAAGGCTGATAAATAATAAAGGGCAAATGGACATGAAATATTTGCAAGAAGTTCAGGAAGAATTACTTTCCTCAATAAAAATTGGTGGTGGAATGACCACAACGTCTTGTGGTACACAAGAGCTTAACGATATGGTATATATATATATCTAATGGTTTCATTATATGCATATGTATGAAAAAGTTAAATTAGGGACTCCTTATTTTAGAGACCATTAGGGACACTTTTAATCATTCATTTTTGACCATCTCCGACCACCAGTACCACCATCATCTCCGATCACCACCATAATCCTCCTGCGACGCAACCACCGTCACCACGACTTACACATATGTAAGTACAACTTACACATGTGTAACACATGTGTAAGTTATACAACCACCACCGCTACCACCACCACCATCATCTCCAACCACCACCATGATCCCCGCCGACGGCGGCCACCGCCACCACGATTTACAGATGTATAAGTTACATGTCCCTAATGGTTCCTAATTTAAGTAGTCCCTAAAATATATATAGACTTTCCAAGAAATTTTTTTGAATAACATTCAAAATAGCCTTTTGTGAACTTGTGAATGAATATGTTCACATTTTCGTTCACATGTGATTAAACCGATATATATAAGGTTATTAAAAAAACTTTCTTCTGCAACTTATATTTTTATAACGTTTCACATGTGAATTAACAAAAAAAAAACATGTGATTAAAAACATAATTTAAGAGTTTTCGAGAATCTTTAAAAAAAAATCTCAAAATAAGGGTGCTATATATATATAATAGTACTAGATACTTTAAGTAAGTAATTAATCACATTTTTTTATAATTTAATTTTTGGATGGAAAGATCAAAAGCATGGCTCAAAGGATTCAACATGGGAGCAAAAATAGGAAAGAAGAAATGAAAATTCATGACAAACTAAAAGAGTTAAAGATAACAAAGGAAAAAATGTATACAGCACCAGAACCACCCATAAAATATAGTTATGGCAAAGGGTATATTTGGCAAGGCCCTTATTGGGGAGAAGAAAGAGCACGTGCACGGAAACAATCTCTTCGTAGAGAGTTTAAGGTAACTCATTTCCGTCGTCTTCATATGTAGGTACTACTTTTTGGATGTTACTAACAAAATCTTAATTCATTTTTAGAATTACTTATTTGACGTTGAGGTACTTCATGGGGATCAAATAAAAGTCATGAGACTTGAAACAAAGTTGCGTCTTGTGAAACAACACATTAGCTCTTTACAGACTTACGATCTTAAAGAAGTTAATTCCGAGAGGAGAATAACATACAATCTTATTCAAATGCTTCGCCACCTAAAGGTACGTGAACGTATGTAGAAAACACGCAATATATGCAGTTTTTTCGTTTCACACTACTAACTATGAATGCAATTCATTATGTATGTACTGGTTGATTCAGGAAACATGCTATGATGCGTATCAATCGCTATCGCCAGGTAAGAGATATCTTGCAGAAGATATTCCAAAAGTAAAACAACTATGTGGTATCGAGGTTTGTTCTGAAACAACCATAAAGCGTTATATATATATATATATATATATAGGTATGTCCAGCAGGAGCTTGCATTCACCTTTTGCAAACACTTAATTGATGTTATATGTAAATGTAGGTTGAAGGGTTCATGGCAAAGCGGAATGAGAATGAAGCATTTGGGGACAACGTTTACTGATGGGCGCTTAAATAGTTAAATCACTATTGTTTGTTATCATGAAAATTTGTTGTTTGAAACATTTTCCTGTGGGTGTCTCGGTGACCATCATATTTTACACTTAAATGTTAAGAAGCAATTGGGAGAGTTTTACCAATGCACACCTAAGTTTGCACAACAATTCCTCTTCTAAAGTATTGGGTTATAGTTTACATTTAGAAACTTCGTTTTAAGTACATATTCTGGTAAGTCTATATGCATAGACCCATCATGTATAGAAAGAGGTGGAAACATGGATGGGTTGGGTAATGGGTAGTTTTGTCTCTAAATTGTTATTTTTATTTGAGTTAAATGATTTTGAAGGTTTTGTACTCTAGGTATTCACTAGATAACTTTCTACTGTTTGACCAAGTTGACTCATTTGACTAATTACTTTAGACCGTGCGGAGTAGCCTGTCTCTTATCGAAAATGTCATCCGGAACGCCTGGTCTCGGTCCCAGGGGGCGTTCCGGCCGTTAAAAATGAGAGCCCTTCTGATTTTGAATGCGTCGATTTGGCCATCCTTTTTTTTGTTTTTTCCTGCCTTTTGCCATCCCAATGCATTATTTTTTTTTAACCCCTAATTAAACACTATATATACATACACATACCATTTAACAAATCAATCCTCATTTTATCTCATATTCTTCTTATTTCCTTCATTCTTCTCCTAATATTTATACACTCAAACAACAAATGGCTAGAGTTTGGACAGCAAACGAGACTATGAATTTAGCGAGAGCTTGGCTTGACGTAGCCGAAGATCCAAACGCAGAGACTTACGAACAACAAAGAACATTTTGGAGTCGTGTAAGGGAAGTCTTTATTAATCTTGAAAATCATCAAGGCGAGCAAAGGAGCATTGAGAGTTTGCAAGGGAAATGGCGGAAGATGCACTCCTCAATTCAGGCGTAGGAGCACATCTATGCTCGTTTGAACAACAAAGAACACGAGATGGTTCTCGAAGCTGCTATATAACCAAGTACAATAACACGCATCCGACTTTTATGTACATCACCGAGTGGGGATTGCTACGAACCAGTCCAAAATTTATGATGTGATTTTACCGAGTATAATCTATGTTTTTTATGTACGTTTTATCCAATGTTTTAGTTATTTTGTGTGTGTTTTAAAATAAATGTATGTTTTATCATATTTTATGTATGATTAAAATAAAAGTGTGTTTAATGTATATATGTTTTACTTGTTTTATTTAATATATCACACAAAATTAAACACAAAACATAAAACATTACATTTATTCTTCACCAACATTACATTTATTTTAAACACATCACATGAAATTAAAACATTACATAACACTTAACACAAAAAACATTAAATAAAAATTAAACACTAACACGAATTATGGGCTCAAACACCAACCATAAAGGGAAATGTCATTGTCACCGTCATTACGGCGCTGGTATTGTAACACCCGTCGTTTAAAAATATGGATTTCCAAAAACTTTCGTCTAACGGCGTCAAAAGAAAGCGGAAGTAAACTTTAAAAGTCCAAACCAGCAAAACCTGTTAGGTTTATTCATTTAATGGCGTTACTAGCCATATCATCAAAATAAGTTCAAATGGAAACCCAGCGGTTGCCCAACATTAAACAACCGACCGCATCATCAATACAAGTCATTATTATCTAAACATAAAGCAAATGTATAAAGCGAGCAGCTACTATGGGTAAACTATAGCTAGCTTTAAGATCATCTACCCATGCCTCACATCTTCTCACATCAACCTGATCACTAATGTTGGACCTGAGGGAACAACACATTTTAAAAGAGCAAGTGTTAGCTAACGAATTAGTTAAGTAAGATAACACATAGTTCATAAAACGTTTGTCCATTTAAAACATTATATAAAAGTCATATTAAGTCGTTAAGGCACATATCATCAAACAGATCATGTCACATACATATCATAGCATCCACATCTTTTATATTAGGATGAGTCATCCTAAATGTGCCTAGTCATCTTTTGCATCTCCACATATCACATCCATACATCTTTATAGTTGTGACATAAGTCACGCATCTCATATAACATATGCATCTTTATAAGTGTGACATAAGTCACACCCGACTGGATGGACAAACCTTACGGCTATACATAATTGTCGTTAAGGAATGGCAAGCTAATCCCTGAGTAATCCGTATGTTCAAGACAAGTGGGGTTGGTAAGACCTCTCGTATTACTCTTCACGTTGTACCTCGTTGCAAGGTGTCACCCAAGCAACCACATCAAACGTTCTACCCTGGAAAAGGCACGTACGGGTTAAGCTTAACACTTTCATCTCTGTAAAATAGCTCGAGCATTTTCATCACATGTAGTTTAGGTTTTCATGCTACCTAAACACTAATCACATATCACATCACATCTCATTAACGTTTGGGCCCTTAAACGTGCACGTGTCATGGCAACTTACAAAGTCTAGTGAACTAGATGTACAAGCCATGTAATCATCATATCTCACATTCACATTCACACATGCACATTTACATATTAAGCATCATTACATATCAAGCATGGTAACATAACGTACATTATCATATATCTCATATGATCATATCGTTATTCATCATATGTCATTGCATTGCATATATAATTACATATCATCTTTCATTGCATAACACATTTAATTACATATCGTATTTCATAACACCTCAAGCATTGCATAGCAGTTCATGGCCTCTCATATAAGAACACATTATCTCATATCATTGGGGTAGCATTTCAGGCATCAATATACATTTACATAGCCCATATCACCTCCCATATAATCCCGAGCATCCATAAGCAAACAAGATATCATTAGGGGAAGTTATTATATGAAAACTATGTTTTTGTTGAACTCTCAGCGTGTCAAAGTAGTGTATCTTACCTTGGTGCTGCTTACAATGAGTTATGAGTATCTTATTGTGCTTGCTAAGTGCTCCCGACAACCTAGAATGAGTATAAGATCGATCTATAAGCTAAACAAAACTTAAGTACCAACTGGACCCATTTGTGCTCCGCACAGAAATCCTGTGCGCCGCACAGAACCAAAAATAGCATTGTGCTCCGCTCAAAAAGTCTGTGCTACGCACAAATCGACAAATTCTGACACAGAAACTTTGCAAAAATCTGAGAATTGCATCTGTGCACCGCACAGCCAATATGTGCGCCGCATATCGGGCATTTATCTGAAAACTACTTTGAAAACTTGCTTTTGTGCGCCGCATAAAGCCCAGTTCGACCAAAAACCAACTTTTTAACCCTTTAATCAAAATCCATACGAACACCAAGCATTAATCCGACCTGGAGACATAAAATTAACCTTTTTGACAACACTTTTATTTACTTTAATCCATCAATCAATCCTTTAATCCTTTACAACTTAGATCAATCATTGAATCACTCGAATAACATGAAATCGATAAACGTTAAATCAAATAACCCAACCCACACCCCATGGCCTGGGTTGAATACCAACCTATGACTTTAATAATCAGATTTCAAAGAGGATTGTACCTATATTACCTGTAGATGACTTAGGGGATTGAAGATCTAAACAATACTTGATCAAAATGGCACGAAACGATTGAATCTTGAGGTAACTTGCTTGGAGAGGGAAAGGATCAGCTAGGGCTTTTCTCACACACTAGTTACAGAAGATTTGTGACAATTAGGGCTGCCTAATTGCCCTCTAATCCCTGGCCAGCCATTACAAATCTTACACCTTGGACCCCTCAACTTCTTAACTTAACTTTCTTAGCTTATCTTTCTACCGGGAGTCTTATCACACTAACAAGCACTTAATTACTTAACGTCACTTTGATTACTTTCATTAAACATCACATTTACATATTTATATTAAATACATAAGCATTTAATCATATAATCACATATAAGGCACATTTACTTAACGAACCTAACGTTAACTGACGGAGGTCAAATAGTCAAACATGAAAAGTTCGGGATGTTATAGGTATTCGTAGTGATAATCTTCCTCTTCTAAGGGAAAATCGTTGACGTATTCTTCAACAGGGTTGGTCTCGTATCCTTCAGGTTTCCCGTCATCGTGAATTCGGTTCTGACCACATGTAACTGGCCCAAGTTCTTTGCTTTCAATTCGAGCCATGGTATCATCAAATGCCTCATTGAATTCTTCATCAGTCATGTCGTTCGTTGCTTGCAAGTTTGGTCCGACAGAAATTTCCGCCGTCAGGGTGAATTGAAGGTGTCGTGGGTGTAGCCGACGAGTCAGGTTGATGCTGAATGGGTGATTGAATGGGAGTACGAATGGGTGACTGAATGGGAGTACGACTTGATTTGCCTCGTGTTTTTCCTTGCCCGGTTTGCCCTCGTGCTCTGCCCCATCCTCTGCCTCGCGTGGGTTGCAATTGTCTGATAGGACGGGTTGGTTCATTTCGTGCTCACCCTTGCCCAAAGTTCATGGTTATAGGGGTGTGTGTGGTATGTGGATTTTTTTAAATTTTTAGTTGTGTTTTTGTAATGAGATGGTGAAAGTACTTATAGGTGAAAAAGTATAAATTTGAAAACTAGCCGAACTGTTCAATCTATCCGTTATTATTTAAATTTTGTATTTATTTTTAGATTTAATTACGAGTACATTACTGCAAAAAATTAATTAAAAAAAATAAGGGGAATGCCCTACTCCAAGGGAATGCCCCAAAAAAAAAGGGAATGTCTCTAATAATTGTAAAATGTCACATGTCATCTTGTGAGTAGTGGAGGGGCATTCCCAAAAAAGGGGAATGTTTCCACTCCTCATAGTCTTATAGCTAGTTTTTATAATGTCACCTATTCGACCCATTTGAGTGAAAAGATAAGCTAAATTGGTTCACACATAAATAAGTCTAACCCACAACCTCCCCTTGAAACCCATACATCCATTTGCTGCTTAAGTGACTAAAGAAGATGTTTGCTCCTATGCCACAAACCACCCATCCCCCTACAAGTCATTCTCTTTATTAAAAATAGAAAAAATTGTATTAATTATGTAATTCTATGCAGTTTCAAAAAAATTATGTAATTCTGATGACACATAGCTTAATTGACCTATATTGACCCATTAACGCCAAATAATAAAAACTTAAAAGAATGAGGTGGTGACCTTGAATCTTCATCCCACCAATTTTAAAATACAGATAGTTTTTCTATAAATGTTTGATTTTGGTATACCCTAGTTCAAGTCTAAAGGGACAGGACCCCTATTAATCGTCAGGTTTTCCCTCATTGGTTATTTGAAGTAGGCATTTTTACTTCAAAGGGACTCTTTAGCGCAGAGTCAGTTAAAACAATGTAAATTAGACCTCTTACTGTCGAATCACGACAAAAAATTTCAAGCCAAATTCTAACTTAAAAAAAAAATAAACACGTACTCAACGAATCTAAAATAACATATCCTTTTCAATAATTACTTTATACTTTCTAAGACTATTACACATTTCCTCATCAACAAAAAGCAAGAAAAAAAATCTCCCATGCCTAATCCCCATATCCCTGAATAATATAATATCTATATACACAACCTATACATATACACAGATCTGTTCACTTCTACCACCAAATCACCGCCACATTTTTCATTTCTTTGATGACGTCACCCTCTATTTAACCCCCCCTCCCACCTATACATATAAAAAAAACTGTATCTATATCTGTAACTGTCCGCCTATACATACACAAAAAACCTGTAACTATATCTATAGATCTATTTATCTACTTATAACAACGAAATAACCGTTATGCATTTCCATTACAGTTTCAGTATCTGATTGAGTTTTAGGAATTAACTAATTCCGTACGGATGACGTCACCGCCGGTTGAGAATTCCGGTGACCGTCGGCCGGAAAACTGTTGTAATCCGGTGAAGAAGCCAGGACCGGTATCAATTGATCATGTATTATCGGCATTAGGCGAAACGAAAGAAGAACGCGAAACACGGATACGTAGTTTGTTTAATTTCTTCGATACAGCAAACGCAGGTTATTTGGATTCCGTACAGATAGAATCAGGTTTATCAGGTTTACAAATTCCAGCGGATTATAAGTATGCGAAAGAATTGCTTAGGGTTTGCGATGCGAATCGAGACGGTAGAGTCGATTTTCACGAGTTTAAGAGATATATGGATGATAAGGAGCTTGAATTGTATAATATTTTTCAAGCTATTGATGTTGAACATAATGGATGTATTTTACCTGAAGAACTTTATGATGCTCTTCTTAAGGCTGGTATAATTTTATTTTTCGCTACTTTTTTCGTTTATATGATTTCGATGTTTATTAGTTAATATTTGAAGATTTAGTGGTGTGAAGTTGGATATAATGTTGATAAGATTGTGCGCTTACTTTAGTTTATGAAGTGTAAATATGTGAATAGATGGGGTTTATTGCGCGAAAATGTAACCATTTTTTGCACTTTATGGATTTTAGTTTAAGTTTGTGAATGAGTAGTTTTGAAATCGGATAATATTGATAAGATTTTGTGCTTTATTTAGTTTATGAAATGTGAATAAGTGGATAGGTCGGGTTTATTGCGCCAAAATGTAACAAATTTTTGCACTTTTGGTGTTTGTTACTTTATGCATTTTAGTATAAGTTTGTGTATGAGTTTATTTAAGATTGGATAAGGTTGATAAGGTATTGGGGTTACTTTGGTGTATTTAGTGTAGTGTGTAGAGATGTAGATAAATGAGATTTATTGCACCAAAATGTGATCAGCTTTTGTCAAATTGTAACTATTCTTTTCTTTTGACCTTTTGATGCTACAAACTTGTATTCCATTACTAGTGTACATAAGTGACTTTATATACATCGCACTAGTATATTGGTGACATGCAGAGTGCCACATCAGTTTTCTTTCAAAATACGGTCATTAGGTACATTGCAGTGAAATAACATAAAAAGGCATTTTGGGGAAGTGACCCCATTTTAGGGTTGATGATGATATTGTAGCTTTACAAAGTGATTCATAAAGGGCAGAATTTTTGTTTGAAAGTTATTTTTTTTGGGACCTCAAATTGTTGGTTAATAGTTAGTATGTCTATAGCTATGTACCTCACTAAATGTTTTCACTAGTCTGACCGTGACTATGAAGATAGGAACCTCCTACATTGCATAATGATGTATTTAACTAGACCAAACTGGCTTGATTCTTTTTTTGTCGATACGTTCTCAATTGCATATTTGTAGTGGTGACAACTTCAACCCTCTTACTGACCTAACTATGAAATTGGATGGTGCTATGGAAGTATGGAATTGATCAAATGGGCAACATGGGTTGGAACTTTTCGAGAATCATTTGATTCTTTTCTAATGGATTCAATCTGCTAAATCGTTTATTTAAAGAGTAAGATCATTACTGTAGCATATTATCTTTGTAATCATAATTGACACACTGAAGTTAAAAGAATGGAAAAAAAAAATTGTGGGTCAACTCAACCTGGATCATTACCCGTACTGGAAGATGACTTGATTCACGTTGAATTCCTCTTGACTCATAATTTGACCTGGCTGGGCTACATATTTGTCACCTCTACATTTCTATGCAGTTGGATCGTTGTATGCTTATGAATGCTTGTGTTGGTATACTGAGTTCTAGCAGTGCTCCTTTTCATTGAATTGTCTACATCTTATAAGCCATGGCAGCTTTTCTTCCGCAGGGATAGAACTTGATGATGATGAACTAGCTAGTTTTGTGGAGCGTGTCGACAAAGATAACAACGGCATCATAACTTTTGAAGAATGGCGAGATTTTCTTTTTCTTTATCCTCACGAAGCTACAATTGTAAACATCTACCAATATTGGGAACGGGTTTCACTTGTTGATATAGGAGAACAAGCTGTAATACCAGCTGGTATTAGTAAACATGTTCACGCAAGCAAGTATTTGATTGCTGGTGGGGTGGCAGGAGCCGCTTCCCGTACTGCAACTGCCCCTCTTGACCGCCTCAAAGTGATGCTTCAAGTTCAGACTACTAAGGCTTCAGTCGGTCCTGCAATCAAATGTATATGGAAGGACGGTGGGATTTTATCGTTTTTTAGAGGTAATGGATTAAATATTTTGAAAGTCGCCCCTGAGAGTGCAATGAAGTTCTACACTTACGAGTTGCTGAAGGATTTCATCGGAGGAGGAGATAAGGATGATATAGGAACTTCTGGGCGGCTCCTTGCTGGTGGTTTGGCTGG
The DNA here is from genome assembly GCF_010389155.1 of Erigeron canadensis. NCBI lineage: Eukaryota > Viridiplantae > Streptophyta > Magnoliopsida > Asterales > Asteraceae > Erigeron > Erigeron canadensis. The sequence goes on along the minus strand of NC_057767.1, from coordinate 3,801,878 downwards.
GGCGGTTGCACAAACTGCTATTTATCCAATGGATTTAGTAAAGACCCGATTACAGACTTATGTTTGTCATGATGGAAAGGCTCCTAATTTGGGGAAGCTATCAAAGGATATATGGATTAAAGAGGGACCTCGGGCTTTTTACAAGGGAATTATTCCTTCACTTCTTGGAATTGTTCCTTATGCAGGAATTGATCTGGCGGTGTATGAAACGTTGAAAGAGATGACAAGAACATATATTTTCATTGATAAGGGTATGACTCCACCCTGCAGCCTGTGCACATGAATATCTTGGATATTGAAATTTGATTTTTCTTTTTTTGGTTGTCTTCCAGACCCTGGACCTTTAGCGCAATTGGGTTGTGGGACAGTTTCGGGTGCCCTTGGAGCCACCTGCGTGTACCCATTGCAGGTTGTCAGGACAAGGTAATTGTTAATTTATACTAGAGATGGCGAAATGGGTGGGTGGGTGGGTCGTTTAACAGGTCAACAGATAATTTTGAATGTATTGGGCTTATCTGAAACATTTTCTGCACAAAAGATTAGGTTTGGTTTCTTTTTGTTGATACGAATAATTAGTTTGTCCAGTATGATTACAAATACTTCCTTACTACAGTAACACTCTGATCTTTTTAACAAAATGATTTCAGTGGTTTTGTGCTTACAAATTTCTGCTGATGGCTTTCTTCTTTCCACATGTTCTATCAACTCGAGCGCTTTTTTATCACTTAGTCTACTTGAGCAACTCATAAAAGAGGAACATTAATAGTCTATATTTTTCTTACAATATTTTGAATTGGTAATGTTTTAAATTTTTAGCTTAGCACATTTAGAATGGACAAAAAGTGTTCAACAATCTGACCCGCTCCTTTTGAACTACCTGTTTGAATTTTTACTCGTTTTGACTTAATACCTGACCCACCGGCCCACCCTTCTGCACTAGTTTTGCCCTTTTCATATCAACTAGTTAAAATTGCCCCCTCTAATCTTTGATGGCATTCTTGATTTTTGTTTTCAAGGGTTCTGAAACACTGAAATCCTTATGAGTCCTATAAAATGTTTAACTAAAGTATTATTGTTGCTTCATGGATGATGATGGAGTTATGCATTTCAGGATGCAAGCACATCAAGCTGAAGGAAGTACTGCATACAAAGGGATGACAGACGTCTTCATGAGAACCTATAGAAATGAAGGGGTTCGGGGTTTTTACAAAGGAATTTTTCCAAATCTTTTGAAAGTCATACCAGCAGCAAGCATCACATATATGGTTTATGAAGCAACGAAAAAGACGCTAGATCTTGAGTGATGCAAATGATGATGACGATGAAAATTAGAATAAGAAAGTAGATGATTAGGTGATGCCCATTGTTAAGTTACATGATGATTGATGATAATAGGTTTTCTACTTCCCACTTGGAAAGATGGGGGAATTTTGTAAAGGGAAGAAGCATATTAATCAAGGGGTACACCTGGAGCATTTTATTCTTGTTCCATGTATATGTTATGTTTCTCGAGATTATGTCCACAAATCGAGTATATTGGACTTGCCAATTCTTTGCTACATCGATACATGTTGAATTGTGAAATGCTTAACTTTAAAGGATTGTTTAATCTTGTTTCGAATCATTGTTGCATAGATCTGAGATTAACATCCTTTTTTCTTCGTGTTCTTACTACATTCTAGTGATTTGCTGTGTGGACTGTGTAAACGCAATGAGGACAAGAACGCATTTGTATGAAAATCAACTGAAGTAGTCTAGCAAATTTCTTTGCCAAACAAGGTTGTGTTTTGAAACATGAACACGGAGCTGATATCTTTGGGAGGGTTACTTTTCCATAGCGATCGAACTGCTTTGTCTCAATATTTTGGACACAAATAAGTGAATAACCAACAGAAATCGAAGCTGGTGGACAACTTCCAAGTTCAAGAGACTGGCCCGAAAAGGGGCTGGCAAACGAGGTTCCACCGGAGGCATAACACAACCTCAATCCGTATGAGCATAAAACAAGACCAAAATGAATTGATAAATGTTTTGGCTCTTGATATACTAATTTGATTTGATTAAAAAAAAGATTTAGTATCTCTATTTAAATAAAACCCATTTGACAGATTCTTTAACCTTTCGATTTCATAATTCTGATTTTATTATTCTTTATTAATTAATTGATTTTGGTTTTAACCCTGTTAGGTTCTAACCTAGTAGAAGAATCATTGTTCCCATCATGGCCTACAACTAAGAAATTCAACCCCAAGTACTTTGTACTTATTTTTCAAATGTGCATCGTCCATGATAAGAACATGGGATAATTGATTTTTTAAACCTTTATTGTACTGTATATGATGTTTAAACTTTCAACGTTACATTCTTTAATTCGCAAATATGAAACGATTTTTCACAAGTTAAAAGATTTCTTTTTTCTAAGATGAGCAGGATGATGACTATTTTGGATATATCCCCGGGATAAATTTCTAACGAAATTCTCACCATAAAAGAATAAAGAAAAATAATAGGGGAAACAATTGGTTCTACTAAGTGATCATAAGAAAATAAAATTTCATATTGTCCGGGAAGATTTATTAAATGTATACCTTTTACCAATTTATAAACAAATGATTACAAACACACGTGACATTTTTGTAGAAAAAAATGACTTGATTTGATTGGTTGAATATTTATTTATAGAATTTTATTTGCAAATTATTTATCAATCTAACATTTTTCTTATAAAAATAACAAATAAAAAATAAATATTGCATACATCTTTTTATTTTGAAAGTTCAATTTTATTTACACAACCCAACAACTTGCTGGCAGTCAATATACTACACTTACATTAGATTGAAATGACACCATTTCATCCAAGTATCCAACTAATGCTAGGATTCTTCGCTCTGTATACCAGAGAGACCCAAAAGTCCTAATGTTTTAAGTGATCATGTTTACATTCACAGCACCATTCGCGAACTTCTTCTCGTTTCTTGATAACCAGATACACCAATAATAATGATGCCTTTAGGAGCTGCCTTCTCCTTCCGATTCAAACTCGACAACTCATGAAATTCCAGCAGGTCTTTGATGATGAAGATAAAGAACGGCGGAGCAAGACACCAATTACTTACAAAATGCCACACCTCCGCCGCCACTCGACATTCACAGAATAAGTGTTCCACGTTCTCAGCCCCGTCCCCACATAGCACGCAATCAATAACAGAGGAGACACAATTACACTCCAGAAGTGCCGGCATGGTAGGGATACGGTTCATTGGTAAGTATGGATACATCTGATCCTTGGTATGTAAATGTTTTGCCCATAATAATAATAATAATATCAATACAATAATACACCAAAAGTCATGGGATGCTTTTGTCACCATATTACATATTTTCCTCTATGAACACATTAATAAAAAATCATTAAAATTGATAAATAAACATATAATTGAGCATAATAATACAACCTTGTGACATATTTAGTTCATACATTTCAACAAGGAGAAATTAATCTCAAATCATTCATTGGACTAAATTCATCTACATTTGCAGTAAATTATATGGGATCAACTTTATACTGCATTTGCATCATCCCATACTATTCTCTAAACAACAATTTACTATTCAATTGACAACAAAGATTAATTGAAGTTTATGAAAATTTCCTAAAAATGAGATTTAATATATCTCGCAACGTAATTAAACCCAACACAAAGTGCGTGCCGGCATCAACAACCACAATGCGTCGCATCCCTATTTCAAAATAACAAAAGTTTCAACACATACAAGTAATATGGATTGTTTTGATGTGGATATGAAATCAACTATAAACAATACAACCGTAACGTTGTTATATATTGTTAAAAGTACTTGTACTAAAAAAGGCCAATTAATTTTCTATTAACAATAAAGAATCACTTTATCCAAACACTTGTTGAATGTTTTACCTGGATTAGAAAGAAGACTGATAACCCTGTACAAGGAATCCGAGCGTGTGCAGATGCCATACCTAGCACGGGCATTTGTGTCTACAAGCTGTAGTGCCTATATCACATGATACAAACCAAAAATTAATGGAAACTCTTGTTTGATTGATGTTCGGTTGTAGATTTGATAAAGATAAAAACAACGCTTACTTGCGATATTGTTGTCTGGTCAAGTTGAACACGAACATAGGCATTACCCTTCGCTAATGAAATGACATCACTGATAAGACAAAATAAGTTAAGTTTTTTCGGATTAAGAAAGGGCTACTTTCAACTCATTTTTATCCATAATTAGTCAGCCTGAGTTATACTGTATATCCAACAGGCCAAATGGGCAAAACTCAAAAACTAAGCTTAAAATGGAACAGGTTGAATGGGTCAAAGAGATCGCTGAAAGTGTATTGAAGTGCTTACAGCCTCTTAAATGACTTTATTGAAATCAGAATGGAGCGTGTGCAGATCGGGTATTAGTTCAAAACAGATAATTCTTTGGTTCAGGTCAGGTCTAATTAACCAGAAACACTTTGTTTTGGTCTATATTTCAAAGTGTTCATAAGAAATGCATTATATATGACCATGCAAATTATATTTTTTACCCTTAATAAATATTTACAGGAAAAAATGATTTCAGAGGTTGTATGATAAAAAGACATGCACTTTGGACGATAAAAAAACGATACTGTATTATGTAACTCATTTCATATGTAAATGGGTCAAAAGTGCCACTGCTGGTCGATTGGTAAAGGGTAAGAAGCTACCTCCTGCAAAAAACATTAAGAAGGGCCCCCTTATCATCAACAATAGGCACCGAGCTTATATGTTCTGTGGAAGACCATAAGAGAGACTGAGATATAGTGACTTAAAAGACATTAAAAAAAAGTAAGTTGAGATGTAAGATAATTGGGACTCACCGTCTAGTAACAGTCTATAAGCATCACCAAGAAGATAATTAGGGGAAAATGTTTTTAATTCCCGTGCACCACCGATTTGTCTAATCCATGTACCAACTTGAAGAGCACCAATCGAATGTTGTAGAAGAGGCAAATATGCCATACGGTGTTCAAAATGCTTTCGTATATCTACGCTTTCAAAATGGATGTAAATTTAGAACATATGATCAGCAAAACGGAGGGTAATGCTTCAAAAACCATACTACGTATCAATAACTTAATATCCTTTCAGATAGGGCTCAAATACTCAGTTTCGGATAATGTGTTTCATGCCAGTTGCAACCATCTGATTACCACAGGGTATAACAAAATTACAGAAGTAGAGAGATTTTTATACACATCTCAATAAACACATCTCATTTTTTCACAAGTATGCATTTTTGGTCATATTATGTATTACAATTAATTATCAAAACTACGGAAGGACAAAGTGCATTTAAACACTATCTGAGAGCCAGTTTTGTTACAGCAATGATTTTTATTATTCATAATCATTTTCGAATTGCATATCCAAACACCCCTGTAGCTACTTGAAGAAAGAAGCTTACGTTTTAAAATTCCACTAAGGCAAGCGACATGAAGCAACTGTGGACAAGTTGAACCTTGTAAAACATATAGGACAGGAATTGCAGATATGTTATTTTGCAGGATCCGAACGGCAACATCAATGAGAGAATCATCAGGACCAACCTATGATTGAAAAGAAAATCAAGGACTGTAAGAAAATTAACAGGACATGTAAACTTTTTTGAAAACGTTATAAAACCATCACGCAACGATATGAACTTTTTCTTCACCTCTACGTTAGTGGATTTAACTGGCTTTGTTAAGATCGGTCCAATGGTAATCATTAAACCAGTGCTTTTGACCTAAATCATTCATTCTTATTCCTATTTGGGTTATGTTTTTCCCAACTGGGTCAAATACAAAAATAGCTGAAAAGGCTCAAATGAATTGCACGCATGAAATGGGATGAAACTGCTTAATGTGTACAACTCATTTACATTATTATTGTATTGATATAATTTTTTTATCATTTCTAACACAAGAACACTTGATAAAAGAAATAAAAAGGAGGACCAAAAAGTCTCTGCACGTAAACCTCTCTCGAGTCTCGACTTGCACAAAAAAATTACCGTTTCAATCTAGACGCATTACCCAACCCAGCTGACCGGCCTATTCTGCCACTTCTAGCAAATATAGTAAACAAGAAAAACTGATCACGGTATTCACGTGCTTCTGCATTTGTTACATCCAAATGGTACGGAGAGTTTTCCTACAATCCATTGACTTTGTAGTAATACATATACACGATCAAGAATAGAACCCTTTTTACAAGATGAGCAGACATCAACGGAACAAGGTCGTTTGAATGTGCCTTTAAAGTGATCATAACCACAATAATCAGTTTTTAGTGTTTACCAAAACTCACGTACGATGATGAACGTTTTTAAAATCTCCTTTATATTTAGGGTCAAAATACTCGTATTATAAGAAGCACACAACTAAGAATATTAGTTATGCAGACACGTGTAAATCCCCTAACTAGTTTACATCCAAAGAAGCAATGACCATATTAAGTGAAAGATGCAGCAATACTGCTTACATGGATCAAAGGTCTTCTCTGAAGTTGAAGCTTCCCTTCTTTCCATGCAGATATTGTAGATAACTGATTTACATTATTAGTATGGTTCCTTTGGAGCTGTAAGATTAATAATATTAAATTTACCTAGCAAAAGGAACAAAAAACTTATTATAGAACTAAAGTTAAATAGTTGTCTTATACCTCGATTAGGATCATAATGAAATCAGATGCAGTTAGCATCCCTGAGATCTGTAGATTGGCTGCATCCCAAAGGGGGGCTACAGTAAGACCCTGAAGTAAGAAAAAATAACCACAATCATACACAAAAGTCCAAGATATTATGATCATACTATTAATAAAAGCAGAAATCTGATGCCAAAACTGGAGACCTTGTAATATGCAGTATCCCCTAATAACTTCTTATCAAGGTTTCAAGTTTACTTTTCGTGCTGAACATTTATAACCAAAACTTTTGCTATATAATTTATGTGAATAAAATTAAAAGCAGCTTCGGTTAAGCATGAGGTTGATCCCATTACCAATAGCCATGTCGATTTAAATCTTCAATGAAATGACAAAACACAGCACCTAATGTCAGAGCCACGGATGATACCCCTCCTATATTTTGTAGCATATATTATTTATTTAAAACTTTCACAAAAAAAAAAAAAAACAATCAATATGGAAAATTTCTACCCTTTTCATAGATCTTTAGCCATGCCGCTTAAACCATCACGAAACGGGCGTGTGGGGTGAGTCCAAAGGGTGTATAGATTGAAGTCGGTCATATTTTAGTCAGGGCCGTCCCCCAAGTTAGGCCCTGTACGAAACAATAGAAACAACCGCTAATGTGGCTTGGTGGTTACGTATCTTAATGTCCTCACAAGAGGTCAAGTTCAAATGTCTCTCGTTTAAACATCTTGAGGTGGCTAGGGAAAGGGTTCGGAAATGATCATATATTCTGATGATGAAATTATATGTAATAGTTTTTGTTTTGAAAGCTATTCATTATTCCTAGAGTAGTTCAATCATTGATTGAGTTTCCTTGTTTCCCACAAAAGCAATTTACTAGAGAATTATTATTATTATGGGATAGTAAACAATGTCCTTAGGCATAACAGTAATGGGATATCTTTACTAGATTTTAGAGGGGCCTGAAACATGGAAGCCCAATGCGGTGGAAAAAAGGATTCAATTACAATAACAATATTAATACAATAATAATCTACAGCTTTGAACAAAACACCACTTAAGAAGGTGCCAAATTCCAGGCGAGTCGATATGTTCCCCTTTTTGCTAAGTAAATTGGGTTAACAAGTTTGAGATATATACACAACCCAAATCAGTAGATTCCAAAGTAAATGAGTTTAATTGACATCCATGGTACAATGTTATAGACTTGTAGTGCCAAGACATACCTCTTCATGCATCACAAGAAATGCCTCTTCCACGCTTATATTATTATCCAATGCATAAGCCTAATTTTTCAAAGAGCATGATGACGATGAACAACTAAATTGAGCTTTCTTTTCAAAAATATATCAAAGGGAAATGCATTCAAACCTTTCCTGAATCGGGCATTATATCATAGGCCTTATAAGATGACAGATGATTAAACAATTGCCTATGAGTAGTGGTTACATCATCACCCGTTAAAACTAACTCCGGTTCATTAGAAACACCACTGCCTGATGTGGTAGCCTGAATAATTCAGTAAGAAAAATAGCAACGTCATTAGAACTCGCTAACTTATAGGTGTCAAAAAGGTTACTTTTGGTACGTGTTGGTTCACAACAGAACATGTTTTATCAAAAAGATCTTTAAATTCTTATAAATAAATAGTGGAATAAATATGATTAATATTATATAAATTTTATAAATATCAGCTAAGAAAGTTTTATGCATTTAAAATGACGACTTTCAACGTATTCATCCCATTTGGCTGTTCTATGAGAAATATTCTTATTATGAGATTATGACTCATTTGGCCCGTGAGAAATAAAACATAACCAAAATCAACCCATTTATGACTAAATGGATCAAAATTGCAGCCTCTACACAAACTAAGAACACGATACTTACATCATCAGCAAGATTTTTATCATCAAAACCTACACTGTCATCAAGATTTCTATCACTGGAACCATCAATATCCATGAGCCGTGGTTCCGCAACAATAACATAATTATTTACACCCTGCTCATCTTTAACAATACGTTGCCGTTCATCAACCCTCCATTCACCATCAACAAAAAATTTGAACTTTATCCAACATTTGCCATCCAATAAAAAAACAACAACAAAAGATTAGAATCTCTAATGCCACAAAATACCAACATACTTTCAGCTTTGTGCAATATTGACTATTGTACTACTTTTTACATCCATTCATTCATAAATAGATAACTTCGTGTTCCATTTTGGTCATTGCTTAACCTAGAGACCGGTTCAACTTGTACACTGACGGAGTCGCACTGCTTTAATGAGTTGCCATTCTTCATGGTCATTAAATATCACAAAACTAACAACCTACATTGTTCTTCACATATTTTTCCAGGTCAACCGTTCATCAGGTTACCAGATGACCAAAATGGAACACGAAACCATCTTTTAACGACCAAAATAACGGATCAAAAAATGTATTAAGTACATTTCCCAATATCTTTTCATAGAATAACCCCTCAATTAATCAAAGTTCATCAAATAAAACTAAGTATTTTTCACAATTCATTCCGGAAGAGAGTCTGTCTACCCAACTCTATCCTCAGGTAGAATTACGACTATCCACATCCCTATCTCCCTAAAACCCGACATTTGCGGGGTTGGGCATCATTTCTGTTATTAATTTCACAATTCACATTCAATATAGTATAATTAAACTAAAACATACAAAAATTTACCTTATGCAAACCAGGTGTCAGATCACAAATAGTCATAAAATTAGTTGAAGAACCTTCAACATTAACCATCTGATGACAGTTGCTCCACCTGCACATATGTATACAAACAGAAAATTATATAAATTAGTACACATCTATATATACATATATATGTGTGTGTAATCACTATGTGTTTGACAAAAAAATAAAGTCAATTTAAAATTAAAAAAAAAAAAAAAAAATCAATCAACTAACATAATACCCAGTAAAATCACCACATAAAAACACTTGATTGCCACCGTGACACCACTCAAAGTAATGGTGAACCATAATTTTCCAAGATAATTTAAACAAAAAAAAAAAAAGTTATATCTTAGATAGTAAGGCTTTTTTTAAAAAAATAAAAAGTGGGTATTGATGGGAAATTAGGGAAAAATATGGGATTGTAATAAAGATGAAAACTTGGTGATGATTTGGAGGGGATCTTGGCCGGAGAAACTTATGGGAGTATATAGATATAGATATAAAAAATAATTTGTTTATGTATAGATGTGTGTATTGTGTCTGTATATATATGTAATGTATAATCTAGGAACAGAATTTTGGGGGAGATTAGCCCAATTAGGAAACAGAAGAATCTCTCATTGGTTTCTCAGAGATGTAAAATGAAGGCACAAAATATTTTACTAGTGTATAATATTATTTTATTTGTTTTCATTTGTTTTTTTAATTAATATTTTGTCATCATCATGTTCCATCAAATGATTATATTCAAATTTTAATTTTAATTCGATTCAATCTTGTTTTTAGACCAGGAAATGTATATTTTGCAAACGCATTTTCTGATAATCCTTCTAAGATTATTATTATTATACATGATAAATTAAAAGATGAAGTGATAACAATAGCTTAAAAAATTATAATATGTGTTAATGTGTAGTATAAGGTTTTAATCTTAAAAAAGATATATTAAAATGATTTACTATTTTCTATCCAATATCAAAATGATATAGGCATACAATTGAACATTTCTAGATATATTAATACTTCGATTCCGCCATTTCTAACTATATCGTTTGGAGTATATATATGTGCTTTTATTGTGTTTGAAAGTTTATATGAAACTTTGACAAGTATGCAGTTTGACTTTGTTTAGTCTATCAAAATCTCTATGAAACTCAATTTATTTAATAACACTTTTTTTTTTTTGACACTATTGGGCATTCTAAGCTAATTATATATCTTTGCGTCTAATTTTACACATGACCTATTGACATTATTTTATTATACTATATATAAAATATAAAATACTACTAACATGTAAAAGCGTGTTCAACAACGATTTGAAAATGAACTTTATAAATCTTTAAAAGGTTTTCAAAAATTTAATTTTAGTGATGAATCCTTTGATGCATTTGTGATTTGAAAAATATTCAAAATATTGTACCGCTTCAAAATTAGCTGAACTTTTTTTCCCTATGTTCTTCTTTTACTACATTTTAAGGGGGTGTTTGGTAGGACAGAATCATAGAGAATGAAAATGTAATAAAGAATGAAAATAATAAAAAAGAAAATGAGTATATGAAAAGAGAATATATTCAGTTATTTGGTAGTAACAGATAATGAACATAAGAGGAATACAAAAAAATAAACAAAATTAATTAAAAAAATATCAAAAAATATACATAACTTAATAATTTTATACTTTAAGAAATATATATGAATAATACAAAAACACTATAAACAAAAAAAGGTTAAGAAAATATAAACCATTTTCATTTTCACCATTCTCTCCAATTTATAAAGAATGAAAATCATTTTCACTTCTCTCTTTCCCTTTTCATTCTCTAATGCAACCAAACTAATGAAGTAATTATTATTCTTTTTCTCTCCTTTTTCATTCTACTCTACCAAACATCCCAATTTTTGAATTGTTGAACCATAGTGAAAATTAGTTTATAAAATGGTTTATGACATGAATTGTTAATGTCATAATGTGACATGAATTTGACAACACTATAAAATCTTTTAATATATACATATATCATTAGAGATATACCTAATATGATTTAGTTAACTTGACTTTTTTTAGAACATTGAATTCATTGATTGCATGTGCTTGTACTTCATAAAGTACAAATTATCAAACACATATGTATATGTTCTATGTCAACGTAAGCAAGCTCTAATCTCTAATAGTTTAATGAAGCCTATAAAAACTAGACTTAGGAAACTTTTGATTGTTTTTAGTTAAAAAATGTTAAAGTGTATTTGGTAAAAATATTATATTAAACAGCACACATCAACATGTCGCAATATATCGAAGTATATATAACAAGACTGTTGTTTAGGTGTCATCATCGGCCATATCCCTTTCATGTGTTTCTTTCAAGGGAAAATTCTAACTTTGAAATTTTTCAAGACATTATTATCATATATATTAAAATTAAAACTATCTAAATATAAGTAATTTAATGGTAACTTAACACCCAATAATTCAAACACTATTTCTATTTTCGAAACAAAAAAATTGATCACTACAGAGTTTTGTATAACATATTCTTGACTTGGTTCCAAAAAATAAGTGAATAACACACATAACATTCGTAATATAAAACGACATTATTCCGAATAATATTTATCGATCTATAATTATAACTTATCATCATCATCATCATCATTGTATCGTTTACTTTAAGCCAATATTACATTAACTCGTTAATTTTCATTAAACATACCCTACCATAGTATTATGAACTATGAAGAGATAAATTGGTTGGGTTTGATTCCTTGATGGGTTGTAGATAGTGGATACTTTCATTGTGATGGTCCTAGTCAAATTATTTATGGAATGGGTTGCCCACCAATCAGTTTTTGTTTGGTCCGTTGGAAAGAATCCAGGCCTTTAAGCCCATATAATATAATCCATTTGTGAATCGTGATCAAATTTTATTTTGAGAAGGAATTTATATCCGTACAACTTCGATACTTTTTTTTTTTTCAAGAATCATTTTTTATTGTTTCATTCAGCTTACACGAGTAGAAAGATGAGGAAAACTAAATTGGTAATTGACAAAGAAAGCAATCAATAACATCACGAACTAGACACTAACCTGTCCATGAAAATTGACAACACGAAATGTGCTATCATATCCAACTTTCTAATAACTACAAGAGGCTACCCAGAAAACACTAAGCAAATTACCAGAAGGCCTAAACTACACAATAAACCTATACACATAAAGCAACCTTTTGTTTTATTAAATTAATTATAGAAATCAACTTTCATATTTTTTAAAAACTAGAAATTATATATAAAATTTATCTAAATAGAAAGCCACTCAAATATTAACTCTTACAAAAAGTTTTTACAATTGATAAAAATGAAAAATTGTTTTTTTATTTGCATATAATTTACATAATTTCTCAATTTGAGAATTAGTGTAAAGTTCGTTATTACTTTATATAAATAACTCAAATTTAAAAAATTGACATCACATGGTACCACTATGTTGTTATGATTAGTGACTTGGGCGACCGGCTAAACGGAAGGCTAATATGTTATCCATTGGTGGGCGTTGTAGTTGTACCCTTGTTTCTTCGGTCCTCGACTCTTTGGGAACTTACTATGTGTCTTGTTTTCGTATGCCAGTTGGGGTTAGAAAGAAGACTCAAATCTATGCGGGCTAACTTTTTTGGAGAGGTCATGAAGATATAAATAGAATACATTGGATTAGATGGGATCATGTTATCTATATCTATCCCTACATTATATAAATCTCACTTCAAAATTTGTTAGTTATTGCCTATGTGGCATGCTTAAAAATGCACGAAAGCCCAAAAATCATTACAATATTGTTCCTTGGAAGGTCTACGGATTAGTTACTTTTATAAGAAGTTCAAATTTTCGAAAACGGATTAGTTATGCTTTCAAGAAGTTCAAATTTTCGAAAATTTGAATATGTAACCGTTCGTGTATTGCTTGTGGCGGTTTGCATGTCTATGTCTATATAAGGCCACTTTCATTCAGTTTTAAGGCATTTCAAAACGTAAACACATAACAGATCAATTTTAGCATGGCTTCACTAAATCATGTTTCAATTAGAAATTTGCGTCCAAATAATAAGCCATGTACGATAACGTTAGAATTTGCGGGTATGGAAGCAACCTCTATATGGAGATGTTAATAACATAGGTAGTATTGAGGATGATCCTGATGGACGAACATGTAAGTATTCATTGTTTGTGAAAATTCTTTTTTGATTAGATTACTTTTTAACATAACTTTCTTTCGAATTTATAACTAGCTTTTTAACATTCTAATGTATAAACATTTTCATTTTGACAATTTGATAAAGTGGTTGTTGTTGCAACAATCGGTTTTATTCCAACCGACCAATTATGATATTCAATGGAATGTGTGAGTTGTTCTCAAGAAGTTAAGTTGACCGATCTCTACATGGATGCAGTCGACATTATTGATGTTTTAAGGGACAACAAAATGTGGATTTGTTGTTCATGTAACAAAGAAGGAGTTCTCATCAATCCTATGTATATATTTATATTTCATATTAAAACTCTATAATCATTAAGTTGTGTGATAAAATTGTATCTCTGTTTTTTTTTTGGTAGGTTTAATGTGCATGTTAGGATTGTAGATGCCACTGGTGCTATTGGAGTTAAAATTAATGATCAACAAATTTCAAATCTTATACAAAGAACAACCTATCAAATTTGTGATGAAAATTACGAGGTATATTTGGTTTATTTTAGTGCTAAATAAGACTTTTCTATGCATTTTAAGTCATTAATTTTTTTTTAAATTGTCATTAGTTGTAATAGGAGTACATTTACTTCGCTGCATGCATGCTTAAACTGGTGTTAAAGAAATTATTTAAGGTTATAACGCATCTACATGGGTCTATATATCAAAGTGGGGGAAAATTCATAATACCTATCACATCCAGATAACCAACATAATCCTTCTTATATGCGCCTACTATGGGCAATCCATTTTATAATTTCTCTTCGGCGTGCAATGTACGCGTTTTAAGCCCTCGTGTATCATTAATAAATCCCAAGGTATATCTAGCATTCTTCTTCTTTAAATTAATCAACTCATAAGAATATTTTTATTATGTCCAACTCAGTTATATTTATTCATACAATATTAAAATAAAGTTTAAAAAAAATTATTTAGGGTTGTCCGTGCATCGCACGTGGTCTAAGCACTAGTACTATATTATAAAGCAAATAAGGTTTCAACTTTCAACATTCAATTTCAACAATGTACACATGATAATACATAATGTACCATACATCAATGCCTATAACTTTCTCTCTCCTGCATAAATCATTTTATTCCTCTAATTCTTTCAAAATCTTTTATCTCAAAAACCGTACATCGATAAATTATAAAAATTATATGGGTGTTCTTAAAATTTTATGCTCTTTCATTAGAGATGTCATTCGATATACTTTCAACGAATTTTTAAATCTAAGGTTGAAGCACGTACGGCTAAGATATTTGGCTATGACACTCTATGACATATCATCTCCTATGACCTATCATAGACTATGATCTATCACCATCATCATTTCACCACCACAACGCACGGGTACTTGTTCTCGTTACTTTTAAAATGGCGATGAGGCTTTGTAAATTCTCCGGATGCTTTGTGGGTTGAAGTCCTTAAAAGTCTTTAAAAGCCTACATTTTTTTGGCACCGGACGAATGGGAATGGGCCTAATAATGACATTGGCAGCAAGTGTCAAAACTAGCAATTGAATTAGATAAAAAAACGTCCTCTCCACTCATTGAAGACCAAAAAAACAACTTTTGTATTTTGTTTAGTTGTCAACTTCTTTTTTGTTTATTATGTATTTTTATATCTATATTATTTTTATAGTTATTATTTCTTAAAGTTTATTATTTTATTTTAGTTGTTATTATTATCACTACTATTATTATTATTACTCTCACATATAAGTTTGATATAATTTAATATTATTTTTTATTAGTCATGTTTTAATATATATATATATATGATGTTTATCAAATATTGATAATTAATAATTTTATTAGATATCAATTCTGTTAATCGTCGACTTTGTAACTCCGGCTTAGATGACTCATTTGTTTGTTGATTGTGGTCTCATGAAAGTTACTAGAAGTATGATAAGTGAATGGGCTCATGTCAATATACCTGAAGTCGATATCAGCAATACCATTTCATGGATTAAGACTCTCAACTACAATACTGAGTCAACAAAGGTTTTGGAAGCTATCATCTTCATTTGGTGGTGGAACATATGGAAGGAAGGAGAGAAACAATGTTGTACATAATGGTATTCAAGAGAACGTTACTAACATTTTCCATTCTATTGTTTCGTTATCATTCCTTTGGATTTCTAATAGAGACCGGAAGCATGCGTATAGCTGGAACAATTGGTTAGTGAATCCCATCACTAAAGGATGACTCGGCTCGTTGGTTAGGTGTTTTCTGCTCCATTGTAGTCCTTGTAGTTAATGTTGCGGGATGGTTATAGATTTGTTACTTTGTATTTTTCTGGAACTTTGTATCTATTTTTTAAGCAACTAGCTCCTTGCTAGTGGCTTCTTCATTAATAAAATTATGCCGTTCTAAAAAAAATAATTTTATTGGTTGTAATCAGATAGTTTTTAGTAATATCATAAATTGTGAGTAATATTGTAACTATCAATATATTTTTTTACTAACATCTTTGGTAAATTTTTATAACATGCGGGTTTAATCAAATAAGTAATAAAGATGGACCAAAACCTCATATCATTATTTTAGTGATATACTATATTTTAGACCCCTGTTCAACACTGAACACGAGGTTTACGTTATTATTAATATTAGATCTTCATACATTTAATTCATAAAAGCTTATAATCTTGAAGATATACGATTCTATGTGTTATACTTTGCAAGTTGTAATACAATAATCATATGTTCTTCACTGCCATTGTTAGCTGAGACATATTGATGGAATTGCGTAGTCATTCCATAAGGCACATGCAACAATAATTTCCATATATAGAACTTTTTGGAACCAATTGTACTCATAATGTGACATTATTATGAAAGATAATTAATAATTAAAATATAAATATACTTATGATCTTGTACTTGACATTCAAGTATATGTATTTGATCATGATGCAGGCCATAACACGAATAGGTTTATTTTCAATCACTTGTCATAGTAATAATTAGATAACAATTAGGATTGCTTTCAGGGGCGAAACTTCATAGGGGTAGGGGGTGTCCTGACCCCTCCAAAAGATTAAGGTTTAATTAGTATTTATCTATAAAATATGAGGACTGGATTACTTTTTGTATGCTATGATCTCTCCAAAGTACAAAAAGTTCATTTTAGCCCCTCCATGTGAACCTCTCAAGTTCCGTCGTTGATTGCTTTCATACTTTTTGATAACAATTTAGACTCTTGATTTGAGTGATAATTGTAGATTCAAAAAATTAAATATATAAACACTGTCGTTCCAAAAAAAACTTCTCAAGTTGATGGTTAAAAGTAAATATATATAAAAAAATAAACTTCACAAGTTGACGGTTAAAAATAAATACAAATTAAGTATTCATGGCTAAAAGGTGTAAATTATTGATGAAAAAAAAGAGTGTAAACTAATGATACTTTTTCTACAAATCAAAATAAATACTAATATAATAATATATATTTGGATAATGATTATTAGAAAATTTTAATTTATAGTTAATCTAAAGGGAAATGATATCCTCACAACACAAATTAGCCATCCACAACAGTTATTGCTTTACACAGTTATACACTGTGCAGTAAAATATATACATATGTTGTGGATGGCTGAAAAATGTTGTGAGAATATCACTACCTTAATCTAAATGATAATATAAATAAGAGTCAATTTGAAAAAATTAAATAATTTAATTAGTTAATAAATCATTAGTTTAATTGTTTTATAGTATATATTATAATTAAGATTAGGATAATGGACAATAATAAATGATTGAAGATCAATCACCATGACAAGCCCGTCAAGTAATAAAAGACAAATTTCGATATTCTAAAAATCCTAACCACTTGATCGATCGAAATATTCCAAAAGTCCTAACCACTCACATATCCCCTCATAAGCTGATTTGGGGTTTTCTTTCTTTTATGCTATTGATGATTAACTTGGCTTAAACTTTTAACTACTGATTAAAAAATGGATATCAGTTTTCAAAAAATTATTTATAGTTTGACAGTTATTTTAAAGGTAAGCAATAAATAATACGAGTATACATCAAATAAAAAAAAATCTCAAATATATAATGTCATTTTCTTTTTAAACTACCAATTAATAAAACCGGTTACCTGAAATAACCCATTGGTGAAAGATAACCCCATAAACTAACCCCCAGATTTAGAGACAATATTGGATGACTCAAGCCACCTATAGCTCCATTCTAGAAAATCCAATAAAATCTTAGCCAAATTTTAAACACTGGACCTTTTGAGTAATATTTGAATGTCTCGCTACTGAATTTGTAAGTATTAGCACTCTAATATTATCTTTAAATTCCAAATGTATAAACGTCTTCTCCAACACTCTTTTAAAGTTACAATACTACCATCCTAATCCCCACATGATCTGGTCACCTCAAAATATCAAACTCGCGTCTTTCAAACTTCACATGTGGGTCTAAGTTTCATTGGTAACAGGTACTATAAAGAAATTATTTTTTATGTCAAGTCAGAATCGAACCTGAGACTTTAAGTTCACCAAATACTTCCTTACCACTAGACTAACTCCTTATTGGTTGCCAAGTTTCATTTATATATAGAGGAAATAATGTTAAGGTAATAAATATAGTCAAAATATAGAGTAAGAATTTTAAGGTAAAAGTTGAAAGATTAAAGCAACATAATTTGAATTAGTGGTAAACACTTTTGTTTATGGAGATGGAGGTTAGAGGTTTGATCCTCATCCCATGCAAATGTCAGAGGTCTTTTTTTACCATTTAGGTAGAACATGGAAGCAGACTATCTACCTATGGAGAGATAATGTCTAACTACATCTTAACTTTTCCTATACACCGTTGAGGTATTAGGGCCTAAACCTATAAAAGATGGCAGTAAGCAGCTCTTTAGTTAAGAAATTTGAAAGATTGTCTTTTAAAAAGAATAATATGTTGAAAACTATGTATACTTTTTTTTTATATAAATAATAGTACATTTGCATTTGGACGAAACAAAAAAAATATCGGTTTATAACGTATAAAGATTTTAAAATTCTTTAAAGCAAGAAAATGTTAGCAAAAGCAACATTTTATTTTTGACTCCAAGTGAGTGTATGTGAATTATTCGAAGAGTTATCTTTACAGAGGGGTAGAGCAGGAGAAATTGTTATTAATTCCAGATAAAACAATTAAGTCGTTGTGTAAGAATCAAATCAAATAAATGGGATGACGCAACCATTTTCTGACTAATCTTTAAGTTTTGCAATTATGCATACAACTAATATTGATACAAAAGATATCAAGAATAACAATAACTAATAACTATAGGCCTATAGCATATTATCTAGCCAAATTGAAAAAATATATAAATAATTTAGTAAAAGAATTCTTTGTCACAGTTTAAATATACAAAGTTTAAAAAAGCTTTATTACAAATTACAAATATATATACGTGAGTGACATTTGAGGTTTATCCCACCTATGGAAGGAAAACTTGTGCCACTCATTCAATCGGCCGAGTGAGCATCCCGTAGTGAGAGCTTGAGTAACGCCGGTTGCATTTGAAGGGTGGTGTGAGGGTAGGCCTCATTTCATTACTTCCAAGGGGTTTTAGTACAACAGGAAACATGAAGGATGATCACGTGTCACCCATTTTAATTTCGTTCTCATTTAATTGTCATCTTATATATATATATATATATATATTTGTCAAAAGCTCGACTCGATAGATAAGTCAGTTTTTATTGAGAAAAACACACACACACACATATATATATGATATCAGAAAAATTAGATATCTTTATATATAACAATTCTGTCTAATAATCTCTCAAAACACATTAATTCTCTCTAATTTATTTATTTAATTTTATCAAATGTCATTATCAAACTTTAAAAATTTATTAAATTGGTTTTTTAAACTAACATATTATTTTCTTAACGTCAAACATGTGAAAGTAAAATATTTTTGAGAAACTTGTCGTATCATATATTCATATGCTTTTTAATATAACACAATATTCGCGTAATGTGACGATGATGGTGGGGATGACGCTCTGGTGGTGAAGACGACGGGCGTTAATGGTGGCGCCATGATGATTATTGGTTGTGTGGTGTAGGTTGAAATATTTAGAAGATAGACCTAAAGTGTAAATTAGCAAGTTAATATTTTAAGGTGTAAATTAGTCATTAAAGACAAATTGGGTAATTTTAAATAACTCTTACATTAAAAGGGTCTTATTAAAGACAATTGGATCATTTCTAATGTAAGTTTCTTGTAACTATTTTTCAAATAAAGATATGAAAAAAAAATGACGTGACACATATATAGCTTTCAACAGCGTAGAACACATTATGAGAGATGTTGAAGGGGCTAATGCGAAACTATCAATATTGGTTTCTTGTTCTTCTTTTTGAACATTTATTAGTTTCTTGTGTATTCTTCTTTTCAATCTACTGATGACACAATAATTTGTAAGCGATATATTTGTGATTGCTACATTTTACGTGTCCAACAAGCCCCGTAAATGCATAGAATCCAAAAACTCTATTGAAGGTTGAAACGAGGATAATATTTTCTACATAATTCGAGAGCCGTCGAACAAGATTTAACCTTGTTACTCAAGCTCGATCATTGACCTACTAATTCTATCACCCATAAGTCGTTAGTAATTAAAAGGGTTAGTTTTTATTTATTTATATTATTATTTATAAAGAAAGTTTACTCTTAATCTACTAATTACAAAATAATATATTACTATTAATCTACTAATCACAAAATAATCTAAACTACGAGTATTTTTTATGCTTTGAGTTATGATTGAATCTGATACTTTCTTTGCAAAAAACATAAGCTTTTATCAAATAGATATAGCCCTACATTAATTAGTTACATTAGATTATATGGTTTTCTACTTTTCTTTACATATTCTACCTAGTTTTAAACTTATGGATACCCCATGTGCGTCATGTTGGCACTAATTAAGGTTTATTCTCCTGTGTGGCTGTGTTTTTTCTTTTCTTTTCACTTCTTTATATATTTTTTACTCAACTTCACTTTATTCCATTCCAATTTCATTACAACAACTCCTTATATGTAGCCAAGCCACAACTATTCCCATATACACTAACTTAAAAGTTTTCAGAAAGACCAAGTGCAACCATCCATCCATAAACCACTTTAGAGATCGAGAAATGAAGTTCCAAATGCTTGCATTATTCTTCTTCTTCATTCTCCTATGTTCTCAATTCACATCCAATCTTGCTCTTGAATCCAAAGGTAATTAAGTTTCTTCTTAGATATAGTTATTTGTTATTTAACATATGTTAACATGCAAACGATTTTTATAAGCATTTTGTATGTTAATTATGTAGCGGAGAAAGACATTATTGACATGAATGGGGGTAGTCATAGTAGAAAAGAAGGCTTGAAACAGGAAGAATTAGTCGTGTCGAAGGCCACTGGTGGTAGGGGTTCAAGTGGTGGTCAGAACAACCGTCCTTCCGATACTAAGAAAAACAAAGCAACATCAATGCTCATAAGATCATCACCTTCAAACATTATTATTATTGGGGCTGTTTTCTTAAGTATGATCCTTGTTTTAAACTTCTAAGATCATGGATATACACAATCCCCAATATTATTTGTGTTGTATTTTTCATATTGTTAATTTCCATGCAGTTTATTTTATGTACTAGCTAGATTTCTTTTAATTTCTACATGTTTTTTTTTTTAGCTAGATTAGGTTTATACTAAAGATTATTGAATGCATATCATGACTATATGTTGGTTATAGTATTGTGGGTTTGATGTGATATTTATATTCTTTAAATTCGATTATCTATAATCTGTAATACTTTAAGTTATTATGGCCTCAAATCTCCTCTTTTAATTTTAAGAATCTTAAAACTATAAAATACCCTCTCACATATTACATCATATATCCTCTATCCCCTAATTAAAATATCTACAATAATCTTTCAATAACATTATTATAACTAGATAAACCTAACCCTAATCTCACCGCCGCCTCAATCTCACCGCTACCATCAATCATCATTCACCTCCAACATCTTACCGTCGCCATTATTGCTTCAGCGTGCTGCGCGAGTAACGTGCTATTAATGATTTACAACCAATATGTAATTGGCCTTTTAATTTAGGCTCGATCAAAGATTTAAATTCAAATTCAAATATATATTATAGCGGAAACCAAGTTGCACCTCAATTTTTTTTTCTTTACTTTTCTATACGTACTAATTCCTGACATCCACTACCAAAAAACCACATCAAAATAATGTAAGAATAACAAAAATTATAAACTATTTAATTATCCGGCAATATATACTAGTTCTTTTTATTATATAGTTAATAGTACGTGGTTATTAGAAAATTGATGATTTTTGTTAAGCTTTTACAAATAGTCAAAAGTTTCTTTTTTGTTGCTTTGTTATTTTTAATACACTCGTGTCGAAGCACAATCACCACAATCCTCCTTTTGATACATTACCAGTTTAACACCAAGGGGTTTATTTAATGTCATTTTCAATTTAAAATTTTCCCGTCCGTCTTTGATATGGTTTTCGTTATACTTTTTGATTTTATCTTATCTATTTCGTTGTGTACTATGTACATATACTATCAGTTATCGTTTATTTGATAGCTCAATTTAATAAAGTTTATTTGATAGCTCGTTATAATTTAAAGTTGATGATTTTGTTGTCATCAGGCTAGTTACTGTAATCGTGTGATTTACTGGAAACCCAAAAAATTTCATGTTATGTTTAATAAAGAATTAATAATGCAACATGCACAATCCTTCCCAAAAAGGCGGTGATCCATACATGATATTTTTTTTTAGCCGTATAACACCAAATACACTTCACATAATTATACTGCATAACAACTTAGGCCTGTGCTTATAAGGGGAGCTTCTTGGAACTTCTTGTCTGCCAACTCAGCATCAAATCACCAAGACTCTACCCAGGACACTCACTGTCTATAAAGAAAAGCTTCTTGAAACTTCTTTCGACATCATCAATTATTTTATAATTTATCTCACACACAAAAATACATCTATATATACCCCACACATATATAAAACAAAAAAAAAAGATAGAAAATTGCTGCCGACCCCACACATGTCCGTCCTTCATCTTCTTTGTGAGGACTCCCATCCAAAGACGCTCCACAAGGACGATTGGTGTCTATAACTGTCCGCGTCTTGGAGCTTCTTGGACGCTCGCCAAGACTCCCTATAAGCACCGGCCTTACGGCTAAAAGATAGTGGATGGATCACGATCTTTCCCATTCCTGAAATTGTCTTTTTTTTTTTTGGTGAATTATAGTCTTCCTAAATACAAATGCTAATGATTTGAAATTTTGAACATTTTCCTTATAAGTTTGAAGTTATATTCTAGCGATTTAATAAATCTTAGACCTAGATGATCATGAACTGTAGCCCAGTATTGATTAATAGGTTAAACCAACTTTATTCAATGACCTGTAGCCCAGTATTAAATAATAGGTTAAACCAACTTTATTCAATAAGGCTGGACTTGAAGTCTACCAGCCCTATTCGGCCCATACTAAAATCAGCATTTCAGCAAGACTGTTTTTGTTTTCTACAACAAAAGACAAGAAGAAATACGTAACAACTAACAAACTTTGTTAAAATAAACAACAGTAAAGGGAAAATAATGGTCTATATGGCATAAAAATATATAATCTTTAAAAATAAAAACACAAATTGGTAGAATCATCATTTGAAAAATTTAGTAGTTCTAACTTATAAAAGCTGTTTTTCTAATAAATTTTTATGAATAAATATTGTTTTGATGTCAAGAACTAAACATGAAACTTTGGGTAGATTTTATGGGTATATCTGGTAAACTAGCTAGTTGAAAGTTAGAGTTGTAAGTTTGTAGTCGGGGCTTTTACTTTATTACTTATTTTATTTTACCTAAAACTTATATAATAATAATAATAATAATAATAATAATAATAATAATAATAATAATAATAATAAAATAATAATAATAATAGTAGTAGTAGTAGTAGGAAAAATGATAATGACAGCCCTAAGAGTTGTCACTAACAACATATTACATGTTTAAAAACTTGTACATTATATATTAAAAACCGTCCCCTGATTTTTCTAACAACAAGGTACAAATTTTAATGCACCCAATTAGTTTTTACTGACAACCCTAAGGGCTGTAACTAACAAAACCCATAATAATAATATAAAAGGTTAGCCATCTTTTAAATATTAAAATTAAAACTAAAATTAAAGTCTAATAATTTTATTGCCAGAAAAACATCTTTTCCCCACTTCATATTTTTACTCTGTCAAAAGATTGATATCCTTGTGCTTAATGTTTCAATTAAAAAAGGCTTATTCGATTTCTTATCGTTTTTTCTTTCTTTCTTTCTTACTCAACTTTATATTATTCCCATTTTAAAGAGAACAAATACCCATGTGTGTTCACATTCCACAATTATTTATATCGAAATCAAAATATTAAGTATCATATACTAGCAAATTAAACCGTATGCATCAGCCATATTCTAAACATGAAGTCCAAAATCCTTGCATTCTTCTTCCTTGTTATATTTTCACAATTCATATGTGGCCTGGCTTTTCAACTCAATGGTAAGAAATTTTAACTTTTTACTTTAAATAAAAAGTAAGTTGTTTACCAAAAGGTTTCTTATATAATCAAATCCATTATAAGGTATTAATTAATTCTATGTTTACATCATGTAGAGGAGACACATACAACCCATAAGAATGGAAATAGTATTGATAGAAAAGATGGCGTGAAACGAGACGTATATGTATCATCGAAGGCGAATAAGGGGAAAGGTTCATATGGTGGTCAGAATAATCGTCCTCCCAATACTAAGGAAAACAAAGCAGTTTCAATGATAGTTACAAAGCCTGCATGCATTTCATATATGGGTATGAGTGTTATTTTGATGTGTATGATGCTTGTTTTTGACTTCTAGATAGTTGGTATGTGAACACTGCAGTTATGGTCTATTCTTGGTTTTTGGTTTTCATGGTGTGTTGTATGTTTTCATAATATGCTTAATTGCTTAATTGGATGGTATACTTAAGCAGATATTGTGATTGCTTATGTGTGTATACAATCATATTGTGGTTGTGATTGATTTATCATGAAATCTACCAATAAATTAAAACATGATTGACATGTTTTTGAAACAACATGTGGCATAATCCTTGATCGATACGAGTATTTTTAATTTATTTATTAAATTGGCATTTTTAGTTGTATATAGCTTCAATTTCCTTATTAAACTTAGAGTTGAACTGTAACTCTTGACTTATAGATACAAAACACATTATAACGTATCTTACATGATTGATCATTTTTATTAGTAAGATTATTTCTTTTTCTTTCTCAATTCTTCAACTCCTATTACTTATATTACTACTTCAAATAAGTTATTAACATGAATACTTTAAAGTTTAGAGGTTACGATCCAAAATTCACAAGGTTATAATTTGCTGTTATCAACTACTTACAAGTTCCGATTTTGATGTGATTGTAAAAACTTAAAATAAATCTAAAACTTTAACTAAACATATATATACTTATCATTACTGTTTATTATAACTTAGCTTTGATAATTGATTTACTTTAACCACAATTTATTTCATTCTCACAAATTAGGAGGCATGCATATTCAAAATTTCTTTATAATACAGTCTATATAGCTACCGTACGTACATCGTACGTGTATTTGAACTAGTTTATATGTAGGGAAAAGTGAGTGTGGGGTTATCACACACTTAAGTTGAGTGAAAAACCTTTCACATATTAATATTTTAATATTAATGAATAAATGATGAGCCCTGATTTTTATGGAATAAAAAATTAATATGTGAGAGGTTTTTCATCTAAGTTAGGTGTAAGCCAATGCCACCTTCACTTCCCCCTTATATATATATATATATATATTAGCATTATTATTTATGTCTTCTGTCAAATCAAGAATTCGTAAAACACAATTTTGATAGAAAAATAAGCTGTTACAACTTACAACCTAAGAAATTTTAGGGTATGTTTTGGTAAAGGAAATAGAATAAGAGATATTATTTTCTTTCATTTTTTAGACCATATAACAAACAGAATAATTCATTGAATTTTTCAATCAATTTTATTATTTTTTTTAAAATTTATCTTTTGGTTTCATTTTAATTCACTTGAGTTTCTCTCTATAGCAAATTGTCCTAATCAATATAACATCTTAGCTAGATTTAGGATGACATTGATATATATATATATATATATAGGGGTGAGATATTTTGAGACCACCTTTTATTTTAGAACCAACTAGGACCATTGATTTTTGTACACCATCATCATCTACTACGATATACAAGACTTTTTTATAAAAACACTAAGACTTTCCAGCGACGGGCCCACCATAAAATCATGTGTAAGTTAACTTACACATGTGTAACTTGTGTAAGTTACTTACACATGTGTAACTTACACATGTGTAACATGATTTTTTTGTGGGCCCGTCGCCGGAAAGTCTTAGTTTTTACAAAAAAGTATTGTATATCGTAGTAGATGATGATGGTGGTGTGTAAGTTACGAAAATCAATGGTCCATTTTGGACTTTTTTTAGTTGGTCTCAAATTATATTTCCCATATATATATATATATTCCTTTATAAAAATAATAACACTTTCTTTTCTAAATGTTGAATGTTACACATGACGAAATTACACATGTACTCTCTTTATTTCCTACTCCTTGAACACATACAATCCACACCTTGTTAGTATATGTATAGCATTGTGATTTAAACATGCTCCATTCGGGGGAAAAATAAGTGTACATCGGATGATTTTATAATGTCAATTGTATCTTCCACAACGCGCGGGACCATGATAGTTTTTTTTCATATAGAAAATCAAGTTGGAACTAAACTAGATAGACACGATAGTGTAGGAAACAATTAAAAACATTAATAGCTAGGGAAATACATATGTAGTGTGAGAGTGAGACTGTGAGCAGTACCGCCAGTACATAATTACATATGCTAGGTAATGTCATTCTTAAATCATTAGGTTAATTATTTAATGGTAAAGAAGTCTTTCATGATGGCTTAAATATAAGGAGACGTATATTCAAGTTTAAAAGTAAAGTTTTCTCTTAATATGTTATCATGTTTTTGGGCGGACTATTAGGGAGTTTTTCCTCCTATTAGGTATTGGGTGAGAAACCTCTTTAGCATGAACTCAGTTAAAACAATAAAATCTAGACCCTTCGTTGTAATATTCAATCCGCATCTTTCAAAAAAAATAATAATAAAGAAAAAGTAATGTCATTCTTAAAGACCACGATTATAATGTGTATATTTAATAAAATCCATGGTTAAATACAAATTTTTTTTGTCTTCCTAACAATTTCGCAATAATTATACCTTTATAATTGGATGGCAATTTAATAATATGATATTAGCCCATTCTCAAGTCCATTTTACATGGTCAATTACTAACGAGAATAAGCTAAAATTGCTCTCACACTCACGTTTAGTAATGCCCAAAAGCTGAGTTTTGGTCACATTAAGAACTGTGATTGACTGATAAGTTATTAGAGCATTTTTTTAAATATATTAACATAATCTAATGATACAAATAACTAAATAAGAAAGATAGATAAACGCGAAAAATATACAAAGAAAGCTGATTAGCTGGAGAAATAAAAAAAGATTTGATATGCAAGTATTAAAGCTGGACCAAAAATTTGGGCTAACTTATATAATCAAAAAGTTGCACAAAAATTTGGGCCTATCACAGATCTGGCCGTTCAATCGTTATCATATGACCCATTATTGACATATACAACTTTAAAAATACTTTGGTCAAACACTTACATAAAAAATATATAAGTATCGATGTAAATGACAAAATTTAAAATTTGTTAGTATTATATTACATAGTAATGTAGCTTTCATCACTAACTTTCCAACACCCATAGGTGACATACATGACTTAGGTTTCATCATAACTAGCTAGCATTACATAATATTTGGTAGCTTGGACATTGGAGTGCTATTACAAGAAAGGAGCTAGCTAGAGACAAGTTGCAGTTCAAAAAATAAACCAAGAGACAAGCGGCAAAAAGTCAATTTTAGATTCCATGTGTCAAGCAAACATACGATGATTCTAACGTTATATATCTCTCTGGTAAACGAGCACGATATGACAATTATAAGTGTGCATGTGTAAATTACCATGTATTTATATGGAATATATCCTTACCAACTTCATTTCCAATGTCATTTTTTTTTCTCTTTTTATATTTTTTGATTTTGCTTGTGCCTCTGCCCCTTAGTAACTAGAGGAGGCATTTTACTTTGAGATGGTGCTAGTCGATCAAGGTGAAAAATCGTGTAACATTATTGAGCATATAAATACACGTACCTTGCTAGTATTATCGGTGCAGTGTGCTAAACTAAGATAGGGCCGGAGATACACAACAATGCTCAAAGGTTTCCAATATCGTAGTGCAGCGCTGTTTGGTAGCACTAAGATATTGGAAGCCCTAGAGCACTGTTCAAGATCTCTATCGTTCATCGGTTGTTCTCTTGGTGATGGTAATTAATCATCTAAAGTTTTTTGATTAATCATCTAAAGTTTTTGGACATTATTTACAGCTAGAGTTTATTTCTTTATAAATCAACGTATAGATTATGATTATCTTACAAAACCCCTTTGAATAATTCTGTCTTTACATCAATTTATTATAGAGATATGTACGATGTTTAATTGTTCCAGGATTCTAGGTTACATATATGCGTTACTATGTGTCGATCACTAGTCACTACTAATATGTTTTCCCTTATTCTTATAGCTTTGGATCTTATATATATTGGGTTTATGCGAAAGGATGATGAAACATTCGAAGCTAGTAAATGACTTTTCATAATGAATTCTATCATATCGATTATTTAAGGAGAAAGTCAGTTAATTAAGCTATGATTTTTTATCAATTGTTCGTTGGTTAATTAGAACAGATACATTTCGCATAACTGAACTATATCAAGTTGCTTATTATGTTTATGCTTATAGAAAAGCATTCGATCTACAATAGTAGCAAGTGTAATGTAATTAAGCTAAAAATCAGCTTAAAACCTTAACAAATTGATACGTAGTGACTATTTCTCTTTCCTAGTTTATCTATTGATTATTCCACATCTCATCATCATATCTTATGATTAATTATAATTAAGTTGATTTTTAGGCATACGAGTTAAATTGATTTATCATTATTGTTTGAGGCCAGTAGATTTATTTTTAAGATCCTGACCAAGATATCTAACGCTCCTTATAATCAGTTTGTTATTTTCGAAGTATTGACAGCTTGCAGGATCCCGAACTAAGGATATTGAAAACGGTACAACGGTCACAATTTAAGATATCGAAGACTTAACAGCTAGAACTGGATACACCGCACGTTTCAATAAACAATTCAACTTTTCAACAGAATAGAGAAGCTTGAACGCGTCATTTACTTGGTCATCCATAGAAGTCGGAGTCAAAGAGAACAACCACATGTCAAAAGAGACTCAACGTTCACTTAGTTAGTCCATGCACGTTGCTGAGCAAGACCCGGAGGATCCCAGAAATTCCCGGATGTTAGTTACTAGGCTTTATAGCTTATAACTACAGTGTCACTGATCGATCTAGGCATACAATTTGCTCTCACTTGTGCTCACACACTTGCTTATTATTACTTACTGCATTCACATAGTTATTCGATAAACCACTCATTATTCATTTTCTTGTAAACTATAATGAATAGTAAAAGAACACAGATAGGAACGATTGTTTTCTCTCGAGTTTCTTTTTTTTTTACCTAAGATTCCATAATAGGATCAACGGCTTTTTTCTGTAAACACAATTTCTGTGTCATTTTCTTTATCGCATTCTCTTTATTACGAGTTTTCTCAAGATCACAGTCTTGATCTTGGGTCTATATTGTCTTGATCTTCATTATTCTTGCTTAATCTTTTTTAAAAACTATTTCTAAGATCTATGTAAAGGTTTTTTAATAAAATCTTTCATTAAAATGATTTTTTTTTAGCATTTATCTTTGTTTATTTCAAGATCACAAGCACCCTCACTTACAAATCTTTGATCACAAAATTATTTGAAGTCTTTATAAAAAATTATCTAGAGTAATTTTTGTTCAAAACAATTATCCATTTAATTACCTAATCTTTTCATACAGACATACAGTAACAGACTTGCCCCTCAACTCTACTAGAAAGTTAACACCATCGGATAATAAAAAATAATGATATATTTTATCAAACCATTTCTATCTTTACACATCACTAGCTATTTGAGTAATATAACTAACTGTCTTAATTCCTACTCTTGCATCACGTACAATCATTGACCACGATATAAAGTCGGCGATAGGAGAAAATTAAGTAATCCACTGTCGTGCATCGGGAAAACACGCTTTTTGTTATGCGATTTTACGTTTTCAATTCCTTCACCATAACAAATTAAAAATAAATGCAATTAAAATCGAGAAACATCATGTCATAAAGGTATTGTTAGTTTAATTTACCTGCTTATCATAGAGGGTTGTTTAGTTTGAAAATTTTGGAATATGGTGACTTTTTAACTAATAATTACCATCGGTCTAATGAATAGCATTCTGAAATTATTACAAAGAGTTTTCAAATTCAAATCCTCTTAGCCCTGATTTTTTCACATATCACCATCTAATAGTTAAGAGGATTTTTAGGCTATTTATTAGAAGGTTTAATCACTCCCCTAGTCCCCTTCATAGACTTATAAATATGTTTAAAAATCTGGTGTTGACACTTCAGATTATATGTGAAGTCCAGATAAAAAAAAAAAAAATTGAAACTCATGTGTCTAACCCAAGATTTTAGACATGTATCTAGGTTTAATAAACGTACAATTGTCACATAGTATATCATTACATTTCGGATTACATCATCACATAAAATAGTACGGACCTTTATAAAAGCTAGCATGTCATCTTTTCAAATAATTCTAGCCAATATATCTTGATTCTTTTTCAAATTCGTATATAGGAATCTTAGCATTCGGCTTCCAACCCTCGTACAAACAAACCTCATTCTCCATCTTTGTTTGACATTTAAACATAAGAACAAATTTACCAAACTCAAGTCGTCCGTATCTTATTGTACTAAAGCAAAATGTGTTTGATGGATGAAAAAGTTAACTCATAATCAGCCAAGTTTCTGTGGGGTCATAATCATTGTTCTAGCAGTCTCGTTAAGAAAGGTGTAACTTACATATGATTGCTCGGGCTAAAAGACTGAGAAAACGTAGTGTTTTCTACATCAATACGAGTAATATTCACAAACTGTCAGTTTAAACACAATAATATATTTATATAAAATAGAAAAGTTGGAGGTAGTTCCGAATTTGGCCATTCCCACCTCTTTACCTTTTCACATAGAATGCATTCACCTAATTAAATTGCATTAAATATGGCATATATGACTTCAATATGTACGTTTTACGCATAGATCGAGTCGGAACCTTTTCAAATGCATCTTTTCCAATGGCACGAATTAGGGCATATCCA
This sequence comes from Erigeron canadensis, assembly GCF_010389155.1. Classification (NCBI taxonomy): domain Eukaryota; kingdom Viridiplantae; phylum Streptophyta; class Magnoliopsida; order Asterales; family Asteraceae; genus Erigeron; species Erigeron canadensis. Next base: position 3,770,594 of record NC_057767.1, on the reverse strand, counting down.
GGAAACCATCTCCATTTGATTGCATAATTGTGTCTTCACAAGCTTCATATAATCATATTAGAAAACAACATTTATATATCTTACGTTTTTGACATACAAAAGCGAAAACCCTATGGTTTGTCGTTTAAAACCCTATGGTTTGTTTAATTAGTTCGAATAATGATTTTGAAAAAATTGAAATATGCATGAATTAAAATATGATAGAATGATAATTTGCATGAACTATAATCTGTTTGTGTTTTATTGTTGACCAGAATGCAATATAATTAATAATAATAATGTTCAAAAATAAAATAAAATAATAATAATAGTAATTATAATGTCAACGGGGTTGGTCGCTTATTAATAAGGTCTTTAATTTTGAGATGATTCACATGAGTTCGAGTTTTAATTTTCACATTTTTGGGGATAGAATATATAATAGGGTTTTTTAAGAGTCTTAAGTATCATCTCAAATATATGTATAATTTAAAAGTAGAAGTAAGATAAAATTATTAATTTAAAAGGAATAGTAATGAAGAATAATAATAATATTTTAGTAAATTAATATGTAAGTAGTTTTGGAAATTCACAAGAAAGGTATCATCAATTGCTATAGCTAGCATTACATGATATTTTGTAGCTTGAACATTGGAGTGTTAAGTTACAAGAAAGGAGCTATAGCTAGAGGCAAGCGGGCAAAGAGACAAATTTAGTTATTTAGATTCTATGTGTCAAGCAAACATACGATGATTCTAACGTTAATATATCTCTTTGTAAACGAACACGATGTACTTGACTTCAGTGCGCATGTGCATGAACACATAGAATTTTAACGGTGTCAATTACTATATGTATTTTGGAATCCTTACCAACTTCATTTCCTATGTCATAAAATCTTCCTTTACGTACTATTTTGATTGCTTTTGCCCCTTAATAGACCAGCAGAAGAGGCATTTTACTTTGAGATTGTGCTAGTCGATCAAGGTGAAAATCGTAACCTTGAGCATATACACTACTACACAAATTTGGGATTAGAGGCCGATTAATAGTATAGAGATTAGTTGTTATCTAAATATATGGTCTCTAAACTTGAGTAACTGGTCAATATTTTTAGAGACATATCAGTTTATAAAGGCGGTTGAATTAAAGACACGTTTTTGAAATTAGCTATTTCAATAAAAAAAAAATAAGTGTCTTTAAAGTTTGAACTTTTAGAGAAGGTTTTTTTTTGTTTTTGTTTTTTTTAACAGTCAGACATTATTCGACATTAAGGGACACCTTACCGTATAATGGTAAAGCCTTTGCACGTACACTAGACTATGAGATGTAGACCATAAGCCGTTACAGGTAATTTAAAGGAAAAAACCTCAGGACATGTCACTTTAGAAAGTCGAACCTATAACCTGAAGTAAACCAGAAATCACTCCAGCCAGTTGATCTAAGCCTTCTTTGTCTTTTTTTTTTTTAACTAAATGGTCTCTATTCATGGCATTAAATGCAGCTCACCAACCCCGAGTCTAGCGGAGCTACATTTTTTTTCCATAAAAGTTTAGAGACCGATTTATGTTTGATAGATTTGTAGGCATATTTTTAAACTATCAAATTAGTAACATATGCATCGTATATACTGTTGGAATATGATTACGTTATAATAAACGCATATCCGATATTTATTTAAGTCTACGGGGTTACACAAAATGACACGTTAACTTTATATATTTAATTAGTATATTATAGTAATATACTAATTAAACGATCACTTGAATTATTAATTAAACTATGTTAAAGGTTTAATAGTGTTTAATTAATTAAAGAGGAAGGATTAAATTATAAATTAGAAGTTTCCTAATTATACAAAGAGGGAGGGGGGGGGGGGGGGTTCGAAATCTTTGAGGAGTTTCCTAATCCTACTCTAACTTGTTCACCAAGTTAGAAAACCCTTATAATTAATCCTTTTAAATAGAGATCAAGGGTTAAGGGTTTTTCATTCATTTGAAGACAATTAGTTTTGAAAACCCTAAACAAATCTCTCTTTCTCTCTTCTCTCTCTCGTTCGGCCGTGAGCAAAAACCCAAAGGGTTTTCGGTTTTGGGGTTCGACATCAAGGGGAAAAACACAACGGGTTTGTGAGTTCGTGATCGGGTACTAGCATACGATATAGGGGTGTCAAGTGTTCGATCGTAGAGGGGTTTTAGTTTAGACCCTACAATAATAATTATTATTATTATCAACATTATTTGAAGTTTTGCACAAAGGTACACATATTCTATTCATTACTTTGTTAATTAATATGATTGCATAAACGTTTCTTTTTCGCTACGTACTCGTGATTTGTTATGTGTTTATGTTCATATATTCCAACATATACATCATCACACATGATAAAAGAAACCGTTAGGAAAACATGTCATCTTTTCGAATATTTCTAATGTTGATTCTTTTACAACATTTGAATACGGGAATCTTAGTATTCGGCTAGTCTTCCAAATCTATACAGACAAACCTCATTCTCTAGCTTTGTTTGACATTCAAATATAAGAACAAATTTACCAAACACAAATCGTCCGTATCTTATTGTACTTGACTACAATGTGAAAAAAAGTTAGTTTAAAATCAGCCAAATTTCTATGGTGTCATAATCATTCTTCCGGCAGTCTCGTTAAGAAAGGAGTAACTTGCATATGATTGCTCGGGCTAAAATACCAAGAAAACGAAATTACTTGTAAAGTACATAAGCTTCAACGACGTCTTACACGTGTAATAAACATCTATAATAGTATAAGAGATACATTGTTTTGACGACAAGCAATATGATTGGATTACCCGAATATATTACCATACATGTCGTCAAAACAAAAAGTCTGTAGTTTTAGAATAAACTGTAGCTCCTTGAAGTTATCAGTGATGAGTAGATTTTGCGTATACTTATGATACTATATATATAAACCATCTTTGTTCATTGTCTACTCTGCTCCCATTAATTTTCTTGTTTTGAGTTTGTGACTGCACACTCGGTATTAGTATTGAAATCCAACATTTTCTGAACTCTCTCCCTCAGAAGAAAACATATATATACTTCTTGTTATGCCTATTTAGCTTGAAGGAAATGTTACCTTCTGAGGGAAGGGGATCAGAAATTGTTGGCTTTTAATTTGATCAACGTATATTGGAGCATACCTGAACCATATATGATACTAAGGCAAGTTCTACTACTACTACTACTACTACTACTACTACTACTACTACTACCGACATTTCTAATATCGTTAAGATTTACTCACCCCCTATCTATCTATTAATCATTTGTCATATTCGTTCTAATATGTGTGACTAGTTTTTGCATATCTTGTTGCTGCAAATGCAGAATTTGGAATCCCCACGATTGCTATGATACATAGACCTTTTTTTACGTTTAATTGTTATTGATGCCTTATCATACCAGTTATTCGATCAAGAATATTAGATACATGCATAGCTGACATCAAGAGCAAAGACGGTCCGTGGTAAACATAATACTATGAAAAACAGAATTATTTTGGTAATAATGTTGTATACAAACACATGAAGACAATCACCAAATAATTTGTTGTTGTCATAGTCAACAACTAATCACAAATCATTCGTCTGTATGACCAATCAATGGAAGCATTACATATTCTGTCAATGCACACTTGAACCGACACAAAAAAACATATGAAGTACAAATTAACTTAATGGCCAGGTTCACAAAGTAAGAAGTTTTCCCTATTTAGAGACCTCTTTCAGTTTTGTGTTCACCAAGACATTCTTAAATATGAGATGTTGGAAAATGACTTTTTTTATGTCAGGAACCTCAATGGTAATTTTTATGCTAATATCTATGGCAGTGACTTTTTTTTTTTTAAATGCATTCAATTATAGTTTATGTTATATGAATAAGTTATATTCTGCTTATAATGATATCCCGTAGAGTCTAAAAATTGCCATTATTGAATTAAGGAGACGTGGTTAGAAGAATATGGATTTTTAACCTGGTCCGTGGTATACCTATTACTTAGCGCACTAATGTTCTTGTTTGTAACATCTTTACATATATCTTCTATATACGTCGGTCTAAATACTGTAAAAATGTTATAAGCATGAGATGCATTAGTTTAATTAAAATTTTTAACAACGGGCATATTTTCGACCATCTAGCCCCGAGCATTCAAATTCCCTGGGCCGGCGCTGAATGCGTCTTGACCCATTACCCAACTTCACCAGTCTATTTTAGCTATATTTCTGTTTATGCGGAAACAACTGTTCAAGCATGTATTACAGTCCAGTTAATAGTTAACCTTGATGACAAAACTCCTCAATAATAAAGTAATTTAGATAAAATATACTTATGAATTTGACATTAATCAACATAAAAAATTTAAGATAATAATTGTGATATTTTTATATATGCATGAGACAATCCCATAGAGTATACATGCTTCAAAGCATAAATAAAATTACAGATGACACATTCAAGGGTCTACACAATCAGAGCTAGCGCCTTTTGAGCATGTTTCACTGTCGTCTTCACTTTTTAGCCTTTGAAGGTTTGAGTTTGTCCAGTTGTGACCAAAATTCGTCTATCTTTATAACCTTGTGATCTATAAATCCATAAAAGAAAAATCAGGTAATTAATTAAGTACAAAATGAATAAGAAAAAGTTAAATAAAACATTAACTAGAAAGCGATAAAAAACAATTTTTTCTCTCTAATGTTTACCGGCATCAAGCAAATAGTCGTCATTTGCATCTGAATTTATATCATCACCATTCTCTGACTGAGATTCAACGTTACTCTTCCTTTGTAGCTGCTCCAAGGAAAGTTGTGGAAAACTTTCTTCCATCAATATTAAATCTACAAATCCATAACGATATAAGTATCTAAAATATCAAGACATCACAAAAAATAAAAAATTAACTCGAGGTCTAATCTTTACTGGTTTCTTTAGCAGACGGGTTTGCACGTTTATCCAGTATTTTTTCACCGGCGGGCAGATCAGGGTTCACATTTTTATCCAATATTTGTTCACTGGTTTCTTCAACTTGTTTTCCCCATATCTGCAATAAATTGTTATGTATTTAGAATTAAAAACATAAATGTTAAAGTATATGTTTAAAAGAGCCCAATTTTCTTACCTTGAGTTTCTGTTTTCTGGCAAGCTGCTCGGCTTGAGCAAGAAGGTGAGCATCTGTCATATTATTTGTTCGAAAGAAAGTCTGAAGCATTGCAAGACCGGCTTCCAAAAGTGTGACACCGGCATTCGTATTTGATTCCCATAGAGAACCCAAGAAAGTCCCATTCTTATCAACCGTTTCTACTTCAATCTACGACACCCAAATCAAAATACAAAATGTACTAAATTTAGTATAAACAAAAATAGATACGGTATACATGTAATACATAATATTAATAGGTAGATGAAGTTGTACCTCGACATCCCTCTGCATTAGTTTCCTTCTCATTAGTGAAATAGCTTCATCAGAATAAGCCTCCTCCCGACCGGGGCATCTAACACCAGATAATGAGAAAGTAATGCTGCACGCTTCCTTTGGAACATGAAGTTTAAATCGGTGGCCACTTAGTACGTATTCAACAATAGCAGCCGTCCTCCTGCTACGTTGCAAAGATGGCAAATACTCTTTGGCTTTCTTTGCTGATTCCTGAAATGATTACAGTTAGAAACAATTGAGTAATTAGCATTTACATATACACCAGTACTACTCGTAAAACTAGTACTATTAATCATGAACAAATAATTAATGTGAATTAGCTTCTAACCTTTGTTAAATCTTTAACATGCATAACTGGAGAATCTTTAGAAGAATGAATCCCCTTCTTGTTAGCTTCAGCCCGTGACTGCGCAGCAAGAAGTTTCTCGTAATAGTGTGATCTTTCCTCAAAATCTCTATGTCCAACGACAGTGCCAAAACCTCTAGAAATAATAAGTTCAGCAACATTTACACCAGTCTGCTGACCACCTGATGAGGATACATTCTCACTGTCCTTCCCTTGTGACAACAAGAAAACTGACCCGAAGCCCATTACTCGTGTATCTGTTGACCCGTTGGCTGTGGGGACCCGCCCAGAGTATTCCATTGAAACTTGTACCTAAAGGACAAGGTAACATATTTAAAATTATACTCTAATGAATATGCATTTAAAAGTAGTCTAAGAAAAGCTAGATATTATCAGCCAAATCCTCTGTTATTCATTTAATCTGACTATGTAGATAACATTTTACTTACATGACGGCCAATTAGCCTTGTTCTTAGAAGTTCCTTTGCTTCACGGGCATAAGGATCAGGCTTTACATCCATTATCGGATTTCCCATTTTAGGACACCTTGTGCTAGATAGGTTTACTCGCCTTTCTGAGGCCGGGCTTCCATATGGTACAGAGTCATCCGCAACAATGATGCAGTCCCCACTAACAACTTCAATAACCTTTCCAGTGAAGTTGTTTGAAATTGCCTTTGAATCCGTAGCTGGTGGAACATAGTTTGCCCACATCCTCAACTTATTCTTCTTTGCTTCAAGTTCCGCAGCCTTCAACTTCCATCGGGCTTCAAGTTCCATCATATTTGCACTCCACTCAACATACTTTGCAAACCCCTGAAAAGGCGCGATAAATTGTTTACACACATTTTAATCCATCGTAGTTACACATATATTATCTAAACATTTGTAACTATGAATCACATCTTACGTTTTCAATAAGCTCAAGTGCAAGGTCTTTTGCTTTTTCACCATCAGGATAATACACGGAACCAATTAAATTGCTATTCTTGTCAACACCCTCTAAGACAATCCGGACCTGTACATAACTTTTGTTAGTAGACCGTAAAAAACGAGAAAAGTTTATAAGGGGAGCGAAGGTAACAATTATGCATAGTGATAAAGCCACAACTTACATCTCGACTTAGTACACGAATCTCAGTATAATGTTTAGCTTCCCTTCCAAAGGGTTCAGGGTTTACTTCCGTGTTAGTTAATGCAGATGATTTAGTAGATTCATTGATAACCCTTCTTCTCATTGATGGTGCCTAGTAAGCAATCAAACAAATTAATTTAGTGTCTATGTTTAATTATATATGTATATATATATACAGTATATAAGAACAATTAGCAAAGAAATATTGATTACGGGCCATATATACCTGGATTCCAGCAACCAACACTTGAACAAACTGAAACTCGGGAAGCAGATAAGCATATAGGCAGCTCCCATCACGAACGTGCTCAACAATTGCTTTCATCGATCTTCCTTTATTTGCAGCTAAGAAGCCGTTTGCATCAAAATCGGCTGAAGGTGGAAGATTCCTGATGGCATCTGCAGTAGCACCAGGAGACTAAAACCAACAAAGTAAGCAACAAATATATACAATAAATTTTAACAAACTTTTCTTGATAAATCAAATTAGGCGTATATAAGTCATGGTAACGAACCTTGTTCCATAGGCCCTTGCCTTGTTCCCTGGCTTGTTCTTCGAGGCGTAGCAACTCAGTGTGCTCGGGAGTAGTCCCCTGTTCTCTAGCCTCCTTAACCTGATACCGCAAATCAGTTTCGTTCATATAAGGTGAAATGACCCATATGCCAGATTATGGGTAATTAAGAGATAACAAAGTTGAAGAACATATATATACCTTGGCCCAACCATTTTTAACAACTTCCTTAGCAATGTTTGTCGAATCAATGAAGACGCTGCAACATTCTCGGGAATAATTTGGGATAGTGTATTCTGTTTTGAATACGACAACCTATACATATATAGCAAACAGAAATAAGTTGATTTATACATCTTGATACAAGTTTTTGACATACAAAGATTGATTAAACACAACATGATTACATATATAAATGTTTGATTGTTTTCATGAATATTAAGTACTACCTTTCCTATACACAGATTCCGTAAAAATTCTTTGCTTTTCCATGCGAACTGTTCGTCATTGCCTTCTTTGCGCGCCTATACAGAAATAAATAAGAGATCAGTTCCTCAACTTAAAAAAGGATTTCATCAACTAAAAATTAAAACATAAAATAAAAAACGCTTATAAAAACCAATTTTTCGGTTCTTAAAACTTATAACCGTTTTGTAAACACTTTAATACTGTAGAGGTTTGTTACAATTAGGAGAAAAAATAAACATAATACAAAAGGGAAAAAAGAGTTTTTTATAAAAAGAAACCAAGACTCCCAATTGAAGTCAATGCGTTGACCACAAAACCAAATCAGTCAATCCAGGTACAAAAGATATATGGTCTAAGTTATCAAAAAAGGTCTTTAAAGAATTAATTTGGCATTCAACATAAAAGCTAAGTTTCAAATATCACTACAGCATTTGTTCACACTTTTAGATGAGTGTGAACAAATTAAAAATTTTGTATATTGAATTAAAAGTGTGTGGAAATTTCTCCACACTAAAAAGTGTGTAGAAATACTTTCATAATTATTTTGTCACACTCCATTTGTCCACGGTAACTAAAAAAGTTACCGTGAACAAATGAGGTGTGACAAAATAACTATGAAAGTTCACACTTTATACACACTTTTTAGTGTGGATAAATTTCCATACACTTTTAATTTAATATATTTCTACCCACTAAAAAGCGTGACAAAATTTTTAATTTGTTCACATTCACCTAAAAGTGTGAACAAATGCAATATTGTTTGTAATGTATCATACATATGTTAATTATCTTTGTCCAAAATTCTAGTTTTCATTGATATTAGACATCAATTGAAGCATAAATTAAACTTAAACATAAACATATATATGTATATATACCAATCGTGGCGCGACAAGATAAGCCAAAGCGATATTCTTCTCAGGCGGGATCTCGGCCCCCTTTGCAATCCCCATAACCACCATTGTATCACCGGATAAAACGGCCTTCACTCGGCCTTTCAACCATCCAGACGAACTACTTGTTGATTTTGCCATAACTATCTAAACTTCACTTCTTAATATCTACAAATTATACACAACAAAAGAAAATTAAAGTAGCTCTATATATATTCATGTAACATGCATCAATATATACAAGAATTTTACATATATGGCTAATATATGTATTATTGGCTAGTAACTTATAAGTAATTGATCAACTAATTAAATCTTATCTACTGAACAAAATAAATAAATTACTACCTCAAACGTACTTTTGGAGAAAGCTCTTAAACCTTTGATCGAGGTTCTCGTAACTTAATTTACGAGGATACGAAACTCTAATTAATTAATCTACTCATACTTTTTTAGGTTTATTATGTGTACGTACGCGCATTAATGATCAAGTATATATATAGGTAGATTTCGGACATTCATATGGAAACCAAATATGTATCAAACTCTAATTAATACCCTTCTTTTATTTTTTTACGGAGTATTTACAAAATTTCATTAATATAATATAGTAATAATTAATTAATAAAATACAATATTATATGATGAAAAATAAAAAATACGGAGTAATAATAATTATAAAAAAATTTATTTAAATGAGGAAAGTATATTTTTGTTTAACATATAAAGTGGGTACCAAATAACAAATTTAGACTACTAAGTATATTAAATTAGTTAGTTTAGTTAATTAGCCCTTATATAGATCGTGTTGTACACGCAATATTTTATAAATATTTTAATTTTAATAATTGAAAAGTATTTTGACAATTTTGTTTATGTTCCACTAGCACAGTACCCGCGTAATGCGCGCGGTGATCATGACGGAGACGGTGCGGTGATGGGGCGAATGTTGGTGGTAAAGGCGACGTTAAATGATGTAGATAATTGATGTAAAATAACTGATATAAAAGGTTAATAGAGCTATTTTAAAAATAAAAAACTAATAGTGTAATTTAATTACTTTAACATCAATTACTTTACATTCAACACCATTATATTGTCGCCCCTACCACCCCGCGCCATTATCATCATCGCGGCCGAATTGTACGGACATATGACTCGTGTATATAAACCAATTTAAGGTTATTTGCATAAAGTATTTCCACTACAAATTATATCACAATTCTCCACGCTTTTAGTTAACAATTTGTTCATGCTTTTATCTATGTAAAATTATATTGAACTACAAGTGTGTAAAAAATTATTCACACTAAAAATTGTGATATTAAGTGTGAATTTTCATATTTAATTTGTCACACAATATTTGTCTACACTAAATTTTTAGTTGATGTGAACAAATATGGTGTAATAAATTAAATATGAAAGTCCATATTAAAAAGTGTGAACTGTTTTAATAGCATGGATAAATTTTAAACACTTTTAATTTAACATAACTTTACACATACAAATGTGAATAAAAAAATTAATTTGTTCATACAAGCTAAAAGTATGAATAATTGTAATATTATTTGTAGTGTTCTTTTAATGTTCTCTCGAGATAATTAATTAACTAAATGTTGTAAACTTATATAAAATTGAAATAATGATTTTATGTCATATTCTTATGTATTTTCAGTTTAATTTCTCATTGATTATTTTATTTGAATCTTAATCAACACTAAGTGTAAGATTTATTATATTTTTATAAATTATTGAGTATATCTAAATTTATTAAGGGATAATGGCATACGAATGTAACCACCTATGACCAAATGGTTATGTAATGTAGTGACTTATTCAGGTGACTATGTAATGTATGCACCTATATTTTCTTGGTTATTGTAACATTCGAGAAATTTGACTTTTGTTGACCCGTTAGTTTTGTGTACATTTGATTAATAATGATCATTTACTCTATATATGATCGAGTTTGGCTATGATTTAATTGTGTTCAAGGTGAATATACATTTTATATATATATAATGATCATTTTTAATCAAGTTGTGTTTACATAATATTCAAGGTGTTTTATGAGATCGAATGGTCGTTAATGTAACGGTCGATTGCTAACTTGTGGTGTAACTAGATTGATTAAGTAAATGAACTATCCATGGGTCAACCCATATCCTAGACCCATATCCATGACCCAACCAAAGTCTTACACCTCTCTCCCTCTCATTCATTCATTTTCCTTATATCTTTCTCTCTATTAAATGCAAGAGCATTTAACTCTCTTGCACTCTCCTCCTTCTCTCTAAAATTAATACATTAAATTAAATGTTTCAAACAAGATTTTGTTAGGGTTATTCATCTATATCATCATCTTATCAACATATCAAAATTTGGGTTTATAAGTGCAAGAAATCATCCAATTCGGGTTATTTTCGGGTTTGACACTTTGGTAGAAGATTTGGTAAGTTAAAACTATCTCATATTCACCATTACATTTTTATAATCATGTTTCTAATCATATTCAAGTGTTTCCGGGTCACGAATTGAGCCAAAAGTCGAATTAGGGTTCTTGTTGATAAATGGGTCAAAAACAAATTTTTCTTGTTAATTTGATAATGGGTCGAAATGATGAAGTGGGTTATGCCCAACCATGTCTAAGAATACTTGTGTATACCTTAAGTGAGTCTTTTTCCCTTCAAAAATTGGTTTAGGTCGATTTAGGGTTTTGGTGTTCTTGGTGAAGTCTTGGCCGAAAATCAACATCTAATTGATGTTATGGAATGAAATTGTGGGTTGGGAATTGTTTACCCACGTCCATTTATGTGTGTTTGAGCTTCACAAAGTCGAATTTGAGGTTAAGTGTTAGTTTTGGGGGTTCATGGGTCGGTTTTGAAGGTCTTGGGGTAGTGTTTGGCTCATTTGGGGGCTGCTGGTCGACCAGGTGCAGACCTGGGCTTGCTGGGCAGTAATTCCAGGCTGCGGCGCAGTGGCTGGTCAGGATCCTTGACTGCTGCGCAGTGAAGAAACACTGCTGCGCAGTCTGTTACTGCGGCGCAGTTGGTGCCTTTATTTATTGAAACATTTCCTAGCTCGACTTTAGTTATCCTAGGATCGTCCCGAACTTTCCGAAATGTCCTCTTATGACCTTATTGGTGCTCTACACAAGACAAACCATTCGTTCAAAGTCGTGAGTCAGTTTTGGAACCAAAATTGAGATTTTAACTCAAACTATATACATATATATACATATATCTTTTGATCCGTAAGTCCGTTTTGGACGTATGACCTATCGTTGAAATCGTGGGAGAGTCTACTTTCTCATGGTATAATCCTTTTGAAGTAAATCCATTTCCATTTCTAAAAATGTCTTGTCAAAGTGTCTTGTTCTTACTCGGAAAAGTTGTTTAAGCGTTTGTGGGTTTGTGACTCGGTTTAAACTTACTAAATCAACTTGTTTAGGGTTATAGAGTTGACTTTGGTGATATTATGATATACATTCATAGGTTGTGGACTCGTAGCGGTCGGTGAGCGTTAATAACCCTTTGTTAACTCGTTATTGTTGCTTGGAAACCAAGGTGAGTTCATAGCCCCTTTCTTTACATGATTTTGGGGTGAAAAGTGTACATCGTGTTCATAGTTTAGTTTGATCGTTATATGTTCCTTTATGTATGTCATCAAGGTTGTGTGGTTGTTTGGCTAGTTTATCAAGGTTATATGCTCGTTTGAATCATGAATCAAGGTTATATGATTGTTTGGCTAGTGTATCAAGGTTATGTGTTTGTTTGAATTGTGAATCAAGGTTGTGTGATTGTATATGTTTGTATCAAGGTTATGGGGTTCATTAAATGATCCAATCAAGGTTTCAAGGCTTGGTGTTCGTTTAACGATCCCAATTATGAGATCATTTAATGACCCAATCAAGGTTTCAAGGTTGTATGATCGTTTATCGATCCAAATCAAGGTTTCAAGGTTTTATGATCATTTAATGATATAATTATGTTCATATCAAGGTTAAACGGTTATTATCCCGACACTTGTTTCTTATAGTCAAAACCTACGAACTCACCAACTTTATGTTGACGCTTTTTAGTACGCTTTTCAGATAATCAAGTGAATCAAAGACGTGATGGATGATTGAATTGCATGTGATAGGATTGAGCTTGGACTTTGTGGATCCGTGATTCATTGCACCCGTTTATGGGTTATGCCTAGGATCGTTAGCCATCATTTGGACTATCTCTTTTGTAAACTATTGATGGTGTTGTGCTCCTTGTGCATTATTTGATCCGTAACTTGTAATTGTACTTGAATTATGTATGGATTACTCAATCCTTGAATGCATTTAGCACCTCTACTTAATTTCCATGTCACGCTGAGCTTTTCTACTAATGCCTCAAGTTTCCACCTTGTTGGGGTGTTACAGTTATACTATGTAAGGTTCTTTTTATTTGGGTCAATCAATGTAAGAACTTATGTATTTTTTTTGGCTATACTATGTAAAGTCCGTACATTTTTTACATAGTATAATCAGGAAAACATAAGTGCATACATTACATAGCCACATGAATAGGTCATTACATTACATAACTATTTGTTCATAGGTGGTTACATTTGTATGCCATAAACCTATTTATTAAAGTATATCAGCTGAATCAAGTTTCATATTTTGCATGGTTTATTAGTTTTTTTTTTTTTTTTTTTTTTTTGAAAATTTAACTATTATTCACAAACTCCAAACAACCACCAAAAAGTGGAGTGGCAATATTTACAGAAATAACATCAAAGCACACCTTCTCCAGTCATCCCAAGAAACTACCCCATTTTTGTACCTAGTCTTATACCATAGAGTCTGATAGAGAGCCTAACGAAACGACATCATGGAAAATTCCATCCACACTAATCTTACCATTCGCAAACCTCTTCTCAGGGCTTTCCAAATACACCAAAACGTGATAGACACATTACTATGTAACACCAAGCTTTTTGTCCTCCCAGGCCTAAAATATGTATGCACCTCAAACAAGTTTTTGACAGTAAACAAAAAAATAGGGGGAAGATTGCACCGCATGCTGATCTTATTCCAAATAGCAAAAGATACCTCATAGGAAGTGTTCCGTAGTTTCATCTTCTTTGTCACACAATCCGCAGACCAAAGGTTCAAACACACAATTCCGATTCTTCAAAGCCATTAACGTCGGTACGTATTCTATCCAACCCCACTCTCCACATAAAAATGTTGCACTTTTTAGGCACCCATTTTGACCATTCGAACACAAATCTTCCATTGTAATTCCTGTCACTATTTATGAATTCCTTCACCTCTTTGACACTAAAAACCTTGTGTCTCTTTCCAACCCATTCCCATTTATCACTTCCATCATTTAAAATAAAAGTCTCCATCAATCTTTCAAGCTCTCTGTTTTCTTCGACTTCTACCTCTGAAGGCGCATCACATGTGCCTTCCCCAAACCCTTCAAATTTTTTTGAATCTAAACCAAATTTGTCACTAACCAAGCATTTTTTTTTATTTATCTTTTTCTTTTCTAAAAAGATGAGGGAAAATTCCCATCAGCAGCTCGTTACACGCCCACGGATCCAACCAAAATCTAATACTCTTTCCATCGCCACATATCCCTTTGTACCATCAAATTTAAACTAGTTCCAGCCGCCTTCACTTTAGTTACTGTTTTAACAATTGTAGCCCATACCCCGGCCCGACATCGACTTCTTATATGGTAAAGGTGACCAACATCTTTTTGTATTATGGAAAGCAAGAATCACAATATTCCTCCATAATTAAACCGTTAGTATCCGTCTTAAATCTCCAAAACCATTTCGAGCAATATTAGTGTCTGCCAGCCTAGCTACTTAATTAATCCCAGACCACCCATAGACGGGTCGCAACCTTTTCCCATCTTGTTTCTTTCATCCGAGCCACCCCATCAAAATCTTTTTATATTTCCTTCTAAACCTTCAATTACCTTGACGGGTGCTTTAAACAATTAATGAAAAATAGTACGTAGGCAATAATCAACGTCACTCTTCCACCAATGGAAAGACTATCTAGACAACCTCGATCTTTTTAAGAATGTCAAATAAAAAGTCCCAATTCACAATTCTATTCATATTTCCCCTAATACAAATGCTAATAATTATTATTGCATTATCACATTAATTTGGTTAATAAGCTAACTATTTATTTATTAATTTTATAAAGTAAGCTATTTTATATTTAACTTTTCTTACTTGACATTTATATTTAAGAGCATAATGCCCACGTGGAATTTTGTTTCAAGATTGACAATTTGTTATAAGGATATATATGGTAATTTAATGTTGTGTGGATGGACATTTTTGAAACCATATATATGGTGAAAAAGGCTTTTTGAGAAAAAAGAACATATGACATATCATAAATAATATCTCAAAATGCTTATAAAAAAGTAAAAATTTATTTTTGAAAAGTTTCAATGTCTCATATATATAATTGATATTTATTAAAATTTTTATTGTTAACTATGGAACACTGTCATATTAATGTTAAAAAAATAAAGAACTTACAAATTTTCTATAAAAAACTTTTTAAATATAAAAAAAAAGTTGTGGGTCGCTTATGTGTTAGATACAACTTTTTAAAGTGACAAAAAAAAAAAATACACTCAAGAATTTAAAGTAAATCAAATATCTAAAATTTAGATAATAATAATCGTTATATATTATGATATATCATGGATGAAAAATTACATAGATTATACATGCTTCAAAAAGCACAAATTAATAACAAGTACAAAACTACAAATGATATTCAAATGGATTCAAGCTAGAGTGCCTTTTGAGCATGTCTCCCTTTTGTCTTCATTTTTTAGCCTTTGAAGTTTCACCATTGGCATCATTCCATATCTGCATCAAATTATCATTATATTTAGAATTATAATAAATACATAAATATATCTAACACTATGTTAAAAAAGAGTTGTCCAATATTCTTACCTTGAGCTTCTGTTTTCTGGCAAGCTGCTCTGCCTCAGCAAGAAGGCACCCATCTGTAATCTTATTTGTTTCAAAGGAATTCTGAAGCCTTGCAAGACCGGCTTCCAAAAGAGTGACACCGGCATTCGTATTTGATTCCCATAAACAACCCACGAAAGCCCCATTCCTAACCGCTTCTACTTCAATCTCGACATCCCTTTGCATTAGCTTCCTTCTCACTAGTGACATTGCTTCATCAGAATAAGCCTCCCCCCGAACGGGGCATTTAACACCAGATAACGAGAAAACAATGCTGCACGCGTCCTTTGGAACAAAGAGTTTGAAACGGTGACCACTTAGTACGTTTTCAACGATAGCAGCCGTCCTCTTGTTACGTTGCAAAGTTGGCAGATACTCTTTGGCTTTCTGGGATGCTGTTGTAAGATCTGTAACATTCACAACCGGAGGATTTTTATAAGAATGAATCCCCTTGCCGCGAGTTACAGCCCCTGACTCCTCTTCAAGAAGTTTCTTGTAATAGTGATCAGTTCTTTCCTTGTTATTATCGCTATATCTAACGACAGTACCAAAACCACGATAAATAACAAGTCGAGCAACATTTAGACCAGGCTCTGCTGAGGATACGTCCTCACTGTCCTTCCCTTGAGACAACAAGAAAACTTGTGATTCTGTTCCATTTGGATCAGTGGATCCATTGGCTGTGGGGACGTATTCCACTGAAACCTGAACCTAAAGAACAAAGAAACATATGTAAAGTAATGAGATTCTAAATCTAGATATTTGAATGATTTGTTTAAATTGACTATATGTGACTTACTTGGTGGCCGATTAACCTTTTTCTCAGAAGTTCCCTTGCTTCACGGGCATAAGGATCTCCCATTTTCGGGCACTTTACGCAAGACAAGTTTACTCTCTTTTCTGCGGCTGGGCTGCCAAATGGTACAGAATCATCCGCAACAATGATGCAGTCCCCACTCACAACTTCAACTACCTGTCCAGTAAAAATCTTTGCGACTGCCTTTGGCTTCGTAGCTGTCAAGTTGTTTGAGACTGCCTTCTGACTTGGCTTTTGACGAGTAAGTGATGGTGGAACATAGTGTGTCCACATCCTCAACTTATTCTTCTTTGCTTCAAGTTCCGTGTCCCTCAACGCCTTCTGATCCTCAGCTTCCATCATACTTCCACTCCATTGGACATACTTGGCAAACCCCTGCACGACACGATAATAAAATAGTTTAATACATGTGCTTAAACCCCACAAAAGATAAATACAGTAAGTGGTGATTACAATTAGAGAATTTGTAATATGAATCACATCTTACATTTTCAAGAAGCTCAATTGCAAGGTCTTTTTCATCTTCTTCAGCATCAAGATAATACACAGAGCCAACTAAGTTATTAAACTTGTCCACACCCTTCAAGTCAATCCAGACATCTCGACATAGTACATGAGTCTCAGTAAAATGTTTAGCTTTCAATCCATACGAATCAGAGACTTCATTGTCAACTGATGGTGCCTAGTTACAAATCATACAAATTTAGTGTGTCTGTATATATTATATATATAAATCTACAAAACTTATTTATAAATAACAATTTTATAACAACATACCTGGATTCCAGCAACAAACACTTTAACAAACTGATAGGTTCCTGATGGCAGCCACAAATAAACATAAAGACAACTGCCGTCACGAACATGCTCAACAATTGCGTCCATTGATTTGCCTTTAGTTGCAGCCACAAGGGCGTTTGCATCCAAATTGCTTGGATTGGCAACAGCTGAAGGAGGAAGGTTCCTAACGGCAGCTTCAACAGCCTCAGGAGACTAGAAGCAAGAACAAATTAAGATAAGCAATTAATTAAAGTTAATACCGATTATACAAATAAAGGTTAACAAACTTGTCATGATGATTAATCAAATTAGGGGTAAATAAGTCTATATGGTAACAAACCTGGTTCCATTGGCCCTTGCCCTGAAGCTTGGCTTGTTTTTCAAGGTTTAACAAATCATCATGCTTACGAGTCACACGTCCTCTAGCCTCTTTAACCTGATTAAATTGCAAATACAGTAATAATTAGTCTCATTGTTCATAGAAGGTCATATGTCAGATAATTAATTAATGGGTAATTGTTAATTAAGAAATAACAAAGTAGTTGAAGAACATATATATATATATATACCTTGGCCCAACCATTTGCAACAACTTGCTTAGCAATATTTGTCGAATCATCAAGGAGGACGCTGCAAAATGCTTTGTAGGTATTTGGGAGAGTGTATTCGGTTTTGAATTTGACAACCTATATATATACAGAGCAATACAGAAATAAGTTAATTGAAACAACATGATCTAACATGACATTAGATAGAATTTTAGATGTTTCAATATTGTTTCAAGTACCTGTCCAATACACAAATGTCGCAAATATTCTCAGCTCTGCCACGCAAACTGTTGGTCCTCGACTTCTCTATGCGCCTATATATCATGTATAACCGATTTCTAAGTATAAAAACATATATGAAAATTTAAAAAATTAAGAAAAACAGAAAAAAGGCCCTGCTTTTTCATTGCTGCTATGTATATATAGTTTGGATATATTTAAATTAAAAAAGTATACATGTTCGATCAAGATCTTCAAAAAAAAAACCAACACATTAAATTAAAACGTAAACATATATATACCAAGCGTGGCGCGAGAAGATGAGCCAAAACGATAGTCGTCTCAGATGGGATTACATCAGCGGAATCAGTAACTTCCATAACAACCAATGTATCACCGGATAAGACGGCCTTCACTCGGCCTTTCAACCACCCGCCGTTAGAAGAACTTGTTGATTTCGCCATGATCACAATATTTACAAATTTAACACAACAAATTAAGATAACTATTCATGGAACCTATATATGCATTGATCAATATATATATACATAAGTTACAAGTATAAAAGACTAACGCAATTTTTACTGAACTAATTAAATTACTATATACCTCAATTAGAAACCAAATAAACCCTTCGAGCTGCTACGTCTCTTTTTTATGAAAAAGAGATCAATTGCGAAACTCTAATTATTAGAGTTATGATGTGAATGAATGATCAAGGCCGAGTTTATATAGGGTAAATTTTGGACTTAAATATGGAAACGAAATATGTATCGAACTCTAATTCCCTTCTTTTCCTATTTTTACGGAATTGAACGTTTCCTTAATGATAAAAATAAAAAAAAAATTTATTTACATTCAAAAAGTTTATTTTTGTCAATTATTTAATGTGCGTGGCTACCAAGTAACGAATATTAAGTACGATTTTACGGAGTATTTGCTAATTTTAATGATAAAATAATAATAATGATAATAAATATAATAAGAATTTTTTACATTCAGAAAGTTGAATATTTTTGTCAATTATTTATAGTGCGTGGTAATTTACTAAGCATAACAAATTAGACGTAAATTCATATATATTTAATTTAATTTAATTAAATTGTATAAATATTTATACGCTCACTTTGAACTTGGTGGGCTTTTATTGTGAAAAATATATTTTTTTTTTGACTATACAGTCCTTAAAGCTATATTTAACATTTTACTTTAGTATAATATAATATATAATATAATGTAATAACATTAATTAATTAGTATATTTTAGTGATTCATAAGTGTTTGTGACGATTTTGTTTAATTTATCAATCTTTAGCTGTGTGGGACAATACAAATTTTATCTCAACATAACTTAAATATGTTAATTTAATATTTTTTTTTATAAAAAAAAGACATGTTACTGTATATGTAAAAGAAAAACTATGCATATTTTACTATAAAAATGTTGTATTTGGTTTTTGGTTCTTGAAATGGGAACGCGCGCGACACTCGACCCTTTTCTCTTTTTTTTTCCATAACATATAGGCTATAACTCCTCTTCTGACTACGAATGAGTTTGATGGGCTAATTTTCTCATGGGCTAATTTTTTCATGGGTTTTAAGATTTTTTATAATTACTTATCAAATATTTATGAAAAATAATATAATATTATTCATGGTATCCATATACTTAAGTACTCAACAGTTGGATGGAGTGAAAACTTTTGAACGTGGTTGTAGGCTTGTACTATTGTCTTTATATAAATATATTTTTATCTATTTTATAGAGTTTTTTTAAGCATTATGTTTAATTGTTTACGAAATTATTAATATGAGAGTAAACATATTGATGATGTTATGTTTCTGAATTCTGATATTGTCATTAAAGAAGAAAACGTACAAAATTGATAAATAAGACTCGCAACGTGGGACTTCCAAACTACCATACCTAAATCAATTTTAAAAGTCAACAAAAAAAATGTCACTCTTAACTAAATTAAATAAAAATTACAACGTAATATGCTAGATAAAAACAAAACAAAAAGAATAACAATATGGTATTCTTACACCCAAAAAAGCAACAACTAATTTACCACAAAATGAGTTACATTTTTCAGATTTTTATCTTTGTTTTACGTTAGACCGATTGAGTGAAAAGAGAACATGCAAAAAAGTAAACAGATTGCATTCGATTCTTCATAGAGTCATAAATATAAAACTATCTTCAATGGGGATGTTTTTGGGCGCCCTTAGATGCCCTTAATTAGGTGCCCTTAGATATCTTTTGCGGTTGAAATTTGTCTAAAACTAAAGATTTTTTGATGCATGCCCTTACCTAAGGGCATGCCATGCCCTTAGGTGCCCTTACTTATAATTTTTTTGTTTTTAGTGGAGTTAAAGAATATGTAAGGATGTTTGTATGGTTGGAGGTAAAATTATAGGATTTTAAGGATTTATAAAGATGTGTAAGGATTTATAAGGATATGATGTGTCAGCTCAAGGACACCCATTGGAGATAGCCTAAGTGAAAAGATGAGGGAGAGCAAGCTCGAGCCTCAAGGTTGTAGTGGGCCTCGTGATTTCATTTGGGAGGAGGGAAAAAGTCACTAATATTAGGCTTTTGATTAGAAGTCTTGAATTTGATATGGGCCTAAATGGGAAATTTTTTTTGAAAAGTAACTATCATTAACATATCGCCAAACTCACCCAAAAAGGGAGTGGCCAACAATGAATACAGTATTTACATCAATTTACAAAGATTGAAGGAGCTCCAATCTTCCCATGAAGTTCTATTTTTGTACCAAAGAAAACTAAAAGCTTTAATGTCTTGAAACAACTTTTCCGGTCCAATGGCTTCCCCTTCAAATTTCTTCTCATTCCTTGCCCGCCAAATACATCAACAAGCCACGAACACAATACCTTTGAAGATCTTCATGCTTCTCTTGTCTAGGCCCGCATACTTATCAATTCAAAAATGTCTTTAACTGGAAAAAAAATAGATAGGGCTAACCTTGCACCAAATGTCAATTCTATGCCAGATTGAGACTGCCAAATTGCAACAGCACAACACGTGTTCTATAGTTTCATATGGGAAAATTTTTTTGAAACGGGCATATTTCAAGGGTGTTTTGTCAAACAAGTTTTCGAAAAAAAAATACGAAACCAGTGAATCCGGTATTCGAAATACCGGATTCAAATATTTGCCTCGAATCCGGTATTTGAAATACCGGATTCAGAAAAAGCAAAATGAAACCGGTATCTGCAATACCGGTTTCGGACTGATGTGACAACGCTACAGTGTAACTTGCAGTGACTTAGTGGTGATGTGACTAAAGGCTTGCTTGTGAACACAAATCTGTCATGGGCCCCACCATTATTTATCTGTACACTTTCCCCTTCCTGTACCTTACTTGTTTATATATATTACGGAGTATATATATATATATATATCTGACATTCATAGCTTTGTTTCAAGGGGTTTCTTAAAAATCCATTCATTCTTTCAGTCCTCGTCGTTAACTGGAACAAGCATTCCAACTCCAAGCTCCGAGAATGGCAAAGTGAAGTCAACATAGTTTGATCTGTTCCACAAAATAGCCGCATCTCCACAAAATCGATATTTCCATATATATATATATAAGAGATAATTCAATGATTGTCAACAAGTTATGGAAACGACTGATCACTACACCGGGTTTCATTACACCAGTGGTTTTGTTTCATTACATCTGGAAAATTTACAAATATACAGTAATATATATATATATATAATCTACAAAGTTATAACCGAATGTGTATATATATATATTTGAAACCGGTTTTTGAAAAACCGGTTTCGAACTTCGTACCCTCACAACTATTCACAGTCACATCGCACAGTCACATCACTGACAAAGTTCTGAATCCGGTATTTGAAATACCGGAATTCAAAGATTCTTTTTTGAATCCGGTATTTCAAATACCGGATTCGGGTCAAAAAGTTGAATCCGGTTTTTGAAAAACCGGATTGACTGGTTTCATAATTTTTTTTTTCGAAAACTTGTTTGACAAAACACCCTTCAAATATGTCCGTTTCAAAAAAAATTTCTTCATATGGGCCTAGGTGGAAAATGATCTTATTTTCTTACGATTTTTTATGACTAGTAAATAATTCTCGCGCTTGGCAGCCGAGGGAAAACCTCAAGTAATTTGTATCTTGGGAGAGTTTCAAACTGAAATGAAAAGTAATTATTCAAAACCACTAAAGGGACCACAGTTGTAGTGTAATATATAAAGGGACCAGAATTGTGGTGTGATATATTGATGTTGTATAGACAGCATATATTACAGAATACTATGAACCATTACAAGGTTAGTAATTTCGGGGCCTGCATTAGATCATTAAGAAATAAGAAGTTAGAGTGTTAGACTCTCTATCACAGTATCATAAGTCTTAGATAAAGTAGATACCTAAAAATCAGAAGTTCACCAAAGCAATGCTATATTGCTATCACAAAGAAGTTGCATATAGAGCTTTGGCATTTGTCCTTGTATGAATCCTCTCCTTAGGATTTCACTTTTTGATCTATTACATTAAAAATATATAAAAACATGAAATAAGCTGAAAGTATGAAGTTACCTTAACCTGTAAGGATTTAACTAAGACTACAATAAACTTTCAAATAGCCTAGAGAACTAAAAGTACATGAAACAATATGAGCCTAGAGAACTAAAAGCACATGAAAAATGGTTTACATTAAAGATAAAGGATGAGAACAAATATACATATACTTAAATATGGAAATTCATGTCACTGTTGGAATTTGTAGTTCATTTAAGACTTGAGGGATACAAAGTGTAAAAGAGAATAAAGGAAACGACATGTCTGTAGAAGAAAAGAGGCGGCAGTTTTAGGCCTCACACGACAAAGAGACATGACTCTTCAAGAAGACATACCCATTCGCAAAGCAACGTGTTGGTTAGGGATTAAGCGCCCAAAAGTAATTAGTATAAATAGAAGTAGAACTCATTCGGTTTATTATCCAACCATGTAACAAAATATACAGTGATTGTATATATATCAATAAAGTGTGATTCTTTATATAAATCATATTCTTCATTCGATAATCATACCTGGGCATCAGTGGTATCAGAGCGAAGGTTAGAATTCGACTTAAATCTGGAAATTCATGTCACTTGTTAAAACTTTCGTATATCAATGTATTTCTGAAACGGTGAAATATGTTTCGATATGGTAGTACATATGGATCATTATGAAGTTGTTTTCATGATATATAATGTTGCTGAGATAACTTACTTGTTGATAGATGTAGTCATTTGATACTTTTGTACATATCAGCCTATCATAATAATTATGGATAAAAGTCATCAAGTTATATCTATATAACACAAAGTGAATGATATTGTTTAACCTGTTTTCCCGTTTGAATATGTAAACACCCAACTCGAACCTTCACTTCCAATTTTTTGCTATTCGTTGGCTAAATACTTAAACTAAGGAGTCTAGTTCTGTCGTGGATTGCTAAAAAGTTAAGTTCATAATTAATGGTATCATATCTTGGATCAAGAAGATGAGGGTCCTGCAGTTTATAAATGTAAATGATCAAGCTAAAGCGAATGTAATGTAATCCATATATATCCAGATTCTGTTGGAAAGATTAGCCCTCGTGTGTACCTTTTAATGTTTATTTTATATACGCAGCGGAAGACTAAAAATACAAACATGTATTATTTATAAAACTTGCACACGATTAATATTTCCTCCAGGATCCAAATACACCATGATAGTTGTCATAATAGATAAACTAGATTTAATACCTTCCAAGTAGATGAAATCTTGTGTGACAAAAACAATATTCAATAATATGAATATCTCTACAGTTGATCCACACGAACACCTCAAACAATACCCAAAAGCTGCTAGACCTTAATCACCAAACTTAAATATAAAGTTACCAAACTCTTAGTTTGGTTTCATTTTGATCTAGCCGTGAACATGAAAGGAATGAATTCCTTATGCCCCTTCTCTTTTAAAGCATATAGTAGTATATGTTAAAAATGTGTGTAGTACTAGACTTGCAACACCCTTTTTATAGAAGAGTTTGATCGGCCAGGCTATGCAAGTTGAGAACACCAAATCTCAATATAAGATCTCCATATCCATATCTAGATCTTAGGTGATTTGCATGACCCACTTTGATTCGATACATTGAACATAACATATCAAAATTTTTATTTATTAATTAATAAATCATCTTATCTATTAATAATTTTGGTGATCTTATATATGCATACAATATACATATATAACCGGGTATCTAAGTGTTTATTGTGTGTGACCCCGTAGGCTCGTGTGTAAGCGGTAGTATAATTTTGTGTTATGACATACACATTAATCCAACAAACTCTCACTTGTGTATGGCATAACATCTAGAAAATTACACAGACAATAATTGGTGTCTAGCGACACATCATTGCCCCCGAAAACACACGAGTGTTTGTTTTAGCTAAACGAACGATCATTATTAAAATAATGATTTAATGATTAAGTGTCTATTGTCTCTTTATTTCGGATACCCTGTTGATATGAGACATGGATCTAGTCATTCTCATTAGTCAACAAAATATTTTCTCGATATAGAAAAGTTGAATGCGATCACCAAGTTAGATTTGATCAACAATCAATATAGCTTGGACACGGCCGTGTAAATATCCATTCATTTTCATCGAGAGGCCCAGTGGTATCATACTCTCACTTAGAGGAATAAATTCTATCTTGATTTTATGCGTACATCATGCACTTCACATTATACCAAATGATGGCCTTTATAACTACCTTATTCAGGATAGCGTTTAACCATATCAAAGCATAATATGTCGTATATTCAGCAACCAACATAAAAATCTCAAGTCTAAGGACACAAAGACATAATCACTTCGAGATTCACTTTTTACGTCGATCCATGTAGTGACATCTCGTGATTGGGTCATTCCAATATTCATCAACAATGAATACATGTGAATTTTGGCCTCATCAAGTTAACTATTCACCATCAGTGAATAAAGCCAAAACTTCACATTAGTCTTAATTCATGTTACTCCCATAACATGACCGACTATGAAGATTTTGGAATAATCAACAATTATTCATGGATTAAACATGCTAATATAAAACACAGTAATATAAATGAAAACGATCATACCAAGTATATCAATTCATTAAAATAAAACTGCTTATTATTTTAAAATATCCAAATACTAAATCACAATTGAAAAAGATCAGTAGCATAGCGAAGTCCAATACTACTAGCATGATCATCATGCTTGTTGTGTGTCATTGGCTTCGTGAACGGGTCAACTACATTATCATCTGTGTGAACCTTAAGAATATTAATCTCATTCCTCTCAATGAATGTAGTCAAACTTTCGAAGAATGTGCTGACTACCTTTACGTACACGTGATTCTTTCGCAAGTATAATAGTACTTGAATTATCACAGTACATTTCCATAGGAGATTCAATGCTGGGTACTACCCTAAGTTCAGCAACAAATTTCCTAATCCAGACAGCTTCCTGAGCAGCTTCTGAGGCAGCAATGTATTCTGCTTCTGTTGTAGATTGCGCAACTGTGCTCTGCTTTGAGCTTTTCCAATCAACTGCCCCGCCATTCATGACAAAGACATAACCAGATTGGGACCGAGAGTCATCTCGATCAGTTTGGAAACTAGCATCCGTATAACATTTAATACTCAACTCTTCTTCCAAACCACCGTAAACCAATAACATATCTTTAGTTCTCCGTAGATACTTAAGAATGCTCTTAACAGCAATCCAATGCTCTTCACCTGGATTCTGTTGATAGCGGCTCATCAAACTCAAGGCTAACGAGACATCAGGTCTAGTACATAACATGGCATACATGATGGATCCTATAGCTGAAGCATATGGGATACCTTTCATTCGTCTTATCTCATCAGGTGTGATAGGACTTTGAGACTTGCTCAAGGTTATGCCCTTTTGCACAGGCAATCCTCCACGCTTGGAGTTTTGCATGTTAAATCTTCGCAAGATTTTGTCAATGTATGTACTTTGACTCAAACCAATAAGCCGTTTGGATCTATTTCTATAGATCCTGATTCCAAGAATGTAAGTAGCTTCTCCAAGATCTTTCATTGCAAAACATTTTCCAAGCCAAGACTTAACATCTTGCAAAGTTAGAATATCGTTTCCAATAAGTAGCACGTCATCAACATACAAGATCAAGAAGACTACTTTGCTTCCACTAGCTCTAATGTAAACACATGGCTCATCTTGGTTTTGAGAAAAACCAAACTCTTTGATTCTCTCATCAAACTTAAGATTCCAAGTCCTTGATGCTTGTTTTAATCCATAAATTGATTTATGAAGCTTGCATACTTTATTAGGATGCTTTGGATTAACAAAACCTTCTGGTTGAACCATATATACGTCCTCACTTAGGTGGCCATTCAGAAACGCAGTTTTGACATCCATTTGCCATATTTCATAATCATGAAAAGCAGCTATGGCAATAAGTATCCTAATCGATTTAATGCTCGCGACTGGTGAAAAGGTTTCCTCATAATCAATTCCTTGAGTCTTAGTGTATCCTTTTGCTACCAACCGAGCCTTAAAAGTGTTTACATTACCGTCTTACAATTGGGTGGAAGATCAATCATGTCAATCTTCTTCTTAAAAGTGTTGCTACCAACCGAGTCTCATGTCAATCTTCTTCTTAAAGACCCATTTACACCCTACTGTCTTACAATTGGGTGGAAGATCAATCAAGTCCCATACTTGATTATCTTTCATGGACTGCATCTCTGCATTCATAGCATCTTGCCATTTATCAGATTCAGGATCCAATATGGCTTGATGATCAGTAGAGGGTTCATCATAATCCCCTAGATCAGTTTCATCTGAATTAATTAAATAATTATACCTCTCAGGTCGATGAGGAGTTCTATTAGATCTACGAAGTGCAGGTGCAACATGTTCTGGCTCACCAACTGTGTGCTCAGTTTCAACATCTGGATAGCTAGTGCTTGCAGAAGGTATGTCACTTTGTGGTTCTTGAACTTCTTCAAGATCTACTTTACTCCCACTAACTTCTTGTAAGAGAAGATCTCTTTCCAAGAACTCAGCAAACCGAGCAGGAAACACTTTGTTTTCAACTCTGTAGTAAAAATAGTAACCCATTGTTTCTTTTGGGTATCCCACAAAGTTACACTTGATACTTCTGGGTTCTAATTTGTTTAAAGTGTCACGCTTTACGTAAGCTTCACAACCCCAGACTTTCAAGTAAGACAACTTGGGACTTTTCCCATGCCACAGTTCATGTGGTATCTTTTCTACCTTCTTGTTCGGAACCATATTGAGTATGCGTGCAGCAGACTCTAATGCATATCCCCAAAAAGACAATGGTAGAGTAGTCAGACTCATCATAGAGCGAACCATATCAAGTAAAGTCCGATTTCTCCGCTCAGACACCCCATTATGCTGTGGTGTGTATGGCGGAGTGAACTGTGAGACAATCCCACGATTCTTTAAGTGGTCCAAAAACTCTTGACTCATATATTCACCACCTCGATCAGAGCAAAGGGCTTTAATGGTCTTTCCAAGCTGATTCTCTACTTCGTTTTGGAAGATTTTGAACGTTTCAAAAACTTCATGTTTATGTTTCAACAAGTAAACATAACCATATCTACTATAATCATCAGTAAATGTAACGAAGTATGATTCACCATTTCTAGACATAGTTCTAAAAGGGCCACATACATCAGTATGTATTAGTCCTAAAAGATCTTTAGCTCTTTCACCTAAACCGGAGAAAGGAGCCTTTGTCATCTTTCCACATAAACAAGATTCGCATACATCAAATGACTCAGAGCCAGTTGATTCCAAAAGTCCATCAGATTGGAGTTTTGAAATGCGTTGTTTGTTTATATGACCTAGACGACAATGCCATAGATAGGTTTTGTTCAAGTCTTGCTTGAATCGTTTGGCAGTACAGGTATATACATGATTATTACTTGAAATGGCACCACACATATCAATTTCAAAAATATCATCACGTGGACAAGCATTAAAATAAAAAACATTATTCTTAGAAACTGAAATGCCAAAGTGCGTAAATGCAAGTTCATAACCAGCATTTTTCAAAAGTGAAACTGAAATTACATTGCTTGTAATACTAGGAACATAATGACATTGTTCTAATAAAACAATAAGGCCACTTGGAAGAGTAAGCTCATAGGTGCCAATAGCTTCAACAGATGCTCGATTCCCATTGCCCACTCGCAAGTCCAGTGTCCCTTTTTTCAGTTTCTTACTTCTTCTCATTCCCTGGATATTGTTACAGATGTGAGTGCCACAACCAGTATCAAAAATCCAGGAATCACTAGAAAAAGTATATAGTTGTATATGAAATATACCTGATTTGCTAGTCTCACCAGCTTTGCCCTTTTTCAGCTCAGATAGGTAGACAGGACAGTTCCTTCTCCAATGGCCAACCTTTCCACAATGGAAACATTCGGCGTCTTTTGCTGGGTTTTCTTTCTTGGGAGGTGGTGGAATCTTATTCCTGGCAATTCCTTTGCCTTTTCCTTTCCCATAAGTTCTAGGCTTATTCTTTTTAACCCTTCCATCCTTAATCATAAGGATGCTAGGATTGGAGGCTTTGGATGGAATATTCTGTTCAGCAGCTTTGAGCATCGAATGCAATTCTGACAGAGACTTATTCCAACCTTGCATGTTATAGTTCATGACAAAGTTATCAAACGACTTTGGTAGTGAAGCCAAAATGGTGTTCACAGCCAAAAGAGTCGGCATAGGAGTTCCAAGCTTTTCCAACCTGTCAATGTAGCTTTTCATTTTCAAAGCATGAGAGCTCACTGACTGACCCTCCTCCATTTTGCATGTGTGAAGAAGCTTGTGAGTTTCATACAACTCTTGATTTGCCTGTTTCTGAAACATATTTTTCAGCTCAGTGATCATATCATATGCTGTGCGATCTTCCATTTCCTTCTGGAGTTCAGGAGTCATACTCGCAAGCATTATTAAAGCTATCTTCTCTTGCTCATCAAACAATTCTTGATAAGCATCTTGCTGAGCAACAGTATCTGTCTCAGCAGGAGGATCGGGCAAGGGTTCATCAATGGTTTTCACCTTCCCTTCATACTTGAGGACAATCCTCAAATTGCGATACCAGTCTAGGAAGTTAGTACCATTAAGTTTCTCCTTCTCCAACAAAGAACGGAGTGAATTTTGGTTTACGTTTTGACTGTTTGCCATCTACATTAGAAGTAAGGTTTATTTTAGTATTTTCGATATGAGAACTTTAATAAATTATTTACCTAAGTTTTAATATTATAAAACGATTAATTATTAAAGTCTAAGATCCACATAGGGATTCCACAACTACATAGGGATTCCACAACTACATCTGTTGATCAGCTAGTAGTTATAGAGTCTATTGGTAGGTAGCGAGTACCAATTGCATTACAAGTGCAACTCTTAGATCTTTACGGGACCTAGAGATATGTGTAGTTCAACAAACTACTATTATCTACTGGCATGTTTATCCCATCCTTGCCTCGGATTCAGGTCTCACCGTGAACTCGATTAAGTCGTCCAATTTGTATACTGTGGAAATTTAGCCTAGTCTCACTCGAAACTAAAAATCTACCTCGTGGCTATAATTCGATTAGGTCTTACCGTAACCAAAAAATAACGAGGAGTGTTCACAAGCTCATTGGATGGCATGACTTAAGTTTAACGGGTATATTTTAAAAATTTTGTGTTAACGAATAAAAAAAAATTCATTACACTATTTGTTAAAACTCATTTTAACCGATTATTATATAGTTACTTATAAAAGAAAACTATTTGAAGTTTAACTTTTAAAATCATCAATTTTAAACTTTAAACTCATTTTATGTTTTTATTTAATGTTTCCATCAAAAACATTTTAGCATATTATAATCAACAATTATATAAATAAAAACATATCCATGCATCAAACACTTATAGCTTAGTCCAAAGGAAAACTCCCACTTAATCCAAGAACCAAGTGAGATTTTGTGTAATAGGCCAATGTTTTTAACTTAACTCCAAGTCTATCTTTTAAGCCAAATTAAAAACCTTTTTTTGTAAAATTTAATAACTACATTATTAAAAATTATATATGGCTTGTCCATGATTACAATGCATGGGTATAATCATGGATAAATTTAAATAATCAAGCCATAACTAATAAATTCAAATTTTATAGAGGTGATTTATTTTTCGATCTTATTTGTGCGCCATGAGGTTAAATCTGAATCAATCAAGTTGATTCTAAAAACCAAAAGGTTTTATTAAATACCAATACGCCACAAAGCTAGATCAAAAATAAAATCACATGACAACTAAAAGGTGTAAAAGTGGCTCTGATACCACTGTTGGAAAGATTAGCCCTCGTGTGTACCTTTTAATGTTTATTTATATACGCCGCGGAAAACTAAAAATACAAACATGTATTATTTATAAAACTTGCACACGATTAATATTTCCTCCAGGATCCAAATACACCATGATAGTTGTAATAATAGATAGACTAGATTTAATACCTTCCAAGTAGATGAAATCTTGTGTGACAAAAACAATATTCAATAATATGAATATCTCTACAGTTGATCCACACGAACACCTCAAACAATACCCGAAAACTGCTAGACCTTAATCACCAGACTTAAATATAAAGTTACCAAACTCTTAGCTTGGTTTCATTTTGTTCTAGCCGTGAACATGAAAGGAATGAATTCCTTATGCCCATTCTCTTTTAAAGCATATAGTAGTATATGTTAAAAATGTGTGTAGTACTAGACTTGCAACACCCTTTTTATAGAAGAGTTTGATCGGCCAGGCTATGCAAGTTGAGAACACCAAATCTCAATATAAGATCTCCATATCCATATCTAGATCTTAGGTGATTTGCATGACCCACTTTGATTCGATACATTGAACATAACATATCAAAATTTTTATTTATTATTAATAAATCATCTTATCTATTAATAATTTTGGTGATCTTATATATGCATACAATATACATATATAACCGGGTATCTAAGTGTTTATTGTGTGTGACCCCGTAGGCTCGTGTGTAAGCGGTAGTATAATTTTGTGTTATGACATACACATTAATCCAACAAACTCTCACTTGTGTATGGCATAACATCTAGAAAATTACACAGACAATAATTGGTGTCTAGCAACACATCATTGCCCCCGAAAACACACGAGTGTTTGTTTTAGCTAAACGAACGATCATTATTAATATAATGATTTAACGATTAAGTGTCTATTGTCTCTTTATTCGGATACCCTGTTGATATGAGACATGGATCTAGTCATTCTCATCATTCTCATTTTAAGTTTCAACATTTCATCAAAACCAAATTACATCAATAACCTACACTACTCACCGCTACCGCTACCGCTACCGCCACCTACACACCCGTCACAACGCGCGGATACCAATCTAGTACAATTAAATGGCAAAAATGAAAAGGCTTTAGTTTTAAGTTTTAACACATTAAAAGTTTCACTTAGGCAATATGTCAAACACCTTGTAAGCGTGACTTTTTAAGTAACCAGAAAATCATTCTTAATACATAAAAGTTGCCCATGTTATGAAGATTACTACAACTTCCTATATCACAATTATACCTGTTGTTAACTACTAGCATTTTACCCGTACAATGCGGCAGCGACGGTGTGGTATTGGTGGCGATGTGGTGGTGGCGTGACGGGTGATGACAATGTGGTTATTATTATAAAAAAAATTAATGTAAAAGGGGTAGTGTAGTATTTTTAGGAGTTGATGAGTGTACGTTGTAAATTATTTTATTAAGGGTATTATATATATTTTAAGTAGAAATGTTTAAGTTATTATATAAAAAAAGAAAGAATTAATTATTCATTTAGTATAGAATGATAATTTCTCATATAGACATTTTTATGAAAGAGAATATTAAAAAATGTTTGGAGAAAAAATGTAATAATTTTTATAAAGTAGTAGAGATAAAGTATAAACCCATCTACAACATTATAGTTGTTGAATCATAATTATACGAAAATCATAAAAATGGAGTTGTACCTTCTTTTGAGTGACTAAAGGCACTTCAAATTTATCAACTTTCTGTTGTTGATTTTCGGCTGTAACAAGTGACCCCAACTTAATTATGAAGATTGAAGAGTCTTTCAAGAACAGAGGGGACGGTGGTGGATGATGTTGATGGTGACGGTCAAGCGGCGGAACTTGAACTACATTATTGGGGGTAAAATCATGCATTCACGTACAGTTTTTTGCATCTATCTTTTATCTCTGACTTTCAGAGGGGGTAAAATCACACAAAAAAATTTTTTTACCCTTAAATAACATATAATTGCTAGATAAGACTCAAAAGTTTGGAGGGACCATTACCCCCTTTGGCCCTTATTGTCTTCCGCCCCGGTGACGGTGTCGATCAGAGGGGGAAGGGGTAGGGTAGGGTTGGGTTAAAAGATATCATGGTTTTTTGAAAGTTGGAAGATGAAGAAGGGGGAAAACTGATGTAGAAAGTGTGAAGAAATGAGAATTTGCTGGTTAAAATGTAAAGAAAAGAAAATGTTGTGGTCAAAACCAAAAATTTTCAAAGATTACTGTCCGTAAGCCTACTTAAAAATGTTAGTATACTGTATACATAGGAACTTCTAAAGCCCCTCGTTGTAAGGCTCCAATGATTTTCTTTTTTATTGTACAACTTAAAAATTGTTATAGGTTAAAATTCATTGCAACAATACCATTTACATAAATTAAAGGAGACTCTTAACTTTAAATGTGTCATAGAAAAATTTATCAAAAAGAAAATAAAAGGGTCGTGTGTCGATATGTAATACGCGAGTTAAACATATTATAATCTTAATAAAGGAGCAACTCGCAGTCCCTTTTCTAAAAAAAATCACCCGATCTATCCTATTTATCTTTCTCTTTTATTTACTTAAATAAAAACTTCTACATGATATAACTATAATATGTTTAATGAAATAATTTATAACATATATCCTTCAACTTTTAAAAGTAATTACTCTACCCTCTTTATATATTAAAGATTAATCAATATATATGTAAAATTTAGCTAATAATTGTTATTTTTTGAATATTTCTATATGTATATATGTGCATGAGAGAATCACATAGAATATTCACGCAGCAAAGCACAAATAGAATGAAACTAGTTTTGTGTAGTTGTAAAAATTTTAATCGAAATCTTCATATTTCATTCATACAATACGCTTTGTTTTGGTACATCTATATTATGGGGGTGTTTGTTATTGTGATTACAAAACAGATTTTGCGTTTTCAAAATAGATTATGCGTTTTCAAAACTGCGTTTTGAAAAAGCAGGTAGGTACATGCTTCTTCAAAACTGTGTTTTCGTAGCAGGTAATCACTTTTTCACACAAACACTCTTTTAGATTATTTGTGTTTTACGAACATAATAATCAGATAATCACTTCAAAACGCATTCCCAAACACCCTCTATATCCAAGAAGACAATCAAAGGCATCTAACTTTTGGTCCGGGGTCTTCTAAGAATAGAATTGGAATAAAAAAAATGAATGGTTTTAGTGTTGGCCAGGGAATCATATATGTACCAGTTTCATACAATGGGTAATGACAATGGATTCAAGTTTCCACTGGACCATGTAAAACTATCTACTGTTTACAATTTCTATGCAATTGCCTCAAGTTCAACTTGTACCAATAACTATTTATGGTGAAATGTATACATCTGAGTAATTCCACTTAATTAGTATAGAGTAGTAATGGACACACGAAGCATTTTACATGTATCGAATACAAATACACTGAATACAGAATTCTCATTCGTGTAGTCAATTAAGCATTTTACATCATATTGAAGTCAAAAACTTGTCTTTTCAGATACATTGAACACAGAATCCTCATTCGTTTAGTCATCAATCTATATCTATACTAAGTATATGATGCAAGTAGGGAGAAAGAATTGTATTCTTTAGTTTATTCATGGTCGGGCATATTTTATCTTTATAGTGTGGTAGGTCTCATGTGTAGCGACTAGCGAGAATCCCAAAGAGGCAAAGAGCCTAAGAATAATTTAAGATGTAGAAAATTACAGGGGCTGAAGGGCAATTCTACCATACTTCTATTGAAACTTTTGCATGTATTTAAGAGTCCCCATTTTCTTAAAAACATATCAAAACAGAATTCAAGCTCAAGTTTTTAATTTTTAATTAGACTTCAGCCTATATTCAGGTAATTTTTCATTACACTAAGTATTTAAATGTCATTTTGTGTTTAATTTATCATCCATTATCAATTTTAGGGGCTAGCTAGGTTTTAGTAATAGTTATTACATTTTCTTATGGGAGAATTTCATATTTGCCATTGGAGAGTTTATAAATATCATATTTGCCTAATTAAAAATCAAAATATCAAAAATGCCATTATTAAATATAAAAATATCAAAAATACCTAAATGTTAAAGTTTAATATTAAACTCCTCTGATTTTATAGAATGTATTTTCAATTTTACAAGGATGCCCCTTTTATACTAATCCCTAATTACATCGCATTTAGAGAGATCTACACTTCCCGTACTCCCGTGTTTTTTCTTCCCTCAATATAGTCAAGTTCGATGAACATAAAAGTAGCTCTAATCATAATGAGTCACTCTAATCAGGTTTTTCTATACTTATTTTATGTATCTGTTTTCAAGATGGATTTCTATTCCATTTAATCTTATAAAGAAACTCCATGTTTTGATCATAATTTGTTTCGTTCACACAGATTGATGATTGGTATTACCATGATTTGAATAGAGATTGGATATATGAGGAATTGATTGTTGTAGTGTGTACCTTCTTCTGTTTCTTTTTTTCCCCCTGTATTGGATTGCAATGTTTACATGATTTTGCCATATACATGTACCTTTTTTGGCTAATAATTCTTATCCTCAAGTAAAAATTACATGCAGTATTTTTTTCTAATAATTCTTACCCTCGAATAATATATCACTGTCAAATGAATTTGAAATTACCAAGCTGGGCACGCAATTTCAGCCATAATAATTTGTTTAAATAGCAAAAAGTCGTTATTAAGGATAACATTACATATGGACAATGATGTAGATTTGGTGAAATCATCCAAGCCCAGATACAAAAGACCTGATCTTCTAGTATGTGCAATACCAAATTGCCAAGTTACAATAACTAGTTTGATTCTTAATTTTATTGAAACAGCAGTTTGATATCTTTTCTGGTGTTGGTAAACTACTTTGAAATTACGATGGTGTAATTTTAACTAAAAGAGGGTATAATTGTAAATTGGAAATGTCATTTAAAGGATTTTAAAGTTTTATATTCATTAAATTTAATTATATGGGTAATTATGATATTTTTAAATGTTAATAATGGCATTTTTGATATTTCAAAAATTAATTGGATAAATATAATATTTAAAAGGTTAGTAGTGGCAAATATGAAATTTTGCCTTTTCTTATTAACCTTTTATATGATTAACTTCTTGAGTTTCATAAATGGGTCTAGACCATATTTTATATAAGAAATAATTTTTTTTTGCGCGGTTATTTCTAATCTCTACAGATGCTTAAGATCCCAGAACATCAAGTAGCTGGACACCATGCTGGTAACGAAACTCGTGGTCCCCTAGTCGACGATTCGGGTCATTTTTACAAGCCTCTCCAAAGTGATGAACGCGGACCCGCCGAAGTAAGTTTCTATGAAAAATTATCTTGCAACAAACATATCCCAAATCATATCCGTAAATTTTTCCCTATTTACTATGGCACAAAAATCATGAATGCATCTGACGGGTCCGAGCAACCTCATATCGTGTTACAAGATCTTGCTTCGTCTCTACAAAATCCTACAATTATGGATATCAAAATCGGGTCTAGAACATGGGTCCCAGAAGCTTCAAATGAACACATTGCAAAATGCTTGAAAAGAGACCTCGAAACCACAAGTGCTCAATTAGGATTTAGGATATCGGGCTTGCAAGTCTACATTAACAAAGAGGCCGGTTTTTATAAACCATCTAGAGATCTTATTCTTAAGAGCAACGTAGACGATGTTAGGGTGAATTTTAGGAGATATGTGTCTTCTAACCTATCTTCAGGCCCAGGTTTAGGCCCGGATCGTGCATTGGCATCGGATGTTTATGGTGGGCCAAATGGAATATTGGCCCAGTTGGTGGAGCTAAAGACATGGTTTGAGGATCAAACTATTTACCACTTTTGTGCTTGTTCACTTTTAGTCATGTTTGAAAAGAGGATGGATTTAGAAAGAATGAGTTCAAATGCACAAGTTAAGCTTATCGATTTTGCACATGTGACAGAGGGTAAAGGTGTCATTGATCATAATTTTTTGGGTGGATTATGTTCGGTGATTAAGTTTATATCAAAAGTACTTGAAGATATTGAAGGTAACAAAGAGCAATAAGATGAAGATGACCAATATATAGAGTTGCCAATTTTGGATGAAATCAAATGAAAGAGTCCATTCTTATGTTATTTTCGTATCTCTCTTACAAGAAAATGGTATAAGTAATTTTGAAAGTTATGTTATCATGTATCGAATATAGAATATTTGATAAATACTTTATTACTATATTTGTAAGAAACTTGCATAGAAATGTTAGCGTCTTAGCGAAACCTTGTATCGTACAGTAACACTGTAAAACATCTTTCTAATTTAGTGCCTGAATCACAAATTAGAATTAAAATTTAAAATTAGTAATATTTAACCATTTTTTAAAATAAATTAATAAATAAAGGGTTATAATATATCTTTTTTTAGGGGCAAGGGTGTAGTCGTCTTGTTTTATCGGCAAAAAACATTGACAAATCGGCATCCCTATAGCATATGTATTGGCTAGTTTTTGCAAGTTTAATCGGCTAGTTTTGGAAAGTTTCATCAACATGTTTTGGCTGATGCAAGTGAACGTTGGGAGCTTTTCATTGTTGACTTTTCTTTTGTCTTATTCAATTTATATGAACTTTGGGAGCTCTTGTGAATTTTATTTATTTTTTAAATTGGCAAAAAAAAAATATCTACTACATCACATTTTTTGGCAACAAATTAGTAAGAATTGGCTAGTTTTTTCTTGGACACATGACAATTTCTTATTGGAGAAAACTTATCAAAACTTGCCAAATTACCAAAGGTTTGGCACTACCCCTTGCCCCTTATATAACTCTATTAAAATTTTTGTCCTCTTAATGGATTCAAATTTACTCACAAATTAATTTATTAGTACTTCTCATATTAAATTCGGTTTTAACCTTTAACATCAGTTTCACTCTTTTTACATTAGTATATATTTCCGTTTCTTTACAAATTATTGAATGAGTATTGGTTTTAGTTAGAATACATAAAATATAAATTACATACATATACATTTGATACTTAGTAGTGCGCGTTTAGTTTTACTCCCTATATATAACACAAAACTATACATTCATTTCAATGGAACGATATGATAGTCTTTTCATTCCGTTTGGAAGAAGCAACATAAAGAGAAAGAAAACAGCTTCAAGACTTCCAAACTATCTTTCCAATGAAAAACAACATAGTCAAGTTTAACCTAAAAGACTTTTTATGATTACTGATCAAGGTAACGAAATAAATTATTTGTACACATAGCTATGATTTGTACCAAAGAGATCGAGTTCATCCCAGACAGAGGTCTTGAAGATTCGTACGTTCAATAAGCATGGTAGTTTCTTTAATTTGAACATCATTTTCTCATATACAATACGAGTATATCTTGTCGACTTGTCGACCAATTTTTTGATTTTCTAAAATTAATTTTCACTTTCAAGTTAAATTTTGGTTTTTTTTAACTCATTCAACTTTTATGTGGCACACTCTATACCACTACTTGTATTTTGTTACATTGCATCCACTTGAATTTTAAACTAATATATTGATATATTCGCCATATCACATCCGGTTCAGGTTTCTACTACGTTTTTTTTTTGTTTCTTGCAAACTTTTAAACAAACATATATTCATGACAAAATTAATTTTAATCAAGGGGTTGAAGGTTTACTGCAAATATACTAAATTAACGTGATCATTTCAACAAGAGAATTGAGACCTTGCAACACGGGTCCAAAACTTCTTAGTTTTCATTAATTATGTCAAAAAAAAAGTTAAACATGAAAAAAAAATTCACCCAATTAAGTATTGAATTAATTTTTTTGTGAGATGTGCCATGACAATTAATTTGTTTATATGATTTTTCAGTTTTTGTCAAAATCAATTGTTTTTGATACGTTTTATATTTAATTTGTGAGTTATGGGATTACCATGGTCTCCCTTAGCCACCACATAACTCCTCTACTCATTGAATTCCATAATGTTTTTCTTATTACTTTTGTTTTACTCGATTGTTGTTGTAATTTTGATTATTTTTTTTTCTGTTTGTTGTAATGTTTAAAGTTATTGCTCAACATACATACAAAGTTGTAATTAAAATGTTTGAAGCTCATTAAATGGTAAATGTTTTTATGCTATGTTATAGACAACAAAAATTATGACGTTTTCACCCGATCACCAACCGTATATTGAGCCGGTTTCAATTGATTTTAATAACATGAGACTTATAATTTAGTTATTTTGTGAGTAAATCAAAAGAATAAAAAATGAAACTTATAACTTATAGTCATTATGTCAGTGACATTTATATCAACATACAACACTTAACACTGTCACCACCACTAATAGTCGCCGCCATCACCATCCGTTGTTAACACCGTCATACCACCGTCGTGGCCACCACCCTAGTTGATCAATTATATCTTTCGATTCTTCAAATAAAACCTTATTTAAGGCATTAATATATTTAAAAATCTTTATATATATATATACATTTACAATCAGTTTATAAACATCAAAAAATAAATCTAGTTACTATACTATCTTATCTATACTATATCATAAAGTAAAAAAACCTATGTATAAATTTTAAGTTTCAACTAATACTTTCCTAAAATGCCCCTCATATTCTATATTATATTATAAAGCAAAAAACATATGTCTAAATTTTAAGTTTCAACATTTACTTTTTTAAATTTTATGTCTAAATTCTGTATTTACCTGAAATAACTATATTACTCTTTCTATGTTCTCAAATCTCAACAAATTATTTTTTTCTCTCTTCTCTATAAATCATCTGTTTTTTCCAATTCATTCAAAATCTTTTATCTCAAAAACCGTACATCGATAAATTGTAAAAATTATATGGGTGTTCTTAAAATTTCATACTTTTTCATTAAAGATGTCATTCGATATGCTTTCGACGAATTTTTAAATCCAAGAGTGAAGCTCATACGGCTAAAACATTTGGCTATCACACTCTATAACTTATCACATTCTATGACCTATCACACTCTTTGATCTATCACCTTATTATCTCACCGCCACAACGCGCGAGTACTTACTCTCGTACTATATTATAAAAAAATAACTTTGTTGGAAGTTACATAAAAAAATTATCAAAAATATCTTTAATAATTAAATCATATTATGAATTTTTTATATTTTAAAATATTTTTATTAACACCTTATTATCGATTATTTTTACATCAAATATCACTCTACCAACATCCCCACCATTCCACTGTCTCCATTATAACCACCCCGTATTGGGCGCCGTTTCAAAAAGAAATTTCGGCTCTAACGCCCGAACCCCCTCTAATTAAATAAAACCGCGCTAAACTTAAAACTTTAAAACACAGTCAGACTTCAGACTTCACACTTCAGACTTCAGAGAGAGAATAATGGTGATGCTGTGCTTTCTGTTAGACTTACGAACCTTACCGCCATCATTACTTCGAGATCTAAGACAGGTTCAATTTTTCAATCAATCATTTAATTTACAAATAATTTTAATTCATTTCGAAATTGATTCAATCGCCTAATCAATTCGATTATATTTTCGCAGTCGTTACTTCAGTTAGCCAATTTCTACGCGATTTCAAACCCTAGCGGTTACAAATCGATCTCAAAACCGAAACCGAATTCGAAATCACTCATCGATAAGATCGGACTTTGCTACGTGTTTAGGAATAGAGTTTCCGGTTCCACCGAGGTGCGTAATATATATACACACACACACAATGCGTAGTTTCGATTTATACATTATGTATTTGATTATATAGACTTTGTGTAATTGATTGATTTTTCGTAAAAAAAATAGATATAGAAGTTATGTTATTGATTAATGTGAATTTTCGCTTTTTTATGATTTTTGATGATGAACAGATCAAATACTGATTAAACTTTAGTTGTTTGTTATGATTTAATTCTGTTAAAAGTGGCTTAAAATGTTAAGGATATTCGACCTGATGTATCGGTAGATATTGTAAACAGAACACGTGCCGAATCAGCTATAGCTGTTACTTAATCGGTTAAACTGTATGCAAAAAGGATAAATTTCGTTGTTTCAAAATCGTAGTCCTGAATCAATGTATTCATTTAGTTTAATAGAAAAACATCAGATCAGTTGAAAATTCCAGGTTTTGGTTTTGTTTTTGGCCTGCAGAATAAATTCTTTCTATGCTTAATGACAATGTTAAGATTTAACTTGTATAAGGCTAGCTTTCAATT
Source organism: Erigeron canadensis (assembly GCF_010389155.1). Classification (NCBI taxonomy): domain Eukaryota; kingdom Viridiplantae; phylum Streptophyta; class Magnoliopsida; order Asterales; family Asteraceae; genus Erigeron; species Erigeron canadensis. The sequence goes on along the minus strand of NC_057767.1, from coordinate 3,729,730 downwards.
GTTTTGTGGTTCTTTTTTTTGTACCAGATGAAGGTGGCATATAGGCCGAGTGGAAGTTTCAGTCTTCGTGATTTTCATCATGCGGTTAACAACTTGCCTATTGATGCTTTCTTGCCAGAACTCAACAATAATGTAGCTGTGCCTTTTTCTGGTAACATTCCGTTTTTTTTTTTCTTTTTTTGTGTGTGCATATTATTGAATAAATGCAACTATCTAGCATACTTGTATCTAATTCATTTTGTGGCTTTATAGTTGACAGATGTCCACCTTAGATAAGTTTATTTTCCTCTGTTGACAGATGTCCACCTTCCAAGTGTCCTTAGCGATAAAGTTCTATACTCATGGGGAGGTGACAACACAGATGTTGGACGAAAAGTTATTGTTATTAGTGCATGTCTACTTGAAAACCTAGACTCTGTGACGAAGAAGACCTTGATAGTGAGCAAGTTGACTAAGTTGATCTTTGTGTCATTTACTTGCTACAGCATTTTAAATTTAGATAGTCTAATGATTCATTTGCCATGTTGAATGCCTTACTTATAGGATGCAGCAGACAAATGTGTTTCAGTGGAGTTTGTATTATTGGAGCAAGTGTCAACTGGTCTTGGTGATCTTTCCGAAGGCATGAATAACTTTGTCAACAACATAAGCGATCTTGAGAATTGTTCGTTACGTAAACGTCTTCCAGGTTGGTAGCATCCTTCTATTGTTAAAAATTTATCGAAGACTCTAACAGACTACTTCTTTGAACTGATAATAATCACAAAAAGCTGTGCTATACCATTAGGTATATGATCTCTGTAAATGCTAAAGAAAAGATAGCGGTACTTGGAAAAGTTATAGTAGTTAAGAGGACGTTGTATAGCAAGTGCTTTTACATTACGCTTTTGCAGAGGCAACGGTGTTGTGTGGGCTGGTGAAAGAATGGCTGCAGGACTTGAGGAACGAATCAGAACAACTGCAGGCTCGTCTCAATTTTAAGAAAAATGTTTTTGGCTCATTAAACCAAATATGCTGCAATCTGTTTTCATCTTTCAATCACATCATTGATGAGTTTGAGCCATGCCAGGTATTACGTTTTTATGTAAATCCTTAACTGAGTAAACTCACCCAAGTAGATCCTGTAGCGCTTGATTGATAATTCCTTGCATCATGTCCTATGTTTATGAGAAGTTTTCCTTTGAATATAGATGCTATCTATTGAGTTGACTTGATGCCATCCTTTTATCTTTTCTGGAATAGCATTTCTAATGATGGTTAGATTTCAATATTAGACATGCCCGATGGGATAAACAAGTACAACTGTACAAATTCCTACTTTATTGTGTCCACTTGATATTTGGTAAACTCGGAGTACCGGGAACCACATGGAATACCATTGGTCATTTGGTCTTATATATTTCTTTTTTTTTTTCTGCTTCTTTTAAAACTTTAATCAACACACTGTGATTACCAGGTATGTAGATGTCATGGCTATCCCTTGAGTGATGAACATGGAAATAAAATGAAGTTGACCTGCTGTCCATTCACTGGCAATGAGCTTGGTACACTTGACTTGATTGCAAATTCTATGAAGGTTGGCGAGCAAACAGTACTGCTTATGCCATCCTTTCACTTTTATACGAAGTTGCAGCACGTGACCGAACCTATTGACTTTAGCATCATTGACAGAACCAACTTAGGGTCCTTAAGCGAAGGTAGGCATCATATCTAATCATTACAACAAATTTGTATACCAATATGGTGATATCTGTATATCTTTGCATTTCAACGAAACTTTAATCAAATGATGCTAACTTACTCATTCTTGCTGCAGAGAAATAATTATCGATTTTAAATTACTTAGAGTGTTATTTTCTGATTGATTCTGAATTCTGTTATTCTAATTGTTTTCTTTATATTAATATTCCGATAGGAGTCCCAATGCTTCTTGTTGTTTACTTCCTTTTACTTGGTGTAACAGGGTTGATTGTGGGGACCCCCTTTGTTGTTGTGCCGTCTACTTCCAACGAATTGGATGACACTGACCAGGCAGAGTTAAACAACCAAGGTTGCTGAATGACTGCCTCTCTGGTTATTTTTTCAGTTTGAATTTGAGTAGGGATCCCAGATATCGAGCACATCTTCATCTTCCTCCATCGATGCCCTGAGTTGAATCTTGAAAGATGCAATTTTTTTGCAGTCTTCCAAGGGATTTGCAGTACTCTACATTCTCTTGATCAGGGGTTTGTTTGCTCATCCAAATGTAATATAGAGACTATGAGGGAGACAACATTCAAGTGTTATTACATACTTCTGCCTTCAGAAAATGGAGCAATGCTGCTTAGGGTAAGTTCTTTTTCCTTTTCCTAGATTGTCCGAAATGGGCAGGGTGGTTAACGGGTCAGACCGGTTGATTTTAGCACAGATAAAACGGGTCGGGTCTAGTTTAAATGCCAATGTGTTTTGTTTCTTTTCCATGGACTTTTAGTGATAGTTAATGTATTAACTATGATCAAAAGTGGTATTTTCAATATACTTGTATTGATTAGAATTTTTTGAATAAAGAGATTTAAGAATATGACCCACTAGACATAAGATATAACCCAGATTAACCCATTTAATGAGGAAACACATCAATTTGCTACCCTTAACTTCCTTGGTAAACTTAGTTCCCATGAAAGCAGCAAGTAGGCATTAATTATGCTTTATGTTTCCAGTATCCACCTAGGGGGTGTGTACTGCCGATTTGAGGTTTCCATGACATTGTGACTCTTGATCAAGGCTCATGAATTCTCTTACCTATTATCATTCCTGCAGAGACTTGCAGGATCAGAAGAAGTGATACCTGTCCCTGATGTTAGCCAATCATTTGAGCCTACAGAAGCTAAGGATATTAGAGCTTCAGTAAAAGCCTCTTTGCTTGAGGTTGGACCTTTTGGATTATTTGATCATATCGTATCACTACTTCAATAATTAGCTCATATAGTACCAATTACAGGTGGCAACTTCGAACCATTTGTAAACAAGTCGGTCGATATAGCTTATGTCTTTTGACTAAGATAAATTTTTTACCTAAAAGGAACGGGTCAAATGAGTCGAGTAGATAATGAAGGTCGAAGTCATTTGAAATGTCTTCAATTAATAAGCTTAGTAGACAAGCAAGTTCATTTCAATGTATTATTCTAAATTAACCAAAAGATAGAAAAGCTGTTTATTTTAGTCATAATAAGCTTAATTAGGGACATATACCTGTAATATCCTACAACTCAAGTGAATTTCGTATTCTATTATGTTGATCAGATTGAAGTATGCGATTACAATCCCATCCTGCATGAAAGGGGATTCCATCAAAAGCTAAATGTGCTTGTGAAAGAAAGCTTGCATTTTGGGTAGATATCTTCTCATTTAGTGACAAATTTACTTAGATAAGTTTACTAGAAATGGTAGAATGCAATATCTGAGAATCATTACTTAGCACTCGCTATATCTGTCCAGGTCATTACCTGCCAAATCAGAAGAGTTACCTCCTGAATCAACTTCAACTCAAGGAGAGTCATTAATTAAATCTGGACCTTCAAAGCAAGCAATGGATATAATAAGCGTTGAAGAGGAAATCCCAAAGTCAGATTTGAAATCTGAACGAGATAAAATCACTGCACGCATTACAGAAGAATGGGAGCAACTAATTGTTAATGAAATTCCAAATATCAGCTCTCCCAGTTGTGTTTCTAAACCCACATTGGATCATTTGGCCCATAAACCGCTTGAGAGTACTAAACCATTGGACGAGAAGACTTCAAGGATATTAGAGAGACTAGAAGTACCAAGAAAGCTAAAAGCTAAATTAGCTTCACCAGTAGCTATTTCAAGTAGTGCTGCCACCATTGATGCATGCATTCTGACAAAGAAGCCTCTCATTCCATTTCAGCCGACTCAAACCTCAGATACAGGAACAGTTGCAAGCCAGCCAATGAAACCCAACTTCCAAAGGCTAAAAAGGAAACATAGAGTGTAGATTGGTTCCACAAGCTGAGAGTTATGAGATCTGTTTGCTGTCTTTTTTGCAGGTAAGCCTTCTTTTACATATCATAGTATGTTTGATTCTTGCATGCACTACTTGATTGAGATTGATTTTGCGACATGTCTCTGGAATGCTGTTGAAACTGATTATAAATGATAAGAACTTACAGTCCTGCATGTCTAAATCCACATCTGCTATGTTAGGCCCTGTAACTCTATGTTATCAGGTGATTGTCTTATAAATAATCTGGTATTCAGTTAATAAACTGAAAATAATCGAGAGTTAAGAAATCAATAGTTTAGCTAGTATATTGTTCAAGCTAATTTTAACATACGGAAGGGTTAAGAGTTTAATGCTTAAGCGAGGTCAGTGTTCAATCGCTACACTTGAAGTACTCCAGAGTACAATAAGTTAATAGAGTAGTTCACTAGTCGATCAATAAACTGATCATTAAGATAGTCTAGGGTTCATATCTTATGAACTTCAAGTTGTTAAGAATCCGATTTTCTCTTGATGCTTATGACATCATCCTAGTTTAGTCAGTTGGATACTGAAATGCAGGATCCTTGAAACATATTCAGCCATGGGTCATGAGCTATGTATGCTATGGTTGGTCCGACACAAAATAACGTCTTCCTGATCTTGTTTCCTAAAGTAATGTGTCCGCTGATTAGATGTAGGACAATTAAATTCAAAGGTAATTTCACCCCATTGCTTTTTGGATGGCTCAATATGTGGACTATGTGTTATGTTTTAGCTCTAAAGGGTCAAATCAGTAAAAGGCAATAGGTCCAAAGTTGCCCAGAATTTATTGTTAATGTATGCAACTCACATGATAACATTATTTCAATAAATAGGAAATTGATATATCCTCCTAAGAAATTTGACAAACAGTCTCGGGTCATTCTTACCTGACCTCATTCGTGTATATAAAGTTATCTGATTTGGCACATTATCTGTCCTCCTCAACCCGTCCAATTTGTCAACTCTATTATAATCTCAATAGCAGCCACCACTGCCATTCAACTTAGGAATTTGTTTATGTATGGGTTTGATGAAATAATGAAAAGCTACAGTAAGAATGATTACTTATATTTAGTCAAAACCTGCATCTTGTGCAAAAGAAGACTTTAGAAGACTATGCCATTGTGGCCTTGTTATTATTACCTGTGGATATTGGTGTGGTAAACCTTGAAATTTCCACCCTCCAAAAAGGAACAAAAAAACATTATAATACTTAAAACCTACGAATTAGCTTAATTACAGTGGTGTAGAATTGAATGTCAAGAGGCGGTATCGGACGAGAAGATTGAATTCAAGTGTTGTTACTGTTTTTCAAGTCAAAAGAAAGCAAACAAATAAGAGTACGTAATATAACCCAAAATATTCAAAAGTGAAGCTGCTTTTTATTTAGTGGAAAATGCTTGATGCATCGTTACCTACCGCATTACTGGTAACTCCTACCTGCTCATATGTTTGTAAATTGTATTGTTTTGCACATGCAAGTATTAAGACACCTTATTTCGAAATAGTTGGATCATGACCTTGAATGGCATTATCATCTACAAATGGGGCCAAATACCACCAACTGTAATCCTTGATGACAAGATTAGTTATAAAACTAATTAAGTTTCCTTTTGTTTTTTTATAAATTTATAAGCATAATCCTAGATGATAAAAAGATCCTTGTTGTGGCTTCAAATTCAAAAAGAGAATAGTATCAGTTTATTTGTCTGTAGGGTTGTATTTAAAGTAGTCTTTTTGATAAGGCAAGTGGGAAGAGGGACTTGTAACCATGTTCTTCAAAGTAGTACCACCCAGGTGAGGGGCCAAATACCACAAAACTATTTGACATTAGTTTTAGAGACTTTTTTCAACATTTTACATTTTTGAAGAATTAAGAGGGTGTTTGTGATTACATTATAAAGTAATTAGCTGATTATTACGTTTTTCAAACGCAGATAATCTAAAAAAGTGTTTGTATGAAAAAGTGACTTTTGGCTATGAAAATGCAGTTTTGGAGAAGCATGTACCTGCATGCTTTTTCAAAACACAGTTTTGAAAACGCAAAATCTACTTTGAAAATGTAGATTTTGATTTGTAATCGCAATACCAAACACTCCCTAAGGATGAATTTACCACTAACCTATTAACAACTTTTTGAATAGGCAAATCAACGACTAGTTTTCATATAGTCCAACCTACAATATCAGCCAAAACTGTTTTGTCTTTCCACATATTTAAATCGTTATGCAAAAATAAAAAAGAAAAAACCTATCTTGTGCATCATTTGCAATTGTATAGCAAAATCATTTACAGCCTTTAAGCAGCAAAATCAATTGTAAAGATTGTTTCACATATTTTGTTTTGTTTTTTTCAAATCTAACCAGTCTGATCTATAAAGAGAAGAAAGGGACATTTTAGAATTGCAATAATTCTCTCCCACAAAGTCAAAAAGGATAGTTCCACTGGATCCCCTTGCTGATGATTTGCTGCCATGTGCTTAATTTAGGCCTTAAAAAATTTGGTTTAGTGCCTTTCCATAAAAAAAAATGTTGGTTTAGTCTCCACGTCTATTTTTTGACCCTTGTGGTCTCAATCCCAAATTTGGTGTTATTTTGTCATCATTTAATATTAACCGTGTAAATGGGAACCCGAAAAAAAATCTTTATTACGAATATGTGACTAATCTAATGTACATTAGAAATTTTCATCAGTCGACAATGATAGGTTATTATATATGTATCAAGATTTTTATTGATGCCTTTATCCCTTTAGGATGTAAATTATCTGCCCCGTTTGTTTATTTCTGCCTTCCATGTGACAATTTGGGTTATTGCTTAATATAATTAGTCAATTTGTACCATGTTTTAACTCCAATGAAAATTTTAAGAGGATCAGGATACAAGTCAAACAGGTCTGGTAGAAAATTACCCAAACTGTATTTTTAATGCATGTAACCTTATAAATCGGTATCCAAATAGATAAATTATAGCTGTTGTAATAGTGTCTGTTATCTTAACGCAGTTTCTATTTATAGTAGAAAACAAGGTAAAGTTTTCTGGATTAACCCAACTTCGGGGGACCTGCGTCTGTGCTAAAATTATCCGTTATGACCCATTATACAACCGTTTCATCTTGCCACAAGTATAAACACAGGGCAAAGTTATCATCTCTTCTGGAATGCTAATCTGATAAAAAGTACTCGGAATACTACACAAGAGAATTTTAACAATCCAACATTTAAAACCGACAACTTTTGAAAATGATATTCATTATTACTGTTGCAAAATTTGAGTGAAATATGTAAATCTTGAGTCAATATTTAGATGACTATATGGTATTTCTTTTCATTGCCTGCCACCATGCCTAATTGTATCATATTGTAATGTGAATTGTTCTTAATATTAATGATACAATGAAGGGCTTTATATAGCCAATATACAATACATGAATATGGAAATAATACTAAATCTAAGACATGACTTGATCGATGGACAAGAATATAATTAACTAATATACATAGTTTCCTTAATACGCCCCCGCAAGATGGCTAACCCGTCAGGGAAGCCCATCTTGGACTTGAACTCGAAATCTCGGACTTGAACTTGTAGATAACTTCCTTATACGCCCCTGCAAGATGATCAACCGTATCTTGGACTTGTAGTTGAAACATTGATCGTTGGCATAGCGATTTTGTTTTTGAGGTAGCAAAAAACCTGACGAAGGGGCTAAAGATTTGATTGAAAAAAAAATTAGGTTGCTCGTTGGAGCAAAAAGAGAAAAAAATAAAATAAAAGTTGTACGAATAGAAACCGATCACTACGGTATGGGCTTACGAATGAAATTGCTCGTTGAAGCTTTTAATTAATGAAACCGCCCACTACGATATGGGCAAAGATGAAAAAAAATTAACCGACCATTACAGTATGGGCTTATGAATGAAATTGCTCGTTGGAGCTTTTGATTAATAAAACCGGCCACTACGGTATGGGCATGAGAGGGAAAAAATTAAATTAAATTAACCGGCCACTACGGTATGGGCAGATGGATGAGATTGCTCGTTGGAGCAACATGAATTGAAACCGGCCACTACGGCATGGGCAGAGAGGAAAAAAAAAAACCAACCACTATGGTATGGGTATAAGAGAAAAAAAAATTAAAAAAATTAATCAGATACTACGATATGGGCAGTGATGAAATTGTGGAAACTTTTTGCTCGTTTTAAAGAGTTAAAAAATCTGATAAAGTTGTTTGAAGTTGATTAGTTTTTTTTGTCGAACTAAGGCAAAAGAAAACTAACTAGGAGAAAACTTTGTGTTGTCGGCTATAATTAATTCCAAAGACATATGATGATTGTAATTGGTTTAATTGCTCGGTGGAGCATTGCAAAGGAAAAAAGAATATCGAAGATTTGAGGTGTTCGAACGAAGGATAACTTTAGTTTTACGAGGAAAAAAAAAATTTGATGATGAACGATTTTCTTTTTTTCCCGGAAGAACAATTTGTTCTTTGGAGCCGATTTGACTCTGAATACCATATTATGATGTGAATTGTTCTTAATATTAATGATACAATGGAGAACTTTATATAGTCAATATATAATACATAAATATGAAAATAATACTAAATTTAAAACATAACTTGATCAATGGACAAAAATATAATTAATTAATATACATAGCTTCCTTAATAATCATAAGTAATAAAACAAGAAGAATTAAATTGAACAAATAAAATTTACTTAATTTGACAACCAACCACCATGACGTAAGGATGACATAATGTCATTTACTATAACATCTTTCTTTAATTCTATAAAGAGCTTGATGGTGGATTCTACTTGTTAATTATTTGTAACAAATTTCCCACTAACTTTGCTGGCAGCCACAACAATCATGGATGTCCCTATACTCCTTGCATTATCCTTTTACAAATCTCATACTATGTTTATAAAAAAACACCATGAATAAAAACATAAAAAAACATTAATCTTAAACTATGGCACTATAGCAGCCTTGATCTTCACTTATCTGTACAGATGATGTATGTTTCTAGAAGGGGTATAATTTGTTGATGCAAAATAGGAAAAACTTCCTTAGAAGTTCTCTTTGTGAAAATCGAATTTGGTTGATGTCTTATGTGAGAAATCTGAAGCTAGTTGTTTTAGTTCTTTTGTTGGTGCCGGTGCTCCACAATAGAATACCCCTGCAGATTTTCATGAGACAGTAGTCAGATAACAGCACATATGACATGATGCAATAAGTAGAACTACACGTTTTTCTAAAATTTTGATCATATAATATATTCCAACAACATTCTCTTTATGATATAATTTATTCATTACGCGGTTTAAAAGCACCGTCTTTTTACCCTTGTTGCACCATTTTAACACGGGTAAACCACCCGGATCCAAGTTACCTGTGTATTTAATTTTATCGTGATTATCAACGTGGTGAATGAACACTCACAATACTACATTTTGATCCTTGGTTTTGTATTTCTACCTTTTTTGGCATGATGCCCCTTTCATTTTCAATGTTGTTGATGAGATTAGTTTATTAAAACTAACTGTTAAATAATCGCCATTATTAGTGAATAAAATATCAGCCACTATATAGGTTGTATTTTAGCTTTTAAGGACCTATCAATTTCTTTCTCTTAACATCTAAATTTGGCGCTATTACAATAAACTACTCCAGGTTATAGGATATCCCTATCCTTCTAGTTATGATACATAATATGACCTCATAATAATTTGTCCTGTTAAGATATAGTTTGAAAGGGACTGTGATTCGGGAACTATAACGCGTTTTATGGTTTACTTAGGTGCCTAATATTCAAAAGCCATCTGTAGAATTGAAGACAAACAAAGGTGTTTGGGTTATATTTAGTAGTCAATGCATAGATTGTCTAGTTTTGATCACTTTTTTCTTTTCGAAAAAAGCAAAACTTATGTATTAGTCCTTAGGCCACCACTCCACTAATACAAGTCACTTTAGACTTGAAATTTCCTAGTAGATGTGTATAAAGCTAAAAAGCATATATCTTAATAAATTCAAGAGCTTAAAGCTAATTTGGTTTTGGTTACATTTATTGTAACAGTAACGGGTCAAATGGGTAAAATATAACCCATTGTTTCAGGTCAACCTGACCCGAGACCAGTTACCCAACCCAGTGACCCACTCATTTTTGCTATATCTAGTTTAAAGTAAACCAATTAGACTGAGTTATAATTATGGACTGACCTATTCTGGAACCGGTATGATTAAGAGCAATCCTCTTGTAGACATTGCGCCAGTTGGGTTTTGCAAAATGAGACTTAACACGAGTACCCGAGACAACATCAACACCATTTTTGGCATGATTAAGTGACTGGAGCATAGTAATTAAGGCAGATCTTGCGTCACCTTCTTCGTAAACACTTGTACAATAATTATGCATCTCTATAACACCATTTTTGTCCATTTCAGCAGCCTCATTCATAACTCCTTTAAACCAATCGAATGAACCCTGTTCCCTAGTAACCCAATAGAAGTAAGCTCGTGTTGTTCTAAAGTTATTTGCACTTGTTGGCCCAGATTTAGTCTTTTGTAATGTGCCTCCATTTTCCACGGTATTTTCTTCCTCTTCTTTGGCTTTCATGTTATTTACAATGTCTTTCACAATGCTTATCATAGGGGTTGCTCCAATTCCTAACCCCACTAGCAACACCACATCGTATTTTTTATAATCTTGTGCTGGTGCTCCATATGGACCATCAATCAAAACTCTCGGGAAACTATCATAAAGTTTGAATTACGGATTACAATTGGGTTCAAGTTGAAACGAGTAAAAACAGCCTGGGTCAGATTGAGCCACAACACTTTGGGCCTGGTACTGCTATTTTTTCCTCACAGTAATTCATGTCTTACCGATGATTATAATAACAATATAATCTCATTAAATATGTAAATGCTGAATGAAACTATTTAGGAGGTTGTATGCGCTAAATATTGACTTTGAACAACTTTCGAGCTGTTTGACCGATTTTCCTTTTTCCTTCTTAGGTAAATCTTTTATTTGACCCGTTTGAGATGCAAAATAACCTATATCGACCCATTCATAAGTAACTACTAACTAGGTAAATTATCACATCTTCTATGTAAAGCATTATTTATAAACTTCTGGTACTTTCAGCAACCACTAGAATTTTTTCTTTATTAAGCTTTTGTGTAAGGTCTAGGTGAAATATTGTTAGATCATACATGAAATATATTGCCTAAAGTTTTCTATATAAGTCAAAACAGAATCTGTCATTATTGAAGAAAATGAAGTTAGATGTTTCATATTTGTGTTTGGACCGGTGAATATATCCCCGTGTTTGGACCACAGATAAAAGTCCAAACCTATACATGATATTTGTGTTTTGCCAACTTTTCTCTAATCTGTTAAATGTCCCTGTTTGCATGATGTGGACAATATATATTCATCTTATAAAATGCTTCACAGCTAAATGCTTTGATTCTATTTCTATTTTTCAATCATTTCCAAACAGTAACGACTGGTAAATGGCTTTAATACTAATTTAGTTGTAATATTTGATATTAATATATGTATGATTATCTGAATCTATTAATTGTAACAAACTAGCAATCACTTACTTTGGATTTTCTCCTTGGCTTTCAGCTCTAAGGAGCCCACTTTTCCCATTACGTGGAGGCTGGCATACCTACCATAGACCAAAAGACACATGTTAGGTGATGATTAACCAGCATATATCTCATAAAGGACCAATAAGTTACCAACTTGGATAACAAACAGTAAGAGTATATTTGGTTTGAGTACATGAGTGTCATGGTGAATGGGTATATTTGGTTTAAGGTTATGGTCGAGACGATACACAACTAAAAGGTTGAGTTTAGGATCTCATTGCCATTCCCGTGCCACTATGTTATCAAAATCATACGCATAATGATTCATTATTAGAAAACAAACACCCCCCTAAGTAACACGTTGTTTACCTCTGAAAAGACTGTTTTTAGTTGCCTGGTCCAATCACCGAGAGTCCGAATATGCACGCTCAAGTAGTCATCTCCAGGGGCAGAAGTGATGGAAAATGGGTGCCTGTGGACATGAAGTTAGTGGATTATATTAAATTTCTTTTTCATTTAGGTCATATCCCATAAGTTGCAAATTAACTAAGTTTTATGGTACAACTCACCATTCAAATGGAGAGACAGCAGCACAGTTGACAAACATGTATTGTCCACTCTTGTATTTGAAGCCCTGAGGCTTTGACATATGAAGTGCCAACACATTTCCCGGATAAACAGCCACCTTTAAGACATTAGAAAACATTAGACATCTCATCTTATGTATCAATGACAGAAGAAAAAAGAGGTGGCAAAACGGGTATGTGTTGAAATGGGCTGGGTACACTTTTTGTTCAATTTAATTTCTATAATAGTCCATTAGTTATGAATAAAGACAACATTACTACAATAGTAACCTTTTTTTTTATATACGATCTAGAAGGTTATATTATTTATATTTCTTAGTATGGGTGTAAACAAGCCAAGTCATGTTGGGTTGACCCAGAAACGATTTTTGTCCAATTTTAAGAATTTTTTATTGATAATATATGCACTGATTATCATTTACAATGATATGGCTACAAGGATAACTTAAACTTTCCAATCAAATGATTTTAGAATAATAATATAGCTACAATTATGATCTAAAGCTATATTGATTGAAAATCAACTTTTTAGCAAAACTTTAACTTGTTTGGCTCGACTTGTAACCTTTTTAAAAGGTGTATTTACCCGTTTGACAGAAAAAAATAATTCAACTTGGCCCTTGCATGAAATAATTGGTTGTAACAGCTACTTCTAATCAAAAAGTTCAAAGTTTAACCTGAGTCTAAGAATGTACCTTAAGTATTTTGACTGGCTTGACACTCGAACGAAACGCCCTTATTAATCTCTCACAAGCATAGAGCAAGATTGGAATTGCTATATACATCCATGTCTGCAGCCAAAAGTATTGTTTAGTGCTGAGATTACAAGTTTATAGAACATTAAGAGGAGTAAAGGCAAAAAGCATAGAGAAACTAACCGTCTTCTTGTACCATTTCTTGGTGAGGTAAAGTTTGATCCCGTGAACTATGAGTAACCCATATACAATAACAAAGAGATGGTGGGAATACCAAAATGCATTAAACCCTGTTAGTTTCTTTAGGAATGTTGGTAGGTTTAGCTTGCCTCGTCGTAGCCATGGGGTTGCTAATGTAAAGGCGATTGTCATTAGTACTACCATTGCAATTCCTGTATACCCTTCTGCTTCCTTCACAAAATGCCAGTAATTTTTGGCTTGATCCCCAAAGTATTGTTGCATCGGTGCATACTCTTCCTCTGTTGCGTGAATTAGTCGAGGGAAGTCACATGTTAAATGGGAAATGGCATGTAACCCAACTCCAATACTAATTGCCACTGCAATCACCTATAACAATATGGTGTACCGAATAGTGTTTAGTAACTATAACAGCCTGAAAAACCTTCCAAATTTAAAGGTTCCAGACACCCACTAAGATTTAATAACATATTTCAAATGCAAGAATAGTAAGCTTACTTTGTGAAAGTTGAGATTGTCATCAAATGGAACCGCCACACCCAACCGGGTCTTGTTTCTCAACCATGTGATTGTGTTTCGACAAACAGGTAACAATATAAGGGCCATATTCAACTTTAATGTCTCTGCTGCTCCTTTAGCTATACATACACATGGCCCCAATACCTTATACACCGCTCTATCTTTGTATTGAATATATTTCCATGTAAACAGACCAGCCATCACCCCTATCCAAAGTACAAGGACCCAACATCTCTGCCAATTATCCTGTAAAAAGAACTTCAAATCTTCATACCATCTTCTTATCGGATTACCATAATGTGTCGATTTTAGCTTTTGGCTCAACATTTGGCTCAAGTTTTTGCTTTCTCCTCTCACGTTATGTGTCGGCGCTTGTAACAATAGCATCTCCAAGTTCTCAATCTGTTTAACATTAATAGTTGAACTTTAAACACTTTTTCCAACCAAATCCTACCTAATGTAGCTGTATATATATATATAAGTTTATAAATATATAACTTACCATAATGTAACCTTGGTTGTCAGGGTCTAGTTCTTCCATGATCAAGGCTGCATATTCATCTGCTTGTTTTTGTATATTAGACAACTTGTTGGCTGATGCACTCAAGCTAATAATCTGCATCACATGGGTATCAATAATTAATACTTAATCATTAAGACAAATATATTCCTATCTTCCACTAACCACCCTTTTATTGTTTTAATTTTGGACAAGCTTAATAATACTAATTCTTTTATAGAGTGTAATCCATACCTCCCTAACTTCATCTTCTGTTATCCTACCATCTGCATCTTTATCTACCCTGCATTAATAGAAATTCTATAAATTCTCCCTCAAAATAAATACAATTATATATATAAATAAATAAATACTGGGATTGAAGTAAATAATAATAAATATATATTTATTGTTTCTTACATGTCAAAGAAAGTTTGTAGCCTTGAATCAAAACTTTGATCAGCAATTTGGTCCCAAAATTCTTTCAGTTGTGCTTTGTTAATCACGTCTCCTGTGATATTCCTCCGGCGGCTAAGCGAATCAAATAGTTCTCCGGCAAAATCTTTGGACTCTTTGTTCATTCCTATCATATTCAAAACTCTCAAATGAATTCTCTACTATAAAATGAAGAACAAATGTTACAACAAGGTTGGTTTGAATAATGGTTTACCAATGCATTCGCCGAAAAGTGCACGTGGAAGTAAGCCATTGGTTTTTACAGTAAGATCATCAAACCGTTTCTCTAAGGCAGCCCATGCTGCACCACCCTCACTCTTGCTAATGAACTTGAGTCCCTTTAAAGCATGAGCTGCAGCGGATTTCGTTCTCTCTAAACGACCATGGGGTCGTTTAGAGAAAGAAGTCAATCGCCTCAGCTCTTCGGACACTTGCCTGATTTTTGCAGAAGCATTTCGCACCACTGATGACCCAAAAGACGACCTTTTTTCCAAACCTTTAGCCAACAAAGTTAGCTCAGGGTCTTCTACGTCCATACCACCTGCCGTCTTGACACTATGCAATGCCACCGTGTCATCCCGGACATCCAAAGTGATCTCAACGTAATCATCGTTGTTGCTAGACTTCATGGAGCCAACACTGCTACTTCCAGGAGCACCATCAGGGATATAAAACCTGGCACTTTTTCTGCCAGTTCTTTTGTTTAGCGGCCCACTCAATGGGCCGCTGAACCCTTTCCTGTCCTTTCTATCCACCTCGACAACTTCTGTGTCGGAGTGGTAATGATCATGACGGTTGTAATTTTCTGACAACCCATTTCTTCCATCATCTGTACCCATATTTTGCATTTAATTTGCTGATACAAATTAGAACAAAAACTTTATAAACAAGAAATAGGTGTGAATGTTAATATGATGAAAATGTGTGTGATAATATAAAGTTATGTATATGTTTTTGGTTTTGTTTTGTTGAGGAAATGAAGAATGAGAGGCCTCCCACTTATATGCTCAAAGCGTGTATGAGATTTAAAGAAGTCAACGAATTGGTTGTCTTGACCAGCAGAAGCTGATTTTATTTTATTTTTTTCATATCTTGTTTTTTAGTTTTTTAGTTTTAATATAATATGAACGCCTTTACAACCCATAACTGTATATTCGTTGTACGTCCATTAACTATTACGTGTGTATATATAACACTAGATAGATATATAGGCTAAAACTATGAATGAATCTGGGTTCTTTGGTCGGTACCATCTTCTGAATTTTTCTACATTATATATTCATCTATATATTTTACAGAATACTCTTATCAAACACCAAGCATAATTATCACACTGTCACTACATGTATGTATAACGACACTTAGCCGTAAGGTGTATGCATATAAAAAATGAGAAATACTATAATTATAGACATTTTATCAACAAATGTTTACAAACATGTGTATCATCGTCAAATCAACAAAGAAAGATAAAACATGATTTGGTGGAAGTTGTATTTACTAAAAAAATCAATCAGCTACCCTTATTAAAAATTACTCTAGATATAACAAGTGCATTATTAACTTTGTGAATTTAATTTATATCATTAATTTGGTATAATGATGACATCCAGAAGTAGATCATCATAACTTAATGACAAGATCTAATCTTAGTATTATTATTAATCAATGCATATGAAATGAATATTTTGATATAGCATAAGAGTATAAGACAGAATATATATGTTTAATCCCAAACTAAATCTCTTTATTTTATTGTTTAGCTAATCTATGGTCTACATATTTTATTATTTTATTTTATTTTCGAATTTGTAATCATATATATGATTGGGTACATAGTTGAACGTGAGAAATAAGATAAAACGTTTTTCTTTTTTTTACTAATAGGCCCGACATTAGCATAAAATTTTAGGTCCGTCGCAACTAACAACAACCGTACTTAATCTAATCTTCTACTTAAGGTATCAAGTCGGTTAGATGTAAACATTTTACTCCAACTCCGATAAGAAAATCTGAAATATAAAAACCTTACTAATAGGTCATTAACTTTATTGGCATACAAGAACGGGCCCTTATAGTACTAATATTACAAGAAATTGTTGTAATTATAAATTAGTACCAATAAGTCATTAACTTTAGGAAAATGATAAATCCTCCTAATCAATTCTCCTAAAAATTCTTTTAATATATCCACTTGTTAACACATGTAATTCACTAATTTTTTTTCCTAATCTCACCCCCTGATTTTCCACATGTAACGATCTTATTATTTAGGAGGATTTTTAGGCTAAACAATTAGGAGGATTGATTATTACTCTTAACGGATTAGTGGTATACCGCATACAAGCTTAGTTTCGACTTATCTCTAATTATAAATTAGTGGTAATATTACAAGAAATTTTTATTTTGTTTATCAAATAAAATTAAAACGTAATAACAGCGTACATGATCACTTGTATTTTATTATGTGTATTACAATATTTAATTCAAGTACTGAACCAATCTATTACTCATGATTCCACTGACTAATCATATATATGGAATTCTGTCTTTATAAATTATGCCGTTGGATCGGTCATGATAAACAAATCAACTCATAATTAAATATAGATCTTGAATTCTTGATCATAACCTGTTTGTCCGTTTTATAAATTTTACTCTTCGATTTTCATATTATCACCTGACCAGACATGACACGACTCTAGATCATTAGTACTTAAAATACCATATTTTAAGACCCAATATACTCCAACCAGCCCATATTAACATTATATTTACTCAAAGGGACAGGCAGACAAAAAACTTTTAATTAATATTTTTTTATTCATTTGAACCTCGATGATTGTGTTGATACTAATATTAGTCTTCAGGTCCGTTCGATATTGACGAATAGTTTCAAAATATATAAATCAAATGCAAATATCAAAATGGTAAATAACAAAAACGGGTGAATATCAAAAAATAAAAAACCATTAAATGTTTAAATAGATGATGCTTAACATATGTTGGGTTAATAAGCAAAAAAAAAAAAATAATAATCAAGAAATTATGAGAGGGATAATTAGGAGGGAAATTTAGGCTTAAAAAAAAAATTAGTCATGGCAAGTGTACCTCATTAGTAGTGTCAAGTGTATCATAACTCCTTTTAGTTATAGAATATATAAGTTGATAGAAATGAAATATGTACAAGTTTAACCTATTTTTAGGTTGTTAGATCTTTCAAATAGTTTATATAAATAAAAATTGATATTGCTCAATTGAATGTTACAATGATCTCTCGAATATTAACTATTAAAATGGTAATTCCTAAGATAAATTTGAGTATGTTTAAATTGATATTAGTAATTTTATATATCATCTCTAGAAATAAGTATACAGTCAATTTAGTTGGGTTTTTTGAAAGGCATTTATATCATTTTCAATTTTAAATATTAAGTAGTTTTTCAAAATTATAATATGTTTAAATGCTTTATAAATAGGCATAGATATAGTGAAATGAAAACATTTTTAAAGTAAAAGCATGTAAATACACTTTTTAATTTGCAGTTCAAAAAATAATAATACTCGTAATAAAAGAAATTATTAACAAGGCCTAAATGGACCTCCGAGCAGTGACATAATTAGGGTCGAAAGTAACTCACAACACAATTTTTGTTACTAGCTTTATATCGACGTAAAGTCACGATAACAACTAGATTATTAAGATTTGACAATTTTTAAAATATTTTGGATATTTTAGAGGGTATCTAGAGTTTTTGACACTTATAATAATTCGTAATTTCTTATTTAGTAGCAAAAGTACATCTTTATATATATGTTTTATTGATGGGAAAATCTTTCAAAAGTTTAAAATACAGTATTTGTCCAATTCAATAAGCTACGTAGATACAGTAGACTCGTAGCCCAAACTACCCTATATATTACATGTAGTTCCGCTTATGCCTCCGAGCTTTCATAAAAACAGACTATAAATTATATTTAGTATTTAAATAAGCTTTCATTAATTCATAGTTGTAGTAATTGGACATCCAGGTTTTATCTTCGGGTCGGGTAGATGTTTAGTGGCTTGGTTTTTGTTTGGAGTTTCCAAGAATGAAGCCACACTGTGGTTTAAGCTACCTAGTGTTGCCTACACATTCGCACGTATATGGGTCTTTTGTCATTGAATTACCCCGGGTAGTTATGCTGCATTTGTTAGACCGTAAGAGGGGAAGGAGTGGTTTTTGACTTGGGTAAAATACCCAAATGTTTATCCAATCAATACCCTATAACTCACCACTACTCAATTTAACCCAATTTTTACTCAAAACACTTGAAATACATACTCAATTCATTAAACTTACCCAAATTCATTTTCTTTTTCTTTTTATTTTATTCCACCAATAATTTAACTAAACATTTTATTAAAACCTTAAAATAACATTACATAACACTTAAAAAAAATAATACATAATTAAAAAAAAATTAAAATAAAAACAATACATAATAAAAAACATTAAAATAAAAACACTAGACTTATTTTTTTTATAAAAAAAAAACTAGTCGTCAAGATGTCCCAAGTCTTGAGCCCACACGTGTTCAGTGAGGTCATAACGAAGACGATGATGGATGTCTTCGTTTAGCAACTCCGCGTAAAAGGTATCGTCCCACACCGGTTGGTCCATGATGTGAACCGGCGAGATAGCTCGACCATCACCTTTTTTTTTAAATTAAAGGGGTATGTAGCCGTTTGGGGGGGGGGGGGGGGGGAGGTCCACATGTTCCAACATTCAAATCAACACCACGACTCTCGGCTTCACAAACCAATCTAATACCCGAAATCTACCTACCCGAGTCCTAGCCGAACCCTGGAAGCGGTGTAGCCGATCATGATCGGTGAACCCGAGTGGTAGCCGACTCCCACTCCTTCCCCCTAATATATTAAAATTTAAATAAGCTGTTAAAAGATCTAAGAATTTCTTATTAATTATTTAAATCTTTATTAATTCGAAAACTTAAGTATGGTATGTCTTGACTCTTGAAGGCATGCAACGCGGCTTCATACGAAAGCATATAATTTATATGCTCACATAATAAAGTATTGAAATCATCATTATAATTAAAGAACTATTAATTAAAGTCTCTTTCAATGTAATTCTTTGTAAAACTCAGACATTGGAAATCCATCTGAAATGATGGATTGTTTGTTGGCTATAGGAAAAGTGAAGCCGTGTCTCTTTTTATTGAGCGCAAGTTGTCTCTCGCTATATTTCTTGAACGAAAATTTTGTTTTCGGATGATTGTAAACCGTTTTTATACAATGACATACCAAGTCATATAGAATTTCAATTGTTCGTTTTTTATCATAAAAAAAAAGGATGGCATGCAATCGGCCGCTTATATGTGAAAGTCAATAGTTTGGTGGCATTTAATTATCCACAAACTTGCTTCCACTAGGAGATAGATATTATTAATTTTAATCTTTCCATCATAGTTAAGATGTACTAACATATATGTATATCAACAAGTCTCAAGTTTAATTTAAATACGAGTATCTATTTTTTTGAACGGTGCATCTTTACATGAGATTTTTGGGCTTGAATTTCACTAAGTTACAACTTTAATATGGTCAATGAAGAATACGGGAATGACCACGAGATAACCTAGTTATTCATACATATGCCTAAAAAATATTCATCTTTTTTGGATAATTAAGCTGCACGTGAAAAACCTTATTAGTTTATTGGTTTTACCTTGAAAAAATATTCTATATATGTATGTAATTAATTGAAGAAATATAATATAATAAGTTACCGCATAAACTATAAACTTAAGAGAAATATATATTAAACATAGGCTATGTCTAAAATATTATTACATGCATAAAACAGTATAAGTTAGGTATCAATTTGTAAATATAGAAAATTATTATGATTAATACCCAATTTATTTATGCATGTAATAACATCTTAAAAATAACCCTCCCGGTTGTGCTTATCATTTCCTTTAATTTAATTGTTTTGTATAAAAGTAAACATCAACTATTTTAATAAAGTTAAATATAACTAATATCCCGATATGCTCGATAAAAATGACTAAATGAGACAGAGAAAGTGAAAAAAAAGTTCACCCCTAATTTTTTTCTTAGAAAAAAGATATCTAAAGTTTATTACGGTACGTAGTAATTAAAGATATTTATTTTGTGATTTAAGATGTCGTTGTTTTTAGAGTACTTGTTGTGGAGTGGGAAATTAACCCCGTGATCAAACTTCTATGAGGCGAATCATTAATTATTATCAGACGGCCGAAATGAGATCATTATGTAGTTAAGTAGTTTGATGAGATATATATATATATATATATATATACATATAGATTTTATACATTTACAAATAGGTCAAATTTACACTATGATATATAATTGAACTCAGTTACATATTACAAGACTTTGTAAGGATATCTACAATTAATTTGATGTTTCATCGACCGAATGGCATGAATAGATCAAATATCATTAAGCTTAATTGTTTGTTCAAACAAAATGACAATCACTCTCAATGTGTTAATTTCATGTGCACATGAAATCGAGGATTGGCTAAGATATAAGTCACACCTTAAGGTTGGAGAAACCGATCGACATTATATTTTGACGCCAAGTTCCCCCAAAAGTAAAAAATAGCGTTGTAACCATAAAAAAAAAAAAAAGTTACCTAATAATTAATTTGGTTCTCGTTAAAATAATATATAAAACCCCATTAGGATCATCATCACTTAAGTTGTAAGTTTTCGATCGGAGTGGTAGGAATCATCTTAGGTCATTTGACTGATTCAAACTATCCGTACGTTATGTATACTACTATCAGTCTAGCTAGCTAGCTTGTAGCTAGACTAATTATCACTCTTTTAATTTAGAACAAGTCTTGCAGCAGGGAAAGGCGGGGGACTAGGTTACACCTTTCTATATTTAAACAAATTAACACCTCATGTACGTCGTGTATATACTAGCTTAATTATTGAAAGATGGGGTAGTTTTGACCAAGTTAATGCTAGCACGCTTTCAACGTATATACTTGATGTATAGATGGGCGCCAATTAACAATCAGTATATATATAGGTTGTGTTTAGATACATTAATTACGATCAAAGCCATATACGCCCATTATAGACCAATATTGGCGTATAAGCGATGTTTTTTCCTAGAAAAGATGCATGAAATGTGTGAATATATAGACGCTTTTTTATTTTATGCTAGAGTTCTATAGAGCAGACTATCCTTTCTAATTTATGTGCATTGATTGAATCAATTTTGATCAGTGCAAAACTACAGTAGTTGTTAATTCATAAAACAACCTATGGTAAACTTTAATTACGTACATTAACTAAACAAAAAAAATGGGAATTGAGCCATTGACTTGATAAATTGACTTGAGGTGGTTGATGCGATTGAGAGTTTGTTTTTGAGTACGTTAAGTCAGCATGTTTACATTATTCACAATTTCACATCATCAAACGGTTTCCAATTCTCCAGAAGAATAGCTCAATGTTACAGACTCACCCCTGATCATTTTTCAAAGACGAAATTACCCCCATAATTCTACATATTGAAATATACATATGATTATAGACTTATAGAAACTTAACAAACAAATACATATACTTAATGTATTAAAATATATCAATCATAAACAAAATATCATCAGTCGTATAGAAATATGATAACCAATTTCTTATTATGATATGTAAATATATGTTTATGGCACCTGAATGTAATCAACTGTGCCCCAATGGTTATGTAGTAACCTTTCAAAATAGCTATGTAATGTAAGTACCTTTCATTCTTGTTCAATCAATTTATGTTACTGGGTGACTGCCTAATTGTAACAGGTAATTGTCATGTGACTTGCCACGTCAACCCATAATGCTTACATAGACTATTCATTTAAATAATATATTTGTTTATTTATATACATACTATGTAAATAAATATATATATATATAATATATATTATATATACAGATTATACATATCCAGATTAAACAATACTTTTTTTACTGTATTAGATATCTGTAATTTGTATGGAACAAAATAAGAGGTTGAATCTGCTACTTTAGCTAGAATATGTTGTTGTTGTTGCCGGAATTTTTATGCGATTGTAAAACCAGGAGATAGCATTGAGAGAGATGAATGTTTGAGTGATGAACTTGATGCCACTTAATTCAGCGACACTAAATCCATGAACCATTTAACGATCCTAAAACACCAAACACAGTTAACCGGAAAAGTTACTCTAATCGGAAAACATCACACCACACCACCGGATCTACCACACATATGTCATCATCTACTGTCTAGAATCACCGTCGTCATCCCTTATAGAATCTAAGTTTTTCATCATTCATGTCTATCTTTTTCAATCATCTATTGGGAATTTGAACTCAATGGAAATCTTGAACTTCTGAAACCACCGCCATCACCACCTAGATCCAGTAAGATGAGGTGACTGGATTTGGTCACATTCAAAATCAATTTTCAGATCCTCTTCATAACCATCTTCTAAATCTATACATACACCTATCTTCTTCTTCATCCTTGTATATCGATTCCCATTTTGGGAGAGAGACCGTGTGTGTGTTTGTCGATGATGGTCTTGGTCCATCGGAGATTTGCTCTCGTATGATGATGACGGTGTCGAAGACGTGCTGGAAGAAGGGGTTTGTATGATGATGATGATATCAGCTGATTGCTTGAGATCACGTTATATATATATATATATATAATAAATCAATGTTTTTATTTTAAATGAAATGTATTTTCCCAGTCAGCATGCCACGTGGACAATTTTTTAAAATAAATTAAGTTTTATTACCGGTTACATGTACAACAGGTAACTCGTTACACGAAAAGAACAAAAACAGAAGTTAATTACATTACATAGTCATTTTGAAATAAATATCACTACATTACATAACCATTGGGGCATAGTTGGTTACATTTAGGTGCCATAATCCCTTCTGAATAAAGTTGTATTTAAAAAGTATTTGGGGTTGTGTGTTTGACTTCACAAATTAAAGAATTGATGAACTAAGAATCAACCTTTGATCAGATATGAAGAAAAATTAAGTTGGCTGCTTGTGAGGTTAGTGAGCTGACAAGTCAAGATTCTACAATTCTTAGGCTTCTCCCAACAACGACTTATCCTTCACTGTCACATCAGTTTTTTCCTCTCTTAAAACACCTCTTTCACACTTACTATCAATAACATCTCTTCCTCACCTCATAAATAAATATAAATAAATACCCCACACACACATACCCATTATATAAATATATATAGGGATAAGTATCCAGAAATGCAGTCAACTAATGCTCAAAAGTTATTGTTTGCACGAACTTTAGGTCAGCTTTATTGTATTCAGAAAACTTGTTCAATAGTCCTATAGCATGCAAAAGTGACCGGGTCAAAAGTTAGTCGGTCACCACTTTCACGTTGACCCGTTGACTGCTTACGTGACTTGCACACAATAACTTTTTGGGATTAGTTTATGCACACAATAACTTTTTGGATTAGTTTATGCACACAATTATTTTTTTTCAAACTCGCCGGAAACTGCAAATACTCGCCGGAAAACTTAAAAATCTGATTAAATCTTCGTTTCTTCGAATTAAACTACGAAATTGGTACCAAAATACTCAAAAATCAGCCGCGAACAAACCCTCGGCAAAAGTTAAACCAATTGAGACTCGCCGGATAATTCATCAACTCGCCGGAAAATTTAAAATCACCATAACTTTGTTGTTTTTTCGAGTTTCGGACAACAATTTTGAGCAGTTTGGTGTTGGTTTCAAGTCGAAACTCAAATAAAGGGTTTATGGTATACAAATGTAACCACCTATGACCAAATGGTTATGTAATGTAGTGACTCATTCATGTGGCTATGTAATGTATGCACTTATGTTTTATTGGTTATACTATGTAAAATATGTACGGACTTTACATAGTATAGCAAAAAAAAATACATAGGTTCTTACATTGATCGACCCAAATAAAAAGAACCTTACATAGTATAGCCAAGAAAACATAGGGGCATACATTACATAGCCACCAGAATAGGTCACTACATTACATAACCATTTGGTCATAGGTGGTTACATTCGTATGCTATTATCCTCTCAAATAAACAACAAAATTATGGTGATTTTAAATTTTCCGGCGAGTTGGTGAATTTTTCGGCGAGTCTCAATCGGTTTAATTTTTGTTGAGGGTTTGTTTGCGGCTGATTTTTGAGTATTTTGGTGCGAATTTCGTGGTCTAATTCGAAGAAACGAAGGTTTAATCGGATTTTTAAGTTTTCCGGTGAGTATTTGCAGTTTCTGACGAGTTTGAAAAAAAATAATCTGTTTTTTTTAATTGTATGCATAAACTAATCCCAAAAAGTTATTGTGTGTATGCCACATAAGCAGTCAACGAGTCAATGTGAAAGTAACCGGTCCCACATAGCCATAATCCCGTTTTATGTTCACAATAACCAAAACTTCAAGTTTCATGAACACAATAAAACTGACCTAAAGTTCGTGCACACAATAACTTTTGAGCATTAGTTTACTGCATTTATGTGCACTTATCCCATATTTATATCCCACATACCCATCTTTCCTCTTCGTCCGGTCAACGATCGTTGACGATGAGGCAACGGACAAAGTAACTGCCAACAACAAGCACGAAGAGTCAACGAAGAGGTGGTGGACGAGCCTTCGAAGAGGTGCTAGACGAGCCTTTGGCATAGGCCTTACTAAGTTCTTAATGAGGCAATGATGAAACACAAAAATTAATATATTTAATGTTTTATTTAACCAACAAACTTTTAAACATTTGTTCCTTTTTAGCTTTTGCATAATTTAAATATCAAAATTGACAGTTAGTGCCTAAGTATAAAATGTTTTATTTTATAAATTCGTGCTAGTGATATGAGTATTTTCAAAACCTTATTTATATAATGACTTAATAAACCAAATATAATTGATTTTGAAAACCCAAGTTGTCTTTAATCCAATTGTTAGCGGTTATGTTTATGGAGCTCTAAAGCTAGATAAGATGTTGGTATTTTTGACATTTAACAAAACTTAAGGGCCTTTGTGAAGTACCGTCAATAGTTAATGGGTGTGTTTCGGTTGTCATAAAAAGTAAGATACAAACGAAAGACTGGAGAGGAGTTGACCCAGATGCGAGTCAAATGTTTCTGCGCTTGAATTGATGCGTTGACTTAATATAAAAACAGATAGCTCTAGTTTTGGTGTTGCGTCTTATTTTAACAACCTTAAACATTGAAAAGTTTCACCGAGTTTGCACGACTACAAGCAAGCTAATGTTAGTTATTATAAATGAAATATTGGATATAAAAATATATATAAGATCTTGACATTAAAAATCATAATCAAGATTGAATAAGTTAATTAATATATATATGAAGATTTACATAACACAAATATACAAATTACTGTATATTACTTTTCACATGTATAACTATATAACCGGCAAATGTCTCATTACCGATCTTATATAGGGTTTTCAAAATTCATTTGCCGATTATAAAAATAGTCATGAAAATACCTTGATTAAGATGCGTATATCTGATTAGGCTAAAAAAATGTATGTTTTGAATTTAATTACATTATATGTTTTTTGAGAAAGTATATAATAGAAAAAATAACTTGCTAATCGATTTTATATATCTTTCATTTCCCTTTTTTTCGTCTACGCATTTTAATTTAATTTTCAACACAAAATACATGTTTAATTTAGTTTGTACTCATGAATAATGACGCGATAGATGGATATTTTGTGTATAATTTCTTAATAACCAACTAGCGTTATACCCGGCCGTTGGCCGGAGTAACAATTGGACATCAACTTGAATGCGGATCATAAATTTTAACACGATAATCGTTACTATCAAACTAAGGAAAAAACCTGGTTAAACAATACATCGTAAATCTTAAATACAAGTTTTGGGTGACAAAATACAAGTACGTAACTTTTTTATCAGATAAATAAGAAGCTAAAAAAATATAAGTTTTTGGTGACGAAATATAAAATTGCGAACCTTTTTAAAAGATAAAAATAAGAAGCTAAAAACTTTGATGGTGAAAAAAAACTATGGTATTATAAATCCTAAAAACCTGGAAAAATTAATCTCTCAAACATAAAACTTTAATGGTAAAAAAAACTTAAAGATTTAATGGTTTAAATGTGAAACATTAAAATGTTAAGAAGGCATGATGAAAACTCCATAACATGCTAATCAAAAAACGAAGAAAAAAAAAAACTAAGTAGGCAGACAAGCTGCTGAGTAGTTTCACTATTCACCCAAAATCTTTTTATATAGGTTTTTATGGTAAAATTTTTTTAAAGATTTAATGGTTTAAATGTGAAACATTAAAATGTTAAGAAGGCGGGATGAAAACTCCATAACATGCTAATTAAAAAATAAAAAAAAATTAAAAACATAAAATCCAAGCAGAGCCAAATTAGCTAGTTTCACTATTCACCCAAAATCTTTTTATATAGGTTATAATATTGCATACTCTAGTTAGTGGACTGTGGATATAAAGACACTACAAATAAAAGTTCATTTGTTCACGCTTGGTTATAAAAAATGTGAAAAATTTTATGAATTTAATCACATATAAAAATGTGTAGAAAAAAGTTACATTTAAAAGTGTGAATAAATTTCAAAAGTTGTAATTTTTTCACACTTGTAAGTGTGTAAACAAAATGTTAACACTTAAAAGTGTGAACAATTGTAAAATATTTTCATACTTAAAAGTGTGAAAGCCAATTTGTAACACATGATTTCTTCACACCCTCCATATGTGAAGAAAATAAGTGTTACAAATTAACTTCCACACTTTTAAATGTGAACAATTGATATATTTTTACACACTTGAAAGTGTGAACTTTTCTTTTCCACATTTATAAGTGTGCAAATATTGTGATTTTTTAAACTTTTTCACACTTTAAAATGTAAATTATTTCTACACACTTTTAAATGTGATTTATTTAATAAATTTTTTCACACTTTTTAAAGGTATGGAAAATCAAGTGTGAAAAAATGACATATTTATTGTAGTGAGAATACGAACGCATATACATGCAGCTAATTCCTAACTCTTGGTTGGTTTGCACCATCAAATGTCTCATTACCGACGGTTAAAGCGAGATCGATCCGACGATCCATTAACCATTGTATACTTATCATGTCTAATAAAATATAGTTACATTTTTTATAACTAGAAAAATATATATGTCTGAGAAATTTAGTAGTAGAAAACCACATAATAACCTCGAGTCTCATACGGACATCTTATAATATAATATTCCATATCACTCTATCATAACATTTCCATATTATAAAAAAAGGTAGTACTTTATTTTTTTCGTTGTATTATAAAAAAATAACATTTTATTTTTTAAAGTGTTGAAAAATATGTAATATTTTCACTTAGCACCTTTTTAAATATTTTCACATACTCTACTCCTTAACATTAATGATTAAATTACATTATTATTAATCATTTATCTTTTAAAATAGTTTCATTAACTCTTTACATCAATTATCTACACCACTCGACGCCTCATCTACCACTAACAGTCGCCCCCACCACCGCATCGTTTCCGCCACGACCATCGCCATATTGCGCGGATAACGTGCTAGTATTGATTAAGAAAACTGCGCTTTCTTTTTATTTACTAACGTTTTCTTTAATTATGTTTATAAGTTTAGTATAGAAACCCTTAACAAATGTACAAAGTGACAAACACCCTTTGTAGTTTTATATATATATATATATATATATACGTTTATTTTGCACTAGATAGTATTTGCGGTATGTATTACGTACAATTGTCATACGTATACGAATCTATAGTTTGAAGGCCAACGAGTGCGACAACGTGCGCTCGGGCTTCTAATACCTTGTTCATTTTGAAACCTTGGAAATGATAAGCCACGTTTAATAAAAACCTAACTAAGTTAATACGGAAATTACAACATTTTACACCATAAGAATAGATTGAAGGAAAACGGGTAACAAACTGTTATTTTGTGTAAAATAAATCCAAGACGTTTAAATCAAATCATTCTTTTAATAAAGAAAAAATAAATAAACTAAATTACAGAATGACAAGTTATGTTTCATATCCGCCAAGTCTACAGAATATGTACGTTTTTTTCCAATTTTTGTTGAGGCTTTCTTCAAACAATGTTGACTTTGGTCTTTTGAATTGATTATGTTGCCATTTGAGCAAAAATTCTTTGTCATTTTTTTCCATATCTATTATTGCATTCTTTGTCAAAAAAATATCTAAATTTATCATACGGATCGACCTAAACAAATTTCCAACACGCTGCTGAATATTTGTCTCCCTCTAAATAGAAATAATTGCAATATTCAACAGTCATTTGGGTAAGTTTCATGCCAAAACTAGTTATCATCTGCTTTAAGACTTTCACATACATTACGAAACAAGATTTAATGTTTAGACCAAAATTTAATTTTTACTGATACGGATCCTTTAAAGACGTTGGAATTCCTTTTAAAATTTTTCAAGTTAGAAATTAAGTGTAGAATGAGCAAAATAATAGGTCCTTATTTTATCATCACCTTAAAAGTGTGATAGGAGGGTTTGGAATATTCGAGTTATACTTGAGAACTTCTATGAAAATATAACAATCTCCAATTGACTTTGTGGCATGCGGTACTGACTTCCTAACAAGAGGTTCTACGTTCGCGTCATACTAGAGGTAAACATCTTGCAGGTGGTCCGGAAATGATCACGAAGATATCATGGTTAGTTTGCATACACTAATTAAGTGAGTGTTCCTCTAATAACCTGAACAAAGAAAACCTCATCTGTTGATCCATTTAACTCCTACTTTAAAGTTTAAACATATATCGTCCTTTCAAGGTAAATATTCGGGTGCCAATTTTTAGGGAACCTTGAATTGAAAGCAACATTTGCTAGTGTGTCATATTACATTACAATTTCTTAAAGGTTTCCTAACTCAAATACTAGCTAGTAAAATAAAATAAATATGTTAGAATAAGTAATTAATGTATATTTGCCATGATCTCACTTGCAATATGTTTGCTTAGTCTTCATTTCCAATTGCTTCAGTTTTTTAGTTGATCACTATTGTCAGTTGTTCATGTAGCAAGACGTTTTGGTCTAATTAAACGGTCAAAATATAGTGAGTTGTTTAGGTGAGGCCTTGAATAAGCCATTGGCCTCAATCTTTCAACCGTAGACAAAATTGTACAGATTTCACTAGAAGGAATATTGGTGTGATATTCGGGTTATGATAATGTATTTGTCGTTCCAAAGTGACTCATTTAAAAATGTTTCCTACGATAGCTTCTACTTATTCCAACAACAAGAAGCCAATTTCAGGCCTAAATTCGTCCGCAAACATTAATATGAAATGTCCTCATTGTTCATTTTTGTTTTTGCTTTCTGTCTAAATATGCAAAGTATTCTTTGCTATGCCTAACCATTGCTCAACTGATAGATTCATAGATTTGTTGTGTCCACATATATCTCGAGGTGAAATGCAAACTATGTTTTGTTCGTTAATGTTCCAATATTACTACTTGCTATTGTGTCAATTTATGTGGGCTTGTACTGGGTTTGGGCTGGGCTCTTGTAATTAGATCAAATCAACAAGCCATTGTACTTTACGTATTATAAATCAGAAAACATTTCTATTCATATGATTGGCATTTGTCACAATTCCTTAACAAAACTTTTGTTATGCGATCTAGGGTTTGATTAAATGTTTTTAATATATGCAATAAGAAATACACACTTATATTTATATATTGTTAAACACCCTAAGTTAGAGCTCTGAGTTGTAGTTCTAGCAATATAAAGTGTTTCAACAAACATGGTTTTTAACAGGTTTTGTTTATCCATTTTGAACTTATTTCCCATTATTGAAACAAGTTTTTATGTTTTCAATAGGTTGGTGGCCCAATAATAAAATATTTGACCTTGAAATATTATACTAGAATTAAAATCTCATTTTTCACCTTTGTACGAGTAAATTATTGTGGAATTTAAAAAAAAAAAGGTTAACCAACAAAATAAAACAAAATTTCCTATTTTTAATAAACAAAAAAAAGTAAAAAAAAAAAAAAGAAAAGAAAAAGTTAATTGGTTTTCGAAGACCCAACTCACAATTTGCTAATTATCAATCATCTCGTAAAAACTAAATAATCGTAACCCATATCATTCCAGCCCAAAAGTAGAATAAAAAAAGCCCATTTTATAATTTCTTATAAGGCCAATCCAAACTGGTAGGCGGTGCCGTGGTGGGCCGGTGGCTAAGCCGCTAAGCGTTGCATGCAATTCTAACACGAAGCTATTCTCCATTCAGGGCTCGAGTGGTTGACCAAATGTCAGTCCATTTGCAACACACTTGAGATATATGGATGTGTCAATGGATTAGCTCATTTATATATTTAGTAACAGTTTTAGACTCAGGTAAGTCCATGGAATAACTGTTCAAAAAAAAAAAAAGTCCATGGAATAATCTATAATACATGTTTATTTAAGAAAGTAACGTAAGTGCTATGAGAAATTTGTCGTTCAATAAAAAAACATAAATATTTGTTAACTTTTACAATTTATAACTTCTTGATAATACTCTTATTCTCCACTAAGATACATGAAATTTTCAAAGAGTTGGTAACTTATTAGTAAATAATTTGACCTTGGAGTATTTTATTAGGTTTCGAATCTTATTTTTATATTTGTAGAAATAAGTTATTGAGGGGTCTATAAAAACATTCAAAATCAGAAAATATTAATTTAACCAAAAAATTTACATTTAGTAGATATTTATAATTGATAACATATGTGACTTGAAAAAGTATAATCATACTAATTGATTATTTATACAAATAAGTCATTTATTAATGTGTAAATACATCATAAATACATTACACTACAAGAAATCCTGCTTTTAGCGACGCCCAAAGTCGTTGCCAATAGTCACAATTGTCGTCGCAAAATCCATTAGCGACGCCCTTTGTGACGACAACGCAGCGTCGCTGAAACTTCGTCTCCTGTGACTTTTAGCGACCAATTTTGCGACGCCTAAAAGTGGGACCCACAAACAAAAAAATAAAGCAAAAAGAAATTCGAATTTTTTTTCACGACGCAGATTGTTTTGTCGTTTTGTGGCCTTTGGCGACGAAATTTTTGGCGACGAAATTTTTGGCGTCGCTAATTGTTTGGTCGCCAAAAGTAGTATTTCTTGTAGTGATTATATGATCATTTATGAGAATGTTTCTTTTTAGGAAAATTAAACCTTTGTGTTCGTCGTTTAATTATTTCCACCTTACAACAACTAGTAACAAAAATAACAATCGTATCCAATTTCGTGAGGCATGGGATTCTGTCTTCAAAGACAAGAGGTTTTCCACTTGATCCGATCCCATTTGTTTTTCTCTACTATATGTTGATTATTATACAAAAGGTCGTACGACTAACATTACTTTTTAATGGGCTTCATGTTCTAGCATTGAGCGGGAATTATAAGAATGTATGTTATATAATACAAAAAATTAATCTTGTATCAAAGGATAGTCGTTGGTAAGTATTGATAGCTTTAGAGATAAATAGTTAGCTAATTAATTGGCTCACGTTTCAACCAATGAGATCGACTCAAGATTTAACAATTATTAGACTTAACTTACCATTGTTGGATATTTTAGTGTAATTGGGGTTAACTTGTTTGATCAGTAACGTCATAATAATACATCATATAGGATTGGAGTTGCGGAGTGCACGCCTATTTGAATTTATTATGACCTTAGGGTGGAAGCCCCTAAGGTACGGGGGTCCGGGGGCAGCACCCCTGGGAGCAGGGTCCAAGGGGCGGCAGCCCCTGGCGGGGTCCAAGGGGCAGAGCCCCTGGCTGGGGTCGAACTGGAAATTTTTTATTTCTATTGAATTGTTATGGTAAAACTCTTTCCGAAAATTTTATTTTCGGAATTCGATGGACTAAATTTGCCAAATTCAAAACATGATAATTAACTGCCTAAAAGGCAGTTATTGGGTCTAATTAACATCCCGTAACAGTATAATCTGATCATTCTTTTTCTTCTCTTTTTCTTACTCTGGTTCTTTTTCTCTCAAACACATCCACACAGAAAATTCTTAATCTTTGATTGTATCCGATTGAATAGTTTGGGTGAATCGCCAAATTGATTCCATTTAAAAGCGATCACGTGCCTTCAAAGATTGATTATATCCGGTTATTTTGTTTGCTATCTAGAATTTCCCCAACAACCATTATATCTTTTATATAAAACAACAATGAGAATATGAGATACAAGTCTTCGATCTCAATTTAATCCCCGATTATTGCTGCATGCGAAGAAATCATAATAATGATAAAGTCTTATTTGCACATAGATCAATCTAAATAAAGAAAATAAAATAAACTCTATGATAAACTTGTGCATAATTTTACATTCTGTTTAACTCATATATTACTTGCGGCCTCATAAAAGCTTATACTTTTAAATTTTATCTTACAATACTGAAAAGAAAAGAGACAAGAACAAAACTAGTGTCTCTAAGTCTCTTCTCTAGTTCTCTTATCACTCTCAATTAGGTTGATTATAGCATATAGGTGTAAATCAAAGAAACATATATATCAATATGTAATGATGTATACAGATTTCAATCTTTAAGAAAGAAAAAAGCTTGGATCATTCCACCACCTAAATTGCAAAGACTTGCATTATTTAATCTAAATATCAACAAAGAGAAAGTTTCTAAAATTATTGCTCAACTTGGATGATGAAAACTTAGTGCCAAGAATCATGGTTAACATGAAATTGATAATGCTCTCAATATAGAAGTTATGCACCTTTTTAAGTGGACTTCTCATTCTAGAATTAGTGTTGTAGGCCATTGGCAAAAAAGTATGATGTCTTTGATGAAAAGGGTGATGTTTGATGATGAAAGCTCTTGTTCTTTACTACAATGATCATGGCTCTTGAGTTTTCTCTAACACACACATCAAAGAGAAAAATAGTTGACTTATGGGATTAATATCCTAAAATGTAACAAACTTTTAATGATTTTCTATATGTGAAATAATTAAAGTTGTGTTCATTGTATGGAATCATCTTTAAATTATGTTATTGTATGTAAGAAAATGTATCCGACTAATAAAAAACTAACAAGTGGCAGCTATATATGGTTGTCACGTATGCATTATTACTTAGAATACACATAATTTAAAAATGATTACATACAATAAACACAATTTTAGTTATTTCACACTATAAACATTCATTCAAAGTTTGTTACATTTTAGAATACTTATCTCTTGATTTATTTGGCAAGTTTAGAGCAATTTATGACATATAATTTATAAGTTTGAGTTTCAAAGAAGAAAAGAAAATACAAGTGGAGAAAATTTTTAAATGTGAAAAAGCATGTACATAAAGGCTTTTTTGACTCTTGTGAAAACAAATAGTCAAAAAAACAAAATCGTATCTATTAAGGTTTTTAAATTGTTAGTAAAATTTAAAATGGCTTTATGTGAGAAAAAGATCTCCATTTTAATGGTTAAAATGTTGTGGTTATTGTGTCCAACCATTGTGCTTATGCACGCAATAGCATGGTGGATTTATGGGTGGGAGAGGTCCAATCTAAAGCACTTATATATTCCCTCTTGCCATTTTAATACCATTTAAACATGTGTGGATTTTAATTTGAATGGTGTGGATTTTAATTGTAAATAAAAAATAACTAAATATAAATCAGATCTTGTTTATGTTTTTTTATTGGGTTTAGTGTGCTGGAATGCAACAAGCTATGCCCAAAAGATTATAGTGTGCATGAACTAACGTTTTTTTTATTGTATACATAAACTTAATAAAAAGGTTTACATGTGACCGGTTAAAAAATTTTTTTTGAGCTGCCACGTATACACATTGCATGATTTGAACATTTTTACTAAGTTTATGCATACAATAGAAAAAAACGTTAGTTTGTGCACACTATAACCTTTTGTGCATAGTTTGTTGCATTCCGGCGCACTAATCCCTTCTTTATTTAGTTTATAAATAAGTTATACTTTGATATTTAAATATACAAGAGGTATACCCGTGCAATGAGTCAGCGGGTTGATGGTAACGGTGTGATTATTGATATAAAAATTTTTGATGTAAAAGGATAATGCAGTTAATGAAAAGCGTATATTTCTATAGAGGGTACTGGTAGAATATGAGATGTGTGAATATTTTTTAGTTTTATGTAAATGTGTTTTAATTATATCAAAGGCTTAAGTTTAATTTAGAAAAAAGAAGGTTTTCTTTATTAATAAAATTATGTTCATGCCTGTTTACTAACGAAATTTAATTTAACTTATACATTCATAACGAATGTAAATAGAAAATCAAATATATTAGTGGGATCATTAGAATTTAAAATTCACCTTACAAATATCTAAAATTAGAAAATAGTGATTGGATAGTCTAAATCCTAATTTAAATATTAGCACGACTTTCACACAATATACGGTGGTGTGATGGTGACGTAAAAAAGGTATATGACATCATCATTTGATCTAATGACTCTAATTAAAAGTTGAACTTTATTTAAGAATCCATATTTCTTCAATTATAAATTAAAGTTTTTTTCATATATATATTTAAAAATAAAAATAATAATATGATAATAATAATAATATTAATAATTATAATAATAAGAGTCAGCCTCACTATTTGAACGTTAGTTGTGGTGGCAGCCCCCTCACCATATCAAAATCAAAATATCAAACATATTCGTTTTCAATACAAAATCTATCGGTCTAACACTCTCACCAACTAATTAACGTCTTTTCTTTTTTTTTTTAATAAGAAAAATAAGAAATTAAGAACCCATGCTAATTTATAACGGTCCCCTCACCATAATCATATATAGTCTTTCTCCTCCAAGGCTCCAACGTACGTGATCAAAAAAGTCAGAAAAACCCATGCATGGTTTTGTTTCAATGTTTTGATTATACATAGTGACGAAGCTACATATATAGAGATCGAGGATAGTGGTAACAACCGCTCAATATTTATAAAACTTTTTATTTCTAGTATATATTATTATTATGTATTACTAGTAAATATTTAAAATATCTAAGTTATTTGGTCATGTAACAAAACATACAGTTAGAGCGCG
The DNA here is from genome assembly GCF_010389155.1 of Erigeron canadensis. Lineage (NCBI taxonomy): Eukaryota > Viridiplantae > Streptophyta > Magnoliopsida > Asterales > Asteraceae > Erigeron > Erigeron canadensis. The sequence goes on along the minus strand of NC_057767.1, from coordinate 3,693,906 downwards.
TTTGGTTCACATAATGTTTTGAAAAGGAATGAAATCTGTCAAAAGAATTGGAATCTGAATGAATAGAATTTTACATAATGTTTTTGATTTTTTTTGAAGATTCAAGTGAGCGATGGAATGCAATTCATTCTCCCATCCCCAAGGAATGGAGATTCCATCAAATGATGGGATGTTTATATTCCAACGGAATGTGATTCCTTCATCTTTAACCAAACAAACATGCTAAGGAATGGAATTCAATTCCAATTCCATCAGATTCTATTAAATTTTATAAACCAAACGCGACCTTAAATTTTCATATACTTACTTTAGCTCATTTTATAGTTATTGGTATATTTTATATTATCTATAAATTGTTCGGCCACCTAGTGGTTTATAACTCCACAACAAGCATATAAAACACCAAAAATATAGATGATAAAATCGGGTTACCAATGTTACATATATAAAGAAACAAAATTCTTAGCCACTGGGATTGGTGACTAATTAATAAAGTATTTGACTTTGGGATATTCAATCAGAGTCCGAATCGTAATTCTGCATTTGTATAGGTGGATTATTGAAAGGTTTATGATAAAAAAAAAATCAAGTTAAACATCTAAAAAAAAAAAAACAATAATAATACCTAAAACATAAAGATCCAATAGCAAAAAGTTTAACCCGGTTTTATGGAGTTATTGAACAAGCCACGTTCGAAGATGTCTTTACATATTGTGTCACTAAAAAATATAACAGGTTAATAGTGATAATGAAGCTTGTATTCATATAGAAATATATAGTTTTTATAAAGTATAAACATCCATTGCAATCTAATGTTTGTATTTCATACACAAAGAACTTGACTTTAGCTCTAAAGCAAAGACTATAAAAAACATACTTTATGTGAAATTATCCTGTCCAATATGTTGAAGATAAAGACTTGTGAAAGTATTGAAGCCAAGGAGATGGTCGCATCCACTTACTTTATGTACAATAACTCATATAAAGACATGCTAACCATAGGACATATTATATTATATTCCCAATCATCAAATCATATATCCAATTGTCCAATTGATATGCATTATGGTACGAATTATAAGATAGATGAAGATAACTTCCATTTCAAAGATAACTATACATTCATAAATTATGACTATTTTGGAATTTCAAATGGTCATGCACTATTTAGAACATATTTGGTTTGATATGATGCATCGTGCAACAATAATTCCTTTTGATGTGATGTCTCGGTTTTTTAGACCCCTTGGGAGAACAGCATGATGTGTATAGTAGAGTTTCATTTATCGTGTAGAACTTTATCAAATATTTAGTTCTATATATTTATATCTATATCTTTTTATAAAGCATAATGATCACTCATATCTTAAGAAATTCAACACTTTTTTATATCAAAAATACCTTTATTTCTTAATTCTAATTCTCATATATACCCAATCTATACTTTTATACTATTTAATAAATAAAACAACCATCTCTTTAAAAGTTATGGAGGTATTATCTAAAATACCATTAATGATTAAATTACAATATCAGTCATTTATCCAAAATATCTCAATTAACTTTTTACATCAATTATCTACACCACTCGACGCCGCCTCCACCACCAACAGTCACCCCCACAACCACATTGTTGCCGCTAAAACCATCGCCGGTCCGCCGCATTACGCGGGTATTGTGCTAGTATAGTACAGTGTAGAACTATGTAATAAGTTTAAGCAACATCGATCCTCTTTTAATATCTTTACACTTGAAGAAGAATATCTTTATAACATATTCATATTTTAAAAAGGTTTGCGTCTTTAAATATTATTCTTAAAACCATATTCTTTATCGTGTCTTGCTAACCCTCTATAGATTTTAAACAAATAGATTTTGATCCAAAAATAGTTTAACGCGGGATGAATACTGATTTTTCGGTATATATAGAAGAAATTAAGTTGATTATTGGCTGTTAATATGGAAGACATTATTAGAACGAGCATAGTACCCGCGCAATGCGGCGGTGGTAGGGAAGACAATCTGGTGGTGGCGTTGATAGGGTTTTACTTTACTAGAGACGAAAATGGTTGAAGGACATAGTTGGTATATCACGTGAGAGGGTGCTTAGCAAGGAAGATTATTTAAGGGCATTTTTGTCTTATCAGGTTCTTAATTAAGTTAAAGGAGGAATCCAGTTTGCTTTATAAGGTATTATAGATAGGTTTTGACCATGAACCTATGTAGATAGCTAACCTCTATAGTTACATGTACACGGGTCAAAAAAAATTATTTAACACCTTCTTAACATATCTATTGGAAATAACCTAATAATTTAAGGATGCAACTAATTAAAGAAACGAAATTATCTTTTCATCGTTTATCAAAAAGGATCCAAATAACAGATTTACCACCTATAAAATCTTAATAATTTAAGATATATATGTGTGTTTAGACGTTAGTTTAAAATAATTTTGTTGATTGTTGATGTGACTTAAAAAGACGATGATTCATGGAAAAAGGACAAAAATGGAAGAAATAAGGTTTCAAAATAGGCGTTAAATAGAAAAAATAAAAGAAGAAGAAAAAAGAAGTGTCGGATGACACATCCTTTTCATTTTTCATACTCTCACCGACGACATCCTACTTTAGCCCTTACCGACATCTTCGCGTGCCATTAATCAATGTTCATTCAAATCAAACATCAAACATAAAAACAAGGATGGGTATATTTTCATACTTTTGTTAGGTATTTGTTAAATAGGGTTGTAGTTAACGCAAATTAAATAATTGTATATTTATAATATAAAATTTACAGGATAAATTAATACACGGTGATGCGTATGACTGACTGACTAGTTTTGTGTTCTTGCACTCTTTCATTAATCTATAGTACATAATAAAAAGAATAGTCATATGTTGAAAGTTACATAATTAAAGGGAAATGTCTAAATTACATTCTACAAAAAAAACTCTCCCTTTTTCATTTGTACCCTACTAATGGTATTCGCTGCAACGTGCGGGTATCATACTATATTATCTTAAATTCATATATGTGCGTGTTTGTAAGCTCCACGATTCCACTTCGTTGTTTTTGACTTCTACAAGTTGATACGGATTCTTTGGCGACATAGCTGATTTATCAAATTACATCTATCTTGATTTCATTGTTCTTTAACTTCTCCATCTCAATCTGGCTTCGTTGTACGTTCTGTGTTTTGGGTAAAGCATTTTTTGTGGGTATATTTGATTTTACTAGATATAGATTGTGGGTGTAAGATTATGGATTTTTGATTAATTTGGTAGGTGCAAGTTTGGATTATTTATTTATTTATTATCATTATTATTATTATTTTGTAACTTATATTCACATATAAAACATTTTTATTACCCTTTTAGAAATTTTAAAACTCTTTGAATTTTAAGTTAAGACAAAATTTTAGTCATCACTTATTATATTTACAGATCAAGACCATTGATTCTCAAGGACATTATGGTCATAACAAAAATGTATAATAAAAAACTAAAAGACAAATTTTAAAAAACCAGTCAAATTGCTCTTTTTTCCTTCACATTTTTCTCTCATTGTTTACCTTTCTCTCTCTTCTAGCCGAGTTATCCAACGACAAAGCCTGGCAGAAAACAAAAAGCTATTCGTTTCCGCTACATTGCGTGGATCCACGCTAGTAAAATAATAAACACATCCATATTTTAAGATAATAAATGAGTAATTGTTAATTTTATAGGTTTATGAGGTTTGAATAAATTATTTAAAAAAACAATAAGTTTAATAAAAGTAGTTATAAACATTGTGTCGTTACATAAATGAATATGTTACTTAAAAGAAAATAATTAATCATCTTAAATATTATTCTAAAAATCTTTTTAAGTCTATATAAATGTGACAAGTGGTTCTATTAAATTTCTTTTTTAATCTTACCTTGATTTTTACATGCCACCATCATATGATTTTGTGCTCAAAGGTATTGTCAAGATCACTTGTTGGATGATTTGGAAGAACGAAAAAAGGTTTTCTAATGTTACAGTTAATAAAGCTAATAAGTTCATGGTGTTAAATCCATGGGATATCTTTGGTATAGTAATAGAGCTAATAAGTTCTCTATTTCTTGGCATGGAAGAATTGGTGTAAATTTGATATCTCATAATTGGATGATTTAGAAGAACAGAAAAAAGTTTTCTAATGTTACAGTTAATAAAGCTAATAAGTTCATAATGTTAAATCCATGGGATATCTTTCGTATAGTAATAGAGCTAATAAGTTCTCCATCTCTTGGCATGGAAGAATTGGTGTAAATTTGATATCTCATAATTGTGGTTTTGTTGTTGTACTATCACCTGCCAATTTGGGGGTGTTTACGTGAATAAATGTCAATTTCTAGAAAAAAAAAAAGAAGCTAAAAAAAGAGTGAGGTTCAAAAAATAGATGAATGACTAAGGATAAAAGAAAAAGTGAAAGGAATAAAAGAAATAAAACTAACTTGGCAAGAAAAATATATAAATAAAAAGAAAAAAAACTATTATCTCTTTGTAGCCAGAGGTCCTTATATAAACAGTCTCTCTACCTTTGAGTATAGGTAAGATTGTATACAGCTCACCTCTTTCATATCCCGCGAAATGATAGAATAGTTACAAATGGTCTTATCATTTAATGCTGCTTATAAAATACTGAACCGACGATTATTTGGTAGGAGATATTCAGGAGACAAAAACAAAAAATGGTCGCGAGTAGCGACTATATAAAATGTAGATGTGTTTGTTTATATGACTTTTTGACGCCTACAAATTGGTTTACCGTTCGCTGTATGCTTTTTAAGTCTTCACTCTTGATCACAGCTACACATGTCTCACGTGTTTTCCAAAGTTTATTATTTTTAATTTTTAGAATAACACACTACTTTTTATTTCTGTTATTCAAAAAATAAAAGATACAGTAAAAAATAACACTACTTGAAACAATAACTTTTTATTCCTTACATTAATTTTGTTACATCTAACGTAAAATCAACACTTTTAGACTAACGATAAATTGGTATATTCTTATAACCAACATCTCGTCATATATTTTATATGACTTTTAAAGAAAAAATAAAAAAATAAAAAAAAAAAATATTTTAAATGACTAGCTAATTAAATACAATAAATAATTAAAAAAAACACTTCTATAAATTAAGGCATTACATTAATAAGATAAAGCTTAAACTAACATAAAATATCAAGTTATTTTTAGTGGTGATGGTTGTTACTTTTAAATCAGTTATTGTAAGTGTATCTAATCAATTAAGAAAGGAGGTGGTTTCTTAAAGCTATCCAAACATGACTAGGTAATTTTGACCCTTTGATAAAAAATAAAGATCAAGTTTTAAAGATGATTTTTGATTCCTCACCCTTTAATTTTTATTAAAGAATCAAAATTTCTCACATGTTAAAGAATTTATCTAAAGGTTCTCGCTCATTAGAATATCACTGAAACCAACACTTTGATAACTAGACAATGAGTTGAAAGCAATTGAAAAATGTGAAAATTTGTTAGGAAATTAAAGTAATGTTGTTATCACTTCTCATAATGTATTGCATATGGATTGCCATGGATTTGGGGACATAATGAAAGGCTAACGAACTAAAAGTCAAATGGTCAAACCGCCCGGTTACAAAAGGCAAAATATCTTCATCAGTCCTTGTATTGTTCTCCTGTTACATTTCAAGCATTGACTTTAAGAAACTACTTACATAGATGATAGATCGACTCTCGATATGTTAGTTGATAATAATATTGATTATAATTTATATTTACTGCTTTGAAGAGATTCTATACACAAATGATTATAGGATTGTAAATGAGTCGAAAAAAATATGAACGTGATTTTTCATATTTGTTCCTCGATCTCTATATCTCTTGAGCCACTTGAACAAAAACTCATTGCTTAAATGAAGATGGTATTTAGATAAGCGTATGCTTAATAAATATATACTACCTAAAAGCTATAAAATAAGGTTTTAGGTTACCCGCGCCAAAAACTAATTATCCCTCCATGAATCATCATTCTAATAAGAGCTTAATAGCTTCACAATAACACAAAAACATTATTAAGGATCTTAAACCAACCTAAACAACTCTTAATTGCTAGGACATTCCATCATCAAAAAGAAATATGCATCTAAGATTTGACCAAAAATTGTGGGGGAAGAAGGTTGAGAATATAAGCAACAAATTTAGGCTTTAATTAGATATAATTGTAAGCTTATTATAGGAAAGATAATCTAATAAATTCAAAGGTTTAACGAGGAACACTTTGGCCTAACCTTTACCAAATAAAGTCAATGACGGTAGAAAAAAGCAAAGGGACCACGATATTATAAAAAGTAAGATCCAAATCATCCACAAAATAAACAAGGACCCTACTACCTTTTGTAAACACGTGTCACGTCTTCCTAATGCCTCCTAAAATAAATTTGTATGTTTTCCTTACAAAATCTATAGAAATATTCCACGTAATACGACTTTCTTTCTTCTTACAACACACAGGTTACATGTGACGGTAAAGAAGATAAATAAAAAGAAAAAAACAGTGTAGAAAAAGTATTATAGTGAAATTCGTTCATTTTATATGCTTAATTCAGTGGCAGGTGAATTCGCAAGAAAATGCGTAATAATATAACCTTTTTTAAAGCTAAAATTATATGCCAATAATACCATAAGGCAACTAAAACATATACAAGACACAAAAACTGCGTCCAATATTTACATTTCTTTCTATACCCTTAAAAAATGGTATCCAAAATTGTATCCAACTAAAACATTTATTCATCAAAAGATGCCGTCGTTTTGGGCCAAAAGTTCGTTTAACACTACTGTTCCTTGATGTCCCAATCGTAATTATCGTAATTTTCATGATTATCCTAAAAATTCATATTGAATAATAACTGATATTTTTATACATCGTAGCTTTATTGTAGTTGTTATGTTATTATTCGTTTGACACTATTCACCTATGGCACTTATGTTAATATCACTAATTTTAAAGTTCATGTGAAAACTATTCACATGAGAGAGAAAGACGGACAAAAGATGCGTGTGTCCATGGGGTGATGGACGAGCCAAAGACAGACCAAGGATGCCGTTGGTCTAATGATGTTGCGATGGAGGACTAACTAACCAAGGACTGGGCGCGCATTCTAAGCTATTGATTTTGTCTCCAAAACTTAACTATTGATTATATGGTACGTATGTGTACTATACACCAAATTTTAAAAACATATTTATGAACCTATAGAATTAATTTTTATCTCTATCTCTATATATATATATAAAAGGCTATCAGAAAGCAACCACATGGCGCTCTCTGAGCCCGCCACGTCAGCTTTTTCTTACGTGGCATCACGAGAACGATTTAGGTGATAAGTCATCAGCCACGTAGGCAATTTATCTAATGATGTAGAGTGTCCACTTAAGCATGTATATAAGCCACGGGAACGATTTAGGTGATAAGTCATCAGCCACGTAGGCAACTTATCTAATGATGTGGAGTGTCCACTTAAACATGTATATAAGCCACGAGAAAGATGTCATCACATTTGCCAATTGAACCACAATGAGTTTTGTTTTAAATTTAGAAAATACATTACTTAAATGCTTATGATATTAATTACTCATCAATTGCTATTCTAAAAAGAAAATAAATAGATTTATGTTTCTTTACCATCTATTATTATTTTTATTATTATTATTCTTATTATTAGTGTTATTTTATAATAATAATAATAATAATTAGAATACTATTATTATTATTATTATTATAACAACGATATTATGATTATTGTTGTTAAATATATTATGACAAATTAAAATATTATTGTTATTAAGATTATTATCAGTGGATAGTCGTGTTATCAATGGGTTTAAAGATTAAATTTTATTAGCTTCTTAACTCATGTGTTTTTATACAACATACTCCCCCCCCCCCCCCCCCCAAAAAAAAAAAAAAAACAAAAACAAAAACAAAAACAAAAAACAAAAAACAAAAAAAATCTTAAGATTAATTGCGAAGAATATTCATATCCTTAGGTTTATAAACTTGGAATTCGTTGATTTAGTTTCATAAAAAATTTACCTGCTTGATCATTCATAGTTTGCACATATCACTACAAACTATGATACTAGAAACATTAAAAATCTCCACTGGGTCTAGAAGTATTATCACTCACAATTATGTGTGTCTACATTATTTCTTTTATAATCTGTTGAGACTGTGTTTTCATGACAACAAGATGTGTTAGTAATTGTCAAGAGGTATAACAATGTTAAATGAAAGCCAATGAAAATATAGATGGTGGGATTATATATAATAGCATGTGTTGATGGCCATTTTTGTGAACAATGTTGGCTATACGGATGGTTTTTCAAGAAGTTATGTCTTTAATTGTCAATCGCAATCGATAATTCGCTTCCATATGATATTGAAGTTTAAATTTAGAATGACATTGTATGGTTCCTTAACTGGTGGATTACCTGAAATACATTTACGATATTTGAAAAAGAAAAAACCCGTTACATAAATTATTTTTTTGGACGTTCGACTAATATACAATTTATGTGGTGAATTTAAATTTGCTTACCTATCTACAAGCATAAATTTCTCTTTATACAATAATAAGCTTTTCTTTACATAATCATAAGCTTACTTTTCTTTATACAAATGGCTAAAAGAGTTTTGCGGTCTTTTGCTTAGACATTATCAAGGATCAAAAAGGTAAATATGGAACCTGAAAGATTAGGAATGTGCTCAATTTCTGTTTATACCGCATGTATACTGAAAGTCGAATAAAAAAGTGATGGATGGATTAATCCTTTAAACTTATACCATGATTCTTGAAATCTTATAAAGTATTTGACCGTTATTATTTGATTTCTGTTGAGTACTGATAAACGATTGTACATATGAGAAGATCAATGAAAATGTTAGTTGTGTTGTCTCACGGCGTGATATTACACAATTTTGGTTCACCTAACGATATCAATTAATGGCAAAAATGAAAAACGAAAACAATAAAGAAGTGAGATGAGATGACTTATAGAGTTTAGGGGGGAAAAATATTATACATAGATATTCATTTTACTAGTGTTCATAATATGCTTTTTTTTATATAAATAATTAAATTTTCAATTAATGAAATTTTTTTTTTGGTAAGATTATTTTTATTGCATTTCATTTACGATGAATTATATTAGAAAACAGAATAGCCCGGTGTAACGCACGGGTATTACCTAGTTAATTACATTAATCATCTTCATAATAACTTACTATAAATCAAAATACTCGATCTTTTATTTAATAATATTCAAAATTAATCTCTTTAAATTATGTTACGTGAATGTGAGATTACAAAAAATAAAGTCCATAGTAATTAACCAACAATAAAAAGCAAAATCAGCCACCAAATACTCACATATCACTCCATCACTACATGTACAAAACTCTTGACTACTTGTACATTAGTCCCCCTTGATGTATAAATTCACTACTACTTTATAAATATATCCTTAATTCCCTTCATCCTCACTCATCTCTCTCTCTCAAAATATGTGTGAATTCCCTTTTTCTATCTTATAAAACAAGAAACACACATACACACAAAGAACTAGCTAGTTTTAAGCCATCTTTATATCATTTTAAGATATAAAATATCTTATATATATCGAAAATTGTATGTCTTGTTTCTCTTCCCCTATATATTAGGAGGGAAGAGGAATAAGACTAGCTAGGACGTACTACTGGCCTGGTTAAGAAGATTATTTGGACGTAGTAGTCAACAACTTAGAAGAAGAAGAAGATCAAGAAAAGAGAAACAACAACAAATGAATTGGTTGCAAAAAATGGTTTTTCCTGTTAGACGTGTTTGGCTTGCGGTTGCTGCTCGTGTCAAGTCTCGAAACAACGGTTAGTCCAATTTCTTTCTTTCTTTGTTTCTTTCTTGTCCATTTGGTTGGTTTTTTATTATTATTACATAAAAGACCGTCTTTTTAAATAACTTGAATAGAAAAAACCAACCAACCTTGTTTTTATGATCATAAATAAAATCGTTTGTGCATGAGTTAATTTTTGTTGTGTAGAAAGTATATTTTTTTGATATATATAGTGTGTATGAAAAATATTTTGTTTGCTAGTATATTGAAATTAATTGAATTATGAAACTTATATATTTTTTGGATAATAAAGCCTTGCTGTAAAGATTTTTTGTTTTGATTATAAGCATAGGAGTAGGAATATGGACATGTGTTTCAACGTTGATGTTATATTTGTCAGAAATAATTTATGTTAACTAGATATGATGAATTTTGAATATAATATATTGATTAAAATATTTATAAGATTGTGACAAGTGATCGAACTTCAAAATTAAATTTATTCATTGGGATGGATCGATTTATATTGTGAATAATTTTTTGTTTTGAAAAACTACAGCCTTTTGAAGTTTGAATTGATTTGAGAACAATGAAAAAAAATTGATAAAGCATTTTCTCTAAGTTTCTTTAATTATACTCCGTATTTGATTAACATCAATTTGTATCATTTATTGAGCGATCTAGACAATTAATACTCATTTTAATTTTATAAAATTTAAATCTTTTAGTGTGGCAACCCACCATTCATAACAATCACTTCTGAACCTTAATTTTGTGTTGGTTTTTTTAGTTTTTTTTTTTTAATTCTTGTGAAGTAGAATTGACCAAGTATCGGATAAATTCAAAGTGTTGTGACAAGTAAATGTAAACTCTTTGTTAAAATAAATACAAAATGATATAACTCCACATTCAGCATATATAATATTTTATATGAAATTTTGGTCGGTGTTTTTTTGATTTTTTTTACTATTTATAATACTTAATGAAATAAATATTTTCAAAGTTGTGATTTAAAATACAAAATTTTCATTCAAAGTTTAAAAATGGTTGATGTAGCTATAAATAGAGTATACAGTCCCGTGACAATGTTGAATGCATACACCATTGTGATGCAAACTTTAATGCGTGCATACGTGCTTTATTGGTGGTCTCTTTTGTTATTGTGATCATAGTCAAATTGGATTTTCTTTACTCTCTTTTTCTTTTTCCTTATTTTTGGAAGAAAAGTAAATAAAATTTTTAAAGTTCTTGAATGTTCTCTTTAACTCAAAAAAGAAAAAGAGAATTTGAGTGTTGTTTGAATTAGATAAAGTAGTATACTATTTGTGTGTTTCCAATGGAAGTCTGTTTTGTCCTAATATTTTGTATATAAAAATACATGGTAATTACTAAATAGATGAAATTATGACAATGTTTACTCCATTATAAAAAATGAATATCCAAAGGTAGAGGATTTCGATGGCTTAGGTTAAAAACTTGTTTTCTTGATTTGGTGATTTTCTTAGCATAATTAAGTTACTCAAAAAAAAATAAAAAAATGATGCATTACTTTGATGCCAAGAGGGAATATTTTAATACATATGCATATAAAACTGATATCATTTTATTTTTTTTGTTTTTATGTCTTTGGCAAAATTTTTGATGGTGCATATTTAGGTAGAAATAATAAAAAGTGGTAATTTATTTGATTGGATGGTCACCACCTTTTTCCAGAAGGGGACTACAATTATTCCAGTCGACAACCAAAGAAGCAAAGACTAGGGAAAAACTATTCTTGTTTTTTGTTGGTAGTTATTGTTATCTTTTTAAATTATATTTAGCCTGCATCATCTAAACATGATTTAATTAAAACATCTTTTTGGGGACTCATCATTATGTTTATAGAATATTGTTTAGTTTTTAACTAATTATCTCTTAATTTCCTCTTAATCCCATAGTGGGTCATCAACTATATTTGACACATGGCCTATATATAAATCAATTATATACCAAAATGACTATGACATAGATACACATCTATGGTTTTTGAAAAATATAGTTAAGATATAGGTGAACTTATGAGACTGGTTCAATTAGAAACCAAAATAATATATGGATAAGTTTAGTACAATGTTAACATGTGAAAAGGTCTTTCGATTACTAAACACGAGTGGGAGATCCGTACAATACGGCGGCGATGACGGTGACGGGTTGTGTGGTGGCGGTGGTGACTATAATGTGGTTTTTAAAAATATTTTATAAATTTTCCATTTATATGGCAAGAGAATAAGAAATGTTAAAATCAGGAATGTGAATCAAGAAGTATCATTCCTATGGATAGAATAATGTATTTGGATTATTCTTGATTTTAGCAACCTAAAAAAGATAAGGTTGAATGTCATTAGTGGATTTTAATAACTAAATAGTACTTGATTACTAATTACCTCTATAAGATTTGTTTATTGTAAAGATTCCCAAAAAACGATTTCCACTCATACACTATTGATTTGCTGACTTGTAACTACACTATTAACTAACAACCATTTGGATAATCTTACCAAACCCCTACCTTCACAATACCCTCATTTTGGATACACCAAAAGAATATATGCAATATATAGACATGTTTTATGGGAGTATATCCTATCGGTAATGGTAAAACTGTCCAGATTCACCTTTTTTATATCTCTTACAACAGGCTTAAGAAAGGTATAAAAAAATACTTCAATAAAAACATGACTGTTATCTACTTTGAAGTTTCAAAGTACCCAACTGATAAAAGACTACTTACATGAACCTTTAATTTTGTTTCAACCAGGTGTGGGTCTTTTGAAGCTACATGATGACATACAAACATGTGGGTATGAGGATGTCCAGAAAATGTGGGAGATGCTTCATAGAACAGAATCCGAGTTAACATCAAACAGCCACCGGAAGCGTAAGCCAAGATCATTTTGGAAGATCTTCGTATGGCACAATAGCAATACTACTTGTTCAACACCTTTCTCAATTCATGCTTAACAATGTCAAAGTCAATCGGTGTCACCTTACTACCCTGCAACAGAATATATATTATCATTAGTATGATTTTGAGATGCGTCTCGATGGGCTATTGTGGATGTTAGTGCTAAATAAAAGTACTAGCGCCACAGTAGCAAAGTCGTTTTTTGTAAATATATTATGCTTTTTTTCAAGATCCAGATCAAGTCATACACTGTAAAGAAAAGAAATCATCCGTAAGCTATGTATGTTGCTTGTGCAACATTACTTGAATAAATTATGTGAGCCTTTTATGGAATCACTTGTGCTATCGTGAAACACGTTCATTGTTAATTCGTTGTACCATGTATCATTACAGACCATTTTGAACACAAAATTAGTACTCCCTGTAACTAACAGCACATATTATGCGAATGACTATCAAAACAATTAAAAGATTTCTTTTTAACACGAGCAAATACACAATAAAGCATATACAATGATTATCACTCATACGTCTATATGACACAACCCGAACTCAAGTCACTATCTGTCACAAGTAACATTCTTAATCCATTAAAAAGAGTAGGTTGTTGCCTTGTCGGTGAAAAATGACAATCGGCTTAATAATGACATGAACTGAACTCAAGTCACTATCTGTCATTAGTAACATTCTTACTCCTATAGAAAAGACTAACAATCACAATATAGTTAACAAATGATCAAACTTTATAGGTAATCGAACATGCCATTAAACTGATCACATGCAGTATTTACACCTTACAACAAATTTCCCTCTTAATTTCACGAGTTGTTTCTTTGGTTAAAGTATTAGGTCCCATTTTTGTTGCCTAGGTTAAATCTTCAGAATACCCCAGGAGGAAAGTTTTCGCTATATCTAAAGTGTTGCAGTGAGAGAACTTCACATAAAAGGTTACCAGTTAGTCAAATATCCTTCTTATGCTGCTTCCAACTGAAACATGAGACCTTTTATAAGGTCTATAAAGACATCTTGTAAAAGATTGTTGTTACTAAGTTAGTAGATTATGTAAATAATAATAATAAATCCTAAGGTTGAAGGGAGTACCAGTCGGGTAAGGATCGGGTAAGGCTCGGGTACTAGGAAATCGGGTATACAATCGAGTATCCAAACCGATGTTGGGCTTCAAATTTCGAACGTTGGAACCCAGTGGTCCCCCCCCCCCCCCCCCCCCCCCCAAACGGCTAGATCCGATATTTTTTTTTTAAAAAAAATTTCCCCATTCTTCTTCCATTTTTTACACAACTTTCATTTTCACCCAATTTCCATTTACTCCACAACTTCCTTTCAACCAAAATCACTACAATGGACCTTCGTGATTGTAAAATGGCTTTCCAAACCCACCTAAATTACGACTCCAAACACCTCTCAGATGTGAATAATGTCATTCAGGGCGATTCTGAGAACATAGCGGCTTACGAAACCGTCATCAGCCGACTTACTGCCCCAAGTTATGCACTTAACACCGCAGAGAGTGAGCATCTTGTATATCTTCGACAGAAGATCGACTGGCTGAATCAACTTATTTTTCATCTAAACGCCGCTTCTTCAACATTGACCCGGACGCTGGACCACGGGGTATTCTTGCAATCCAATGTGGGTGGTGGTCAGGATGTACCTTACTACTCTAACCCGGGGGAGGAGTACGTTTCTTCTCATCCAGGCGCGGCCGCCGGGTCTCCTGAGCCATACCGTTACATTCACCGCAATGACGGTGACAGCACTGTTGACTCGGATTATTCCGAGTGTTAGTTTAAGTTTTATTTAAGTATTTTAGTTTTATTTAAGTGTGTTAGTTTTATTTAAGTGTTTTTAGTCGTATTAATCATTTTCTATATTATGTATTGTGGTTTTAAGTTTAATGAAATTATGTTTTATGTTTATATGGTTTTAATTATATGTAGTAAAATTAAATGAAAAAGAAAATGAAATTGGGTAAGAATTGGGTATGTGTTGCCAGTGATTTGGGTAAGAATTGGGTAGTTGTGAGTTGGAGAGTTTTGATTGGAGGATGAATTGATTAAGATTGGGTAAGTATTTTGTACTCCCTCCACCCTAAGTCAAGATAGTATTTACGTGGTTCAACTACTTATGAACATCCACATTTGTTGCTAAGATTTTTATATTTTGTGATAGTGGCACATAACATACTCAAGTCTGGTTTCTATCATTAATCCAAACAGAAGAGGAACAAGATTGTATCTAAGATTTTTAATCTGGCTTCAGATGAAAGTGATAAAAAACATAGTCACTTAGTAATATGAATATAAAAAGGTAAATATATAGAACATGCAAAATCTATATCTAGTGTTTATATGGTCTTCGGATTTTAACAATGAGTCACATGACTATGATTCTGTGTTTAACATTTTATAAATATATTTCATAATAATAATGTCTTTATGATAGGAATCCTAACAGAAAAAAAAAAGAATTACGCAGAAAAAAGGTTGGTGTAAAGAACTTGAGCACATCCACAATGGCATCATCTTTTTATTATCAGCCTATAAGTGAAACTGATGTAACGAGCTAAAACACAGTCACTTGACCAAAAGGCAAAAGGTTGTGGGTTTAATTCTCGACCGAGACAAAAAGGTGTAAATAAAATGAGGTTACAGGTGTAGTAGTCCCAGCCTTTCTAAAAAAAAAGTATACGAAAAGAAAAAGTCGCTCGACATAGAAAAACATTTCATCAAAAAGACTAGTATATAGAAAATGTAACATGCATATCATGGCTAATATGATATCGAAATGTAATGATCAACTGAATAGTGTGACTATAGCTTTATGTTGAACATTTTATAATGAGGTCACATAACAACAATGTTACCGTACTACAGTGACAACCATAAATATAAATTCTAACATAATAGGTCCATAGAGAAAAATCCATTCTCGATCATATGATCAATAAGCATGGAAAATACATACCATCTAACAGCTGGTTGAGATGCATCTGCTCTATAGTTGGACAGAACTACAGAATTCATGACTAAAAAGTACGAAAGGAAATCCAAGCACCTGCAAAAAGGTAACATCACCAAAACATATAATTCAAACTCATAATAAGAGAGCGAGAAGCAAAAGTAACTTGAACATCAGGCACTAAATCTCTCTACAAGCCATTTTATGCATTGAGTAAGAAAAAAATGTCTAAAGACACTTTGATCAACTCAAAGAAATTCAATCCTAGCAAAAACTATGCAACTTGTAGTTCAACTATTAATGAAGCTTTTATCCTAATTAAGAAATGCATGCAGTTAAAAGTAGAATATGTTGCTTAAATTCAATATTTCAATCAATGCTTAGAGCTGAAAATACATACACAAGAAACATCTGATCATGCGATTTCAACTTTACTGAGTACTGAGCTGCACAAATTATTCCTGCAAAACTGTTTTAGATTACCTGATTAGCTAAAATCTAAATTACAGTAAAAACAAAAAATTATGCTAATCATACAACAGAGCAACCAAATACTGCATTTGTTAACCCTCTGCTGGTTGGTCGCTGACAAATGTGGTGTTACTTTCGATGGACAAGGCAGTTATGGGCCATGAACAATAATTTCACTATTCATTGACCAGCCCTACAATCTTCAATCCATAAAACACCGCACACCCACATGAGATACAACAATGTTAGATCACAAATTCATGTCATTCCTCAGAAGCATGAGCACATATCTTCTTGAGCAGTATGGGCCAGTCTTCTCCAAGCTGCCCGGGGTTCAACTCCATGGCAACTCTAAAGTCTAGCAAAATAATAGGCAGCTTTGATTCATGTAATTGCATTTGATAATGATAAGCGGGTCTCACACCATTTAGGATCCTACAATGAGCCGGGCAATTCTTAGTTGGCTCATGCCCTGACCCTGACCCGGACTGTGTCCTATTAAGTACACAACAAGACTGTGTCAAACCGACAAACCCTTTAATATATGTCCAATCCATTATTGAGTGCATTGGCACAATCCATTGACACGCCTTGAAGGCCATGTGATGCAGCAACTGCCTGCATACGTGCCTTCAATGTTGTTGTATGTGATAAACTGTTAGTGTCCAATACACCAGCAAAATTTACTACTAATTGAGGGCTTGCGGGCCCCCACCTATACTTACTGGGCAATAAGGAATTCCAAGTGGAGCATGTAGCATATTCCTGCTAGGTAGCCCTTTTCTGTCTTTTCTACCCAACAATTTCCCTTGTTGTATGAGTTCTTGATGATGATGCACTGGCCTTCGAGTATCAGGAGTTAGACGGATCCTCGTTCTCAAAAGTAGTAAAATCATCCCCATGCGGGATAGATGATGAGAAGATGACTAATTTGTGTTCTCATTTGGCACGATAGCACTTTTACGGTCTCCAACTTTTCATTCACAAACTGTAGTTCTCGCCTGTCTTGGCAAAGGAGCTAAAACATCTCCATTTGGTAAAGCCAATGAACAGGAAGAACCATGTGTTACAACCGGTAGCGACCCATTTTGATGGTAAATTCCAGCCAATGATTTCTTGCTTCCAACCGGTCCTTTCCCTGCGTATTCCTAAAAACACAACATATTAACTGATTATGAAGCTGAATACCATCTCTCCTAACAGTCCTTACACAAAGTTTATCATACTCACCCTTTCTTAACTTCAAACTCAAAATACTTATTCAAGTAATCAAAATATTGTTTTGATCTTTCTGGTCCAAGCTTTCTAATTATCTCACTTTTCAACTCGACAAGATTAATCCATTAATGCTGCTCTGGTGGTTGCATTTCTTAATTCAAAAATTCCATAAAACACTCACAAATTTCCCAATTTTTTTTTACTTCACACAATAAAACCAAAATCCCAACTAAATTCAGCCCAATTATCAACAACCCGGAATACGAATAACCAAAACATATCATTAAAAAACACAAAAAATAACCCTAATATGATTTGTAGTTCCTAACTCACAATATACACTTTCCCTCCAAAAACCCAATTATAAAAAAAATAAATTAAATACAAATTTAACAACATCAAAATCCGAACTTTGATCCCATTTATCACAAAAAATCCATCATTTTTTAATTACAAAAGAAAAAACCAAAATATAAAAAACCCACAATTATATAATCACAACATTCTCAGTTACTCACAACAAAAAATGCAGTATAACAAACAAAAATTATAACTTCACAACATTTAAAGCTTCAAAACATCAAAATAATCAACTTTACAGAAAACCAACCTCAAAAAACGAAGTCGCATTGGGTTTTCAAAATTAATGAATCCCCACCAAAAATTGAGATTCAAGAAAGGCAAAACTGATTTGGGTTTTCAAAATCTTGAAACTTTATTGGATGCTGAAAATTGAGAAGAAAATTGCTTACATTTTTTGTATCTATAGGATTTAAATCACAGCGACTGTGGAAGAAAAGCCCTCTTTGTGTTTCTCACTTTTTTTTTTATTTTATTTAGATTTTGCCGTTCTGTTGTACCTCTGCGATAAGTATTTGTGTAGTACTAAGTCCTTTGAATTTATGAAAGTAAAATGATAAAACCTCTTAACCAATTCCCTTAAAATTTTTTTTAATATATCCATTTGTTAACACATATAATTCATTAATTCTCTTTTCTAATCTCATCTTCTGATTTTTCATATGTCACGATCCTATTAATTAGAAGGATTTTTAGGCTAAACAATTAGGAGGATTAATCATTACCCTTTGTGAAGTTGTTTATTTTTTTTAAACATAAATTCGTGAGATTTTTAATAGTATATTTAACAGTGTTATTAAACAAGAGAATCACCACATTAGCCAAATAGGAGTCTAAGTTTTTTTTGGATTTTCACAAAATAACCAACAAAATCGCAATGAGATTTACAAAATCGTAATGAGAACTTCAATATCGCAACGAGATTCTGTAAAATTGTAACGAGATTCTAAATATCGCAATGCGATTATGATAATCTCTATGTGATTCTGATAATCTCGTAGAGATTCTGTAGAATAATCTCATAGAGATTATGCAGAATAATCGAATAGCGATTCTCGTAATCTCGTTGCGATTCTAGGAATCTCGTTGCGATTTCATTAATCTTATTGGGATTTTGAAGATCTCATTGCGATTTTGTCAGTTAATTGCGATTTTGTTGGCTATTTTGTGAAAATTCAAAAAAACTTGGCTAATCTTATATAATCGCAATGAAATTTGGCTAATCATGTGATTTTCTCATTAAACAATGAATTTAGAAAGAGAAAGAGATTATCCGTATATTGTCGAGTTTATTTTCAGAATAATAGAAACGCAATGGAAAGAAATAAGATTAAAGAAAACATAAAGAGAATGACGAAAATAATCATGGAAGATATAAAGCGATGAATCTTATATAAAATTATGAATGTAATGAAATGAATCTTATATAAAATTATGAATGTAATGAACTGGCTGAATGTGTGAAAAATGTTTTTATGGATTAAGTAAAAAATAGCTAATTGGTGGTTATTTTAGTTTATTAAATAAAAAAAACATGAAATTTAACTCATAAAGTTCTTAATTATTAAATATATTAAATAAAAAAAAGAAAATATATGACAAAAGAGGGATAATTATTTGGTTTATGATATCATATGACTTATGATGATAATAAGGTACAAAGAAGTGATTCAGAGGTCAAAATTTGGTTTAAGCATGTATTGATTGTTAAAGGAAAATTAGCGGCTAGTTCAAGTATGTGACAATTAACTTCACGCAAAAAATTACAATCTAGTTTTCACTAGTTATTTTTTTTTTTTGACACCCATGCAATTTTTACATATGGAATGGTTGTGGAAAAGTAAGAAACAAACCAAACAAAAATGCTTCAACTTTTATGATATAGAAAGAATACCAAGAAAAGGTAAAGATGGAAGTTTTGAAGTAATTATTCTACAATAAACAGATATCTTCTAAGAAAGACAACTTCAAACAGGTTTGAACCCATGTCTCAGAGCTGCTTCCCATACCAAATCAATCTGGACCACATCGACCGCGCCAACTTCATGGTGGCTCCAACCTTCAAGTAGATGAACTATCCCGCCTGCATGACAAGCGTGCACCACACCTCTTTCCATTTTGTACTGCCAAAAGAAAAAACCGCTAGTCATTTATTAAAGCTCAAAACGACCCACAAATTTCACATTCAATATCAAGTTGCGACAGTCTGTTCTTTAAGCACTTAGTTATCTGACCTATAAGGGTTGTTCTGTCTTTTTTAACAGTACCTCACAGAAGCCAAGGTCTTGAACATCATCTGGAAGCCTCATGGCAGCCATCTTACCATATGTGCAATCTCTTCTGAATTCGAACACCGGTGGAAGCACAAATTGATGAAAATGAGTTCCTGGTGGTGCCCATCTTTGCTCACTTGGTGTAGCCCATTTACCCAGAATCCATGTCTAGTTAAAATCATGTAGACCAAAATAAAAATAAAAATGATTTACTATATTGCAAAATGACCTTTTTCTAACAAGAAAATTCAATGAAATTGAACACAATCTAACCTTGCAATGTTTAGCTTCTTGATACTTGGTGACTTGCACCAAAGAGCTTTGGCTTTCTAGTGGAGCTTCTTTCTGAATTCTTGTAAATCTTTCAGTGGATTCGGTAAGCATCTGCACCAAAATTTAGTCACCCACACGAAGGTTAAAGTTTATGAAGGCGAATAGTACTTGGTGGTCAATATGGCAAACACACTACTTAACGGGTCAAAATGGGTTCAGGCAACAATGGGCAACTCTTTAAGGTTGGGTCGGGTTGACCAGAACCAAATTTTACAAACTCCATGTTTTTTAGTTATCAGTTTGCAGTTGCATAATGTTATTTAGGAACCTGTTTGCATTTAAAATAGGGCCCTTGAAAATGTAAATTGTTTGAATTTCAATAAGTTTCCTATATGATTTATTATTTGGATTTGCCTCATTTTAACAGCTAGCGATAATACAAACATAACCCAAACACTTTTACCTGCAATGATGAAAAAAAATTTTTAACTGCAAACTATCCTACTGCTACTCTCAAACTACACAGACTGCCTAAGATTGAACTTAGGACTTCTGAATATATCCCAAATTATCACAACCCCATAATTGTGGTGAGTGGGTCTCGAATACGTGTTGATGAACTCAAGGTACTAGGACAGTAGTACTTTACAAATGAGCCACCAACCCCATTGGGTGGGTGACAAAACATAACCCAAACCGACCACATATACCAATTTATGGGTAATTTATGCCTATAAAAGTAATTAGAAACGACCAAATTTGTTTCAAGGAACATACCATGACTTTAACTTTACGACGAGTTAAATAAAGGGCAATGGCTCTTCCAAGCTTAGAAGTAGCTCCTGTTAAGAACACCTCTTTCACATCTTGAGGAATCTCATTGAGAATAACGGCTGCGGTCAATGTATTTCCATGGACTACATGAACTTTAAGATCCGGAAGTTTCGTGACAAAAAGTTTCCCACCTCCATTCAAAGCTTCATTCTGTAAAACCATCAAGATTTCCATATTACAAGAGTTTTTAGATGGTTGTATTTCTCATTCAAATCAAACTAGACTAACGAAGAGCGTATTGGACTACTAGCTGAGACACTAATGTAACATTGGAGTCACGATCATGGAGACCAAGTTTAAGACATTTGCGGATCAATGATTATAAAAAAATTAACTTGAGCCATCATTTCATCTATAACTTATTCAGATACAAACCTTGTTTAAGGCCGCGAGACTTAAAACCTTGACACCAATCCTATCAGCTCTTAGTATAGCTTTCTCAATTTGATTATTTATGCCATTTTTCGCGAATGGTAAAAAGTACTACAACCATAAATTAAAAACATAATCAGTATGTACCGAAACCAAAATTCTTTACTTTTATTATATATATGGACAATGAAGTATGTATGGTTTGAGCACAAATTTGGGCTATATATACCATGAATCCACATCGTGGCACAATCCAAGTTTGAAGCAATTTTCCTCTAAGATGGAAGAAAGCGAGCAACCAAGTCTTTGATTTAGCCCACATGATCAACGCCGCCAAGAAAGAAGCAGGCCAAAGTAGCAAGTGAATAATATTTGTGTTATATGGCCATGAGGATAGTGATCGAAAAAATAACGGAACATGCGTTGATGACTTTATATCAACCCCGTGTACAAGAAACACAAATTCCGGTGCTTTCGCTTTTTTGCCTACACGAACAAATAGAAACATCAGTACTAGGGTATAAGCTAGCTTGAGGTTATGATATGCTATTAATTTGATATTACATTTTTCACCGATTTCTAATGGATTAAGGTTGAGGGTGCCAAAAGCTATTTTGGTAAATATTTCCCGAGGTTGTTTTTTTTTTTAAATTAAAAAACTTTGAAGATTCTAATTTATGTGGCCGAAAGAAAAGTCTTATATAGTGTCAAAGCTTTGTAAAAAATGTTTTAAGTTTTTTATTTTTAATTTTGTAGAAGTTAAAAAGGTTTTTTATTTCTCCAAAACAAAGTGAAAACTTTATGTGTTATAATTTGAAAATGGTATTTTCAATTTCCTTTTAGAAAACAAGAAAACATGTTAGAGATGTGAAAATGTTTTCAAGTTTTTCATTGAAAAATAAAAATTACATTTTCTGTTTTCTTAAAATTATATCTTCTAAAAACTATGAGAGCACATTTTTTGTTTTTAATGTTTTTATAAAAAACAAAAATTAAAAAGAAGAGTTATTTTACAACTAAATGCGCCCTTTATGCCCTCCACCCCCAAAAAATCCCAACACCTCTCATACTAAATTTCTCAAACTTCGCCCAATTGGTCTCATAGACTTGTAAATGAATTTTTTTTTTTAAATGATAAAAAAGGATATACCTTGAGTTGAACTTATTTCTCTATGAAGATCCCACGAAATCTCATTCATTGTATTTCCCAAAATATCAAAGAGAGGCATAAAGAGGCAAAAGTTGGTCTTCATGTCTTTGTGGTGTATAAAATGGTATCTATGCAACAGACAAATCATTAGATCTTTATTTCCTACTTCATTCTTAGGTAGTTAAATTGGCTACATACATGCATATAAAATTAATCAACTTTGATTTAAGGTATGCAAACTTTTAGTATAGGCCAATTTGAAGGGTAGTAGGCAAAGTTATAAGATCCGTTTATCGGTACTCGCAGTGAGTACTCCTTGTAGGCGAATGAATGCGAAATAATATAATAAGTTTTGAAATTATTTATAAACTTTGAAATTATATGTAAGTCATGTTCTGATGTTCATTAGTTCATAGGACCACTAAAATTTCTTACGATTCTAAAAATATGTTAAGTAACTTTAATGCAATTCTTTAAACATATCAAACTGATTTTTCACCCTTTTTTGATGGAGTTATCACTGAGTAGTAACCATGTCGGCCGATATTTGTCCGAGTTTTTATCATGGAAAAATTAATTAAGCCAAAGTTGGTTAAGTTACTTGCTATGCAGTTAACTCTAAATATTAAATTCAGTAAAAAAAAAAACTTACGTTGGCGTATAAATAACATATTTCAATATAGGGAGGTTATCAAAAATGTAACGAGGCACAATTTCGACATTACTATGCCCCATACATCTAAGGAAATCAAAAATCAAAACATATCCATAGAACATGATAAGGGAACCATGTCCGATCAATGTAGTCCCAGCAATCGGAACTCCTATAATCACACAAAGTAGTAAATGCTCGAAAAATGTTGCATGCCCAGCTGCACCAAAAATGGCAAAATCGCACAAGAGATAGTGAGTAGTTATAATCATAATAAACGTAATACGGCTAATTGAGAGGTTTATTAAATTATCTCCTAGCCATTTTTTAGGCGGGATAGTTCGATACCTTAATTAAATGAAATACGTATAAATGATTAAATTAATCTACATTTTACCTGTATAAGGATGGTTTACTTTAGAACTATGGTGAAGCCAATGATATTGTTGGAAGAAATGGGATGAATGTCCTAACTTATGAAGCCAATAATATAAAGGTTCCGAAAGCCCAATATGGAAAAATATGCAAGAAATAATTCCACTTGTTTTCCATGTAGGAAGATTGGTCAATATTGAAGGGTTGATCAATAAGATTATTGAAGCCATGAATGCTTGAAGTATGATGAAGTTGTCCCTGTGATCAACGGAATAACGATGCCAAATTATCTATACGGTGTGTCATTTCATAAAAAGCTATATGTTGGTGTTTTGTGTGTGTAATCTTTTTGATTATCCTGGCCGGATCGATTTTGGATGGCTTAGAAGCTCTAACAAAAAGCTTTAACATAAGCCCAATATGTAAGCCCAATTATAAAGAACTGTTTTTAAAGTATTTTATTTGTTAGAACTAAGTTTTTAAACTATCTAACATAAAAACTTAATAAATTGAAAAACCCTTAACATAAGCTCAATTTTTGGGGGCTTTTTGTTTTGTTTTTTTTTTTTTTTTTCAGTATCTAACCTAAAACAAAGAAGTTTAAGTTTTGTATCTGAAGGCCAATAATCAACATCCTGGCCCACTAACCTTATTGGGCCGATCCTGATAGCACCTTGCTACATTTTTTTTTTTTTTGAAAAGCCCCTTGCTACATACTTAAAGAAAAGAATTTGATTAAGTTCATAATATTTGTTAGATACTTAAAAAAGTTTACACTTCATTCAAAATGGTTTTTGATTTGTTATATAGCTTGTATGAATTTAACTTAAAAAATTTCTCACGTAAGTTGCTAAAAGTTTATAACAACCATTCCTGTATAAATACTATCATTATCATTATGATGAATATTGAGAGGTAATTACCATATATTGTTTTAAAAATCATCATAACCAATTTCAAAACACCTCTGAATCTCTCAAAAATGGAAGAGGACTACAACTTACCAATGCCATTCACGATCGATTTGACCAAAATCGACTCCTCTTTTAGATAATCGATTAGTTCGATTAAGCCAAAGCATGCTATCAAATGAGCTCCATAGTTGGTGTACAACTCCTCTTAGCGAACACAAGATCAGAATATGAATGCACCAACTATACTCACATTGCCTCGTTTCGTAGATTGTTGAAGAAATGAACTCAACAAGAAGTGGCCCAAACAAGATATACTGGTTCAAACAAGGTTCAAATCTATTAGAACATCAAGTTATATAAAGTCCAATTACAAAACACAAATCAAGATATATATACACATGCCTTGTAACTGCCCAAATTCTGCCATGGCCAACCAAACAATGCAGCTCCCATTTCCCCTGAAGGACAAACCCTTTCAGCGTCGAAATCTATCTCAATTTCTTCGAGGATATGATGTTTTGGGGTATCCATTTTCTAACAAAAAGTATGAGAAATCAAATCATGTAAAGAGTAAACAAGGTATACCAAAAACCCAATTTTCTCTAAGTTTCAAAAACCTGTTTGTTCTTGGACTATATATACACACTGTGGATGTACGTAGAGTAAAATTAGCAATTCTGATATTTGCATGTGTAAATATGAAAGTGCAAAAGCAGGACCGAATTGATGACCAGTTATTTACATTCAATTTTCAACTTTCAATTTCAAACGATGTACACGTTGATAATACATAATGTACCATACATTAATGTCCTACATTCCCAATTTCCAATTTTCAACTTTTATTTTCATCTCTCTCTTCAAATCTCAATCACTCATTTTTTTGTTCTCTCTCCTCCATAAATCATTTTATTCATCTAATTCATTCAAAATCTTTTATCTCAAAAACCATACATCGATAAATTATAAAAATTATATGGGTGTTCTTAGAATTTCATGTTATTTCATTAGAAATGTCATTCGATATACTTTCGACAAATTTTTAAATATGAGGGCAGAACCCGTACAACTAAGATATTCGGCTATCATACTCTATGACCTATCACCCTATCATCTCACCGCCGCAACGCGCGGGTACTTTCTCTCGTATTATAAATGAATAAGTTCTGATTTCATAAATTAGAAAATTGATTAATCCCCCTAATTAATTAGCCTAAAAATCTTCTTAATTCATAAGATGGTGACAAGTGAAAATTCAAAATGTAAAATTAGAAAAGAGATTAGGTGAAATTCACTTGTCACATTTATATGATTTTAGGAGAATTTTTAGGCTAATGGTTATAAGGATTGATATTTTTTTATAAAATAATATATATCTTAACTAATTTTAATACCCGTCGCACGGATGGATTATATTTATTTGTGATGCACGGTTAAACAAATATACGTGATAAACAATGAGTTTATATGTATATGATATTTAAAGCAAAGAGTTGTGATTATTTGAATGTGATACCCTAACTAAAGTTGTTTATTTTTTTTAGCTTTCGTTTTCGGTCAGAGCATGTTCATCCCGGTCTTGATACCCATCGGGCAGAATGTCATCACGGTAGTTCACATGGAAAACTCCGGATAGATCGTTTAACGACACGACAACTACGACATTGAATGCATTTGGGGTAAAACCGGCAACCCTTTGAATTTAAACCTTGATTGTTTAAAGAACAAGCTTTCATTGAAGGTTTGAGATGACGCTGGGCTAGCTATCCATTGGCACTTAAGTTGTTTATAATTTAAGAATTAATTCATTGAATTAATCAACATTTATGTTAACTTATTTTACGTAAGAAAGTAAAAGTGTTCGGCCATGACAAAATACTAGATACGTATTAGCATGAATTAATATATGTGAAAATAAAGGAGAAATCAAATTAAAAAATCATAAAAAACTTTAATGTTAACTCTACATGTTCTTTTTCATGTACTTAAAACATATTTATGACGGGGCCGTAATCATAGTACTTTTGATTGAACCAAATGTTGATAAAAGTTATGTGTCATCATCATTAATGGACCGGGGTGTAATGAAAGCTACTCATTGGTTAAAAAGTCGTAACTTTAGACTCAACTTAAAACATAATTTTTTTACTCTTTATTTTAAACGTGATTTGACTGGTAAAATTTAAAATATTTTTAAATATTAAAGGAATTTTAAACATGATTTGACTGGTAAAAGTTAAAATATTTTTAAATATTAGGGGAGGGAATGGTTACCATTCTTCCTCCACCATTAACCAATAAAATTTTGTCACATCATTTTATTCTATTCTTCCCCCATCTTCCCCAAATCATTGACGACATTTTCTTCCATTTTCCCCCATCTCCACCTCATCATTTCTTTTTCATTTATTTTTAATACTATATAATTTTACAAACTATATAAAATAACAACAATAATATTAAAAACATCACATTTTCTTAGAAATATTAAAAAAGGGATAATTTAAATCCTTCGACAAAGAAGAATCAGATGACATGTTTTTTTTTTATAAAAGGGATGGAGTTTTGGTATATAATTTGAAAGAAAGAGAAGAGAAAATGGAGAAGAATGGTGTTTTATTATATAAAAATGGTGAAGTGGTGTTGGTTTTTAAAGATAAAAAGGTTAAAAAAAATAAAATAATTTTTTTTTTAATAACGGTCAAAAGTCCCGTTAGTGGGGGGACCACATGCTTTGACCAACCAATCAAATGGCTCTCTCTCTCCTTCTCCCTTTCTCTTTCTTATTTCCCTGCTGCGGCTTCCTTCCCCCCTTTTCTTCTCCTCTCTCCTGCGGTTAAACACCGGCGACGGTGTGCCCTCCCGGCCCCGTGACCCCGCAACCCCTTCCCCGCTTCCACTCCCTCCCCTCTTACAGTATAATTATATACACTCATATTTATTATGCTTATGATCCAGTTAAAATAAAACACGTATTAAAATAAAATAAATAAAATAATAGATTTTTCTTTCACTAAAAATCACCATGTATCATGAAAATAATCGTGTATCAATATTTATACTTGTGCTTCATGAATTTTCATGCATCAATTTTATCATGATTTAAAATTAAGATGTTATCCTATTTATTTTAATTTAGGGAAAAATCTATAAAAAGGTAATTTATTTACACAAATTTCCTATTAAAGGTAACCTATTTTGTTTTCGCCTATTTAAAGGACCCTATTTCCAAAAGTTTCATAATAAAGGGTATCTCGTTAGTTTTTGACAGACGACGCCCGTTAAGTGCCACGCCACCGATGCCACAACATCAGTTTTGCTGACGTGACAGTTGACTTTGACCGACTTTTATAGCAAAACTGATGATGTGGCATCAGTGACGTGGCAAAAC
Source organism: Erigeron canadensis (assembly GCF_010389155.1). Taxonomy (NCBI): domain Eukaryota; kingdom Viridiplantae; phylum Streptophyta; class Magnoliopsida; order Asterales; family Asteraceae; genus Erigeron; species Erigeron canadensis. The sequence goes on along the minus strand of NC_057767.1, from coordinate 3,665,799 downwards.
TGATGACGTGACATTGGTGACGTGACATTTAACGAGCGTTGTCTGTCAAAAACTAACGAGATACCCTTTATTAGGAAAACTTTAAAAATAGGGTCCTTTAAATAGACGAAAACAAAATAGATTACCTTTAATAGGAAAATTGTGTAAATAGATCACCTTTTTATGAAACTTTTCCTTTAATTTAATGCTTGTTTTACAATAACCAACTCATATATATTTTTAATCAAATTAAACAATATGTTTTTATCCAGTTATTGTCAGTTAAGAAATTGAGTTCGTTTCACTATTAAAAAACTGACTTTCAGCGACGACTAAATTCGTCTGAAAACAATATCACCGAGAAATTTCCTTTCTTTGATTTGTTGAGCCAACCTTTCTTTTCCTTTCTCCCGACTTTTTTGTCTGATTTTTTGAGATCATATTCTTTTCTTTTTCTTATTTCATTTGAATTTAGAGAATGAAAAGTCACACATGACGACCGAAAGAAACAGGAATTAATATGGTCACGTCAATATATGCCTAAGTTGTACTAACCTACTTTTAGTATGTGTACTTGTAGCTAAGTTGCGGCTTATATTTTTGTTATTTCAAATTTGGTGGGCGGAAAGAAAGAAGAATAATCATGGTATCGTCGGTATATATTACACGAGTGTTTTGTAATTTTGAATGTCTACCAAAGGGGAAATTTCGATGGTAAACAATGTATAAAACCACGTTTATACAAGTTTAATATATTTGATTTATATGCTCATTTAATACATACTTTTAATATTTTATGAAAGAAAATTTTTTTTATAGATAATAGGTTGAGAACTTTTAACTATTTAATTAAAAAAAAGTCAAAATTTTTTTTTTCAAGTTTTTGATAGGTACAAATATGTAATAATTATAAAGTAATTACTAATATACTAATATATATATATATATTATATATATATATATATATTTGGATAATAATTACGATTTTTAAATTATATATATAAATTAATAATGACATCACTAGGATTGGAGAGTTGTGATTTGTTAATAAATGGTTAGGTTAGTTGTGTTTTATTATATAAAAGATAAAGATAAAGATTTGGGTAGGCGAAGCTATATTGGAGAGAGAATGAAACAAATTTACTATTTTGCTTTGTAAATAGTAATGGGGAAAAGTGAAGGTGGTGTTACCACACACCTAACTTGAGTGAAATTCCTCTCACATGCTAATTTTTTAATCTATAATTGTATAATGAATAAATAATGGGCCTCCATGTTTTTTATGGATTAAAAGTTTAGCATATGAGAAAGATTTTACCCAACTTAAATGCATAACAGCAACACCTTCACTTCCCTATAGTAATTTTCGTATGACAAATGTTAGTTTAGGGAGAAAAATGCATCTTATTTCACATTTTTTTAAACTTGTGAAAGGTGATAAAATACTAAAATGTATACATAATTGAGATTCTATGTCATTCAGGTTATTCTCAATTTTCATATGGTTAATTGCTTCCACTAATAATGATAAATCTTCCCAACTTATTCTTTTAATAATATTTAGGGTTAAGTCATTGGATGAATAATATACTTTCTCTCATTAACATGGTTGCCTATTGAACTTGATTATTGATGTGTATCACCCATATACTTTTCAACTTTTTACATGGTTGACCAACTGCTGACCTAATGACCTGCTATAACAGGTTAATCTCTATTTACATGGTTGCCCATTGAACTGAATGACTAATGTGTTTTCCCTCATTAAGATGGTTGCCTATTGAATTGAATTATTAATATACATTACCCACATACTTTTCAAATTATTACATGGTTAACCGAATGTTGACCTGATGACCTATAATAACAAGTTAATCTCTATTTTTATTTTTTCAAAAATTTATTTATTTCTGCTTCATCCTCTTCATTAATTTTCAATAAAAACTTATTATATAACTATACTATAATATTATATAATAACTGTATAAGCATATACTAGATATGCTTATATTTTTAATAATATCATAATAATATAATTGTACTAACAATATAAATTAGTCTATGATCTTCAATCAACTCAATCCGTTATGACCCGTACTCTAGGATTTTACTTTTCCTTTTGATCAATAATAACTCTTCTGAAAATATTTTCAAGTCCAGTATCACCTAAATTCATGAACTGACGACCCAGTATGACCCAGTTTATGGACATTTAGGTCAATTTGAAACGAAAGAACATGATCGCCGGAATTTTTATCGGAATTTTCGCATGGAGAATCGATGAAGATAGTTTCTGGAAAAATAAAAGTAAATATAGAGTTTAACCTGTTATTGTAGGTCATCAGGTCAATATTTGGTCAACCAAGTAAAAAATAGGAAAGTATGTTGGTGATATATACTAATAATCCAGTTCAATTGACAACCATGTAAATGAGGGAAAGTACATTAGTCATCCAGTTCAATGAGCAACCATGTAAATAGAGATTAATCTGTTATACCAGGTCATCAGGTCAGCACTTGGTGAACCATGTAAAAAATTGAAAAGTATATGGCTAATACACATCAATAATCCAGTTCAATGGGCAATCATGTAAATGAGGGAAATGACATTGTTTATCCAGTGACTTAACCCTAATATTTATAAGCAGATCATGATACTTCAAAAAAAATTCAACATGAAAAAAAAAGAATTAGTGAATCACAGATCTCACATTCATATGTTACTAGAAAGATTATAAGGTTAAATTTTTTTGTATATAAATCATTTTTCTTTATTGAAACTTTATTAAACACTATATTGAAAATTTATACTTTTTACATGAATGAATACATGGAGCAAGTTTACACTCCTTTAATCAATGTGTATATTTTCTTTAAGTAAAAACTGTCACTATTTTGAAGTTTCAAATCCTCTGTTGTTGAGTTATGCATCTAAGCAGACATCTTTAAACTGGTTTGAACCCATGTCTTAGAGCCGCTTCCCACACCAAATCAACCTGGTCCACGTCGATTGCACCAACTTCGTGATGCATCCAACCTTCAAGAAGATGTACCATCCCACCGGCATGACAAGCATGAACCACACCTCTCTCCATGGTGTACTGCACAAATGAAACAAGGATAATACCTTATTCAGCAGTACTTAAAAATAGATAATGCCAATGCAGATAAAAAAAAACCAACTATTATACTGTAAAATTGTAAATTTTGTTCCCCTTGATGATTTTATGATTATTGTCACTTTGCCAACAGGTATTGTTCTGTTTTTTTACATTACCTCGCAGACGCCTAAGCCTTGTACGTCATCAGGAAGCCTCATTGCTGCAAGCTTACTATAAGTGCAATCTCTTCTGAATTCAAACACAGGTGGAACCACAAACTGATGGAAATGTGTTCCAGGCGGTGCCCATCTTTGCTGTCTTGGTGTGGTCCATTTGCCCAGAATCCACGTCTATTATATTCATCAAAAATATTTGAATCAGAACGGCTAAGAGTCTAATGTAAATATAATATCTTGAACAATGCACACAAGCTAACCTTGCAGTGTTTAGCTGCTTGATACTTGGTCACTTGTACCAATAAGTTCTGATTTTCCACTGAAGCTTCTTTCTGAATTCTTGAAAACCTTTCTGTAGATTCAGTAAGCATCTGCAGAACAATTTAGCAGTAACCCATATCAAGATACAATCCGATGGAAGTAATTAGAACTTAACCTTTTCAAGTAATGAAACTTAACCAAATGAAATTGACACCTGTGGAGTAATGAAACAATAGAAATGTTCTCAAAAACCATACCAAGACTCTAGTTTTACGACGAGCTAAGTAGAGGGCAATTGCTCTTCCAAGCTTAGAAGTAGCTCCTGTCAAAAACACCTCTTTGGTTTCTGGAGGAATCTCATTAAGAATAACTGCTGCAGTCAATGTATTTCCATGGACTACACGAACCTTGAGATTAGGAAGTTTCTTGACAAAAAGTTTCCCACCTCCATTCAACGCTTCATTCTGTAAATCCACAATTATTTACCATCAATGTGGTTTAAACTTGCATATAATCAAGATAAACGACAACTAGTTTGGCGATAACATAATGGGCAACTAGCTAACACATTTATGATATATGGACAGTTGCCCATAGCCTGCCCACAGTTGGGTAAATCTTTGGGACCAAATGCCATCATCCCCGGACCCCGGGACCAAATTACCATATCCGCCAAATTTAGAGAGGTTTGGAATTTACATACTACATTAGGCAGAGTGTTTAAGCATTTTTAGGCCTAACTTTTGTTTTGTGTAATGAGTGATGAAAGACAATTATACAAACCTTGTTCAAGGCAGCAAGACTAAGAACCTTGACACCAATTCGATCAGCCATTAGTATAGCTTCTTCAATTTTCTCATTTATGCCGTCTTTCGCAAATGGTAGAAAATACTGCAATTATATATAAACTCATTCTAAGTAAACAAAAAAAGTCCTATTTCAGTATAATATGTACACAAATAAATTGGGCCAAGTAGGTAGGTTACCATGAAACCAAATCTTGGTACAATCCAACTTTGGAGTAATTTTCCTCTAAGATGGCAGAATGAGAGCAAAAAAGGCTTTGATTTAGCCCACATGATCAATACCACCAATAAAGCATAAGGCCACATTGGGAACATGATTAGTTCTGTGACAAATGGCCATGAGCTTAGTGATCTAAACACAAATGGAACATGTAGTGATGACATGATATCAACTCCATGTGCAAGAAACACAAATTCAGGGGCTTTGGCCTTCTTGCCTACAAAAACAGTTACACAACCATTTATTAGAGTATTTAAGATATTTATCTTAAAACACAAACAATCAAACATTAAACACCTCTGATCACTATAAGATTTATAATGGATGGGTGACCACATTTGCCACTTGCTTGCCCTATCAAATTGGAAGTGTCATTTTGTTTGACCTACTTCTGACTACTTTAATGACTCGTTATATAATATGTGGATAAATGAATGGTAATTGATTTGGGTTTTTTAACAACCCAAATCCAAATCCCGCATCTGGGGTGATCCATTGTCCAAAGGCCATAGCTGGCCCGCCCCACCCATCTATATGGAGCCCAGATCGAGATGTTCCACATTCACGGGATCGAACTAGAGACCTTTGCCTTCTAGTCTTCCTTCATTGGACACTACCATACCAATCAAGCTATGTTCTCTTGGTTACTTTAATTTGCAAAATATCAAAATTCTTGAAAACTCTGAAATACTCTAGTCAAATAGTTCACTTTTACAGTTTGGCCTATGTGTAAAAATGGTAACTTCTCAAGATTTTTATGGAAATCCATAGTGATTACCATATGTCATAGAGCTATATATGGATTATAGATTGAAATATACCTTCAATTGAACTTATTTCTTTATGAAGATCCCAAGATATCTCATTCATGGTCTTTCCCAAAACATCAAAGAGAGGCATAAAGAGGCAAAAATTAGTCTTCATGTCTCTATGGTGTATAAAATGGTACCTAACCAAAGAAAAAAAAATTACAATGATGATTAAGTGTCTATTAGTTACTCGTTAATTTATCAATGTATAAAACTTACGTCGGCGTGTAGATAAGCCATTTGAGTTTAGGCAGAGTATCGAAAATGTGATGAGGAACAACTTCGACATTACTATGCCCCATACATCTAAGGAGATCAAATACCAAAACATAACCGTAGAACATGATGACTGAACCATGTCCAATCAATGTAGTCCCAAAGATCGGAACTCCTATAACTATACAAAATAATAAATGCTCCAAAAAAGTAGCATGCCCAGCTGCATCAAAAATAGTAAAACTTAAGCTAGAAGAAACGGTGAGTAAACAAATTTGATACAACTGATCTCATACAAAAGTTTAAACCAACTGGGTTGCATCAAGTGGTTGGAGCCCTTGTCTCTGGGTACAGAGGTCTAAGATTTTGATCTTTATGCCCAGCAAGACTAGAAGTCTTTCTCTACCTTTGGTAGAAACTGGAGCAGCCTCTTTATCTTAGATAGGAGTAAGGTTGTCTACATGTCAACCTCCCCATACACCATAAAATATGGTACTGGGACCCAAAACCCGTGGAAGATGACATTGGGTGTTACGTTTTATGATCTCATACAAAAGATTGAGTTTTGTGCCATTAACTTATTGACCCTTTTACCTGTATATGGATGATTCACTTCAGAACTATGGTGTAGCCAGTGATATTGTTGGAATAGATAAGATGAATGTAATAATCTATGAAGCCAATAATATAGAGGTTCTGAGAACCCAATATGAAAGACTATACAAGTTAGAATCCCGGTTGTTTTCCAAATAGGAAGATTAGTCATTAAAGGATTCATCAAGAAGATTATTGAAGCCACATATGCTTGAAGTATGATAAAATTGTCCCTGTAATTAAATTAAAGAGAAAAATCGCAAAAACTTCAATTTGTGACCTCAAATTAAAGAACCTCAAATTATATCATATATGAAGGCAAAAGACATACATACCAATGCCATTCTCTATCGATTTGATCAAAACCAATGCCTTTATGAGATAATCGATGATTTCGATTAAGAAAAAGCATGTTATTACATGAACTCCATAACTGATGCACAAGTCCTCTTAGCGAAGACAAGATTAGGATATGCAAACACCAAATATACTCGCTTCGCCTCTTTTCATATAGTGTTGAATATATGAACTCAACAAGAAGTGGCACAAACAAAAGGTACTGATTCAAGCAAGAAAACTTAAACTTTTAGACTAAAAAAGCTATACTAAATATATCACCAATATATATAAATGGAAAAAGTAAACATTTTTAGAAATACATGCCTTGTTACTTCCCAAATTTTGCCATGGCCAATCAAATAATGGTGCTCCAATTTTCCCTGAGGCAAAAAGTTTTTCATCTTCTACATCTTTTTCGAATTTTTCAAGCAAATTTTCCTTTTGGGTATCCATTGTTTTAAAGAAAGATTTTGAACTTCAAAAAAAAATCCTCAAAACTCACTACTTTTATATATATATATATATATATATCTTTAAATACTTGAGCTAGGCTTCAAATACTTATCTGTGTTATTGGACAGCACAAGTGATGAGGACGTATACACATAATACATGCATATATAGTAGATACAATTATGTAATAATGATTATACACGTGTAATGGCTTAATTAGATAAAATAAAAATAGAAGTGAGGATAGCAGTTAAGGGTACCAATCAAGTAATTAATCAAGACTAATTGGCAGGCAAGTAACAACAATACAATGATGCAACGGAAGGAATTAATAAAGGCTGGCAAAATGTCCAATGGAGGGTGGTGGTGGTTTTTAGTTGAGAAATTGTTGGCGATTTTTCAATTTTTTTTAGAGTTTTGATCCTCATTAAATTGTTGCAGTTTGCGAGCAGCTATAATATGATGTTATAAAGTCAAAAATTCCCATGGAATTCATGGAGCCACGTACGATGTGATCGAATTTAACTCACTTAATATTGTCTTTAACTGATTATAGACTTGTAGTTATGATAGGATTTGGTGTTTTAGCATTTATAGAACTTTTTTATTATACATACAAAGATGTTCAAACTAACATCTAAATTTAGCCCCCAATCCAGAAGTTTGGAAAATGTCATACACTATCTTGAATTGGGGTTAGAAAATGTTGGGGAAATTCGTGAATAACGAACAGATAACCGGATATAATTAAACTCTGAAAGGCGTGTAATCACTTTCAGATTGAATCAATTTGGCGGTTCACCCAAACTATTCAATCGGATACAATTCAGAGAATTAAGTACGTTCTGTGTGTTTATTATTTGAGAGAAAAGAACCAGAAAGAAGAAAGAAAAAAGAATGATCAGAAAGTTTGTTACGGGTTGTATAAATCCACCAGAAGGCAGTTATTTGCAAGGTTTCGAAATTGCCATTTTTAGTCCCTCAGCTCGACCCCAACCAGGGGCTCTGCCCCTTGGACCCCGCCAGGGGCTGCCGCCCCTTAGACCCCGCTCCCAGGGGCGCTGCCCCCGGACCCCCGTACCTTAGGGGCTTCGCCCCTAAGGTCATAATAAATTCAAATAGGCGTGCACTCCACACCACCAATCCTATATGATGTATTATTATGACAATACTGATCAAACAAGTTAACCCAATTACATTAAAATATCCAACAGAAAATATGTCATCACTTGTATTTTTGGTTATTTTATCATTTTATGTTATTTTTAGATAAAGAAAAATGATCAAATTGACTAGGGATGTCATTGGTTGAGAAAAAAGCCGCGGTAAGCATATAACCATCCGTTATGGATGAGTAAAGCCCATAAAGTTGACCAGCGGATACATGTACGAGGTTTATAATTTTCACTAGCAATTGTGTTTTTAAAGATATATAATCGACTAATTATCGGTCCTGACGGAACGATATGTCATCTCCATTTCAAATCCGAATATATCACCCCATTTGTTTTATTTTAAATGTCATATTTTCATTTTTAGTTTTTTTATTCTCTAACTTTGATATATATTTTTATTTATGCTATACAACACTTAATATAAAATATATAAATGAGTTAGGTTTTTAAAATATCTTTCATTAATATGAATTTCATCTAGTACTATATAATTTTTTCAAATAAATTTACGATCAAACTTAAAGAAAGAAGATTTTGAAAAATACTCTGTTGCAATCTTTGAATAAACAGGAAGAATGTGCTTATTCCAACTGTGGGGAAGATTAAGGGTGTTCAAACGGCTAAGTCTCGGTTTTGAGGGGTTAAATTGTTCGGTTTAAATGGTTTTTTGAAAATTTTAATACCGCCCAACACTCAAACCAACTATATTCATAACCAATCCAAACCAACCAAATAAGCTTTCGGTTTATTTGGTTCAGTTATTGTTTAACCGAATGTGATCATGCATGATAATAAACATCGATCAAAATGTAGATTTAATTGTCCATTCCACACCATCCAAGAGAAACTAATAATTAAAAACCACACCATTGCATTAAACAAATCAGGAAAACGATTTCAATTTCAGTGTTAAGAGTGAGGGATTTCAAAATTGAAATCAATTTGGTCATAAAAATCCTTCATTCCCAAAATTAAAAAGATACGTAGTGAAGTGTACCTCGGCCGTTCTAAAAATAAAAGTGTACCTCGGGTTCGGGCGATCCCCAAAATATTATTTTCATACCCATAACCAATCCAAAACCCACTTAAATAATTCGATTGAACCACTAAACCGACCTAAATCCAAATAACCCAAAATTATTTAACCAAAATACATTTGGATTTGGTGGTTTTTCGGGTCTACCCAAATAATGAACAACCCTAGGTAAGATGGGATGACAAAATACCCCTGCACGTGCCTGCGTGCCATCATGTGCACACTTGATGACAACCTTTAAAGGATTAGTCAAAATAATGACCAAGATTGCTAAAATATCTTAAAACAAAAACCCTCATTGTAACGATCTTCGAGTAGAAATTCCATTATTAAAGTGGACAAACCACAAGGACCAGTTTTGCCTTTAACTCTTATTTTTTTCATTAAGTAGTTTTATTTTTCATATATAAAACCCAAAAAGATTTGAGGCGCCAAAGTTGTATCTTTTTTGGAGTTTTCATTGCATTTTTTTGCAATCTGCTACGCTATCGGTCAAGCCATAAAAAAGAAAAAAAAAAAAGGTTAGAACTCATGAAACCACGCCCACAAAGTTGGCCGATGTTAATGTTTATCTATATTTATTACGAGTACATATTTTCTTAACTTGTGCTTTTAAAGTCACACTTATTATTATTTTTTAAAAAAGTTTAAGTTCGCTTGAAACTTTGTGTCATGATTCGACAGCGAGATATCTAACATACGTTGTCGTAACGAAGTTCGCACTAGAAAGCTCATTCGAAGTAAAATTGCCTATTTCAAATTCTCAATGGGGAAAACCCCTTACTAATGCGCCCAAAAATACGACGATTAATCAGGTAAACCCTGTTTCCACATATTTGAACTTGAGCATACCCAAGTCAAACCCCCGTAAAAAAAACTACCTATATCTTACACTTATTACTTTATTAGTAAAGGTATTATATATAACAATTAAAGAGACATTTGCTACCGTAAATTTTTTAATATTTTTACTTTTATCACAAAACTTTAAAAACTATACTTTTTACACAATACCAATTTTAATTACAATAAACTTTTATACTTTTATATTTTTAACACCAACTTTTTTTCTTCTACATTTTTGCCCCCCAATTAAACTATATATTTTTTAACTTTTGTCATGAAAATTTCATTTTTTTTACTTTTCACCATATAACTTTTAGATTTTTTTTCCCTTTGTGAACAAAGTTTCATATTCTCAACTTGTTACCACATAACTTTAAATTTTCCAAATTCAGCTACCAAAACTTCTTTTTCTTTACTATTTTCACATAACTTTTCACTTTTGAACTTTTGCCACGCAAGTTTCATTTTATATAACTTTTAAATGTATAGATGTTACGTAATGTCTTTCGGGCCAACGCCCGGGGGAAAAAAAACTAGTTTGAAATACATAATATTAATATGGATCATTGGACCCTATAATAATATTCATCGACCAAGATTCATCTAGGAGGTTAGAAGATACATTGAGATTAGATACAATTTATATAGTTAATAAATAGGTTATTATATGAGTTTTGCTTATATAGGGGTTAGGTATTGTAAAACAACTATTAAAGTAAAACAAATAAGACATGATCTTGACCCTTGGATCATGGTTAAATTGATGCACAAAGATTCATGAAGCAATTGATGCACAATGATTTTCATGATGCACGGTGATCTTCAGTTAAGAAAAACCTATTGTTTTATTTATTTTACTTTAATACTTGTTTTATTTTACCTAAAACCTGCTTATATATATCAAGTTGACGATATGTCGAATTAAGTATCCACAATATTTTTCTCTTTATGTATCCACAATATTGACTTATTGATCGAGTAGAATATTCATCTTGTTCAGATTTCCGAAATCACTCACCTTAACATATCTTAAAGGTAGAAAAACATAAAAAGTTCATAATCACAAAAGATTTAGCCGATGAAGAATCTGTAAAACGAAAACTAAATTTTAAATACAATACTGATTTTTGATCGGCTCCACATTCAGTTAGTTTAGCACTAAACTAGTCAATTGTGAAGGTCAAGTTTTGTCCCCTATATCCCCAATTTTTTGTACTGAGATTGGGGTCATTTGGCTTAGCTTATTAAAGGGACTTATTAGCTTATTTACGTTTGTGAGACCATGAAATTTTAAGAACACCCATATAATTACGGTTTGTGAGATAAAAGATTTTGAATGAATTGGAAGAATAAATGATTTATGGAGGAGATAGAAAAAAAATGATTGGTTGAGATTTGAAGAGAGAGAAAGGGTGTTTGATAATATAGAATTGATAGAAAGGGCATTTTAGGAAAGTATAAATGTTGAAATTTAAAATGTTAGACAGGGGAATCTGCTTTATAATATAGTATAGGTATAGATAAGCTTCTTTTTATGTCCAAACAACTTCATCTTATCGATTTATTAGCCTTAATAAGTTAGTTTTTATAAGCTAAAGATGTGAAACTTTTTAAGTTGGCCTATTAATACTGATAATCTTTTTGTTAATGAAACATAAGCTAAAAAAAATACCGAGTATAAGATAAGCCAAAAGGAATGTGTAAATATTAACTAGTTAATTACCATTAACACTTAAAACGAAATCACAAGTACCTTTAATGAATCAGTCGGCCCGATTATGACCTTATTATTATTGTGATAAAGAGTTTGATTACAAAAAGAAAATACAAAATCTTAAGCTATATGCTCAAGATTAATTACAGAATCAATAGCAGAAATATATATTTGATCAAGGAGATCAAGATATATATATATATATATATATATCAAATATAAACCAGAGAACAAAGAAAATATTTGTGTGTGAAAAATATGGCTGCATGTCTCGGCCCAAAAAACCTAAGTGAGTATATATCCTGGAGAAGAATATCAGCTTCCAACTTTAATCCCTGAACTTTGCTTCTTGATAGAATTAGCTCCAAACTTCATCAAATATTTAATATTTGCACAACAACCCTTGAACTTATATCAACCTGCTAAAGAGCATCCAAACCGGCATAACCTAGTAAGTGCGTAAAAATTAAGATATATAAGATAGTATTAAGGTTGATAATTTAACATCCCCCATCAACCTTAACACTAAACAAATCTTTTAAACCCAACTTGGAGCTCAGCAAATGATGTTGACCAGCACTTAAACTCTTGGTAAAAATGTCAGCAGTGTTATCCTTTGAGTCAAGTTTTATAACCTTGATCAAACCAGCATTAATCTTTTCTCTTACAAAATGTAAGTCAATTTCTAAGTGTTTAGTTCTTTCATGGAACACAGGATTCCCAGCAATCTGGATTGCAGATTTATTGTCACAAAAAATACCAACAGGAAGCATATTTCCAATATTTAAGTCAAGTAACAAATGTATGATCCAAAGGATTTCACAAGTTACTGAAGCTAAGGCCCTATATTTTGCTTCTGCAGAAGACCTAGCAACAGTAGGTTGCTTTTTACTTTTCCAGGAAACAAGTGAACCTCCAAGAAAAATACCAAACCCTGTAACAGACCTTCTAGTATTGAGACATCTTCCCCAGTCAGAATCAACATAACCACAAAGATCAAACTTATCTGTTTTGATAAACTGAACACCTTTTCCTAGTGATAATTTCAAGTACCTCAAAACTCTAAAGGCTAATTGTAAGTGCTCTTCAGTAGGAGCATGCATAAATTGGCTCAAAGCATGCACATAGTAATTAATATTAGGCCTAGTAAGGGTTAAATAAATCAACTTTCCAATTAACTTTTGATAAACAGAAATATTACTAAAAGGTTTATTCTTATCAGTGGTTCTTGAGATAGTATAATTGACTTCCATGGGAGTTTTCATAGGCTTACATCCAAGTAATCCAAACTCATATAACAATTCCATACAATACTTCCTTTGAGACAAACAAATTCCATTAGTATTATATAACACTTCAATACCAAGAAAGTATTTAAGTTTCCCCAAGTCTTTAATTAAGAACTTTGTTTGTAAAAACAGTTTCACCTTTTCAGTTTCACTTACACTATTACCAGTGAGAACAATATCATCCACATACATAAACAAAGCAAGGAAAACAAACTCCTTTTTATACACAAATAAAGAATAATCACTCTTGCTTTGAACAAAACCATATTCACATAGAGAAAGACTGAGTTTTTCATTCCATTGCCTAGGTGCTTGTTTTAGACCATAAAGAGATTTGAGTAACTTGCATACTTTATTACTATTACTATCATAGTATCCTTCTGGCAAACACATATAAACATCTTCATGAAGATCACCATAAAGAAAAGCATTATTAATGTCTAATTGAAAGAGAGGCCAGTCATTATGAACAGCAATGGAAAGTAAACACCTAACACTGACCATCTTAACAATAGGAGAGAAGGTTTCATCATAATCTACACCTTCCCTTTGACTATATCCCTTAGCAACCAGCCTAGCTTTGTATCTCTCAATCTCACCACCAGCTTTATACTTGATGTTAAAGATCCATTTACAACCAATAGGTTCTCTTCCTTTAGGAAGATCAAAAATTTCCCTAAGTATTATTCTTATGTAAAGCTTCCATTTCATTATTCATAGCTTGTATCCAATTTAAATCTTTTGAGGCTTCATAAAAATTCTTTGGTTCAACCCCTTTGTTTAAATTTGAAATAAAACAATGATTTTCAGAACTCAAGTTAGCATAACACACAACTATGTCTATACTATACTTAACATTTCCCACAACATAGTCTTTTAAATAACTAGGTTGCTTAGAAGTTCTTTCAGATTTTCTAGTATTAGCAACTTGGTTTATATGATCTTGTATTTCAATTTCATCAAAAACATTAGCATCCATTCCCTCAGAATTTATATTATCATCAAGTGATGCAGATGGCTCATGCCTTGTGGTAGTTCTAGAATCATCATTCATACTACTGCCAAACAGTTCTGAATTATTAAATTCATAAATTGTGGTAGATGGAGAATGTGTTTTTGAACTTCCAGACAAGTTAGAACCTTTGCCATCACTTCTGTTATTGTGCTTCTCTTCATCATTGGGAATAAGGTCATGAAGATTGTCATTATCAGAAAACCAGTTATTAAAAAAATTTAAATGATTAACAGAATTACTTTCTTTTTCTTCCAAACTATTTTGAGAAAAAGCTTTCATTTTAAAGGGAAACAAAGTTTCATAAAACTTAACATCTCTGGAATAAAAAATATTTTTTGAATCCAAACTATAAACTTTATAACCTTTTTTAGAATGACCATAGCCAATGAGAACACATCTTTTAGCTCTATTGCTGAATTTATCAAAATTATTTAGCACAGTAGCATAACAAAGACAACCAAAAGACCTTAAGTGATCTAGAGAAGGATCAACTTTATAAATCATATAATAAGGAGAACTACCATTTAGCACAGATGAAGGAAGCCTGCTAATCAAATAGGTAGCAGTTAGAATACACTCACTCCACAAATTAAGAGGTAATCCCCCCTGAAACATAAGGGATCTTGCAACATTAAAAAGATGCCTATGTTTCTTTTCTACAATGCCATTTTGTTAAGGAGTGTAAGCAATAGTGGTTTGATGAAAAATACCTTTGTCAATACAAAACTGTTTCATGTTAAAATTTATAAACTCAGAACCACTATCTGTTCTAATTACTTTGATTTTTTTTTTTATCAAATTGAGTTTCTAAGAGTAAAGCATACTCTTTTATCTTATAAAAAACTTCATCTTTAGATTTAATAAGATAAGTCCAAATAGCCCTAGAGAAATCATCTACAATAGTCAGAAAATACTTATACTCTTCCCTACTTACAACCCTGTAAGGTCCCCACAAGTCCATATGAATTAAATCACCCAAACAATGTGAGGTGTGATCACTTAAAGGGAAAGGTTCCCTGGTCTGTTAGCTTTGTGACAAATGTCACAAGGTAAAGTATCAAAATTAATATCAACATTGATCTTATCCTTAAGAATATTTAATACTTGGTCTGCAGGGTGCCCTAGTCTACTATGCCACAGAGATTGAGAAACATAGCAAGTAAACACACAATTATTAGACACGCCTTGAAAAGAAGAATGATCATCAAGCACATACAGACCACCTCTCTGACTACCAGTCCAAAGAGTGGTTCTTGTTTTCAAATCCTGAATATAACACTTATTTTCATCAAAACCAATGAATCTTTTATTGTCTTTAGCCAATTTATGTATACTTAATAAATTCACACAATACTCAGGAATAACCAACACATCAAACAGAGTAACCATTTTGTTTAATTTAAGATTACCAATCATAACAATTTTAGCCACAGTTCCATTAGGATGACCAACACTAAGATTTAGATTTGAAACATCAATACCATTCTCAATTTTATCAGAATTAAAAGTCATGTGCTGGTTAGCACCAGAATCAGATATCCACCCATTATGTTTGGTTTTAGAACTATCATTGTTTGCAGCAAAGAACTTATCAAAATTTTGATTGAAAAAATGTTAGCATTAAAAAAACTACCTGCCATATTGGCATGATTACCAAAAACTTCAGCTTTGTCACTTAAAAAGACTCATAAGTCTTGTCATCTGTTCAGTTGAAAGAGAGAAAGAAGTAGAAGCAGGACTAGTACTAGTACTAGAACTAGCACCAGTTTTATCAGTATTAGAAACATACTTATTTGAAACAACATTGTTATTATAAACATTTCTTTGAGAAGACTGAAAATTGGATTTCTTTTTATAACCAGGTGGATATCCAACAAGCTCAAAACATCTATCAATAGTATGTCCTACACCTTTACAATGTGTGCAGTTTAGATTAGTATTAGGACCTCTATTGAAATTATTACCACTATTAAACTTTTTTCTGTTATCCACAAATTTAGAAGCAAAAGCATTAGAAGAAGACTTATTGACCACAGAATTCATAGAAGCATTTCTAAGAGACTCTTCTCTAGATAATAAAGCATAAGCAGATTTCACAGAAGGTAGGGGATCATTAGTAAGAATCTGACTCCTAACAGAATGATAAGATTCATCTAGACCCATAAGAAACTGCATTTGCTTAATCAATTTATTATGTTCTTGAAAATCTTTAGCAACATGACAGACACAAGTAGGAAGTTTAATTAGAGCATCAAATTGTTTCCATAGTGAATTAAGCTTATGATAATATTCAGATAATGCAGAACCATTTTGACACAATGAATTTATCTTGTTATGCAAATTAAAAGTGACAACACCATCTACTTTATCATAAGTTTCTTTGAATTTAGACCACACTACAGAAGCATTTTTAGAAAAAATTTGACCTAGATACAATTCTTCTGTTACACAATTAAGAATCCAAGATAACACAACTGCATTGCACCTATCCCATTGTTGAGCCAAAATTTCATCCTCATCAGACCTAACACAAGTTCCATCTATAAAACCTTTTTATTTTTGGTTTCCAAAGCAAGTAACATAGCACAACTCCATACATTGTAATTTTCAGTAACTTTTAACTTTAAGCTTATAAGAGGTGTGTTTGTAATGTCACTAGCATGCAGATACAAGGGATTTCCAAAATCCAACTTACTTATTTTAGTTATCTCAACATCATTATCATTATCAGAATCATTATGCACAGAATGAGGTGGAGTATTACCATGAACAGAACTAGGTGGAGTATTCACCATTGTAACAACAATACAGAAACAATCAAATAGAACAAGCAAGACAATTAATCAAACAAAACAAGAAAAATTGTAACACCCCAACTAAGGCGAAACAATGAGATGTACAGAAAGTCGAGTATTCAAAACAAAGGATTATAAATAACATTTACCATAGCTTTATTTGATAAAAATAATTTACAATGTACAAATATGTGAACCAATTTCCAAGTACAAATGCGTCCACCATACTTGGATATTAAGTCCACGAACCAAATAACAAGCACATGAAATAGGAAACTACAATGATCAAGGCGGATTCCATTGCCTATCACAAGGTTTGATCTTTGACTCCAAAGTGCAATGCAAATAATCATGAAGCATTTAAATCCTCAATGCTTAAGCTTATTTCCTGAAAAGCATGAAGAAAAAGTGTCAACTACGAAAACGTAGTTGGTGAGTGCATATGTTTTTATATAAATCTTGGTACATCACCGTTTTAGTACTTAGAAAACCGATTACTATTACATTTCGAAATATCCAAACCATATGATCGACAAAATTTTAATATCATGTTATCAAGTTTCCAAATACCATAATGTCATATCAAGACTTGGAAAAATCCATAGTAAAAATTCAGGTTCTCATTTGTCAAATCATCATGAGAGAAAAAATATATAAATCGATTAATCATATATCATACCAAGATCATTCGGTTACCAAAATCATTTCAATATCACCAATTTCAACGTCTTTCAAGATATCATATGAGAGACGATACCCAATCCGTATGTTCAAACAATTTCCAATTATCAACAATATTAATATCAATTTCACTTAGCCACAAGGGCATAATTCAATATCAATTTCATTTAGCCACAAAGGCATAATTTACATAATTTTGATGACTAAATGCTTGAGCCACTACTACTACCATTTTATCAAGTCCAACAATATATATAGTTCATTTCATGGCACAAGCTGTCAATCAAGTGCCGTATTAATAATAATAGGGTCGTGCCATGGAGACGACCATTTAAATATAAGGTAGCTAGAACACCGCGTGGTCGGACTGGGAATGATGGCCGTCACAAAGGCAACCAAACATCCCACCGTTACACGTTGGGTGGGTGGACGAATCCTAGTTGCGCAACTCTCTAACTACAGGCCTCCACTTTCGGAGTAAATAGTAGTATACCGAAAGAAAACGGGTTGACAGAACTCAAGCTCATCATGAAGCATTTATCACATTGAACATACGAAACAATTTCATTTCATAATCATATTATCAAAAATCATTTCATATATATATATAAAAGCAATTTTCATTTACATATCATGTTTTTCACCCCGATAGTTAAACACATAAAATAGTTTGAAAGGGGGCTATGACTCACCTTGATATGCCGCATATTATACTCATCTATCCAAAATGGGTATTTCCCATCTATAGCTTCCTTGACCATATATCCATTATGTTCCTCCATCATATTTCAAGCCAAGACTATCCCTATGATAGAACTAATATACGTAAGTTCCTATCTTAAGCCATCACTTAGAAATGCCACTTTCATTATGTTGCTATAAATTATGGGATCCAAGTATATTACTAACATTCGCATCGTTTTCGGTAACTTGGCTTCATTTGTGGTTTCACTTGATACGTTAGGTTATCATATAGAAATTCCATATTAAGTTATGTTATCTTTATTCATCATTTGTTGTGTTACCGATTTTTGCGTGAATTAGCATTTGTGATATCAATATATAGCTTGGTTAACATAATTACTTATGTCAATCTCACTTAATTATCTTTGTTTTATTTTGATTACACTTATCTTCGACTCGTATATTTCTCGATTTGTCTTACGATTACTTGGTTCATGAAATTCGTTTAAGTGTTATGGGCCATTATCAATTGGGCCAAAATGTGATGGGTTTTTAAGTGACTTTGGCTTAATTTATTTATTGGGCTTACCCTTATTTGGGTTATGTGATTAATGGATCATAGTGGTTATTGGGCCAAGTGGGCCTACTGATTTATATTCCTTATGGGCTCATTAGTTGGGCCGGGCTAGCCCATTAACTCCTTAGTGCATCATTTAGCCCATTACACTAATGATTAGCTTCTTTCAAATTTTCTGTTTTTACTTCACATTTTTATGAAATGTTGGCTACTATTTTGGGGTCAAGCCGAATTATTTGGACCTTAATGATTTTTACACAGTGACTTATATGTATCTAGTATTTTTGTGAATTTTTGGTGAATTTTTAGATGATGTTTGGTGTCCTTAAAAATTATCCAAATACAAACTGTCCCGAATGGGCACTGATTGCGACATCAGAAGTTTTACAAAAGATCTTGATGTTCTGATTGCTAGAAAATCCCATGATTTTATTTTAAGTTCACAACACATTGGAATTACTTTCCACCAAGTATGACCTCCTGGAACCTTATGGATTAGGAGATACAAAATTTTAAAGTTTATAAAATATTCAGACAAAATAACAGCTTTGACCAGTTTCAGTAGAAAATTCATATCTTTGGTTCTGTTCAGTATTTTTGATTAATTCCAGTTGGTGGTTATTCTTAACTCGTTACTCTACAACTTTTATTTTGAAAGTTTTTCTTGAAAATGCCCTCACATGCCCAGTTTTCCCGTTCAAATACAGAAGATGGATTCTGTCAGCTTACTTTGTTTGCCCAATGCATGCCTTTACTTTATAGCTTCATTCAATACTTATTTTGGCAAACCCAATACATTTTGTTTATCCTAATTCATCTCTTAATCTTTCATTAGTGTTTTCTCCAGATTTTATTTCATATTTTATGGAAAAATCATGTGATGAAAGTGATGAATTTATATTTGTATTCTTGTGATTTCGGTTAGTGATTTTGGACATAGTTTTGGTTGAATTCTTATAAAATCCTTATTTCTTGTACTAACTTCATAAATCCCAGATTATTAACATGTATTTTAACATCAAATTATATATGAAATCATCAATTAAAGATCCATCTCAAATCCCAAATCAAAAACAACTTAAACTAGCGCAAATATAAGCATGCATGTAATCATCTCATCATTTTAACAACAAATCTTTATCCATCTTCAATTCAACAACTTAAAAACATATTTTTATGAAAAACTCCAGAAATATGTTCATCAAAATATATAAAAATATGACCATATTTCAAAGGAAAAATTACTTTAAAAGTTATTTAATCTATGACAACACCTTTGGGTCTTAAACTAGTTGAATCCTTGGATTTTTCTTCATAAATTCGACATGCATGAGCATGGGAAGAAAGATCCTATCAACTTTGCCCTCATCAAGTGTTTATTTGAAAGAAAACATGAAGAAGACATGAACTTTTGATAAGAATCATTGAATATATACAAGAACAAGATAGATTAAACCAAGAGATGAAGATTTATACCCTTGATGAACTCGGATTTGAGAGTGGTTTTGGGCAGAAAATTTGTGGTCCTCTAAGCCCCATATGAACCTTAATCCTTGCTTGAAATAACCCTTAATCTTAGCTTGATATAACCCTTGATTAATCCTTAATAAACCCTTATTATTGTTGTTGTTTAGATTTGATTTTGTCTTGCATTTTTCTTCATTATTTGAAACGAAATGAAGAGGAAGAAAAGAGGATAAAATGCAGAAAATTTGAGAGCAAATGAGAGAGAAAAGGTGGGAGATTGAGAGAAAAGAGGGAGAGAGAGGTGTAAGAGAAAATGTGTGTATTGTGTGTTTGTAAGAAATAAAATGAAAAGTGATATGTGTGTGTGTGTGTTGCCGTGAGAAAAGAGGGAGAAGGGAGTGGGTTGGGAGTTTGCTAATAGGTGGGTTAGAGTGGTGGAGGCTCATGGATTGGCTAGGTGGAGTTGTGAGTGGTGTGTAGTTTGAATTTGATATGTATGGAGTCCAATATACGTCTAGGTTCATGATATATATATATATACATGAGTATAAGTATATGTGGTGTATATTTATGTATGAGTGTAAGAATAAGTGAGTTAGTTGTATGTTGATTGGTGAATTTTATAAGAGTTTATATTTATAATATGTTTAAGTTGTATGTATATCTTTTAATTAGAAAACTTATTCAAATGTTGCAATACTTTTATGTACTTATTATTATTCGAACACTTTTATGTACATATTAGTTTATAAACTTATTTTTGAAATAGTCATTTTTATTTTCATGACCATCTACACTTTAATTGGCTTTTGATTAAATTGTTGGACATTTATAAGAAATTTTGATTGCTAGCTCAACTTGTGAGACTTATATTATTATTTATAATTTAATTTCTCGAAATAAACTTTTTGGTTTATTGACATTTCGTCAAGTTCAATTTGAACTAGTTTATAGTTTGAGATTGTCTTGAATGATTTTAGTTATCGTTTTATGGCATTTCTAAGACAACTAACCTTCTTTTGGCTTACCATTGCACTAGAGGGTAAATATCGCCATGCCCTAAATGTTTAGAAGGTCATTTCTATTAACAACCCTCTAAGGATAGATACCTAGATAATTATAAGTAAGTTGTCCTAGTTAGAAATTGAGAGTTGTTACACAAATAAGAAGCAATTAAAAACCAATCAAACAACTTCGAATATCAGAAACACAAACCTATGATAACCGAAAATTTTCTCTTCAAATAAAACAATTTGAGAAAATACTCTTTAATCTCACAAGAATGCCAGAGGCAGGATTCCTAACCTCTCATATGAAGGCAGGCCAAGCGTTAGCAAACTTGTTTTTATGTGAAAAAAAGATTAAAAAAAGGTAATATATATATATATATATATATGAAAAAGTTAATCTGAGAAGAGAATAATTGTTGTTGCAAACCACACAAATAGCAGATAAAAAGGAGAAAGGAAAAGAATACAATACAGTGCTCTCGGTTGAAAGTAGAAGAACCCTAGATCTGTTCTTGATTCACTTAGTCAAGAGAGATCCAGGATCAGAAAATAATCAATTTATTCTTGAATCGCTTAATCAAAAACAAATCCTTAAACAGAAAAAGCAGTGGAATATCACGGATCGAAGATGAACAAACCCTAAAAATAGAATTTTCCAGAAATAGGGTTTCGAATGAAATACGCCCTATTTCTTTGAATTAAAAAACACCAGATACAATACTAATCAGAGGAACCTGGCTTTGATACCATAAACGAAATCACAGTACCTTTAATGAATCAGTCGGCCCGATTATGACCTTATTATTATTGTGATAAAGAGTTTGATTACAAAGAGAAAATACAAAATCTTAAGCTATATGCTCAAGATTAATTACAGAATCAATAGCAGAAATATATATTTGATCAAGGAGATCAAGATATATATATATATATATCAAATATAAACCAGAGAACAAAGAAAATATTTGTGTATGAAAAATATGGCCGCATGTCTCGACCAAAAAAACTTAAGTGAGTATATATCCTGGAGAAGAATATCATCTTCCAACTTTAATCCCTGAACTTTGCTTCTTGATAGAATTAGCTCCAAACTTCATCAAATATTTAATATTTTCACAGCAACCCTTGAACTTATATCAACCTGCTAAAGAGCATCCAAACCTGCATAACCTAGTAAGTGTGTAAGAATTAAGATATATAAGATAGTATTAAGGTTGATAATTTAACAACACTCAAAAGGCAAAGTTCCCCTACTACAACTACATGCATAAGCAACAGTAACAATACAACTTTTTGAAATGAAGCTCAACCTTGAATGACCTGCCCCATAAGTAGACCGGTTTATCTCGCTGATTATGAACTTAATCACAAGACTTTGGTCTTCCCAACCCAGTTTAAAGTAGCCCGTTTGACCAAAAACTAGTTCAATACCAATTTGTTTCTTGTAGATGGTAAGTGTATATTAAGTAATTCTCCTGTGTAACAATGTAAGAACCAAATGTACAACTTTATAATTAAAAAATAGTCAAAAACATGTTTCTAGCTGAATCCGAAGTCCTGGCAGACATTCAAATATTCTATACCTGGCCCCAACCTTTCCACTAGCGGAACCAAATCCATAAATTTGTTCTACTTTTGTATTTCTTACAAACTAGAAGTTTTTGAGCCAGTTCAAGGCAGAGTTTAACATTAATCCTGAAGGGAAGGGCTAAAGTTGTTTAGAGCTGGTGGATGTGTCTATGAACAACCGGATCACATTAAGTGTCAAAACAATATCTGCATTAAAGATACTACACACCAAAAAATTCGAAGGAGGAAAAATCTCAGCAAACAATCAATAAAACTAAAACTATGTGCATGAACAATTTGAACCTTTTTATTCTGATTGGGTGATTGTTTAAGATGTGGCAAACTATGTGCAAACAACTTCCTGCAAATAACCATGTTGGAAATAGATACCTTGGCGAAATGAGTGGGTTGGGTAATATGTCAAAAAGGGTTCGAGACAGAGACTCACAGGGCTAACTTTTTTACCCGTTCAACCATAAGAGATAAAACAACACAAACGGGCCATTCATAAGTATATTAGTTAAAATCAACATCACACCTGTGACTATTAAAATTTAGACATGATCATATTTCACCACAATTTTTGTTCTGAGACAACTTTATTCAAGGCATGCAAATATCTAATTCAAGGTCAACATGCTTAGCATGTTTCCTTGGCCAATACATGTCAAGTCTGACATTTATTTATGGGAAACAAATGGGTTATATTGTTAATTTATTTGTAGTCCCAACCAAGATCTTATCTAATTGAAACAGATGCAGCATGTGATGCCAATTAACTCACTTTGAATGAAAAACACTTCTTTTTAAAAATAAAAAACGGCTGGATATCAATAAAGAATTGTTTTTCAATTGCTATTGTTTATTTTATTATTATCATAAGTAATACAAAACCACCATAACCCCTCAGGGGTAATAACGGAAGATAGATCACTACACCCTACCTTTGCCATTTTAGCGATGAGTTAAAAGGAAAAAATAAAAAAGATTATGCGAGTTACCTGAAGATGGAGGAAAATTAGGGCAGAGCAATGAAAGCGATTGGGGGAATGATCGGATCAAAATCCACAGGTAAATATAAGGTATTCCCTCTCACTACTTTAACTTTTCATTTTTGACCCTTGAAGATTTTTTGAGTCTAACAACACAGTCAGCTGCTGTCTATATTCTTAGACTAGAGGGCTTGATTATATACCTCCCCGAAGCTCTACCTCCGCGCCCAGAATATGGAACAACAAAACACTAATACGAAGCAGCACCTTCGTAAACAGAAGTAACTCTGGAGCTCATAGGTCTAACTACCCCGCTCCGGAGAAATATAAATGTCATACGGAATGCTTATCGAAGATCCGACATACTCGAACACGACTTGGTAACAAGATCACCACAAATCTCCACAAGAAGGAAACAAGATATTCACAAATGAGGAAGATATTTACCCTAATTCTCTTACCCTCTTCTCCAAGTTATTTACCCTCTATATAAATAGAGGAGAAGCCTCACGGCACATTCATTCACAATATACAAAAACCCTCACACATAGTTTATTCGACCTCCGAATAAACCCTAAATAAAACCCTCAAACCCTAACTCGAACGAATCGACTTAGACATAGAAAGATCCGGCGTAAAGCGGTCTCTCGGACCTTTTGACCGTAAGGGAATCGCCGATTAACACTCACTACCATACTCACACCTCCGGTTGAGCCATAGTGCGATTATTTGATCAAACAAACATGTAAAAGAATTATTTGGCTCTAGATGAGAAGGTTGTCAAGATGTCTGATGCACTGAAGAAAGAGTGACATTTGCTGAAGAAACGTTGCATGAGCTGATTGATAACTATCTCAAGGTTAGAGCTGGGAGAGATAGCTTAGGTTGCAAAGGTGATGAGTTGGCTAAGGCTGGGCATGATGATGATCAGAATGAAGATCCAGATGCTGCCAGAGCTATTCAAGAGCTAGGAGGGAGTTCTGTGTTTAGAACAAAGACTCAAGGAGACTCTAGCTAGGCTGGTGTTGCTGGCAAGGCAACCTCAGAAGCTCCACAAGCTCAAGAACTAATGTCTACAGAGATAAACATGGTAGTTGAGCTTGAGGCACCTCAAACCAAACTCCTTATAGAAGATGTTGACGTTGATCGATTTGAAAAGGGTAAGAGTTTGGTAGGGCACTCTGTAGCTGTTGCTCTTAATTTGTAACGTCTAGAAGCTATTGCCAAGGGGGAGTCTTTAAGTGCACGTCTATGTCAATACCAATCTAGATTGTTTGGGCTTATAGTGTAATATGTCTTTGTAATGTGATTGTCATTAATGAACTTTGTATTATGCATAGAATACTATATTAAGTTTAAGTATTGAATGTATAAATCTACTAAGTGACCTCGCATTTCACAGGGACAATTACGACCTCGTATTTGCAGGGTCAAATACGAGGTCAATCACTAATGCGACCTTGCAAAAGTGACGGGCTGGGCTACAAATGCGAGGCCGACTTTCTGAAGCCCATGTCGGGTTGTTTCTTATATATAGCGAACCCTAACAGAGATTAAGGTTGAACATTTGTCGAAATATCAAGCATATTGTGCAGTTTATAGTCGTCAAGTACTGTTCCGCTAACCTGAAGAAGATCTGCGAGGCAGCAGATAATCTAGAGGCTTGTTGTGAATCACCAAGTTATAGTGAGGGATTCCGCACCCCAAGATAACTTGAGCAAATTATTAATGATCCGATTCAAGGGGACTTACAATCCATAAGCACTTGTTAATGTGTCCCTACATAAATATACCCCAACTTTTTTTTTTTTAAAGTAAATATACTCCAAACTAATGTTCCGTTGAACGACTGAGGTGGTTGTATCTAAGTTTTTTTTAATAATTTTACTTTTCACTTTAAAGCTGACTAACTAACTAATTTTTATGGGGGATTGTCTTGAGCCCAACCCAAGCCAACCCAACCAAATTAATCTCGGAGGAGCATTTCTTTAAGTTATTTGCCCAACTTGACTCATGTTTGGGAAATCTTGACCTTTGATTGAAAATCAAGAGACAAGATTCAATGATTATTTTTGAATCTTGACCCTTGATTTTCATCCAAGGGCCAAGATTAGCCTAACATGAGGGAATCCCCTTACATTAATCTCATATCTCTCTATATAACTAAGAAAGGATAGTCCAAATCCTATGTGGCTATCCTCTTTATATAACAAATAAGCATTTTTCATATGTGGCAATTTTCTACGAGTAATTAATTTCCCACTAATTATATTCCAACATATCTTATTTTTATCTTAATCAACAATAAATTAACAATTAATATATGCCAACTAATGTATATATTCAACTAGTCTTGTACCCGTGCAATGCGGCGGAGCATAGGAAAAAAAGCTGGTTAAGTAGTGATACCGTGTTATTACATGAATGTATGATTCAACTCAAGTGTTTCTTAGTCCGGCTGAAAGTGCTAACCGCCGTTGTTGTTTTGGAGTGAACGTTTTTTATGTTGATTGATTATTAAATTCAGTAACGCATGTGAGTTTTTTTGGTATACTATGTAAGCAACTGCAGGGAAGGAAGGGACACGCGTAAGTTTTTTTTTAAAGGGTATTTTTGGAATTTCAGGGATAAAGTATTTGATGGTAATATAGATTAAAAGGATAAATTAGAGATTTTAAAGGTAGAGTGTTAAATTTTAAGAGGGTAGTTTGTTTATTTAGATAGTATAGATGTGTTATAATTAACGCAGATGGTGTTATCCATGTATATTGTTTTGATCATTTATTATAAATTGGGTAAATTACACATTTGGTCCCTGAACTTGACACGTTTTTCACTTTTAGTCACTAAACTTTGAAAATTGCAAATTCTATACTAAACTTGCCACTTTTTTTCATTCTTTGTCACTGTGTCTACTTCGTTAGTTTTACTTCGTTAACTTGCCCATATTCATTAGATTATTTTTCACTTTTCGTCCTTGTCATTTTTCTATAAATAAAATTAATAATCGGTCAAACTTCATGGATGAAAAGTGTAATCTACATGATTTATTTTTATAAATACTTCACTCGTCTCATTTTATAAATACTTAACGAATGTGGGCAAGTTAACGGAGAAAAGCTAACGAAGTTGACGCGGTGACCAAAAGTGAAAATAAGTGGTAAGTTTAGTATAGAAATTACAATTTTTTAAGTTTAGTGACTAAAAGTGAAAACATGTCATTTTCAGGGACCAAAATTTTAATTAACCCATATCTGAATGTTTAGGTATGGGGTCTTGTGTTTTATTAATTATAGAGTTAATTACACTTTTGGTCCCTGTCGAGGGTTAAAAATTACTGTTTTCATCCTTACCTTTCATATATTACGGTTTTGGTCCAAAAAACTCTTGCTCCGTCATTGCTTTTGGTCCAATTTTCGAAACGGACGTTAAAACACTCATCACATGATATGCACGTAATGGGTATTTTAGTCTATTCATTATATAGGGACCAAAAATGTAATTAACTCAAATCTATATATCAATCTTTGTATCTATATCTATCTGTATCAATCAATAGGGACCAAAAGCGCAATTAACTCAAATCTATACATCAATCTATGATCCATATGTATCTGTATCAATCGATATCTATATTCAATTTCTAGATCTAAATGTTTCACTTTATAAATCTTGAAGATTGAAGAGACATGGGAAATGTATGGTTCTATCTTTTGAACCACTGCATCTTCATCACCACATGTAGCTTCATCATCTCCCCAACATCTCACCTTTATATATATATATATAGATTTGTATCTATATCCAAATCTATGTTTATGTCTATACTTTTTGTGAGGTGCGGTAGTGGTGATGGGTGGCGGTATTGGTTTAGCGGTGGTGGTGGGTAGTGGAGAAACCGGTTATGGTGGGTTTTTTCTAGTTTTCATTATGGACAGTCGCGACAGTGGGTGGTGCTGCGGCGGTGTTTTGCGGCAATGGTGTTGAAATCTGTTGAAATCTAGGTCAGCCGTCGCGATCTGTTGAAATCTCCGTCACCAATACCGGGCGAATCTCCAGCCACCACCATCCTAGATCAGCCACCACCACACGTTAAAAGGTTTGTTATGATTTGTAGATCTCGAGAAAGGATAGAAAAAAGAAAAAGAACCCAGAAACTGTTGTAATGATTTGTTGGGTGTTATTGCCATTTTTGGGATATAGATATACATATCGATGAACAGTTTTGGGATATAGATATGATTTGTTGGGTGTTATATATATATATGAAAAAAATAATATGAGAACTTAAAAAATGTCGATAACTGCATGAACTAATCTTGACCATCAAATGAGTTAATCAACGGTAGTAATTAATTATGGTATTCAATTAATTAAAAAAGATTTAATATAACACATTATAATAAGAAAAGGGTAGTCTAGGGATAACTTAATTAAATATTATACTTGTACCCGTTTTTTCGCTTATCCGTCCCGTTATACTCGTGAAGGCAGATGTTACCTTGTATATCATTAAATAATTTTTTGTTGACTTTCCACCCTCTTTAAGCATCAACTATACTTTTAATATTTTTTATATTCTCATTATTTTTTGTAAGCAATTAAAATTTTGCTCTAAATCCACATATAACTTTGCAAAATTAATGAGAATTAATTTGGAATTTTTGCATATTTCTAATTTTGAGTGTACATGAAAGTTGATGTAATTTATCATGTTCACATATCTACATCCAATTTACACATATAACTTATCATTAACACATGTAATTTCATCATGTTTACATGGGCAAAATGGGTGGAAACCCTCTGGTCCCATGTACTATTTTGGTACACAGAGCACACACCACATAAAACTCATGTCAGGTAAGTCACCATTCTCACACATAGGATCACAAGACATGTGTACATCTAATATTTATTTTTGGTATATAGGTGTACACGTTTTTTTTTATCCTCATCTAGCCATTCGTAATTTTGAATGAATAATTATTAATTGTGAACACATATAAACTAGTGTGATTTTATCATGTTCACATGTGATGATTTTAATATATATATATATTTGTAAACGGTACATATGTGTACATCTAATTTACACAAATAAACATATTATTTTTTCTAAAAATTTCTGTACACATGTGATTAATTATTATTCTCATTTAGGTTCTCATTAAAAAACTTCCAACGTTTGTTTTTCTTAAATTAAAAAAAAAAAAGAAAATATTGGAGTTAATTACTTTTCAAAAAAAAAATATTGGAGTTAATTATCATCTTATCACATGGCAGAGAGTTAATTACTTAACATTTAAACACTAAATGAAGGATAGCAGAAGTGGAAATTAAAGTCGATAGAAAAAATATATAAAACATAATTTAAGAGAATATCTAATTGAAGTGCTAACATAATATAGTAATGATAAACAAAAAAAATTCCACGAGGCATTAGCAACATATTTTAGTGTTATGGTAATTAGAAACTTTTATGTATTCATAGATTGATTAAACGGTTATAGTAATTGAGATGTTTATAGGATTTAATCATCTTTAATATTTTAATAAAAGTTGTATATATCCAATTTACAAAACTACCCTTACAAATAATTGGTTCTCGTAATTCTCGACAATTAGTTAGTTCTCATAATAACCTAAATATATATATATATAGAGGGTATGGAGTATGTGACTGTTAAATACCCAACTTGGGTGTAGAACCCCTCACATCTTGTTTTTTAATCCATGAAAAGCATGGGGGCCCAAGCATTTATATATATATATATATATATATTAAAATATTGGTATGTGAGAGGTTATACACCAAAACTTGGGTATCTAACAGCCATATACTCTATTTTCTCATATATATATATATATCAACATAGATGGAGATTATAGATGTTGATTTGAAGATCTGAAAATTATTTTGGGATGTATTTATAAAGATGTATATATATATATATGTATGTATAGATAGGCAAAGATTCAAATGAGAACTATTTGAATTGGAAGAACCATAAGAACCTTTTAATTATAACTTAGTGTTCATATGTGAATAGTCTATGTGAACAAATTCATGCATATTTAAACATGTCAAGTTATAACTAATATTACCTATTTTCATATATAAATGGTTCTCAAATGAACCTATGTGAACGTATATATTTACATATACCTATCACATATGAACATCAAGTTATAATATAGTGGTTTTCATGGTTCTTCCAATTTAAATGGTTCTTAATTAAACCTTACCCTGTATAGATATACATATCGATGTCGATATGAATATAGATTAAGAATATGGATGCTGGTTGATTTGTAGATTGGGAAATTTTTGTGTTAACCTGTTAAAAGATGTTTTTGATTTGATGATGATGATGTGTTTTAAAAGTTGTTTATTATTGGAAAAGTTAATTACACTTTTAGTCCTTTATGAGAATGAAAAGACTAAAATACCCATCACGTGCAGATCACGTGATGAGTGTTTAACGTTCTTTTCAAGAATTGGATCAAAAGTGTTGATGGAGTAAAGTTTTTTGGACCAAAACAATAATATATGAAATGTAGGGATGAAAACGGTAATTTTTAACCCTTGACAGGAACCAAAAGTGTAATTAACTCTTAATTATATAACAAATATTAAAATATTGTTATGTGAAGGGTTTCATCCCTAAGCTTAGGTATGAGATCCTTTATATTCACTTTCCCCTATCTACCAATAAACTAAAACAGGATTGAATAGTTTTTTAAGCGACATGTGACATGTCTCTTAAGCGACACGTGTCATGTTTAACCTATTATTAAAATTAAAAATTTTCTTAATTTTTTTTAAATTTAGTATTATAATCATCATCTAATTATAACATTAATATTTAATAACGTGTTTGATTATATGTATAATAACGAGGTCATATAAATCTAATCTAAATACTTTCCTATTAATGGTTTGGGATGATATATATTTTGTGAGATTTGTAAGTTACGAATTACGAATATGTGTATAAAGCATTCTACTATTTACGCTTATTTATATTCATTGATTTCTAACATTATTATGTATTTTAATTTTTGCGGAGTTGAGTTTTTGACTAAGAAAGCACTACATGTCAATCATGGAAATATTCAATTCTGTTTAATTGTATTGGAAGATGATTTTTTTCATGAATCATATTTACACGGTGAAAATTAATATTTTATTATTATATGTCAATTAACTATTATTTATTCAAATATACAATAAGGATTGAACATTTGTTACAAAAACTGTAAGTTTTAAATATCATTACAAATTACAACAATTTGAATATGGTTCATATAACGCGTCATATTTAATTTGGGTAAAAAAATCTCTCATATACTAATTTTTTAATAATTTAAATAAATGATTGGGCCTCCATGCATTTTATGTATTAAAAATTAAGATGTGACGATTTTTTCACCAAAATTAGATGCCTAACAGCCTCATATTCATTTTCCCCATCTATATATATATATAAATCCAAAACTATATACTTTTATTAATTGTACTTAAATCAAGAAAAAATAATCTTCAAAAAAGGTAATCATTTTACAATATTATCAAGGCCGTACATTGTACGGGTATTAGAACTAGTATATAAATATATACTGTATTACATAACATTAACATTACCTATATCTCACCGTGATAACCGATATCTCAAATATACCCCTTGACCGATATTTGATTTTGTACCAGTATAACTACCCTTTTCTTGCAAAACCTAATAAGAATGTAATGTCAATCTTTGAACAACTATCTAAACTTGTCCTCTCTCCCCTTATTTTCTTTTAAGAGAAACACCATCTCCTACCACCCCGGCAACAACATTACGACTGATATTATGAGAAAACAAAGAGAATTAAAGTGAAGTGAGTTTCTTCGTATGGATTTCATCATTCATCTCAAACAAGTTCTTGAAAACCCGTGCCTGACCAGCCTGACAATTAATCGTACGCCTATTATAAAAAAATACATTTAAAAAAAGCACTAACACAATTGACATTTGATGGATATGCATTGTGATTAAAAAGATAATTTATGGGTTTACACCATCAGTAGGAAGTGTTATATATTGAAAAATCGTACACTGGAGGAAAATTTACCATTAAAAGACGGTACAATGTGCAGGAAAATTTACCATTGAAAGATTGACAATAAAAGGCAAATCTATTTACGTCAAGAGAAGGCGTGAGTTGGAGCATATGTGATGGCGAAAGTGCAACAATCACCGTAGTGGCGGACCCATAACAGATCTTGCTACCTTCTAGTTAAAACCTTAAACAAATATTAGTGAAGAGCCATAATCTAAAACTGTAAACATTTTCCATTTGCAACAAATGACTGGGCACCACCAGAAGTTCCAACTGTAAGTATTGCTATTTGTAATGGCTGGATAATCAAGGTCCGAAAGAGACGGTATTAGCTTCACTGCAGCTTATAAACTTATCCATTCAAGTAATCACAGATAGAGTATAAAGGGATGCATCAGTTCTGAATTCCAAAAAAATTGAATTTATATAGCTGAATGTGTATGACAAATAGATAAGATAATAAGAACATTATACTATTTCTTTAACCAACATTTTTGGAAAAATCTCATTCTATCTCAAGAACATAACAATCAAACTTAAGAACAACTTGTATGTTAATTATCTCAAGAATTGCAAGTCACACCAGGCATATAAGCATCACTCATATTCACAAAGGGTTATTTTATACAACTTCATACCTGCTTTCTCAAATCCGAGCATCTTAACTATGTCAACAGCTACATTATAATCTACCCAAGAATAAGCAGAAAGAAACGTCTTTACCTAATCTGAAAGTCGTACCCATGAAACTACCAATAAAGGGCGCAGTCATTATAAATCACATTCTTGACTTGTGCACACGTTTCATTTCTTTTAACGTCATAACAAAGGTCTTGTGTACATTTTAGCATCATCATGAACATACAATAGAATACCCATAGCAACACCCCTAGCTTTCAGATCTGGTTCCTTTTCGATGACCGATTGAGCAGAAACATTTTTCTAGGTTATCACTGTATTAGCTGAAGACGAATACAATCTTCTTAAAAGAACAAACGATCCAAATCCTCCAATACAACGAGATATTAGGCTATTGACCAGACAAACCGATATTAAGATCATGCAATACATTTCAGGGCCGATGTTAGTCCAAATAAATAGAAGGAAGCAAACTAAATTAAAAATCTTAATAGAAAAGCATATGACCATGATTCTCCACCATAATAAAAATTAACAATCTTCTTAACACACAAAAGCATAAGACAATTCAATTATCCTCCGGCCCCGATTACCAAACAAAGTCTGGAAATCCTTTCTCTGTTGCCTTCTTCGCGAGCATTTCTTTTCTATATTGGCCATCAGATTGATCGCCCTTTGTTACAGAACTAGCTCCTTGATCATCAGATTTATTTTTGAGTTTGAGTTTCCGCTGATGCATCTTCACCTCCTCCATCCTCTTCAAAAAATCTTCATATCTGTCGAGCATTTGATATCTTATTTTGTCATTCAATATGCATGGTTTCACTTTAGGCTTTTCGATACGAGCATGGAGCGCAGAGGCGTCTTCGCCTATAATCTTGGCCATCTTTAGGGCCAATGTTTTTGCCGCCTCTCTTCAACAACAATAATCTCTCAATTGGTTAAAATATATAGTAATAAAGTAACTGAACCGAGGGAGGAATCAATTGCAAAAACAAAACATTATTAACAATCTATACTAGTCGTATATATAAGAATTACTAGCTAGGTACTCACATGTCGCCCTCGGGCAGGAATTTTTCAGCGGACCAAGAAAACTGTAACTCCTGACTACAGAGGAACAAACAAAACACACCTTTGGATTATTATTATATATATAGATAGATAGTAGTAGTTGAAACAATTATTACGTATACAACAACAAAATTAATTTTAGAATTGTAGAGCCGTAGAGGGGGAGGAGGAAAGAATTGAAAAAACAAAATATGAATAAATGAAAGTGAAAGGAGGAATAGATGGGCTCACGTATAGACTGTGGAGCAAGCTGCTAATATGCAACTAACTCTGCAATCAAATCAATAATTATTCATAACCACAACAATTAGAATCAGGCGGGAAATATTATATCATGCATACATAAATGGTGGGTTGTTTATATAATATATATATATATATATAGGAGACAATCAAATAAGAACAGTCTTAAAATAAGAACGGTGAGTACACTTAAAAAACCTCATTTTGATGCATTAAAAGTCCATAAAACTATCATAGTGCTTAACTAATTATTATTATTTAAGTGTTTAACAACATATTGATCCGTCAAAATCGAAAAAATCACGTTTTTTAGTGGATGCATCATTTTGATGAATATGCATCCAAGATGGATGCACAAAACAAAAAACGTGATTTTTTCGATTTTGACGGATCAATGTGTTGTTAAACACTTAAATAATGATAATTAGTTAAGCACTATGTTAGTTTTATGGACTTTTAATACATCAAAATGATGTTTTTTAAGTGTTCTCACCGTTCTTATTTTAAGACTATTCTCACCGGAGTGTTATCGTGTGTATATATATATATATATAATAATAATAATAATAATAATAATAATAAAAATAAATTAATTAATCGAAAAGAAACAGATGCAAAATTAGATTAGATAGGAGGGGGAGGCTAACTAACTGTTCAGATTTAGTTAGCTGTGAATAGCTATTCAAAGCCATCTCTTTAAGCTTGGTGGAATCTGTCATTTTAGTACCAAATCGATCACACCTTCCTTTCTTGTGCTTCCTGTACGTTACAATCAATCAATTTGTTAGTTTTTGTTAACTACGGCTTTGGCTTTTAATAATCATGACTTACTTAATTATACATCAACGACGACGATGATATATTTGTTTTGTTACAAAAATTAATTAATCAATTTTAATTATTCCTCTAATCTAACAACAATCTGAAATCGAAATACAAATACAGAGATAAAAACAATTACTCTTCTTCAATAGCTGCTCGTGATGATGATTTACCCAACACAGAATCCAAATCCATGGGTGCTACTGCTGATCATGATTTATCCGACACAGAATCCGAATCCATGGGGGATCTATATATACCGGACGATACAATTATTATTATTATATATTCTCACAAACAGATATATATATATATACCTCTAATCTAACAACAACAACAACAACAACAATTAGGATGAGAGGATTATTATTCGTGTTTGGGGCCAACTGAAATCGATATACAAAATATAAAAATAAGAGAAAATGTCACAAATGGTCCCTGTGGTTGTTCATATTTGCTTTTTTCCCCCTGTGTTTTTTTTTCGTTGCTAACCGTCCCTCAGTTTTCTATTTTCGTTGTAATCAGTCCCTGACACTAACTTCCGTTACTTCTAGCCGTTAAACCGACCACGTGCATAGCACGTGAGGCCATTTTAGTCTTTTAAACTCATTTCTTTCCTAGCCTTTAGTCAGTTATCATCTTCATCAACCGCACAACCTTCCCTTTTCCAGATCTTTATAACATCAATATTATCAACTACAATCAATCTAAAATTTATATTTCAAAGATCTACAATCATAAGAAAGATAATAAATAAAACTATTAATTTATTTTATGAATCCATGGAATCAGAAGTAGTTTTAGATACATGCATCTTTTACTTCTAAGTTCTAATCCATGAATAAATATTCCAATATATAATGAATAAAAAATATTTTAAATATTAACAATTAAAAACAAAATAAAATTAGATCTTTATATATTGTCTTTAACAAAAGATTCACGAAGAAATATACATTTAACCTTTATATATATTAAAAAAGAAAATAGTTAAAAGGATGTTAAAATAGAGCAAATCCTTGAAAATCTTGAACGGAAAATATCGATTATAAGTCTTAAAAAAAATGAGAATTTGGTGGGATTTCTATGAAATGGAGAAACAGAAATTATAACTAACATTTTACCAAATATCTTGTAACACCCCGACTACGGGGGAAACACGAGATGCCACAGAACGACATGGTACAAAAGATTAAATGGAAAACATCATAATTAAAGTCTTAAAATCATCCCAAAATAACCGATTACATAGTTCAAATTCAATTGTTTAAAACCATTACATAAATCCAAATCCGAATTAAAAAGATACTTGTTTGCATTACAAGCCTTCAAACATCAAACAATTACAACATCCAGAGGCGGTCCATTAGTAAACCTACTGCTCTAAACCTGAAAAGCATGAAGAAAAAGTGTCAACTACGAGAGTTGAGTGAGTTCATAGGTTGATTAATATGGGTTACATGGGTTGAGTTGGGTTTGGGTTCAAATTTTGGACACAATTACTAAATGGATTGTGTTTAGGTTAAGGTATATGAACCCGCTAACACGCAACCAGTCAACCCGAACACGACACGATTGCCACCCCTATATTTAGAACAATATAGAGAAGTTTTCACTTACCTTAACTAAATTCAATATAATAACGGGATTCCCATATCTGTTGTAAAGATTCTGAAAGTGGAGCTTGGTGGTTTCTTAATTCTGGTCTTTAATTGACACTAAATGAACAAGCAATCGTTAGTAAACTGAACAAGATTTACACTAGACAGTGTAAGTGTTGTTATTCTTACAAATTATATCAGGCTTCACTTTCAATCATGAGGTTTCCTGCGACAAGAACAGGGGTATTGAACCTCGGTTTTGAACATGGAACTAACTTCAACAGAAGATCCATCTGGAACATCTTCAAACACTATCTGTTCCGTTTCAACATCATTGGCAACACAGCCTTTCTCATTCACCCCTCTTTCAAGTATCTACATCAAAAATAGGAAAACAAGTAACAAGTACATAGAATTCATGATTTCATGGAAACTGTACAAATATCAACACAAGTTTCCCTGTTTTCAACCAGATAACAAAGAGGATAACAAAAAGAGTGATGAAACTAACTTGCAAAACCAAAGGTCACTCTATTAATTGATTAAACGACAGTAATAATGTTATAAACCCCAAGAAAAGCCCAGAAGACTGCAATCTGCTTCTGCATGACATCTCTGAAACCCTTACTGTGCAGGTTTATACATATAAGAGCATACACCTACATATCAAATGGTTAAGTGACAGAAACATAACCAAATATAGTCCAAAAACTATAGTATATAGACAGCTTATTGGTCTAGTGTGTGCATACAATTTTGAACATTTGTTTATATTGTATGCATCTGACCAATTGGAAAATATGGAAACTGGTGACAAGGCACCAGATGTAGCAGCTTAAATGGATGTCACGTATATCCGTACACATAAAATGTTAATATAAAGTTGAATACACGCAATTGACCTATTTAAAGTTGGACACATACTATAGATTTCAAGCTATACTTTAATACTTTCCAAAGATTAACCATGAATCAAATGGTAAAATGTGCATTGTCATCAAAAACATAGATTCATAGCAGCCAGAAAAATGGATCTGAAATGAAGAATGTCAGAACCTGGTCCCAGCATAATGGTGAGATCATCTAGCAATGAGGGTCAAGTGGAATTACTTTCCAGATATTAGAAGTTTGACCTGTCACAGTGTTACATGTCATAATGTAAACTTATAACCTAATATAGAACTCTATCACAAAGACTTCAGGATACAATTGTCTCCAAAAGACAACTATTAATAATAACAGAGTAAATTAGTTCGGTAACTACTAGGAAGATATTTGCAAAGGCGCACACACCTTTCATCCTTTTGCTTCATCATGCAGTGGCACTGGCAATCAACTCAGCAATCCATCTATTTACTACAAGTTTTTAACTTTATCAGTATGAATACTTGATTACATAGATATAATGTATAAAAAGAGAATCTCTAAAAGGAAAACAGATCAAAGGGTCTAAGTTTACCCACAATTTAATTTGAAGTGTATTAAACTCAGGCTACTAAACTTAAAGTTTAAGAGCTGTAGTGAGGAATTGTAAGGCTGCATGGAAAATAAACTAAAGGGCAATGACGATGCAGAATTAAATGATCAGGAAGGCTTGATATCATTTCTAATGATGATCAGCTCATTTTTTTACAAAAGAACAAGAGCTGTAAACGACATTAATATCATTAAACAGTGTTTGAAGGAGATAGAAATGACATTGACACACACAAAATACATAGTTTGAAAACAAACATACTTCCAACATACATAGTTCCATGCTAGATTAAAAACGATTAGTCGTTATTAGAAGAACAAGCAGACATCTCATTATACTAACAGCGGCTGCAACGCATATGTCATCTTCTGTAGCCCATATCGTGCTTCTTAGCAGCTATCGTCCTCAATCTTAGCAACTGCAGCAACATCCCAGAAATAGCGATTGTAGAATGGGAATTCAGAATCCTTAATAGCAGGCATGTTGAAGATAGCATCAATAAGCCCCCTACCATGGATAGTATTAAGCACCAGGTTGATGAGGCTTTCGATCCTCAACTGGACAGCAGCCTGATATGAGAAGAGAAAATTGTGAGGCAAATTAAACAATAAAGGAGCTGACGATACATAAACATATTCATTAAAAAAAAAGAGTTAAAATGAAAGGGCTAAAGTTGAAATGAGTCATTGCTTAAGTGAAATCTACCTTGGCAAACCATGTGGACACTGGGATCCCCACTTAACCCCTCCCTATTTATTTATCATCTGTATAGATAGATAAGATGTGATCATGTTTTGCTGCCATTGTCGTGATGCTCTTATGAAAATTGGTTGCTGGTTGTTTTGATGTGTTCATAGGTCAATAAAAGAGAAGAGTCAGCAGGTAATAAAATCAAGTGACTTGAAGGGAATTGCTAGATACAAAGAGCATAACCTGTCTTGGCAGCTCAAGATTATGTGAAAGCTTGGGCAATGATACCTATGTTGTTAAGCGCGCGAGGCGCACTCAATGCGCAAAGGTACTAAATGTGGCCTAGGCGAGATGCGCAAAAAAAGCGCGGGACTGAGAAAAAAAAGCGCACTTTAAGTAAAACAAAGAAAATGCCATTATTCAACCAATATTCACAAATATTGTTAATTATTTAGTATTAATGACATTTTATTAAAGTTAATGGGCTAAATTGTATATTATAAAAGTATAGGTTCTTGTTTCATACTTTCATGGGCTTAATATTGGGTTGAAAGCTCATTTGTTGGCATTTACCCTAACCTTTTATACACCAAAAGAAAAGGTGTCTGGAAAAACAAAAAAGTACTACTTTCTTTCTATCACTCTAGGGTTTTTGTGCGCATCCATATCCATCTGCCAAATCAACAAGTATCCCCTCCTATACTTCATCATCATTTCTCTACATATTCTCCTCCATGATGTATGGATTTCTTCATCTCCGGCCACAAGATCTTTTTTTCATACCCATCTTGAGACAAATTCGGTCAGGTTTGACCGTTGACCACCATTTAAGTTAAATCTTATTCCCAAAAAAGTAGAAACTCGCTTAAACTTATGGGCCTTGGGCTTAGGGATCAGATGCGATTAGCTGGAAATCTACTGCGCCTAGGGCCTAGGCGCACAATGCGATGGCTTTTAACAACTATGAATGATACTTGTCAAGCAATAAAAGAACGGGTTACCTAATAATATGGATCGGCAGTTAACAAGCTTCTTGTCCTATAACTCGAGAATACTTGAAAGTCTTTCTCAATGTGACTTTCTTTATAAGTTGTTAAATGTTCTTAAGGTATATTCCTTGATAAAGCATAGTCAAAGTTGGTCTAAAAATACAAACACCCACTCCAACTTAGTTTATTGTGTGTGTGTTTATATATATATATATATATATATATATGATAAAGATCAAATGAGAAAGTACCTTAAGGGGAGAAGGGAGATAAGGGACTTTTTTGATTTTTTTTTAGCTTGTTTATTTAACTTTCACTCCCTTGTCTCACTAAGGTACTTCTCATTTGATTTCTTTCTTTTATATATATATATATATATATATCGATGTGATGAATGATATATAGAAGGTGATGTGGTATATAAAAGGAAACTAGAAAAAACAAAGGGAAAAAGAGGCGGCGTACATTGAAAAGTAGAACAAGAAGGTTGGGTCTTTCTACCAGATCTTGGATAAATTGGGAATCGAATTCCATCAACTTCCTTGCAAGGAGATCGACGTCGTCGTCATGTTGATGGGTTCTCATGATGTTGAAACGTCCAACACAGTATATATTAACCAATACAGCGACGTAGCTTGGGCTGGTCACTTGTCCAATAAAGCTGATATCTCTGGGTTTTCTATATGGATCCTCCTCCCCCTCATCCTCCTCCTCATTTAGGCGCATATCTATCTCGTCCAAACGGCCATAAATGAATTTAGCTTCATAGAAACATTTCATATCCAATTTCACCTTCAAATCGTCCGAACAAGTATAACCTAACGTCAGCGGCTGCTTCTCATCTGATGATGATTTGGAACCATTCTTATGTTCCATGGTCGGTCGGTCGATGATTTGGAAATAAAAACCCTAATTTTCACCCGATCAACAACTTATATTCCCATTTTTTTTCCAAACCAGTCCCCACTAAATGCTTACTTGATATTTTCAGCCCTTCATCTAATCAAGCCCTTCATCTAATCTACCTGTACATTTCAACTTATTTTCGATTGAGTTATTATCATTGTTGTAGTATTTCTATACCAACATTATTTGAAAAAGTTACTCAAATTGTTGTATAACCATATAGTATAAACTTTAAATTTTTTTCAACCCCACGTTGGCTCAAACACACTCTTGGTAACTAAAATCCAACCGAAATAGACCAAAACCAAAAAATCCATAACCCAATACTTTTAGTTTTCAAAAACCGAATTATATCGCTTTGGTTTCAGTTTTAGTCAGAAACCGACCCAAACTGAACCCTACTTTAATCCTATTAGACTCATATTACATAATCGATCTACGCTTGTACGTAGATCTAAGACCGCAATTCCACAAAACATATATATAATTAATAACTTTGATCTGTTTGTAATCACATATGGTAACACTTAAAAGGGTGCAGCAATAAGTAAATACTTGTATGGTTTCTGGTTTCACAAAATTACGTGTAAAGAGTATATTCCTGAAGCCTTATTAACAGCAGAAGATAGTTGATACTAATTAATTCTAAAGTTAGTTCTTTATCGAGAATAAATGTTGGATTAGGATGTCTTGGATGCCCTTAGAATTTCTCATGAAGATCAAAGAGTTATATCATTTGAAACTTTTGAAGTAATTGATCATGAAAATCATGTTAGCATTGTGACCTATAAAAGTGCAACTGTTCTCTATGTTAATTTTTTACAAATTTTCAAATTGTCTTATATAAGATATTATTTAAACATGACTCTTATTCTCTCAAGTATTCAACTTGTGGTTTGCTTGGTAAAATGATCAGTGTGTTTATTTATTTGGTTGTACGAATAAATCATGATGTTCTCAAGTGTGGTTATTTTTAACATTCGTTTGTGTGTGTGTTTGTGTATGATGAGGAAGATGAAAATCTTTATGACCTTGTAAGCTTGGATCATTAGATCAATGACAGTTTTTGTAATCTTATTTAATACATTATTCAAGGAATTGGAAAATAAACAAAAGGAATCATGGTTGTAAATATCGGTTATCTCGGCCGATATATCCCCAAGTATTTATAATAGACAGATTAGGGTTAATGACTTAATCCCCAAGTTACCAAGCGACCAGGTCTAAGTTAATTAAGGGGCCGGATGCTTTTGCCTTAAGTCCTGCTGCCGGCCTTCTAAACCGGGCCTGTACTATCAAGTCTCCATAAACCCAACATTTATTGGATACCAAAGTTATCTTTTGTTTTATAAACGCTTTATTATTTTTTAAAACTTAATAAGCTGTTTATAATAAGGTAACCGAGGCATCTTACTATCTTAGCATATGTCTTTTAACACAAGTACACAAATCGGGGTTTTGAATAGCTTGAGAATCCATTACCTTGGTACTTTTTTTTGTAGGTTAAATTTGAAAGTGTTACCATATGTGATTACAAAACTAGATATAAGATATATATATATATATAAGTAGGATCAAGGGGTGGAAGAATTTGACGATTTTTAGTGTTGCATTTATGAAGATTATCAACCAATATATATAAAAAAAAAGTCCTAAATTCAATCCTAAACAAATAGGAATCCTTGATGAGTTTCAACTTTGATTTAGAATCATTAGATCAAATTTAATTATTTCATCTTTATTAAATGACAATATTAATACTTATACTTTCTATAATTATACAAAAAAATCTGTCTTTAAATTTATTTTACACTTTTTGGTTTTTCATCACAAATTTACACTTTTTACCCAATAATTTTATTATAAGAAATCCCCTATTAAATTTAATTTACACTTTTGGTTTTCTATCACAAATTTACACTTTTCATCCAAGGTTCGTTTTTGATTTTTTTTAACTTGTTTTTTGAACTTTTTTTTTTTTACTGTTTTTATTCTCTCTTTAGTTAACTTATTACATATAAAATTTTAAAGAAATTTAAAAAACTTTTTTTTTCAAAGGACGTAGCCCTTAAGCTATAGGCGAAGCCTCTC
Source organism: Erigeron canadensis (assembly GCF_010389155.1). Taxonomy (NCBI): domain Eukaryota; kingdom Viridiplantae; phylum Streptophyta; class Magnoliopsida; order Asterales; family Asteraceae; genus Erigeron; species Erigeron canadensis. The sequence goes on along the minus strand of NC_057767.1, from coordinate 3,623,354 downwards.
GACTTATGGCGGAGCCATAATAGCTAAGGGCGAAACCCGTTAAGTAGATCACTCCATCACCGATCACCCCCTACGACCTATCACCCTCTATGACCTATCACTCCCACCAGCTACCCCTTATTAATTACCTTAAGGGCGAAGCCCGTACCATACCCTTACATGTATAACTCACTAACTCGAATTAGAAATTTTTATTTTTATTTATTTTTTTAAATTTTTGTATGGATTGAGTTAATTAAAAAAAGAATAATAAAAGGGAAAGAAAGGGGAAAAAAATCAAAAAAAAAAAGCTAAAAAAAACGAACCTTCTCTCCCTTCTCTCCTTAACAACTTTTTCTCTGGATCTCTACCCTATATATATATATGTGTGTGTGTGTGTGTGTGTGTGTGTGTGTGTATAATTGTGTCAGTGTAAACCCCACCGTTGGCGGAAACATGATGTGTCATGACAAGTACAGCACGACATGGAATTACATAGATACTGCTAAATGAAATAGAATATAATAAATATATTCCCAAAAATATGAGTTCAAAGTCATAACAATGCTAGAACAGTCTAATACAATAAGTCCATAAACGGGATAGTCCAAGGCATGTAGCCTTAAAGTCTGACAATAAGCAATGGAGCATGAATCTCCGTAGTCCAGTCCTAGCATAGTAGTCTTTATCCCTGATTTGTCTGAGTACCTGAAAAGTATACTAAAACGTGTCAATACAAAGGTTGGTGAGTTCGTAGGTTTTAATCAAAAAGTCTAGTAAAGAAATAAGTTTTGTGTCGATTTTTTAAGTACAAAACAAGTAGTTGTTCAATATATAGTGAGCAGAGTTACGCCATAAGTCAAAGTACTCAAGTCTCAAGTCCAAGGTACTCACTGTACCTAAAGTACTCAAAGTCACAAGTCTCAAGTCCAAGGTACTCAATGTACCCAAAGTACTCAAAGTCTGGTCTTACGGTACCTGCCTTAGTCCAAAGCCTCAAGTCTCCATTACACACAAAAAGCATGTCAAATAAGCACATCCATCAAGCACATGATCAAACACATACAAATAAGAACAAGCACGTCACATGGCATCAGTAACTCTATGAATTGTATTCATACTATCTTATAAAAAGGATAGTCCCATTTGAAAAATTACATGGAGAAAAACGTCTAAAATACCCTTAAAGATTATATTACACTATCAGTCTTTAATTAATCTTTAAAAATATCTACATTAATCATTTACATCAATTATTTACACCACTCAACGCGTCTTTACCAGCAACAGTCGTGACCCACACCGTCGCCACTACGAACACCGCTGCATTGTTCTGGTACCGTGCAAGTTTATATATGAAGTTTTTCTACTTATTTATTCATAGACAAATTAAAGCTTATATTATAATGTCGATATTGATATGGAGAATGATGTGTGAAAATCGAGTTAAATTTAAATACTAGAAATACTCCGAATCAAATACCACACACAATCGGGCAGTGGACTCGTCCGTTTGCAATATAGACTAAAGTAAGTTCAGGTTCGTTCCACAGAGACTACAAAGAGCTAGCGAGTTTTAAGTATCTAAAAAGAGTTTGGTTTTTAAATACACTACGTCATCTTGATTTTTTGTGTTGAAAAGTTAGTTGATTAAAAAAAAAGTTAGAAATTCTGAAGAATTTATCGAAAAGAAAATTGTCGTATATCAAATAGAATTAAAAGATCATCCACTTCGACTCCATGACACACATTATTTAGGTTGCATCTATGTTAAAACAAATTCAATTATGTTGATTCCATAACGAGGTTAGACAAAGAGCTCACTAGTTGGCCACCTAGCTTATTACCCTATCTGACCCATTAACCAATCTTTCGACCCCTAAGTTCCGGTGACCACCTTCCCTGTCAAGACCTACTAAATTGACGAATTTGTATTGTTATTGTAAACAATCTTGTCTATAGATTTTACCAAACCGTTAACACTTTGAATTCTATTATCTATTGTTGTTTATTGTCTTGTTACCACAAGTCAACACCTATTAATTGTACCCAATTAACTAGAACAATGCACTCCTAAACTTAGATACCTCTAAATCATTCATACATTATCAACAAAACAATAGATAAAAGCACAAGAACTCAAAACATTAAGATTATGACAAAACGTTTAACAATCAACTTGAGTTCAAAAAATAATGCAACTATTATTCAATGTGTCACTTCATCTCAGTGGATGATGAAGTTATTTAGCTAGACATAATCATAAATAAGTAACAAATAGTAAAAGAAAGAGTAAACATCTTGTACCAAAGTGCTAAAGAGAATGAAAAGCTAAAGAAATCGATGTTTGAATGTCTTGAATCCCTCGAGCAACCCTTAGAACTTGGAGAACGTAAAAGCTGCTAAAAAGTGCCTCAAGAAACCCTAAAATCGACTGGAAGTGAAAGAATATCTAATGGGAGGGTTTTGGTCTTGTATTTATAGTATTTCGCAAAAGTCTTCATAAACCAACCTACAGGTGCGGCGCACCAAGCATCATGTGCGGCGCACCCGACCTTGTTTCCAAAAATATCTCTGCCCGATATGCGACGCACCACAGGGCTGGTGCGCCGTATCTCCCTGTTTTCTCACATCTTCCAACTCTCTGATCAAAATATGCTCCGCACTAGCCTTCCAGGTGCGACGCACCAGCTCTGTTTTCAGCCAAAACTTGTAATTTTCATTCCGTCTTCACTCGTACACATCCACGAACCATCCTAATGCATCTTTTAATCATCCGAAAGTCGTTTCTAACCATTTTACTTGTTCTAAGCCTGCAATCACTAACAATACCATCAATGCATCGAATATACATGTAATTTGCTCATTAATAAGCTTAAAACGTTTTAAAAATAATATGGGAATGTATATATAAATGGACATATCAGAGAAACACAGACTAAAGATATATAATGGAATAAAAGCGTAAATGAACCCATAATAAGATAACCATAGATTGATAAGTGATGTAGGAAAACAACAAAATACACACACTTAAAAGTTAAAATAATCAAATAGAACTATATATATATATATATATATATAAAAGCAAAAGAACCCATAAGACCACTCCTAATAGTTGTGTTTTCAACGACATGCAGTTCACACTGGCGTGGAAAGTCAGGTTTAAAATTAATAAAAAAAAAACATCTCAATTATGACTTAACACAATTAGGCAGTGTATCTAATTATCATGTATAGTATTGTTACGGTAAATCCAAGTTGTTATCTAAGAATGATGAGAGTTAATGTAAAACTAAAAATGGGGATTTTATGACCATATTGTTGCGTTACCTAAAAGTAACAAGGATTCCTTGATCAATTTAAGAGAATAAGTTGTAAAGAATGAATTTAGAAAGTTCATCTACAGTTCCACCATAAGTTCAGGTTGTTATGTCAACAACATTAGTCGAAGGATCAAACAAAGCACTAGCTAGTTGGTTCGACCAAAGCTCTTAACTTTATTTAAATTTCCTAATTAACTAGTTCAATTATATTAACGGGTCCGCCCATCCAATATTAATTAAATAACAATCTGTTGATCTAACCATTAACAAATTAATCCATACCTTAAGAGTAATCAATTAAAATTTCACAAATATGCAACTTTCACATAATCATGGTAAATGAGTCTAGCCCTATGTACCGTCTTTATACACAGAATGCATAACCCGATTTATGATGAATGTAGATTAGTAAAAACTTAAATCTAACAAAGCAATCTAATAAGAAAATAAATAGAAGGAAACGAACGGTGGTTAATTACTTTTTAGATTGTTGAATTGGAAACCAAATACGCCTTTTACTTCTTTCTTTGGTTCCTGCGGTCGCTGTTGATTCCCAGACTATTTTCTTTGGCTCGACTCCTCGCCCACCCTCGTGACGTGAGGGTTCTTTTTCTGGTGGCTGCTCACCCCCACGGCCCCACCCAAACATTAATTAATAGAATTAACATATCTATATATATAGTATTTTTATTTCCTTGCGGCTTACGGATGAATGATAAAAAGGCCAACGCCCCTTTTTCTTTGTTTTTGGGCCGGGCCGAGTTCTCATAAAACAAGGAGTGGGGAGCCCATCAAATTTATTGGCACAATACTTCTTTTTACAGTAATATTTATTCGGCACATAAATGATAACCCTCCATTTTCTTGACTCTTGTTCTATTGGCTTGAACCTTTAATCACCGTCTTGGTCATTTTTAATCGATCATCCACCATCCAAATAACCACAATTTGATACAACTAAGTACCAAAAGATCCTTTCTAACCATTTACCTTTTTCGTTTATATATTCATTATGCAACATCAGTTATCATTTTATCTTTTTCCTTAATCATTCACCTACTCACCATATGTACTCACATTATCACCAATGAAAATAAATAATACTGTGTGTGCCTAAGCATGCAAATATATATCGGTATAACCCATACACGTACCTAATTAGGACTCTACTATACAGTACAACCACAAAATTCAACTAGGGTGTGAAAATTGACTCAAGAGATCGTACGTGCAGATACAGAACCGATATTAGGCCCATTTAAAAGTCGTTGTGCGTGTCCATATCAGAAGCTGCAGGTAATGGGCTAACGGCACACCAAGAGCACTAGCTTGAAGGTAATTCGACTGCTGGTGACAACTCTACGCCATTTGGAGATACGTTGATTTGGTTGATCAATACCCTGCAATATTTTGGTTTGGCTTATCGGAATCAATGCGATTCTGCTACCAGTTGTTTGATTCCAGTTACCAACTATGATTCACCATTTGAACACAATTAGGCTGAACGAAAAATGAGAAAAATAAAATATAACAATACTTTTAATAGATAGATAGACGAACCATTTGCAGTTCAAAAAAAAAAAAGATAGACGAACCATTTCATTGTTTGACACTTGACTAAACTAATAATGTTTGACCCATTAACTAATTGTCTTCTGACCTATTAATATTTAGACATTAAAAAGGTCCAACATCTCCTTAGCTCCTTTTGTCAGAATGTAAGTTTTTCTCCTGCTGCGATTACTTCTTTTCAATAATCATCACCACCTGTGTTACTCGCTTGGTTTCCATCCTCTTTGTGTTCCAGATTTTGAACATATCTTCCAAGTCCTTGGATTGCAAATACTCATCGAAGCATCGATCAGTTTCCTTTTCTGGTAATCATCCCTGAATGCTTGGTTATTGTTTCACTGTGCCATGAACCTTTCAACCTAACATTTACGTATGCGTTGCGTCAATTTATTAAGTTTTTGCGTTTTAGCTCCTCGACAACATATAACGCATTATACTAGTTTTTTTTAGAACAAACCTGTGTATCACATAGTTTTTTTACTTTTGCAACATCTCCTGCAACATCTTTCACATTTGTCAATAGGGATGATACTCATCATAAAATGTTTCCTGAATCAAACCAATACATACATACATGATGAATTGCATTACATGTTTCCTGTATGGTTCATCAAAATGAAATTACACATACCGGGATCTCACGAAGCATTTGAATATGATTGTACGTTATTCCCCTCTCGTAAATAACTTCTTGAAGCTCCTCCTGTAAATAGATAATGTGTTGTTGCACATGTTGCAACTTTGCTTCAAATCTTATGACTTTCGTTTCATACCCCATTCGATCCTTCTTCATTATCTCAAGGTCAAATAACTCTTTCTAAAATTAAATGAAGATTTTGTTAATTTTATCTACTAATAATTTATACATATCAAAAAATGATTTAAACTTGCGGACGGATATGAGTTACCTTTAATATAGGCTTTAGTGATTCCTTATATCGACGTGTTCTTTCTTCATCGCTTTTAACTAAATGCTCGCTGCGCCAACCATAATAAGACGGTTTGGGTTCAGGTGCGGTGTACGTGTCCCTTGTTATATTTAAGTCTCTAAGTTTGTCATGGATTTTCATTTCTTCTTTCCTATTCTTGCTCCCATGTTGGATCCTTTGACCCATGCTTTTCACCAGATCGTGAAGCTCTTGTGTACCACACGGTGTCATTCCACCGATCTTTTTTGAAGAAAGAAGTTCATCCTCAACTTGTTGCAAATATTCCATGTCCATCCGCCCTTTGTTTATCAGCCTTTTCTGACAACGTTTTTGATCTGGTCTTATAATAGGTTTTCTAGCATCAATTTTATCAGTTATATATATGACTCTAGTTTTTCTAGGCACTAAATTTTTGGGGGGGTTTATCTCCAGCTATATAATTTTCCTGCCTCTCGATATAATCTCTTTTCCTTTCTATCATTGATTCAAGACTGTAAATCTGTTTTAGTTTCCGATTTATCTCTTGTTCTTCTGCCTGTATATCAATTTAGACACACATATAAGTCATATGTGAGTTTTCAACTATATATTTGCATTATTTGATATATCTAAAGAAAAACATGTACACAAGTTTTACTAACCTTTAGCTCTTCAATTTCTTTCTTGATATGATGTTGATCAGTAGTACTCAACAAGAGATATTTTTTGTAGGCCTCATATTTTTTAATTTCTTCGAGAGAAGGGCGAAACTTGACGATATAAAATTGATGATTGCTGTTTCGTGTGTTTTCGACTTGTAATTGGCAAGCCTTTTTCATGACGATAATCTGTTAAGTGAAATCAAATTCAAGTAATGACGTAATGTATATACACCTGCAGACACTTGCAACTAATTTCTCAACCCGGCCTCCCGTTAGCTTTTAAGTTCTTTTCCAGTCATATGGTCTGAATTCAACTAAATCTCTTCGTCTTTGTCGTTGTCTCCCCCACTTGCAAGTCAAGTGAGGAGTAATTGTATTATTTTAACGAGGCGCGTAACACGACCAAGGCAAAAAGGGTAACCCGACCCGGCAGTATTAGCGGCGACGTCGCCGCTAATGCTTCAGACCCCATCTGACGCAGTTACTTTTGACCGTTGACAAGACCTTTGACTAAGACGTCGTCGCTAATGCTAAAACCTATTTTTCTTTTAAACCAGCCGCAAAACCCAAACCAGACGATTCAAACAAAAAAACCCCACATCCGGCCACCCCAATTTTCTCTCCATATTCCGGCCATCACCCTCTCTATCAAGAATCCGGCCACCCCACCTTCTTTTTGGTGACAAAATTCCGGCCACCCGCTTCTAGTTTTGCCCATCAAATCTACTTTGTCATTGTGTTTACTTGAGTATCTTGCACTCGATTTGTTCATTGTATTGTGAATCTGTTTGTGTGAAGAAAAGACGGAACAGATAAGAAAAGTGTTGAGATTTAATTTTCATAAACGGATTTTTGTTTAGAAAGTTTAACTAAGTAAGAGATAAATCAGAGAAATTGTTTCAAATTTTTGTTTGAGAGAAAGAGAGTGATACAGATTTTTTTTAAATGGCCGTTGTTGTTTAATGTGCAAAAACTTGTTTTAATTTACAAGATAAAGTCATCTCGTGAATGATAGTATCACGCGTGTTCTGAATTTGTAACATCTGTCAATCTTTAATGGTCAAATTCATTTCCTTTAATAAAGTAAGTTGGTTGCAAGTTGTAACAAGAAACAAGATCACGTAAAGTGTGGTGCTTTTCAAGAAAAGTTGGTCAAATTCAGTATCGTTATATCTTGGGAGAAAATAATCCCAAATGCAACGTCGCCGCTAATGCCTGTGATGTGGCATCTTGAGATCGGGCGATGTCAGTCATTATTGCAGGCATGTCGGGTTCGCCACGTCATCAGCATTAGCGGCGACGTCACCGCTAATCCCCTGTGCCTATCTTAATTACCTTTATCTACATCCATGGTCAACAGATTTTCATCTCCTCTTTTAAAACTATGTCAAATGTTGTTTAAGACTTAAAAGTATAGGTGAAGAAGAGAGCCGAAATAAAGTGAATTGTTAAATGTTGTAAGTGAAAAGGCTAGGTGATAAAAGGAAGGTAGAAGGGATCGTATAGAAAAGACTAGGTCATAGAAGGGATCATATAGGGTGAAGGGTTGAATGTGGGTTCTTTGGGTTTTGTATTTTTCATTTAAGTTTTCTTATTGGTTATTAGAACTTAGAAGTATACTATGAAATATAATAGAGTGTTAAATTTGAAATTAAACAGTTAAAAAGAAAATGAAAAATGATGATGATAACTAATAAGAAGATGGTATCAAATTGACATATTAGTGAAAAAATAAACAATTAGAAATGACAAAAGTTAGTACAAAGTTTGTGTAATACAAATTACAATAATAACAATCGTCAGGTTTATGAGCAATGTTTTTTGTCCTTTTCTGCGCTTTTAGTATTTGTATAATAAATGCCATATATTTATTGAAAAACAAAGTTGCAGGAGTGGTCGAGGCTTACATCATTAGGGGTGAAGGTCTTAAGTTTGAAACCCTTTTAAAACTTTTTTTGTCCTATTTCTTTTATAACTTTTAACCCTTAAAATTATTTTAATTTTTTTTTTTGTTATTTCTTTATTGGGCTAATTGCTTGGAAAGTGCTTCAACCTTGACACTTTTGTTTTTTTGAGACTCCAACAAAAAAAAAGTTCTATTAGAGGGTTGAAACCGGGTAACAAGACTTTTGTGGGGTTTCTTACAAGTTACCAGTTAAAAAAGTATATATAATTTATTGTCCTTTATTTAAAGTCTTATATTTCTTACATGGATAATATAGGTTATCAAAAAAACATTTATAATATCTACGTATATATTCGATTATCTTAATAACATTTTTTATAAGTGAGAAATATGTTGGATCTGATCAAACACCCATGTAATTCAACTAAGAGACTTAACTATCTCATTGACAAGTGCACAAACAACTGATGTTAAGCTATAGACACCCTAATAAAACTTATTAAACACTATAGAAACATCATTATCTAAAGTAGGACGAACTTGTTGCAAAAATCTAGGAAGCAGCTTTTGATTTGTACAATTTAGCAAATCAAACCCATTATGTGCATTTCAATAAACCCTAAAATCGCCTCATCAGCAAACCCATTCTTGTGCATCCCAAGATATCAAAGCAAACCAACCAACCAAATCCGGTTCAGGACTTTCATCGAGCACTTGCGTGCAGACCCAAAAACCCCGCAATTAGAATACAAGTTTTTCAAATGGTTCAGATGTTTTGCGTCATTTTCCGATACGAGTTTGATCAAATGGGAATGAATTTGTAGTCCTGCATTGAGAGACTTTGATTGGCGGTATTGGGATAATAATTTTCCGGCCACCTTGCGAATAATTTTCCGGCCACTGTCATCTTCAGCCACCATGATATTCGTTTGAGGTTGTTTAATACTAAGACTTAATTTGTATTTTTCTATACGAAGCTTTAAATCATACTATTAGATTAAGGTTTTTTGATTTTTGGATCTTAAGATTTAGAGAAAGACTTTGGGGGATGGTTGTAGTAGTTAGGGATAATTATTCATTTTATGATAGGGCCCCTTATGATATACACTTGTGTTCAAATTCACAGATAAAGTATTAAAAATAAAGATAAAACAGGATAATTATTGGACACGTAAGCAAAAAATGTACGTAGTCCCACAAAAGTCGTTTTACCCGGTTTCAATCCCTCTAAGAGAACTTTTTTTTGTTGGAGCCTAGAAAAACAAAAGTGTTAAAGTTGAAGCACTTTTCAAGCAATTAGCCATTCTTTATTTTATGTTTTTATTAACATTTATTTTTTATACTTTTTCTAAACTTAATATTTTTTTCTTTTTATAATATTTTGATCATTTTTTAATTTTATATAATTGTTTTTATATTTTTGTAAAATTTTTTTGTTTTTACATCTTTTTTTAAACCTTTGATTTTTTTTTAAATCATTTTTTTAAAAGTTTTGTGACCAATTGTTTTATTTTATAATTTATATTTTAATTTTATTTAATCATTTTTATATTTCTTTTGGTAATTTTTAACCCTTTTTTTCTTTATAATAAGTTGAATTTTTTTAAACCTTTTGAATTTCTTTAAATTTTTTTTTCTTAAGGTTTGTTTCACATATATGTTTTCTGGTTTTTTGTTTAGTAGTTTTTTTTTTTTTTTTTGTTCCGTTTTTGGCTTCTTTTGTTTGAGTTTGGATCAATGATATATTTGAACGTTTTTGTTATATTGCCTTTAAATAAATATACTTTTTTAATTACCTGCGACATCACACATCCACAAAAATTGTTGCTCGCAATGCAAGCATTGAGCTTCCTCGTTCCGTAACATTGTATTCTAGATTTCTAGAGTCTTAAAAAAAGGAAAGTAAAAGGAAAGAAAAGGTATGGAAAAAAAAGAAAGAAAAGGAAATGAAATGAACAAAATAGTAAACGTAAAAAGCAGTGTTGATTTGAAGAGAAATCCAAGGAAAAAAACAAATGGTACATAGTTTGTTAAGTTCTCGACTTAAAAGGAAAAAGAAAAGCGAACGAACAAAATATTTCACAATGTTGAACGCCAATCCAAAGGGGGGCATCGGAAATAACTTCTATCATCCTTCTCATCCCGCCAACGCATATAGCTGATAATTGAAAATTGATCTCTCTTTCTTCATTTTTTAGTGTAAGCCAAAAGGCTTGTTAGTGCAACACCAATCAACCAAGATATCCAACTACATAATACATTAGACACAACGTCTTTCTGAACATCATCTTCTATTATCTTGGCAACACGGTATATGGAAGATGTCATGTCTATTGTTCAAACTTCTTCTTTAAATGAGCGGTTTGCATCCGTTGGGGTGGCTATTTGGATCAACGTTTGTATCTTGTGTTGTTTGTCCAGAAATTGAAGTGAGGAACCGCCCCAACCATTTACGCTTTTGATTGACGTCTATCCATAACTATTAATACATGGGAGCGCCAAAACATTTTTCCATTTTAAAGATGATGGACATTTTTTTTGCCACACCACCAAAGTCATTCATGTCAAATGCAAACCACAACGGCTATACAGGTCAACGGCTATACAGGTCAACGTGATCAACTAGCGGTTCCAACAGTCAAACAAATGGAGCACCGATTTCGTCAACGTCACCACCGTCAAACTCTAAAACTCCGTTAAAGTTGTCGGATGTTGTTATTACCATGTACAACTTTTGGGACTCTGTCTTGTTCATGTTGTCGATCCAACTCTTGGTTTGATCGAGAATGGATACAATACAAGGAACATGATCTCGGACAACCAAAGCTTGAACCGCAGGTGGGCGAAAGAAAAATACCTTTCTACAAAAATTGCAAAAGGCTCGCAAACAAACCAGAAAAACCTACACCTTTTTGCATAATAATGCATCCATATAAAACAATTTTTAAAGTTTTTTTGTTAAAAAAATCCTAAACCATGTAGCTTTTACATATTTTATATTATAAATAGAAAACAACTCTACCCAATCATGGTGCAATAGGAATGTATCCTTAAAAGATCCGTAAAAAATAACCGACACATTTATACGCAATGAAAAATAGAATCTACATCTTATAAAAAGGACATTTTTTAGCCAAAAAAAAAAGATAAAAGATTATAAAAATATATATGTTTGGGGATTTAAACGAAATATCCCCAACATAATTACCATGAGCATAATTACCATTACTTGGGAATAAAACATTTATCAAAAGAGCGATATCCAAAGAGCAGAGTAATAGAGTTACGAGAAACATTATACAGATGTCTCACCCATAGCCAGAACAAATTCCGGACAACTAGTGACTGACATCACCCTATATCGTTGAAGTCTTCGCACTTAGTCTAGCCATGTAACAGTGTCTCATAAAATTTGTCTCATTTTCTTTGAAATTTTATCTTCAATGTCTTTTCAACGATGGAATGTATATTCACCCCCAACAAATAAAACAGAAGCTTATTCCCCAGTGATGGGATGTTTGAAAAGCCACACGCGTAGGATCAATAGTTTTAGTTATTTGTTGGAAAAGAATGGCGAAAAAAACGTTAGATATAACTAAAATAAAATATGTGCAGTTTTCCAAACGTGAGTTATTAGGAAGATTTGCAAAGGAGTAACTTTTCTCAAAAGTCACTAAAACACACAACATGCACATATTTTTACAATATCATGGTAAGCTTTAGCCAAATCCTTATAGTCTTTTGCCAACACGGTAGTCATCCAAAAAGAAACAAGAAGATCGCATCCATCTTGCTAAACTTTGAAGGCATCCACCAAAATCCACGCCTTAGCGCATAGACATAGTCGAAAAACAGCAAAAATAAAATCACTAGCGTGACAATAGCGATTCTGAAAGTTACATCTTCCTCCCCTTGTGTAGCTTTATCTTTTTAAGATTGAGTGTATTCAAATCCTTCAAAAAAATCACAAAAAAGTGTTGATTTTATATGTTTGGTCTAACACGACCAGTGAATTATTGGTCAGAGTTTTGGAGGAATTTAACAACCCCAAAACAATTGTCAGAAGTTATTTGATAATCATACATGAAGAGGTGTTGAATGAGATTGAATGAGTTGTTTTTCTTTTGTGTTTTGATTGAAAATCTAGAGTATATTTTTATTCGTTTGAAATTTCTTCTGGTTATTGTTGGTTTAAATTTCCTTTTAGTTATAGTTTGTAGGCATGATTTTCAATGTTTAACAGAAGAACTCTCATTTCTTAGGTTCAGGGTCAATTATTGTGCATGACAATACTTATTCCTTTAATCATTTAATTATATTCATTTTGTATACTTATAAATTAATTGGATCATATTTTTATTGTGATTTGTAAATCGCTAAGCGGAGGTCAACGACAATTTAGTTTATGGACGTTACGAAATGTGAGAAAATAGAGCTTTATATACAACATACAAAGTTGAAAGTATTAATGATGTCAAGAAAGAAAGGCAATAAACGAGAATCAAAATTGTTAAACGAAATCAAAATTGTTAATCTGACAACTAAAAGACTTTATGTGAATTATTGTAATTTCAATATCAAATATATTCAGCTTCATGTCTTGTTTAAATATTTCAATCACAATACAAACCTTTCATAAATACTTGTCTTGGTGTGAATCATCATGGAAGAAATGGCATTAGTTAACAAGAGGGGAAAAAAAAAGAAAAAGGGGTTAAGAAAATGGGGAAGTGAAGATGGGGTCGTCTCACACCCAACTTGAGTAAAAACAGCACATATTGATTTTTTATTCCATAAAAATCCTAAGGCCTAATTATTTATTCATTATACAAAAAATATTTAAAAAACACTATTTGAGGAATTTTTCATTCAAGTTTTATATATATATATATATATATATGTATATGGTAAGGTTCAATTAAGAACCATTTAAATTGGAAGAACCATGAGAACTACTATATTGTAACTTGATGTTCATATGTGATAGGTATATGTGAACATATTCGTTCACATAGGTTCATTTGAGAAACATTCATATATGAACATAGGTAATATTAGTTATAACTTGACATGTTCATATGTGCATGAATTTGTTCACACAAACTAATCACATATGAACACCAAGTTATAATTAAAAGGTTTTCAATTCTTTCAATTTAAAGGGTTCTCATTTGAACCTTTTCATATATATATATATATAAGGCTGTTTGGATCGAATCAACAGACTTCAAGAGTGTGGATGAAGATCTAAGATTGTAAATTGATTGAACATATTTTTTATTGGCTTCAAAATCTTGTACATATGTTTGATCTTTATTTCTCAATTCTTCCAAGATTTCTTCAACAGTTTTCTTCTTTTTTCCTTTTTTTTTTTCGTGATTGAGACATGATATATTACATGGATTTGTAGAGAAATGAAAAAGGAACAAGATGGTGTGAAAAACAAGATCAAATTCCGGCCAAAAATGGTCGGATTTAGCTTAAAATGGTCTGCGGCTGAAAAACAGAGAAAATCGTACTTTTTGCAGAAATGGTCCTATGAGCAATAAATGGACGAAACTACCCCCCATGTGACAAGCACATGGGGGCATTAACGGCTGAATTCTAACGACACATTATTTTTGGACCAAAATTGCAACATGTGTGATATGACAGGGATACGTTTCGTGACTTTTCACATTTTTGTATCAAACTTGCGAAAGGTGTGATAACACACGGACCAAAAATGCAATTCGTTCTTTAATTGAAGGTATTAAGTGAAGATGTTGGTAGTAAACAAAGAGGATGGACAAAATTTTAGTTTCATTAAATTATTTTTCAAAGTTGGAATAGGTTTGCTATATAGAAAAATATTTGCACGTTGTACCTCTGGATTATAAGCCAATTGAATTTCATCATTCATCTCAAAAATAAGCTATTCAAAGAACTGTGCACGATTAGTTTGACGATCTTAACACAAGTCCATTAAAACTCCATAGTAGATTAGTTACATAAACCTATAAAGTCAGATCTAAACCACCATGAAAATATTTTCAAAAACGGATTGAGATTTAAATATCATATTTTAATCTTGACCATTGGATTTAATCCAATGGCCAAAGTTGATCCAACTGTATAAAGTTGGATCAACTTTAGAAAATCATAATCCTTCAAAAACATATCTAATCTAATAATATATATAGTATATAACTATATATAACTACCAAGTGAATTACTACAGCACTTGTATTAAATCAAATAAAGGTAAGCAGTTTCACAATCCTAAAATTTCATGAATGATGCAAGCTTTGATATCAGAAGTTATTTGATCCGAATCAAAATAAACAACTCAAATCACGGAACAAAAAAACTTATATAAGATAGTTATTACAAACTCTAACAAAAAAAACCCTGGGGGACGTTGCACCTGCATTGGCCACAGGAACAGCATAAGCGGACAATGAGCAGCAACGTTGGTAGTCGGGGATGGAGCACCTGCAAGGCAACATGGACATCAGTTGCAGGAGATGGAGGACCTGTGTCGGCAATTATGTGAGAAAAAAAAAAGAAAGTCAAATATGAAAAAACATGTAGCTAAAAGAATCAAAAGTCATTTTATATCACAAATACAAATACCGACTTGAAAAAGAGGAATTGGATAAAGCTTTTAATGTTGGCGGGTGATACTTATTATGTTGTATATATAAGTAGCAGTCTGGAAGAATTAATACAAATACCAATAATGATCAGTCACAAGCACCCTAATTAAACACTGAAACATGTCTTATCAAACTACAATAAACTGAAGGAAGCTACCATACAACAAATTGAAGGAGGCAAGCAATACAGGATACACATGAGCACTTAAATGCCAACAGAGTATTAAACAATGACACCAAAGTAAAAGAGTTCTAATGACCAATAAGCACCCTTAAACACTAAAACACCAACCATACATAGAGCTAGAAAACTGCCATTAAAACAAATTATACTCGTTTATGGTAAAATAGAAGGGTTTTTTATATTACATTATTGAATAAAATTTGCATGTCCAAGATAAATTAATGAATAATTGAAATCCCGATAATGTTACAATGATTTATTAGTTTGTGCATTACGAGCAATTTGAGAACCAGAATACACAATTATCATGAATAAGGAATTTGACTAACAACTAAAAATATAAAAAACGACATTTGATATCCATAAACATGGTCAAAATACAATATGATGGATTCAATTGATTAATTTTTCGGCACCAATTGGTTTAATACCCATAAGCAATGATGAATATAATCAGCAAACCAATATGGCAAAATTTCAAAAGAATGCACTGAAAAGTATAACCTGTTTTTGATTGCGTATATTTCGTCTCCCCATTAGTATAGAAGATATATGTACCTATAAAAAACTAAAAAACATAACTAATCATACAAATCTATACTTCTATACTATATTATAAAGCAGATCTACCCTGTTTACATTTTAAGTTTAACATTTACTTTCCCAAAATGCCCATATATCAATTCTATATTTACCTAACACCTTTTCTCCTTCCTCAAATCTCAACCAATCATTTTTTTTTCTCTCTCCTCCATAAATCATTTATTCCTTCAATTCATTTAAAATCTTTTATCTCAAAAACCGTACATCGATAAATTATAAAAATTATATGGGTGTTCTTAAAAATTCATGTTCTTTCATTACAGATGTCATTCGATATACTTTCGACGAATTTTTAAATCCGAGGGCGGACGGCTAAGTAGGGGTGTTCACGGTTTGGTTTTTACCCGGTTAAACTGTAAACCGAACCGTTTAAAAAACCGAATAAAACCAAACCGTTTTTGAATTTGGTTTTGCGATTGGTTTGTAACCGAAACCGAATTATATATTCGGATTTTGGTTTGGTTATGGGTAAAGGATAATGAATTTGGTTGAACTGAAAAAACTGAATATATTATATTACTATTATGTATTATTAAAAATACTTAATTCGTATCTTTTCTTTAATGGACAATTATTAATGTATTTTTTACTTTATATATCTATTTGTTTATCATATTAACTTTTATATGAAATTAGATAAATTCAATTTTGATGAATAATTTTTAATAATGATGACAAACAAGAGTTTAGTTGTTTCACTTATGTTATTTGTTTATCCATATGGTTTAAATTTACTACTTTGGTGAAAATTGAAATTATGAACCTATTTTGGTTAATCACAACTTAGACAACGAAATGGTAAATTTGTGTTTTCATATTTGGTTTTTTCGGTTTTAAACCGAACCGAATTCTAATTTGGTTTTCGGTTTGGTTTTTCTATTTCGAATTAAGTTTTGGTTTTAAAAAATAAAAATAAAAAAACCGAAAAACCCGAACCAAATAGACCAAATAACCGAAAACCGAACCGATGAACACCCCTACGGCTAAGACATTTGGCTATCACACTCTATGACCTATTATCTCCGACCAATCACACTCTATAACCTATCACCTCACCATCTCACCGCCACTAACTCGACGGTCGCCGCAACACGCGGTTACCGTTCTCGTATATGTAAAAAAGGAAGAAATAAAATTAAATTAGGCACGACACCAGATTAAATTAGGCACAACACCAGATGAACCTTAGAAACCAGATCGCCGCCAGCATGTGGTTGTGACGATATATCCGGTGATAATGAACCCTAGAGACCCACCAGATTGCGGCCCCGATGTGGTGGTGCTGATGTATTATGAGCCTTATAAACCCACCAGATCACTGTCGTCGTGGCGGTTTTTAGTATGGTATCCATGGGGTGGTGATGATGCATCGGCGGCTAAACCAACCGCCGTAAAAAACCAACCAGATCTGGTGATGGTGGTGGTGATTATGAAGAATCCGGGGATGATTTCCGGCGGGTATGGTGGTGGTGGTGATGAATCAGACGGCGATTGGAAATAAAAGAAACACATTAAATCCGGCGAGGTGGTAAATGGAGGCTGCAAATAAAAAAATAAGTAGATTAATGGATGGATTGATGGCGATTTGGTGTGGGATTGGATTAAACAAAACATGAAGGATGATATGCATTTAACACACACTCTCGGTGTGTGTTCAAATACCTAATATGTATATATATTTCTTAATAGACAATTTATTTTTTTTTTGTAAGCGAAAACTACGTTTGAATTGGATTAGTGTGTGTACAGCGACGGTGGTTGAGAGGGAAGAGAGAGATAGACACAACTGAGAGTGTGTTTTTTTTTTTTTTTCTCAGGCGAAGCCTTTGGGGTCAATTACGGTAAATGCCAAGGGTTAAATTGGTATTTCAAAGATAGAATTGCTTATTTAAAAAAAAAGCCCTTTTATGTTATTAGGTAGTATATATATATATATTATATAGGTGGGTTATTTTAAGAACACAATTAAGAACGCGGGGACCATTTTGAACCACATGTTTATTCCTTTTTTCAAAGCATACTGAACATTGATCACGTTTGCAAAGTTGCGAAGCCTTGTTTTGGACATGAGAAGAGAAAAGGTGGTTTTTTAAGATCTCCAAGACTAGACAAAATTCATTTTACCTTTTGAGCAACGATCCATAATTTGGAATTCACTCCTTCCGAAAAAGGTGAACGTTTTTGTGGGGGACTATTGCGAGATCGTCTCCCATCGCAAGTCAATTTGGCCTCCCAGTATATCTTTAGTTTGTTCAGTCTATTCTATGGGGACTCAGTTTGTTACATATTTCGTGAATGTGATATTGCTCGTGGAACTATAAGTTTTTTTTTTTTTTTTTTGAAAGGTTCGTGAAACTATAAGTTACCTTTCCTTTTGGCTAAATCTTGACTTACCAGCTTGTGACCCTTTCGAAAGTGGGTGTCTAACGTTCAGTGTATTCTTATTTTATAAGAAGATTTTACATGGGATTATCTCAACTTGGTGGTGGAGCATTTGGGAGCATAGAAATAAGGTATACTTCTTTATAAAACAAACTCTTCCTTTCCTTCCTTAATTTTGAGAACCTGAAATGACATATTTACCCTCCATCTTAATACATATTTATTTATATTTTATAGATTGTGACTAAAATGCCCTTAAAGAAATTCAACATCTATTTCTTCCTCATGCAAAAACACATAGCACTCCCCCTTTCATATCCCACACAACAATTCATCAAATCTCCGACCACAATGTTTATGTTAATAACCACACTCTCATCGTCGCCGCTGCATTACACGGGCACCAATCTAATAGGATTGAAGTATTCCATTCGATTGTATCGACTTCTTATGGTTTTCGTTTAGATGTAATAAGCATAGTTTTTCATGACATTTTTGGTAGACTAGCCATACAATATGATGTAATTTCTTCTATTTTCGGCATCTTGCCGAATATATATGGATGCATACAGTTTGCTTCTTTTTTTTTAGTGTAAAATATGGGATCAAAAGTATAACCTAATTAAAAAGCTGGGTTTATGAAGTTTATAAAACTGGGATTTATAACTAAACGTTTGCAGGTTGAAGCGTCACTAAACCCGACGTGACATTTTTCTTGGCCATGGACCGTTTTTATTTTATTAACTACTGTATGAATTTAATCACATGATTTTCTTCTTCCTAAACGGGGTCTAAAGCGGCTTATTTGCCAAAAACTGTTAAATACTGATTTCTCCCCTATAGATGCTTAACGTTGCTTTCAAGTAATTCTCCTTTATATCAATCAGGAACCATGTAAACAAGTTTTATTTAAGAAAAAAAAAAAATTTGAATAATAACCCATAATAACATTTATCAGCTGAAAAGTCCTAGCCAACTTAATAATACTAATACAGGTCCTCAATCTTTCAGGCCAGTACAAATCATAAGTTTAAAATCACTTAGAAAGGGAAAGAACAGGGTTGGTTAGAGCTGGTGGTTGAGTCTATGAATAATTGGGTCACATCATATACAAAAGTTCCAAGCAGTATTGGCAATGAAGAAGGTAAGCACCAAAACACAATGAAAGAAAAATATATAAGCTATTCCCAAAAATCCAAGCAAATAATCACTAAATCTACGTGTATGTGCATGAACAATTTGAACCTCTTTATTTGGTAAGCAACTTTGGATGAAAAGAGTTTCCTTCTGATTTGGTTTGGTTGAAGGTCTGATAACACTCAAGCCTGCAAACAAATTCCAGTAAGTTACCACCACCACGTTGTAAATATATGCATTTTAGTAGAGATGAGAGATAATAGGTCAAATGGGTTCAAGAGACGGTTTGAGTTGACCAATAATACTTTATTTTTTATCCATTTGACCCATTAGAGACAAGCCGTGACCCATGTCGATCCATTCAGATGAACGAAGGTCAAAAACAACATCAATACAATTAAAGAATACAGATATACAAATTAGTCATGATAGAAAATATCACCTGGCCATTTCCAGCTCTGTGCTTTTGGAGCTCCTCCTGTTTAAATAAGAGCCTAAACGTAGAATACAGGAAATCATAATTAGATCTGCATAAGCAAGGACCTAGCAAAATTATTAGGTATCTACCTCCGTTGTAAATCGGTTATTTCATTAAGTATTTCCTTTTCTATATCGTCAGTTGCATCTAGCTGCAAATAAAGTAAAAGCATTAGCAAGTTTTTTTTCCTTGTTATGCTCGGAGGCATGTAATATTAAAATACACAGGCTTAGCATGTATCTAGAAAAACCTTGCAACTCGATTATCAGATATAAATGGGCCATATATTTAACATACTGGTCTAAAAAGCATAATTCCAGACAAAATCTTATAGAAGCAGCCTGTTGCTAACAAGCATAATATTTCTTTTTTTTATATTAAAAATAAGAAAACATTAGGATGGCATCATGAAAACATAATTTTCAATCGTTGTGGTATCTATGATTATTATTATCTAATAAATGCAGGATAAAGGTGTACTAGCTGGCTTAGATGTGTACAGCACTATGCATAAACATGCTTATGATTTCTTTGTCAATCAAGGTGGTTCATACCCACAACAGATCTTCAAGAAATATGATTAAACTTATATGAAAATCAAAAAAGGTAAAGGTCAAACTATTCAATTAATAATTTATGGCTGCGCCTGGAATCAAGGATCATAATACTTTTACTTTATCCCCGATTAACTTTTTAAGATGACATCAGAACAGAACCATTCTAAGTTTCCACCACATAGCTGAACTTGCAAGTGAAGCATTGTGTTCAGAAAGTTTTACTAGTGAATGAATTAAAGTAACTTTGACCCATTTTAGTTAGAAATGGGTCAATCCAGGTGATATTTCAATTATAACGGGCCAAATAAGCAAAATCAAGAAATTAGCAAAAAAGGGTCAAATGGGCCGAATGTTGCCCAAAAGTAAAAAACTTAACACATATAAACCCTACAAAAACCCATTATCACTTTGACCAAACCTGTTTTGACCAAGTTATTCAACCTGTCTTACCCACCCATTTTTTCATATCTAGAATGATAGTATAACCGCAATGAGTGGTTGTTACATGTATTAGAAGTAACACAAAGAATGGGGTAACAGGGAAAATTTTCCAAAAAAAGCAAGTATAAACTACATTTAGTCTTTTTCTCCAATCTGCGAATAAATAACAAGGTTGAATGAGACAATTACTCAATTAGATACCTTCGATTTTTCCTGTCTAGTAGTGTCGGCTGTTAAAGACCCCATGCCTAAGCTGCTGCTACCTGAAAATGGAAGTGCCCGAGTAGAAGTCATGACACAGAATATGATAGCTGTCAAACTGGGTCATTATTACGTGAGGTCAAAACAGAATTGGTCATTTGGGACAACCCCGTAAACACATTCTTTTTGATGAAACAACTAAGGAAATTTTAGAAATTTTTTTATATTTGCCTTGTTTAGCCCATTTAACCACAACTTTATTATCATTCAGCTCAAATCCATTCGAGTTAGAGCATACTTAAGTTCATGAGTCGACATTGCCACTTATGTGTAATAATAAAGATATAGATATCAAAACCTGCAGTGTCACCAATCGAGAGTTGCTTTGTGAGGCTCAGAGGGTCGTTCTGTAAGAAGCAATATGTAAGTATTCTTAAATGTATAGTGTTGCAACAAATATATGTTTATAGACAGTACCCTTTGAAGATTATTTGTTGGCTGAACAGAATGACCTGTAGGATGATGCGTGGGTTGATTGTGTGGCATACAAGCAGCATCACCTTGTGTCAGTTGAGTACCAAATGGATGCTCAATTATTACCTATTTACGGCAAAAAACAAATGAAAGATTTAGGACAAAATCAATGCAGCAGTTCAGCTCATTAACTGCATGGCTATCTTTCTGATTAGCAAAACGACATTCAATGAGAAGCAAAATTGGACCTATTGATAAAAAAACAAAAGAAAGATTTATGACTAGATCAATGCAGCATTTCAGCTCATTAGCTGCATGACTATCTTTATTAACTGCATAACTATCTTCCTGTAAAAGGGTTTTAAGTAGAGGTGGCAGATTGGACCTATTTTCTTATGTATGAACTGATTCAGCTTATGTTTTTGCTCTAATGGGTCAAACAGCCAACAGGTGACATTATAAAAACTACCTATAGAGAATATGGGCCAAATGGGTCAAGTAGGTCAAACAGTAGAAAGTTAGCCAGCGTGAACAGTTAAAGCACAAAACCTCCTAAATCATTTGATCAAATCAACAATTATAATTATAACTAATTCATTATTAATTATCTTTATTAGAATGATACAACTCAAAATCATGTTCGACACTTTAAAAAAGAAATTAGGACAAGAAAACTGGAACATCAAGACCCATCGGGTGCATCTATTGACCAAAACTCCTTAATACTCATTATCCAACCTACCCATTTTTCCACCTCAACCTTAACATAATGGTTCTATGCACATATAGTTACCAGAATATGTACTTAAGAACTATCGATGAAAGAAAATAATAGGATAAAAATGCACTGATGTTTTAACATGAATAAGTAGGGTATACACGAATGGCCGGAGCTAGAAAATTGTTATCAAAGGGGGTGAACTTAAACAATACACTCGTAAAAAGAAGGTCCTAGCTTAATAATACTAAAAAGTGGGAAAATAAAGAAAAAACGATGGGTACCCTTTAAAACATATTATTTTCATAAATAGGCATGAAATATTGTGAGGGGGAGCTGCCCCCCTTAACCCAGTGGTGGCTACACTACTATATACAAACATACCCGCATGCTCGGACTCTTTAGCAGTCGAGGAGATGAAGAACCCTACAAGGATATAACGGTTAATAGTTACAATCAGAATGCCGATGGTGACACCGGGAAAAAAAAGAAAAAAAAAATCTTCAAAGGTGGAAACTAGACACATTTACTCATGAATGGATCCCTTTGGGTATTTTTTTAATCTTTATATAGTCAAAAAGCTAAAACAAAAAAAATCAAAAAAAAAAATACAGCTAAAAAGAAGTCCTTACAAAGTGTACATTTAATGAATAGAACATCCTGCATTATTTGGGATTGAAATATTTTTAACTATTTGTACCTCTGTAACCATATTTGACGCACCAATTTGTAATCAAAATTCTAATTATCTGAAAAAAAAGGGAACTGTCTCAACCCACCTGACCCATACAAAACTACCCATTTTGCACCTATTGTATTACCTTATCGGCATCCGAATTCTCGGAGGTAACTTTAAAACGCCCTTTCTGTTGAATAACATGGCACTTTGCTTTCTCATCTTGTTCATCAGCAGTTACTATATCATGGTATTCTTAAATTAAAAAACTACGCCTTAACTTGGACAGAAGATAGGCTAGTTCATAAATATAAATTCACTTTTTGAGTGAAAAATCACAGTGTAGACTTACATGTTTTGGAAGATTTAACGGACTCAGATGTCACCACATCTGCTATCGTGACCGATTGAGATCCATTAGAGCTGGAGACTGCAGGAATCTGGCTTTGCAACTTGCCACTGAAATTTTCATAAATTTAAAAGAGAAGTCAATTGTATGCCGGTTTGGATCAATCATGTAATATAATTAATCAGCAAGCATTCTCTTTAAACATGTTCTGTGGGTTGGAGTCATGAATGATGGACACTGTATAATGTTGGCACAATTGAAGCTGGTCGCTTAAAGGTGGTCACTGTAGAAATTTCAAACATTTCCTTTTACTATGTGGCATGCAGAGTTGAGATGACTAACAAACTTATATGTGATAGAAAGATAAAGAGAAGAAGTGATACTTGCCTAAAACCCAACATGTATGATTATACTGCATTACGTATTTACAAACTTTGTTAACTTCATAAGCGATTTAAGATAATCGAATGCATAATGGTTTTATATGGCAGTACATGATGAAAAAGATTATACTTGATGGCAACAAAAGTGCAAGATGCATCATGGATCAAACGTTAAAACAACATGACGGAGATAATTTTTTCAAATCCAACTATGTAGAGAGGCAATCTCAATCAAATTAGTCGATTAAATATTTTTCATTATTTCCACACAACAAATTGTCTTGAAAGGAACAAATCATATGGGTTGAAAGTAGCCCAAAGTGTAGTTAATGCTAAAAACTTGCTAAATCATTCTATTCACCATTGAAATAGTGAAACTTTTGTAATCATATTTGACACGGTAATATTTTATAAGATATCTGAAAATTTGACACAAAATGCAGCAGAAACAACCCAACCAGACCCGTTTCAAGTTGCAGAAAGAAACAACCGAGTGCCAATTCCAAATGAAATGGAATATAACTCTAGACTTGAAGCAGATACTACTACAAATATCATATATGTGAGAGGCCATACTTATTGGCTGTAATGCATCCAGATGAATCCTCCCCAGGGTGAGAAACAGAAACAACACCATTCGAGGGTTTTTGACTAATATCCAAGTTTTGCTTTCCAGTAACATCATTATTGTCGCAATTTTCAACATGGAAAGAGGAATTGTGGAAACTCAGATGTCCATTGGTAGAACTCACGCAATTGCTTCTGAACATTTAAGTAACAATATGATGGTCACCCACAGGATAAAAATATGAATAAACAAATGGTAATAGATGTAAGCATTTCAAGAATATGCAAATCTTTATGATAAGACTTCACGAGAAGAACTACACTGATAGGATAATAGCATGGTATCGTAAGGAAACGGTGGTGATTAAATTGAAGATGACATACATAGAGGATGCTGCAGTGGAGTCAGAAATTGAAGAAAATCCTGCCTGCAATATGTTAAATCAATATTTTGAAAGTACTATAAAGAAATGAGTATGGATGCTTTGAAGTTAAGAGTGTATCTGATATTTAAAGCAAAAAGTATATCCTTAATTCATAGGCTATTGACATACTACATCTGTAGTTTCTGAAGACCCTCCAGTGTACGTCAATTGATGAGGAAGTTCGCTTTCACCTGAACCAGTCCCATTTTGAGAGCTCGAGATGCCTGAATGATCTTTGTTACATACAGGCTCCTCATCCTGGATCTGGTTACATGTACAAAATTGAATCAACGATGAATTCTATTGTTCAGGATAGTGATTTTAGTTTGTTATAATTAAAAGAGAAATAATTAAATATATAACTCAAGTGCTTCAAGTACCAGCGTGTAAGAAGATAAGTATCAAGTATCTTACCAAGTTAGCCTGAGCTTTCAGATCTTCAAGGTCAAAGTTCCAACTACTAATCCCTCGTTTATATTCATTCTAGAAACAAGAAAAGATAATTAGGTTCTAGAAAATAACAGATACATAAAAGAATCACATAGTCCAATCACCAGTTGAGTAAGAGAAAATGAGAGAACGGGACAACAAGAAGAAAATCAAAACTCATTAACTCAACTCAAAAAAGCCTCTTTCAGTGTGTAGGCATATAATAAATATTTTAGCAACTATCGTCCCATCAAAGAAGGCAATCAAGGTCAGGGAGTTTAGATGTATGCTTATAAAAAATTAGTATCTCAATGTGTGTCTTCTGTTTTCTAGGGTAATATAATGAAATAAACATGTATGTTTTTGAAAAAATTAGTATTTACGTCTGCTTGCCGAATTCCGACTATCAAAGACACTGATGGACAACTAATCAAAAGACGGATTTGTTTTGTGAAATAGGAGAATAAGTCTCTAATCTTAAATTGGGTTATAAGAAAGATTCGAAATCAACTTGATTTACCCTTAGATGATCAGTTTTGTTTCACCAGGTATGAAGCTAATTATTTGAGCCCTAACTAATCAGACAACCGGAAGCATAACGTATAATCTCTATACACCCAAAAGCAACTCTTGTGACTTCAGATCAAATTGAGTAGATTATATGTTACTAAACGCACAAAATCCAAACTCCCCTAAGAATCATACTCAATGCAGGCTTCCAGGGAAAAGAACAATAGCTACAGAGTTTATCTTAAATAATTATCGTACCTGTGACATTTCCTCCTTTTGTCCATCCGGTATTTTCTTTTGCACAAGCATATCTTCTTCCTTTTTCTATTATTCCAACACATCAATCTCAATGACATGTAACCTGAATTAAAAGCATATATCGATTTGATAAATTCATAATGATCTCAGGGATAAATAGAAGTAGAACCTTCAATGCCTGGAGACGGTCACCAAGTGCTGGCAGTCCTTCCAATAGCTTACGTGCTATAAACTCGTTCGATTTAGCTTGTTTGAAAAAAGGATGCTTCAGAAGCTTTTTTGCAGAAGGACGTTTTGAAGGATCTTTAACCAGGCAACTCGCAATCATCTGCTTAAAAGACTTTTGACAGAGAACGGGCAGCCATTATATGAGACAACATGGTCAAAGAGTGGTAAACAAAAAGTAAACTGTAATACCTTTGAAAACTTCTTGTCCCTCTCATAGTCAAGACCAGGAGGTGCATTTTGCAAAGTCATAAGCAAAACCTATCATGTTAGAAGTATTATTAACTTGCAATGACTTGGGTTTAGATAGAAATGGCAATTTCGACCATTTACTTATGAATAGCATAATAGAGCAATTCAGAAAAAGAACTACACCCGTGAATGGGTCAAATGGGTTGAGAGGGTACAACATGTCCAAAGTCAGCCAAAATGGATTTTAAATGCAGACCTCTTAAGCCACTTGTTCAAAAACTATATTTACTCTGATTAGACTATTAATGAAATAGTATATATATTTTATTAATATTTGACATACTAATTATCTGCAAAAAGATTCAAAATTTTTATAATATGTAGGGTCACCCCAACCAGCCAGATCTGCCATTTTGCCACCTCGGGTATAGCCTGGCTCGCCCGATTGAGTTATTTAATGGGTTAATGACACGGAGTAATGCAGGCAAAAGCACCTTCATTGGGGGATATTTTGAAAAAGGAGCATGCCCATGAGCAAGCTCCAGAGCTGTTATGCCAAATGACCAGATATCAGCCCTGCAGAAATTATCAGGCATACACATCAAATGTCTCCACTATTCTGCAGTTGTTGACAGACAAAATATATTTTAATCAATTTATAAAGAGAGGTACTAACTTGAAGTCATAGCCATGTAATTGTTCCATAACCTCAGGTGCCATCCTAGAAATATGTAAAACGAAAGTATGTATAAATTCAGATATTGCCATTGTGCACAACATATACATTTCGGTGATCACAATGATGCTAATACAATTATGACTAATGAAAGTCATTACGTACAGTAAATAGCATATAATAATAATAATAAAAAAGAAGGTACCAGCACGGTGTCCCAACAAATGTATTCCTCATACGCTGTCTATCACCAGAATCAAATAAGCAAGCAGAAACACCAAGATCTCCCAGCTTAATTGTACCACGCTCACAAATGAGGATGTTTCCAGCCTATTAAAACAGATAAAGTATCAAACATGATAACTTGAATTTAAACATATCTTCAAACAAGTTTGGTTGTTTTATCCTTAAAGAACTTGGATTACATCGTAATGTACCCAAGAGATAAATATTGCAACTCTTACCCTATCAATTTTCCACAAACAAGGAAAGATAACCCTATGGTAAAGCTAAACATTAACCTTAAATCAATGAGCATGGATGACAATAAATTTGTATTAAGTAAGCAGAGAGTACATGCCAGCTTTTTATAAAATGATGCTATTTAAGTATGGAAATTAGGTTTGTAAAGGGAGTGTAAATCTCTTCATGCAATTATACGCAACTTGTAAACATTAAGACTTCAACCACCTGATTGATAGATTGATTGTTACTATCAACTAAATACATTTCAGGTTTAAGGAAACAGTTGAATTTGTTCCGGAGAATGCTACTTGACTTATATACTAGGACTTGCCAAAAATCTACGCTGCATTCGGGAACATGCTGATCTTCATATGCTATTTTAAAGATTAGCAGTAAAAACTAACAAACTAACAAGCATTTGTATGTAGGCATGATAAAATGCAAAATCAGCTAATATCTCTAATTAAGGTAGGGAAACCAAATAACATGTATACTTGTACAAACCCTGAAATTTCTGATATGAATGTAAATTTAAACTCACCTTGACATCTCGATGAATGAGGCCATGATGGTGAAGATAATCAAGTGCCTTTAGTACCTCACGTAGAATAGTGGCAATAACAATTTCATCAAAACCATCAGGATGGGCAGACTTGAGTATATGGAGGCAAGAGCCACCAGGCATAAAAGGCATGACAACCCATAGGTTATGGTCATTGACAAAGGAGCAGTGAGATTTAAGGACATTTGGATGATCAACCAGTATCATTGTCTGAGCTTCACGCGATATATTGTTCTGACAAAAAATCAACAAATAAGTTTGAAACAAACATGATTTATCAATTAACATGAATGGGGAGCAAACAAAAGTTAGTCAAGCCAAACCAATTGCTGAAGTTCAAATCACTCAAATTACTAGACAACTTAAAAGGTATATCATTCAGCTTACTTCTTAGTTCTTACTTATAATTCCTTACTAACAAAACTTCTTAGTTTTTATGTATGAAATTTCCTATGTTATGTTATTTTATGTCAGCAAATCATAAGAGCCTACTGGTGTATGTGTTCAATCAGTTATCAGATTATGTTTTCAAAAAGTAGAAGTCCAGAAACACAACACCATGTCACAATTTTCACAAATTATATTCAATGGGAATATATGTCTTGAAATTACAATTAAAGAGCAAGCATACACGTTTAAAAACAACAACACATTCAAATCACCATCCCCTCTTTGTCTAGAACAAAAATAAAAACTATTCCTTGAAAACAAAAACAAATCATATTCTTTAAGACTCGTCCTCTTGAAATTCTCAGCAATCCATTTTTCATTGATCACAAAATTAATTTGGATACCTTCAATATGCAGATTTTTCAATTGTCATCGTAAAATAACTTTTACAACAGACCAAAATAAATCTATCAATTATAGATTTCTATGTAGTCATAAGCCTAATCTGAAGATCCACAAACTCATCATAATCGTCTTGTGGGCATTACTATCGAGTCCTCCAATACTTAACTTATGGCCACAAAATGCATATAAAACTAAACTAGATAACTATCAAGTCTAATTAGTAAACTTACACAATCCATATTCCTATCAACCTTAATCACATTTTAAACCTCACTTAAATTACTAAATATATAAATAAATCATCAAGTCAAAATAAAACCAATACAGATCATCAAACTAAGTAACAAGGGGGAAAATATCGTTACCAAATCACTGCTAGCGCGTTCAAAATCAAGAACTTTAATAGCAACAATCTCGTTGTTCGGAAGACACTTAGCTCGAAAAACCGAAGCACTAACGCCTTGCCCTACCTCCTCATACAACTCATAATGCTCTGCTCCAACTGGATACTTTTTCTTCTCCATTTTTTTAATCACAAAATTCAACAAACAATAATGATAATAATCACTTTTTTTTATAGACTATTGAACATCAAACACCACGCAGATGCAGATACAGCTTCCAGCCAATCGACGTCGATTCCGAATTCTATAAAAATATCTCTTGAGAGAAAAAACAAAACGCCGCATATTTATTATCATTAATACTAATTAAATAATACTCTAATAATAAGTATTCACTAAAATCAATACATACATATACATATACATATTATATAATTATATATATTATATATACATACATACAGTTTCTGTGAGCTGTTTCGTTCTATTACGCTTACGTCTCGCAGTTCTTATTCTACTTTAGTTTTTTTTTTTTTAGTTTAATTAATTAATACTGTAGATACATACATGTGTATATATATATATATATAATGACCTAGAAAAAAAGTAAAGTAGAATGAGAATTGAGAGACGTAATAGAATGGAAAAGCTAGCAGGAACTGTATGTGTATAAATATAGATAAAAATATATGTAAATAATAATAAAAAAAGGAAATAAAAAATGGAAAAAATGTAGGTAACGTAATAGAATGGGAAAGCTAGCTCACAGGAATTGACTTTTGATTCATTGTTGAAGAAGAAGAAGAAGAAGAAGGATAACTGAAAAATGAAGCGATATTCAGGATTTATAAATATATATAGATATATAGATGCGTATATATGTATGTATAGGTTGTATATATATAATGTGGAGTGAAATTGAGAATGGTGTTTGGAATGGTGGAGATTCCGGTGAGAGAAATTAGGAGGGGTTAATAAGAGATCGGCGGAGGAACAGGTAAGGATTGTTGCATGCTGATTTATGTTATTATTATTATTATTATTATTATTATGGTGTGTGTGTGTATATATATATAGGTGGATAATATATCGATGATTGATGATGTGCGAAGTCAAAAGAAAATTGGTGATTGGTGTATGTATCCTGATAGGAATGTGACATGTGGAGTTACATGATGACTATGACTCTGCTCACTTCTTTATTTTCGATTTGGAATTTTCAATTTTGGATGGATTGGATTTGCTTATTAGAGAAGAATGTGGAGCCCACCTCAAATTACATGATGACTATGACTCTGCTTACTTTTTTTTTTTTTTTTTTGGAAAGGGAGAAGATTATATATATTAACAATTATAAGGCAAACTATATTTCTTTCTTAACTTAATTAAGAAAAATGCTCTTAAATAATCTTTCTTATTAAACACTCTCTCACGTGATATACCAACTATGCCTTTCAACCATTTTCGTTTCTAACAAAGTAAAACCCTATCAACGTCACCACCAGATTGTCTTCCCCGCCACCGTTACATTGCACGGGTACCATGCTCATATATATTAACAATATGACCTAGCTTACTTCTTTCTTCTATTCTTGGTTTCTTTGTGATAGCAATGGACGTCGATTTGGAATTTTGGATGGATTGGATTTTTGCTTATTAGAGAAGGATGTGGATCCAACCTCAAACTCTATCATTTTATTTTCGGTATACTTAAATTTTTCTTTTTAATTTTTTTAGGTGGTTATCAAATTTGGGGTAACTTTTCATAGGTAATTTTAATCGACTTAGTTAAAAGAATACTTTCAACGAGCATATCCCATTTAAAATAACTATCCAAATATATTAATTATCTATAATACATTATTAATTTATATTATAAAGCATTTAATTTCTTCCATTTCTTCAACCTAATTTTTTTATTTTAACAGCATTCTATACTGCTCATACATCTAAATTAGATGTATGCCTGAAAATTAGGACTTTCGAAAGACCCTTTATTAATTCATTCACACAAATGTCATCAGTGAGATTCGAACCCAAATGAATCCTCTTAAAGTCAAAGACCTTATCAATGGGTAATCAACCTTTTTGTCTTTTCAACCTAATAATTATAATCCCTAAGGGTGTGTTCAGTTAAAAAGTATTTCTTTATTATTATTTTTTTTTTTTTCAAGTTTTAATAGATAAACTTTTTTACTACTTTAATTAAGTTTGTAGGTAACATGATTTGACATACAAAGTGCACCAACAACACTAACTACTATTCCTTTGTTACTTTTTTTTTTTCATCATATATTTATGTCGTTGGTCCGTCTTTCATTTATTTATATACTAGTATTAATACATGTGCGTAATGCACGGATTAACTAATATAGAGTAATATTCATATGTATATTTTGTGAACAAATAATAATCTCAAGTTTTCAGATAAAAATGGATTGGAAAAATAAGGAAAAGTTGGTATACTTGTATTAGAATTAGGAAGTTAAAACAAAAACAAACAAAAAAACAATATAGCAACGTATAGGTATATGTATTATATTTACATTTATTTGGATATTGTAAAAGATTTAAGCTTCATTATTAAAATACTATGTTTAATCCTAATCTGTTCGTATCCTTTTATATAATAAAATAATAATGATAAACTTATTATTATAGATATTGTATTTTAATTCAAATATATGAGATTAACTAAAATAATAAACAATTAAATAGATTTTTTATTGAATATATAATTAAAAGGACACTTGTCTTTTTAATACAGCGACATGTGTCGATTAAAGACACTACAATCTTGTTTTAGTTTATTAGTAAATATAAAAATTAGTAAGTGTAGTATTACTTTAAAATCGTGACTTTTAAGATAAGGTTTAATGCATCATTATTCTTAATGGAATGAGTAGGTTGGTATCTTAAATTATCACTTTCTAAAATTCAATCTGCACCGACAAACATAACTTTTACTCTTTTAGAAATCTAACTATGAATTAATGTATTATCTTTTTATGAGTTACTTGTAAATGAACTTAAGATTTAACATATTTTGTATTAGCTTTAGCTAGGTGATAATAATATAAAATTAGTTGTATGAATCTTAGTTACAAATAATCTATAGATCTACCATGAACATAAAATTTCATTGAGATCGTATTTATGTATCGATTCAATTATGTGCACTGTATGCATTCAAATCTCGTGCGTTATATGTAATGAATTTTTAAATTTTGTGCATTTTATGTATTCGACCAATAAAAAATTTACAAGTGGCACTTGATATGGTTGCCACATATGTCTAGATACATTCAGGATTTGAAAGTTCATTACATCCAATGCACGAAATTAAAGTTCAATACACACTATGACACTTCGTGTAAAGTTGTTTACATTTAAAATACTAATCCCTATCTGGACACATACAAGTATACAACGTACAACATTTGCAAATTAATCACATACAATGCGCATAGATTTTGTAATTGCGTGAGTGATCATATAAACTGCAGTTGAGGGTGATTAGCCTCTTAAAAGGTGTTTGGGTTAGGCATAATTAAAATTTCGTACATACTATGACAATTCATATAAAATTATTTATATTTTGAAGTATTAATCCCAATTTCATAATGTGCACTTTCTCATTTATAATAACAAAAACGTACCATTGTCATAATAATATTTGTGATCATTTACCAACTATAAGGTAATTTACTGCATATACAAAATATGTTTGGATGTGTATAAAAATTAAAAAGATGGTCTATTAATTACCATATTTCTTGTGTACATGGTCTTTTTATTTATTATTAGCTAAGCAACCCGGGTTCAACCTGGGATTTCAATAAAACTTTTGTTAATAATTTCATGATTCGTTCGTGTAATCCAAATAGACCTAATATTGAGTAAATCGGTTGCCGTTAACATCTCTAGGACTCTAACCATCTTTTCTAATAATTTTAAAAGAAAGTTATATGAAAATGTTATAAATTCTTTTGAAGGATAAATATTCAAATCTAGCAAGTTAAATGAGAAAGATAAACCTTATAGCAAGTGAGTCTTAGAAATATTAAATCAAATTTTAATTACACAAAACCGAAATGAAAACTTTAATGTTTAAAATAAGTAAACAAACCCATGAAAAAATAAATTACTTCGAATAGAACATTTATAGCCAATTAAAAACAACATAAATTTTTTCTTACTATTTATAACAATGAACCGAGTTTGTATATGAATGAAATCTATTATAAATATAAATGAAGGTAACATGAAACAAATATTAAAAAAACCTTACCAATTTTCAATCAATAGATTTCTATGAATAAAAAAATTATATGAAAATATTATAGATTCATTTGAAATGTGAAAAGATAAGTAGAATATTAAAAAATAAATAGAAAGAAAAATTAAAACACATGATGTCATAATTTTTATAAGGTAACTTAAGAATAGGATGTTAGCTTGCCACATAGGTTTTTTTCTAAAAATATCTTCTAAAAACAATTTTGTTTTATTAATATAAGAGATTATACATTTATTGGGTATAAACCCTCATAAATATATTATTTACAATTTTACATTCTTATTAATTTATATATATGGGGGAATTTTAATTCATAAAAAACATAGGGTCCATTATTTATTCATTATATATTAAGATATAATTAGTTTTCTATATTATTAGTTTCCATAATAATAATTTCCATGTATTAGGTTAATAAACTCTATAAATACAACCTCTTGTAATTCTCATAATCATAATCAAATACAATAACCTACAAGGTTCATAATCAAATTAAACAAAATCTTCTTTCCGTTCAAAAGTTTTGCATAGACAACAATGTGTTTTTTGAATTTCACGCAACTTTTTAATCTGTGAAGGACAAGGTCACCCGTTCTACCCTTCTCATTGGTCCAAGTAATGGAGGTCTCTACTCCTTTTGTCTACCAAGTTATCAACCTATCCAAAAATCTGTGTTCACCACTGTACAAGTCTCTCCGGACGTGTGGCATCAAAGACTGGGTCACCCTCATTCCAAATTATTTTCTTCAATGTTATCTCGATTTAATTTACCGCTTTCTAGTAATAGTTCTTTAAGTCATCGTACTGCTTGCTCTATTGGCAAGTCTTCCAAACTGCATTTACCATTATCTCGCAATAAAGCTTCGAATATTCTTGATCTTATATATTGTGATGTTTGGGGTCCTTCACCCGTCCCTTCTTTTGACGGTCATTCTTATTTTTTTGCTGTGTGTTGATGCCTTTTCACGTTACATGTGGTTCTTTCCCTTGAAACGAAAATCTAATGTCTATCATATATTTACTCAGTTTGTTGCTATGTCAGAACGTCAATTTAAAACAAAACTGAAATCAGTCCAAACCGATGGTGGGGTGAATTTCGCAAATTATCTCCTTTTTTCTCAAATCCAGGCATCATCCATAGATTTTCTTGTCCCCACACAAGTGAACAAAATGGCCTTGTTGAAAGACGACACCGACATGTCGTTGAAACTGGTCTCACTCTACTTTTTTAACTTGGTGTCCCATCTAAATTCTGGCACTTTGCTTTTGACACTGCAGTCTACCTTATCAATCGCATGCCCTCTTCAAACACAGCACGCACCTCTCCCTTTGAGTTTTTGTTCAAGCGAACACCCAATTACACTTTTCTCCGTGTTTTTGGTTGTCAATGATTTCCTCACCTACGACCCTATAATCCATACAAAATATTGCTCGTTATGTCCGCTTTAATGAACACTTCTTCCCATTTCGTCAACCCACCTCACCACCGACACCTACCTCCCAACCAGACGAATACATCTCATCTTATCCATCACCTCCACCTCCTACGTTCAACCCAGTTTCCGATGAGTCAGCTGCAAATGTTGATTCACCTCCTCCACCTGAGCCCACAACTACGCTCAATTCTCATGTCCAACCTGTACAACATTCATCATAACCTGCACAACTCGTCCATCCTATTCCCTCCTCTTTACCATCATCACCACCCTAGCCCACTACACGTACACGTCCTTCAAATCTTTGCCAAAATCCTCCTAAAACAAAATTTTTTGATCCATCTGCGAATCATACCTCCACATCTCTTTCCGAATCTGAACACCCTACCTTTGCTATTGCTAACAAGAACCCTCTTTGGCGCAAAGCCATAGAGGATGAATAGTCACTCGTGAGAAACGACACATGGTCATTAGTGCCACGTGCACCTGGAAAAAATGTAGTTGATTGCAAGTGGGTATACAAAGTTAAACGTGATCAACGAGGAATTATCACTCACTATAAAGCGAGACTTGTTGCTAAGGGATTTTACCAGCAGTCGGGCATTGACTACACCGACACCTTTAGCCCTGTTGTCAAGGCTACCACTATCCGGGTTGTTTTATCTATTGCTACAGCTAACCATTGGCCATTGAGACAATTGGATGTCCAGAATGCTTTCTTACATGGTGATCTAAAGGAAACAGTGTATCTACAGCAACCGCCAGGTTTTGTTGATAGGTCAAAAACCTGATCATGTGTGTTTATTGCACAAATCATTGTACGGTCTAAAGCAAGCACCGAAAACGTGGTTTCATCGGCTCTCTCAGGCAATTGGGTTTAGGGGATCCAAAACCGATCCCTCGCTTTTTATCTATTATGCTTGTGGTACAGTGCTCTATATGCTAGTGTACGTTGATGATATTATTTTGACAGGTAACAACCCTTTGGTGCTTGATCAGGTTGTTCATCAGCTTAGCCGTGCCTTTGCCATTCAAGACATGGGGCATCTGTCCTATTTTCTGGGTGTGGAAATCACACGCACAGGTTCAGATTTGTTTCTATCTCAATCAAAATATATTATAGATCTCTTGGAACGCGCAAATTTGTCCAATGCTAGACCAGTTCCATCTCTACTTTCTACATCTGTGGTTTTATCTAATGGTAATAGCACTGCTTTCTCGGATCCAGTAAAATACCGAAGTATTGTTGGGGGTCTCCAGTATGCTACTCTTTCTAGGCCTGATATCGCATTTGCTGTGAACAAAGTGTGTCAATACATGCATTCCCCGACTGAGAATCATTGGTTAGCTGTTAAGCGTATTCTTTGTTACTTACAAGGGACATCTAGTTACGGATTACGCATCTCTAGCAACTCCTCAACTCAGTTACATGCTTATGTTGATGCCTTCTTCAATGCTATTAATGCCTACTCTGATGCTGATTGGGCTGGTTGCCCAGATGACCGTCGATCCACAGGGGGATTTGCTATATATCAAGGATCTAATCTTGTCTCTTGGTCTGCTAGAAAACACGTTGGTTTGACACTGTCGCCGAACTACATGGCTTCAATCTCTACTTCAAGAATTTCACATTCCTATACAGACTACTCCAACATTGTGGTGTGACAATCTAAGCGCTACTTATTTGTCAGTTAATCCCGTCTTTCATGCATGCACAAAGCATGTGGAAATTGATTTTCATTTTGTACGAGAGAAGGTTGCTCAAGGAAATTTGTCAGTAAAGTTCATATCTTCACATGATCAGATTGCGGATGTTTTACAAAGGCCTTATCTTCAGATCGGTTCATGCTGTTGCGATCCAAGCTAAGAGTCGCACAATGGCCTTAGCTTGAGGGGGGCGTATTAAGATATAACTAGTTTTTTATATTATTAGTTTCCATAATAATAGTTTTCATGTATTAGGTTAATAGACTCTATAAATATAACCTTTTGTAATTCTCATAATCATAATCAAATACAATAACCTACAAGGTTTTTAATTATATATTT
Organism: Erigeron canadensis; assembly: GCF_010389155.1. Lineage (NCBI taxonomy): Eukaryota > Viridiplantae > Streptophyta > Magnoliopsida > Asterales > Asteraceae > Erigeron > Erigeron canadensis. The sequence goes on along the minus strand of NC_057767.1, from coordinate 3,586,547 downwards.
ATGGATTAAAAATTTAGTATGTAAGAAGGATTTCACCAAACTTAAATGTGTGACAACACCACCTTCACTTTTCCCTTTTTATATATCTATAACATTATTTAAAATATTAAATTAAATTCTTTACGGTTTTGATATGTAATGTTTATGAAGATGAACAGATATTTAAAATGAGTGGGACATACACTCTGCAAATGTTCCTTTTCAGGGAAATTTAGAGGACTCCCACCAATATGGAATGAGAATGAATAGCATGAACATGTGTTTGTGATTGATACAACATACTCGTAATATACTTGGTTATTGAGTACAACCGCATGCAATTCTAACCTCATATGGTATCTTTGCACAATTGCACTTGTGTGCACTTTTAAAGTATCCGTGTGTAAATTTATTGAGATTTGAAGAATTTATGAACAGATCATAAATGTTTGATAAAAAATTATTCATTAATTAAATAAACAATAAACATAGTGTCCGTTATTAATTTATGTTTGTAAACGTTCAATAATATGTTCGTGAGCGTTCATTCATTTGGGTAAATAGAATAACAAACCCTAAAATATTATGTTCATTTCGTTTTTTTTCACTTTTTTTAATCGTTCATTAAAATAAATTTCTAATTATCTCAAGATGATTTTTATGTTTGTAAACGTTCAATAATATGTTCTTGAGCCTTCGTTTATTTGGGTAAATAGTCATTTTGACAACAAACTCAAGATATTGTGTTCATTTAGTTTTTTCACTTTCTTTAATCGTTCATTAAAAAAAGTTTCTAACTATCTCAGGATGATTGGATGGTAAAAAAAATTGCCGTGAGATATTTGACTCAAGAATCAAGATTGAAGTATTAGTTATCTTGGAAATGACCTTTAGAATATTAGCCATTTTTTTTTATTACATGAATGTCTAATATTGAAATCATTATTCAGAATGTCAGCTTAATAGTTTTAGGAGATGAATATTTGAAAATATAGAACTTAGATCGTAATGCTTATAATTATACGAGTACTTTGTTCATTGGCGTTGATGTCGCTCCTGTAATAAACTAAAAACACATTCTAAAAAGATGCCAATGTAAATATGTAATATTGAAATCATTATTCAGAATGTCAGCTTAATAGTTTTAGGAGATGAATATTTGAAAATATAGAACTTAGATCCTAATGCTTATAATTATACTTTGTTCATTGGTGTTGGTGTCGCTTCTGTGATAAACTATGAACACATTCTAAAAAGATGCCAATTTATAACTACAAGCGGCCTGAAATCTCCTAACCCGGAAATAAAAACAATTTCATTACAATTTTATTATCAAAGATTTATTCACCCCATCACGTTAAAGTAAATGTCAGTACACAAACTTCAAGCATAATTCGCATAGTGTGACAGACAACCAAATACATACATATTACAATGACTTGTGGAATATTTCGCTTGAACTCAGAACTCCCTATCGGGAAAGAGGTGAGGGGCAATCATTGACCAAATGAACAAACCTGCAGTTGCCCATGAGGTTATAATCCGGACCCACACTGAAGGCCACCCAACATCCACCAACCTGCCACTCTCACCAACTGAGGTTGACCACCCTGTAAGAAGCATTGCCGAGTACATGCTAGCAAGGGAGAAGATGATGTGGAAGAAAGAGTATGAATATGTGACAGGCTTGTTGTTCTCTTTCTCTTCATGTTCGTCTCTCTTGTCTAGTGGTAGCAACGGTTTCTCACCACCTGAAATATGGAAAGCAAAGCTCAGTTTCTGGTGCAACGAAGGGTAGTTCAAAAGAATCATTTCTGGTGCAACCATACCCTTTACGGTTGGATGTTTAATCCAACAGGAAAAATAGATAATATTTACAATTTAACAAATTTAGCTAAAAGGGAAGACGACAAAAGTTGCCCACAAAGTGCTACATACAACCTCCAAAATACTTTATGAAACAATTTCGAATATCATTGTAATAACACAGTTTCTATATTCATATGACACATCATAATTACTTATAAATATCAAAACAAAACAAAACAATAAAAGAGAAGAGAAAAGTGTATGTCAATGAACCAGATCACACCTTATCCAACCCTCCTAGTTGCAACTTGCAACCTCTAATGCCACATGATCTGTAGGGTGTTTCATGTTTCACCTTGTTCTTCAAGAGGACAACAATAGAAGCAGATAAACACCCCTTGACACTAAGAAATTTAAATAGATGGCAAAATGGGTGTGTTGGGAAGGCTGGGAGACCAATAAATACAGGTCTTTTCTTAGCACAGATCGAAAGCGAACAGGTTAATCCGCAAACACTGATAGTTGCAAAAATTTTAAAAGGTTTACGAGTTGTGAAATGAACCTAGATTATCTTCACAAGAGGTCATAAATTATTTTGTGCCCCCTTAAGATAACGAGTTTTGCAGCCAGTGTAAAAGTATCTTTTGACCCTTAAATAATCATACAAGCTTAAGCAGGCACCATATGTTAAGTAACCATTAAAAACTGATAATTGTGCCCACAGCTTGAAGTTACCGAAATCAGATGATCAGTTCCAAAACACAAATCCAAACACTGAGATTATGCATTCAAAACTACTTTTGACTTGCAACCATTTTGACCAAAGATGTAATTATACACAATTGACCTCTACTTATAGACATAACTATATGTGTTGACACTGCCATCTTATAAAAATATGCACAGCTAACAGAAGACTCTGAGGATGTGGAGAACGAAAAACTTTACCTGCACGGGGTGAGTCTGGCGGGGAAAGCAAAGCGGTAGAAGATCCAGCTCTCACGGCAGAGTAGACCACCGAGAGCACAGTTGTGAGCAACCCAACAGTAAGTGTTCCAGTGTTAACAGCTTTAGAATGATTGTGGAGACCATTGCAAGCATAATCCCTCGGTTCACTTGCAAGCCCACTATAGCAAAGATACATGCAGTAAAAAGAAATAACGGATGCTGGAAGAATGCTGCCACATACCTAATGTACACCAAAAGAATTTGTAAGATGACCATTACTAAATCAATATGAAAGAGACATACAAGCCATATCATATTGTAGACACGAACAAAAAGGGCAACTTCAGGGCTAACATGATACGAGGTAGCAACATGGGTGGGGTTGGGTAAAGGTTCAATACATGTATTTTTCGTGCGCGTCACTTTTGCCTAAGTTGCTTAAAATATGGATCTAGCGTGTTTGATGAGATCACAAAACCTATATTTATGCAGTTACATTATGCACTCAAGAGGTTGGTGATTAAAAATACACTTTGGGTGACTTTTTAACCAGTTAAACCCATTTGATCTGATTCATTATAGATAAAAGATATCCAATCAACTCACTCGTAAGTAAATGTGTTAAAATTGCCACCTCTACTCACAGTCTCACACTACTAATAGGGAATAAATGAGAACTTAATTATTATCTAAGTTATCTAACATACTGCACTGAAGTGTAGTAAATGAAAGAAAAAGAAACTATTTAGCAATAGAACAGAAAGGGGTTCAGAAACTCACTGTGGGATGTAATGTGATTATAGCAAACACGAACACAAGAATGAGGGTCATTACAATAAAGAACGTATTGAGACCACAGTCCTGCCCAGATGGGGTAAACAAATAGAACAGAAGTCCGGAGAACGAGAATGTTGCCACATAACACACGAGTGAAACAACAAGCAAGGCTGCATACCTGTATCATATACAAAATAGATTTAGGAATGAAAACAGATAAGATTAAGGGGACAACATAACTTGTTTCACTGTCCTTGTATGTGTAAAAGTAGATGCGGCAAGATAAGCAGATTGGTAACGGGTTCAAATAGGTTATTGCCAAACCATCGGTTCTTTTTGCAGGTCCATTCGGGACGTGTCAGTTTGGGCCAAAGCATTTTTGTATGAAGATTTTTACAAACATCAGATATAATATTTATATCAATAGTAGCTTAAGTTTTGTAAACATATAAACATCTAAGGAGATTTTTTGCATTAAAAATACACCCAACGTGACGTTAGATCATTTTGATTTCAGGTTTACCATTGTGAACCATTAGAAAAAAAAATTAGCCAAATCAACCCATTCATAAGTAAATGGGTCAATATGGCCACATCGATGTCAAAACATAGGATAAGTGTACTTTGACAGAAAATAGTAGGAACGAACCAGAACTGCTCATCATAGCCAACCCATTTGTCATTCCAGCTATGTACAAAGTCCAGCAAGAGCACCACTTGAACAAGGAGAAATAGCCCAGAGCCAATTTTCGATGTAGACTCTGCATTCAAATGGACAGGATCATACATACTAAAATCAAACAGATAAATGCCCAACTAAGATACTTGGTGGCTCCACAACTAGGTCCTATGACTTACAAGACATCAGTCACTACGAGGCTGTAGTGACTGGAAACTTCAGTACAGTTTTAATTATTCTTTCCCTATGAATTGCTCATAAAATATATTCTGGGCTAATGCCTAAATTCTGAGGGACATACTGGTTTAAGGGGGTTTTCGATGTGTGTTTTTTCGATAGTTAAAGATATTAAACGATCATCATATTAATCAACAGTTTATAAAACGGACGGCGCTACAAAATAGTGTTTGGATCTCATATTGCTTGAGATTGTAATAATCATACTCAGATGTTCAAATGTTTATCAAATTCTAACTATTTAAGAAACTACTAAACAAAATGACTGAAAATGTTATTTTCCTAAAATCAACAAGCAGTTAGTAAAAAGAAAATAATAGTGTCTCCGACTAAGATAAAGAAGGCGTAAGCAATTAAACGTATATTAGCTGTACGTAATCAGGTCTGATCATTCCACCCATTAATAGTCAGACAAGGAGACTTTGTTTCTCCAGACATCAGAAACTGACTATCAAACAATCAGTTCCAGAATGCATATCCAACTACACTCTTATACACTACACTGCACACAACCCCGACACTCAAATTGTACGAAAAGAATGACATATCCATGCATGTTTTTAAAAGATACATGAATAGAACAACATCAAGCTTATTACTAGAAAATATTTTAGCGATGCAATTACCAAAAACCAAGGGGTAACAGAGCAGCTGAAAAGGATAACGATAAAAAAAAACACTTTGTATCTCAGAGAGAGAACGGCTTACCATAAAAGCTGATGATCTCATTTGGAAGGAAAAACATAAGGATTACCAAAAGACACCAGCAAATGACTTTCATCATCCATCCACCATGGTGCAAACTATCTCGTGGGTCTTTTTGGGTTTTCACCCCAACCATTAGAAGGGATAGGATCGAGAAAAACAAAAAGTTCCCCAAACTAACTCGTAAAACAGCATCTGTCTCGAACCACTCCCTATCAGGAGTTTCATAAAAGTGGTTAATCCCTGCATAATGAACACCAAATAAGTTCACTGACATAACAAGAAATTTGTTCAGAACAAAAATGCAAAGGGTTCAGCTTATGTTGAATATTATCCTGTTTTGGCATATTTGTATCGACATGTTCTTAGAATGCTTAACAAATGAAATAATAAGTTTCTTTTGTATCTAATTACATCAATGGCCTAACACTGATGAAAACTGCCATGATTATATGTAATATAAAGATAGAGAATAAAAGGTCTTACAAGGGATCTTCTCCATTAGCGGTGCAGCAACTTCTCTTAGAATCCAAGCGACAATCAAAGAGAGAGCAAAGAGACCACAATATGCAATACGAGCAGACCGACGACTAATCCCGGACACAACAGTTTGGCATGCACTGCATGCGCATGATGCGCAGCAAGAAGCCAGGCAACCAGCTGCCCACATCTTTCCCTATCAACTCTATACAGCAACCAATATTCACTGAAACTGATCATTTAACAACAATCACCACACCCATCAAAGACCGTAAAAAATATTCCACATAAACAAGAAAGACAAACCCCTCAATAAATAGTAAGCTTAAGTTTGAAGTAGCTCCATGATGCACAAATACGTATCATATGTGTGTATCAGTATATGTAATGCAACACATTGTCAATATCTGATATGTACTAAAATTTTGGTATTCAACATCAGTCAATAATCGCAAAGATTAAATCGTCAGGTTACCGAAGAACATGTAAGAAAACTTAAGCATACAAATTTTACTCGAAAAAAAAAGACACGACAGAAATAAAACCGAAAACATCATAAAAATAAGTGCTTTAAGGAATATAATTGCACAAATATGAACTAAAAACCGCAACGCAGCTTGAAGTATCTAGCGCTACAAGGCTGCAATTTATTTTTCATTCAAATGGTAATGCAGTAATTAATTCAACATTAAAACAAGTCTCCCTGACGACGGATCATCGAGAACATGTCCGGTGAGTGAAAATCTTATTACTAATTTTTTCGAAAGCTAAAACACAGTTTCAAGTGTTCGGTTAGGCAATTACGCCTGTTTTAGTTTAATTTCACTAGAACAACACAGTTATTTTTTAACAACCCCAATTATTCAATTAAAATTACCTAATTATTCAAAAGTTTCAACTACAATTAAACTTTTAAAACATAATCTGCTTAGTATACAACACACAGATAATACACAATATATATAATTAGATTAGATATAAGGATCATGATGAAAACCCTAACCTTAGTAAAGCCTAAAACCTAATAAATAAAATAAAATAAAAGGAGAACTAAAAAGAAAGTACAGATTAATTAATGATTGATAATAATAATAAAGATAATAATGATACCTATTTGTTGATCTTGAGAACGAAATAATGAAGGATTATTGAGAGGATGGTCGGATTTCAGATGAGATTACCGCGTAAAAAAGGAAGTATATTTGACGAAGTAAAGAAGGTCTTTTTTTTTTTATTTTTAGATAGTGAGAATGCTTTTTTAACCAAGTTGGTTAAGGATAAGGTTAAGAAAGAACTAGCGGAAAAGAATAAAGGGGGTGGAATGGTAAGTGTTGCTAATTTCAAGGGGCGATTTCGTATACTCTGACTAAGCAGATGTTAGTTGGTGGATCCAACGGCTCGTGATGTTACAATCTAGGTTGTAGTTTTAAACGTATTTACACGGAAATAATTAATCCTCTTAACCAAATAGCTTAATAATAGGCCTAACTATGAGATGATAACATGTGAAAAGGGCAAGAATAGAAAAAAAGAATTAGTGGAGGATTATTAAACTATTTAGTTAACGGGATTTATCATTTTCCGTCTTTAAATTGTGATACAAAAAGAATTAATGGTGTAGCTCGTTAATAGTTTGTATATGATGATTCTATTTAGGGAAGTGATCTGTGCACCATCTGAATTTGACCATACACCATCAAACATGTTATATAGTATTGTACTGTACAACACTCTAAAGCACATTTGGTGGTGTACAGTTAAAAATAAATTGTGTATAGATTATCTCCCTTTTATTTAATATGTTATTTTAAGTGATGATTGGAATAAGTTTTAAATCTTTACCACCCTTAGCTAGTTTTGATGGTTCATGTTTTCAAGTATCAAATCCCAATGTTATCGGCGAACGAGTTTGATGGGAATGAAATTAATGCATTTATTTATTTATTATGGCTAGAAAGATCGACGATGTGGTAGTGACAGTTACCTGTGAAGATGACGACGAGTGGTGATGACAGCGAGTTGTGATAATAATTGATGTAAAGATAAATCTAAGTAGTAAAGATATTTTGAAGATTAGAAATAACAATTTAAGTTAATTTATTAAGAGCAGAACGGTCATTTCGTAATTTTTTTTTACCTTTCAACGAGATATGTAGTAGTATTGAAGTACAGATAGATATAGATACCATTATCAAACGGCTATCTATATTGTATCATCTTTGATTTTTTTATCTTTTAAAAGCATCGTCCCAATACACGTGAAGTAAAGTACTCGTATCATGCAATGTATATGATGAGTTTAACAGTTCCTTTTAACAGTAAAATTTAATGATATCGAATGTGAGAAAGTTCCGAATAAAGGTTTATCCTTGGTTACTTTGAAAACTAAAGGATCAGACGTGCAATGTGTTTTCAATGTAACCACAAAAGACCATCTAGTTAAGTTGACTTCATTCTTTAATTAATTACTACGGAGTATAAGGTCTGTTTGACAATGGGTTTTAGTGGTTTTTTAGTAACTTAAAAGCCTCAAATTTTTAAATATAAGTCTCTTTTACATGATAGCCTTATTTGGATATAAATTTAAGATGAAAAACATCAACCCAAAAAGTTCCTGAATAGTGTGACAATTGCATACAATAATTGAACTTTTGGGCCTTCCGTCAAGTTCATTAATACGAGTAATTTTTTTGAGATGTCCTTAGGAAAAAAGTATTTTCTTTACTACATAGTTTAACAGTTTTCTAATGATTTTTATATGAAGTTACTTGTGCACAAAAAGTTAACACCACTGATTTTGCACTCAACTCAATAATCCACTAATCCAACGGCCTTATAATGTACCAACCTACTAGCAAAAACATGTTCGATCTTTACAGTGAAAACATGCGGTGTTTCTAAAATCATCACTTATGGCGACGATGATATAACAAGAGACGAAGATGATATCCCTAGCGACGAAGCAAATGTTGCAGTTGTGTCACCACTAAGGTACCTTTTGAGTCGATCCAAATCATCCGCGGCATCAAGCATTGTTGGTCTAATGGATGGTGAATCTTGTGTGCACAAAATGCCCAATTTTAACAACTCCCCAATAGCTACTTCCCACATTTTCATCACGTCAACCGATTGGTCTCTAGTGGTTCGCACCAATGAAGAGTCGACCACATGTTCCATGTGTCGATGGTAGTTGCTTTTGACCCATTTGTGAAGGCTAAGCCCTTCGCAGAACATATCGTCCGTTGGTCTTTTTCTAGTCACTATCTCAAGGACTAGGATGCCAAAACTATAAACGTCTCCCTTTGTTGATGTGCTTGATCCATACCCATATTCTATACAAAAACATGGCAACATGTGAGCCTTTGGTGATCATTTTATGTATTTATTCATGCGGCTAAATGCCTAAATCTTTTTGTAACCAACGGTTTAATTAAAATGAGATGTAATGAGTCGAGTGAAGCTGAGCTAACTTGTTTGTGAAAAAGGACCATTGGAAGTACATGACCATGTCTTAAATTTTTCTTCTTTTACTATTATATAAAGTTTTATGTTTTGGTAACTTGACACCGGTCTTGATGATAACACAACTTATATAACATCACTAGAGAAAACTTTTAGTTGATTATGAAATAACTTAACTGCCACACGAAAGATGATGCAACGAGTTTAATGTTGGATATTTTTGTGAATTTGGACTAACTTGTTTAATATTTTGGAGTAAACCACATTACTGATTCAATCTGAAAGTGGTTCTTGTTTTCAGAAATTAAATTTGTATCCTATTCGTTTTGCAATATACCCCCAACATTTAATACATTTTTATGCACTCGTCCCATGTTATAAAAGACGAGCATGGTACCCGCGCAATGCGGCGACAATGATGGGGAAGACGGTCTAGTAGTGTCAGAGATAGTATAATTAGTAGCGGTGTCAAGTGGTGTAGGTTGATAATTGTGATAGTGAAATTTTTTGAAATATATGGGCTTAAAATGTTAATTAATTATTAAAATAAAGGTTTAGAGTGTAAATTAATTCATTGAGGGCAAACTTGGTATTTTAAAAAAACTCTTTCCATAGTGGATGTTTATTAAGGGTAATATAGTAATTTCGTATGTAACTATTTCTAAAAGTGAGAGGTGTAATAATTTTTATAAGGAAGTATAGATAAATTACACGTATCAAAGTGGATGATTTCCTTTAAAATGACGAGCGAAAGTATCCGCGTGTTGCGGCGGTGAGATAGTGGGGGTGATAGGTCGTGGAGTGATGTGATAAGTCATAGAGTGTGATAGTCAAATGCCTTAACCGTACGGGTTCTGCCATCAGATTTAAAATTTGCCGAAATTATATCGAATGACATATCTAATGAAAGAACATCAAAATTTTAGAAACACCCATATAATTTCTATAATTTATCGATGTACGCTTTTTAAGATAAAAGATTTTTAATGAATTAGAGAAATAAAATGCTTTATGAAGGGAGACAAATAAGTGGTTGAAATTTGAGGAGAGAGAGAAAAATGAGTGTTTGAGATTTATTCTATATTTGTGGGTTTTTAAGTACTTAAAGTTTGAAAAATGAAAGGAGTAAATGTTTTATAATGTAGTATAGATTTAGAGAGGTTGGTTATTGTAAAACAAATATTAAAGTAAAACAAAATCTTGACCCTTTGATCATTATTAAATTGATGCACGAAGATTCATGAAAGTATATATATGATACACGATAATTTTCATGATGCCCGCAGTTAAGAAAAAACATATTGTTTTACTTTAATACTTGTTTTATTTTACCCTAACACTTAGATATAGATTTAGATTACACAACTTAGTACAAAACATACAATTTATACCTGGTGGAATGTAGCCAATGGAACCACAAAGCATATATGCAGTAGAATTTCCTAAGTTTTCAGTCTCACCTCCAATGGTCATAACCAATCTTGCAATCCCAAAATCAGAAACCAAAGCGGTCATATCATCGTTTAACAGAATATTGCTGGGCTTTAGATCACAGTGTATCACCTTCACTGGAGAATGATGATGAAGATAGGCCATTCCTTCAGCAATATCACTACATATATTCACTCTTTGAATAAGACTTAAATCTGACGAAGCTGGCCCTAACCCTAGTCCAGAATTTGGATATAAATGACCGTCTAAACTTCCATTCGTCATAAATGGAAGAATAAAAGCTTTAAAATCAGGTAAACTACATGTTGTTATGATTCGTATTAAATTCCTGTTACAAGAAAATGTCTAATGTGTTAGCACTAGATTATATCCCGCGTATTACGCGCCTAACATATATATATATATAACTAATAAAAAACTAATGTTTCATGATATCTTACATTGACAAATTATAAATAAAAAATATTAAAATAATAATAATACTATATTTGTTTACATATAATTAAATGAGTTAAAGTACATGTAAAAAAATAATTGCATGATATAGATTAAAAATAAAAAATAAAAAATTTGGTGATCAATTATCCACACACTTAATCTTCATATTACATTTGTATCATTTTATTAACTAAAAAGTATTAAATAAAATATGTTGAAAATCATTTTTATAAGTTGTTTTATTTTTTGATTATTCTAAACATTATGTACAGATCAAAAATATCGTTTATTTAAATATCATAAGATATTAACGATGTAAAATTAGATACTTATAAATATAATTAATATATTTATTACGTTATATTATAAAACATATATAAAGTCATAATTTGATAGAAAAAAATAAACAAAAAGTGACTTTCAGAAATAATATAAAGTTTAGGATTACTTTTTATAATTATATCATTAAATTATTTACTTTCCATAATTATAAAATGTAGGAAATTACTTTCCATAATTAATTACAATATTTAAATTTATTATATTAAATTAAATTTAAAAAAGTTAAAAAAAAAATATATGGCATCAGCATTTTGATTTTCTAATTAAAAGTTGAGTTTTATTTAAGGGTCCAAACTTCCTTATTTTTAAACTAAGGATTCTTGATTATAATACTTTGGGAAAATGTAGTTAATATTAAGGTCTTTTAATATATTAAAACTACTTTAGAGGGCACCCAAGTCTAAAATACCTGTGACGAATTCGTTTGAGGACTTGACATTCTCTGTTGAAAGTTTTTGTGGAGTTTCGTGTTTGCAATTGAAGTACTTTTACTGCAATCTGTGTTCCATCAGGTAATGATCCTTTGTAAACTCGTCCAAAACCTCCTGACCTGAGTAGTCTCTGATTATCAAATCCATTTGTAGCCAATACGAGCTCCTTATATGTAATTCGTGGAAAACTATGTGTGGGTTCTGGTGGAGTTCTCATTATCTCTGGTTGGGTGTTAGAGCTCATGAATCGTTTCAAGTACTTCCATCCGATCAAACAACCGATTGCTGCGAGCAGGATCAATATTACCACACCAACATAGAAAAAGACTAAAAAAGTTGGCGAATTGAAGTACTTCTTCTTGTGAGAGCAAGTTTGGAGGTTTGACATGTGGCCACAGAGACGTCGGTTTCCTAAAAAGGAAAGACTTGTAACTGAATTGAAAATGCCACCAATGGGAACGGTACCTTGAAAGTCATTGAAAGAAAGATTCAAGAATTTGAGGGTATGTACATTGCTTAAACCTACTGGTATCTTTCCTGATAGACTGTTGTTAGATGCGTCAAACGCTTCAAGGCTTGTAAGCTTGCTCAAGTAGTCTGGCAGCTCACCTTGAAAAGAATTGCTCGACATATCTAGAATCTCTAAAGCCATGTAGTTAGAAACTCTAGGAAATATGGTTCCGGTGAGGTTATTGTGTGAAAAATTCATCTCCCTGATTGTTTCTAGCTGGCTAAGTTCACGGGGTAGTGGTCCTTGTAGGTGATTATGAGAAAGTTTCAAGAATATTGCATTTCGTCTCATGGCTGATAATAATTCGGGAGGTATGTCTCCAGATAATCTGTTGTGTGACATATCTACATTGGATAGACCTATACATTTTCCTAAACTAGAAGGTATTTTTCCGGAAAGCTGGTTATTATTAAGGGAGAGTGAACTTAGACCAACCAAATTCCCTAAGCTTTCCGGGATTTTGCCTGTGAAGTTGTTATGTGACAATTCAAGCTCACCCAAATGAAGAAGTTGCCCAAACTCTTCCGGGATCTCTCCTATCAAAAGATTGTGAGATAACCAAAGTCTATCTAGTCTTGACAATCGACTGATTTCTGGTGAAATTGTTCCGTTGAGATAATTGGAATTCAAGTTCAGATAAATTAAGCGTGAAAGGTTAGCAATGACTGGTGGAACTGAACCATAGATTCTGTTTTCGTGTAGCAAAATGTAACGTAAATCGGTACTTAGTCTCCCAATCGAATCAGGAAGGGTTCCTCCTAGGCCCATACCTCCTAACTCAAGCTCATTTAGCATACTACAGTTTGAAAGGGCAGTAAAAAAGATGTCAAGATTATTGTTTCTGTCATGGCTGACCATATTGTTATACGATAAATGAAGAAACAGAAGTTCTGTGAGCTTAGAGACTAGCATAGATGGAATTTCGCCCGAAAGATTGTTGAACTCGACATCAAGATTGTACATATATGAAGCATTTGACAAAGAAAATGGTATTTTACCAGTGAACCGATTGTTATACAAATTTAGATTCCATAGTTTTGGACAGTTGCCTATTTCTGGTGGAATATGTCCGATAAGAAGATTGAACGAAAGGTCTAAGTTTGAAAACAAAGTGCAGTTTGAGAATAACGAAGGTGGCATATGACCGTGTAATTTGTTGCTACCAAGATCAAGAACGGTGAGATTTGATAAAGAAGATAAAGATTCTGGAATCACACCGTTTATATAATTGACGTCAAGAAGAAGAACTCTAAGATGCCTTAAGGATGAGATGCCATAAGGAATGTTCCCATATAGCCCATTATCCGAAAGATTTATCGTTCTAAGGCCTGTAAGATTTGTGATAAAAGGTGACAACAGGCCAACGAGTCCCCCTCCAGCGAGGTCTATTCTTCTGACACGGTCTCCATTATGTCAATGGATTCCATTAAAACTGCAGACTTCAGTAGTCTCATTCCAATTTGAAAGCATTGACTTCGGGTCAATCTTTATAGCCTTCTTGAATTCCAGCAGTGTATCTTTATCCGTCTGAAGGGAATGTTGATGACTCATTTGGTCTCCCAGGACCACAACTAGATTTTCAAGAACAAAGAACATGAAAAAGAAGATATTTTTACGGAAGGACATTTTGAAAAGGTGCAAATATTTTGTGTTTATGCCTACATTCGATATAGTGGAAAGTACTTGAATTGCCACACTGTGGTTTGTGGGTGTCTATGTTAAAGTCCCGTTTAGTATAAATAGTTGATTTGGGCATGATTCTTACTATAGTTTTGTTGATGGTGGTGCATATATGTATGATGAGTAGATCTACACTATAATAGTTGGTGGAGAATGATAGCAACTGTGGAAATATGTTTACCTTTCAAATTTGAAGTCCATATTGGTTGGCTAACCACTATATGCATGCTTCAAATATGTCAATATGTGATTTTCACAATTCATATATTCATTATATGAATTAGACGTGGAGCCTCTTGTATTTGTCAAAAGGAGTAGAGGAAAAGAGAAACATGGAAAATGTGTTTTCAAAGTTTACAAGCTAGCCTATGGTGTAGTCAGGAGACTTTGACAAACACTACGCGCTATATAATAATACATGCATGTAAAGAATATATATCACATAGCACGAACACAAAACACCATCAAACATAATATATATTATAGATACAAAATTCTCTATCTATTTTTCCTTTCCTCCAAACTCTGTAAACACTGCAAAATTATAGTGGATTGTTTCTCGGCTTCTGTCACCCATGGTTTTTTCCCGTTTTGGGTTTTCCACGTAAATCCTTGTGTCTCTATTACTTTATTTCTATTTGGTGCTTGATTACATTTGATATATTAATTTCATTCCGCGTCAAACTAATATTACTATAAGCTTTTCTCGGATTCTTGGGTGTGTTATCACACACACGTTTACTACAATTGGCATCAGAGCATCCGGGTTTTGATATTAGTTACTGGATATAGTTTAACGAGTGGAAAATCATGTCTACAATGAAATTCGATATTCTATTGTTAGATCGAAACACCATTCAGATAGATTTACACAAGGCACTTGTGGGTTCTGCAAAGATGCCCACATCATGGACCGAAAAAGAAAAAAAGATGAAATATCTAAAAGCTCTATCCCAAATTCATTTGCACCTGTCAAAGGATGTTTTGCAAGATGTTTTGAAAGAAACTTTAACGGCTTCTTTATGGCTAAAATTGGAGCAATTGTTGATGACTAAGAGCTTACCGAACAAGTTGCATTAAAAGCAACTGTTGTTCAATCTTAAAATGATTGAAGGAGGTTCTTTAGCTGAACGTATTTCCACATTCAAGGAGGTTCTTTAGCTAAACAGGATCATACATATTACAATATTAGAATTAAACATATAAATGCCCGACTAAGATACTTGGTGGCTTCACAACTAGTTCATATAATTCACAAGACATCAACAACCACCAGGTTGTAGTGACTCGAAGCTTCAGTACAACTTTAATTATCCTTTCCCAAGGAATGGCTCTTCATAAAATATATTATGGGCTAATGCCTAAGTTAAATACTGGTTTAAGGGGGTGTCTCAATGTGTTTTGTTGATTGTTATATATATATATATATATATATACTAAGCGATCATCATATTAATCAACAGTTTATAAAACGGGCATTACAAAATAGCTTTTGGATCTCATATTGTTTGAGATTGTAATAATCATACTCTAGCAAATTCTAACTATTTAAGAAACTACTAGACAAAATGACTCTACATGTTATTTTCCTATAAGGCTATAAGCACCAAGCAGTTAGTGAAAAGAAATTAATAGTGTGATACAAATCCAATAGTTGAACTAAGTCACACTAAGTCAGAACTGGCGCAATCGAAGATAGGGCCAATTGAAGATGGCTGGTTTGGATTAGACCCATAATAAGGCCCATTTGAAGCTGAACGAGGGAAATCAAGGAGGGAACAAAATGGAGGGAAAAGAGAAGTGATGGGGAGTCATCCACAGACAAGTGGTGGAGGAGTTGGGTTTAATAACGGTTAGTTAATTGCTTATTAGGATTAGTATTAATATTAGGTTTATTTTCTGTTTTGGAGTCACAATGGTTTATATCTTAAGTTAGGGTTTAATTACCTTGTAATTGGAAATCTTTCCTTCTTGAATTGGGACTTTATTTCCAGTAATTGAATCTTTTGTTTGAATCTAATACTCAGTAACTATTAATTCGTTCCATTGTCGGAAAACCTTCAATCCTCACCATTTCAAATCCACACAAGTTATCTCATATCAACCCATCATTAATTGTTGAGCAACAATGACACCTTCTACCCGTAATAACCCAAATCCAAACAGTACCAATCCAAACAACCCAGACCCCGTGGCTGCTCAATTGGCAGCCATGGCATCGTCTATGGACTCACTACAACAAGAAGTACAACAATCAAAACGCAACAAGCCAAACAAAAAGAGAAATCAAGCAATTTTAATTGATTTGAAGATGAGGGTTCATCTGGTGGTAACCACCGTTACTACAGACCCACGCGGTTGGATTCTCAAAGCAGAAAAATATTTCCGATATTACAATGTACCGGATGAGGAACATGTGGATGTTGCAGCTATGCATCAAGAGGGTGATGCTATGGATCTCTACTCATGGCTCTCTACTAACGAGAATATTGAGTATTGGGAAGAGTTAGTTCGTACTCTCCAAAAGAACTTTGGTCCTGCCGAGTTCCAAAACCCCGACGAACATTTGTGTAGCATCCGATAAACAGGTACAATACAAGAGTACCGGCAAGAGTTTGCCAAGCGGTCCTCCTGGGTTACTAACTGGCCCGAACACTGCCTATTGGGGGTATTCCTCAATGGTCTTAAAGATGATCTCAAAGCTGATGTTAGAATCCACAAACTGAGAACTGTGTACAAGGCTATGAGTATCGCCATCGAGTTTGAATCCAAGGTTGTTCAACAAAATTTGGGAAAAGTCATCCTTCTGCCGCCAAAACAGAACAGGTACCTTCACAACAAGTGTTGCAGGCCAGAAATGAACTGAAGCCCGTCTTTATGATGTGGAAACATGGCCGGTACATACGAGGGGAATGTTTCCGATGTGGGGATAAATATGGCCCCGGACATCGTTGCAAAACAGGAACATTCAAACTTCTTGAGATCACTTAAGGGGGAGAAGCTGCGGAAAATGAACACGAATTTACTGGCAAACTAGCCAAGATCAACCTCCATGCACTATTTGACCAGTCTTCTCCAACAACTATGAAACTTCGTCGCATTTTAGACAAGGCAGAAGTTCTAGGTTTGATTGATAGCGGGTCCACACACTTCATATCTGATAAGTTGGTTAGTGATCTGAAGCTCATCACCCACTTTACTGCTCCTTTCGGTGTCCAAATTGGGAATGGTGATGTCCTCAGATGCAACCTCCTGATTTGCAAAGATGTTGTACTACAGGTGGCGGACCTACCGGTAAAACAAAACTTCTATGAATTTTCTTTGCTCTGGGAGCAGATGTGGTACTTGGTATTCAATGGTTAGCAACACTTAACACACTATGAATGGTAAGGAGTATAAGCTACACGGACTTCCACCAGATTGTCAACCAGTTGCAACATTTAGCCACCTAAGTATTGAACCATTCCAGATGCACACAACAAGACTAGGGGCCTCGTTTTATGTTGCTCGACTTGAGGACAGGCCGATTCTCCGGGCAGGATGCATTGATACAAACCCAATTGTAGATGCAGATTTGTGTGATAGTAGCAACCTAGATTTGATTAACTTTTTTGTTCTTAGGAATATCTATGTAATTGTTGAATAATAAGTCGTTAGGACTTACGTTTGTGTTTAATGATTACGTTTGAACTTCAATGTGACATCTGTTTATGTTTATTGTTATGTTTGTGAGTTATATTCTTGTTTTGGAGGTACAAGAATGTAGAGCCAAGGTTATAAGTGTCGTAAAACACTTAAACAATGGCTGGACGTTATGTACAAGTAAGACAAAGGACCAAAAGGGACGCTCCTCGTGCTAACGTCATCAACACTTTGAGTTGCCCTCGTGCTGACGTTAGCACGAGCTCAAAAGGGTTTTGGTGAATTAGGCTTATGGACTTCGTAATTAGGTCCAAGCCCACACGAATTGAACAAGTACAACTATAAATACACACCCTAGTTATGAATTAAGTAACGAACCGAAGATTGAAAGTCGAATTGTTGCTCCTGAATAATCCTACACGAAGAACAAATTCGTGTGACACCTTAGGTTGATTACTTACTCATTAATTGATCGTTCTATTTGGGGTATTGTCAGGAAAGCTTCTCGGGTTTTGGACTGTTGGCAAGTAATGACATTGGATTTAGGGATTAGACCATTATGTATAAACTTTGTTTAATGTTGTGTTATTTCCTTTTAACACCATTTGTTACCCCAAATTTCCATACCCTTTTAAATACCCTGTTCAACACAGAATTCATTACAACCCTCTAAGACCTCTTATGGTAGACGTTATGGTGCTTGCGTCATGGCGGTGAAGGAACGATTCTAGTACAAGCCTATGGTAAAAGATTATGCATCACGACTAGACTTTGAGTGATCATCCAAATATTCAACCCCAATAGTAAGTTAGTTGGAGTAGGATAGATGAAATATCATTGATTCGATTCTTCTGTGCTTAGTCGTGTTTTTAAGGCTTGTGTATTAATCAATTATTTTCAAACATTCCAGTTTTCATTTAAGAATAAAACTGCCTAACTATCTCTTTTCATTTTCATTAATGGTTGAACTTTTTTTTTTATTACTGAAATGTTGTTTCCATGTGAGTACCAAGGTAATTTGTGTTTTTAAGCTTGGAATTGCTCGAGGACAAGCAAAACTTAAGTGTGTGTGTGGGTGGGGGGGTGGGTGGGGATTTGATATGTCTTATTTTATACACATTTCCACAATGTATTTAGTTGTTTTTAAATGGATTTTGAGTCGTTTTCGTATACATTTGGTACGTTTATGGTATTTGTTAGTGTTTCAGGTTACTATGAGTATAATTCTGGAAGAAACGACAATTTTGAGGTGAAAGAAGTACTTACAGATGTTTTTTGAGACGCGTGGATAAAGATTGAACTCAAGTCAAAAGTCAATAATCAAAGATCAATAGTCAAAGGTCAACAACCAAGAATTAATTACTATTCCATAATTGGTTTTCATATTTCATGTATAAATAGGGTTGATTTCTCACTCTAATTGATACAACAATTCAATACAAATTACCTCTTTTTTCCAGCCGTTTTTAAGACCATTTTGGAGATATTTTCATTTATTGAATCATCTTTGAAGATCTCAATCACGATTGGATTATTTCGTTCATTGCTTTCGATTTCTTTCATTCGGTACAATGTTTTTTTAAAGATAAAAAAAGACTTTTAAAGTTTTATGAAAAACTATAATTTAATTGCGTTTTTACTTTCATTTTTAAAAAAAAAAAAAAAATTTGAAAACAAGGATTGTTTTCCTACTAAATACCCCTTGGTTTCTTTGCAACCACAAACTCACAAAGTCATCAAGTGAAATTAACTTTAATTTTTTAATTATGATTATGAGACAGTATTTAGCAAGTGTAGCAATTGCCGACAATAATTAAACTTTTGGGGTTCACATCAAGCTCATTATAATTATCATTTTTAGACATCGTTTGAAAAAAAAAAATTAGAAAAGAAAAAAAAACACCTAGTTTAACAATTTTCAAAGGGCGGCTTTCGAGTTGTAGCTTTACAAAAAATGCTAAATAAAACCCCTAGGGCTTCACTTAACGTGCATAAGTATAAGTTGTACATTTCCATATTAAAAACTCATCCCTGAATTTTATGGTAAATGTATAACTAATTAATACACCTTAACGAAAGCTCTTAGGGCTTCGTTTAGCCAAATGTATATAGGGAGTATGTAGTTACTAGTTACTTGTGCAAAAAATGTTAACACCTAACACCACTGATTTTGCAATCAACTCAATGAAAAGATAGTGTTTCTAAAATCATCACTTATGGCGACGACGGTATACCAAGAGACGAAGATGATATCCCTAGCGACGAAGCAAATGTTGCAGTCGTATCACCACTAAGGTACCTTTTGAGTCGATCCAAATCATCCGCAGCATCAAGCATTGTTGGTCTAGTGGATGGTGAATCTTGTGTGCACAAATTGCCCAATTCTAACAACTCCCCAATAGCTACTTCCCACATTTTCATCACATCAACCGATTGGTCTCTAGTCGTTCGCACCAATGAAGAGTCAACCACATGTTCCATGTGTCGATAATAGTTGCTTTTGACCCATTTGTGAAGGCTAAGCCCTTCTGAGAACATATCGTCCGTTGGTCTTTTTCTAGTCACCATTTCAAGAACTAAGATGCCAAAACTATAAACGTCTCCTTTTGTTGATATGCTTGATCCATACCCATATTCTATACAAAAAGAAATGGTTACATGTGAGCCTTTTGTGATCATTTTATGTATTTGTGCATATTGTGACCAATTATTTAAAAAACATGAGATGTAACCAGTCGAGTCAAGCTGAACTGAATAGAATTAGGTTGCTATTTTAGAAATAAAAGTTAGAGCCAAGTAAAATTTGTGAAAAGGACAATCAAAAGTACATGGTTATGTACTAAATTTGTTTTGTTTTACTATTATCATAAAGTTTTATGTTTTGCTAATGTGACACCCATTGTAATGATGCAACAACTTATATAACGTCACTAGAAAAAACTTGTGGTTGATTACAAGATAACTTAATTGCAACGTGACAGTTGATGGGATGCGTTTAATACGTTTTTATGCACTTGTCCTGTGTTATAAAAGACTATGATGCAAGATTGCAAGTTGTTACTTGTAAAAATATACAGTAGTTTAGTACAAAACTAACAATTTATACCTGGTGCAATGTAGCCAATGGAACCACAAAGCATATTTGCAGTAGAATTTCCTAAGTTTTCAGTCTCACCTCCAATGGTCATAACCAATCTTGCAATCCCAAAATCAGAAACCAAAGCTGTCATATCATCATTTAAAAGAACATTGCTCGGTTTTAGATCACAATGTATCACCTTCACTGGAGAATGATGATGAAGATAGGCCATTCCTTCAGCAATATCACTACATATATTCACTCTTTGAATAAGATTTAAATCTGTCGAACCTGATCCCAACCCTGGTCCTGAATTTGGATATAAATGACCGTCTAAACTTCCATTCGCCATAAATGGAAGAACAAGAGCTTTAAAATCAGGTAAACTACACGCTGTTATGATTCTTATCAAATTCCTGTTATAAGAAAATGTAGAATGTATTAGCATTCTGGATTATACTACTTTGGGATAATGTAGATAATATTAAGGCATTTGAATCTTTTAAATATACTTTAGAGGGCACCTAAGTCTATAATACCTGTGACGAATTCGTTTGAGGACTTGACATTCTCTGTTGAAAGTTTTTGTGGAATTTCGTGTTTGTAACTGAAGTACTTTTACTGCTATCTGTGTTCCATCGGGTAATGATCCTTTATAAACTCGTCCAAAACCTCCTGACCCGAGTAGTCTCTGATCATCAAATACATTTGTAGCCACTGCAAGCTCCTTATATGTGATTCGTGGAAATTTATGTGTGGGTTCTGGTGGAGTTTTCATTATCTCTGGTTGAGTGTTAGACCTCATGAATCGTTTCAAGTACTTCCAACCGATCAAACAACTGATTGTTGTGATCAGGATCAATATTACTACACCAACATAGAAAAAGACTAAAAAAGTTGACGACTTGAAGTACTTCTTCTTGTGAGAACAAGTTTGGAGGTTTGATATGTGGCCACAGAGACGTCGGTTTCCTAAAAAGGAAAGACTTGTAACTGAATTGAAAATGCCACCAATGGGAACGGTACCTTGGAAGTCATTGAAAGAAAGATTCAAGAATTTGAGGGTATGTACATTGCTTAAACCTACTGGTATCTTTCCTGATAGACTGTTGTTAGATGCGTCAAACGCTTCAAGACTTGTAAGCTTGCTCAAGTAGTCTGGCAGCTCACCTTGAAAAGAATTGCTCGACATATCTAGAATCTCTAAAGCCATGTAGTTAGAAACTCTAGGAAATATGGTTCCGGTGAGGTTATTGAATGAAAGATTTATCTCTTTGATTGTTTCTAGCTGGCTAAGTTCACGGGGTAGTGGTCCTTCTAGGTGATTATGAGAAAGTTTCAAAAATATTGCGTTTCGTCTCATGGCTGATAATAATTCGGGAGGTATGTCTCCAGATAATCTGTTGTAGGACATATCTACATTGGATAGACCTATACATTTTCCTAAACTAGAAGGTATTTTTCCGGAAAGCTGGTTATTATTAAGAGAGAGTGAACTTAGACCAACCAAATTCCCTAAGCTTTCCGGGATTTTGCCTGTGAATTTGTTATGTGACAATTCAAGCTCACCCAAATGAAGAAGTTGCCCAAACTCTTCCGGGATCTCTCCTGTCAAAAGATTGTGGGATAACCAAAGAGTATCTAGCCTTGACAATCGACTGATTTCTGGAGAGATTGTTCCGTTGAAATAATTGGAAGTCAAGTTCAGATAAATTAAGCGTGAAAGGTTAGCAATGACTGGTGGAACTGAACCATAGATTCTGTTTTCATGTAGCAATATGTAACTTAAATCGGTACTTAGTTTCCCGATGGAATTAGGAAGGGTTCCTCCTAGGCCCATACCTCCTAACTCAAGCTCATTTAGCATACTACAGTTTGAAAGTGCAGTAAAAAAGATGTCAAGATTGTTGTTTTGATCATGGCTGACCATATTGTTATATGACAAATGAAGAAACAGAAGTTTTGTGAGCTTGGAGATTAGCATAGATGGAATTTCGCCAGAAAGATTGTTGTACTCGACATCAAGATTGTACATACTTGAAGCATTTGACAAAGAAAATGGTATTTCACCAGTGAACTGATTGTTATACAAATTCAGATTCCAAAGGTTCGGACAGTTCCCTATCTCTGGTGGAATATGCCCGATAAGAAGATTGAAAGAAAGGTCTAAGTTTGAAAACAAAGTACAGTTTGAGAATAAAGAAGGTGGAATCTGACCGTGTAATTCATTGCTACCCAAATCAAGAAGAGTGAGATTTGATAAAGAAGACAAAGATTTTGGAATCAAACCATCTACATTATTGAAGTCTAGAAGAAGATTCCTAAGATGCCTTAAGGATGAGATGCCATAAGGAATGTTCCCATATAGCCCATTATTCGAAAGATTTATCGTTCTAAGGCCTGTAAGGTTTGTGATAAAAGGTGACAACAGGCCAACGAGTCCCCCTCCAGCGAGGTTTATTCTTCTGACACGATCTCCATTCTGGCAATGGATTCCATTGAAATTGCAAACTTCAGTAGTCTCATTCCAATTTGAAAGCATTGACTTCGGGTCAATCTTTATAGCCTTCTTGAATTCCAGCAGCGAATCTTTATCCGTTTGAAGGGAATGTTGATGACTCATTTGGTCTCCCAAGACCACAACTAAATTTTCAAGAACAAAGAACACGAAAAAGAAGATATTTCTACGGAAGGACATTTTGGAAAGGTGCATGTGTTTCGTGTTTATGCCTACATTCGATATAGTGGAAAGTAGTTAAAATGCCACACTGTGGTTTGTGGGTGTCTATGTTAAAGTCCTGTTTAGTATAAATAGTTGATTTGGGCATGGTTCTTACTATAGTTTTGTTGATGGTGGTGGATATATATATATGATGAGTAGATCCACACTATAATAGTTGGTGGAGAATGATAGCAACAAAACCGGAACATAAGAAGTTGACCCAATATTTTTTGATGTCAAATTGTAGCCACTTTTAGAGCTTTCATGAGGTTGAAACCATTTGTTGAGGAATTTTTGAAGATCTTTTGTGGCCATTGGAGTATTGGGTAAAAGGGATATATTCTCAAAGGACATTGTGATATGATGTGTTTATGGGAACAGGGTTAGCCCATTTGGCTAGCTAAACGGCATTTTCTCGGTCCTAAGGACATAGCTAAGAAGGGTGACTCAAGCCAAACAAACTGAGTCCAATTCAATGAATTGTTTGTGTGGCTGTGTAATAACTTTGTAGCTCGTTTGGAAGCTTTTTAAAAACTTTGTACCATACACCGGGTGAGCAAAACCTAACCCATTGACCAGAATAGTGAATGATTCGAGCAGGTCAACAGACTCAACAATAATCAACGCCTCAGGAACATGATTCCATCGACTTGTTAAAACTCACTTTTACTAAGCTAAAATCATTGATTAGACACAAAACTTGTAAAATTTGGCAAGTTATAATACCAAGAATCAGAACAATTGGCAACTTGAGGCTATCAATATCAGTATTCGCATTAGTAAAAACTTGCCTACCCAAGAAAAGGTCGAAATAATTAGCCAATTAGTGATTAAAATGGTAAATATATGTGGAAAAATGATACCATGGCAAGTTGTAAGATACTTTAAAGGCACTTGGTGCTTATAGATGACCTTATCAACATTCAGTGCTTGTTTAAATGCATATGCTTATATCTGTTTATTAGGTTAATTTGTCATTTAAAACTAAAAAGTATGTTAAGTATATAATCAAGAATCGATATAAACGTGCACAAATGGTGATTAATGGTTAATAATTTTATCGAAGTGGGCTTCTCTTTCTCACAACAAAAGGAAGAAGATGCAATGTATCCTCTGTTAATAAAACGGGCATTATTATTTGTTTTAAACAAAGCAAGGACAAACTCGATCACTACCGTAACAATAATACAATATCATTTGCGGATTGAGATCCTCTAAAGTTAAAACCCAACTTTATTGGTAAAGTTTGCATCTTAACCTTTGGATTAAAATCAAAGATCAAGATTCAAAAGTCATATTTGAATCTTGACCTTTGATTTTAATCTAAAAGTCAAAATATGCTCAACTTACCTATAAAGTTGAATACAACTTTAAAGGATATTCATCATTTGCAGCCTTAAAGAAACACCATATCGACGTAGTCTTGTCCTTCAGTAGATGTAATAAAGAATTAGTATATATTAACCAAAACTATACTCTCAATAGTATCACAACATTCATACAAGGTTGGAAAAAATAAACACAAAGAAAGAAAATTACAAGGCAATGCTAGTTTTACTAATGACACAATTTATACTGCAATCCCTATTTCGGGTCAATAATTTCTTTGTATTTTAGGTGAGTCCTGTAAAGAACCCTAAATAAACATGTGGACCACTATAGAATTTTCAGCTTTCCTTTGGAAACTGTTTGTTTTACATGTTGTGCATGACACAGTGCCTTTTGAGTTCCAGTCAAGCCAGAACATGAGTCATCTTCCCCTAGGGTTACGGCAAAGTAAAGATAAACGGTGCATAAGAAAGCAAGGAGTGCAAGGGCTGTAAGTAGAAATTGATGACGCCTAACAACTGTTGAAAAGTTGCCCAACTCGTCGCTTTTTGAGAGCTTTCTAAATGAAGGCGAAGAAAATGCTGTTTGTGGCCTTCTGTGGGGTGAATTTATTACACCGTCTATAACCATAGTTGTGCAACTGAGAATTTGATAGCAACAACACCAGAAACCAATGCCCTAGTTTGATCAAGTTGACAAGATGAGGCAAGATTCAGTTAGATTTTCAAATGGACAACATATAACACCAATAAGAGAAACATATTTTTGGTTATAGTTTATCTTTAACGGTTCAAAAGTTTTTTTTTTAAAAATAGCTTAGATGAAAATGGGCCAAATGGGTTGAGCAGGTTAATAGTTCCCCAAGTGTACTTTTACCGTATAAAACCTTCTAAATCATTTTAGTTAAGAAAGCTAGATTATTGCTGAAAAAATATCACTTTTGGAATCAGAACCAACCATTAACTAGTTATATAAGATTTATATATTTTGGACAGCATGTATATATCAGGTCAACCAGATCCAAACTTCAACTCGTATAACTTTCTCATCTTGACCCCTTACCCAACCCACTTGACCCGCCCATGTTGCCATCTCTAAAAAATATATAAATTTGGCTTGTAACTTGGTGCGAATATCCAAACAAGAATAAGATATTCAATGATTCAAAGGGACCAAAAGAATATAACAAGTTGCAATTAAGTAAAGGGCACCAAGAATGCAACTAGACAAGTCATCATTGAACTTAAAACAAAGCAGTTATATAAATTTCAGAAAGTAGATGGATTTTATGGCTAGAAAGTAGATCTATGAAAGGGAAATGACAAAAAGTGCAACAAAATATAGTAAAAGAACCTATAACAGTTAGGTATACTCTATGCCATACTAGAGTTTTAGGCTCGTTTTTGAGGCATTGTTCACGTTTAAGGTGGAGAAACATGGAAGACACGATCTACAAAATCTGGAAAATACTTAAATACATGTTTAATGCAAAAACTTTAGTTTATAATTGCGAAATCACTAAAGTAGACAAGATCTACTTTGATGGAAGCCTTCCTATTGAAAGAAATGATCAGTTTCTAGTGTTTTAATTTTTTTTTTAATAATTTAGGTCCGAAACAACCAGACATTGAGAATATTAAAGTCCATGGTCGCATTTTTGAACTTGAAAACCACTCATTTGACTTTGGCAAAGTACACAACTGATTTCTTCCGGTGTAATAACTAAAGAATGCAATGCACTACATGAGATGCCAATGTAAAATCGGCCAAATATTTGGGGAAATAATCCAAACGAGTGTTGTAAAAGTCGGCCAACTTAGCAGATTCCTAGTCGAGTAATTTTACCTTGAAGGTCGGCCGATTCAAGTTGGGCAAAATCCGAGTAGAAAATCAGTCAACATCAGAAAAAAGGGGTCAAAATCCATAAAAATTGGTCAAGATTGTTGAATCTGCTGCTTGATCTCTTAGATATTACACAAACTACCACCATCACCATGTTTCCTAATTTACAATTCTTAATAAACTATCACCATGCTTCCAGTTTTACATTTCTTATCAAACTATGACCCACTTATTTGTAGAGATTTCAGCTATTTTGCAAAATATTTTAGATTAATTTTATTTTCATACATATATTATATTTTTACAGAGAAAAAATTCCAATCCAGGTACTCCCTGAGCCGGAGAGTACTCCTACCTCGGACCCAATCAAGACGAGTCCGAGTTGAGAGTTCTCCAACCTTGATCCAAACAGACCTAAACTTTGGTTTCTACTTTGGTTTCCTTCAATTATAAATTATTCTCCTTTGTCTAATTCATAAGTCCCAAATTCATTACTTTTCTTATCATATATGGTTTATTGCACCAAAAAGTAACGAACTTTCATTAAAATTGATATTGTTCTAACTATCAAATACTAAGATCATTGTCTTAAATATCGAAAATGCCAAAGAATCCCTCTACCTTAGGGGCAAGGGTGTAGTCGGCAAGTTTTATCGGCAAAAAGGATCGGCTAACATCGGCTCTTTGGCAAGCCTATAGCACATGCATCGGCTAGTATCGGCTAGTTTTGGCCAATGCTAGTGAGCGTTGGGAGCGTTTGTTGTGAACATTGGGACCCTTTTTTTTTTTTTTGTCTTTTCCCATCGGCTAGTTTCGGCAAGAATTGGCTAGTTTTGGCATTACACCATGGTTTTTGGCAAGGAATTGACAAGTTTTGGCAAAAAATCAGCAAGTACACATGGCATTCTCCTATAGGCCAAAAACTTGCCAAAAAGCCAAAAATTGGCACTACACCCTTGCCCCTTAGGGCACAGTTAAGACTGTCTACATCTCATCTCGAAAACTAAAAAAGATAAGATTTAAATCATCCTATGTTATCAACTTTTTTTTTATTAAAGTTACTAAAGTATGTTGCATACATTCGTAATATATTAAAAAAATATATTTGTAACATCAAAAAAAAAAAAAGTTCATTACGTATATAACGCGTATTAAATTCGCATCCATAAATCAACAATAATGATAATAATTAATCACATTAATCGGCCTAATCAAAACAATGTAAACATAAATATGAGAGATCTAATACCTACTTTCAAAATCAGATGAATATAATGACAAATTTATATCTATATCTACATATATATAAATAGTTAAATACTTTACAAAAATATATGATAATGCCACAAACAATGAAGGAAAAAACGTACCGGAAAAAAAAAAGAGAAAAATTGGCGCCTGAGATAACGGATCGGGATGATAGATAGTTCCTACCTGCCGATTAACTGATTTTTATTTTTGTTTTTTTGTTTTTTTTTTTTTAATTTTGAGAAAGAATAATAGAAGAGCGCGATTGGAGGAAGGATATAAAAAGCTAGAATGCTAGATGCAGCTGGCTGGCTGGCTTCATATGTATCTTCCTCGATATGTAAATATAAAAATATAATAATAAAAAAAATAATTGCAATTTATTTTTAAAAAATAACATATTTTTTTAATTAAATATGATTAATTAAATCAAACTAAAGTATTATTGTTGTTGGATTAAAACTCAATTGATCAAAATACTAATAATACTAACTACTATGATCAAATTGTTAATATATTTTGTCTATATGAGACACGTTAAATAATACCTCCAATTATTTAACTAAAAAGTAAAGTAAAAGTGAATTAACTTTCAAGAACGTCTTCCGTGGTATATGGAGGAGGTTGAGATGTAGACACTTTTACCTTGCTGGGCATAAGGATCGAACCCACAACATTTGTCTTCTAACCACTGATCCAACCAAGTTGGTTTTAACTAAGCGGCTTCTATTATACGATTAAGATTATTAGAATGTGTTATGTAGGTGCGGTTGCCTGGTTGGCTAGTAATAGCCAAACCCAAGTGACCAGGTCACTGTGGTACCATTATGTGACTACCTAGTCTAACTACGCTAGGTTTAGTGTGATACGAGTATCAGAGAATGTAGCTTACATGGTTCTTAATACTAATATGATTCTTCATAATGATTATTATAAAGCTTTTGTGAATATATCTGTTTATTATTGTATTATATAAAGAATCAAAAAATGTAAAATAATAGCCAGTATGATAATATTTTTTACTATAATAAATATAATTTTGTTAAAGTAAGAATAGAAGTTGATGCAACTATAACAAAAACTCTAGTGCAAGTGCACGAAATATGTGTGGCAGAATAGTATCAACTTTTGTTTGAATTACGTCATTATAGCATAGAAATGCAAATCCTTCAAAATTTCCACTAATTGAAGTAAAAGACTCGACACATGTTATGTTTCCACACAAGAGGGAATGTTAAATAAATATGGGACCAACATTTCTTGTTTCCTTGTCTGTCTCAATCTGGTTTAAATTCGACTAGTGATTTTTAAGGGATGCGCACTTTTTATTTAACTTAACATTAATGACGCCTTGTAAAACATGTTATGTTGTTTCGTGGTATTAGCGCATTCATGATTAAATGAAGTTCTTTATTTTTGATGGCTTAAAGCCATGTCACCATCCGGTTCTTTTGTGTAGCTGGAATTGTATGGTTTGAGCCTCTGGCGAGTTACGTATCAGTCTAACGTATCAACTATCAAGGTCAGGGTCGTGGCCGTTTTCAAAGAGCTCAATGCGCAAGCAGAATGCCCTATGTGTTATAGTGGTTGGCGCGTGAGAGTCAGGATTACTTTAACTTTCTTGGATTTTCACACCTTCGTATGGTTTGTGGAGTACTGGTTGTGAGTTTTGGTTAATTGTCTTTGTTGTAAGTTTTATAATGACCTTGGTCAGTTGTTTCATGTTAATGTAGATGTAAATCTAGCTTCTTGCTATATCTTTTTTTTACTAGCTCGGAGTGTTTTAATAAAAGTTCTACCACTGAAATATGATAAGGAGACATTCATAGAGTTGAATGAATATATATTATTGCACAAGTATAAACAAAATTACAATATGTATTATTAACTCTACTGTAATGAGTAATCCTAACTTTTATAAAATACGCATTATGACCAACATTCTTAAATAACAAGAAAGATGATCCAATTGAACGCATTACGATTTACGCACATCAACAAGGTGAAAGGCCGGATATTTTGGTCATGGAGTTGTTGTAAGTCACCATTAGGGAGTTGCTGGAATCATATTTTGGGTAAGCAAGATCCTTCATCAAGTTATTAATAGACCGACTATGCTTGATGGCACACATAGTTTGCATTTACTAAAACAGTGCTTAAGACTGGGAGATGACAGTGCTGCAAGCGTTGTATATTCAAGGGCCGGAGATCATCGTCAACTGAAAGTAAACTCCGCACCATGTTTTCAACCCGATATCTAAAGTTGATATCTAACACTGTGTTCTTTAGTTTTTGGAAGGAAAGAAAGGAAAGATAAAAAGATTTCAAAACAAATTGTGTTCTTTTCTTTTTTTTTGAGAAAGGAAAAGAAAAGAAAAGAAATGAATGGATTTATTAGCTAATTTTGTTTAACAAATCTTCCTCCCAAAAATGGAATTATTTGAAAGGATGAAAATTATACCCCTTCTCTTCTATTCTCTTCTTTTCCAATCTTTACATATCCTTTAAAATAAAACTAGAGAACACAGTGTAAAGGTTGATTTCAAATCCACTCATGATTTTATGTCCTTTATATTTAGCTCATAACTGGTATTAGGCAAAGTTTAACATCATCATTAGCAGAAGCTTAAAAACATCATTGCATTTTACCGTGTCAATTAGGATGATTATGGAACAAGTTTGTGTTGGATTCTTGATTGTTTTAACAATGAATACTAGAACTACTTAGTCTAATCTGTTGCATAACTGGCAATGGAATAACACATCAGAAACCTAATTGCAACCAAATTGACAGTCTAAAACATAGCAATTGCAAAAGTGGAATAATAATTGATGTTTGTGCATGGATGCAAGTTGCCAACAAATAAAAAAAATAAGATTCTTTTTTCACGTAATATGATACATTTGATGTATTAGTCCACTTACTTTTCATGCAATACTATTACACACGATATTTTACAGTAAAAACACAAAACAGGATGCATCATCCATATAATTCTAGCTTTACAAATTGACCAGGAATAGAAAGAGGGATATACACTTACGGTTCTTGTGAGCCATCCTCGTCATCAATATTTTCAGGCTCCTGAAGCATATTCATAAGCATATCAACCTGGTTCTGAAGTAATGTATTTTGTCGCTCAACATCTGCACGTTTGCTCCGTTCCTCAAGCAGCTGAAGTTGAAGGTGTTCAAGAACACGTGAATCCTCTTCCAACTGCTCGTTAAGTCCATTAATCTCCCTGTCCTGTTCCGTTGAAATGTACATTGAGTTGCAAAGTTTTACATGGTACAAATTGCATTACAGGGTAAACAGCTTTGGTCAAAATTCTAATTGGGTATCCAGTTTTTTTTAATGGAGATAAAAGGTTTTATGTCATAAAGTAACAACCTACTTATCCCAAGATTTCAAATCGGTAACTACACACAGATTGTCCTCGCCATGTAATTGAACTCAGTAAAGTGCTCCATTTTCAAAATTTACCATCTAAACTTTGCCAAGTGTACTCCAGTTTCAAGATTTACCAACGTCTAAATTTTGCCAAGTGTAACGACCGAACTAGGACATATCAAAATAGAATTACCAATGCGAAACATTGAGATGGGCACAGTACTATTTTAAATCATTGCCAAAAAAAAAAAAAATTCTAAGTTTCAAAGTTTTCAATTCAAGTTAATGTGCTAAATGATTTGCAAGCGCCAGGTCAGAGGTAAAAGTAAAGATGGTCAAAGTTACTGACAGTTCATCCCTCTCTCACTCTAGTGCCATGTCAGAGAGAGTCAAAAGTCAACATGGTTAAAGTTACCGACATGTCATTTGCTCTCCCTCCCTCCCCGCGCACACAACAAAAGGATGCTAGTAAGTTTCAAATTCTCATGCTAATTCATATGATCAATGGGAGTTATTTAATTTTCTTCGCTTTTATGGGTAAGAAACCATGGTAAAAAAATGAGGTTTCCCGTCTTGGAGGGTCCTGTTGACTCACATGTACGCGTTCTAACTACGCTACCCCATGATCGTTTCCCAATCTTTCCTCGGCTATCTCTGAGATTGTATCTAGTGGGAGTCGAACCTGAGACCTCATGAAAAGAAGTTCAGGATGCCGCCTTAGAGGTGGTTGGGGTAAGAAATTGTGGTTCAACTACTTAAAAACTAAGAAGTAATGCGCATATAACTTTTCGCCAAACCCTATTTCAAGTGCTCTGGGTCAGTTTTCTGCGGTTAGCATTGCTCAGGCGCAGACCGTGACTACGCAGAGACAGAAAATGGTAGAAACTTCGCTGATTTTCTCATAAACCTTGATTCGCTACGCTCAATAGGAAGGCGGAATAGCTTAAATTACGAGAAATTGTTTAGATTCGAGGCAAAAGCCTTCTCCATATCTACAAACCATGAAGTATAGAACATCAATCCTAGAGGGGTCAATATAAGAAAAAATTTCAACCACAGCTTAGGATAGGTTGGGCTGCCAGCGTCCATTAAAAACAAATTCTTACTATATAAATAACTTATACTACAAAAGCATGCTGAGTAGATTGTAGAACAAGCAATTTGTCGCATATCCCTTTTGGCGACCTTTTATTATAACCATTTGACCCGTTAAAATGTAGCTTAAATCAACTCCTTCAAAGAAATGAGTTAAAACTAGCATCTCTAATGACTTTTATAGAGGTGGCAAGTGGTTATTTCCTTGAGACAAATGAAAAGAATTCAAACAATCGAAAAATAATTTACCAATCAAATTATTCAACAATTCAAATAATTTGTACAACATATTTATTCTCTTTAGTAGTTTAGATTGGTATGGCCATATGGTGTATTCAGTGGAGCTAGAATTATGGCAATTGTAACCTAAGTCCTAAGGGTGTTTACATGTTATAACTTATGAACTATAACGAAGACTTTATTCTGTTAGCTTGTTTATATGAATAACCGACAGATAATTGTATCCCTATACATTTATATGGAGGTATTAACTTTGACCCATTAATCGAGCAATTAATTTAACCCGGTTTATAAATTACCTCTAATGATTCAACTTAAATATTTGGTTAAGATAAAGTGGGCCAAATGGGTTATACAGGTCGAAAGTGACCCAATGTGCATTTTAATGCTTAATTGCAACCTATTAATAAACCAGTTTTTGTAATCATGTTTGCAGGTATTACTATATTTGAAGGAAGGCATCTATTCAAGTCTTTACTGAATTCGAGGTGACCTGGGAATAGTACCTTTCTATTCATTTCTTGTACCGCGATTCTGCGCATGCTTTCAACAACATCCACATTTACAAGCTTCCGTTTCTTACCAATAAGCCATCCACGAGGGTAACTGGCAGAGTCAAAGTCCGGCGGGGGAAGTAAAGATTCTGATGTGGGTCTTCTACCATTCAAATCCATTATAGGTTCCAGAGGTTCAAAGAGAGCCTTACGTTTCTCAGATAGAATTGTGGGCGGGGTAGATTCTTCCATTTTTTCATCCGTGAGTTGCTCATCCTTAGTTTCAGGTGTCTTATCAGCACCATCTGCTATGTCCTTGTGCAGATTTTTCGCACTAGCTGAAAGCAGAAACTGCTAAATCAACTTGAATCATTAAGAAATGGATATTGATATATAAAACACATATTCTATGAAGCTCGTACAACTATTTAGCATATTGTATCATTTCCACTATTATTTCATCAGCTCACATTAGTAAAGAAGTCCCACTAACATTTACATATCTTCTCAAGACATATAAATAGTTCCGACAAATATACGTTGTGTTTGTTAACATAACATGCAAACATGTAGCCATACACGATCATACACACAGGGTAGCAGCAAAAGAGATGCAACACGAACAGAGACAGTGATCAAGAAAGGAAGTGACCTACATGCACAGCCATACTAGCTAATGAATGCTTCTAGTTTGACATTAAGGTTTTAGAAACAGAATGTGATATATTGATATGTAAAGTGGGGCCACAAGGCAATAGCGCCCTCGGACATATACGGTCCTGTTATCTAACAAGGAATTAAATTCCTACCAAAGAAAAGTAGAGGAATAAAGTAAGGCCAAATTCAGAAAAAGTCACCCATAAAAACATATTTCCCATCTACCAAACACACATAAAATACAAAATTCTTTCTTGGTAATAGCTTAGCAAAAACAACAATGCCAAGTCAAACTGTATGGGCCTAGGTAACATCCAAATACTCGTACAAACTATTCAATTCCAAACTACAATTTCTTGTTCATACACATTTTGACTGATTCCAATTCTGAAAAGCTTGTAATTAAGCTCGAATCATCTCCGCCTATAATAATTTATATGAAATGAACGAACGTTTCAATGGCAACTACCCAAAAACAAACCATGTACGGCTAATTTATACTCCTGTAAAGTTATCAAAGTTATATAAAAATGGATAAACGGAAAGGGATTCCGGTTCAGGCAATCCAGAAAGACTCGAGCTTAAGGCTACGATAAACGCGGCTGAACCAGTATTCCTGTGGCCATTATATGGACTCTTCATAGTTACATAAAATCTAATAATACTACGAGTAATAGATAAATAAAATGGCCATTCTATTTGAAATTCTTTGAAAACTGACCATCATTGAAAATTCAGATATTTACACACAGATCTACTTACAGTTGATTGAAAATCTTTGAATGAGGCTGAAAATCATTCACAAAAGTCAAATTATTATGCTTAATATTACTAACAAATTCTACTCTAGAAAACATTTTCAAAATTACTTTCATCACAATAAACTTGATATCATTCACAAAACTACTCCAAATGAATATAAAAACCTTGATTTAAATTTAAGTCTAAAGTGAATTTGAAGTTTTCTAAATTCCGCTCAAAATAATTAATAAATGATTTTAATCAACATCAACACAATTTCCTCAATTTTAGCTACATATATAAAATAAATAAATAATAATAAAATTAATATAAAGATTACGTATCTCAAATAAGCTCAAAATAATTACAACCAATATCTCAAAAATGCTCAAATTAATTCATAAAACTACTACAAATTATTATTCTCACAAGCACTTAAAATATATTTTGAAAATTACTAAGTGATAATATTCAAAAATAAGCTAAAAAATAATTGCAAAGGGAAGAGAAGAAAACAGTTAAAAATAAATTAATAAACATTTTAACCTGATCGCCGTCTGGATTTCCAGAAAACAGGTGTAGAATTGACGGTGGTAAATAAGTTATTTACTATATTAATATTATTTTCAATCTCCTTTCCATCTTCTTCCATTAAATTCAGTCACGCTATTTGCACCACCTAATTTGTAGTATATATTCTTTTAGTAGAAAACTGAAACCTTGAAATACACGCGCACACACATATATATACAGACTGTGTGTATATATATGAGAGAGAGAAACAGAGAGAGAGAGTTAGTTGGGTGTGTAACGTACAGATGTTGTATTCTCTCTCTCTCTCACACAAACCACATGACAAATGGACGATCACAGTGAGATTGAGGGTGTATGGATGGTTAGGATTTAACGGTTTTGGTCCACGGTGGATTCTGTGTTGTGTTATTTTTATCTGCCTAGTTGTTGGATTTACTAACTACAGGGTGTCTTTTGGAGAATATGGACGTAGAGTTTTGATCTTTGGATCAAAGTTAAAGTTCAAAATTCAAAATATCATTTTTGAATTTTAATTTTTAACTTTAATTTAAAGGTCAGGATTAATAATTTTACTTTAAAGTTATTTTTAACTTTAGGGAAACTTTAGGGAATCCCAATTAATGGACGAATTGACGATCATGGTGAATATAATATGGTATTAATGTGTTGTTGTAAAAAAAAAGTTTGAGATTTGGTACAATTGAATGAAAAAAAGTTAGAAAGAAAAAATAAAATATTTATTTTGGTTGGTTATAATGAGAAATGTGAAAGAAAATGAATAATTTATAAATGATGGAGAATGAATAAGAATGTAAAAAATATATATATATTTTTGTTTTAATAATATTATGTTTAATTTTAAATTTTTAATTATAGTTTAAATTTTTGTTTTTTTCTTATATGTTTGTAAGAAACAACAAAATTTATAGTTTTTTAAATACTTGTTTTTTTTTATAAAATTTTCTTTCTCTTTAATTCTCTTCTATCAAAAATCCCTTAATATTTTCTATCACACCCCTTAATATATTTTTTCATTTTTCTTATAGTTGTTAGTTCCGAGAGATGATCTTTCCTCGTATATTTTGCATCTAATAGTTTTCATACTTATCTCATATGTTGATAAGATATGTCAAAAAAAATATATGATAAGAAGCCTTTACTCCTTAAGAGTGTTTGTAGTGGTTCATACCACCACACCAGGTGGCAATGTTTTAAAAACCGGTATTTTAATCATACCGGTGTGAGAAAAATTTATGGTATTATTAGTATTATCGGAATTACCAAAAATACCGACTGGTACGACTATTTTAGTTTAGTTTATTATTATTCTATAAAAATTTGTTACAATTTAACGAAAATAGTTATAAAAAAAACAATTATAATTCACTCGAAAATAATAATAAATAAGTATTTCATAACATAATAAGGTTTAAATTACACAAATAACAAAAACTAACATTAAAGTATCATAAAAAAAATATTTAAAAAAATTCAAAAAAAAAAAAATGAAAATACCGGAAATACCGGAAATCCCGACCGGTATGAAATAGTGAAAATACCGGGATTAAAATACCGGAGTACTCTCAAATACCGGTAATACCGGCCGGTATATAGCAGTATTTAAAACATTGCTAGGTGGTGTGACACAGCACCACACATACCACCCAGCAACTACATCACATCCGTAACAATAATCATACTACAACATGAAGAAAAGCAAGAAAAGACACGGCTAATTGTCAAGGTGGAAATGAAAACGTTGGAAATTCAACACCATGAGGACGTTGAATATGTAGTAGCTCCATAGTGGAAGTTTGTCCACACGATGCAGGGACTCTAAGAGTCTAAGGTGGTGTTTGGTACAATGGAATGAAAATGGTGAAAAGGAAATGAAAAAAACTTCTTATGTTTGGTTGTAATGGAGAATGGGAAAGAAAACCGAGAAGTGAGATTCGATTTCATTCCCTCCATTCTCTATAAATTGTAGAGAATGGATGGGAATAGGAAAAAAATTTTGTTTTTTTGTTTTTAATGGTGTTATATGTATTAAATTTAATATTTATTTGAACTTTTGTATTTTTAATATATTCATTCTCTGTTTGTACCAAACGACAGAATCCATTTTCTTTCCAAATACGCATTCTGTTTCCCACTATATATATTCTCTATTAAATTTCCATTTTCTTTGATTCACTCGTACCAAACACCCCTAGTATTAAAAAAAAGTACAAATACAGAACGTTTTTATATATGATACTCACTAAAATAAAAGTATTACGCTAAATACAAATTGGATAATATTGTGGTGGTAGTTGAGACAATCAAAAGATATTTAAATTTCTAATTTCAAACGAATTTCCAATGTATTGTTAATGATAGTCTTTAGGGTTGTCAGTATCAATTAATTGATGCATTAAAATTTGTATTTTATCTTACAAAAAATCAGAGCGTTTATAGTTATGCATATAATAAGCTGTTAATGATAACACTTAGATATGTTATTATTATTTTCCTTCAAATTAAGATAATAGTTTAAGGACTTGGTTTTAATTTAACTTGAACAAAAGAATATACTACTCCAATGATGTCCTTGGGGCTTGGACATTACATTCTAGAAGTCCACCCGCTATTCTTGAATTCATGTTTTGTTGACTTTTCTATATTCTTTTTCTACTATACCCGTGTGAAATTGGTTAGGGGTTTTCGTCCCTTTTAAATTCACTCAATAAAATTTTATTGGGTGAAATTACTCATGGAGTTAATGGCTTAATGCAGATTATGTTTTATTTTAAACATGACATATATAATGTAAGCAAAAATGAACAAGTCAAGTGCGTCAACTGGGCTACAACGCCCCAAAATTGTCCCATATCAACTTCCCACGTACCAATAACTATTCTAGTGACTCTTTACCCAACCGGCCACATATCGGATTTTGAAACACAGGACACAAGCAATAGAGAATATTCATAACACAAACACACAAACTTCCCACTTTTTCAAAAATATGATTTATGGCATTAGTAGAAAAATGAAGGGATATGATCATGTGAACTTTTGTCAGCCATCTCGCTAATAGCCTACAAATATCAAACCCCATCCAATTAATATATTAAATTCTTTTCAACTCCTTTCATGTGCATACATGTACCTATCCCCTACCCCCTTCCATCTATTTAGTTATTTTCCATATGTAAATATCCTTAAGAACCCATAAAAATTAGGGTTGAAGGTATGACCTAATTTTCGCCGATTGCGCAAGGAATGCATGGAGGATCTTTCGCCTGATCTTTAGGAGTGATATTTTCCAAACATTGATCGTGAAATGTATGTCCACAAGGAAGAACCGCAACTGGTGGTGGTGCAGCAGGTTGAAATACGGCACCTTCTGACGTTAAAGCAAGGTCCCTCTTGCATAGAAGACACTTGTATCCAGTCATTTTAGGAGTTGCATCAGGATCTGTTTGTATAATAGAAATCATTACCATGATGATAGTATGTTAAAAAAAAAATTTGATTAAATCAATCAGTAGCCACTAATGGTAATAGATAATCATCAAAGCAAAGGTCACCTACTCACCTTAAGAGTTGAACTACTTGAACATTTTATAAGAAGATATGTTTCAAGAATAGAGATTGGGCAATTTATATTGAATGGAATATACTCGCACACATTTTTCCTAATAGGAAATAAAGTCACAACCTATGGTTGGTCGGGCATCTTCTGTACCACTAGGCCAAAAGCCTGTTGGTAAAGTAAGTTTGAACTTGGAGAGAATTTATTAAGGACAGACTTCTTGTAATTTGCCAAGCAAAACACTATACAGGGGTAACATAGGAATCTATGTAGTTAACCTGACAGAGTCGTCAACAAAGCTAGTACATAGATAGTACAAACGCATGAGCTTATGCCATATGAAGAAGTTAACACCAGATTGATGATAAAGAAAAACAAACAAGGACATTAATAGAGGGGACAGTCAAGCAACCACCACAGAGCAGTAGTCTGAAGGTGCCAAGTTCCTTGGTGGAAGGAAGATAAAAATTATGTCACAGGCCTGTATCAATATTTCAGTCTAGTTTCTAAATTTTGAGACTCACCATTGTTGCTGTTGATGTAAACTATGTCCCTAATGTGATTATAAACCTTAAATCGAAATCAATAAGAGCTGTGGATGTAGATCATTCACTTTTGATCAAACCATGTACATTCTTGTGTTTTCAAAGTTTCTGTACTTGTTTTAAATTTCCCTGGCCATTATTCATGTGTGCTATCCATACATACTTTTGTAATTTCCAAACATCACTTATGAAATAGGTTTAAAAGAAAAGAATTGGCTGACGGGAAACACTACTTGGTTATAACTTATAAGTAGTCCAAAACTATTATTAATGCATACAAAGATCCTATATCGCCTTATTCAAAAATTTAGATTAACAATAAAAAATATATAGTTTTGTAATAATAGCTATAGCATTACTTCGTTATAAAAGAAAAAGGCCTAAAAAGTGTTTCCGACTCATCCCCATCTGGCCTGGTCAGTTTGAGTTTGTACTTAAAATGAGCCATTTCAACTTTCAACCCCATCATGCCACCCTCTAGATATGGTGTAATTTTGGATATGACCAGATCTATTGTGTAACTAGGTAATAAGAATTGGGAATAAATATCGTAGGATTGTAGAATCTCTTCCATTGTATTCTAGATGGTTCATGGATCCTCAAGATTCTTGAGAATAATGTGGCAGGAACAAAATAATCTTTTGTTGCTCAAATGAAAGATGTCTCTATTGTTTGCAACATTCAAGTGTGAGAACCCATATATCCAGGATAACAAACAATAACGATTAAACTATAGCTAGTGTTTTCTATTACTATTTAATATCCAAAACCTTATGTCTAGTGTTTGTGTTTTCCTTGAACATAACTTGGTTCAAAGAAGTCTCAAGGTAAGGCCAACTATTATCATAGAAAATATAAGCTTGTGATGATTCATGATTATAATCAAATCAAGCTAATTGGATCATGTCACATTCCAAGATGCATGCTAACATCAAAGTCATGAATGCATTTGTCCATCTTCTGCTCAATTTTACTATCCTTGACAACTTAAACAGAAGTTTGAGGGAAATATGAACACTAGCAATAAAGTTGTCAGGAAACACACTCAAAAGACATGTGCTCAAG
The DNA here is from genome assembly GCF_010389155.1 of Erigeron canadensis. Lineage (NCBI taxonomy): Eukaryota > Viridiplantae > Streptophyta > Magnoliopsida > Asterales > Asteraceae > Erigeron > Erigeron canadensis. The sequence continues at coordinate 3,546,416 of NC_057767.1, read as the reverse complement.
ACTCTTGCATACGTTCAAGCTCAAACTGACACAGGGAGGTCAATCTTGAAGAGACCCCATATTGTGCAAGGGTACACGTACACCAGGGGTGAATCATGGGATGCTAAGGACATCAATAACTTCTTAAAAAAATGTAGAGCTACTTCAAGTCATTTAACTTGGAAGCGAAAGTAAGCATATACAGCTACTCTAAACTTAACTAACACTCTTTCAATTTGGATGGTACAGGAAGCATACTGAGGTGCAAATATGCATTGTCCCATCAAAACTATGATCGTTCATAAAAAGACTCATGAAGAAATTCTACAAAGAAAGTTATTTATGAAGTTTTATGTTTTAGCATCCATGTGTTTAAAAGAATAAACTACAGAGTGTGTTCTAAGCTTGTTTTGTGTTCTCCATTGCTTAAATCTTTTAATATATGCCTCCTATCAAAAAAGATTTGAACTTGGGAGCATATAAACAAATTTTTGTAAAATACAATAGAAATAAAAGATAATATGCATTAACAAAGAGACCTGTATAAACAATAAGAGTGGTGCTGGGCTTAGGTATCCTCATTAGTCATAACCCATCTAATGATGCAAAGACCATATGCAATAAATATATGACCAAATTATGTGACCTCACTCTTCTAGACTACTCTGTAGGAAAAGTAGGCTTAAACTAGTACCCTAGAGAGGATATGAACGGTGTCAAAAGGTATTAAGCTTACTATTGTATATATGTGTGTTCTTAGCAGCTATCCAAAAGCAAACTTAAATGAGAATATACAAGAGAAGCTCGTAATCAAGACTACAGTTGTAACATCATCATAATTACCATCAATAAAGAAATCATATAGAAGGAAACTTCAAGGGTGAGACAAGTTTAAAAGTGAGAGACGATAGTGTACCTGTCCATTTAACATGAGAAACAGCAGGAGCAGTTGCTACAGGAACACGAGGTCTAAAATGTGGTGGTATAGAAGGATGCATACGAGGAGCAACACGACCTGCTACAGAACCAGCAGGTTGTGTCTGTGATGCACCTGGCATAAAACGATGAACATGAGCAGTTGTTACCGGATTAGTACGAACTGTGGAGGATGGATTGAGCATAGATTGATGAATGGGTCGCACAGTCATGGATTGCTTTGGCACAGAATGATGAATGGTTGGATGTCGTATTCTCTGACGCTGAACCCAATCGGAAGCTTGATGGGGTACAGCTGCAGTTCTCTTCAGATGTGGCCTAACAGTTGAAGCTGGACACATAGAAGTGAAAGGAGAGTAAGGTAGCTATAATTACAATCTTATGTTTCTCAGGGAAACTTGTAAAAGTTATATACTTTCAGGTTCTTGTTTTATCAAACTGCACACACACACACACAGAGAAATTCAAATACCATTGGCTAGAGCTGCTCCTCGAGGATCCATAGGAAGCTGAGTCATTGCAACTTGAGATTGACCTACATAGAACACAAAAAATAAGTATCAAATATGTAATATCACCAGAAGGCTATATCTGGTTATATCCACCCAGTTACTCATAAATGGGTTGAATTAGCGATTGTGTATATCTCTAAAGGGTCAAATGGATAAAAATGAAAATACAAATCATTAGCTAAAAATGAAAACTCAATGTATATTTTGGTTTACTTCAATAAAAGAAAATTGAAATAATAACATTATAACATTTGTTAATCAATATCTGTAAAAATAATACCCATCTGAACGTGTACAGAAGTAACCATTAACCAACCAGACCAACCCACCCATTTTTTTCATCCCTAACATAGCCCTTGAGAGCCTAGGGTTTATTACCATGAGCAATAAATGGCTGTTGATAATTCAACGAGAAATTAATGGGTGCTCCATCAACTCGACCTGTTTCCGAAAACAAAATCAATAAACTACAAAAATCACCCCCAATGATATTGACAAAAAGATCAAGTAGTTGTACCGGTAGAAGGTCGAACAACATGTTCCGGCAGGCAAATGGATCCTTTGTCTGGATATTCACATATCTGACCTGAATATACAAAACATAATTACTTGCCACTGGCACAAATAAGGCATACAGGATAGATCCATATGTAAGTAAAACTAAACTTTATTCAATTGATTATTAGGTGTGACTAAGTGACAAAAGTCATTTTTCTCAAATGCTAGATAAAAATAATTAAGACCCAACGCATGGTTTCATTTCAGATCATCACATCAGACAATAACCCTAACGATAATCTTGTTTCCACGAAAACCAAGCCACATATTGTTAAAGTATACAGACCTCAGTTAGCAATCATATATGAAGAACTGTACAAAATAGTCAGTGTTGGATACCTGTACTAGTTGCCTGCAAGCTTGTGCCCACAGAAGATAAATGTCTCTGAGCAGCTTGAAAGCTATTTTTCCCACTGAACTCAAACCCCAGACTTTGGGGTAATTGTTCGCCACTGGAGTTTAACCCACCGCCGAGCCAAGGAGCTGGTATCCTCTGAGTGACGTGTTGTGAGATATGTTGTCCTGCAAGAAAAAATAATAACGAGAACTTACTGCTTCAATATACAGAGTTCACATAGCAATGATGTATTTACAACTTGTAAACAATCGTTGATGTCATGATACCTGTACTAGTTGCCTGCAAGCTTGTTCCCACGGGAGAAAAATGTCTCCGAGCAGCTTGAGGGCTAATTCTCCCACTAAACTCAACTCCCAGCCTTTTGGGAAAAGGTTCATCAATGGAGGCTGGACCACTACCGACCCAAGATACTTGGGGGGCAGCTGTCCTCTGGGATAACAGAGGGGTAGGCATGGCATTTTGTGATATAAATTGTCCTGAAAAGGGGAGCGTAAAAAGCGTATTCTACAATAATAAGACAATCTAACGGTACTTACAATGAAGTACCACAGATGTTGTAATATGACAATATATCATACAATTATCTAGCTTACCTGCATTATTCAGCTGAGTAGAATTCATGGAACTTTCTGATGATAGGCTGTTGGTGGTTCTTGAACGAATATTTTGTGGCTGCTCGGAAAGCATACAAGAGGCCAACCATGAAGGCTTGACAAATTCTGGCTTAGAAAAACGATTCAAGTTGTGTTGACGGGAATTATAGGACCGAGTCAAATTCCCCTCAGGAGTTCCTGAATGCACAGCTTGATTACCTAAAAACGCTCTATAATCATTCAAATTAACAGAACTTATATTCCTGCCATGCTGCATAGCATTTTGTTGCATTTGTAAAATATGATGAGGGCTAGAACCCATCCCCCTATTTAGAGTACTATGTACTCCAACACCATTTTCACTTGATCTCATTCCATCCACATGAATAAATTGATTAGAGGAGCCATTATGGTTTCTCTGAAAACCCATAGAATCAGCGTCTAAAGGTTGACCAGTAACTTGACGAGCAAGAGCTATCTTTAACTCATTTGAACCCATCCCACTACTTAGAGTACTATGAACTCCAGTCTCATTGGTTGTTAACTTCATTTGATCCACATTGCTAAACTGATTAGAAATGCCACTAATGTTTCTTTGAAAACCCATAAAATCAGCATCTAAAGTTTGAGTTGCAAGATGACGAGCACGAGCATACTTTAACTCAGCTGAAGCTGCTTCTTTTAGTTTGTTGGATATCTTTTTGTTATCCGATTGAGCTCTAGAAATCGCTTCTACATCCCCACCAATTCCCAGGCTCAAAAAAGTACCCCCAACCTTCCCTTGAACCCCACATTGACTGCTATCAAAATTGACATTGGTTCGAGTATGTGCAGCAATCTCTGTAGGCTGAAATCTAAAAGATGAACTACTAAAATCTCTAACTACTTGTGCTCTATTAGAATTTCCAAAACTTGATTCTTCACCAAATGTGCTAATATAACCAGCAGACGTTGGTCTCTGCCCTTGGTCTATACATTGTTGACCCCACCCCATATTCCATTCAGGTAATAATGAAACTCCTTGGATATCCATATTTGCGGTATTTGGACTCGGGTTAATTTTGGGATTCTCAAAGCTATTAGGGTTTGTTATTCCAATACTTTCGGGTATCCCTTGGGGAACAGACTGATGAATATCCTCCCAATCGGGAATTGAGAGCAACATATCGTCAGTAATTTTTAGAAAATCAAAATCGTCTCCGTCAAAATTTCCATCACCAAAATTCATACCACTAGCCGCCTGTACATTCGTATCAATGCTGTTCGGAAAATCATCAACTTCTTCGATTTTTATATTCGCATAAGCAGGTCCCTTCCCCTTTTCATTTGTTCTGCTACTCCCCAACATCAGATTATTACTCTGCCAATAACCCTTACAAAAATTAATCACCAAATAATCAATATGCATACATAACAAAATAATGCAAAAATTTTAATCAAAAGAGACATAGACATCAAATTCACAAACTGTGAACCCTAAAATTATCTTTAATTACTAAAACAACGCATATACTATGAAAACATAAATACACACATATTTATCTCTCAAATAATCAATATACACACACATATAATCCATCACCAAAGAAATAATTGATACAAAAAATATAATCAAATTAGATTAAAAAACAAGTAAAAAAGTCACCAAAAACCCCTAAAATCATATTTAAAAATAAAAACCCTCATGAAAATGCATAAAGTATGAAAATTAAACACCAACCAAGTCACATGATAATGATGAATGTAAACAAAATTACAGTTACAGTTTAACTTAATAATGACGAAAACCTAAATTTTATATTAAAAAAAAAATTCTTACCAATAAATAAAATATCATTCAACTGATACTCCCTAACATGTATATGATTTCAACTAGTAAAACAAAATTATAGAATTTACAATTAAATAATTAGTAATATTAAAATATATCGATACGGAAATACGTACATATACATATAGATACAGAGATATGTATCTATCTATACACATAATCAGCAATCGGAACAGCAAATATAACTAATTTCAACTTCAAAAAAATTACAAAAATTCACAATTAATCAGGAATATTGAAATATACAGATACATAATGAGCAATCGGAACAACAAATATAACTAATTTCCTTAATTTTTACCTTTTTATTTATATAATTAATTCACTGAATTTACCTTTTTATTAAGAACACTAAAAATTTACAGATAATGAGATAAATAAGCACATATATATATATATACATATTAATATAGATAAAAAGATAGATAGATACAATATTATGTATGAATAATATAATAATCAGCAATCGGAACAGCAGAGATAGGTAATTTGACGAATTAAATGGAAAAAAATTTACAATTTAATTCAATCGGGAATATTGATATTATGTAATGGAAGATATTTGATACAGAATATATATTGTAGGTATGTGTATATATTATAGATAGATAAATACAGAAATATGTATGTATATATATATATAAAATTATAATTTGATTAATAGTAGAGTGAAAGAAGTGGTGTTGTTACATACTTGTTTCTATGGAGTGATGAGAGAGAGAGAGAATTAAGAATTTGTTTTTGATGATCGGGAAAAAGAGAGAGAGAAAGAGAGAGGTGCTTTTTTGGCGCTTATAGGGCTGGGAATGAGAGTGTTTTAAAGGGTTCGGTCTCGGGCCCACTAATTGGGGTGACGTCAGAGAACACGTGGATTGATTACCGGCCCTGTTGCTGACGTGTCATGGGTTTCGGAGACCATTAGCTTGTGACCAGGCGGTAGTAGTAGGAGTAGTGTGGATGTGGAGAAAGCAGATAGATTTATCAGATTTTTTTTATTAAGTTGTCTATGACAAATTACATTGTTGACGAGTTATCGCCTTATCGGTCTATTGAAATATTCATTCACCTTCTTTATTCGAGTACAGACTCATGGAACAAAAAAAACATATATGTATATATATATATAAATACTAAAACGATAAAAATCCTAGCTTTTTAAAACTCTCTTTAATTTAAACTATTTTTAAAATTTGACACATAGAATAAAATCATATGTGTCTATCTCTATAATTTTTCACAATATTTATTTATTTATGCAATAAAATATGTAGAAAATAAAATTATGAAATTAATAAAATTGATTTTGTTTCCTAAAAACCAACATTAGTTTCATATATAGATTACATAATTATGTCGACACATCACATCATTGTCATATTTTTTTTAAAAGTTGGTTTTTGATTTCATCTTCAAATTCTTTTCGACTTTAATATGAAAAGTAATTGGGTTGTTCAATTTTATATGCTTTATATATCATTATATTTCTCAAAAAATTTATATGCTTTAATGTATTATTATATATTAGTTTGTGTTCATTTTTATTCTTTTTACGTAGGTTATTTTAAATAGCCGTACATCGTGCGGGTAAAAAACCTAGTATATATATATATATATATATATCAAAAGTAAGAAATAACCTCTCGTTCTGATATAAAAGTTTGAACCCATAACCATTTTCGCCTGATTACTTAAATTTTGGATACGTGTGAAGGTTGATGGACTTTTAAAAAACCAAATGAAAGTATGAAACAAAGAAAATGACATATGGTCAAAGTTATCAATTGGTAACTAAACTCCGTTTAACTTAATAAAATACATAATTATAATATTCTTACGTAATTGGATACATAATTAACTTACGACATTGGCAATGTAAACCTCAAAAAAATTATAATATTCTTACGTAAATAATTCATATTATAACTCTTTTTATAAACTTAAACTCTAATGTTTAATATGAGTGAATACTTCAAAATTTTATAAATAAATGTCACATTGTATATACATAGGGTTGTTTAGGTTGAGATAACTATGTTAGAGTGTCGGTTTAAAATTTTTGAAAGACTTAAACGGGGTTGATATTTGAAGCTAGTTCACTAAACATACTCCGTATATATTGAAGTAAGGGTTGGTTTAGGTTGAGATAACTTGCGCAAGTGCAGGCTTAAATTTTTGAAAGATTAAACCGGGATTAATATTTTGGACTAGTTCATTAAACATATATAGAAGTAAAAAAATGGAGAAAAAAAAAGGCAACTTGCTTATGTTGTTGAACTCCTAGTAATAAAAAAAAATGTAGATGTTGATGCGAATACCAATAAGGGTACTAATGCAATAAAACATTATATAATAGTATCTAGTCTAAAAGTTAAATACAAAGTCAATTGGAAAAAAAATGTTGATACCCTGAATTTTTGAGGCCCAAAAACGATCACTTAGTCCATTTTATCAGTTGGGCTGCCCTAATGTTAGACGGGTAGATAAAGAAATTTTCAATTAATATGTTGTTATTATGTATGGTAAAAATGAATAATTTTTTTTTTTTCAAATAAAATTTATGTTTTTTTTTCCAAACATTTGGTCGGGATACATATAATGGTGAAATATTTTACGTATCATAGATAACGAGATGTTAACCATGTATTGTTACAAGTATTAAGAGGAAAAAATCATAAGACTTGTCATCTTTAAGGATTAAACTCAAAACCTTGAATAAAACTGAGGGTTTACGACCATGATTCACCGGTGGATCTAGTGTAGTAGTAGGTAGTTATTTTTGAAAAATATTTAGAGCTTCTATACAAGTATTTTTAGGACCTACGTAATTTTCCTTTTGAGGACCTACCTTATGTGCTAAATGAATATGGACTGAGCTTTTTTATAAACAAAGTAGCTTCTAATTTAACCATTAAACTAGTTGTTGAAGAACAAAGCAAGCTTCAAGCTTTAATGGAGGTTTTGGGTTAAATCTTGATGAAAGATATGACACAGCTACAGAGGAGAAAGAAATAAAAAAGAAATTTGCGAGTCAGGATTTTCTTTGATTATATTTTCTTTAAGTCCCTTTAAGTTTAACTAAATGTTCATTATAACCCCATTCTCTTTATCATACACTTTTTCAACCATACTTTTTTGATCGAGAGAAAAGAAATATTTATAATAGGATTTCACAAGAAAATGTTTTATGACTTTCGACTATTTATATAATAATAATAATGTATGTGACTCTTTTTATGTAAACTATATAGAAATTTTCAAGATTTAAATATCTTTAAAAAATAAAATAAAAAGCATTTAAATTTGAGTAACAAAAACTCATAATACATGCTATCGAATATTGATGGTGTTAGTATCAGCCAACCCGACCCGATCAACCAATACAAATTTTTTCGATTTAAATAAGCTGAGAATCAAGACCTACCTAATTTGATATCCTAGATTCGCCACTGTCATGATTGACAAATAAATATTATGTTACTAAAAGTTTTCTTCACCGAAGAAAAAACTTTCATTGAGAAAGTTCAATAAAAAATTTTATTCAGTCTCTCAGTCTCTATCTAATAAACAAGAACCTATGTACTGAACTACCCCGTAGTTGTGGAGTAAGGTGAATATATAGAATGAGTTATACTTTTCAAAAAAATGTACTGAACTACTGAAGTGCCCAAGAAACTCCACATGGAGGGCCGAACATTTCACTCTCACAAGAATCAGAAACTGGGCCTACCATTGGGCCTGCTACTATCTCTCTAAATCCACTTATTCCATTAAAACGAATTGACATAGTGAGCCTGCCAATCTGCTAATGCATTGCCCAAAGCATTTTGTTGCCACATAAAATAAGAAGGATTTGATTGATAAATCTAGAGAGAATATGAATTATGTTGTAATCTCATTTCTAAATAATTATCAGGTTCCGTAAGTTGCTGGTAACTTTGGTCTAAAACTTTAAACCTAACAATCTTATATAACTTTAGGATTGGTTTATAGATTTTCTAAACCCACCAAAAGGGAAGGTTTTAAGTAAGGATTATTATTTGTGAATGCAACTAACTATGACCAAATGTCTATGTTATGTAAGGATCTCGTAAATTGTCTATGCAATGTAATCAACCTACAAAATATGTATAAGTAATGTAAGTTACCGGCTAAACAGGTCATAATGCTTACGTGCCACTGCTGAATCACCCATTTAATCAAACATTACTGCTGACTTGGAAAAAATTACTTATGTGACCCTGCTGACTCATCTTCGTTGGCGGCATTCACATATCCGATGAGATTTTTAGGATCTTCGACAAAGCCAACAACAAAATAGATCGAACTGAAAATGAGAAACAATAGTTCCATACGTTGGCAACCTTATCTATTTTTGGATCTGAAATCATTTTCATCATACAATTTGATTTGTTGGCTAGAAGTGTTAGTAGGATCGCATGAAGTTGAAACAAGCAAACAACGACCTTTTATTGTTTTCCGGGGAGTTAAACCACATCGCACCATCTCACCACCGGCCTCCTAAAACCCATCGGCCACCACCATCGCAATTTCTGGTGAACTCAACTTTCGGCAGTCGGTCGCCAGAGAACAAGTTTTTTGGTGGTGGAAATGATGGTACATATATTTGTATCTATTCCGTTATAGAAAATAATTTGTTACAAATAAGTGAGTCAACACTCTATGTAAGATTATATGAATAAGAGATAGCCATGTTTAATTTTCAAAATTAATAAAAATTAAATGGTACCAACCTTTTTAGCAAGTCACCCATTATATTTTTTCAGACAATTTTAGTAGTTAATTACATAAAATAAGTATTTTACAAGATCGTTACATGACATAGACATTTTGCTATAATTAGTTACACTCAGAGGTCATAATCCCCCTTAAGTATAGCAAATAGCATAATATGGTGGATTAATTTCCACTTTTAAAAACAAGCCTATATATCAAACAATTAATTGGTAATCAAACCTCTTTTTCTTTCTTTTTTTATTTTTAAATTCCCATACCAACAACCAAACAACCCTAAATGTACATGGGTCAAGTATGGTTTCATGTAACACCCGTCATTTAAAAACTTGGATTTTCAAAAACTTTGTCAAACGGCGTTTAAAATGAGCGGAAATGATCACTTCTAAAATCTGTCTCATCCGTAACTGATGGTACCTTTAAAATTGGTGTTACCACTAGCATCATCGAAACGATAAAAGTAAATCCAAGTATTGGCACCAACATGAATGCCCATTATTACAAATCTGAAACATAATCCAAAATAGCCGAAAACATAAGGCTAAAAGAAAGTCTAAGCAATTAATGTCTTTGCTAAGCTTCTTTATTCTTTCTACCCAAGTCTCACCAAGCTAATCTTCACTTAGCTCAAACTTGATTATCCTGAAGGCACAACATTTTCAAAGATCAAGTCTTAGCTATTAAATTAGCTAAGTAAGATAACATGAAGTTGAAAACATTTGCCAATTAAATATATTAGCATAATCTGCATTTTATGTTAATATCACATATATACATAAACAACATATCATACACTTTAAGTTCATCATATCCTAAAATGTGCCTACACTTTCTTTCTTTATTTCTTTGCTAAGACATAGGCTAAGTGACTTATACCACTTACATAGGAATGTAGGGTTGTGTGTAGGCGGTCATAGACCATACATGGAGTCCTCACACCCGACATGATGGGTAAACCATAAGGTGATCCATCGGCGTCGTTAAGGAAAGACAAAGTCATTTCCAACTGAATAAACAATTTATGCCTTTATGCAATGGTGGTTAGTTACTCTACCCGGAATACTCAAACGTAACTATGCCACGAGGGGTATCATGATTCCCAAACCACGTGACCACGTACGCACCAGCCCCGAGGAGCTAGCACAAGTTAAGCTTAACACAAAACTTTACATATTGCTCGAGACTTTAATCTTCATATTAGTTTAGGTTACACTTTCACCTAAGCTAATCACATATCATCTTTTACTTTAGGGCCCTTAACGTGCACGTGACATGGCAATCCTAATCATAAGTCTAGTGATTAGGTGTTCAAGCCACACATACAACATATAACATAATCAACGCATCTTTCATAACCATATAACATATGCATAACAACAATATTTCATATCATTTATACTTACCTCACACCTTGCAACCTGCATCAATATGTAATTCATCATAAATGGTAAGTACATTATCCCTTTGTAACCTCCCAATCTCCCATAGTCACCCATAAACATAAAACGTGCATACATATTCAATTGGAAGGTTTAACTTATGAAAACGTGTTTTGTTGTACCATCAGGTGATGAAAGATGTTATCTTACCTCGGTACAGCTTACCAACCAGTTATACGAATCTTACAGTGCTTGCTAAGTGCTCCCGACTACCTAGAATTAACATAGGTTCGATTTATGAGTATAACGAGACTAAATTGACCTACAGTCTAAATACGTGTCGCATACCCTTTAATTACCATCATTCCAAATAATAGTCTCTTTTTTACTATTACCCCAGGAATTAGTCTCCTTTAGTCTATTCTCAACTTTTTTTCTATTTTTAGACTATTACCCTAGGAATTAGTCTCCTTTTTGACTATTACCCCAGAAATTAGTCTCCTTTTTGACTATTACCCCAGAAACGGGTTTTACACCATAAAAGACTCTTTTAATACCTAATTGATGATTTGGCCTCATCAATTGCCCCTTGAACGAATTATTAACAAAAAGGATCGTTAGGTCACATTAAACAACCAATCCTAAAATCTAAACTCAATGAATTAACCACAGATGATTATCAACAACCCCATACATTCTTCAAACCTTAAGACCTGAATTAAATCCATAAAATTGATTCTTATGATCACAATTCAAAGGGAAATCATCTATATTACCTGCACTTGACGTAGGGGACTCAAGATTTAAACAATCATTGATCAAAACGGCACGAAACGATTGAATCTTTGCTTGGAGAGGGGAGGAGATCGGCTAGGGCTTTTCTCACACACACGTCTAATCTGATTTTGTGATAATTAGGGTTACCTAATTACACTTAAAACCCTGTCCATTAACTCTTAAAGTTACACTTAGGACCCCTCATCTTCATAACTTACTTTCTTAGCTTAAATCTTCCACCGGGAGTCTTAACATTCTAACAAGCACTTAACTACTTGACTTTACTTCAGTTACTTTCGTTAATCATCACATTAATCATATCATAATAAACACATAAGCATTTATTCACATATTCCCATATAGGGCACATACACATAACAGACTGATAATGCTCAAATTATACATATTTATTTGAGCGTTTTCGTGCTATTTAACGTATAAAATATGACCCATTTGAATGTAAATTAATGTATTTTAGCTACTTATAATTTGCATATGTGTTTTTGTAGGTTGCATTGAAAATTGATGAAAAATGCACAAAAAAAAAGAATAAAAATGTCGTTGCACTGTTTTTGCCATAATTTATTCATTCGGACTCCGATCGAGACGATTCAACTTTCTACGGATTCAGAAGATTATTATCTACAAGTTTCATGTTGATCATTTTCAATGAATTAGCCACCATAATCACGTTTTGGAAGATTTAAGCACGAAAATAAAACATGAAAGCGACATTAATCACCTCGGCCCATTCAATTAATATTTGCAAGATTGAATTGAAACTTCACATTTCAATAAGCACGTTTCGGATACTATTTGGTGCAGAACCTTGCTATTCACTACTGTATACCTATACTTTTGTCAGATGAATTCATGGCATACATTTGAAGATTTAGACTATAAATAAGGCTTGCATGCAGATGTTCAAGGTGTGCTCAGGAGAAGGTTCTCCACACCATTACATTTAGTATATCTTGAGCACAACTTTTTCACTAAAAACAATTGTACTTTTGTTCGTTAGTATTCGTTTGTAAAATCAAATTGTTTACGTTAAACTCTTAAGTTATTCTCAAATTCAAGTTTAGTTCATTCGGTTAATAATTGTGGGAAGATTTTTCGTTAAAGTTACTTGTAGAAGTAATAGTAAATTCGGTTTCGATAAAAATTAGTGTGCAAAAAGTCTCATCAATTTAGTTAAGATTCACGAAGATTTAGTTTTAGTTGTTGGAATTACTTTCAAATTAATTGGGTAGATCACAAAGGTTACGTGGAGAAGCCGTTGGGATCTCATTTTGAGTAGAAGTTAATTGTCCGTAATTTACCATTTCAAGGTTAGAATCTCATTTTAACTTATTAGTTTACCAATCGGATAGTGACAGTCTGATTGTAAACTGGGGGTTGAATGGTTACAAAAATCAAACAAACTCTTTTCGACAAAAATAGTTAAAAAGATCAATTGTAGTTTTCAGTCATTTAAAATCTTTCAAAAAGATCAATTGTAGTTTGTTAAGCAACGTGACAACTCGGTCACAACCCCCCAATTTTACACTTTCTTTTTTTAGACTAAATTTAATATCGTTATTAACTACTAAACTAATTCCTTTGGACGATCCTGGACTTACTACTAGTTATACTATACGCGACAGGGTACACTGCCCGTGTGTGTAATATAATTATTAGTACATCCTTGTTTTATAAATTTAAAACTTGGGTGATTTTTACGAGCAAAACGATTTAATAAAATATGCACTAAAATTCACGCATCACGGACCTAACGTTAATTAACAGAAAGTCAAATAGTCAAATATAAAACGTTTAGGATGTTACATTTCAGTTATATGGGTTTTCATCAAAAACCGTCTCCAGACCCAAACCTACAAACACAGACCCCACACCAAAACCATGCTACACGCGGCCCGAGATCTATATACCCGGATTAGAACCTAGCCTAAAAGTCAGATTCCCGGTTTCCCCATCAAGGCGAGACTTTATCATTACTAACAAGTAACAACTAATATAGGTCTAGAGTTGCGATGACTTTCAATCAAGTCTTGGTTCGGTATCATCCAGGACCTGACCCACACCTGACATGTTGCAATCCGAAATAATATGTTATGACGGACCCTAGATTCCCAGTGAGCAACACAATTATCAACTACCCACGTATCAATTAATTTGAGTGACAAATCTGTTGTTTACATGCATTTTGAGTGGTAATTTACCCTTTTAAAAAATAAAAGAAATTTCCCTTTTACATACATTTTCAGCGACAAATTTGCCCTTTTTAACCTAAGTTATAAATTGTTATGGTTCACTTTTCATAGTAGTGACTTATAATTAAACAATATATTTTAAAACATTTTAAAAAAAAGATGGTTTCGGTCTTGATTAATTTTGTTCTAAGTCTTTTTCACGTTTAAAGTTCAAATGATTTTTGAGTTTATAAGAATATTGACATTTGTTAAAAAAAAAAAAACCTTATGATTTCGGTATTTGATTAATCGTTTGTTTTCGAGATATATGATTCCGTGTGAAACTGCATCAATTAGGATTAATATAAATAGAGATTTTGGTTAATGTAAAATTCAATTGATTATCGAGTTTATAAAGAAATTGACATTTGTCAAGAAAACTTTATAGTTTCAGTTTTTGATTATTCATTTGCTATTGAACCATTTGATTGCATACGAAAATGCATCGATGGAGGCGATTGTAATCTTGTGTATGCTCAAAGTGAGGATGAATCTACAAGAATGTATGCATAAGTATTTATATATGGAAAGTGATATTACTATAACAAATTTTATCAATCTACAACAAATCATGCATAATACAGTATGCAATAAACTAAAGAATCAATTCATAACGTTTTTCTAACACCCCGCGTGTTTTGACCTTTTGCAATTAGCTAGTTTTCAGTTTTCACCGTGGATTCGTGGAACGTTTCTACTTGACTTTTGTCTATATAGAATTTTCATGTCACTTTTTACGTATCATGTATTAAATACTTAAATAGCATTAAGAAATATGTTTAATTGACTTTATATAAACTGTATATACTACTGATCATTTGATGATTTGAAGAAACTAACAATTCACCAACTATCTCAACCAATTAGACCCCGTTGACTGCATGTTAGTATTCTGGAAATCAAGCAAGCATGATTTGGAAGCCAGCTAATCGACTATGTTTAAGTCAATAAATACTCATCTGTACTTTCTGTACGTGTGAACTCAAATATTCAATCACGCGCGTTTGTTAAAATTGTTTTAACTTGATGTTGTTTTTTTTTAAAAAAAGTATTATTTAGTTTAGGTAAAAGTTTTGAATTAGTATTTAAATTAAGGGGAAAAGAATATGAGGCTGTTAGTCACCTAATATAAGTTGGGTAAAAAACTCTTCACATACCTTTTTTTAAACCATAAAAATCATGAGAGGCCAAACATTTATTCGAAATATTAAAATATTGGTATGTGAAGGGTTTTTCACCCACGTTAGGTGCATAACAACCCCATATTAACTTTTCTCTTAAAATTATACTGATCAATTTTTTTTTTCTTTTTCTATTCTAAGTTTTTTCTCTGAGATATAGGCATATAGCCACTATAATTGCAAATGCACATTATCCCTTAACTGACACGTATATATTTACTTTAACATAAATGAATTACGAGTATATATTTGAGGCACGATCATTATTTTGATGTCGTGTTTTCGATAGTTGGTCAAGTTGGGTAAATCTTGACCCTTGATTTAAAATTAAGGGTTAAGATTGAAGGATCATCTTTTAATCATAGCCTTTAATTTTAAATTAAGGGTCAAAATTGATCTAATTTGACCCATTAAGTTACTTGTAACTTGAGAGAATCTCTTCCCCCTTATTATGCATGTCTTGATCATTTAAAATGGATAGAGTTCTTTTAAAGTTGCTTAAACTTCTTTTAAAGTTGCTTCAACTTTATATGTAAATTCGGAGCAATTTGAACCATTAGATTAAAATCAATGGTTGAGATTATAAATTCAAGTTTAAATCTTAATATTTGATTTTTAATCCAATGATTCAAGTTGTTTTAACTTACTTATAAAGTTGAAACAACTTTAAAAATTTTTTTATCCATTTAATATATTATTTTTAAGAAAGTTCTTACTACCAATAATTCATTATTATTCTAGTAATTTATATTTATATTCCTTCATAAAAATTTATGTTTTTTTTTTGAAAATGTTGAGTTTTTTCTATTTTTGATTTTACCCTTTTTGTCTTTTAATTGTCAGCCTTATCTATTTCATTTCACTCTCGTTTAAATATATTTGTGTCTTATTTACGGCATACATAATTTTTAAGATATCTTAACTACTCTTTACATCAATTAACTATACTGCTTGATAACACTACCATCACCAACAGTCGCCATCACCATCATACCGTCGATATTTACACATAACCAAATAATTTATATATAACCAAATGACATCGATCATTTTCTTCTAGTATACTAAATAACATTAAAAAGTATATTTAATTGACTTTACATATATGATGTACTACTGATCATTTAAAAAATCGAATAATTCACCAACTATCTGTCTATCTCAGCGAGTTAGACCCCGTTGACTG
This sequence comes from Erigeron canadensis, assembly GCF_010389155.1. Taxonomy (NCBI): domain Eukaryota; kingdom Viridiplantae; phylum Streptophyta; class Magnoliopsida; order Asterales; family Asteraceae; genus Erigeron; species Erigeron canadensis. Next base: position 3,530,122 of record NC_057767.1, on the reverse strand, counting down.
GGAGTAGTATTCTTCAAGTCAAGGGCATGCATGATTTGGCATTTTGGTGGCTAGTTAATTGTCTAAGTTTAAATTAATAAAATATGTATATATTCATCTATAGGTGTGAATTTGACGATTATAAGCTGTCCAAAACTTTCAACACGAACTTTTGAAAAGACTGAATCTTGAAAGTTATATATGATGTATAAATGTTAACCAATGATGCAAAAATACGAAAGAAAGGAAAAAGTAAAACATCAAAATTGAACATGAATTATATTTATACAACATGAACAGGGGTAATACCTTTATACCCAAAAGAAAAACATGAATTATATCGAGTAAGATGATCGGTTTACTAGAAAGAACCAAATATATATTCATTTGATTAAACCCCCAACTTATTGACGCTAATATGTCTTGGCAATAAATTCATTAATTAATCATTTTGTCACAAAAACAACCGTACCTTATCTAGTTGACTAGTTGAGCAATACCATATACTTCAAGGCTAATTGTAGAATATGAATTGTCTTAGAATGCATTAACTTTTGAGGGCTCTCTTTATCCTTATTATTTTTTTCTCTCGTCATCGTATTTATAATATACTAAAACTTATGTGAATGTACAAATGTTTTATGCGTAAAATGTTCAAGATCTTATAACACAAAATATTTTTTACCATTCTTTCATTTTAACCCCTTAAACTTTATATCTTTTAACTTTTGTCCCACATTGAAGTTTTCGTTTGTATTTTCTTGATACTAAATTTTGGATTATCATATTTTTATTAAACAACTTTCACACAGTACGATTTTACATTAATTTTCATCCGTCTTTTTATATATCTAATGTTTTTAATATATTCCTAAAAGCCTATGTATATGTTTTTTTTAATATATTACTAAAAACTAATAACTTTTTTCAACTTTACATTTTAACCCCTTAAAGTTTTTATTTTTTCACTTTTGTTCCACATCAAAGTTTTCGTTTGTATTTTCTTGACACTTAACTTTTGAGTTTTTATGTTTTCATCAAATAACTTTCACACAGTATAGTTTTACTTTTAATTTTCATCCGCCTTTTTATATATCTAATGTTTTTAATATATTCCTAAAAGCCTATGTAAGTGTACAAGTTTTTTATGCATGAAATATACAAGTTTCTATAGCACATAATAATTTTTACCAGTTTTCAATTTAACCCCCTAAAGTTTCTATATTTTCACTTTGTCCCAAATCAAAATTTCATTTTTATTTTATTGACACTTAACTTTTTGGCTCTTATGTTTTACCAAGAAAACTTTCACACAATTATGGTTTTACTTTTAACTTTTATCCGTTTTTTTTATATATCTAACGTTTTTAATATATAATAAGTTTTTATCATCTTTACGTCTTATGTTCATGTAATATTTACCAATTTTCATTTCTCCCTAAGGTTTCTATCTTTTAACTTTTGTCCCACGTCAAAGTTTTCGTTTCATTTTCTGGACACTTAACTTTGGGTTCTCATGTTTTTATCAAACAACTTTTACACAGTTACGGTTCTACCTTTAAACATTTGATTTTTTATATTTTCATGTCTTTTCATATATAATAAATTCATGTAACATTTAAAACATTAATATAGTTATTGTTTATATTTTTATATATCTTATAATTAATTTTTTACATTTTTTTATTGTTATTGTTATATGTTTAGTTGTCTTGTATATTTTAAATTTCGGTTTAAATATTTGACATAAATCCGGGTCTAAAATATTGTCGTGTAAAAACGTATCCCACAGCAACGCGTGGGTTAAAAAACTAGTATATTCAACTACAGCAGTACCCACCATAACTTATGCTACCATTTCGTTTCATTTCACTTTCGATTCACTTTATTTTTAACTTAATTAAACACAAAAGTATATAAATTTAACAACATATTTTAAAAATAATAAATGAATAGAAACCCTATATATCAACGACGGCTTAATTATTAGATACAGGAACTAGCAGGTTACGACTTGACATAGGACTTACACCACCACTTCTTCATCTCTTTAGAAAAACGATCGAGGAGGTATTAGTTTTCTTCAGACGGTAGTTCCTCTTATTTCACAAAACCAAAGCGTAAAGCCAAAAAACAATAGGAAACCATCTTAATAAATTTCCCACACTGTAATACAGTACTGTTTTAGGCTTTTTTTTTTAGCACTTTTCCTAGCTCAATCATATAACTAAAGCGCCGTTGTTGATTTTCTTAAGACTCTCTATTCACCCCATTTTAGCAACCTTTTGGGATGCATGCTTCACATGATATCTCTTTAATTTCGAATAATACATGCCTTCTGTAATAATAGAACACTCACGTCGATCTTTTCCATGAAAGTGTCACTTAAATTAATATCCTAACCAACTTTCTTAATGCAAATTGAATATTTATTTACTAAAGTACTTAAAGCACATACTCTTTTTTTCGACCTTTTAGCCATATATATGTATTTACTAAAGTACTTAAAGCACATTTGTCTGTCGTGCAATATTACACGGGCCGGCACCGTCGTTGAGTGTAACAAAATGGTATTGTTATTACTATAAAAGTAGTGCAACAATTTTAAGATTGTCAATATGTAATTACTTCGGCTTATATGAAGAGTAATTTGCAATAATTGTTTATTACTCCAAACTTACATTTTACGTATCAGACGATAGGTATAAGTACATACTCTTTTTTTCTTTTTTCGGTTTTACTCTATTCGGGGACATTTAAATACTTTGACAAACTAATTAAGCAAGCCAATTACTTTACTACTTTACTATATGGATTATATCGATCTACTTTATTCTAGCACGACTATCTCTTTGACCAAAGAGTTACAAAAGCCATAAAATGTTACTAAAATCCAAATCAACTCCAAATGTTAAATAGCCTCATGACATATGAATTGAAATAGTAAGAGAAAGTTTGGCCTTTACCCGATGACGATCTATAAGTTTTCTCAGTGTCGGAGGGTGCATCATTTGGTCCCTTAAGGTTGTATCGACCGTCACAATTAGCATGGACTTGTGATGCTGTGATGGATGTTGATGGTTTTATTTTGGAGTTATCTTGACCAAAAGTTTTCTCAAAGTCAGAGGGTGCATCATTTGGTCCCTTAAGGTTGTATCGACCGTCACAATTAGCATGGACTTGTGATGCTGTGATGGATGTTGATGGTTTTATTTTGGAGTTATGTTGATCAAAAGTTTTCTCAAAGTCGGAGGGTGCATCATTTGGTCCCTTAAGGTTGTATCGACCATCACAATTAGCATGGACTCGTGATGTTGTGATGGATGTTGATGGTTTTATTTTGGAGTTATCTTGACCAAAAGTTTTCTCAACGTCGGAGGGTGCATCATTTGGTCCCTTAAGGTTGTATTGACCGTCACAATTAGCATGGACTCGTGATGCTATGATGGATGTTGATGGTTTTATTTTGGAGTTATCTTGACCAAAAGTTTTCTCAAAGTCGGAGGGTGCATCATTTGGTCCCTTAAGGTTGTATTGACCGTCACAATTAGCATGGACTTGTGATGCTGTGATGGATATTGATGGTTTTGTTTTGGAGTTATCTCGACCAAAAGTTTTCTCAACATCAGAGGGTGCATCATTTGGTCCCTTAAGGTTGTATGTAATATAATTAGTTTGGCCTTGTAGTAGTGTTATTGATGCCGATGGCTCTCTTTGTGGTGGTGTTTTCTCGGTTTTAGAGGGTGCATCATTTAGTCCCTTAAGGTCATTTGGTCCCTTAAGATTGTATGTGATATAACTAGTTTGATCTTCTGGTAGTGTTAGTGATGCCGATGACTCTTTTTGTGGTGGTGTTTTCTCAACGTCAGAGGGTGCATCATTTGGTCCCCTAAGGTTGTTTTGTCTATAAGTTTTTTTAGATTCAGGAGGTGCATCATCTAATCCCTTGAGATTGTATCCACCGCAATTAGTTTGGACTACTTGTGGTAGTGCTTTTGGGTTATCCCGGCTATAAGTATCCTCGCCTTTAGACGGTGCTACTTTTGCGACTCGACCATAAGCAGTACTCTTGTACGCTTCTCTGCTTGTTACCATCTGAATTACTCCTTTAGATGCATCTGAAAACAAAATTACCAAATAATTATATAAATGTGCTAATGTACGAAGAAAATAAGAACTTAAATTATATAGTACCTTGTAAATGTCGAGCATGATATGCTTCAAAAAGGGCAGAGAGAGTTAGGAAAAAGAAAGCGAATTTCATGAGGGGCATTGTAAAATATCTTGAGTATGTTCAAAGTGTATGTGAGGAATGAATCTACAAGAGTGTATGTGTAAGTATTTATATATGCAATGATCCAATAATAAGAAGTGAGTCAACTTATAACAACCTATTTACAGAGTAATTGAAGTATTCATTAACAACTTTTTTTAACACATAACAACCCGCGTATTTTTACACTATGCAGTCAACGTTTTTCACCATGGAATTAATGTGTCTACTTGAGTTTAATTAAGAACTTCTATGTCGTCATTTTTTATAATTAGATGTCACTTTCTTCAATTCATTTAAATAAGATGGTGATAGAAAAAGAAGAAGATTAATTATAGATTTCACATTGCATTATTTCATTTTAATAAGTGGTCAAAAATATAAAACAGTAAAAAAAGTTACTATAGATGAAACGGACTTAAAAAAATTACACTAGGTGGATAAAATATTTGGGCTGCCATAGGAGGCATTACCCTCGGTAATCGGTATCTAACCTTTAGATCTGCCCCTACTATTCTAGTAATTTATATTTATGACAAAGTGACTATAAGTATGTCCACATTGATCGTTACAATGTCAACCGGATGTATTAATAAGTTAGACATTTGTTCGATCATACACATTGAGGTTTGTCGCTTTCTTTTTCCTTCCAAATGTGATGAATCTATAGTAGTATATATTACAAATAACTTACAAATGCGGACACCATCATGTGGTTGTCACTAAGTGGAGGTAAATTGTTATAGTTATTAAATGCCTTATATGAAGTAATATAGAATATGTGCATGTAAGTTAATTCATTAAGATTTTAATTAAAATCTAATATACATATTAAATAATTAAAAATGATTAAAGATGAGGTGATACCAAACATAAGAAAATTGCGTATGGTTTTAACTCCCAAATATGTTGATTTAGCTATTTTGAATAACACCAATTTGGTGACACGTAAGATAAAAGTTGATGTGGCGAGTTTAGAACTATACCACATGGGAGCTCGGAGATAGATATTTATAAATAATAAAACACAAAAATCATGATTAGTTATTTAAGTAATATAAATAATGTAGATATAGATATCCAAACCATAAGTTGTTATTTTGAGTAATATAAATAAGATAACTACAAAGATACCATAAAACCACAAATTGTTAAGAACTAAATAGATAGCCATCGATCATTAGCTTCTTAACTTTAGGATATGAAAAAAATAAAACATCAATTTGGATGAGATGGCTTTGGTCTACTCATATTTAAAGTGAGAGGTAAGAGTTCGAGTCTTGCTGTATACCAACAACCTACGAATGACACGTAAGAAAAATATGATGTGGCGAACTTTGAGATATGTCACATCATCGCTTAGAAAATGTTGAGGTTTTCAATATATATATGATTTGACCTTTTGGTCTTTTAATAGTCAATCTTATTTATCTTATTTCACTCACGTTTAAATACATTTATGTCTTATTTACGACATACAATTTTCTAAAATATCTCAATTACTTATTAAATCAATTAACTATAATGCTTGATGTTATTATCATCGCCAACGGTAGCTGCCACTAACATTTATATAAAACCAAATGACGTCATTTTCTTCTAGTATACTAAATACTCGTAAGTACTATATTAAAAAGTACTATATTTAATTGACTTTATATATATGATGTACTACAGCGAGTTAGACCCCGTTGACTGGGACTAGTATTCTTCAAGTCAAGGCCGGGCATGCATGATTTGGTAGTTAATTTTCTAAGTTTAAATTAATAATATATATATTCATCTATAGGTGTGAATTTGAGCTGTCCAAAACTTTCAACACGAACTTTTGAAGACTGCATTTTGAAAATTATATATGATGTGTAAATGTTAACCAATATGAATATATGATGCAAAAATACGAATGAAAGGAAAATTAAAGTAAAACATAAAAATCGAACATGAATTATATTTATATGACATGAACAGGGGAAATACCTTTATACCTCAAAAAAACCATGAATATATAATGTCGAGTAAGATGACATGTTTATTAAAAAGAACCAAATATTTTTACGACTTATAAAATATCAACGACAACTTATTAGATACTACAGGACATACGCCACCACTTCTTCATCTCTTTAGAAAAACGAGGAGATATTAGTTCTTCAGAAGGTAGTTCCTCTTATCTCAGAAAACCAAAACGTACGTAAACCCAAAAAACAATAGGAAGCCATCTAAATTTCCTATACTGTTTTAGGCTTTTAGCACTTTTCCTAGCTCAATCATATAACTAAAGCGCCGTTGATTTTCCTAAGACTCTATTCACCCCATTTTAGCAACTTTTTTGGATGCATGGTTCACATGATATCTCTTTAATTTCCAATAATACATGCCTTTTGTAATAATAGAACACTCACGTCTTATCCATGAAAGTGTCACTTAAATTAAAAATATTATCACTAACTAACTTTTGTCGATCTTCTAGCATCAACATATAGTAATAATGTTTTTGGTGCAGTAAAAGAAAATAATAACTTTTCCTAACAATACCAATCTTTAAGATGTCAGCTGGTATATCATCATGCATTTCTTAATTACTCATATATGGATGATCTACTACATGCATTTTAAAAGTTTTAATTTTCAAATTTTAATTATTAAGTAGTACATTTCAATTTTACTTTTGTATCTAATATTCTAATCAAACTTCTTAATGCAATTAAATTGAATATTTATTATAAATCAAATTAAATAAGAAAAAACAATAAGTTAAGTGTAATGTAAGAAAAAGTTACTGTTATTACTATAAAAGTAGTGCAACAATTTTACATATCTCTGTCGATAATTAAGTACCACTATACGTACTCTTTTTCTCTTCTTTCGATTTTACTCTGTTCGGGGACATTTAAATACTTTGACAAAATAATTAAGCAAGCTAATTACTTTACTACTTTACTATATGGATTATATCTACTTTATTGTAGCACGACTATCTCTTTGACCAAAGAGTTACAAAGCCATAAAATATTACTAAAATCCAAATCAACTCCAAATGTTAAGTAGCCTCATGACATATGAATTGAGATAGTAAGAGAAAATTTGGCCTTTATCCGATGACGATCTATTTGGGTTATCTCGACCAAAAGTTTTCTCAACGTCAGAGGGTGCATCATTTGGTCCCTTAAGATTGTATCGACAGTCACAATTAGCATGGACTCGTGATGCTGTGATGGATGTTGGTGGTTTTGTTTTGGAGTTATATCGACCAAAAGTTTTCTCAACATCAGAGGGTGCATCATTTGGTCCCTTAAGGTTGTATGTAATATAATTAGTTTGGCCTTGTGGTAGTGTTATTGATGCCGATGGCTCTCTTTGTGACGGTGTTTTCTCGCTTTCAGAGGGTGCATCATCTGGTCCCTTAAGGTCATTTGGCCCCTTAAGATTGTATGTGATATAACTAGTTTGACCTTCTGGTAGTGTTAGTGATGTCGATGACTCTTTTTGTGGTGGTGTTTTCTCAACGTCAGAAGGTGCATCACTTGGTCCCTTAAGGTCATTTGGTCCATTAAGATTGTATGTGATATAACTAGTTTGACCTTCTGGTAGTGTTAGTGATGTCGATGACTCTTTTTGTGGTGGTGTTTTCTCAACATCAGAGGGTGCATCATTTGGTCCCTTAAGGTTGTATGTGATATAACTAGTTTGACCTTCTGGTAGTGTTAGTGATGTCGATGACTCTTTTTGTGGTGGTGTTTTCTCAACGTCAGAAGGTGCATCATTTGGTCCCTTAAGGTCATTTGGTCCCTTAAGATTGTATGTGATATAACTAGTTTGACCTTCTGATAGTGTTAGTGATGCGGATGACTCTTTTTGTGGTGGTGTTTTCTCAACGTCAGAGGGTGCATCATTTGGTCCCTTAAGGTTGTATGTGATATAACTAGTTTGACCTTCTGGTAGTGTTAGTGATGCGAATGACTCTTTTTGTGGTGGTGTTTTCTCAACGTCAGAGGGTGCATCATTTGGTCCCTTAAGGTCATTTGGTCCCTTAAGGTTGTATGTGATATAACTAGTTTGACCTTCTGGTAGTGTTAGTGATGCCGATGACTCTTTTTGTAGTAGTGTTTTCTCAACGTCAGGGGGTGCATCATCTAGTCCCTTAAGATTGTATCCACCGCAATTAGTTTGGACTAGTTGCGGTGGTGCTTTTGGGCTATCCCGGCTATAAGTATCCTCGCCTTTAGATGGTGCTACTTTTGGCGGTGGTGGTACTTTTGCGACTCGACCATAAGCCTTGCTCTTGTATACTTCTCTGCTTGTTATCATCTGAATTACTCCTTTAGATGCATCTGAAAACAAAATTACCAAAAAATTGTATGAATATATTATATTCGATGAATAAAAAAAAAATACTCGTATGAAAAAAAAAACTTAAATAATATAGTACCTTTTAAATGTCGAGCATGATATGCTTCAAAAAGAGCAGAGAGAGTTAGGAAAAAGAAAGCAAATTTCATGAGGGCCATTGTAGAATATCTTGATGAGTATGCTTGAGGATCGATGAAGCTACAAGAGTGTATATGCAAGTATTTATATATGCAATGACCCAATAAGAAGTGAGTCAACTTATAACAACTTATGTACAGAGTGATTGACTTAAGTATTCATAAACAACCTTTTTTAACACATAACGCCCCGCGTATTTTGACACTATGCGATCAACGTTTTTCACCATGGAATTATTGTGTCTACTTGAGTTAAATTAAGAATTTCTTGTCATTTTTTATAATTAGATGTCACTTCTTTCCATTCATTCATAATAGGATAGTGATAAAAAAAGAAAAGATTATAGATTTCACATTGCTTTATTTCATTTTAATAAGTGGTCAAAATGTAGAACAGTAAAAAAAAATACTACAAATGAAACGGACTTAAAAAATCACTAAAATGAAAATGGAGGTCTTTCTGTTTTGAGAGTATTGTTGAAGGGTGGAATTGTCTCAAGTTAATCTCAACTAGAAAGGTAAAATTAAGAAAATGTTTACCAATAGATTTTATAACTAATAGTCAAAATTTAATGTTCATTTTTGAATTTTAATGTTTGATTTTAATTTAAAGTTTGATATCTTTTCAAATTCATCTTTATGTACTAACTTGGAGAGCTCTATTCTCTAACAATTGTTGAAATGACGTCGGTGGAAGTTATTGTGACCATGTGGGTGTAATTGTGTAGAGTACTTGGTAATAAATTGTGTTGTGTGAGTGTCCGGTTAAATATATATCACAGATTTTTGTTCTTTCTAATTAAAAACAAAATCATAAATAGAATTGAAGAGCAACGTACCATTTAATCAAATTATATATTAACAAAGACACACCAACTAACCATCTTATAAATTACGCAGCTGCAAAAGGAATTAAGTAAAGCATTCACGTTCATGGAATAAAAGTAAGGAGGGTTCGCTCTAACAGTTTCGATAGCATACAGGCCCCGATTTAGACATGTGCAACAAGAGCATAAGAACAGGGCCCTATTTCACTCTTTTTTAGTTTTATAAAAAGAAAGCCCAAACATTCGGTTACTAACTCCTTAAATACAATACATATACTAACACCCAAATAAAAGGCATATAGTTTACGGATTATTATAATTAGTATGTGTATAACAACTTTTAAACTACATCCTATAATTCAATCTTCATGTAGTTTACACATCCACACGGAGTACAAGTTGGCATTTTTTTTGTCTACCGCGATCTACTACTCCGAGGCATAAGCGGAGTACTCACGTACAACCGAGAGGGTGAAGTCGAACAGAATTAATTTCTCAATCACCATTCTTAAGACAACAACAAGACTCAATCTCTGCAAACGGGGTAGAAAGAGGTGAGATGTAAACCGTCTTGTCTTTACCGGCCAAGAGGTAGATACTGCTTTCACAAGAACCTCCGACCAAAAGAGAAAATAGCATAAGAGTGTAAAAAATTTAATAATCATACATGTCAGTTAGTATCACCTTGCTACATTGATAATAGGGAAAGATAATGGACATCAATCACCATTATTCTAGTAGAATTTAATACACGGGGTTCAATCGTTTATTTTAAATATTAAAAATTTAGCATGTGATGATAGGTTTTTTTCATCTAAGTTGGATATCTGATAGCCTCACACTCACTTTTTTCATTATTTATTTATTGCCTTATTTGATCAGGATGGAAGAACAACGTATCTAAGTTTACGACTCAAGTATATCACATCACAATTTCAATTATGAATGAAAATTATAATAACATACTAATACGGTACTCGTAAAATATGGCGGTGGTTGTGACAACAGTGTGATGGTGGGGGCATTGTTGGTGGGTGGGGTCGAGTAGCGTAGATAATAGATGTAAAAGGTTAATATTGGAGATATTTTAAAATATAAATGAGATAGTGTAATTTAATCATCAACATTAAGTGGGTAGTATATGTGAAAATATTTTAAAGGTGATAGGCGAATATATTACTATACACAACTTTTCAACAATTTAAAAAAAAAACTTGTCTTTTTATTAGATAGTATATATAATGGGTATTGAAAGTTTTAAGAAAGTTTTATCCGTATTACTTCCACATCTACACTACATTTTTATTATAAAAGATTTGGTTCCTTTCATGATTTTTGATCAATTAAGTTGTTGATAACATAAAAATGAACTTTTTATACACTATTTTAATAATGATCTCTACTTGGAATACTTATAATATATATTTGAAACATATAATACTTTTAATGAACTTAATTTAAAACATCTACATTTAACTTTTAAATACATACACTGTCTTTTTTACATCAATTACTTTTACATTAATAATCACATTGTTACCCCCGACATCCTTTACTGTCTTCACCGCCATCGCCACTACACTGTCGCATAGCTTGGACATATCATTATATGTTCAAATGAGAATTATGGTTGCAACTTAATATTCTGTTTGGACTAATATTGATTTATTTTACATAGTTTTATCGAGAGATATACTTTAAAGAGATAAGTACACGAAAATGTAGGTAGTTAAGTACAAAAAGTTATAGTGTGTTTGAATTACTAGATCTCTTATTGTGTGCATGAATTTAGTAAAAAATTTCAAATCATGTAACATGACATACATGACAACCTATATGAGTTGTCACGTGCAAGTTTTCGATTGGTCAACCATAGTTACATGATTTGAAAATTTTTAGCAAGTTCGTGCACACAATAAAGATTATGATAGTTTATGCACACTATAACTTTTCGTACTTAGTTACCTACATTTCAGTGTGTACTTAACCCTATTTTAAACAATACCTTTAATCTATTTAAAGATAAAACCATTCAGTGCTATATATTTTGTATATATGAGTTAACACTTAGCATATATCAAGTTGTTATATACTTCATCCGTTCCATTCGTTCGTTTAGAAGCGTTCAATTTTAGATTTTCAAAGTCTAGATTCATTTATAAACTTTAACTTTATATAAATTTTTTGTGTTATATATATATAAATCTTGATAAAATTTAGACCCATGAAAACACCTATAGAACACAATTAATAAAAGTAACTTTCATTAAATATTATTGTATTATTTAACACGTAACATTAGTAACATAAACTTGTTTAAGGTCAAAACGAGAAAAATTAGATTTTGAAAATGTTTATGACGTACACTTCTAATGAGATGAATAGAGTATTAGCAAGAATATTGGCCATTACATCTGATTACGTACTATACTTTGAAAGTATTAATCTGATAGACAGTTTTTTGTCCTCAGTTGTAGGCTATCAACGTAACTTAACATCGAATAAACAGCATTACTTCTAATTTTACATGAGTAGGATTAAAAAAGATGTATAACATCTATCTTATTAGACCCAGGTAATTTGAGGGTGCTACATTTGATAGTAGTGGTGTTAAATACTCTAAAATTTAGTAGTCTTCATCTTCATAAGTCCCAAAATACTCTAATGACATAAGATGGCAGCCACAAAGATGCAATGGAGTACCAACCATCTTCATTTGATAACACTTTAGTATATGACGAATCTACTGGCAGACTTATTGGCTTATATCTTCCATAAGTCGTTTGACCCCGTGCTGGTGCTACTGATGGTGATGGTGGTGTTTTTGGGTCATCTCGGCCATAAGTATTCTGGCCTTGAGAAGGTTCATCATTTGATCCCTTTATGTTGTGTTCATTATAAGCAACGTGGATTTGTGCTTGTGTAACTGATGATGATGTTGTTGCTTTTGGGGTATCTTGATCGTAAGTTGCCTGGCCTTGAGAGGGCGCATCATCTGATTCCTTCAAGCCGTGTCCATTGTAAATATTATGAACTAGTGGCTGTGCCATTAACGGTGGTGCTTTTGGGTTATCTCGGCCATAAGTATCTTGGCCTTTAGAGGGTGCTACTTTTGGTGGTGGTGGTGTTTTTGGGTTATCTCGGCCGTAAGTATCTTGGCCTTTAGAGGGTGCTACTTTTGGCGGTGGTGGTGCTTTTGGGTTATCTCGGCCGTAAGTATCTTGGCCTTTAGAGGGTGCTACTTTTGGTGGTGGTGGTGCTTTTGGGTTATCTCGGCCGTAAGTATCTTGGCCTTTAGAGGGTGCTACTTTTGGTGGTGGTGGTGCTTTTGGGTTATCTCGGCCGTAAGTATCTTGGCCTTTAGAGGGTGCTACTTTTGGTGGTGGTGGTGCTTTTGCGACTCGACCATAGGTATCCTGGCCTTTGGAAGGTGCTACTTTTGGCGGTGGTGGTGCTTTTGGGTTATCTCGGCCATAAGTATCTTGGCCTTTAGAGGGTGCTACTTTTGGTGGTGGTGGTGGTGCTTTTGCGCCTCGACCATAAGTATCATGGCCTTTAGAGGGTGCTAATTCAGGCGGTGGTGGTGCTTTTGCGACTCGACCATAAGTAGTATGGTCATTTGACAAAGTAGATGATGGTGATAAGAGTGCTCCTTCTGGGGTTACCACCATTTGAATTACCTTGGGTACCTTAAATGATTGTAGTATAGTTACATCTGCAAATAAAAGCCATTTGTTAAGATTTACCTTTTCGAAAATGCTTAATTGCCAATTAATTAACTATAATAGATATAGAAGGTATTGACACTATCTAAAAAGTAGATTAAGTGTTTAAGTACTACCTTGTAAATGTCTAGCATAATAAGCTTCAAGAATAGCACAAAGAGTTAGAAAAAAGAAGGCAAATTTCATGGTGGTGATAATCGCTCTCTTCTTTAAGCTCAAGTGAGGATGGAATACACTAGAGTAGTGCATCCATAACTATTATATATATATATGCATCATGCAATGATCAATGAGAATATTGTCAACTAAGTTAATTGACTATACGAAAATCAAAACGCCCACTTTAAGTACCCGCGTGTATTGGCAGTCATGTTCAAACCGCATACAATGGAATGTTTCAACTTCATTTTACTTTATTTTTATTACTATTACTATTTTGAATGGAAGTTTATTAAATAAAAAAAGTTCCAACGGGTTGAAAATGATTCAGCTCGAGATCAAAAATACAATCAAGTTACATGATAAGGAGAATGTTTTTAATCACTAGTCCCGCAATATATATATACCCATGCATCTACTCAAAATCCATAAACTTAAGGGGAAAAAAAATACTTGAGATACATTGAAATCAAATTCCACACAATTACCATCATCGGTGACGGAGTTATATGATGGTCAAGGGTGGTCATGCCAACCTCACAATATCAATAAAACTTTATATTTGTAGTACTATTTTTATGTATTTATATAGTTTTAAAGATAATTAGAAATTTCAGACCAATATAAATTAATTCTATAGTTTGATTTTACTCTGGTTAGTATCATAAAAACACGTGCTCGTTTCCGTACTTCCATAAGGTGAAAAAAATAACTACCGATGCATGTCTTCTTCGCCAAAGTGATATGCATTCCATCAACTTCACTTTATTAGTAACTCCACTATGAAAATGGTCATTCATTTTTATTGTGCTTTATGTATATTAATAAGATAATGGAACAAAAAGGTAATACACAAAAATATATAGTTATAGAAATCAAATAAAGTAAGAAGCCATATAATTTACGGTTAAAGGTGATTGCAACTTATCATATAGTGTCATATAAATAAGTGCAATTTGTTTAGGTCATACACGGACATATACCCCCGTGAACCATTAAAGCATGTTTTGTTCATGGAGTGAAGCTACATTTCACCATATTAGATAAATATATATATATATATATATATATAGATACGGATTATAGTTAAAAATGAAATAATGAAATAGATATAAAGATAAAACAAATAGAATAATTTTTTTTCCTTCACTAAAAATTATTCCGAATCATAAAATTATCGTGCATCTATATATACTTATGTTTAATTAATCCTTGAGAATCAATATTTTATCTTATATTAGTTATATATAACCTTAATTAATATTTATTTTACGATAACTAATCCCAACATATATATTTAGTTAATTATCATCAATCTACTAACTTATAAAAAAAAAAGGATTGTTCAAGCTCGAGATGTTTGTTAGTTGTTACTATCTTACCAGCTGAAAGATAAATAAATAATTTTAATGACATTACCATAACAATAATTGTTATAATTAAACTGATCAAGCATTAAAGCAATGAATGAAAACGATGTCATCTGCTTAAATTAAAAAGGATTTACTACTAACTTGGCATTGTGCCATTGGTTATGAGATCGATTAATAAAATAAACTTCAAGTTTCTTAAATAATCAAAAAATATAATTAATGTTAATTATTAATTTAATTTAAAAATACATTTAATTATTATTAAATCAAGTTTATCATATTAAAATGAAGGGATTTGCTAACTAGTGCCCCTAGTGCATTAATTAAGAAGCATTTAATAAACTTGTTGTTTCCTTATTAATCAAAAATTATATTTAATGTGTATTAATTCAACCTAACAATTTTTATTTTTAAATAAACAATTAATACATATTTTCATATTTTAGGAAAGTTGGACTTCATTAAATGCTTTATTAAATGTTTCTTAACTAGTGCACTAGGTGCACTAGTTAGCAAATCCCTAAAATGAATTATAAATACTATTTTTTTTTATTTTGAAAAACTTGGAGTTTATTTAATGCGCACTAAAATCAATATCCCCGATAAAAAGTTCTCTTTCCCAACTCGGCTAATATGTCAAGAGAGATACATCGCTATGCATCCTTGTCTTGAACTTTTACTCATATATACCGCTAATTTGCGAGTCATTGACCAGATCAGGAAGCTCTTCTCTAAAGTTCGACTAGGTTCCCTTACATCCATGTTAGAGCAGATATCAAGTCATATTAATTGAACCATATAAAAAACTACTCTTTTCGTCTCATTTTAGTTGTTCACTGTTGACTTTTAAAGTCTTTTTGTCACAACTTTGAACTCGAATATATTTGTTTATATTTTATAACACTTAAATATAAAATAAATAAATAAATTAACTTGATTTAACAAATTAACTTTTTAACTTTTAAATATTATAAAATACAAACAAAAATATTTATCGTCAAAGTTGGAGAAAAATATTTTAAAAGTAACAACTAAGTAGGGATGGAGAGACTAATTATCAAACATTATTAGTTGTTTTATCTCAAATTTTAGACTTCTTTACATAGCGTCATAAACATATAGATGAACTCTGATAGAATATACTTATTCTGTTTGTCACATTTGCAACCGAGTTGACCTTTTAACCCATTTGACTCACTTCATCCGAATTGAAGCTATTCCTTTATTTCACACATGTGGCCCTTTAGAGCTTAAACATATAATTAACTGTACGTCAAACCATTCACAAGTAAATTGATTCTACGCCTAACATATATGATACACGGCTAGCAATTCATTTTGGACTCGGGCATATAATTGTGTAAGAGAAAAAGACAGTACTACGTACTTACGATCAAGATCCAACTAAACTTTGTTTGTTGCTATATATATATATCCCAAACAATGTATTGACTTATCGTAAATTCGTAAGTTTAAACATATATCCATACTGGACTTAATTAAAAATGGCTAAACAGTCAAACTGAAAAACTTCATTCATTTTTCAATGATGGAATATCGGAGAAAATTCTGTATAGATGTTAATTTTGAACTCATTTATATGCATGCATCAAATTAACATTGTATAAACATCACTTTTTGATTTCATATCAATAGGATCAAATAAGATGTATAGCATCTATTTTATTAGACCTACATAATTAGTCAGATATCTATTTTTTTTTTTCCAACAGTAACAATAATTAATATTTTTGAGCGGTACGTAAAAGGTTGTAGTCTTGGATCTTCATAATTAGTCCCTGAATACTCTAATGACATAAGATGGCAGCCACAAAGATGCAATGGAGTACCAACCATCTTCATTTGATAACATTTTAACATCATTAGTATACGACGAATTCACTGGCGGACTTATTGACTTATCTCTGCCATAAGTCGTTTGACCCCGTGCTGGTGCTACTGATGGTGATGGTGGGGCTTTTGGGTTATCTCGACCGTAAGTATCCTGGCCTCTAGAAGGTGCTACTGTCGGTGGTGGTGGTGGTGCTTTTGCAACTCGACCTAAAGTATCTTGGCCTTTAGATGGTGCTACTTTTGGTGGTGGTGGTGCTTTGACGACTCGACCATAAGTATCCTGGCCTTTAGAGGGTGCTTCTTTAGGGGGTGGTGGGGCTTTTGCGACTCGGCCATAAGTATCCTGGCCTTTTGAGGGTGCTACTTTTGGTGGCGGTGGTGCTTTTGCGACTCGCCCATAAGTATCCTGACCTTTAGATGGTGCTACTTTTGGTGGTGGTGGTGATTTTGCGACTCGGCCAAAATTAGTATGGTCATGTGACAAACGAGATGATGATGATGATAAGGCTACTTCTTCTTGGGTTACCACCATCTGAATTACCTTGGCTACTTTCAAGGATGGTTGTATAGATACATCTGCAAATGAAAGCCTTTTGTTAAGAACTTAAGATATATACCTTTAACAATTAAGTAGTAAATGCAATTGCCAATAAAGTAGAATAGATATAGAAGGTATATACATGATGTGAAAAGTAAGGTAATTAAGTGGTTAAATATATACCATGTAAAGGTCTAGCATAATAAGCTTCAAGAATGGCACAAAGAGTTAGGAAATAGAAAGCAAATTTCATGGTGGTCATCACTATCTTCTTAAAGCTCAAGTGAGGACGATGGAATATACTATAGTGTATCCATGAGTATTTATATATACAATGATCAATGAGAACATAGTCAACCAATAACTTATGTATTATTACTCGTATGTAATTGACTATTCGCAAATCAAAATGCATAACTACTTTCTAAGTACCCGCGTATTTCAAACTTAATTGCTAGTCAACTTTTTTCACCATGGAATGTTTCAACTTCATTTTATTAGTTTCTCCATAGTGAAAATGGTCAATTCATTTTTATTGTGTTTTGTACTTTTATGTAATTATTATTATTATTATTATCATCATCATCATTATTATTATTATTATTTAAAGTTAGTTTTGATTCAGACGTGTTGGAGGCAACTTTAACAAGCGATTTGTTGGACCTCCAACCTCCTGCTCATGAAAAATACCTTGAGATGAGAAACTTAATACTCAAACCCAAAACCTTGAAAAAAAACTCACATTCGAGACTCACATAATGAACCAAGAAAATATTCCTGACCAATTAATCAATTAACTAACGTATTCATGATTTTTGTATACTTATATTGCATGTATGTTATTATCATAATATTTACTTACTTATTCTAACATTATAAGAAAGAAAATTAAAGTAACACTACAAAAAAAAAAATTTAGTTACTTACATGTTTAATTTGCGTGAACAATTTATATAAAATTTTCATGCTAATAACTGCTTAAAACTATATTAAACTAAAAGGTCACATTATTAAATGCGTAGAAATAAATATAATAAAGTATAAAAGTCTGCACTTAAAAGTGTAAAAATTTATTCACGCTAAAAAATGTGAAGTTTAAAAATCCAAAATTTTAAGTGTGATCCATATGAACTTTCATATTTAATTAGTCATGTACACAACTTTCATTCATTCTAACTAATTTGTCACACATTTAAACATGAATATATGATAAAAATGTGTGAACAAATAACTTATTTTTTTTTAGTAACAATGAATTTATATTCAATAGTTATTCAATAATTAATAGATCCAAATGTAGTTTTCGTAATGCGTGTAAAAAATGAGACAAACTAAAAAGAAAACCTCTTCATAGCTTCAAGGCATAGGCATTTATCAGTCGATTTATGGTTCATTACTTTAACCACATCGATCATTTCGTAATGTTTCATTATTTAATCTATGTATATGTATTATGTGATTGTGTTTATTAAAATCTATATAACTAATAAACTTTTTTGACTTTATATTATACGACTGATAAATTTAAGGCACTATTGTTTAGCATATCATTGTAACTATAATAATCAAAGAAAACACACTAAACTCAACAACTACATCCTAGATCGACTAAATGCATGTGTTCTTTTAGTCAAGCTGCATATTTGGTAGCTAGTTGGTTTTTATTAATGCATATTACGCATGCAATAGGTGTGAATAAGATAATTAAATTAAACTGCTGACAGAAACATAAAAATGAAAAATAAAATAAAAAAGACGTTAATACATAAATAAATCTACATATGTTACAATGCGACTAGCCGACTATTACTTAAAAAATTAAATGAAAATTGATTGTTTTTGATTTGAAAGTGCATAAATAAATGTGTTTTTGATTTGTACGTTTCATATTTTAATATGATTAAGGCATTTCTCGATCAATAACATCTTCATTTCATTACATATATACTCTTACATCACCCAAAACACCTTTAAGAACATTTCCTCCTAATAAGACATCTTTTAAACCTCATCTTCAAATATTTTATCAATTCCAATCTTTTTAATTTAACGCATAACTGAAACATTAATCAATAAAGAAAATACTTTGTATATTTTTATTGCAATGTTAAATAAATCTAACAAATTGCATTAAATATACAAATAAGAAATAGACAAATCAGTCTAATTAAGAATAACATGTATTTATATCATTTGCATTTGATATATTTGGGTTTCTCGCATTTGAGGTCGTTGAGTTACTTTTGTAAAGTCCAACGAGTCATGCACAAAAATGTTATGGTGTTGATGAGCGTCCATTTTGTGATTATTTCCCATATCATTAGGTCATGTTTCTATCCTTAAATGAGTTTAGAAATGTGAACTTTTGATACTTAATGAGATGACATGTTATCATAGGTTCACAAGACAATGCAAGTGAAGGCAAACGTATCTACTCAACTTAATACGAAGCCACAAGACATTTGGACGAAGACTAGTGATGTGTATTTTTCTAATCTTAAATTTATAAACACGAAATACCTAGTTACTGACTACTACACACTTGCGGGCAGTGAACCCGTTCGTATGCAATATAGTTGACTTGGTAAACCGAGGTCGAACACAAGGACTTATTAAGCAATTGTTACAATAAAGTGATTCAGATTGAAAAGGAGGTTTTTATGGCCGAGTTGCCACGTTGCAAAAGTTAGTTGAAAAGTCAATAATCCTTGAGGATTAATCGAAAAAATAAATTTAGTTGTAATTTATTACTCAAGAGATTTAAAAGTCATTCGTCTTGACCTCGCTCAACAACATATTCGATTGCACATAAATGAAGTTCAAATTCAAATTAAGTTGATAAAGATAACCGTGACAAAATAAAGACACAAACTGGTACCACCAACGTTTGTAAAATCATTTAAATCACCTAATTAATCAGTTCTTTTGTAAAAGCTGGTACCACCAACGCTTAAAACAATTTCCCTAACCAACTAGTTTGTTTGTCTATCGAATTAACAATTGTACCTATGTGAAGATATCGTGGTACCACCAACCGTTATACAACACGTTGACAAAAGAGCTCCTTTTATTAAATGACATTCACTATCATACCATGAACTAGTGATAATTGTTTATAGGCAAACAATTAATTGAAAATCACATATATATTCGACTAGTACCACTAACGAAGAACATATATGCCACCAATGTCAAATAATAATTAATAAAGATTTAAATCATCAAGATCTTGACACAACGATAATTGAAATCAACTTTGAATTATAAAATTGTGCAATCCTACATATTGTATCACTACATCAAGACGGATGATAGAGAATTTAGCTACTCATATTGAAATAAATAAAACAAACAAGAATGGAAGAAATCATTTTATACCAATCGATTGAAGAAAATTCGGTAGCAACAATGATTCTGATCCGAGTTAGACTGAAAAGATAAAAACCATAACAGTTTGTTTGCCTTAAAAATGCTGAAATCAAGAGTATAGCTATGAAAAACCCTATTCAAGTTCATCCTTCTTTTTTCTCTCTCTATAAAAATCGTTTACTGCAGAATCAAAGCTAATTATATATATATAATTCGCGTGTAACGGTCGTTAGTTGAGTAACAGTCGTTAGTTTTATTCTTCCCGTGTTACGGCCGTTACTTGGCTAACGGGCGTTACACTCCTTCACAAATCTCATGGCCGTTAGTGGCTAAACTGCCCGTTATAGGGATTTCAGAAACTTTCTTAGTAACGGCCGTTAGTTGAATAACAGGAGTTACACACTTCAGAATTCGTTTTCTTCGTCTTTCACTTGATTTCGACCGAATCTTTCTCCCGTTTCTTCCATAAGTCAACAAAACCAACCAATTCACTCGTCTAATCAATTTCCAACTTGAAAACACTTAACACACCCTCAAAACATCGAAAGTTTGATATAAAATTATAAATATAACGAATAAATGGTCCTAAAGTCATGTGGAAAATGGTATAAAATATGACACATCAACTAGCAAGTGGAACATGAAGAATTTGAGGTCGACGTGGAGCAAATGACCATGTGTTAGTATTTTGGGCATAACTTCTTCATATGGACTTCGTTTCTGACAAGTTATCCACAGAAAGGTGAGAGAAAGATCTACAACTTTCGTGTTGAACCTGAAGCCTTCAACACCGCTCCCAAGCCTCTAGCGTCGCTGTAAGTCATCCTGAAGCTTACCAACGCCGCTGGGAAGGCTTGAGCGCTGCTAGAACTTACCCAACGCCGCTCGTAGTAGGTCATCTAGCTAGGGCTTTTCCCAAATACCTATAAATACCCCCTAAACCCTAAGAGTCGCAACTCACTTCATCCAGATGACTTTTGGGGTTGTTTTAGGATATTTTCATCAGATCTAAACTCTCGTAACACCTCCATATCATCTGGAAGATCAAGCATCAATTCAACAACAATTCAACGTAGCCGCACTTAATAATTCGGAGGGTTCATCAATTACTAGGAGTGTGTTCGGTGGTGGCATGTGCGTAAGTCACAGCGGCAAAAGTGACCAGCAGTAATTCGACATCAACAATTCTTCGCCTCTTTAGTTTGATCTCCCTTTTTATTGTCCTTTACTTTTATTATTGTTATTAGGTTACTATTGCAAGACAATTTTATTTGACAATTATTATGGATTTATTTATTTTAATGATTGCTAGGTTTAGTTTTCTTGTCATAAGTAGCTAAGTAGTTTTGCATCTATTTGGATAATGTGATCATGTCGTGATAGTTTTCTATATTAGATTGTTGAAACATTTCTATGCTTGTCGCAGATCCATGGTTATTGAGTCAGACAAATGTTATTAGTTTTCATATACAAACTTATTTTACTTATTTGTTTGGGTCGAGTTTGCGCTAAGGCCTTAGAGTCATTTAATTCGTTTTGTGAAACATTAATCGGTCTATAATTAATGTGGTCTCTTGACTTGTAACCGAGCGGGGGATGGTTAATTAATAATTTGACTCAACTGAACATGTGTTTTATTAAATTGTTTTAGTTGATCTGGCGAACAAAAACCGAATCCGGGTGACTAGAATAGTTAGTGTCAAGTGACTTTTAGAAACCTAGAAGAATCTCAACTTACATAGAAGATAAAGTCATAGTTACAAAAGTCAGATTTTAATGCATAACAATGAATCTAACAAGAATCTGTTTATAGGGTAGTATGATCAGTCTAACGACAATCCTACTAAGTAGTTTGGTGAATCTAACGAGAATTCGAATGTGAGAAGAGTTGTTCAACATATCTAAACTGTTTTCTAAATGATCATGGCATATGAACTGTTCCAAGTAAATGAAAAGTTTTAATTATTATTGTTTTGCTAAATTAATCAATTAATGCTTTTAATATTTTAGTTTTAGTTAAATCGTGACAAATCCCAAAATCCTAGAATCACATCTAGCTACTTTCTTAGACATAGTCCATGCAAACGATCTTGGTCTTACCTATTTACTATACTATGAACGAACGAGTCAACTGCCCGTGAGTGAGTGTAGTAGACAAAATTAACCTTGAAATTATACATTTAAAACTTGTTAGGAAAAGTAAATTAACATTCTCTGTATATTAGGTGTCAAGATACATAAATGTAGTTTTTAAACATCTTGTTTTTTTCCATACAAAAGGGATTAGCAGCGCAGCTTGTTGTCGTTTGCCTTTTATTCCTATGTAAAATTTTAGATGGAATGAAATTTATAAGTGTCTAAGGATTGAGATTGCAATATCAAACAAGTTTTAAGAGTTTTAAGTCAAAACAAAAATACTTAAGAGGTTTATATACACAAGTATACATATATAGGTGTTATCGAATCACCTCCTTTTAAAAAAAGCTATATACAAAATGGAGAAATTTTTTGGGAAAACTCACTCCCTGGCATCCAACAAAAAACGTGATTTTTTCGATTTTGACGGATCAATGTGTTGTTAAACACTTAAATAATGATAATTAGTTAAGCACTATGTTAGTTTTATGGAATTTTAATGCATCAAAATGATATTTTTTAGTGTTCTCACCGTTCTTATTTTAAAAGTGTTCTCACCGGAGTGTTAACTTGTATATATGTATATACATATATATATACATATATATATGCTAGCTAGCATGATACTCGCGTAATGCGACGATGGTAGTTATGATGCGCGACCATAGGTGATGTTGAGTGGTGTAAGATAATGTAAGTGTAATTAATGTTAAAGCAATTAATCTAAAAGATAGTGAAATTTTAAAAAATTTCTTAAAGATATGGAACCCCATATCAACCATAAACATTGTGTTTGTGGATGGAATCTCATTTCTTTGTGAAATACTGAAATAAGGGCACTGGTGCTTGGGTCATGAATAGTTGAGTTTGCTCAAGTTATTAGTTTCAAAATTTTGAACTTTCTGGCACATATGATTTATCTTATAATAAATTTTTTATCGTTTCATTTTACTCATGTTTGTTTTCCTTACACAACAAATTTTATAAGTCTCATAGACAAATAACTTCAAGTGTTCTTTTATCTTTACATACAAACAAAGGCTTATTTTTCTTGAGTTACAGATTTAATCCTTGGTAAATGTATAAAACATTGTGTGCTTTAACTCTTAATTCTGAAATATGTCTTTAGTTGAATTTGATTATATTGTTAGTATAGCTTCTCTTTTAAACATTTAGACTTTTCCATCTTGTTTTTTTTTCTATCACTAGCATGGTATCCGTGCCTTGCGACGGGATACCATAGAAAAGCCTTGTTATGTCGTTTGGGGCTGAATGTGAGAGCGGCGACAATGTTTCCTTGCGCGCGATGAAGAAGCATCAACAAATGGTCCTTTTTTTGCCATTCGAGGAGACATACAATGTAAAGAAGATCGAAAGGTTTATATACTGATGATGGTAGGTGATCACAATTAAGTAGGTGATCAATAGTCTGTTTATATAGTGACGATGTTTCCTTGTTACGTTTGTTATTTTGAATTTTGAAATTATATAATTGATAAACACAAATTAAATACTTACCATATGGAATGTTTGACTATACCTAGGCTTTTCTGCCTTTGTCTTTACGACCTTGGCTCTTTCTGGATTCTATCTGTGCACATGGGAATTGTGATCAAGAACCTAGATGGACTTTTGATTTTGACGTGCATAACTAATTGCATATACTTTACTAAATGGGACTAATTGCATACTTAGTTACTTACCAAAGGGGACGTTTGTAACGTGGGGGTATAATAGACTTTTTCCCCCTGTAACTTTCAACAGGGCTATAATTTTTAATAGGTAATATAGAAGTATAGATATTTGTATTTATTCCACAGTCAGTTATTTTATCATGTTTTCATATTTAACATTTACATCACTATTACTTTAAATATCATGAATTATGGTATCACCCGGGTGCTTCGGCCAATGTTCAAATATAAATAAATGCAGAATAAAAGTATCACTTGGGTGCTTAGGCCGTTGCGGCGGTAAGATGATGGGGTGATAGGTCATAGAGTGTGATAGCCAAATGCCTTAGCTGTACGGGCTCCACCCTCGGATTTAAAAATTCGTCGAAAGTATATTGAATGACATCTCTAATGAAAGAGCATGAAATTTTAAGAACACCAATATAATTTTTATAATTTATCGATGTACAGTTTTTAAGATAAAAGATTTTAAATGAACTGGAGGAATGAATGATTTATGGAGGAGAGAAAAAAAATGATTGGTTTAGATTTGAAAAAAGAAAAAGAATGTTAAGTAAATATAGAATTGAAATATGGGTATTTTGAGAAAGTAAATATTAAAACTTAAAATGTAAACATGAGAGATCTGTTTTATAATATAGTAGTATAAATATATAGATATAGATAGATATAGATATCATGAATGGGGGAGAGAGAAAAGACAAAACCAAACGACGGTTGGGAGTATGTCACATCCAAAAGATCAAGGAACAAATATCCGATGAATGAATCGCAAAGGAAATCGTCGGAGGTAAAGTTCTATGTGTCTGATATTCCGGATGGATGCAGACCATGGCATTTGGCTCCAACTTTTCGGGATTATGGTGAGTTGTCAGGGGTCTATATTGCTAGAAGAAAGAACAAGGATGGGGAAAGATTTGGGTTTGTAAAGTTCAAAGGGATCAAAAATAGCAAAGAACTGGAAAAGCAACTCAAAGGAGTGAAAGTGGGCAAGTTCACTCTTAAAGTTAATATCGCGAGATATGCTCTAGAAAACAAAGAACAGGAGGAGTTTTTTAGGAAGGTACCAGGCCCTGAACAAGTTTCGAAAGGTCGACCATTTAGTCACGCTTGGGCGAAACCCTCATCGTTGGGGGTGTCCTTTAAAGATATGGTAATGGGCAATGCTGCATCAGATGCATCGGCGAAGGAGAAAGTCTTAGAAATAGATTCAAATGTTGGAGCCTTAAAAACTCTGCAGGATCGGGCTGTGGTGGCGAAATGCAGTGATTTTGGTACTCTTAAGAAGATTAAAGATCTCTTATTGGGGGTAGGTTTTCTTGAATTCGATTTGTCCTACTTAGGTGGTCTAAGCATAATCATATCCTTCTCTAACAAGGAGGTGGTTACTGAGTTCATGTATAAAGAAAAGGTCTGGAGAGAGTGGTTTTCCATGGCAGACACCTGGGTCGGCTAATCCTTTCCATTTGAGAGGATAGCTTGGATTAACATCATGGGTGTTCCTCTTCATCTGGCCAATATGGTGATTCTCAATCGGATTGCTGGTAAGTTTGGAAAGGTGGTGGCACCGTCGCTGATTAGAGAAGAGGTGCTCAACCGGTCCAGGTACAAGGTCGGGATCTTGGTTGGTGAAGGGAAACCTCTGAATGACAGGGTGACCCTTAAGTGGAGTGATAGATTATTTCGTGTTTGGATCTCTGAAGACCCATCAGATTGGTGCCCGTGGGATTTGGAAAGTTTTACTCCATCACCGGTTACTAGGACAGAAAATAATCAGACCGGTGAGTTAGTCACGCCCGTCGAGATGGTGAAACAATGCAGGCAAGAAGTCGATGAGGTCGAACATGGGGAATTGAGGCAGGAGAATGAAAGGTCTCTGCATGGGAACTCGTTAAACTCCCTCAAGCATAATGATGTTAATATGGATGTGGGCCCCAATGGGAATTTAATATTTGTTGCACATGCTGGCAAAAAAGAGAATTCAAGATACAAAAATAAAAAAGAAAATAAAGGAAATAAAAAAGAAAATAAGGGAGATTCTCTTAAGGAGCCAGG
Organism: Erigeron canadensis; assembly: GCF_010389155.1. Taxonomy (NCBI): domain Eukaryota; kingdom Viridiplantae; phylum Streptophyta; class Magnoliopsida; order Asterales; family Asteraceae; genus Erigeron; species Erigeron canadensis. The sequence continues at coordinate 3,503,653 of NC_057767.1, read as the reverse complement.
CTTTGGGAGGTTGTGGGCCAAAAACGTTTTCATTAACTCAACCAGGCCCAACAAACGGCCCAGACCAGAAGACTCTTTACAATTAGTTGAAGAGAGAGGATAGGATGGATGGGCCTAACATTATTGTTGCACCTGTGAACACCGAGGATAACGTCCCTGTGGTGGACAATATGGCTTCTCCACTAGATCAAAATATTGCACCAGATGCTCCTGCCACAACTGGTAATAACGACACACCAGATGATGATGCTAAATATTCTATGGAAATCGATGAAACAAAAGCTACAAAGAAGATGGGAATCATGGTTGGAGTCAAGCTTGGTGGCCTCGAAAGTCGAATTGAGGAGGCTATCGCTAGTGAAGGTATTAATCAAGTTCTCCAATGAATTTTTTGTCCATTAATATTCGGGGGATGGGGGGAGATGGGAAAGCCAATTGGATAAAGGGTATTAAGAATAATGAAAAGGTTAATTTCTTGGCGTTTCAAGAAACTCAATGCTATGGTATCTCAGAAGTGATAATTAGAAAATATTGGGATTTCTCGGATATGGGTTGGGATATAGTGGAACCGTTGGGGCGGTCTGGGGGCCTTGTAAGTGTTTGGGATTCTGATGTTTTCAAGAAAACGAGTTGTGTAAAGGAAAGGAATTTTTTGCTAACAATTGGAAAGGTCAAAGGCTTAAGAGAGACGGTTAACATTATGAATGTGTATGCGCCTCAAAGGGTGGACGATAAAATGAGGTTATGGGATCGAATTTTGGATCTAAAGAATAATTATTCTGGTTTGTGGTTTATAATTGGTGACTTTAATGCTGTGAGGGTGCCGGAAGATAGAAAAGGATCAAGTTACAACCATAGGTGTTCGCGTCTGTTTAACAATTTTATTTTTGAAGCTGATTTGGAAGAGTATAGTATGAAAGGGAACAGATTTACCTTTCTGGTAGAGGACGGGGAACGGAAAAAGTTCAGTAAAATTGACAGGTTTCTGGTGGGTAGTGAGGTGATTGCTAAATGGCCCGAAGCATGTCTTAGAGTCTTGCCAAGATACCTGTCTGATCACAGCCCATTGTTGTGGACGGTGAGGGACACGAATTATGGCCCGAAACCATTCCGGTTTCTAAGTTCTTGGCTGGACAGAGAGGAATTCAAGGAGATTGTCCATAAGGTCGTGGATTCTTTGAGTTATTTCGGTTATGCTGATGTCAAGCTAATGATGTTGTTCAAACATCTTCGCTTGGAAATTGTTAAATGGAGGAATGATATGAACGATAAGGAAGGGGAAGAGAAAAAGAGGTGTCGTCTTGAACTAGAAGAATTAGACGCCTTGATGGAAGAAAGAAACCTGGAGGAAGAGGAGGAATGGATTAGGACGGAATGCAAGAGGAAGCTCATTGAATTCGACTTGTATAAGGCAAAGGATTTAAAGCAAAGATCTCGTATTGTGAAGATGAAAAAGCGCCTGGACCTGATGGCTTCAATTTCAAGTTCATTAAACGCTTCTGGGACATTCTGGAACGCGACTTTGTTGTTCTTTTTAATGAATTTTTTGTCTCAGGTACTATACATATGGGGTGCAGTTCGTCTTTTATAGCTTTGATCCCCAAGAAGAAGGACCCGATTTCCTTGGATGATTATCGCCCGATTGCTCTGGTCGGCATTATTAACAAGGTGATATCAAAGGTTTTGGCGTGTCGGTTGAAAAAAGTCCTTGGAACGGTGATCTCTCTCAATCAGACTGCCTTCCTTGGTGGCAGGTGCATCATGGACGGGCCTCTTATTCTCAATGAACTAATCGCCACGGTTAAGAAGAGAAAAGACAAAGCCTTCCTCTTCAAGATTGATTTTGCAAAAGCTTATGACAACGTTAATTGGGGTTTTCTTATGTCTATTCTTGAAAAGATGGGGTTCCCGAGCCTATGGTGTAAGTGGATTTTTGGCATATTATCATCTGCTCGGTCGTCAGTCTTAGTGAATGGGTCTCCCACGTACGAGTTTCAATGTTACAAAGGGATGAGACAGGGAGACCCTATCTCGCCATTCTTATTTCTGGTGGTCATGGAAGCCTTAACTGTCCTAATTAATCGGGCTACCAAGAGAGGCATGTTCCATGGAATTTGGTTGGCCAATGGTTTGTCTATCTCACACCTGTTATATGCAGATGACTGTGTGATTCTTGGAGATTGGGACATCACAAATTTGAAGAATATCATCAGAATCCTGAGAATTTTCCATTTGTGTTCCGGATTACATATTCATATGGGCAAATCTAGTTTGTTTGGAATTGGTACTACAGGGGATGAGCTCAATGAGATGGCTGCTGTTGCTAGATGTGATACTGGTACTTTCCCGGTTAAGCACTTAGGCATCTGGATAGGTACTAATATGAATAAAGCATCCAGTTGGTCTTTTTTATTTGATATATTCGAGCAACGGCTGTCCAAATGGAGAGCCAATAGTTTGTCAATTGGCGGAAGGGTTACTCTTATTAAATCTGTGCTAGAAAGCCTCCCCACATATTATTTGTCACTGTACCGCGCACCTAAGAAGGTTTTGGATGGCTTGGAAAAGATTATGAGGCGGTTTCTATGGGGTGGATCGGAAGGTGTTAAGAAAATTAATTGGGTCTCGTGGGATAGGGTAACTTCCCCCAAGTAGGCTGGTGGATTAGGCCTTTCTAGTCTCAATGATTCGAATCTGGCCCTACTGTCTAAATGGTTAGCTAGATTCAAAAACGAGAAGGACAGCTTGTGGAAGGAAGTAATTACGGTGATTCATGAAAACAAGAACAACTGGAGTGCTCTCCCGGTTAACAAATACTTGTCGAGCAACTGGAAAATAATTGTCAAAGCAATTGAGTCTATTAAGGTAGCGGATACGAGCCTGAACAAAATATTCAGAGGCATATGTGGTAATGGAAAAGAGATCAAATTCTGGCTGGATCTTTGGACCGGGGATGAGGTGTTCAGAGACAGATTCCCTGTACTTTTTCGGCTTGAGAAATACAAGAATTGCAGGGTGTCTGATCGATATGATGAAAACTCTAAGGAGTTCTCGTCTCTTTGGAGATGGAAAAAACTTCTTCAATCAACCGAGGAGATGACGGAATGGCAGGAACTAGGCACTCTTTTGAATGGTCTGAAGCTTACAGAATCCATCGACAGATGGATATGGCAAGGAAAGAATGATTCCCAGTTCACTGTCAAAGCTGTGAAAGATTTTATCCTTAGCTCTCGTGATTATAGCAACAGGTATGTCCTTCGTTGGTCCAAATGGATCCCTTTAAAAGTTAACATCTTCATGTGGAGAGTTGGTATGAATCGTATTCCAACCTTAGAGGCTCTTAAAGACAGGAATTGTGTTTTTGGAGATGGACTGTGTGTTTTATGTGGGGAATATGAGGAATCGGTGGATCACCTCTTTTGTGGGTGCGAGTTGGCTAACTTGATATGGACTTTCATAAGCTCCTGGTGCAAGGCTTCTCCATTCTTTGTTTTCTCGATAAAAGATCTTATTGAGATTCATGAAAATGTGGGACTTGGAAAGAAAGAACAAAAAGTGGTTAAAGGCATCGTCATGGTAGCGTGTTGGTGTATTTGGAAAGCAAGAAACGAAAGAAGGTTCTCAAATGCCCAAATCAAGGTCGAGAAGGTTATTCAAGGTATAAAATCTTTGACTTTTCTTTGGTACAATAATAGAAAGAGAAATGTAAACATTTGTTGGAATAGTTGGTGTAGATTTAGCATTATTTAATTCGTAAATATGATGTAAGTTGATTAGTAACACCAATTTGGTGCATACTTTGTTAATGAAGTTCACCTTTAAAAAAAAAAATATCATGAATTATCATAGTATCCTTAAGCCAGTGTTCAAATATAAATAAATGCAGAATAAAAGTATGAATATAGATTTTGTTTCGTAGCTATATAAACCATTAACACCTGCGCGGCTGCGCTTAACGGAAACACTCTAGTCTCTTTACAAATGATCCAATAAATTCTTCAACAAACCGTAAGTCTATCTCTATATCTGTATCTATATATCCATATCTATATTTATTTCTATATATCTATATCTATATCTATCAAATTTCCTCCATAAATGTTCAATCATGCTATCCTTATCTCTCGCAATGTTTCAATTCCGCGTTTCAATCATCCAAAGTTAGTTAATGAATATCGCTAGGGTTTTCGGTACGTCGTATCACCTGTATTTATAGGTCGGTTTGAACCGTATGTATAGGTTTTTAAATTCATTATAATAAAGCAAGAATATATTGAATTCTATAACTGTAATTTAGTCTATCATTTTTATTCAACTGTATGTATAGGTTGGTTTGAACTGTATGTATAGGATTTTGATTCATTATTATAGAGAATATATTGGCATTTACTAGTGTCTAACTAATTATATTGGCATAATGGTTTTGCACGATTAGTGTTATTTGAGATCCGATGTAATTAATGGTTTTGTTATACAATTTCATAGATTAGGGCCAAAAGTTTTGTTCTTATGTATCAGAATCTGGTGGTTGAGATTTACAGTTTCGATTAGATGTTGTAACTTTTATCGAAGTATTTGAATCTGTGACAGTGTTCACGAGTTGTGTTCATATGTAGAGTTTGGATTCGTGTAAAATTCTTATTGGTTGTGCCTGTATTTTTTTTTTTTTAAATGTGTGCATTTTTTATTGTTGGTTTTGGATACTAGCAGAATTGAAATAGATTTGATAAACTTTTATTCTTTCTTGCTCAGAAAGTGATTTCTGATTTTTAATGATATCGTGTTGGATAAATTAACAGGTTATGGGAGCATATCTAAGCACGCCTGCAACTGAAAAATTTTCCCTGGATGGTGAGAATGAGAACCTAAAATATGGGTTATCGTCGATGCAGGGGTGGCGTACATCGATGGAAGATGCTGTAAGTAACAGCCCATACTATTTTCTAGCTATCCAAATCTGTTTTTGTTTCTATAAAAGAAGATGATAGATTTGCTAAGACGATTGAATTAGAAAGTGTGTTTATGTCTCATGTTTTGGATACTTAAGTTATAATATATTTAATGTAAATCTCTTTTTGTTTCTATATAAGAAGATGATAGATTTGTTAAGACGATTGAATTAGAAAGTGTGTTTATGGCTCATGTTTTGGATACTCAAGTTATAATGTATTTTCAAGTAATGTAATTGTTTGTAGTGCACTAGTGCTGCATGATAATGTGTTAAGTTTATATACTTTACAGCCGTCTATCTTCCTGCTCTCAATGATCACAGCCTTATATCTAGTTATGTTAGCTATGAAATTGCATTATCTTTGGATAAGTTACTCAAGTTGTTGGTGTTTTCTTATTAGTATTAGTAGGGTGTACAGCTGATGCATTTGATTTGTGTCTGCAAGTTATGATTGATTATAGTCACTCAGTGTTTTTTTTTCTGCTTTCTTGGTATGATGTGTTTGACAGCATGCCGCTTATCTTGATTTGGACTGTTCAACATCTTTCTTTGGTGTTTATGATGGCCATGGAGGTACGATTACGAGCTTAGCACACACATATCTGTGTATTTTATAAATCTGTACTAGGTAACATTTTAGCTTTTGAAAGAGTGAGAGTATTGAAATGAATCTAATAAACTGTTTTGTTCTTTTGAACTTCCTGCACGACTGTCGTTTTTCGTTCACCGAGTCATTTCTCAATTCATCTTTTGGCATTGGTGTCCATCATTTCAAGCTTCTTTTCTTTCACAATGCCATTTTAAAATTAAGAGCGATTCGTATAGTGGTTAGTTTCACTAAGATGCTTATTACAGGATTTCTGTATTTTTCTTTCATTTAGCTAAAAGTGATACTTGTTTGATGCTACTTTTGTTCTATTCTAACTTCACATGGTAGTGCATTATTGTCAATATTTTGTCTTTGTACTATAATGCAACTTTGTTAGAAATAGTTGGCAAATAATAATCCATCTACATGCCTTTGTCTTATAATTTAAAGGCCATCTGTCATACAGGACTATGCTGTCAAGGACTTTTTCCTCATTCCAAGATTAGATGACTAGGATATGTAGTCAGTCAACGAACAAAAGAAATTGATATAACCAACTAATCAAGTAAATAATATATTCAGACAGTGTTGGTCGTTCCTTAATGCTCACATACATTTAAAGCTGGAATGACATTTTTAGAAAATGGCAATCAGCCAAATTATTGGTCGTATAGTAGAAATGAAAATACTCCTTGGATATTTATAGAAAACAAGGCACATAGTTTGAACTTTGATTTGATTATGCAAAGGCACTTGATATAGCTGCAATAGAATGTAGAATCAAGCAAGGATACCTTCTGATAGTTTGCACATTCATGATGTATCATTGAGCCTGTGGAATATGAAGAGTTGTTATACTAATGCCATAGACGATGTAAAAAGGAATATATATATTTTTGTGTATGTAGATTAAGAGTGGTTTTGCTGTAACAAAATCAAGTGCATACAATCGATCAAAGTCACTGATCGTGTAAACACTAGTAGAAGAGCACTGATGTGTAACTTCTAGTGATCTACATAGCTAGCATTAAGAATGTTGGTAAACATTTAAACATCACAAGTCGCAACTCTTTGGTGGCTTCATCGACATTCTTATGATCTTCCTGTGTGATGAATAAGCATGATCAAAATTGAAATTCACACATCTCATCTGTGTTTTTGTTAATAACAAAATATTGTTTAAAGGGTATATACTAAGCCTTTAAGGTTGCAGGTCAGGCTGTCTCTAAGTTCTGTGCGAAGTACCTTCACCAACAATTGATCAAGCATGAAGCTTATGCTTCTGGTGATATCGGCATTGCTGCTCAGAAATCCTTCCTCAGGTTATAAGATTTTCTTTTATTTTGCAGATGCTTCATTTTATGTGGATCTCATTTTGCTTGGGCCACTTCCTAGTTAATTAAAATTGGAAGGCATCAGTACCACTTTCTATTTTATTTGTTACCTTGTGAATGCATTTACTAAGCAACTATAGGCTGTTACTGGACGTGTCAATATGGACCCATTTATTTATCATTGCGTCAATTTGTGTTATGTTAAATATCGTAACGGCTTCAATGGATTAAGTCGTGGTATTTAGAAATGAGTTGTAACTTGTAAGTCACCCTAAGCGTTTTCGAATGCATGGGAATTTTCTACATCACTTAATTTAAACAAGTAGATTGTTATATTGTTATACTAGTTCTAATACTCGTACGATGTACGGATTTGACAATATATATATATATATATATATAGGGAAGTGATCGATATATCTATCAATTAAAATCACACGATTAAGGTTTTGCATCAAGTTCTAATTATAAAAACCATGATAACTTTTATTGTTAATAATTCACAAAGTTACGAACATGTTTAGGTTGAAAGTTGAAACAAATATTGAATAATCTCTACAAAACAAAACAAAATAGTTATGATTTTATGAAACACTAAACCAAACTCCAAGTTTACCTTTTTTATATTTGTTCGAATAAAAGTAATTAGCAAAACAAAACACATAGTTATGTTGTTTCATTATGTAACTAAAAAAGGAAAACATAACAAACCAACTTTTTCTTGCTATCTTGCGTCTAGAAACCAAAGGTAAATATCTCATGAGTATATACATTTAGGTTAAAGTTATTATTTAAAAATATATTATATTATGATAATTATATTAGATAAAGATTATACAAATCTAAAGATACAAGATGTTCTAATTAAACGATCGATTACAAAGACAAGTTTCAATCAAGGATTACGCCACATGTCGTGTAAAGAACCCTTTAATCCTGTTTTAGTATATTGGTAGATATTCCAAATTAGTTATCTAAAACATCCAAAAAATAGATAAAAAAGTGTCTGTTATCTTCACCCGCACTCAAAATTACCCGTTTTGATCTGTCACTCATCCCACCAATCCACCCATTTCACCAAGTCAGGATGTTAAATCTGCTTATTCTTTGATGACGTTTTTTAAATCTCGTCTATTATCAGAACAAGTTTGCATCCTTATGTAGAATGGATGAAATGATGTGTGGACAACGTGGGTGGAGAGAGTTAGCTGAATTAGAGGATAAAGAAGATCAGATCGGTGGTATGATAGATATGGATGGAATAGTGAAGTCCCCTAATAGTGGCGAACTAAAGGATAATGAAGATGACTGGTCTGTTGAGGAGGTACTTTCTTTGCAAGCACCTTATAACTTTACATGTAGATGTATCACTTTTGATTGATATGGTCATTTTCATCTCTAATGGGTCAGATGGGTAAAATAAAAATTAAAAAATATAGCTTAAAAGGAAATGCGTGTTATGGGTTTAAAGCTGCTCAAAGGGTATATTCATTGCTTAAAACCTTCTAAATAACTGTTTTTTATGAACCAGGCTAATGTTATTATAATATATTATGCCATCCTACTCATTTATTAAAGAATAGAGAAAAAGTGTTTCAGGTCCGCTGATTCAACTGGATTCAACATGTATGATACTTTACCTATCTTGAATTGTAACTTGGCTGACTCACCCACTTTTCCATCTTTCCTGATAACCATCTATTTTGTTTTCACTTGATCTTTGCATGCCATGTTTACATATTTTTTTAGAAACATTTTGTTAAAAACCCTAATCCTTTCAAATCCGATTCTGGTAATCAGTCTGGGTAACGCGCCAGAAACATGTCTATATGGCGAAAAGTATTTGCATAAATGGATTTGCCAAATATATTTCTTTTCTGCAAGTTCAACGTTTGAAGTTTGTAAAATGACAAAAACTCGCAAGTTGTATTCTCAAACTCTTGAATCATGGTAGATCTAACATTTTCGTTGTGTTTTTGCTATGGCTGAATCGTCTCTTTTAATGATTCAGGGACCACATTCTAACTATCAAGGGCCGACTTGTGGTAGCACTGCTTGTGTAGCAATCATCCGTAATGACCAGCTTGTTGTAGCCAATTCTGGTGATTCTCGTTGTGTGATATCTCGGAAGGGTCAGGTAATATTGTTTGTATTTCATGTAACTTGAAATCTACTCAGAGGTGCCAATAAGGGCCGTGACTCTTGCATTTTGCCACCTCTAAGTTATAGGATAGCCTTTTAATTTTTACGCTTTATATCATCTTTGTTTGCTGTTATGTATTTTTGCATGCTCGACTATTTTTTTCATTGGCATTTAGCATTTGACTATACTTGTTTTTGGGCTTCCTATATAAATGATTCTAATTCTAATATTTTTTGCAGGCACATAATTTGTCAAAAGACCACAAGCCTAATCTTGATTCTGAGAAAGAAAGAATAAAAAAAGCTGGTGGTTTTATACACGCTGGCCGAGTTAACGGGACTCTAAACTTGACTAGGGCTATAGGTACTTCTTATATTCCAATTGTATTCCTATACTTGTTACTAAAAAGATTCTTGCAAATTAATGAGCTGCTTTTTTCTTTGGTTTATACTTCCATCGTATGTTCAGGTGATGTGGGAATGAAGAAAGATAAATCTCTGCCTGCTGAAAGTCAAATTCTAACTGCCAATCCTGATATAAACACGGTGCGTGGTATCAGTATGCGATGCTTTAATTATCTTGTGTTTTTCAGTTTCATAAGTTGCTTGTATTCTTCTGGGAAACTGTGAATAGGCAGCTCATTTACTTCTGGGAAACATGATACATGACTATACCAATTTGACCCATTTACTTATGGACGGTTTTGGTTGTGTGCTATATTAAATGGGTCAATGAAAGAACATTGCTATACAAGGAGTTGGTCAAACAAGTCAAAAGTCACCAAAAGTGTTTTTAAATGCGTGCAACCTCTTGAACTACTCTATACTAAAAGAAATTTAAAAGAATACATTAGTGTTGTGGCATTATATTTTGGTGGTCATCTTTAATACACAACTATCTATTAAATTCACGGAAAAGGGACAACAATATGATTACAATTCATCATCCAACTCTTCCCGACCTTTTTGACCCGCCTAAAAATTCGGCCATTCTGATTTGAATCTATTTGACCTGCTATACACATTTTCCAATCATTAATATTCTATGATGACATATGGCACTTACTTGATCTTCCTTTCTCTCTACAATTATTTAATCAGGTTGAGCTTTGCGAGGATGATGATTTTCTTGTTCTTGCCTCTGATGGAATATGGTAAGCTTTTCATTCATGTGTTTGGTCGTCAATATGTAGTTATGTTGCAATACTAGTTGAACTTGTACTTGTAATAAAAGGTCACTGAACGGGAACCATAAATCGAATAAATCTTGGATTAACTTCACCGACGTTCTGGTAACAAACAAACACGAGTACGTTATTTTACTTTTGTTTTTTGTTGGTGCTACATAAAATCAGTCATTACTCAGTCGTGAGCGACGGTAAAATGTGCAAACTTTGAACAGGTTTTCAACTAGAATGGCTCGTATAAGGTTTAAAGGCTAAAAAGTTGGGTAATTGAGAACTTATCTAGATCTTACAAATGTACTTTTTTGATGTCATTCAAGTTCACTCATTTATTTCCCGCTAATCTTATTTTTCATGCACTTAAAACATTTCCTGATCTTGTTTCTTTAGACTATCTGTAATAATGTTATTCTCTAAAGTCAAATTTTTACTGTACATTATGGGTTTAGCTGAATACAACGCACAACCGGTATGATAATGATATCTTTACCTCTTTTACAGGGATTGCATGTCAAGCCAACAACTGGTTGACTTTGTACAGGAGCAATTGAAAACTGTAAGTGCATCTCTACACACATTTGACAAATATTTTAGCGATATTTAGAGGTGGCAATTGCAACCATTCGATGATGAGTGGGTTATCCTGGGTTGTGTTGTATCTTAAATGGGCCAATGGGTTGCAAGTCGCCCAAAGTCTATTAGTTGCACCCCACCTACAACATCTTTTTATAGATATATTTAAATTATAATGGTAATACTATTGTTCTACAATTATAATTCGCACATTAATTTGTTGTTGAAAACTTCAAAAATGGACAAAAAGGTGCTCATGGGTCGGCCCCTACCCATATCTTATAAGTACTAAAAATGACCTGTTTCAACCTGATATCTTCTGATCCATTATGTTACCAGCCCAACTTGCAACCTCTAGTTCTGTTGTAGTGTCGCGTACTTATGTTATGGCTTCTTGTGCATTAGTGGAGCCAAAAACAAATCCATTATAGCCTGCTCGAAAATACGAACTGGTTTTACATTTTCTTTTGGGTACTGAAGTTTATTAACTTTTACTTTAAGTTGAGTTTTTATTATCAAATTTTAACCACCAACATCATCACTGTACCTGCTAGCCTGTAAAACTAACCTTCCATAAATCATGCAGGAAAGTAAGTTGTCAGCAATCTGTGAGAAGGTATTCGACAGGTGTTTGGCACCCGCCTGTGGTGGTGAAGGTTGTGACAACATGACAATGATTTTGGTTCAGTTTAAAAGTATCCCCAACTCTGCTTCTTCTACTTCAAAAAACCCTTCAACTGATGCATCATCTGAATCACCTGACAGCATAGACAAAACTGAATGAAGATAGTTGTAAACTCTATAGTTTAACTCAACATGTAGAAATTTCTTATCGATGGCTTTTAGGGTAAACTTGTGCATTTGTACTTATAAGCATCCTTTTAAGTGATCGATTACAGAATCTGATAGTGAAATATAACATTCTTTCACTTCGATAGGTTACAATGCTTGATTGTGTATAAATCATTTTTTTTTTGTTATGATAGTGAAGCGTTTGCGTCATGTTGGTCAATACATGGATTATATTGTTGATCCTGCTTGGGCACATCACACATGTCTAGGAAGACACCATTCTTACCCTGTAAGTTGGTTTGTATTTGTTCCAAGTTCAATTTTTACACTTATATATTACTCATTGTTTATTAGGGGTTGTATCTATTATGTATGCATGAATGGGTTTTGGTCACTGACTCGTCATTTGGGCATATACGAGTTCTATATAAGAATATACCAAGTGTTTGTAGGTAAACTTTATGCTTTTTTTTTCGAAGGCTAGAAATAAAATTCCGATGGGATAGATCCATTCTCAGTCAGGTCTATTTGTTAACTACTCTAAGTTCGCTCATATAGTGTGACCATACTTTATAGTGGACTTGCGATTACACCAAGTTGTTGTATTCATGCCGAGTGGGTAGGAGGAAGAAATTAAAATTGTTTAAAATTTCTTCATGTCTAAGAACTAAAGGGTAGTTTAATAATACATACATACATACATGCATGCATTATGTTGATTAATTTTGTTTCTCCAATATTATACTTTTCCGATCAAGTTATATTAGAGAGACAAATACCAAGTCTTTCAAACCCTGGAAAATCGTTTCATTATACAATTTTTCTTCCATTTTGCTTTCAAAGATGTACTATTCTATCATTTTCGATCTAAATGGCAACAATACCAATATGATACTCAATGTCTCAAACTAACCAATCAAAAATGCCCACGTCATCCATAAGCATCTCTAGTATGACCACCATCGATAACGACCCCCCAAAGCCCATTCCTCTATTATGTCTCTATATTATTATATACATACATTCAAACAATACTTGGTTTTCTCCATTGTTGACTATTTCTTCACTCAACTTCTTTCACATACACATAATTACTTATTTCAATTCAAAATGTCCATTTTCAACTTTTTGTAACTTTGATCCTTATTTCATACTTTCTTGTCCACATTTTCACACTCCAACATATACATACATATATAAATCAGATTATGCATAGACTAATTCATTACTTACATCAACAACTTTGTTTACACACATAAAAGTATATATTAAGAAATATATAAAGTTGATAACAATGACAAGTACATCGGGAATGATCAATGGTCGTGTTTCATCTTCGTCTTCATCTGCGTCTTTGTTTCGGAAACTGAAAAAGTGTCGCGACAACAAGTTTAGAGCTAGTTGTGTTTCCATGAACCATGTTGCTACTTCAGACCCATATAAGATACTAAGGATTCAACCTGGCGCTTCTGAATATGATGTCAAGAAAGCTTTTAGACAGCTTGCTTTGAAGGTACGTAATTCTTTTGTTTTAAATTAATTTCTTAATGAATCTAGAGCCATTATATCAATTGTTAGATCCTCTTGTAAAAAACTACTGGATATATGTTACAAATAATGTAGTTTTTACATAAGGATATATTTTGTTAGATACCCTCATACACATTATTTTAGTCTTATTATGAAAATAATTCAGACAAAATGCTGTCTATAAAACTCAAGGAATATTCATGCTAAATTTGCAGTTTATTCTTCTTGTCGGTGCTTAGTAATTTTATCTTTTGGTATCATTTGAACATAATGAATAATACTGTATGAAACAAACAATATTAAAAACTTCTGTAATTTGATCAAAATTGTATTATTAATTCAGTATCATCCGGATGTATGCAAAGAAAACGATGGTGGAATTCCGTTTCAACAAATTAATGAAGCTTATGATGTAAGTTTTTCTTTTCATACATGATTTAAGCTTTCTTTAAATATTGGGATAATGGGATGTCTATTCACACGCCTCATTTTTCGTAGCAAACAGTGTATGTATGCCACGTATAGGGGATTGAGATTCTCTAAAATTAAAACCTAACTTCATAGGTAAAGTTGACATTTAGACCATTAGATTAAAATCAAAGGTCAAAATTCAAAAACCATATTTAAATCTTAACCTTTGATTTTAATTCAAAAGTCAAGATGTTTTCAACTTTATAAGTATACACCTTTACGTGGTATACATCAGTACATGATTTTTTTTTATACATATATGGGGTGTTTCCCTAGCAACATCCGATTGTTATTGTATGTCTTTGATTGATTAAAAAATTAGTAAACCTATGATGTGACAAGAGGACATATATTAACAAATACATACAATTATAAGATATTTTCAAATTTCAACCGGGGTAAATATGGTTACATTTATAGTATAAAGTTATTGTATGTATAGTATCTAAAGTTGATAATAGTAAATTTAATTATAACTTTAAAGGATTTTTATCCATTTTTAAAAATATGATTATAACCATAGTTGTTGATATGAACAGATGATAATGAGTGACTTGAGGGGTGAAACAAGTGTAGCCAAACTGGATGATGAACCTTCGGATGATTCGCTAAGAGGAATGGATGATCCGGATTGGGACATGTGGGAAGAATGGATGGGTTGGGAAGGAGCAGGCATTCGTGATTATTCATCACACATTAATCCTTACATCTAATTAAATCAAATCAAACTTATTGTCTACGAGTATAAGCATCAAAATTTGTTTAATTGATATAAATATACCACGAAATTTGATATCCACATTCTAACTTTTAAGCTACTTTCCTTGTGGATTTATAATCCATCTCCCAAAAACTCGATTCCTTCTATCATATGTTTCATATAGTCTACAAAAGATAGAATGTGGTTGATGAAACTCACACCCCTTTGTATATACCAAAGTTTAGTTTCATGTTTTCTTTTGTAAATTATATGTAAGGTGGCACATATATATCAAGTCAAATGTTTGATCATTTGTTTTCTTGTTTGACTACTGGAGATTTTTTCAAAATGATTTGATGTATACAGGGTTTTGTTAACTTATGCTTAAGGCACAAATTATGGCCCTAAAACACAAGTACTAGTGATATCTTTAATGAATTCATACTTCTTTGTAATATGAAAATATTAATTATGAAATTAAACTAATGAACATTTAGATCCATTTCTTGATTATTAGGAAATACAAAACTCATTATATGCACCATAACTTGTAGCCCACAAGCATAATTTAACAAAAAACAAAATTTAGATAACATGTTTATTCTCGAGACACTGATGAACAAAAGAGTATTTGTCACATGGTAAACTTTGGAACACATATAGCATATGTTTATGTACATATTTTAAAGTTGCAAAATGTTGTCGACAATTATTAGGGGATATGTATGTATTATATGAGGATAGCTTTTTATGGAAGTAGTGGACGAAATGTACTGAGAGCAAATCTCACATTCTTCATAAAAATAATGTTGCAATCAAGAGCTGTTTTGGCCCACATTTAGGCTACCAAATACGTATGATTCAAATGCTACCAGTTTCTAGTTCCTACACTGGTCCTAAGTAAAGTTGGTTCATATTAATTAGGGGGTAACTCGGCTAATGTTACCATCATCTTTGTTAGATGATATTGCTCTCACAAACCATAAAATCCATGGGAGGCTTTTTGACATATGTAAAAATTGATGTTAGTGAGTATGTGAGAGTAATATCTTCTAACAAAGATAATGTTAACATCATATATCATTTTCCCATTAATAATTGGGTTCAAATGTTCAATATACATCTAGATCCACTTATATTTTTCTTTTCTTTTTCCCTTCTACTGCAAAACGTTAGTTACATTACATAATTACATGGATTATTTCATAGAAGGCATATGAATGGAATATCAGCCACCTCCAAATAAACTAATGGTTAACATATTAATGTTAATTTTGGAAGTGCCCAATGAAGGATTTGGAAATGTCCATAAAAATACTTGGTCATGCTATGTAAATTAGAATGAAAATTTGTCCCCTTGATAACATATATAGAGACAACCTTTATTCGTTTATTTATGTTAGATATGCTTGAATTGCATGTTTCACCCACAACATTGACAATTTAAACCAATAGATCAGATTAATGGTGATTACAAATTACCTACATAATTCACCCACAATAAAAATGTACCAAATACTGTGAATTGAAAGAAAAGTATAATCTATATTATCTTATAAAGCAGTTTGCCCTTTTTTTAAATCTCAAAAGATGATTTGAACTACCTAAATTATCTTCCTTCTTTATTCGCTAATTTAAACATCTCTACCTAATATACCTATAATACCCTTAAATCCCAACCGCTCATTTTTTTCTCTCCTCAAATCTCAACCACTCATTTTTTTTTCTCTCCTCCATAAATCATTTTATTCCTCTAATTTATTCAAAATCTTTTATCTCAAAAATCGTATATCGATAAATTATAAAAATTGTATGGGTGTTCTTAAAATTTCATGCTCTTTCATTAGAGATGTCATTCGATATACTTTCGACGAATTTTTAAATCCGAGTACGGAGCCCATACGGCTAAGTCATTTGGCTATCATACTTTATGACTTATCACCTCTATGACCTATCACCCCCACCATCTCACCGCCGCATTGCGCGGGTACTATTGTTCGTAAGTAAAAATGCATGAAGAGGCATGCCGCTGAGTTCCGTTAAAAAAAAATGCCATGACGAAATCATTTATGTAATTAAATAATTATTAAATCAATCCTATCATAATAAGACAAGCATTATAAACAAAAGAAATAACTCCAATGAAATAACTATTATCCAACATTTAATCGGAATACGATATTAAGTTTAATGAAGTCTTTTACGTACACCAAAATGTTTACCATAAACCGTTACGAATATTTAAAGAGAAAAAACTTTAAGGCTTGCAAATTCAAAATTTTAGGTAAAATTGAAAATGACTCTTTACCGAACTAGCTAGTGATAAATAAAAATTCAATACGGTTATAGTTATAGTTATTTTATTTTATTGTTTATAAACAAACAAAGATTAACCAAAGGTGGGGGACTGTAATCCGTAATCACTAATCAGTAATCGTAATCGTAATCCTGATTGGGGAATTATACTACACGACGTCGTTTCAACAAACTCCACCATAAGCAATCAAATCAAGGGGAAGGACCCCAAAATATCCGGGTCCTTTAATTCATTCTTTCTTCCTTTCAACCTATAGATACACAAACCTCTGTATCTATACCTATACATACACAAACCTCACTGTATATATCTATCTTATCAATATATATATATATCAATTAATAATAAGCAAGCGGTAAATAAAAATACCTTCTCTGGATACTTCTGAACACCTCATTCATTATATAATTATTACTTCATTCATTCACAAAATATAAATTTCATTTATTTCAATTCAATTCATTACATGCATCTGTAAGTTTATTCACACTCTCATCATATATTTGTATCTATATTTTTTTTATTTATTTTCGAATTAATTAATTGTTTGATTATATATTTATTTTGCTAATACTTTTTTTCCTACAGCTTAATTGTTTGTTTTTGTCTTCCTTGATACATACAGTGAGTATATCACTATATCTATACATTTATATGTATATATATATTGCCTGATTTTGCATATATATTGTTTTATATATAAATTTGCATAGAAACTATAGTTTTTTTCAAAATTAAAGTTTTTAATAATTTAGCTGAATTTATGTGTTTGAATGTTAGTAATTGAATTGGAATATACTTTTGGTATATAATATATGCATTTGGAGTTTTGGACTATAATAGAAATTTTATGAATTTGGTTGCAAATTATTACTAATTGATTACAATTGTTTTCGTAATAATATATTTATTTATTCTGCACTGTATTGTGGGTTTGCAACAATTGCTAGAGTGTAAGTTACGTGCTGTTAATCTGTTATTAAGTTCGTTCACATGTATATATAGTGACGTAGGTTCAAACGAGAAGAAAAAAGTAGTTGAAAACACGTAAATGAAACGCTATTTTATATATGTTTTAAACGTGAATGTATTTGAGAATATTCAGTTTTAATTAGATATATCTAGATGTTGCTAATTTCAGGTTCGTCTTATAGGGTTAAGTTATGAGATACTCATTTAGCAATTAGGAAATGTTTGGTTATTATATAAAAAATTTCCTTGTAGACTGCGGGTGTTGATGCGTTAGATACGTGTTTTTGCAGGTATGGCAGACCTAAAAGAGCGGCTGCTCCCACCAAAACCTGCATCAGCCACAAACCTCAGAGATGCATCACATAGGCCGTCTGCATCTGGACGTCAGCCATTTCAAGGGGTGGATGTTTTAGGTCTCAAAAAGCGAGGCCAAGGTTTGCGTTCATGGATCCGAGTTGATGCTGCAACAGGGGAATCCCAAGTTATTGAGGTTGACAAGTTTACGATAATGCGTCGTTGTGATCTCCCTGCACGGGATCTTCGGTTGCTTGATCCGTTGTTTGTGTATCCGTCAACAATTCTGGGAAGAGAGAAGGCTATTGTTGTAAATTTGGAGCAAATTCGGTGTATTATTACAGCTGATGAGGTTCTGCTTTTGAATTCCCTTGATAGCTACGTGTTGCAATATGTCGTGGAACTTCAAAGACGGTTGAGAGCTGCAGGGGTTGGTGAGGTATGGCAGTCCGAAGGGTCGGAGTTGAATAGACGTATGGGAAATGATAGATTCGTTGGGGATATGTTTAGGAACACGTCACCTGACTATTTGCCGTTTGAGTTCAGGGCTCTAGAAGTTGCGCTAGAGGCTGCTTGTACATTTCTGGATACTCAGGTTTGTTATATTACCATTAGCTCATATAGTTTCAAAGTACTTTGGTGATGCTTAATCTTTTTTAAGACTAGAAGTCACGATCCTCTCTTTATAATGTTTACCTGTTTTCATAAGAAAAAGATCTCATATGGACAAGTAGGACCTATCAGAGGATGAACAAAGCTATAGATACTAGACATAGATGGTGAGGCATTTGTTTAGTTTCTAGCCATGTTGTAGAAAGAACATAGATGTACTGCTAGATATATATCTCAAATACATGTGATGGCTGAAAGAGGACTGGCAGTCTCTTGCTATCATGTGCTTGAGTAAATTTTTTGTGGTCCATATGTACCGCAACACGTCACATATTTTTTATTTTTAACTTGTTAAAGCTCTAAAAAATTGTTTCCTAAACTAAATTTGTATGCTACCGCTGATCAACTTTTTTGCGTGAAAAATTGTTTCTGAATTCGTCAGGCAGCAGAATTAGAAATTGAAGCGTATCCATTGCTAGATGAACTTACTTCAAAGATCAGTACTTTGAACTTGGAACGTGTTCGTAGGCTGAAAAGCAGACTTGTTGCATTAACTCGAAGGGTTCAGAAGGTGAGACATTGTCTCTATCTACCTTTTTTATATTACCTTTGATAGAAGTAGCGATCCTGACATATTTTTAAGTAAATTGTTGTAATTTGGGTATGTTTTATCTCCAACGGGTCAAATGGTTTAAGCTAAATAATTTAACTAAAATGGTAAAATGTCATCCTAAGTGTATCTAAATGTATCGAAATTTTCCAAATCACTTTATGAAAAAGGGTAGATTATTTCTGTCGGATCATAGTTTTGGTAATTTATTAATTCTGAAAGACTGAATACAATGTGTTGGTTGGAATAACCAGCCCAACGCATTTTAGCCTGTGTTTCAATTACATGTTTTGAACTTTTGATCTATAAGACTATAAACCATTACAATATGGCCTAGTGGAAATCATTCCGCCTCTCATACAAGTGACGCGGGTTCTACCCTCCTCTAGTGCATTGTATTGGCCATAGAAATGGCTGGAACCAGCCATGGGCATAGCTCGGTTAGGAAAAATGGCTAGCCATCCCGGGGTAACCCTTAACCAAGGGGAAACTTTATGAAAGGAACTTCTCATCTGTTTGCTAACCTGTTTACCTGCCTGAGTTTTTACCTTCCCATTTTACCACCTCTAACGTGCACTGGCACCTCTGACATCTGTGTTGTCACTTTTTACTTGAGGGGGCAATTTTGATATATTTTCTGATGAATTGGCTGATTTGGGTTGTACTTTATATCTAACTCGTCAAATAGGAAAAAAAGGATATTTGAAGAAAATGATTTAAATTGGGGCTAAAAGTCTACAAAATGTGCTTTAAATTTAATGCATAAAACTTTCTATATCAATCGTCCAAGAAGTAGAATTATGCTGAAATAATATAGTAATGTAATCATATTTGGCAACTTTTGTAAAATTTAACGGTTTAGATAAAAGACGTTTCAAGTCAATGTAAACAGAAATTAGGGTTTTTAGCCCAGACCAGTTGTTCAACCTGCAGCCTCACCAATTTTGCCACCTAAAAATTTTGGCAATTTCTTGAATACAGGTACGAGATGAAATAGAGCAATTAATGGATGATGACGGAGATATGGCTGAAATGTACCTCACTGAGAAGAAAACCCGGATGGATTCACTATTTGATGGCGCGGAACAATCTCTGATGGGATACAGGTCAAACGATGGTGCACAATCCATTTCTGCCCCAGTTTCTCCAGTTTCATCACATCCAGAAAGTCGAAGGCTTGAAAAAACTTTCAGTATTGCAAGAAGTAGGCACGATAGCATGAGGAGTTCAGAAAGTGCAAACAAAAACATTGAAGAACTGGAGATGCTGTTGGAGGCTTATTTTGTTGTCATTGATAGCAGTCTCAATAAATTAACATCAGTAAGTAGTGCACTCTTAAGACTAGACGTAACAATGTCTACCTATTTGCTTATGAATGGTTAGTTAGGGTTATAATGTTATATTATAGATCTTATGGATCAAATGGGTAAAAGAAAGTTTAATAATACCATGGGTCAGAGGGTGTCAAAATCCATCAATAGTGTATGTTTAATGGTCACAACCTACAAACTGCTTTACTCAAAAGTCAAAACCTAATTTTTTTACTCATGTAGTTTTTGTAATCATATTTAATACAACAAAATAAAAAATAATGGAGTGTTTTGGTAAATTTTTCATTTATACCTTTTACCCTTATCTCTATATAAAAAATGCTTTTCTTAATGAATTATTTTTGTAGTACATTTCATTCTAAACCATTTTATTCCCACAATAATCTTCCAGACAATAAGCGTTCCTGATCAACCAGGCCCGAATCAAGAAATTCCTCATTATCATTTTGACTCAAGTCGTCTATTTTAGCACCTCTAATTCATCGTGGTTTACATGTATTGTTTTTTTCATTTGTTTGCATATCTATTAATGGACTTTCTTTTATCCCGTACCAGCTGAAGGAATACATCGATGACACTGAAGACTTCATCAACATCCAACTGGTAATTTCCTTTTTTTATGCACCAGCTCTATGTACTAGGAATTTAATATTACTAACCATACACATCTAAAAAATGCTGACTTGACTTTCCCCACTTACCGGGAAAGACCATAATTATCGTATTATCTTTAGGACTGAATAGGATAGTTCTATTGGGCCTCTAAAATGAATTTTACAACTCCAGTGCCCTGCAAATAATGATTTTATTGGGTTGAAATAAGTAGATTTGAGGAAGAAGCTAATGAGTTGCTGCAAGAAAACGATTAGTATTATTAATGTGTATATAGTATAGCAGGACTGAGAAGGTTACCCAAGTACTTCCAACTATTGTCAACTGATTATCTGATTAATTTCTTCAAGTTCGGATAATCTTTCTGAAAATATACGTCCGAAATTCCCGTGGTCCCATTCCCTATGAAATACCTAGAGAAATCTAACATGTACAATCTAGAGACCTTAAAGAAGGTAATATATCATTTTGATATTATGAAAATTATGCTTGATTCTCTCCGGAAAACAAAACTAGTAACTTAGACCTAGAACCTAAACCGTTTTAGTTATCTTCTCCCTACTGATTATTCACCCAATTTTATATTCATGAGCTGAATCAAAGCCATTTACAATTAGATGTGTCAATCTTTTCTTTTATGGTTTCCTCCCTGCTAGTGATAATTATTTGAACCGCAGGATAATGTCCGGAACCAACTTATACAGTTTGAGTTGATACTAACTACCGCAACGTTTGTTGTTGCCATCTTTGGAGTGGTGGCAGGCATATTTGGAATGAATTTTATGATTCCGTTGTTTGATAATACGTCGGCATTTACGTGGGTGCTGGTGATCACCGGGATTACGGGGGCCATCATTTTCAGTTCATTTTTGTGGTTTTTCAGATATAAAAGGCTCATGCCATTGTAGATGCTTTATTGAATGGATTGTTCAAGTGTAATTGTTATCACAATCAAAAGGCTTCAATATTTTTGAAGTTAAACTGAAGCTCTCTTGTAAAGAAAATTCGGCTCGATGAGCTTGCAAATCAATTTATACATGACCTTTTTTGGTAGAGAGTTTCTATCCTTAACGTGGGTGAATGACAGTCAAAAACACGAAAGCTTGTTCTGTATACCTATTTCTATACGTGTTAAGTTTGTTGACGTCCGGGCACACAACTCAGTAAGGGCATTGCCCTAACCCCCTAACCTAAATCGACCCATAGACCCCACAAAGGGTGCTAACCCATGACCCTGCTAGGGGCGCTGCCGTTAGGATCCTACATAGGGATGTCGATCCCGTTGACCTTTGCTATTTTGGTTTCGGTTTGATATGGTTATAGTCTTACAGATAATTCATTGATGGGCCTAACTCTGGTGATTGCACTTTTGGGCCACTGAGTATACAGTCTAAAGCTCTAAAGTGATCTGCATGATTTCCAATGGTTTTTTATAATTTGATGCAACAAATAGGTGAATACTGAAGTGAATAGTTTACAATGGACTAATGGAGGATTTCTCAAATCTTGAATTCCTACACCTACAAGGATTAAATTAGACACATGTGGAAATGATTTAAGTTATACACGATGGTCCGATTTAAGTACAATTATTCAGCCTATTATAGTATTCCAAGACATTTAGTTTATGGATAATATAGTTTTATAGTTTTAATTATAAAATTACACTTATAAAACTGAATTATATTTAACAGAAAATGACATCCTTGAGGCCAATGAACTTTGGTCTTGTGGCAAGGGAAGGTAAAAGAATTTGCCTCCTTTGAAGGTCGAATACTCAAATTTGGGCATGTATGTTTAATCACTAATTTGAGATTTTGAGGTGTTACCATGCATTTGGCCTATAAAGAAAATGACATCCCCGATATCCTAAACAACTTACACGCTGTCACGCGGTATTTTTATTTTGCACAGATCTATGGGTTTTTGCATTTAGGAGGTATTAAAATAAACATTTTATTTTACTCCTTTTACTAGTTAATCAACCCGGGTTTAACCCGAGCTTGTTAATTAAAATTATAAATCTAGTAATCAACTAACACAATAATTATATAATTAATAAATCAACTAACACAATAAAAAAATTTTAAATAGAAATGACTACCGCATTAAGTAAATAAAAAAAGACATTTTTTTTGTAATATTATAAAAGAGAGATGTTTTTTTCTTTAAATAAATGATTAAATCTTTTATTTAAACATGTAAAGGGCTAT
The DNA here is from genome assembly GCF_010389155.1 of Erigeron canadensis. NCBI lineage: Eukaryota > Viridiplantae > Streptophyta > Magnoliopsida > Asterales > Asteraceae > Erigeron > Erigeron canadensis. The sequence goes on along the minus strand of NC_057767.1, from coordinate 3,480,426 downwards.
TTCTATTTTATTTATATATATATATATATATATATGACATCATAATTAAATAAATAAAAATTTAAGGTGAAATATGGATTTGCCACATTAAAAATTTTTTGTAAATAATTATAAGAAACAAGATAGAGATAAAGATTTGTTTCGATTGTAAGTTGTAAGTGACTAAGTGATGTCCTATTGAAATGGTTATACGAGAGATGAAATTTAAGTTCAAGTCTTTGTGTCGCCATCTAACTCTACATTTTCATAGTACCTTTTCAAGGCTTCAACCTTGACTCATACATCTTTCTCAATATATATTATGGGTGTATATGACTTTATAAAAAGAGTATGATTTTGAGTGGAGTTTGTGATCTCTTGTATGACCCGGCCATAATCCAACATCAAGTCATCAAAAGAAAACCTAATATCTATATATATAAAAAAAAAACCTTTATTGTGAAATTCGAATCCAGTATCTTATGGTATTATGGAGCCTTATCCTATCTCACCAATACCAGTTTATGACGAAGAATGTATTTATTAGTTAGTGTTGTTTTAATCAAACTTACATATCAGTTTCAACGGTCAACTGTGAAGTCGCACACTTCATTTTATTTTTATTTTTTTTATAAAAATAGTCAACATAAAAGACATAAATAGTAGGCCGTGGTCGGAACGGCAGTTAGACATCGAGTTATTCGGTTGACCAAGTCTTTACACCACATAAGTCGCCTTCCAATAACTTTCAATTATTTAATGCGTATTTTTTTTATGCATATATGTAAAAACTAGTGTTTAGACCCGTGGTATTTTCAAAATATATAATCAAAACTGAAAAATTAAAATTCAAGTATATTAAATCCTTATGACCAATATCACAATTTAATCAATACGAAACTAAAGAAGAAGACATATGAAAATTAACTCTATATAAATTTTGATTCCAGTTTACCTTTTTCTTTTCAACTTTAGTTAAATAATAAAATAATAATAAATTTTTGGAGTCTTTTTTTATTAATAATATCAAAAAAAAATTAGATTATTAATAAGGAGGGATGATTAGACGGGGGGATTATGGGTGCTAAATGTACCCTCAACCTCCTTTTTTAGTTATATATAGATTTTTGTACATGTTTTTATGGATTACAATAAAACTAACATAAATTTATTTTAAGGTTTTGATAATTTCAATCGTAAAGCCTGTAATGTAACTAATTATTACTAGTATATGGATTGATGACGATTCATTACGATTAGATGTCATCTGTGTAAATAATAGTTATAGTTATTAGCTATAAAGTCTCATGTATGCACATGAAAAATACTAAATTAACGATGCATGAAAGGTGTATCTATCGTTAGGATCTTCATACTATTCTGTTTCATTTTTTTTTCAATAACATTTGTGTGTTTATTATTCATTTATTCATTAAATGTTTAAAAACGCCAGTCTTCGAATTATCTGAAACAAATAATTATTTTAGATATATGTTTAAAATAAAGTCTATTTTATATAAAACTAATGATATTACTTTATATATAAGATAGATATATTTATCAATATAATTTAGCTAAATAGCTATATACTAAATTTATTATTATGATATATCTATCTATATACATATTAAAAGAGTAGTTAAACAAATGATTCTAAAGCCTCTTCAAAACCAAATATATGCTTAAACATTGTCATGTAGGATTTATCCTATCTGTAATTCTTATAATTTTTCATAATATTTTACCATGTAGGATTTATCCTATGTGTAATTCTTATAATTTTTATAATATTTTATCTCATATATTTATATAAATTAATTATTAAAAAAAATAAAAATAGAAATAAACATAAACATAAAATTAAAAAAAAATAGAAAAGAGACAATGGTGAACAATTCGTCAACTTTTTAGGAACATATTAACTTATTTTAATTTTAATATTCAGAGTAATCTATAACCAATTACACAAGTTCTATAACATTATCAATATAAAAATTAGTATACATATATTTATATAAATTAATTATTAAAAGAAAATAAAAATAGAAATAAACATAAAAATAAAAATAAAATAGAAAAGAAAAGAAACAATGGTGAACAAATCGTCAATTTTTTAGAAACTAAATTTATTCGGAATTTAAGTGTACAATCTTTAAGACCATATTATCTTATTTTAATTTTAATATTCAGAGTAATCTATAACTAATTTAAAATATAACATTACTTTCAATTATATGTATGTAAATTGTATCAACATAAAAACAATACCATCCAATATATTTTGGATCACCTTAAACATTATTAGATATTAGACCCGTATCAAATACACAAGTTCTATAACATTATCAATATAAAAATTAGTATATGTAACAAAAAATACTTATACCTTAAAATATAAAAATATATTTGAAAATTATTTGAAATATTCAAATGTAAATACTAATTATTGAATCATATCAAGATTGTATGGTGTAGCAAGTTTTTTTTTTATGCAAACTATTCGAGATACGCAATATCTTAACCTTGATTACATAATTTACTGAGTTCTCATTGATGTCTTGCAAAAAAACAAGTTCGTTTATGTTAATAATGCTTATTCAGAACAATAAAAGTAACAGTTGGTTCATGAGTTTTCAGTGATTTCGTATGTTGTAATTTTATTTGTAGGGTTCGCTTTATAAAATAAAAAGAAATAAATCAACTTTAAAGATACCGCACATCGTGCGGGTAAAATACCTAGTATGATATATAACTGTATCTATCTAGAGTATTAGATTTCTTAAAATTCAGCACTTTTTTTCTACCCAAAATACTCCTACTTAAATATAAAACCATTATATACCCCATTTTCCCTCATTCTCTCTAATCATTACACACTCTCATCGATTTTCAATCACCTTCCGTCGCCGCTCTCCTTCTCCACCGCCTCACTCGATCTCCACCACCGCCTCCCTTTTATATTGTCATCACCTTCTAGCCGCAGCAACGCGCGGACACTATGCTCGTACTCTATAGAATATATTGGCTTTTCTATTTCTAGAAATTAAGCATTTTTTCAATATTCCCATTATACCCTTTTCCCCCTACTTAAACATAAAACTCTTATATACCTTCTTTTCCTCATTCTTTCTAATCATCATTATACGCTCTCATCGACCTTGTATCACCCTCTGCACCGTCCTTCTTCTCCACCGTCTCCCTCAATCTCCACCGCCACCTCCATTTTATATTGTTATCACCTTCTAGCCACTGCAACGCGCGAACACTATGCCCGTATAACCAATAGTACAATTGAAATGTTAAAAGCCTTTACCTTAATTTCTCAACTATATCACTTTTTCGTAAAAATGTATGTATATTAGTATATGTAAGTACAATTTTATATATTTTGAAAGTATTTAGAAAATATATAGGGGAAATATATATGTGTATGATATAAGTAATAAATATTTTTACATAGATTGTTGAGATGTTTCTTCGAGACTCCTTAATCGTGGCATGAATAAGTGGCAGAAATTATTCCTTTCAGGATGGAGATGTAACAAAGAAAAACAAAACAAAAGGTAAAGACAAAAGTTGGTATATTATCATTTTCACTTTAACAAATATGGCAAATTACTTAACATACAAGGATAATGGGCTAATGGCTAACCTTTAACAACTTTTGTTTCATCAACCGGTCAATTCATGTTGTGTTTATCGATTAACATATGTTAAAAAATTAATTAAATTTATAGCATTCAACGTATTGATGTTTTCAGTTTTATCATAAAAAAAATACATTTTGGGTTACTATACTCTATAGACTAAAGTTTTAAGTTTAGAATATTTCTTAGCCTTACGGATCCAGTGGTCGTTTTAAAAGCCTACAACCAAGCAAACTAGATAAAGATGAACTTTTAGGGTTTTTTTGGTAAATTTTTTACTCAATGTACGTTAAATTGAAAATTCATAGTACATAATAATTGTTTGATCGAATAATAGGTTCCGTTTTAACAAATGTATATGATTCAAATGTCGATGCACTCTTCTTATCATGAAATGTTGAGTACTATATTCAACATTAACTAGTCAGTTGTCTAAATCGAATTCTCTCATATCTATATTGAAAAGGCTACTATGATAAAAATCTTTATAAGCCTCCCTTCTATTATTTATATTATCTAATAAAACAAATCACCTTTTTTTTCTTAAAATTTCCGTCTTTGAAAAACCAAAATTACCTTTCATCTTTAATCACTAATTTAAACATCTCCATCTAATATACCTATAATACTCTTAATAAAATAATTTACAGTATAGATCCCTACCACTAAAATAACTACAAACTATCTTTAACATCAATTACTTTAACCACCATCGTCGCCTCCATCACTGTTCCCACTGCCGCCCCCACCACCGTCACCACCACCACCTCCGCCATCACTACCCCCACCGCCTTTGTATTACGCGGGCATAAGTCTAACTGGGATTATTAGGGGATGGATTGTTGGACACTTAGGGGCAAGGGTGTAGTTGGCTAAAACCATCGGCAAAAACCATTGGCAAATTCGGCAAATCGGCTACACTATAGCACGTGAATCGACAAGTTTTGGCAAGCACAATCGGCAAGTTTTGGCAAGGAAGATCGGCTAGTTTTGGCCGATGCATATTAACGTTGGGAGCGTATGAAACTGACCGTTTTTTTTATGTTTTATCTGGAAGTGAACATTGGGAGCGTCTGTGATGTTTTTTTTATTTTTTTTCCTTTTCCAACTTCTATATATACATACACATATTTATCACATATTTACCATCTCAAACAACAAACATTTATACTATCATCAAACACCAAACTATCAAATTTCATAAGGAATACTCATTTATATAATTCCTGAATTCTCGTCGTCGTCGTCTTCTGGCGGCTTCAAGTTTTTGGCGTCTATTGCTCTTGCAGCCTTAGAAGAAGACACTGCATCTTCTTCTGCACGCCCACAAAGATATATTTGGAGAGATCGGCACTCGGCTCATGAAAGATTGATGAACATGTACTTTGTGGATGAGCCGATGTTTGAGGACGATGTCTTTCGTACAAGATATCATATGTCGAGGAGGTTGTTTTTGAAAATCGTGGAAGATATCACTGCAACATTTCCATGGTTTCGGTCTTCGGCGAATGCGGCGGGTGTTAGAGGGTTCTCGGCGATTCAAAAGTGCACGTGCGCACTACGGCAACTAGCGTACGACAACCTCGCCGACAACTATCATGAGGGGTTGTCGTTCTCCACTAGAACGGCTCGTGAGTGTCTAGACAATTTTTGCATTGCCATAAAGTATCTTTATGGTGAAGAGTATTTGCGTTCTCCGACTAGCCACGATGTTGCGCATTTATATGAGGCGCATGAAGCCCGACATTATTTTCCTGGCATGATCGGTAGCAACGTGATATCACCAGTGTACATCAGGGATCCTCCTAACAACATTCGTGCTACCGACCCTAATTTTCTCCATCACTTACGTAACGAAGAGACGCATTACATGTTACGTTGTGATATTACGAAGCACGTGGGAGATCTAGATATCGATATTTAATGATCTTGTTTTATTTTTTTTTAGTATTTGTGTGTTATGTTTTAAATAAATGTAATGTTTTAATTAGTTGTATTGTGTTTTTTAAGTTTAATAAAAGTTTAAGGTTTGTTTTGTAAGTCTTTTTCAATTGGCAAGAATTGGCACTATAGCATGTAGATTGACAAGTTTTGGCTAGTTTTTGGCAAAGTTTTGATTGGACACGCGGCATGTTATCATTGCTAGAAAATTTATCAATCTTGTCAATTTGTCAATCTTTTGGCACTACACTCTTGCCCTTTGGTACTTAGTATTTGGCAAGAAATGAACCCCATTTATTGGGGGAAAAGCCGGGTGTCTTATTGACCAGTAGATCATTAACGGTATAACAAGTGAACATGTAAAGTTTTAAAATGTTAATATAATAAATACATTTTTTTTTTAAAAAAAGATACAAAGTTAATAAAATGAATACATAAGATGGAATGAAAGAACGTATTGTCTCATACTCTCATTGTAATTCCAGCATTCCACTATGGCAAAGTGACAGCAACTCCTTTCTATGATTGAAGAATAACAATAGAAACAAAGAATGTAGGCAAAATACAACTAACCCATCTCTCATATGTAAGTATGTAGCTGCACAACCAAAAATACCAAAATAAACCTAAAACATTTGATCTAAACAAGCAAGCACCTAATTATATACAAATGCAATACTATCAGACATAACTATACCCAATCTCACATGAATTGTTTTTCACCTATCTGTAAACTTAACTTTTGTAATCCAATAGATAGATATATAAACATATTAACCTTTTAACTTGTTTTAAAAAAGTCTCAACTTACATTTTACCAAATTTTAATCAGCATTATTCTTCTTCTTCCTCTTCGATCTTGACCTTGCAGTCAATTTCGAAGGCGGTGAAGGAGAATACTCAAACGGAACAACGGGAAGCTCCATTTCGCCTTTCAAAATCTTGACAATGTCTCCAATATCTGGTCTCAACTCGGGCATTTTTTGTAAACAAGCAAGAGCCAAGTTCACACACAAACTTGCTTGCGTCTTGTTGTAATCGTCTTTTAGTTTCTCGTCAACTAGTTCCAACAAATCGCCTCCTTGCGCTAACTGCCTGCACCAACTTATCAAATTCGCCTTTTCAAGTTTCATCGGCGAAGACAGAACATGTAATGGTCTACGACCCGAAACAATAACAAGAATCAACACTCCAAAACTGTAGATATCAGCCTTCTCGACCAAGTATCCGCAACCACCATACTCTGGTGCCACATAACAAAGCGTCCCCCTCATACTCGTCGTGCTACTTAACTCGCGACTAAAAAGATCCCCACTGTGCATTTCAGCGTCGTTTTTTGAAGTCTTTCGGAAACTTAGTTCTGTTTTATGATCATTGCTGTTTCGTTTTCGTTTCTTTTGAAAGATCTTGAGTTTGAAAAATCGTCGTTTGATCTTCTTTTCGACTTTCTTTTTAGTCAGTTCATCAAGATGTTCTTCTTTCCACCATTCTTGCATTTTCCTATGTTGTTTCCATCCTCTATTCTCTTCATTATGACCACACACTTTGTTCTCATTGGCATTGTTCAACCTGTTTAACGAACTATTGAAATCGCGGGTTTCAGAGTTCTTATCGTCGTCCCAATCTGGATTCGCGGACGGGCAAATCTGACTCCCGATCCATTCTCGTACATAATCTTTCGAACTTAACTCACCACTTCCGTCTTGCTTCCACCACCAATCTTTCCCCCATTGCTTCTTACTAGTTTTTTGATAATCAGAACCATTTAAATTCACTTCCTTGACACAATCATTTTCTAAATTACGCCCAAAACCTTCATCGTAATTCGTAAACTTATTCTTAACCCACTCTTCACTACCACCATTTTCAACATAATTACCATTTGAAACCTCCTTACCTTTCTCATTTATAAACCCAAATCCTAACCCTAACCCCAACCCTGAACCTAACCCGGCCCGACTACATAAAACTTTACTACTAACGGGTGTGGATGATGAAGAAGCTTGTAAAGCAAGAGCAAAATCTACCTCATTACAGGTACTACTATCTTGGGGAGTCCCAATGGCCGGTGATTCAGTATCACCGGCCCTGGGCCCAGCAATAGTACCTGATAAATCTTGACTAAATAAATCAACCTCAAAATCCGGATCCATTTTAAACCTCGATAACCCGAAATCCGAGAGCTTCGCTCGGAATTCGGTATCTAGTAAAACATTACTAGGTTTCACATCTCCGTGAATCACGGGTGGGTCACATTCATTATGTAAAAACTCCAATGCTTTTGAAATGTCTAAAATAATATCAAATCTTTTTTTCCAACTTAACCCATAATCCGAAAACAATAATTCTTGTAAGCTTTTATTAGGCATATATTCATATACAACCAATCTTTTTCTTTTATAAATACAATATCCTAATAAAGAAACAACGAACTGCGAATCCAGTCCACCTAGGATTCGCAGTTCGGTTTGAAACTCTCGCTCGGGGTCAGATGATTCTGACTCCGAGTCAAGCAGTTTCACAGCAACTAACTTTCCGGTTTTCAGTATACCTCGGTATACTGTCCCGGACCCACCTTTACCAACATAGTTTTCTTCATGAAACCCATTTGTTGCAGAATTGAGCTCTTTGTAATCAAAACTACGCAGTTTTAATAAAATCGGACATGAATTATCAAGTGGGCTAGTTCGAGATGGGTGTATCAAAGTGTACCATAAGTAATAAAATAAATATGCAATTCCAAAAAGTATCAAAATGGAAGAAAAAATTGTGATTATGAGAAAAATGAAAGTAGTTTTGTGTTTTGTGTTATGTTGTTGTGGAAATGAATTAGGTTGTCTTGAAGGCATTGTTTGTGTGTGTGTTGATGTTTGTTGGGTGTGCACAAATGAGAAAAATTTTAAGAATATATTTGTAGCATAAATATATAGATATAGATATATAAAAAGGGTAATTAAAAGAAGTTATTTGGAAAGAATGAGTTTTTTTAATGGTTAGATGGGATATCCGGTGAACATTTCTGAACTAGGCATATATCGATATAGAAAGGTTAATTTTAGCATATATAGATATATAAAGGGTGTATGTAAATCTAGTTGTGTAAGGTTTTTTTGTGCAATTTTTTTTTTTTTTTTTTGTAATGTAGAAACTAGAAAGGTTTGGTTGGTATATGAGATGTTTGAAATGAAGAGAATGTGTAGTTGAGAAAGATTGTTTTGTTGGTGGAGGGAGATTAAGAGAGGTGGGGGCCATTTGGGTAATATATCTTTTGACTAAAGAGAAAGGAATTTGCAGGTAAAGAGAATGACTTTTTGGGGAGAGATGAAGAAAAACAATATATAAATAAAAATTGGAGGGAACATAGTGACAGATGGATTGCAGTACTAGTGGTTTTAATTTGTAGTGGATATTCTAGTTTAATTTCTTTTTGAATTTTTTTCAACTTTGAGTACACGTATTAAAATATTCCTCATGATTACAGAAATGATAATAATTTCATTTTTTTCAATCAATCTAACATTTGGTATTACAATATATGTAGCGGACCGTATAAGTCAATAATGTAATTTTATAGTAAAAACATCAAAATAAATAGCACGATTATCACATGTAATATGATTATGTAAACAATTTACTATTTTTCAAAACATAATTATTTTAACCGTCAAATAAAACAATTTATTGCATGTTATTTATAATTTTAAAGCCTATGAATAGTCAAACTTTTTTATTGAGAAGTGAAAACGGTTAAGTTAAATAAAATACCTTCTCACATCTTAATTTTTAATATATATCACCTAAAAATTAAAAATCACATGTTGATTTTAAAATATATTTAAAAGTTATGATATGAGAGAGATTTTCAGCTAGCTTGAATGTATAATAAGACCATCTTCAGTTTTTTTATATGTATATGATCAATATTGTTTTTTTTTTATATTTTGTATGTTGTTTGTTGTCATTAATTTTTTAATACCTTCATTTGGACTCACTTTCATTGAGAGTTTGTTCAAATGTGAAGTTGAAAATCGAATAAGAACCAAAAAATTTGATCCATGGTTTCCATTCCTACCCTAAATGGGTTTGAAGTTGAAGCAGACGTCCAGAGGTGTCTTTCTTGATGAAATGAAAGAAATGTCGTCCTATAATTCATAGTCATTAAGTGGAAATGAAAGAAATAGCATGGAAATGAAAGTAATTCGTCAAGCTATGAAAGAAGAGTTTCATTGATGGCCTTCTAGGAAATAGACATGAAGCCAATCTCTCATCTCTTCGGTGAGTGATCAATGCATAACCCTGGTCGGAAGAGAACTTTGTTCGAATTTATTATATAAACTTGTATAATGCATGCGCAACATGCGAGAGTAAATATATTTGTGATGTACGATAACTTTTTATGATGTTTCTTGTAAGTAATTTAGCAATTAAGAATAATGTAATTCGTTAATTTACCTTTTCTAAAACTTTAATAATTCATCGTAAACCAAATTATGAAATTGAGTTGGTCCTAGAAAAAAAAAAGAATTAATTTAGTTTCAAAATTCAATTTCTGTTTGTTCTATTAGATTTTATTCCATATATTGAGTACCCTGGTCCCTGGTTATGAATATCAACATTCCAAAAGTTTGACTAATTCATGATGCATCACTATGTTGTACTACAAAGCATAAATAAACAAAAAACCGTGTTGTATTTTAGAAGCGAGGATATCCATGTGAATGTGATGGATGAATGGTGACTGGTGTGGTCCTTTTACCGTATGGTTTTAGCTTTTGAGTTTGTTTTTTTTTCTTACAACAAATTTTAGTCTGTACAAAATTTATTACGTAATATAAAATTGTATCATGCAGGAATTGTTATAAATGATAAAATGTGTTATAAAAATATCACTTCTCTTATAATATAGTTACATTATTGATGTAAACAATAAATGTCATAAATCTTTCAAAAGGATATTTAAATTATCTAAAGAAGAGGTTGAGAAAATAATGTAGATATCATTCTACCACCAAATAATAATGAAAGTATTAACAGTTTGCGACCTACTGTATTTTGTTGAGGTTGCATTTTTTAATCCCTCTTTTGCATTTCATTTGGTTCGTGTTGCAACATTTTAAAATAGTTACGATTCTTAGTAATGCAATGAATTAATTAATTGAAAAGGAAAATCATATACTTTGCGAGATGTTACACAACAACATATTCTTGATCCCGAGGGTAAAAAAATTGGTTGCAAAATTTCAGTCAATTATTCGAGGGATAGGACACCTGACTTGTTAGTTGTTACCAACAACCAAACAATGGAAAAAAGACGACCTTATAGGACATATGATAATGATTCTCATTAAAATCATATATACCATTTATCTATATATAGTCTTTTGTAAACTTGTAAATGAATTTGTTTACGTTTTTCGTTCACATGTAAACAAATTGCTATATATAAGGTTTTGAAAAAAAAAATTTATCTAACAACCTATAATTTTATAATGATTCACATGTGAATAATTTAAAAAAAAAAAAAATGTTTTCTAATACATAATTTAAGAGTTTTTATAGTTTTTTAAAGAAAAAATAAAGTTCTCCTAAAAAAATCCTCGTACATATATTAATTGTATGATGAATATAATGAGGTATTGTGAATGCTATAAGGGCAAAGGGTGGAGTCGACTTATTTACTCGGTAAGTTGGTTTGACAAGCATCAGCTCTTTGGCTACCTTGAAGCATGTGTATTGGTAAACATTGGCAAGTTGGATCGGCTATATAAATCGACCACATTTGGTCGATCCTTGTGAACGTTGGGAGCGTGCTATGTGACCGTCTTTTTTTTGTTCTTGTGCCAAAAACCTTTTATCACCGGAAACCTTTTTTTTTGGGGGGGGGGGGGGGGGGGGGTTCGATTTTGAGGCTAATCCTATGGTTTTCTTGCCTTTTATTGCCGGAATCCATGTTAGAAAAACTTGTCGATACTCCTAACATACAATACCCTTATTCCAATGAGATCTGAAACCCCTTTTTGGGGTTTCCGGTAGTTGTCGGCCAGAAGCCCAGAAATGTTCACTTTTACGGCCAAATAGTTGTTTAGCTTTGGCAAGGGTGTAGTTGACACATTCATTGGCTACTTTTCTGGTGACCCCTTTTTTGGGGTTTCTGGTTTAATCGGTTTTTCGATGGCCCATTTTTTGGGGTTTCTGGTTTATTCGGTTTTCCGGTGACTCCTTTTTTGGGGTTTCTGGTTTAATCGTTGCTGCATGTGATCCGGTGACTCCTTTTTGGGGTTTCTGGCGGTGTTGTTTCGGTTTTCCGGTTACTCCTTTTTGGGGTTTCCGGTTTATACGGTTTTCCAGCGAGCCCTTTTTTTGGGTTTTCCGGTTAACTGCTGCTGCTTATTCTTGATTATATGTATATTTATTATATTTACATTACCGTTTATTGCATGTTTGTGATTAACTTGGTAGTGTTAGCTTAACGGTAGTGTTGCCGGATTTTTCCTTGGTAGTATTGCCGTCTTTTGTTCCATTAAAGCAATAGGTAGCCGGAAAAGTAGTTTTATGCCGATGATGATATCGTTGAACAATTAGGTTGTCGGTGTTACGTTAGATGGGCGATGATGATACAAAATGTTCGTAAAAAAGAGACATGGAAAATCCGGGACATATCTTGGCGAGGTAAACCTTCGGGTTGACAGCCATGACGTCTTCGACTTTCGAAATTCCCGACCCCAAAATTCTGAGTCCAGGTATCACTTGTTATTAAATACGGTCACTTTTTCATATTTTTTTCCCCCAACCTTTAATTTTTCCGGCATTGGCATTTTGACAAGTTTTGGTTATTTTTTTTGCACTACACCATGTGATTTTGCTACTTTTGGTTCTTTTTCGCTATTTTTTTGCAAAGACACGTTGCGACGTTTGATTGGCCGAAAACTAACAAATAACTAGTCAATTTGTTAAGTTGTGGCACTGCACCCTTGTCCTTAAGTGTAATACAATAATAACACATGATGCAATTGGTTGATAAAATAATTAAGTAATTTATATATTTCAACATATAAACTTTGTGGAAAGCAGAAGCTTTGGACTTCCATTAATATAACATTCTTCATGACTAAAAAATCATACCATAATTATGAAAACAATTAGGGTCAGTGGCATAAAAAATTCTGCTTAGCTAAATTGGTGTTATCAATGACTCAATGTAGTACCAGGACAATTTTGTCTTCTACAATTGATGTCAAAAGAATATCATGGGATCCTTTTTAGAGTGGTGGTATCCCCTTTTTTCCATTATACATCATCTTTCATTATTATGTTTTATTAAGATACTTTACATAAGTTTTACTATGAGTAAAACTGTGAAAGAATAGTCTTACGTCAGCGGCGGAACTTGAACGACGTTATTAAAGGGGTCAATTTTTTTTTGAGGTTTTAGGTTTTCTCTTTTCTACATCTATGTTTTGCTTCTGAGGGGTACAAAAACACATAAAAAAAATTTATTTACCCTTAAATAATATATAATTGCTAAATATGGTCCAAAATGTTGGAAGGACCAAAACCCCCTTTGGTCCTTCATATCTTCCGCCACTGCTTACGCGTACAAAAATCATAATCAACTACAACCAAGGTAATATATTGGTTACACATCCATGTTATTTCCAGAATAAATTTCATATCTAAAATCTTCATATAGTTAAACATCTCGAGAGTGGCTAAAGAATTGAAATACCCATGTTTTACATTTGAGTCTAAAGACTTGTCATTTCCGGTAACTAAAACATAAAAAATCTTGTCCTTTGATCCGTTTTACAGTTATCATTAATCATCTTGTTTAGTAATCTTTTTATCATTCATAATAGGTATGTTTTCGAAAGCTATATAAATATGTAATACTTGTATTATTATTAGTTTATTACCTTTTTACCATCTGTTTTACAGATTATTGCCTTAGTCATAAACAGTTAAATTCAAGATAAATTTACTAATACAACAAAATGGATTCTTATCGACCCATAAACATAATGCACTAGCCGATACAACACCGGTCATGCCAAAGGGTCTGGCTAACAAGTGCTTAGATCAATCGTAAGGTAACTATCTAGATGCTTCAGGAATAGCCAACAAAACACCATAGTAGGGCTTCTATTAAACTTGTCTTGCATCAACTACACATGAAGTGTTCAATTAACCAAATTTTATAATATAATAAATAGTATAATTGACATATACTGTTCAAAAAAGTGAAATGAATAAACCAAGAATGAATTTTAAAAGCATAAATCACAACTTTTCATTTAAAGGGTTAGTACTATATACTCCTATTGATTCGGCTTTTGAGTGTGGTTGATTTGTTGTCTAATCATTTTGGTTTTTCAAAATGAACTACCAAAGTTTTGGCACATTTGATTTGTGGGTTAAAATGGCTAAGAAAAAGGAACCCATTAAAAGCCAACAGCGTGGCTCCTTATACTTTTTTATAAAGCTTCTTTAATTTTGCATGAAAGGTACTAATACACAGAAGTATCAAAAGTTATCTTCAATTCTTCATCATTAGTTGCATCTAATTGACCATTTAATTGTAAGAACCAAAAACAAAATTTAAAACAATATATAAACCGACAAACAAGGAGGTTTTTTCTATTCAAGTTATCGATCTGCGAGAGAAATATATATCTATCGGTCTCACCGGGTTATTTTTTTTCCCACTATTTTCTAACTTTTATCCTAGTCACCCCAATATGTTTTATCATACAATGTTCGAGACCACTGATAAAGATAGCCAGTCACCTAATCATTATACCACTTTAAATATTGTTTATGGTTTTGAACTCTAAAATTTTAAAGTCTCTAAGTCCTTAAATATCAACCCATTTATCAATGATTGATAAAACTAAAGAGATTTCGTAATAATTTGATGATTTAAATTTATGGAAAATGTTATGTACTGCAAACATCAGTCTCCTGCTCTCACATTAATTTTCCAGGTGATGAAATAAAACTCAGCCTCCTCCCTGAATGTCAGGTGAAATAGCAGATAAACATTTGTTGTTAACAGCATATAAGACAACCCCTTAAATTTAAACACCAAATGACAATGATAACAAAGTTAGTTTGATAGTTCCATTTAGGACTAATTTATCTGTAAAAGCATACAATTGGGCAATCCCAATAATTAGATCCAGTTAGATATGCAGAAGTCCTATCATATGTGTATCGTTCCCCACCATACTGTAATACTATTTTGTTACATATATAGACTGCCCATGCTTCCTCTGTCAAACTAACCCATACCCCAAAAATGGATTAAACGTATATCCCCTCCATTCACAAATACGGAAATTTGTAGTAAACTAAATATTAGAAGAGACTCTAATCACTTACATATGGTTTCAGTTGTGTTAATTTAAAATCTGAGATCTAAAGAATGAACCAAGTCTTAAATAGAAAAAAAGAAGTTAAATCTCATAACAATCATTTACTATTGAAAAAAATATACTCTCTGTCTCTCTCCGTCCCATATTAAGTGTCATATTTTGACTTTTTGATTCTTTTTCTATCAACTTTAACCGTAAATGTTTTTGTTTATGTTATATAACAATTGATATAACATATATGAATAGATTGAGTTTTTAAATGTACTTTTCATTAATATAACTTTCATCAACTAATCTATAACACAAACAAAGATATTTATGGTCAAAGTCAGAAGAAAAAGACTCGACCAGTCAAAATAGGACAATTAAAATGGGACGGAGGGAGTACAAGAAATTTGTTATCACCTTATCGGTCATTTATCCATCAACGGGTCTCATGACAACATGATGGGTGTAAAATGACAAATGATAAATCATCTTAAAAGTTAGACTAAAAATTATCTTAAAACTACTCGTATAATAAGGTGTGAAATAGTTAGGAGAATTATTAGGCAATTAGTTTAGGTTCCATGTAAAATTATCCACTAATAATCATTCCTAATAATTCTCCTAATAATTATTAAGAGAATTATTAGGAGAATTATCTTAAAATTATTCACTAATAATCATTCTAATCTTGCTCTTGATTTTTCTACATGTCATCATCAAATAGTTAGAAAAATTATTAGGCTATTGGTTTAGGTCCCGTGTAAAATTTGTGGCACCTACGGTTGTCAATGGGTTGAACCAAGGTTGAATCACTTTTCATTTACGTGGTCACAAAGTTTGTACGGGTATAGGATGAACCTCCATTGTAACATATACTAGAACTAGATTATTGTCCCGCGTAATACGCGAGATCACATATTTAATTAGTGACAAGTTATCGTTTCACAATATCATACATTGACAACCATATATAAAAGATGTTGAAAATAGATTAATTAGTACCATGGTGCCAAAGTTGTAAATTAATTAGTATCTTGTTGTTAATGTATGTCTTTATATAGAAAAAAAAAACATAAAATTTCATGATTTTATGTTTCTATAAACAATTAGTAACACTTCAAATTATTGTGTCAAGTGATAGTTTGAAATTCAATATAAACAAATTTGTTTAGCGGAATATAAATAAAAGCTCTATATGGATTTGACTTCTCTTTAATTAGTGTAACCATATTAGTCATTTTTTACAATTTTCACGTAGTTTAATGTTTATATAAATATACATATAAAGAAAGTTTAACAAAACAAAAGTAGTTAGCATTTGAACCACTCATGTCTGAGATGAAACCCAGTATTATTGAAAACCCTCTTAATTATCCACTCATACAAACTTCGAAAGTGTGATTTATACCCTGATGGATTTTCTTAAGGTTTAAGACCTTGCCAGTAGCTCATCTTTTGAAAGTTTACTTTTTGTATTTATAGTTAACCTTTTGAAATTTTTAAAATTAGTTTCACATCAATATACATTGAGGTTTCGGATTATGTATTTATAGTTAAATTTTTAGAAATTTTCAAAATATTTTTTTAAAATCATGGTTGAATTTTATTATTAATATAATAATATTTGAAACAAATATTGGATTTATGTAACAAATTTAAAAACTAAAATATTTAGGAAATTAAAATCTTAAACTTTTAATATTTACTTTAATTAACATAACTTATGTAAAAGCTAATTATAATACAATAATTAAGATTTGAAAGTTCATAATATAATCTTATAAGAGACCCTAAATTTCAACTTCTAGATTTATTAGGAAAAACATATAATTAATAACTTATTAAAAAGTGTCAAGTAATAAGTTTTTCAATTTGATAGGATCAACAACATAAGCAAATATTAATTAAATGAAATAAAATATTTCAATTGGTTAATAATTATTTAAGAAAGTCGTATTTTTGTATATATAAAAGTAAAATTATATTTTCTGTATATTACGCGAGACAATATAAATAAGCGAAATAAACACAATAAGTTTTAAGAATAACATATTTATTAGTTATAGATAAAACATGTTAAAATACAATTGTATTGTTATTTAAAGTTTTATTTGCATCAAAAATGGCTAGTGAGATATATAAATTTTGGTATAATGACAATGTAATGTTAATACATCTAATACTGGTGAATATAATAATATTCAAAATTGCTCTTTAGTGTAGCTGTTTTCTATAATATGGTTGTTATATATTTGTATAATGACGATATAAAAGTAAATATAAACAAAACACTTTATCTACTATGATTAAATTTCAAACCAACTCATTTAGGTGGGTTGGCCACCATGACATCATTGAGAGTCTGTTGTCTTGAAGGACACATGTTCAATTCTTGTCGTGGATAAGACTGATAATGATAGCTAATCATCGATGCAAAAAAACTCAACATTGAGGTTTCGTAGGTACCAATTCGGTACACAGGATCAAAGGGTTCCCTTCGATCTACCCTGTGATTTAAATGAAATTTCAAAAAACATATTATCTTCTTATTTATATAAAATCAAATACTCGATTATAAATCTTAAACTACATTATGTATCTATTTAATAAAATAACATATTTATTTTATGTGTTTTGTTCAAATAATCTAACTTTCAATAATAAATTAGACAATCTAACTTCCATATTTTTGTGTTTTGTTCTAGTATTTTTTCGTATTTTATAACTCTTTTTTTAATTTTTTTTTTCTTGTAATATTTTGTCAAAATATAAAAGGTAATTGTTCTTGTATTGAAATTTAAATATGCGTACGAAATTAAACTAAGTTAATAAAAAAATTAAGGCTTGTAATGAAAAATTCAAACTCATTATGTTTTTATAATTATATATCATGTATTCAATCTCTCTATGTAAATAAGAGATGATAATTTCATAGGTGACATTTTTAGTTTTTTTGTCACATTAGATTTTTAATGAAGTGCCATATTTTCCATTTAAATTGTTATATCTATGTTGCCATGTACAATCTTTATCATCAATTTTGATCATAATCATTAATCATAATCCTAATCATTAATATTTAATTTTCCATTTTATAAATAAGTACAAAGATTATATACATTATACTACTTTTTTTTTAATTAATTCAATGATAATTATCTTTTATCAAATAAGATTGTTTATTATATTATGTTTATTTTTTGAAAAGTATTTATTATATTATATTTAATAATTATATATCATGAGAAAGACTTTTATGATTTAAATATTTATGTTTCATTAGTCTTGCTTTTATACTTGGCGTATATAATATATTCATAAACTATAATTTTATTTTATTTTATCAGTCGTAATCTGATAGTACTTTACCATAGCTATGAATAATAATGTAACTATCAATTATTGTTTTTATATTTATGTTCTCAATTATCCCGCACAACATACGAGTTTAATCTAGTATCTAGTATATATAGTGAATGACATGTTTTTTCTTTTATTAATAAATTAATAGTTATCTATATTAGTTAAATAATAGTCGAATAATCTAAAAGACCTTTAATGTATATAGTATAATTGTAAACGATTTGATAACTTAATAATACGGTTACAATATAAACTCATACATGCATGAGTATATATATTAGTTCATTATGTTTACACATTACACTGATCGATTGATCTATGGCTTCCTAGGTATATACATACTTTATTAAATATACAAAATTTAATTATTTCAAATACAAGGACTAAAATTGTGTTTTCTTAATATTAGTGATTAAATATTAATGATGGAAACTGTAAATTAGTGATGAAAAACAAAAAAAGTGTAAATTATCCAAAGTAGATGGACTAATGTTGTGTTTACTTAATATTAAATTTGGTAATGGTACTATTATTTAGATCTAAGGGTTATAATCAAAAGTTTGAACTTATCTAACGGTCCTTGTTTCTCCATAAAAGAATTTAGCATCTTGTTATATATATATTGGTAGATAGTACCATTGCAATGTATGATGGTCGATTATTTTTTCAATTTCAAATTATAATGTAAATCAAATTTAAAAGTAAAACTCATGGTGTCCGCCTGTTGGTTTCGTCAAATGCTGGTTTTGGGTTATATAACACATCGACATAATTGTGTTTTCTATATGTTAATATGAAACTAATTAACTACATTGATTTTCATTTGATAAGGTTGATAGAAAATAATAATTTTGCTTTTTTTAAATATTGTATATAGTATAATATAGATAACAATCAACGTCTTAAATATAGTTTCAACCGGATATTTCTATCAAATGTTTTTTTTATTTGAGTAAAAAGGTTGGACGCAAGTAAAAGTTATTTTGTTGTTTTTCCAAAAAAAAATTATAAATTACTTGTAAATGTTGAGATGTTTAACATACATACTCGTATTTTTTAAATGAGTCTGTGCTTGAGAATTCTTTTAATGATAGATTACCAAATTTAACCCCTCAACAATAAACCTTACACCTGAAATCCGTAAGGGAAACCCCCACCATAAGTGGAATTTATATTGTCAAATGAATATTGAATTATTTTGCCAATATATTTGGCAAATAATATGTAAACTCTACACTTTCCCGCCACAAGGGTAGTGGACCAACGGCTAACCTTTTTTATCGCTCAATGGACCGATTAAAAACACCTCTACATTTTATCAGCCATTTTCCCCCTTTTTTTCAGGCCAAAATTTCCCCCCAAATTAGACTCTCATCAAAATCTTGCGCGTGCAAAACACCATTTTTCGTCTCGTTTATTTGATACTGATCCTTATCGAACCAAAGAAAAAACCCATGGCAAGAAGCTTACAAATTTAAGGTATATTGATTCCGGAAATTTGATATGTACTTTTCTTTACGTGTTTGTATGTCGTTTTTTTTATAAAAAAAAAAAAAATTGATAATGGATCTATGTTCGTTTATGTATAGATACTATTATACAATATAATTTGAATTTATACAACAATGCATATCGTTTAAATGTTTATTATATCTTCGGCTGAATTCATGATTAATAATACAGGGCAATGTGAATTCGTGATTTATAAGTTGGCGTTCATCGTATGGTCTTAGAATTCTGCATTTAATTTGTATTTAACGGATGTTACCAAGATTTCATGGTGGTATCGTTGTTGGGTAGAAACGTCTTGAACGTTTCCCTATTAAGGATTGGACCTTCGTTCTCCCATCTTCATTTCACAAAGCGTTTGATTAATGTTACAAGACAACATAGGTGACCAGGTAGAGAGCATCTATTTTGCAAGGTATAAATAAACCGGAAAATAATTTGACAAGTATCTTGTATTATTTTTTCGGTGTGATTCATTAACTTGTTAAAAGTGAGACACTTTCATTCTAAACTTTCGATTTACTTTTGAATTTAGGTTGAATAATCTTGAATTGAATTGTATATTCATCAAGTACTAGCAAGATGAAGAGATTTGGGTTCAATGTAGAAGGAGCGAACAATACTGGTCCTCCACGTCCTACTGCATCCAAGTCGATAAAGTTAGGAATGAGAAGAGGTGGGGAAGGACTAATAAACTTTGGGCAAAGTTTAAAAACTGGAGTGACGCGTGCAGTGTTCTCGGAAGATCTCAAAGTGTCCGAGAAAAAAATAATCGATCCTCAAGACAAGAATCTTCTGATATGGAACAAGTTTTTGGTCTTATCTTGCATTCTTGCAGTATATGTGGATCCTTTATTTTTTTACATCCCAGTTTATAATAACAAAGAGAATTGCTTAAAAATACATAGAAGTTTAGCACACTCTATCACAACTGTGAGGACCATAGTTGATATAATCTACATTATCCGCATTGGTCTCCAGTTTCGTACAGCATATATTGCACCATCGTCTCGTGTGTTTGGGCGTGGTGAACTTGTAATAGATCCTGCACAAATAGCAAGGCGATATGTGCAACGTTATTTTTTAGTTGACCTTCTATCTGTGCTACCGTTACCACAGGTTGAGGTTTATAGTTTTCACTCTTTATCTATCTTATTGATTTTTATAATTTAGTGACATCAGTTGATGGTTTTGTGCAGGTTGTAGTTTGGAGATTTCTTCATAAATCAAATGGTTCGGGTGTGATGGGTACGAAAAAGATTTTACTGTGGATTGTAATTGTGCAGTACATTCCTAGGTCCTTCCGTATCCTGCCATTGTTTTCAGAGCTCAAAAAGACTGTGGGTGTCATTACTGAAACAGCTTGGGCTGGTGCAGCATATTATTTGGTTTGGTTTGTTCTTGCTGGACATGTAAGTTTTAATTTTTTAGTTCCGGGCTACAAAAGAGAATGAGTAGATTATGATTAGCCAAAATAGTTAATTACGACAGTGATAATCTAAATTCTTTAAAAAAAAAAAACAATCGAGGAGGTTGTGTGCACAAAAAAAGGGATTTAAGTGTAGTAATTTGTTTGAGCTGTTCGAAAACTTGACCCGTACCCGTTTTAGCTATAAAATTTTGGACCATCTGATCAGTTTGGGATGAGAGACAACCCAAATCGGCTATTGATAAGTGGGTGGTTAAATTTGACACTTCTACCTGCTACATTAGTATTTAGTATAGGTTCTTCAAGAATTCTTTATATCTATAAAATCTATCATCAATAAAATGGGAAAGAGCTATGTATCATTAGTCTAGTTGAAAGGATACCAACTCTAGATACAGTCTATGCATGCTGAGTTTTACTTTGATGTTGAAATATCTGATTAAAAGTGATATAAAAAACAGATTTTCGGGGCATTCTGGTATCTATTAGCTGTAGAGCGTAAAAGTTCATGTTGGGAGCAAGCTTGTATCAAGGAAAATAAGTGTGAAGTAGAATATCTTTACTGCGGACATCAGAAGACAGACGGGTATAAAGCCTGGGCTCAAATAAGTAAAGCCACTCTTGATGAACATTGTGTTGAATCTGAGGCCTATGGAGAATTTGATTACGGGATCTACTTACAAGCCGTGCAGTCTCAAGTTGATTCATCTGAACAATTTATATCTAAATACTGCTACTGTTTATGGTGGGGCTTAAGAAACTTGAGGTATTTTAGTTTTAATGCTTAAAACAGACAGTCTTACAATTTTGATGCTATTTCAGGATTTTCAGCACCTATGATGTTTTGTGTAGGTGGTAATAGGGATGTTCAGTGGGTTGGGTAATGGGTCTATTATTATTAATTAAATGGGTTAGCCTAAATTGGAACCTCTAACACTGTATTATATCTTCAAACAAGTCAAATTTGTAAACTATAAATTCTTAATTTCACTGGCATGTTAGTCTTTCCAGTTCACTCGTTTTTGATTTTTCATAATCGTGCAGTACACTCGGCCAGGGACTAGAAACCAGCACCTATGCTAAAGAAATCATTTTCTCAATCATAATCGCAATTTCTGGGCTCATTCTCTTTGCTCTTCTCATCGGCAACATGCAGGTTAGAAAGTGATGCCAATTCTTTAGTCAAAATGAGTAGAGGTGGTAATATCGACCGTTCACTTATTAAATGTGTCTATTCATGATATGCTTATCTCTAACGGGTCAAACAAGTAGAGTAAAGAAAAGTAGATAAAAAGATAGGTCAAATTAGAGGAAAGGCTTCTTAATGTACAGTAATATTCAATGCATAAGATCTTCTAAATCATGTTTTTTAGTAACTGGTCTATATAAAAAGATTTATATTTTGGTAATCACAACACATTATATTGTTTTTTTTTAATAGACCTATCTCCAATCACTTTCGGTTCGCCTAGAGGAGATGAGGATCAAAAGGAGAGACTCCGAACAATGGATGCATCATAGGTTACTTCCTCAGGAGCTTAAAGAAAGAGTACGGCGTTATGATCAGTACAAATGGGTGGAAACAAGAGGCGTGGATGAAGAGAGCTTGGTCCAGAGTCTACCTAAAGATCTAAGGAGGGATATCAAGAGACACCTTTGTTTGAATTTAGTCAAAAGGGTACGTAACTGACTATTTTAAGAATTTAAGATTACTTTAAGGGATTTCATTTTGACCCACTTGAACTTATAGACAACCCAAACGCCACATATATACCTACTCTGTGGATCATAGCAAACAATCATTCCTGTTAACCTTTGCAGGTGCCACTGTTTGCAAATATGGATGAACGATTACTTGATGCCATATGTGAGCGCCTAAAACCAAGTCTCTACACAGAAAACACGTACGTACTAAGAGAAGAAGACCCTGTTGATGAAATGTTGTTCATTATCCGTGGCAGATTAGAAAGTGTCACTACGGATGGTGGCAGAAGTGGGTTCTTCAACCGTGGTTTCTTAAAAGAAGGCGATTTTTGTGGTGAAGAGCTTCTAACCTGGGCTTTGGATCCAAAATCAGCAGCTAATCTGCCACCATCTACTCGAACAGTAAAAGCATTAACAGAAGTAGAAGCATTCGCATTAATTGCAGATGAAGTGAAGTTCATCACAAGTCAGTTCAGGCGTCTTCACAGTCGACAAGTTCAACACACATTCAGATTTTATTCACAGCAATGGAGAACATGGGCTGCAAGCTTTATACAAGCCGCATGGAGAAGGTATTCCAGGAGGAAGCTCATAGAACTTCATCGGCTGGAGGAAGAAGAAGACGATGAGGATTATCAGGATTATTCTGCAGATGAGGATGATGATGATGTAAATGAAGAAAGTGCGTTGATTAAAGGGCGTGCCTCATCGTTTGGTGCAACAATGTACGCATCAAGGTTTGCTGCTAATGCTATGAGACGAGTTCAGAGGAGACGTGGTATGTCCACAGGGTTTATTAGTCTTCAAAAGCCCTCTGAGCCGGATTTTACAGTGGAATGAGATGATCAATTTTTTTGTTCTACTTGTGGATAGAAATTTACATGTAAGTTAACAGATTTTTGACTTGGTGTGAATTATGTATGTTGTACCTGTTTTTTGATGTAGTATAGGACGACCCTGAAACATCAACGGCAGCTAATTGAATCTGTGAGAGTGAGGAAATATGTACATATACCGCTGCGTTTTTTATAGCTAAAACTTGAAGAGTAACCAATGTTGTTTAAGACTCTTGTTACGAGGAAAGTCGGTAATGATTATGGATCATCTCAGGGTTTCTATAAATGAATGTACTATATTATGTAAGTTGGATTGAGTTTTCATAATTCATGATTTGTGGACATTTCTGATTTCACATGATATTCTTTATATATAACCTGACTTAAAACCAAGATGATCTCAAACTTTCAAAGATGATTGATTTCAAGTCCTTATAAAAGATTTGAAGCATAATGAATAGCTAGACACTTCCCTTCTGAAGGCTATTTCTAGATCCGTATCCCAGGAGATCAATATTATAATACCCAATCAACTCACAGATAGTCCAATGCTTTCCTAGCATATTATACATCAAGGTGAACCATTTGATAGAACTTTTACTATCTTGGCATAATATAGATTATTCATATACATATGTTCTCACTATGACCTATAGGAGGTGTTTTGACAGAAATGAAAGATGAAAAAACTATAGAAAATAATAAAAGGAAAAATTGTGTACTGATATACATGTGAAAATGCTAAGAAATTATCATGACTAGGCCAGTTCACCACCATGCCTCTTGAAACGATCTCTTTCATTTTCCTTGTGTTTTTATTGGGCTCAATTCAGTTACGCCATGCTGAATATAGCTCTAATTCAACATCTTCCTCCCACCATGTTGCAGTCTGCAGAAGAATGGAAGGAATTATATAAATGTAACAAATTAGTAGATCCGGGAACCCATAGCGGGGTATTGGCTGTACAAACTTATCATTGCAGAAAAGAAAGTTGGTAGAGCCTGCAGTCATAACTGGGTCTTGGGTTATACTTTTGGATAAAAATTAAAGCCTTACCAAAATTAGAAATAAGTGAAATGAACCAAATTGGTCAATTTGGTCAAAGGTTGCTCAAATTGTTCAAAGCGCATGAAGCCTTATGAATTGTTGTAAGAAAATGTTGGTTGTTACAAAAACAGTATCATTTTTTTAATCATATCCAATAAATTATTTATTAACATTCAAAAACACTAAAGACGAACACGTGATTGTGGGTTTGCCTGATCTGACCCGATCCGTCTTGACCATCTCTAAAAGTATCTTTTACCCGTTACTTAACCTGCCTGGATTGCCATTATGTCACCTCTAAGGTTTAGATACGCTCTACAATAGCATAAAGATAGCAAATTTCTTCTAAAAAGAAAAAATCATGGTACGCACAAGCTTGGTGTCGGTTTGTCCCTTAGCACAAGTGCTTATAAAGACAGGGGGAGAGGGTTGGGTAAAAGATGTATTCGCTCTCTCCCAAGAAACTTGCAAATTTGACATTTAAAAAAATGTTTGGATATGTGTCAAACGACTAAAATACCCTTCAACAGAACTAAAACTAATATCTTGTGGATCACAGGTTTATAAGTCATTATGTCCATGATGGGCAGGAGAATAACTTAGCCTGGAAACTATCTAACCTAAAAAAATATTGAAAGTTTTCATAAGGTGGATGGCATAAATTGAATCTGTTAAAATGCCTTGCCATTTAACACACACACACACACAAAAATAAAAAATAAATAAAAAAGAGATTTTGTGGATTACTATAGAAAATAATAATTTGTAAACTGATGATGATGGGAAATGACTATTATAGTCTGAAACCTTTTAGAAAATCAGAAGGGTGGTTCAACACAGCCAAAAACAGACTTTAGCCATCAACTCATTTTTAATGATGATAATGGGCAATGAATAATTTAGCCAGTAAACCTTCTGGGATACTAAATATGACCATTTCATCGGGTGAAAAGAACAAATTAACAAAATAAGTTAACAGGAAAGCAGACCTTGTATCCTCTGCGAAGGAATTCAAGTTGGCTTCCTTGTTCCTCCTTCAGTCCAAGGACCCGCAATAGTTCTTCCTTGGTCTGCACAAGTCAAACAACTGTGTCAACAAATCCAAGTTGTGATAGAAGGGTATTCTCTTTTTGGCAGTTAACATTCTTTTAGTTAGCAGTTAGTAGTGTTGTTCGTAGTATAAGTAGGTGCTAAACTGCTAATAAACCCATGTTGTGCCAGAAGCATATTTTTTTTTTGTATAAATAGGTGCATGTGCGTGCTGTTAGAAAGCAAAGCTATCAGTTAAAGTTTCCTTCTGTTCTGTAACTTAAAATTTGTGTTCATCAATAGATGTTTGGAAATTTTGTTAAGATTCTGCGATTTTTATTTCAATATTTTGTTTTGTTTTGTAATACAATACTCAAAAGAATGTCTGATAACTCACATGTTCTAAATTTAGAAAATGAGACACAACACATGCTTACCTCGTTAAGAGTGAAGCGGGTTTCACTTTCTGCAACACAAGCAAACGAATTGTCCGATTGCTTAAGCATCACCTGCCAAGGCCCTGCGTTATGTTTTCAAATTAGGGATATGCCGATATGGTAAAACCAAGGTAGCTAGATTATGTTAGGATTCATAGGTAACACAATCTCATTTTATGCATTTGTAAAAATGACTTGTTTTTGACCCATTACCCAAGAGCTACCCCGTCCATCATGCCACCTCTAATTGAAATTATAAACAAAAATCCCCAAATATGGGGTTTTCAGGTGCGAAGGAGGAAGGGGGCAAGTAAAACTTTATCATATGAAAGGAACTATGTTAAAAGATCACATCGAAAAAATGGTCAAAAGAATGACAGATGATGTTTGAATCACAATTTCACAATTTCAAGAAAGACATACGATATCTTATCTGAATAAACTTGATAAACAAAACTTTTAAAACAAGTTATAATCTGGTTTATGGTATCAGGCTCCAAAGATAACTAACCAGCTCAGACCAACACTTTCCAAGAGGATTTAGTTATGCATTAATATTAACACTCCCATAAAAATAGATCTTGCTGTCATACGATTGGACAGCTATGTGACATATAAAAAAATAACCATTAGTATTGAAGTTCTTACAAACTTCTATTTCATTAAAAAAAATAACAGGGTGCGAACCCCTCGGTGGCTCCGTTACTATTAAAATATCACATGGAAAAATACCAACAGATGACATGTGAGGCATTAGTTTGCAAAATTCTTACCGGGATATTGACGAAATAGTGCCCCTGTGTAATTCAAGATATATGGTGCTACTGCCACTGTCTTGCATTTTAAAGTAAAAAGTCTATCAAAGTAATGTCAAATAAAATGAAAAGAAATGTAAACCAAATAGATATAATCATAAGAGCAGAAGAGGTACCTTAGAATAATCTCTTATTCGAATATAAAAAACCGGAACAAATTGAGAAAGAAATCGGTAATGTAAATCTTTGGGCGGAAAACCAAAAAGTCCAAGATCAGCTCTGCCAATTCCAATAGAAACAAGTACGTTAAAGAAGGTAGAATTAATGACATGTAGATATTTATCTATAATAGGGATTTAATCAAGGTTACCGCAATGTCTCAAGCTCCAGATTAAATAAAAGGGCAGGTGTTGATGCACCAAATGTTTCCTGCATGGCATGCAAGAAATGAACAAGAACTTGACGACAATTCTGGAGTAAGTAGAGGTCGCAATTTCTACCAATTTACAAGTGTATTGATCAATTTAAACTATATTGTAAATTTTATTCTAGCATGGCAAACAAGAATAAGAACAACCAACTTAAAGGGAAATGATCAAGGGGGTCACAGGTTACCCAAAGTGTACATACAACACACTAAGCCTCTAAATAGCTTTATGTATTTAAATTATTCAGCCAAAAATGTTTTAATAACCAAAATCAGCTACTTAATTGATTATAACAATTTAAGTTTTTTGCAACATCAGCGTCTTGGTTCACCCTGATCCATTTCGACCTGTATTAGCTGTTTGGGCCTATCACCATGATCCACCCATTTGGCTATTTCCAGAGGAAGAATAATCTAGCAAGGAGGTCAACAGTAAGTAACTATTTAAACAACCAAGTGGCCTTTGACCCAATTGTGTCAAACCAACATTTCAATTATCATAACCTCAAGGTTAGTGCTTGGAGACTCATACAGGGACAGACTTATCTCCCCAGAGGCATTTTCTTCTGAAACTTTGTAGTTAAAAGATACAGTGTAAATGGAGTGCATCTTTATGAAAATTTGTTAACGCTAGAGTGTGTGAGGTTGCAAATTTGCTACTTCTAACTAAAAACACATGGGTGACTAAATATAAGGATTTTCTGTCTAATACACACACACACACACACAAGCCTTTCTTAATCATTTTGTATGGGCAATTTCCCCAAAATCATAATAGATATTATGTTACATAGAGCAACATGGATCACTTTGCAGTTTCATAAAAAAAAGAATACACATCACAAACATATGGCTAATCTGCAAAGTTTTGAACTGCCAAACGTTTCATATCCACATGGGAAGACCCAAAAATAAAATACACAACCATACCATAGCTAAATCTCATATACTCAATTAGTCTCCATATAGAGTAAGCTCTTAGTTTTTTGATCTAAGGATATGTTGTTAACACTAAAAGCACTTGAATTAGATATTTTATCTACTAATTTACTACCCTTATAAACACTGCCCCACCTTTGTTGAATAACATAAAAGTTTGATATGCGAATAACCCATTTTACCCTCATCCCTACCAGCCAAATGAATGTTTTAAATAAGATCCTATTTTTGGGTAAGTCAATGTCCAATTCAATACCCTTTTTACACCTTAAAAGTAAACAAAGCTAATCGTAAGGTATAGGTAATTGATGTAAAGGGGTAGTGGAGATATTTTGAATAAAATAAGGAACTGATGGTGTAATTTAATCAATAAGGGTAGTTTGGTAAAATCGTATATCCCAAAATTGTGATTTTCAACAGGGGGTTGTAATCATTTTACAGAAGTATAGATAGAGATATAGAAGTGTATAGATATAGAAGTATATATATACAAGTATAGATTAGGATCAATTTAAACCTAAACAAATTCCTATTTTAAATAATCATTTATCTTTTTATAAATAGTTTAAAACTACATACTAACAGCCTAAAAGTACATTAAAAATTGTATGCATCTCTCTTTTACCGACTCATAGTAACATCAATTAAATCGAGAAAGTACTAGAATTTGTTGTCACCACTGCATTGCACGGGTATAATGCGTACAAAATAATTATTGTCAGTCCTTGTAGTACTGGACACATGAAACTATACCAGATTAGACAAGAACTCGATGACAAAAAAGGAGAGAGTAAGGACAGAGATTAGAGATGATATAGGCAGTTTGGGTAATGAGCAGAAACAGGTTAGCTTAAAAAGGGTAAATCTTAATATTGGTAGGGTTGGGCTGGACAGCAAACTATTCTTGTACCTATACATTCTTGAGCTCTATAGATAGTTACTTTATGAATTATGATCACAAAACATGTGATAATAACATACTAGTTTTACTTTTATAGAAGCAATTTCAAAGGCTGTAAGCATTTACACACACTTCAGTTCACTTTCAACTAATCAATTCATTTGACCCATTGCATTTTTAACCAACTTTTTATAGTTCACACCTTTGACACATTAAAGATAAAATATAACATGAATCAACACATATCTAGATAAGGATAATCAATATAAAAGATATTACACCCTACCAAATATATCTCGATGGTAGCAAGTTCACGGGTGCTGCAACTGATGAATACAAAAAGAGTTGGTGGTGTGTCAGACTCCCACCTCCCTGTGTTCATAGAACGTGTCAATTATGAAAATAAGAATTAAGTCAAAGGTTGTTAATCAGTAATAGAGTCATTAAACACTCACAAGTATATATTTCTACATAATAAAAGTTCTCACATTTTAATGTACGCTTTCATAGGACTAACCTTCATTTTCATCATCAAAATCAAAATCAAGTGTGTTCCTTACAGACCTAAAGAAGGAAGCAACAGGACCAGTGGGAATATCATCCAAAGAACCAATAGTGATCCCATCAATCTAGAAGAAAAGCACGAACATTTGATTACGTGCAATTGTTGCAATTGCTTTTTGTTCTTTAAACATATTCAGTGAGAGAGTTTACATATGATTTCTATTTTATAATGCTACTAAATATATTAACTGCAGCATGTGCAAATAAATACTGAGAGGAGAAAGGACTAATTAGTTTACTCAATTACCAAGTCGATAGCTGATTTGAATATTTCTGAAGCTCTACGCTGTTCGGGCTTGTCAGGGAACACCTGCATCAAATAATAAGTTTGGCAAACACATATCTTAGACAGCTGACTTTGAGGTGGCAATTTAGACTCTTCACATATGAACATGTTTCTCAATAAAGGGTCAATTGTAAAATACTAAAAAATAGCTTGAAAGGAATGGGGTTCAGATTTCGTAGTGTGTTCTTAATGCAAAAACTTCTTATATATCCTTTTAGCCAAGAGTTAGGTTACCATTAAAATGATACCATTCTTTTAATCAATATATGGCATATTGGTTATGTGTAAAATCTAACAGATGAGGACATAAAGTGTTTTAGGCCCAACCAAAACAAAAATTACCCATTTTGAACTGTTACCCAACCAGCCCATTCTTGCACCCCTACTAGAGGTATCCAATGAAGAATAACATCTTTAAAACAAGTGCAGTCTTACAATGCAAGCTCGTGTATCCCTTTTCTCTTGAAGCTTCCTAACAACAGCCAACGCAAGTTGAACATTGGCATCACTAAACTCATCTGAAGATCCCTTCACAATTCATATAAGGAAGCTGTTTTACTTAAAAAGGAAAAAACTTTCATTCAACAGAACCAGCAAGAAAGCATGAAGATACCTTATATGAAGAAATACTGGTAGGCAAAGGCCTGTTAACATGAAAGTACCCAAAAAGAAACAAAGTAAGCATGAGTTTTATCAAAATAACAAAAACTGAATAGGGAGCCGATTACAATAATAGAGTATTCTATGCTAATGATCAAGTCATTGTTTCTTCAAAATCTGAGCGCACATTCATACAAGTACAATTAACAAAAGACTGATTATGTTTATTGTAACCCAACCGGCCCCATGCCCTAAAAGTTTGTCGGCCGAAAGAGCTTATTCCTGCGCATTCAAAATATACAGCTTTTTTCGGAAAATATACTACAAACACAAAGTTAAGTATGCAATATGCCATAAACAGATATACAGATACTTTGTAACATAGGTTGATTAGCAATTCTATCATATATGGGCTTTTCTGACCTTATAATTTCTACGGTAATATCTACGTATACGTATGTATGTATGTATGTATGCCTGACATAATAGTCAATCTAATTCAATATCCACAATCACATTTTCCATAAACATATCTAAAAATCACTTATCCTTCTAACAATTTCAATCGAAAAAAAAAAACAAGAATGCCCACAAAGTGTTTGACAAAATGCTTGAAAGAGAGAGAGAAAAAGAAGGGAGGAGAATTACGGAAAATCGATTTCGAGCCGAGTTTTACCATCATCAAGAGCACATGCCAAAGAATTAGCAGCATCAGTGACAAGAACTTCATATGATTTTGGTTTGTAAACTGAGACTCCAAGTTTTCTTGAATTTTTTTGAGTAGAAGAAGAAGAAACAGCTTCATTGTTGTTGTTATTTGTTGTGCATTTTATGGAGAATTTTTGGGAAAATGGTGAAGAATTGAAGTGGGTGTGAAGTGGGAAAATAGAGATATTGTGAATGTAAGTAATGAAATGGTTTTTCAGAGTGTGAGAATGAAGAGAAATTGAAGAAGAAGAGGAAGAAGAAATAGAGATTGACATTTTTTTTTAAGGAGAGGAAGAAAGCAGAGGGGAATTTGAGGTGGATATGGAGGGAGTAGTGATAACAGTCCCAGGTGTGATGATTCTAGGAGAGAAATAAAAAAAGAAGGTTTTTTTAATATTTTATTTATGTTAATGTTTATATCTAACAGAGTTGAGTGCAAAAATCCTCTTGTAGTTTGTCTTTTTGATAGTTTTCATTTTCGCCGTTAATTTTTAGTAAAATCATTCCTATGGGTTGCATTCCGTCTTTGTTATTATAACTTTGTCATTAACTTTTTCACATGCAAGTCACACGCAGGGCATTTTTTGTTTTTGACCTATCTTCATCTTCCCCAACTAACATCGTCATGAGTCTTTTAGAATTAAGTGCAAGAATGATCCATGTGGGTTTATTTTTGCGATTTTCATCCCCGTTGTTAACAAACCCATGAGAACTTTTCAACTTCAACTTGGATTTGAAAATAAATTAGGTTTTGGACATAAATTTGAGTTAAAATAGAGATTATCTCGGGTCTTCATATGTAGATATTTGCATTTGAAGGTGATGGGTTAGATCCTTATATGTAGGTATATATAATTTGATTCGAGTTTGTTTTGTTTTTGAATTAAATTTTTGTTTCAGCGTAGAAAATGAAAAGTTCTCTTGGATTTGTTAACGACAAGAATAAAAACTGCAAAAACGAGGGACGATTTTTGCTCTTAACTCCAGAAAACTCATTACGTGTGTGTTGTTTGAGGAAGATGAAGATAAATAAAAAAAAAACATAAATGTTTCTCACATGCAAGACATCTAAGGGACAAAATGCAAACTATAAAGACGATTTTGGCCAAAATTTAACGAAAAGGATGAAAATTGACAAACCACAATAACGATTTTTGCACCTAACTCGATTAAATATGAAGTTATGAAAAGCTCAACGAGAGACCATTTCGAAACACTATTTCAATCTTTTAACGGTTTAGCGGTTGATTTTTTGGGGTAATGAAATTAATAGGCTAGTACATATGGGCCTGTTACGTTGAGATATGATGGGCTCATTTGGCTGTGCCGCTGTGGCACTATTTTCCATTTCACTTAAATATATAAACAAGGGATATATAGCCCACCTTATAACATTGTTATGTCACTATTTTATTTTAGACTATGACTCTATGAGTGTCACTATGTAAAACTCATAGTCAGATGGGACTTAGTAGACGACCGGTCGAGGTCCAATTTTTTAACGGTCACGACTTTTTTATTTTTTTTATGTATATATATATAATATGTTATTAACTATTTTTGTTACAAATTTTAATAATTATCCAAAAATTAAACAATAGTACTTAACAAAAAACTCACGTATCAATTTGCTATATCATTTTTATATCTTGGTTTATATAATTATAATTGTTGCACTTATCCTCCGGAGACTTTTTTTTTCTCGGCAGAGGTCCATAAATCCTCAAAGACGACACTGCTCATAGTCTAATTGATATATGTGTAATTCATTATAATTGAACGGGCTTAAGCCATATATCCATACATTATTCTGATATTGTAGAATGTAGATTAATATCATATGAGATTTACTATAAAAATACCATGAATTCAAAAACAATATGTTATATGATATATAATCTATTGATGATATTGTATGTATATCGTTTTCAAACCTACTATTATTATACATGAGATCATGTAGTTTTTATTAATTTACTCTTTTCTTAACCTCTTATTGTGCAAATTAAAAGTTATTTCAACATCTTAAAATTTGTAAATTGGTAAGAATATTTTCTTTTGGAGACAAGAATATTAAATTATAGATTGAGAGATAACAGAATTATATAGACTTTGATCATCGAGAATATATATATATATATTTATTTTTTGGACAAACTGTAGATTAAAAGATAACGGAATACATGTAACAAAAATGCATATAAAGTTTGATGAATTAATAGAAGATTTGCATATGTACCCTACGCTCAAACGTCCTACATTTTTCTTCACCTTAGTATTTTCAAAAAAGCAATTTAATATGTCTTGTCCAAGTTCAAAATGTAAAGTTGTAAACCATATTTAAACCAAAGGCACGGTCTTCATAAGTATAGAATATATGCACTCGATAGATTATAGATTTATAGACATATAGTTAAAGTTAACTATTGTGGCCATTCTTCGGGTTTTTAGTGGACAACTTTTGTCCCATTTTATCTTTTCTATACTAACAGCTTTCCAAAAGTCTGATAATGATACACTTTATGGAATCTTATCAGATATATGTGTACTTTAAAAACTACTTTGTGTTAAGAAAACTTAAATATGGATTTTAGCAAAGAATAAGACTTTTTTTTTTAAACAGTTAAATATTACATTTACTAATATCCTACTTCTAAATTACCCATGTATTCCTATGCCAAGGGTTAAACCTTGGTTTATTCTCCAAGAGGCATAAGCCTCTACCAAGTGGGCTAGTCCCACATTGACAAAAATAATACTCTCTTATTTTTGACACATTTTATGTTGAGTATGTAGTCATAATTATATAATTATATACTATGAGAGATAGTGTATGCGCATTGCGGCAATAAGATAAAAGAGGTGATAGGTCAAGTCATAGAGTATGATAGTCAAATGTCTTAGCCATACGGTTCGGATTTATAAATTCGTCGAAATTATATTGAATCACATCCCTCAGACTCTAATGAAAAAGAATGAAATTTTAAGAACAGCCATACAATTTTTATAATTTATCGACATACGGTGTTTAAGATAAAAGATTTTTTGAATGAATTAAAAGAATAAGATGATTTATGGACGAAAGAGAGAAAATGAGTGGTTGAGATTTGAGGAAGAAAAAAAAATGAGTGGTTGAGATTTAAGATTATTATAGGTATATTAGATAGAAATGTTTAAATTAGTAAATAAAGAATAAAGGTAGTTTGGGTAGTTCAACTTCAAATCATCTTTTCTTAAAAAACAAAAAAGGGCAAAATACTTTATAAAATAGTACTCCCTCCGTCCCAATTTAAATGTCCAAGTTTGACTGTCCAAGTCAATCTTTCGTAACTTTGACCGTTAATATTATTAATTGTGTTTTATAATACTTGACGAAAGTTATATCATTATAAAATATATCTAAAACTTAATCGATTCATGTATATTACATCAAATATTACGTAACACAAATAGATTTCTAGACGGTCAAAGTTAGACAAAAAAGACTGAAAATGTCAAACTATGACATTTAAATTGGGACAGAGAGAGTATTAGATATCAATTATATCTAAGTTTAGATAAATTCTTCACTGTAAAGTAACAAACATACTTCTATTATTAAACCATTTCATAAAATCTAACAAAGTTTTTTATAAGACTAAATAGTATAATAGGATAGTTTTTGAAACTTGAACAAATGATTAGGTGGTGATCGATTTTCAGTAACATGTAACATTATTAGCTTATGCTCAAAGACGGTATCAGAAAAAAATTTCAGAAGAGCAAACTTAGAAAACTTATGAAAAATAAATCTAAAAGGGGGAAAAATGTTAAAAACCTATATAATTATTTTTTTTTTTAAATCTATGAAAAATTTAAAAATACATGACAAAATTTAAATTTGGAGGGAGGCATTGGATCCCCTTGCCCCCCTAGTACCGCCCCTGCTCATGCTCCTGTTTGCGGTCATCAATTGTTTAAGTAAATTCTTTACGCCACCTTCTTCTCTACTCAAATGTTATGACCTCACTTTGTCACACAATTCCATTGTTTAAGTACATCTTAGGAGCAAAGATGTAGAGCCGATTTATCAATTTTTGGCAAAGTTATAACCAATCAAATTCCAACACATGGCCTTTGTAAAATATAGCCAAAAGAAGCCAAAATCTACAAAATATAAAGGTATAGTAGGAAAAGTGAACCGATCGGCTCTTTCTATATCTATATCAATTTTTGGCAACATTAACCAATCAAATTCCCACAAGCACATGGTCCCATACACCGCAACGTTCACATGCATCTGTCAAAACTAGCCGATGTACCTTGCTAAAACTTGCCAATATTAGCCGATGCATGTGTTGTAGGATTGCCAATGAGCCGATATTAACCGATGCTTTTTGCCGATTACACCCTTGCTCCTTATTTGGGCCTGACTTTTAATCAAGTCATGTAGTTTAATTACACAATAATTAATCAACAACGAAGTTG
The DNA here is from genome assembly GCF_010389155.1 of Erigeron canadensis. NCBI lineage: Eukaryota > Viridiplantae > Streptophyta > Magnoliopsida > Asterales > Asteraceae > Erigeron > Erigeron canadensis. Next base: position 3,444,498 of record NC_057767.1, on the reverse strand, counting down.
CAGACTTTGTACATAATATTATTATACTTATTTAATTTATACGTACACGTTAGTATATTAAAAAAATAATATATCATTCTAATAATTAGCCTAATAATTCTTCTAAAAGTTTTAAAACATGACAAATAAGATCTACATACTCAGTTTATTTCCTAATATCATCATTTGATTTTATTAAGTGCAATGCGCATATAGTTAAGAAGATATTTAGTAAGATTGTTTAGAATAATTTATTATTTTTTAGATTAAAGTACATCAATAAATAAATATAAAACAAATTAATACCAAAGCCAATAATATTGTGACACATGTCATGGTTATCTCATAACGCCAACTTTTATAAAAGAAAAAAAAAAGCGATATTCAGTGCACGAAAAGGTGCATGAAATGTGAAAGAAAAATAAAAAATAAAAAAGAAAAAAGGCTGCATCACCACTACTACACTACATATATAATCTCTCACTAGTCACTACAGTCTATATATATACCAACCGTCTTTCCTGACGTCACCACCGTGCCTGACCAACATCACGCCGCCGTGCCGTAGCGACATCGCGCCGCAATGGAAATTTTGACGTTTTTATGCCCAAGTTCTCCTTACGTACGTACGTATATTGATTATTATATATTTGATATTTATTTATTTGAGTTTGATAATCATTTCAATTTTCAACCAACATGTACGTAGAATATTTTATTACGAGTTAATACCTAAGCCCAGAAGCAAAATGGTCATGTATGCTATTTTTTTTAAAATTTTAAATAAATGTTTAGGCTCATTTTTTTTAGGGATAACAAGTATGCTGCTAGAAGCACCATACTTCCATGATTTTGTGAGGGGGAAGATTTTGTATTTACACATGTGATTTTCATGGGGGAGTTTGTGAGGGGGAAACATGTTTCTTCCCTACTGCTAGATACATATTGGTTTTTTCCTTTTTTTTTTATGTATTAAAAATTGTTATGTGAGGGTATTTTTTACCTAATTTTGTGCCTAACATCCCTATATATATATATATATATATATATAGGAAGAAGTTATTTTAGGAGATTGTAAAATATATAATATGTGTAAATTAACTGATTTTGGATTCAATTAGCTAGCTAGCTTTAGTTTTTGTAGTTAATTAGTGATCTTGCTTAAAATGTTTGTAACTTGTAACTCTTTTTACAGATATGGGATGGAAATGGAATTTCAAGATGTTTCAACAACCTATATCCTCTATTCCTTTCTAAATTTTTTTAAACAACGAGTTGGTAGTCGGTAGTTAGCATTCAAGAGTGGGCAGTATGCAGAGCTCGAACTATATATAGATATAAAGAAACAATCACAGGATCATTAATTTTTATTATACTTTATAGGTTGTATCCTCTTAACAAGATTTACAGTGCTAGGTTTTGGAGCAAGTATGATAACATGTGTTATATTTGTTGTGACCACAATGACCGAAAGGACTACCAGAGGACGTCGAAAGGTAACTGTTAGATATATAAATTAGTGGTGTTAAATTGTAAATTTCCATTAGTGGAAGGGGTGTTAGTGTTAAATTAGGCTTATGTATAAATATCCCCTTCCACCCATTTTGCAACTAATGCTTTCATATCAATAATATCTTTTTTATACATTTATCAAGTTTCTCTCAAAACACACACTAGACATAATCCACCATATTTCCATAATTAAGCTTAATTCTATATATTACAGTAACCAATGAAGTAGTGATTATAAATCGATATGATGTTGGTGTTACAGGCTGATTACACGATTCTATTCGTTGCAGTCCATACATACAGTATTTTCCGACTTTATATGGTGGATCAACTAGTGTGCGTTAAGTTCAATATGATCAATACATGATGTAGTTATATCAGTTTTTCAACTTGTACCAATAGTTAATTGGATAGCGGATGCAATTCATTACGTATAGTTATTATGTTGATTTGTTGTTTAATGATGTTCATTACAGATATACTTCTATGAGAAAGTCTTTTTGCTACTTCTACCTGTCATTGGGGCATGCATTGCATGTTTTGACATGATTATGCTATTAAGCAACACAAAAACGGGTCATCCTGCTTTATATCACGAGTGGCTTGTTAGATCTTCTCAACTCATAGTTTGGGTAAGACTGCCTCTGATTCTTGCGTAGGTGTGAAGTATTATACTTGTAATAATTCTTTTGATGTACATTACAGGTCACATTACTTCTTGTCTCAAGGTGTGATTGCTGGTTATTTGTTTTATCTAATCGGGTCTTGTGCTTTTGGTGGATTATGAAACCGTTCTTAGCAATTCCATCTTTACAAGCAAGCTTCTCTTATTTAGAGGTACTTTTTGTATGTTCATATATTATTACTATGAAGGCTTCTGTTTGTTTCCATGACCTTTTCTTATATATCTACCATGTGAAAGACTTTATACGATTCTCAACTTTCTTCGTCGTTTAATAATGATCAGAGAAAAATCTTACCGGTAGGTGCTTTATTCTATAGAAAGAATGAAAGACATAAGTTAAGTTATGACGTTGTTCTGCAGGTTTTTAGCTGTATTAATGAGAGCTTAATAGTTCTAGTGGATGTTCTGTTTGGTACCTTGGTTAATATCATCAGAGTGAAGCAGGCATCTCGTAGGAACAGGTAAACCATGACGAATTTCAGTCCTCTTTAAATTGCAGAGAATCTTTTTTAAATTTCACTCCCCCGATTTAAAGTTTTTCTAAGGAACTATAGTAAGCAGCTAAATATGTTGGAGATTATTATCAGACGAATATTTATTTGAAAGATCCAGAGAGCATAAACCCTGCCAAGACATGAATTAGTGTTGCATACTTTTCTAAGTACCATCTATAAATATCTATTTTCCTGGCAATTGAAGAGCAAACATTATTGTTCCTAAAACTGAATTTGTTTCTTTCAAACATGTAGTTCAATGGAAGAGTCGCTACTGTCCAGTGAAATGGCTATCGACGAAACTTTTCAAGAAAGTCCTGTATGTTATTTATTTCTGTCAGAAGCAACTTTTATAAAAGATTAACAATATCTCATTGTTACCTAGTTTGGAATAAAGTAACTTATGTGTCATTTACTTGTTTATCAAAGGGGGGTCTTGCCAGATTTTGGAATGTCATGACATTTAAATCTATCAATTGTGTAATGGAACACGGTGCAAAGAAACAACTAAACTTCGACGATTTGATTCAATTGCCGGTTGACATGGATCCCTTGTTCTGCCATGATTCTTTGCTAAAATGTTGGGAAGATCAAAGAGGACTTGATTGCTCTCATCCTTCTTTGTTTTGGACTATATGTTATGCATACGGTTGGCAATACATTTGCTTAGGCCTGTTAAAGGTACTTTTGAGGATTATATCTTTCTTTTTTTCTAGATTACATAAAAGAAACAAATATCGAAGTTTACAAAATAGAACATAAGGATATCGTACACTTATGAGAGTTACTTTGATCATTTTAGAATGGTATGGGTAAAGTAGTTGATTTACAAAAACATGGGGACTTTTTTGCCAAGAAACGGCCGAAAGCAACATGGGTGGCCTAACTATACAATATCACAAACAACAATAAAGAAAAGTTAAACCCTTAGATTAATGAAGTAGTAGGCTTATAATGTCAATTATCTTCCAATTTCAGGTAGTCAATGATCTTCTTGGTTTTGCTGGACCCTTGCTTCTTAATATGCTGATCAAATATCTTCAAGAAGGTCAATTGCTACATTTGCATCTCATTTGGTTTCTAGAATAGTATTGTATTGTCCATGCTTCCTATAAGAACGGTAGGCCTTTACAACTGTCATGCATAAAGTTATGGTTATCCTTCTTCCTGTTAATCACTTATGATTACAGTTTTCTGTATGTGTAATTAACGTTGAATTTTCAAGAGTCTTATGACTTTTTCACATGCAAATGGAATATTAAAAATCATAAGTTTCTATATACAGGATCAGGAAACTTTAATGGTTATCTCTTCGCCATTTCCCTCGGCTTAACTTCCATTTTGAAGTAAGTCTTATGGTTATATTTTGATTACTTTAGCATAAAATACTTATTCGTATTAATGACGTGTTCCGAGGTACAAGTCTAATACAACTGTGTTTCTTCTCATGATTAGATCATAACTTGTACCTTTTATTCCATGAAGTATTCATGTGTTTCACTGATAAAGGTGTTTATACATTGCTTCTAAGTTGCAAAAAGAGTCTAAGATACTCACTGATGTAAACTTATGTTCTATCATAACTTGTAACAATTCTTGTATGAACTCATTTCTGCAGATCTTTTCTTGATACACAATATACATTTCGCCTCTCCAAGTTAAAGTTAAAGCTACGTTCTGGTCTTATGACTGTTTTATTTCGAAAGGCAAGTACTTATCGTCTGATATATTGTATCTATTTATAGATAGAGACACACATATATGTATGGATGTATAAATTCAGGTAAGTTATGAGCTAACCATCAAGGTTCCCGTCATGAAAATTTCAGTGTCTCCATGTAAGCCTAGCTGAAAGATCTAAATTTTCCGAGGGAGAAATTCAAACATTCATGTCTGTGGATGTGGACCGGACCGTCAATATGTGCAACAGTTTTCATGACATGTGGAGGTCTTTATCTATTTTTTTGACATATCTGCAACCATAGGTGTTGGTCTTTTATGCTATCATTATAGTTAAGGTTAACATGTTTCTAATAGAGTAATAAGCCTTATCGGTCGTATTGATTCTCTAAACCTTTCAGCTTGCCACTACAAATTGGAATTGCCCTGTATCTGCTCTATACCCAAGTTCAGTTTGCTTTTGTTGCGGGAATCACAATAACTATATTGTTGATACCAGGTAAAGTCTCCTTGCATTTGTTTCTTTACATGAATACAGTATGTAAGTAACGGGTCAAAATCGGTATATTTTCTGTTAGAGTCAAAACAGGCCTGGTCAGGCTGACCCGGAACACTTTTGCTCCAAACATTATCTGTTAAAAGTTAATGTTAGACACGATTACAAAAGATGAATGTCTGACATTACATATAAATTGTGGGTAAACTTTGACCCTTTGATCTGTTTTCCTTTCAGATATTCTCTTTTTATACATTTTCACATTTCTTACTTCTTTGATATATGATATCTATGTAATATTGTAATCATTTATTCATACTGATAAAGTTACAATAACAACATGTAGTAAATAAATGGATTGCTGAGTTGATTGCTAGTGCCACTACAAATATGATGAAGCAAAAGGATGAAAGGTGAGTGCACTTTGCAGATATCTTCATAGTTGTTACCAAACCAGTTTTCTCTGTTATTACTAATAGTCTAATAGTATTGTTTTGGAGACAATTGTATCTTGAAGTCTTTGTGATAGAGTTCTAGATTAAAATATAGGCCTAATTTATAACATGTAACACCTGGGACAGGGTTAGAAGAACTGGAGAGCTATTGACATACATTCGAACTTTGAAAATGTATGGTTGGGAGCTTATTTTTACTAGCTGGTTGATGAAAACAAGATCCTTAGAAGTGAAATATTTGTCAGTAAGAATTACTCTTTACATTAAGATACATTGATATAGCTGGCATTTCGATTCATCGATATATGAATGGTTTGATTCATGTTATGTACTATCTTTAATGGGTCAAACATGCAAAATAAAGAAGTTGGCTAACGAAACAGTCAAATTAATTTAATGGTCAAATGGGTTGAAGCCTAGATTATATTTTGAGTTCGTGAAACCTTATAATCATTTAACTCGAAATATTTATAAAAAGAAGTGGAACAAAAGTGCTTTTGGTCAACCCCAAGACAATCTGTAAAAATTCCCGTTTTGACGGGAACTTTGCTTTGACATGCCACCCCTAGTTGAAGCCTAGATTATATTTTGAGTTTATAAACCGCCTTTCATCATAATGCAATGAATCTTTATTCTGATCTCTTTTTTATAGACAAGGAAGTACTTGGATGCATGGTGTGTATTCTTTTGGGCAACAACACCAACTCTTTTTTCTTTGTTCACATTTGGACTTTATGTAATGATGGGAAATCAACTTGATGCAGCAACGGTATAACAGTTCTTTCAATACTTGGAGTTCCCTGTGGTTTTTTCTTATTAGCATTTTGATTTTTTGGTAATTTTATCATCGAATTTTGCAGGTTTTCACTTGTCTTGCTCTATTTAACAATTTGATCTCTCCATTGAACTCATTCCCATGGGTCATTAATGGGTTGATCGACGTGAGTTATGCAAATGCCCTCTTGTAAACAAACAGCTTCATGATAAAGTTTGTAAATTAACAGGCAATATGTTTTGTTTCTGTTAAAATTTCTCCACAGGCATTCATATCTACAAGACGGCTGGGCAAGTTCCTCTCATGTCATGAGCATGAGCCTCGTAACTTGCAGACAAACAATTCTTCATCATCATATGAAGAAATGGATATTTTCATGAAAGATGTTTGTTGTGCATGGTCAAACAGTGATCAGGAAGTCAAGAAGCCGATTCTGAATCATGTCAATCTTGCAATTCCAAAGGGTTTTCTAGTTGCTGTTATTGGAGAGGTCAACTCTGCTCTTAGGAGTCTTGCCACTTTGATTGGTCATTTAACTTACCACAGAGTATATCTTGATCTGGAAAACGAGAGGGTCGGGTGGGTCAAAAACAAATGGAGTTTCTTGTCTGGATTAACCATCAAACACATTTTTGTCCAGTTTAATATCAATATATATATACACACACACAGACACACACACACACACGAAAAGTTTATTATTACACTAATAATCTCAATATTTGACCATTGATTTAGGAGGTTGTAATGGGTGTCTTTAAACCCATTTTGCCATGATAGACAGCTACACTTCATACAAAAGTCCATAAATTTTTACTACTGTATAAGATTGTGATATAATTGTCAGCATTACATAATGGAATGCATGTGTTCAGGTTGGTTCAGGTAAATCATCCTTGTTAAATTCCATCCTTGGAGAATTGAAGCTTATTAAGGGATTTATATATTCAAGTGGATCTGTGGCCTATGTCCCACAGGTTTGATAATAACCTTACTAAATATGATGAGCTCATACTTTCTTTGAGTCATAAATTTATAACTTATACTTATTAACCTATCCATGTTTGGAGCTGTAGATTCCGTGGATTCTTTCTGGCACTATCCGTGATAATGTCATATTTGGGAAGGACTATGATCCGATAAGGTACTTTTCTCTAAGAATGAACTTGAACAAACCTTTCAAAGATATTATTGATCCGCAGAGTTTGATCCCTAATCTGTCCAAGTGTACTCCATTTATTTGAGGTGGCAAAATGTGCAAGTTGGGTAATCGATAGGAAGGGGCAAATTTCTAGCATAGTTGGAAATGGGTCAAATCAGTTTGACCCGAAACATTCTGTACACAAAATGATACAAAATTTATAAAATCACAACAGCAATCTACTTATTGTACAAAATGATTTAGGAGGTTATACGCTTTAAGCAAGTTAGAATGCTTTCTCCATTAGAAATAAAACATAGCCTGAAGTGACCCATTCAGAATTACATTTTTTGTACAGAATGTTCACTTTGAAGATAAGGAGTGCAATACATTTTGAAGATCTCTATTGTTTGGTAATAACGTATGGGTCAATTTCTTTGTACAGGTATTCTGCTGTTCTAGAGGCATGTGCCCTTGACACAGATGTGTCCCTCATGGTTGGAGGTGATATGGCTTATATTGGAGAGAAAGGGATTAATCTTTCAGGTGGACAGAGAGCTCGTCTTGCACTTGCCAGGTGCCGTTATCTATCGTTTCTCATTGGCATTCACAATTGATAATGTGCAAGAAGTTTATTGTTATTCATGAAAGTTCTTATACTTAAGGGGATGAACAGGGCTGTTTACCATGGATCTGACTTAGTCATGCTGGATGATGTCCTTAGTGCAGTTGATGCACAAGTGGCTTCTTGGATATTATCACATGCACTCCTTAGTCCTCTTATGAATCAGAAAACACGCATTCTTTGCACCCATAATATTCAGGTAATGACTGTATGTCCTTGTTAGAGGTAGCTATGTTGATGCATTTACTTACGAGTGGGTTGATTTGGGTTATGTTTTATATCTAATGGGTCAAATAAGACACAAAAAAGTTTATCTTATTAGAATATTGGTTCAATGGATTGGAAGCCGCCCAAATTATATCTTTAATGCATAAAATCACATGAACCATTATATTAAGAAATTAGATGATGGATGAAATGCTCAAATTTGTATTCATATCTGACACACTAATTATTTCTAACTCTTTTGACCAAGGCGTTTCAGGTGAATCCAACACGACTTGGCCCATTTCGACCGAAACAATAACTTACCCATTTTGACTTGTTAGGCTGTTACCAACCCGGCCATTTTGTCACATATTTTCCTTGCTAATAAATAAACAACTGCTGAAATTCACTGGACTTCATACACTAAATAATCTTTTACATTTAACAGGCAATATTCGCTGCAGATATGATTGTTATAATGGACAAAGGACAAGTGAAATGGGTAGGGAGTCCAACTGAATGTTCAACTTCTTCATACGCATCATTGTTTAGAACTGAAGAGTTTAACACATCTTCTGAGACCAAATTACAAGGAGAAAGTGGAGATACTTGTATGGAAGTTGAGGAGAGTGTTATGTTAAAGAGCGAAGGTGTAGATATTATGGATACCACTGACAATATTATCGGGGTTGAAGAGAGAAAAGAAGGCAGAGTTGAAACAACCGTGTACATGTGAGTCAATCTTTCAGTGAGTGACATTTTTCAAACCATCATTCTTGTGAATATGCAAAGTAAAAAATTTTAAAACTTTTTTATAGATGCAAGAATTTGAATATAAGTTCCAAGTAAAATGCTCTCTTTTATCTGTATCAACATTGCTGTAATTATTTAAAATCAATTGTTTCTGCAAACAACGGTGTGTATAGATGGCAATATCGACTTGTTTATTTGTTAATGCGGGTGCATTTTATCTCAAATGGGTCAAATAGATAGAAGAAAATTTAATAGAAGAGGAACTAGTTAAATGAGTTAAAAGCCATATAACATTTATTTTTATTGCGTACAACCTTGTCATTTTTGTTCAAAGATTTAGATTATGACTATTGCTTCATTTTACCTGTTTCCCAATCCCCCATCCTGCTTCTTGTGACCTTTAAGAATGTGTTTCAGCATACTTGCTAGGTTGACACTTAATTTGAAAAGAAAGGGCAGTGGTCCAAAAAGTCGCCTTTTCTATATTAGTGTATCCTGTCTAAAATTTATAAAACGGACTAAACTTCAGTTATTTTCTTTTATTGTACAGGAGTTATGCTGCATTCACTGGTTGGTGTATTACAGCTGTAACATGCCTGTCAGCAATTTTAATGCAAGCTTCTCGAAATGGAAATGATCTATGGCTGTCTTACTGGGTTGATATATCAGCATTAGAACAGCATCCAACATCCTTTTATCTGGTAAATTTTATTACTTGCTGATGGTCGGATTTCATGCTCACACTAACTTTAGGCAGTATTAGTGAATCATAGATTGTCAATATAAACCGAACTAATTCCAAGAGCTCAATTCCTAACGAATATGAGTCTCACAGGAATCTTATGCTGCAATCATATTCATATAAGAAATCATCCTTTGAACTTTAAAGTGAATAAGTGACAAGCTGGGTGGGTGAGGTAATGGGTCCAGGTTATATCTATAAACGTTTTAGTAGGGATTAAAACCGATTGGATTGGTTGGTTTGACCATAAAGTTTTTATATCCATTCCCCTTTAAGAAACTTTTTTGTTTTGACCCATTTGAGATTCTTGACAGCCAATAGTTAATCAATCGAAATTGCCACTCTAGCATTTATAAGGACCACATGCTTTTCTGTTTACTCAATGCACTCTTTTGCATGTTTACAATGCAACTGCGCATGAGACTGCAGATGCATAGCTACGTAACTGGCAAAATAGGCATTTGTGAACTTTTTATTGACACTGCAGGTTATACTCTGTATCTTTTGTGTGGCGAACTCCTTTCTTACTCTAGTTAGGGCGTTCTCATTTGCATATGGCGGTCTACGTGCAGCAGTTCAGGTGCACAATAACCTGTTGAAAAAGCTTGTTGATGCACCTGTTGCATTTTTTGACCAGACACCAAGTGGAAGAATACTGAACAGGTAGCTTAAATTCTAAAATGAGCATTTCAGGTAATGGGTAATAACAGGCTGGGTAGGGATTGGCCACACAAAGATTTCCAGATTTTATTTTTACAATTACTTGAGTTTTGAATATGATTTACAAATAGTATAACACCACAACAATGATCTAATTTCCGAATCAAGATATTCAGAATGGATTAAAAATGCAATTTGGCAATTTCCGTCTCGTTTGACCAGTTTCCTTTAAGCTATTATTTTACTTTACATAACCCAAATCGGGCTAACTTCCTAGTAAATGGTCAGAATTACGATCTCTGATAAAACTTCTTCGATAAAATGAGTATCATCTTTTATGAATGTACATATTGATTATGTTTGTAGGCTGTCGTCTGATCTTTACACAATTGATGATTCTCTACCTTTCATTCTCAATATTCTACTTGCCAATTTTGTCGGCCTCTTAGGAATTGCTTTAATTCTGTCCTTTGTGCAGGTAACTAATTGATGAAATAGGGTCATAATTACATTTATTATATAGTTTATATATTAAATTTTACGAACTTTGATCGATATACTTTTATTGTAGGTCATGTTCTTGCTTCTCATATTGCCTTTTTGGTATATCTATAGCAAAGTGCAGGTATAAGCATGAAGAGGAAATCTTGTCAATATGTTTTTCTTGAGCTTGTTGCAATTTATCTTTCATATGCTTATGAATGGGTCAATTTGGGTTGTGGTTTAACTCAAATGAGTCAGTCAAACAATTTAGCTAAATGCCGAACAGGTCAAAATGTGTTAAAAGATTGCCAAAAGTACGTTTTTTGTATAGAAATTCCTAAATGGCTTTGTTCAAAGTTTTGAATTATCAACACGTGACCTTAAAAACCGAAAATCGTTTTGACCCAATATCCAACGCATCCATACTGCTACCTCTACAAATTGTATCAGTGTCACAATAGTGACATTACCCTCTAAATAAGGGACCATTCAGTTCTACTACAGGTCAACATCAAGAGAACTGAGAAGGCTAGACAGCGTATCACGATCACCCATATATGCATCATTCTCCGAGATACTTGACGGGTCATCAACTATAAGGGCGTTCAAATCCGAGGTAAATGCTGTGCTAAAATTTTGTTATATAAAGATTTTTATCTTAAAGACTCTTTACATTAGCAAAGTTTTCATATTTTAAGAGCCTAACAGGGATGAGCAAACCTATTAGCTTAAGATTTCATATATAATAGCTTGAAATTTATTACTAGTACGATACATGTATATGTACTTCAGTCTAATGAGACTAAGTAATGCTCTTTGTCTTTACGCAGTACTTTTTCATGACTGTATTCATGGACCATGTCAAGATGTATCAGAGAACTTCGTATTCAGAGTTAATTGCAAGCCTGTGGCTATCTTTACGCCTGCAGGTATTACCAATAAACACAGAATCAGTATGGCATTGTAAACAAGATTATATGCTAACGTGAATCTATGTAATGTAACTTTTTATTACAAATTACTTCAATGGAATCTTTAGAAAATATTACGAAATAGTAATTACTGTGTGATCTTAGTTCTTAGCAGCTTTTGTTGTCTCATATGTCGCGGTGATGGCGGTTGTTGGATCTCACGGATATCTTCCTGTCAATTTAGGTACCCCAGGGCTGGTAAGTTTTCAGTCTCTTTAGTTTGTCATTTAGTAAATTTTATTACTCATATTGTTAGTACTTAGTACATGTCTAAACCAAAATGTACAATAATAGTACTTATCTATTGCTTCTTTTATCTTTTGGTTTCTTAAACATTTAACAATCTGTCAAACATTCAACTGTCGGGTTATTAGATATTGTAACCTCAGATAGGAGAAACAGATCCAATCACTATCTTAACACCCCTTTAAGGTTATATGTCAGTTTTCTTATTCTTTCCATAAACATTATTTTTAATATTTGAAAACTTTGTAAACAGGTTGGATTAGCCCTGTCATATGCAGCTCCAGTTGTATCATTGTTGGGGAGTTTTTTGACAAGTTTCACCGAGACTGAGAAGGAATTGGTCTCGGTTGAGAGGGTTCTGCAGGTCTGAACATGAGAATTATGTTTGCTTGTTAATGCTTACTTTAAATAAATGAACAGTTGATTGCATCTGTTATAGTACATGGACATTCCACAAGAAAAATTTCAAGGGAACAAGATTTTGGATGCAGCTTGGCCATCTCATGGGCAGATTGAATTTCAAAATGTAGCACTCAGATATATGCCGTCTTTGCCTCCTGCATTGCGTAATCTAAGTTTGACTATAGCTGGAGGAACACAGGTTTGTATATTTAGTAACATAAATATATTTATATGTATTCTATTCCTATGCAATTCCTTGAAATGTTATTGTATATATGTCATACTTTATACAAACATCAATGTAATTTTAATCAGGTAGGAATTGTTGGAAGGACGGGTGCTGGAAAATCTAGCATTTTGAATGCTTTATTCCGCCTTAATCCAATATGTCAAGGACATATTATAGTTGATGGCATAAACATAGCGGACATTTCTCTAAGAGATCTTAGGTCACGTTTAGCGGTCGTTTCTCAGACTCCATTCCTTTTTAAAGGAACTTTAAGGTAGAATTGGATACATTTCACTGCATTGATTGGTGATAGAAAATCCATCTATGTCTCTTATATATGTTAACGTTATCTGATACAATATCCAGGGAAAATTTAGACCCCTTAAACTTGAGCGACGACCATATAATGTGGAAAGCTCTAGAGAAATGTCATATTAAAGAGGAGGTTCGAGCTGCAGGGGGATTGGATATGCAAATGAAAGAGTCTGGAACTTCTTTTTCAGTCGGCCAACGACAACTTATTTGTCTTGCACGTGCCTTTCTTAAGTCTACTATGGTCAGAACTCACCCTTTGTCTCTTGAACATGTGGCAAAATGGGTCAATTAGTAAACAGGCCAAATTGGATCAGGTTTATTGACCCAAAACACTATCTTTCCATAAAACCTTTAATATCTACATTATATATAATTAGCACGTTATAAATAAATTACATGAAGTATGTTGAGACCGTTTACAGCACAATCATCAAGCTAAAGGGGTTCAAGTCTAAAAGCAATTGTTAATAGAGGGAGTAACCTACAAGCTTATATACATGCTTAGAGTTTATATGATTTCTAATGTGGGACTTGGGTTTACACCCAACAAAAATATATTTTGGTCTGTTTGATCCATTTGATCCGTTTCCTGCGTAATAAACTTTTGGTATGGATCATTCTACCACTTAGAGATGACACATAACCCATACAGACCCATAAGTAGATGGGTCAGCATTGAAACCTGTATCTGGTCTTTGGCTTTTGTGCTGGTATTCTTTCTAAGTCTCTTAACGGTATTAAATGATGTAATGCAGGTGTTATGTTTGGACGAATGCACAGCAAATATAGACACTCAAACTGCTTCGAAACTGAAGGATGCCATATCTAGTGAATGCAGAGGGCTGACGGTGATCACAATTGCTCATCGCATCTCTACAATTCTAGACATGGACAATGTACTGATTCTTGATCAAGGAGTCTTGGTATGTTCATGGAATTGACATTGCTCATTCTTTACCTGTGTCACTTTATTCAACACTGCATTATAAAAACTTAAATATAGAGGATCTATAGGATAGCATATGGCACTGTAAGTCTAAGCTTCAAATTTTTTAGAGGTGGCAAATGGGAGAGCTGGGTTGAGGCAGTTTGGGTAATGGGTTAAAGTGTTAAACAGGTTCTGATTGAAACAGTTCTTTTCTAATATTGGGTTGAAATGGTGCGAGATGGGTTGACGTTGACCAACAAACAGTTTTTTCTTCATTTTGTTCTGTAAATAACTAATGTTTTAGTTATAATTATAGAACCATATCAGCCGGAAAACAGTATTAATGTTTGAAAAATTATCATTTAGGAGGTTGTATACTTGTATGTGTAGAAATTTGAACGACTTTCATCTCATGGTGACATGTTCCCCTTGATACTAAATTTTCGATTTGACGAGTTTGAGATGCAATCACACAATCCAAATCAATTCATTTATAAGTAAATTCTTAAAGTTGAGAGGACCTATAACATATGAGTTAAATTTTTTTTTTTTTCTATTGTAATGGCACAGGTGGAGCAAGGGAACCCTCAAATTCTAGTCCAAGAAGAGTCTTCCAGATTTTCAAGTTTTGCTAAAGCATCTTCAATGTAATGTAATTTTCATCACCACTGATCGAGTTTGTGTGTTTTTGTATGTGTTGTAATATTACATTACACACTGTGATAGCTAAACTTAGAACAACATAAAGTAGTAGTTTCTTGTAGTGTTTCTAGGCAATTAACCCTTTCTTGTAGTGTTGTAGTATCTATCTACATATTCTCAAGAGGATATAATACTTGCTCAAGTATGTATTGCTTATATGGTCATATTTCACCTTACTTTGCTTAAAATTGACAATCTTTTTTATTTCAAACGAGTCATGAATCTTAAAAATATGGATCATCAAAGTGGTCGTAGACAAATCAAAATACAATACGTGTAGAAAATTGATACTAATAAGTAAGCATGTGAATGATGCGCCAAGGACCACAAAGGATGTCCAACATATAGCAAAACTTAATTTGAGACACAAAAGTCCACCCGAGGTCTATGGTTCCAAACTTGGAGACGAAGGAGTGGATCATTTGTTATGCTCGTGGTCGCGTATGCCGTATGGAATTGTGTCAGTTTATGATGGAAGACGTGCCCACTATATGATTTTAATGTTTAAATTTTAATAAATATTTACAAGCATGTGGGTTTAAGAGGAACGAGAAGAGATATTTAGGAAACATTATTATGATAGCTTGTTGGTGTACTTTATAAAATAATGACAACGTCAAAATGAAGGGGATTGTGCACAGTACTAAGTCTCTGGGCTTTTTATTATGGTATAGTAGTAGTAGATCTAGGAATGGAGTTATTAGTTGGGAATATTAGTGTAAATTTAATATCTTGTAAGTAATTAGTTGTATATCGCTACCGAATTTGGGGGAGAAAATTTGGCAATTAAAATGTACTAGAAAATTTGATTATAAGGACTAAAAATATTAAGGACAAGTTTAGTTGTATAAAATGTTTTCTAGTTTTTTATTTTTAATTCTTTAAAAAACGGAAGGAGTTTTTATCTCTAAAGGAGTTTTTATCTCTAGAATATAAATGAAAATTTTAAAAATGCTAACATTATTTTCATTTTACTTATTAAAAAAGATGTTACAATATACTTAGTTAAATGGGAAGGGGCGTAGGTGAAAGTTAATATAACTTGATTTTCAAAATTTTAAAATAGAAAATGAAAAGTGAAAAACAATGAATAGATGCTTCCTAATTTCCAATATAAAAAAGCGGAAAACCATATTTTCTGTTTTTTTTTAAAAACAATTTCGAAAATATATGATTTGAACGTGTTTTTTTTTTTTGTTAAGTGAAAATTGGAAAATGATTTATTTTTTACTAAAGTGCATCCATGGAATGCAACTTTTTACTACCATTTACTTCAATGAACACTTGAAAATATTAGTAACTACTGTGTGACCTTAGTTCTTAGCAGCTTTTGTTGTATCATATGTTGCTGTGATGGCTGTTGTTGGATCTCATGGATATCTTCCAATCAATTTAGGTACCCCAGGGCTGGTAAATGTTAGTACATGTCTTCCATCAATATTTACAATAAAAGTACTTTTCTACCGCTCTTTTACTTTTTTCATCTTTTGTTTTCTAAAACACTTTAGAATATTTCAAACTTTCAACAGTCGGGTTGTTTGATATTTATGACCTCAAATAACAGAAACAGATCCTAACACTATTTCAACACCCCTTTAAGGTTATATATCAGTTTTACCATATGAAAACTTTGTATACAGGTAGGATTAGCTTTGTCGTATGCAGCTCGAGTTGTATCATATATTGTTGGGGGAGCTTTATAACAAGTTTCACCAAGACCGAGAAGGAATTGGTCTCGGTTGAGAGGGTTCTGCAGGTCTGAACATGAGGAATTATGTTCGCTAGCTTGTTAATGCTTACTTTAAGTAAATTAATGAACATTTGATTGCATTTGTTATAGTACATGGACATTCCTCAAGAAGAATTTCAAGGGCACAAGATTTTGGATGCAGCTTGGTCATCTCATGGGCTGATTGAATTTCAAGATGTAACGGTCAGATATATGCCGTCTTTGCCTCCTGCATTACGTAATCTAAGTTTGACAATAGCTGGAGGAACACACTTTTGTATATCTAGTAGCATAAATATATTTACATGTATTCTACTTCTATCCATTTCCTTGAAATGTTATTGTATCTTTGTCATATTTTATACAAACATCAGTGTAGTTTTAATCAGGTAGAAATTGTTGGAAGGACGGGTGCTCGAAAATCTAGCATTTTATTCCGCCTCAATCCAATATGTGGAGGACATATTATAGTTTTGCGGTTGTTCCTCATACTGCATTCCTTTTTGAAGGATCTTTAAGGTAGGATTGGATACATTTGATTGTGTTATTTGGTGAATTGGTGATAGAAAACCCACCTATGTCTGTTATTAAATGTTAACGGTTAACTGATATCCGATACACCATCTTGGGAGAATTTAGACCCCTTAAACTTGAGCGACGACTTGAAATTGTGGAAAGCTCTAGAGAAATGTCATATTGAAAAGGAGGTCCGAGCTGCAGGGGTGCTGGATATGCAAATGAAAGTCTGAACTTCTTTTTCAGTCGGACAACGACAACTCCTTTGTCTTGCACATGCCTTTCTTAAGTCCACTATGGTTAGAACTCATAAGCATTCCTTTGTCTTTTGTATGGGTGGCAAAATGGGTCAACTGTTTAACGGGTCATATTGGATCAGGTTTCATCACGCGAAACACTTCCTTTTCACAAATGTTTTTAATTTGTTATATAAATAAATAGTGCATTAAATATAATTATATGAAGATTAGTCATCAAGCCGAGTATAAGCCCAATGGGGTTCAACTATAAAAACCAATGTGGGACTTGGGTCTACATCCAACAAATATTCGTGGGACTGTTTGATCCATTTGATCGGTTTCCTGCATTATAAACTTTTTGGTTTGGACCATTTTACCCATTAGAGATTAAAAATAACCCATACAGGTCCGTAAGTAGATGGGTCAACATTGAAACCTCTATCTAGTCTTTGGCTTGTGTGATGATATTCTTCCAAGTCTATAACGGTGTTAAATGATGTAATGTAGGTGTCATGTACGTTTGGACGAATGCACAGCAAATGTGGACACTCAAACTGCTTCGAAACTGAAGGATGCCGTATCTAGTGAATGCAGAGGTTATCACAATTGCTCATCTCATCTCCACAATTCTAGACATGGACAATGTACTGATTCTTGATCAAGGAGTCAGTATGTTCATCGAATTGGCTATGCTCATTCTTTACATGTGTTACTTTACTCAACGCTGCGTTATGAAACTAGAAGAATAAAGGATATAGGATAGCATATAGCTATGTAAGTATCAAATTCTTTAGAGGCGGCAAATGTGAGAGCTGGAGGTTTTAATAGTTGGGTAGCAGTTCTTTTTTCATACTGGGTTGAAATGATCCGGGATAGGTTATTGACGTTGACCAACATACAGTTTTTCTTCATTGTGTTCTATAAATAACTAATCACTAATGTGTTAGTTATGATTACAAAACAATATCAGTTCGATAATAGTATCAATCTTTGAAAAACTACGATTTTAGGAGATTCTACGTATAAAAATTTGAACGACTTTCAACCCATTGTGACAAGTTTGAGATACGACACAATCCCAAATCAACTAAGTAATAAATTCTAAAAGTTGAAAGGACCCATAACATAATAGATATTAGATAACATTTGACTCAAAAAAGTGTTTCTATTGTATAGTATAATAGATAATGGGGAAAAGTGAGTATGAGTTTCATATGCATCCAATTTAGGTAAAAAACTTCTCACATATTAATTTTTTAATATTTTGAATAAATGTTTTGCCTCCTATGATTTTTATGGTTTAAAAAAAGGTATGTGGGGTGTTTTTACCCAACTTAGGTGTCTAACAGCCTCATATTCCCTTCCCTAGATAATGTTTTGATTAATTAAAAAAATTAATATGTAATAATACTAAAAAGATTACTAAAAAACATACAACTAATGAAAACAAAAATAATATGTGATAAATCATAAAAACTTTAAAACTTAAAAGCATTTTATAATAATAGCTCAAAATCATTTAATAAAATTGTAACAAAAGTGGTAAGGTTATATAATTAAAAGCTTAAATTGTAATATTGTATAACCATAGGAGGTTTAGAGACTTAAGTCTCAATATTGGATACAATTAAATTGTATATGGTACAAAATTAGTATTTGGTGTAGGATGAAACCACTCTTTTTCTTTTCAGTCAAAGACATTTTTGGTATTGAAGAGCACTTGGGGCTCGGGAGTACTATCAAGAAGATCTTCAAAGGAATCCTATTTGTTACCTGTTGGTTACTTTGGCGTGCAAGAAAAAATAAGAGATTTAATGAAGAAAAAATTGTGAAAGAGAAAGTATTTCAGGAGATAAAAGCTATTAGCTATTTTTGGTTTAAAAATAGATCAAGGAATTGTACAATTAGCTTAAATGATTGGAATATATTTGATGTTTGTAAATAAGAGGAAATTGTAATTGGGGTTTCTGCACACAGTTGTGGGTGAAACTGATTGTGAATGAAAGTTTAATTTTTCTTTTTAAAAAAAAGATACATTTAAATTGTATCTAATAAACTTGGTAAAGTCATCGTTTGAATTAATTAATGGAATATGATTAATTCTTCTAATAAAATAGTTTAAAAAATTTTCTAAGAAAGAGAATTAGTGGGTAACACATGTCACATTTTTAAAGTGTTAGACGGATTTTAGACTATTTAGTTAGAAAGATGTATCATTTTTTTAACGAATATTAATGATATGAGAGAAGAAATAATATAAAAAAAAGCAAAATCTTTAGTATTCATTATCACAAATACACAATTCATCAAATACGGACCCAATACAAAGTCAATACATATCACACACCTAATGATATAACATGTATTGAACTCGAATACATTCTCAATACAAGTCTCATTGGGAGTCGATGATAAGTTTTTATGGTGGGATAGTAACCATTTTTATATTAAATTAAAGTATTATTATTGTGTCTTATGATCACTAAAAAAAATTTTCATTTGTTTACATTTGGTTATAAAAAGTATGAAAAAGTTTATTAATTTAATCACATACAAAATTGTGTAGAAAAAAATTACATTTAAAAGTATGAGTAAATTTTAAAAGTTATAATTTGTTCACACTTATGTGTAAACAAAATGTTAATACTTAAAAGTGTGAACAATTATCAAATATTTGTGAAAGTCAATTTGTAACACATTATTTCTTCACATTCCCCATGTGTGAAGAAATTAGGTGTTACAAATTAACTTTAACACTTAAGAGTGTGAACAATTAACATATTTTTACACACTTGAAAGTGTTAACTTTTCTTTTTCACATGTATAAGTGTGTAAATATTATGATTTTTTAAATTTCTTCACATTCTTAAATGTATATTATTTCTATACACTTATAAATGTGATTAAATTAACAGAATTTTTCACACTTTTTAAAAGTATTAAAAAACAAGGGTGAAAAATGACATATTTGTTTGTAGTATGTCCTACAACAATCTTTACGAACTTTTGGCTTATGTAGGACCATGGAAACTAAATATCCTTTTGCAGCTGGAGTTTCCGATGTCACGTTCAATCAAGATTAGTAACTTAATAGAGTAAAATATTTACTTTTCTTCAAAAAGCAAGAAAGAAAAGATTTATACTGCGCTTTTGAATACTCCATCCGTTCCATTAAAAGTGTTTTACTTTTAATATTCAAAGTCTTTATTTGTAAACTTTAACTTTAAATAAAATTTTTTGTGTTATATAAAATTTGATAAAAGTTATACCATTAAAAAACACGTCTAAAACACAATCAATTCATATATATAACTTTCATCAACTATTATCTAATACAAATAAAATTATTTAAAGTCAAAGTTTCAAATATTAGACATTGAAAATTCAAAACATGACACTTTTAATGAGACGGAGGGAGTAGTTTTTTTTAAGCATACGGATCTTCTAAAGTTGAAAACAAACAACTTTAGGAATCTTGAAGTTTAGATTAAAATTAATGTTAAAATTAGAAAAAATATTTTTAAATATTGACTCTTGATTTTAATCAAAAGGTCAAAGAACCTCCAAACTTTACTAGTATAATTGTCTCTAACTTTAAAAATATCAAAAAAATATTTAAAGCATATGTTCAAGTAAATTGAAGGAAACAAATATTTTCTAATAAAGAGAACTTTCATCCTAAAATAATAAACTCGATTTATAATGTGTCAAATACATAAGTTATTTATGATCTTTAAAACTAAGATGAATTGTTAAATATATATATTTAAATGTAAAAGATATTGGTAAAATCAAATTAAAAAAATGTAATTTTAAAACATTGAATATAATTAACAGAATATATTTTTTAAACATCTAATGCATATATCGTATTTTATTTTATTTTTTGATATCATTTTGTAGACAATATTTGTTTTAAGTTTTTTTTTATCTAACATTTGTTGTTTATCATCACCTTAATATTTTTTTCGCTTTAACTCAAGATAACACACTTTACAATTGTCCGTACTTCAAAACTGGTTGTTGTAACTACAAATCAACTTTTGATAAAAATAGTTTAATACAATTTACATGATCGACATGTGACACCTTATTAAAGCGACACATATATCTTTTCTAAATTTATATAATAATTATTTTATTTATATACCATAAATAAATGCTTTAATTAAATTATCCATAGATTTAGATTTATAATACAATTAAAACTCTTATATTCCATTGGACGGTAATATTATAATAATTAAGCGGGAATATTATAATTAGTAGATACTATATGTTATTTCTAATACTTGTAGATTATTAAAAATTATAATGTAATAAATCTATTAGAAAATATTATAGTAAAATGATTACTAGATATTTTTAAATTTTATATTACATGTGTAACTACATATATAACTTGTAAGAATTTGTTTTAACAACAAAACTCTAGTATAAATTTTACATGGTATAAAAAAGAGGAATGTCATCTAATGAAGTTATATATACCGAATGAAATGATAAATGATTTTAAATTTGTAAATTCATTATTAAAGAGATAATAAAAAAAATAAATAAATTTAATGAAGCCTTTAGACTAATTGTAGAGATTACAAATCTGTTAATGTTTTATAAAAAAAAAAGTAACTTTAGTTGTATAATTAACAACGATCTCATTTTTCACCAAAATTTTCAATTACTTCTTATTCTTAACTCTTACAAAAATGACGTATAATTAAATGAGTTTGTTAATAAAACAAAATTTCTAAATATAATATTACAAAAGATGCATAATTAATTGAATTGGTCATAAAAGAAAAAAAAATGAAATCAATAAAAAAAATCTTGTTGAATGACAATAAAGTAAGAGGTAAAACTTAAAAGACAAAACAATTAATATATCTATCTTAGATGCACAAAACAATAAAAACATGATTTTCTCGATTTTAAAAGATCATTGTGTTGTTAAACACTTAAATAATGATAATTAGTTATACACTATGTTAGTTTTATGATATTTTAACACATCAAATAAAATTTTTAAATCATATTCTATTTTAAGAGTGTTTTATTTGATTGGTCCTCACTCTAAATATATAATCCTGGTCCTATTAAAACACATTTGATTATGATATGTAACATAACAACATTTGCTAGGTGTCTAATAATACACATCATATCATATCATTATATATTCCTATTATATATGTCGACGCCAACCAACGGCTTAATAATAAATAGATAAAGTTCATATGCTTTATTGTCATTATATATAAATATATAAATTATATAAACATGAAACACAAAGAATATACTTCCAACCATCATAGAACCTAGCTTTAGCCCAGCGAAAATAAATTCTTATATACTGTGCAGAGGTCATTTACGACCAATTTGTAACATATATATAATGGATGATCCGTTAGACAATTGGCGCTCCAATGAACACATAATCTTTGGCAAATACGAAATGGGAAGGCTGTTAGGGCAAGGAACATTTGCAAAAGTTTATTACGCCAGGGACTTGGCCACGTTAAAGAGTGTTGCGGTTAAAGTTATCAAGATAGAGCAGGTAATTAATTAATTAAACGTACACTTATATATATAGATCTAGCTAGGTAGTCTATGAATTATTTTATATATGCTCTCTTTCTATATATATATATATATATACACTATATAGGGTAACACTCCAGTGAGAACAGTCTTAAAATAAGAACGGTACAAACACTTAAAAAACATCATTTTGATGCATTAAAAGTCCATAAAACTAACATAGTGCTTCACTAATTATCATTATTTAAGTGTATAACAACACATTGGCCTGTAAAAATCAAGAAAATCATGTTTTTTGTTTTGTGCATCCATCTTGGATGCATATTCTTCAAAATAATGCATCCACCAAAAAACGTGATTTTTTCGATTTTGACGGATCAATGTGTTGTTAAACACTTAAATAATGATAATTAGTTAAGCACTATGTTAGCTTTATAGACTTTTAATGCATAAAAATGATATTTTTTAAGTGTTCTTACCGTTCTTATTTTAAAACTGTTCTTATTTTATTGTCCCCATATATATATATATATATATATATATAGTGGTATCAATTTGACTGTGACATATGAAAAATCAGGATGAGATTGGAAAAAAGAATTAGTGGTATCAATTTGTCACTACTAAAGCTATAATTAGAAGATTTTTAGGCTAATATTTTAGAAAGGATAAATCATTTTCTTTTCTTCAATTAATAATATTGGGTTTGGGTTTGGGATTTTTAACGTGTAGATGGATCCACCCGTGCAGGTAAAAAAGAAAGGTTTAATGGAACAAATAACACACGAAATTGCGGCCATGCGGCTTGTTCGTCACCCGAACGTGGTCCAACTAAAAGAAGTCATGGCCACCAAAACGAAAATATTTCTCATAATGGAGTACGTTAAAGGGGGTGAATTATTCGCGAAAGTTGTAAAAGGGCGACTAAAAGAAGATTTTGCTAGAAAATACTTTCAACAACTAATAAGCGCGGTAGACTATTGTCATAGTCGTGGCGTCTCCCACCGCGATTTGAAGCCCGAAAATCTACTCCTAGATGAAAACGAAGATTTAAAAGTTTCGGATTTTGGGTTATCTGCATTGCCAGAGCAACTATGGAATGACGGAAAGCTACATACGCAGTGTGGTACACCGGCGTATGTAGCACCCGAAGTCCTTAGGCAAAAAGGATACGATGGTGCTAAAGCGGATATATGGTCTTGTGGGGTGATATTATATGTACTTTTGGCTGGTTATCTACCCTTTAGAGAAGAAAATGTGATGCACATGTATGGGAAGATTTTTAAAGCCGAATATGAGTTTCCACGGTGGATTTCAACCGATGCACGGCGATTGATTACGAAACTTTTGGTTGTTAATCAGTCAAGGAGGCTTACGATTCCATTGATCATGCGAACTCCATGGTTCTTGAAAGGGCTCAAAACATGTGATAGTAATGGAGTCAAAGATGGACTAGCAGGTGCATAATTTTCCACTTTTTAATGTTTTCAAAGTCAACATATTTAGTATCAAGAACAAAATACTAGTAAACAAGTAGCATTAATTAATGTCATTTTTCACTTGGTCCCAATATCGTCTTAGACAATCCTGCCCTATCTAACGTAGAGAGGATTATTCCAAGATCTACCAAGTAAATAGGACCCTTGACCTTAATTTTGAGATAGAGTCAAAGGAGCTCCAATCACCACTTGATCCGATCTAGTTGGTTTATTTGGTATCAAAGACACTCTTTGAAAAAAGGTTACTCATATAGTTATAAATGTGTAAATTTTAGTTAAGTTGATAAAACAAAGAGAATTTTTATAAACTAAAGATGGTTAATTTTGAAATATAGTACAACCACCGTAAAGGTGATTTGTTGGTTCGGTGTGCTATTTCCTACACAAGAGGCGGTCTCAAGTTCAAAATTTTCTCTCGATAGACATAATTGCTGGAAAAATGGTACGAGTAATAAACAGTCACGTAGGATATTCCGGTTGAACCATATATACATATGGGTCAAAATTGATTAGTCATCCCTAAATAACTTGAATAGTCGAATAGTGATACCTCATCTATTTACTTGGTTTCATAATGCCTTTACGAATAGCAATTAACTAAAAAATTGACACACACACACACACAATATACATTTCAACATTTGTAAAAGTTGGATACATTGAGAAAGTCAAATGCATAATACATTTTGGCCGGTGCCCCCAACTACGCCTAAAGTACATGACACTTTTATGTTTTAGGCTTAGCACAAAAGCATCAATCAATCGTAATATATGCTGATATATATATGAATTTATATCTATTATTGCATCGATTGTTATACTAGTTACGGCCAAGTGATCAATCATGTCCTGTATTGGACAAGTATTTTCCCAAGCTCGACTTGATCTATTTAAATCTGACTTAAATTGCCACCCCGGCCTTGTAAATAAATTCGTTGTGTAGGTTATACATCTCAATTATTGCTTAGAACTCCAAGTCTAAATGAAGAGAAACAAATAAAAGATGACAAAGTATGTAGTGAAGAGGAGAATGCAATTAGAAGGTCAAAATCATCGCCGTCTTCCTACAATGCATTTGCATTCATCTCCTCCATGTGTTCGAGTTTTAATCTATCCGGTATGTTTCAGACCAACCTTAAACTGGGCTCCGTGTTCACATCAAAATTTAGCGCATCTACTATTGTGAATAAACTCCAAACTGTTGCTAAGAAAGTTAATTTCAAGATCTCGTACTCAAAGAAAAACGATTACAAGCTAAAGATGCAAGGGGTATCAGAAGGACGTAAAGGAAAGGTATCGGTGATGGCCGAGGTTTTTGAAGTGGCACCAGAGGTAGCCGTTGTAGAATTTTCAAAGGTGTCCGGGGACTCACTTGAATACGAGAAGTTTGAAGAGGACATTAGACCAGGGTTACAAGACATTGTTTGGAGTTGGCAAGGTGAGAATAGTAATGGTTAACTAATAACTACTGTCAAACAGTAGATAACATATATATAGCAAGTTGTACGATACTTTACTTACATTGTACTAAAGTACTGCTATGTATTTTTGGACTTATTAACATATGTATGCTTGAATTTAGGTGTGAATTATTGTATAAAGTAACTTGATGATTTTGCATAGTTTCATTTTTCCTCTTTCAGGATGTAACTTTTTTATTTATTTATTTATTACTGTATTATCATATAGAACTGCATTTATATATGTATGTTCACAGGACCATGAACGTCTGTTTATATCAAGGATAACAAAACTAAACTCCGAGCATGCTAAAGTTGTAGAAAATTCCAGTCATGAAAACGATTGGCTCCATCGGTATGTTTAGTTTTTCTTTGTGGAGAAACAAAATAGCCAAAAGTTGATTAAGCAGCACATAAGTTGGCAATACTGTAGGAGAGTAAGGATCAACATGGAAACCAAATGGCCGGATGAGATGGCAAACAAAGAAAGCAATCCAATTATCCTCACAACCTTAGGAGATGATTTTCATAAAAATCCATTAATGAACTTGAACTCCACATATTATAGACTTGGCTCATCTTGGCACCATCTTGTCTTGATATAAGAAGATACGTATAAACAAATAGCTCTACACAATGAACTTGCACTCCACTGCACATATGGTTAATGCAGTACATAACTATTTATAAGAAAAGTAAATAACCTCTCTAATAGTATAGATTTTGTAATCATATTGCCATAATTATTTGAAGGCTAACTTCAAAAAAGAACATAACAGAGTTGCTAAGGCCTGATGAAATTTGACCAGTTACTAAACCCAGCCAAACCCACCCATTTTGCCACTTCTAAAGCACTAGCTAGACTTGAAATCTTGTATTTTTAACACGTTATTTACATGATGTAAAAACAAGCTAGCTCAAATTAGTTCAGGAGTTGCAAATACAGATAAAAGTAACCCATTTATCAACAAAAGAACCTCACACATCCTGAAAATCATGTGTTGATCGCCAAACTAGCATGATTTAACCAGCCTTATAAAACTAGCTCAAATTAGTTCAGGAGTCGTTTTCAGCCCTTGTTTTTTATGTTCTTTTCAACAAGATGGAGTACTCTCGCGCACCTTTCAGCCTTTAAAAATCGTTCCTGGGCAGCCATGAGCTCTTCACATCTCTTTCTCAGATCTATCTGGGCAGCTCTCTTAACCATGTTTACTTTCGTTTCCATAAGCAAATCAGACCTTTTCATGGCCCCCTTCCTTAAGTGAAGGGCCTCCAAGTCAGCTCTAAGCCATGCCACATTAATGTTAACCGCCTCTGCATCTGACACCCGACACTCTATATCTTTCATTTTTTCAATAACATCACCTGTTTCAATTTGCACGACAACTTCACACACAACCTCAAGGAAATGTGATTTTGCAGAAGCTGTTTTGAACATGCATTCAGCTGCAATGTCACCATGTTTCTTGAAGATGGCTTCAAGAATGGGTGCAACATTCCGCTTCACATTGTAGCCTTGGACACAAATTGTGCCACATTGAGGAGATGAAACCTTTACACAAAAGCAATTACGTTATACACCTAGTATATTGTAGCATAATAAAAAAGAGCCAAGTAAAACCAATTTAAGAACATACAGAGAGGTAGAGAGACTTACAGAATCTGACATAGGAGACACATTCCCAAGTGGTTGAGGATTTCCCGAGGATATGGATCCTTTGGTGGTAGTCTTTTGTTTCTTCTTTCGATTCTCTGTGTTTATCCAAGCACATTCCCGAGGATATGGATCCTTTGGTGGTAGTCTTTTGTTTCTTCTTTTGATTCTCTGTGTTTAAAACAATCTTTAAAAAGACAATAGACACATGCACCCATATCCAATAGATCACATACGCACCATAGACAATAGTAGACTCATCTAATGTCATAATTTTATTTCACACCATGATTTCGATACTATGGTTTGTCCATGCTTTTAACCATCTCTTTAACTTTTTCATAAGGGATAAATGCAATTTGAGATAACGTATTATGCATGGATCCTCATTTTGGATAACATTGTTTTGCATCCCTCAATGTAGCAATACACTAATTTACCCTATTGTTATTCCTAATATTTTTTTGGGAATAAGGCCATCTACAATGGGGTACTCTATACCCTCCTGGCTTACTCTATCTCTAAAACTACTTTTTCTTAATAATCTACTTGTTTACTGCATAAAGGTTAAGTAGTAAAGGATAATGTAAATATATAACAAGATTCTTAGAATAATGGTCGGAGATGGATTTTTTTAGAGGAATATGCTATTAAAGATACCCTTTTTCCTCTAATATATAGAAATACAAATAGAGGTATGGTTAGAAATGGCCAAAGGGTAAAATAGTCATTTGTAGATCAACTTTACCTGCCCCAAATGTTTAATGGGTCTGTTTATAGGTTAAAACTATTAGAAAACAAGAATAAACCTACTTTTTTTCTAAATATGTTCCTCCAATATAGCTTCACAAAACAACTTTTATAAATCAAATTAGCAACAAAAAACTTGCAAAGATAGAAATAGATGAATAAAACTAATATTTTTAGATATAGAGAATGCAGTAGCATCATGAACATTTCAATGGGTTAGAAATCACCAAAATCTATTCAAAATGCATAAAGCTTCACATGTGAAATTTGGCCAAAAATATTAGTTCTCATGTGATAACATATATTTTAAGCAAAGTTAAGACATTATATATTTTACTCACCGGAAGCTCATCGAAGTCAGCCTGAGGGGGAGATGAAGGCTCGGCAGCCGGAGCTAATGGTGTTACTGGTGGTACCTGTTTTGATGACGTTATTGGTGTAGAAGCGTCAAATGGTTACCTCCTCTATATTGTTATATTTCAAAAGATTCAATAATTATTTTAACAAAAATGATCATTAGGCCAAAAACATGAGCCTAAACATATGCCAAAAATATGAATGGGACTTTTAGCAAAACAACATATAAATAGTAACCGTTCAAAATAAAAAAGATAAATAGTAGGAGAGGTAACGAAAGTATTCCATGTACTAGAAGTTGAATGGATTGTGTTTGATTTTAGGTCCATTTTTAAGGCGTATATATCATTACTCAAACATTAGATATATACTCACTGTCACTTCACTTGAGTTGTGCAGAGAGGGGGAAGAAGGTTCGGCAGAGGGAGCTGATGATACTACTGGTGGCAGCGATTCTGATGATGTTGCTAGTGGAGTAGGCAGCGGATTCTCACGGGAAGAGTCATAAATAGAAGGGGCAATTTCAGTGGCTTCTGCTGGTTGTTTCGGGTTGAAACAACCTCGTTTAACAAACTTTTTGGAGCTTTTTTTATTTGATGGGTTTGTTTCTTGATCTGATTCGCTCTCAACAAGCTCATCCAACAGAAGCGGAGGATCAGGTTGTTGGAACGCTTCACAACCGGATGGACGCACATAATGTTGTCGACATAACCGTGTAATGAGGGAGGGGAACCACAAATCCCCAGACTTTAGGCTAGCACATTTACGGATTTGTTTTGCAATTACTTTTCCCACATTAATCGGCTTTCCAAGCATGATACAATACAGCAAAATGGCTCTATCTTTTGAAATTGCTGTATCATAAGGAGTTGGAAGAAGGTTAAATTTGATGAACATAACCCAAATATCAAGGCCTGCCTTCAGATCCTCCCTGGAAATGTACATATTTTTTGCCCTCTTGCAAGTCACTCTTTTTCCGGTTAACTCCAGTATAATGTCCCTCATTGCAGAAAGCGACAATACTTTGGATTTGGAACCAGATTCAAAGAAACTAATTTGATGGTCCGTGAGTAAATATAAAGAGTTAATAGCTGATGCACTTGCATTTACTAACTTACCTCGAACACGCACTAAATTGGGGAACTCTGGATCATAATTAGCATAAAATTCTCTAACCAGGGGAATAGATGCGGAAGAAGGGTTCTGACAAAAGGTTTCCCATTTATGAGCCTCGATAACTCGAGTAATGGAATCCGGCAACTTGAGTAGGTCAGATTCTGAATCTGTGAACCCCCTTTCCATAAATAGGTCCCGGTTTGTAGTATACATTTTATATTTACTCGCTGCATCATCGGTTGGGAATCGGATTTTAAAGGATGGAATCGCCTCTCGTTTCAGCGGTTGCGAGTCTGAGTTTCTCCAGGCACGTTCCTTCGTCTTGGTCATATTTTAACCAATCTTTAATCTGACAAGATAACATTTACTATCAAAAACATAGACACATGAACCACCCATATCTAATAGATCATATGAGCACCAAGGCTAAGGGAGTGTATGGATTAGCCTTTCTTAAAGAGCTTAATCGCCAATTGAAGTATCTTAAAGCTATTAAGCACCTTAAAGAGTTTGGATAAGCATATTCGAAAGTGTGCATAAAGTTTTCGAGTGGGAATAAGCTAAAAGGCTTAAGCCACATTTCTTTTACAAGGAATAACTGTAGCTTGAGGAAATAAACAACGCATGAATCCTTATTTCGGGTACAATAGTCATTTGTAGGTCACACTATTACCCTAACTAAAGAAATTAGGATATTGCCCGAATTGGAGAAAACAAAAAGATTTACCAAAATTCAGGATTTATGCAAAGTATGGTACCTCATAATGCATTTATTAATTTATTTTTTCTATTAACACATGAACTCAACATTCATTCAATCAAAAAACTAGCTTTCGAAAACAATTATGCATAAAAAGAACAAAATGAGATACATTATTATGTCACATAAGAATACATTATTAGGTCTAAAACTTTAAGCATTTGTTTAAGCATTCGAAACTCCTAATCTCACCAACTATCTATCCCTTTTTGATTTGTCCCAAATGTACGGAACTTAAATTTGTAAACCTGTATACATTAACTGTGAATTACTTTATATACTGATATATTATATTATACAAATACATTATATAATATAATACAATATTCAAGAGGGAATTCATACCAGGGCTGGAAGTTGGTTGATGTGATGGTTGGAGATTGTGGCGGCTGGCGGTGGTTTGAGGTGGCCGGAGGTGTTGGTAAGTTCATGGATAAATTGGGGATTGGAGTGTAAAGATTGGATTAGAAACGAAATTACCGCAATTACTGATATCTAAATTGGGGTTCATGTAATTTTAATTTCTCATCTGTTTCGAGTCGAGACTAATTTGAACCGGATTCGAGTTTAAGTCACTCGTTAATAAACGACCTCGACCTTGAATTTCGGATACATAATTTTTAGTCCCAAAAATAACTTAAAATTTAATTAGTTAAAACATATTTCCATACTTACAGTGCCGTCTTTGAATATATAAAAAACTTTCAGAGTCTGGCCCGAAAATTAAAAGTGAATTTCTAATATAACGAGTCTATAATTAAATATAATACCATAGCATTATGACGATAAACGTCTCTTTATTAGGTAATTTTCTAATAAACAAGCTTGTAGTAAACCGTCTCCCATATCTATCCTTAGGAGTCTTTTCAATATTCAAATCCTTAGGCTGTGCAAGGACGGACTCGTAGGACTGTAACTTGACACAAGAACAAATAGGTTTTTTATTGATTTTAATATTTTTTATACAATATGAATGGTCAATTGATGGTAATTTGGAATTGGAAACAGAGCACAGAAGGATGTATGTTAAAAGTCCATGCCCTTTTTATTTCATTCCATGGCTTACAAAAGCCCACATATTAATTTAGACACCAAATTCAGAATTTTCGTACTAAAGATGTAGAAAATATCTCTATTCCTTTATAAAGCAAAAAGGCTCTTTTTATTTTTAGTAATTTCCGTCTTTAAATTACCAGAATTGTCTTTGACATTTATTTTAATAATTAACATTTTAAGTCTTTATCTTTTTAAATATTCCACTATCACATTTACATCAATCTACATCATTTAAGACTTGACACCGCTACCACCAGAAATAATACCGTCACCAACAATACTAGACCATCGTACCCACTACCGCCGCCGCATTGTGCGGGTACCATGCTCGTATATATAAACAACCTTTATAAAAAGTTCTGGGCCCCAAAAAAAGGTAGGCCCGACTCTTTAGCACCATATGAACTATGTAAAGGCCGGCCCTGTAGTCAGCTCAAGTCGAATAAAGGAGCTCATGAAAAAGACGATAAAGATTTTTGAAATAAATCAAGCCTAAATGATAACTTAAAAGATAAAAAGAACACAAGTTTTAGACCAACGTGTAGAATATGCACTTTTCAAATGAGACTTAGATAAGTAGCATGCATTAATTCCAAAACGAAAATTGAAGAAGAGAAAATAATATGAGTACCCAATTTTTAGAAAAAATATACCAGTTTAGCGAACTTTTTTTGGATTTTCACAAAATGCCCAGCAAAATCGCAATGAAAAGTGAAAATCGCAATGAGATTTTCAAAATCGTTATGAGATTTAGAAAATCGCAATGAGATTTAGCAAAATCGCATAAAGATTTTAAAAAATCGAATTGAGATTTTGTAAAATCGCATGGCGATTTTTAAAATCTCATAGAGATTTTGAGTTGTTTCTAATTTTGACCCTTTTTTTATTTTGATTATTTATTGAGATTTTGGTTTTTGCATTTTGACTTTAAAAAAAAAATTCGAAATCTCAAAATAAAAAAAAAAAGTCAAAAAACGTAATGCGGAAGTTAAAATTTAAAAAAAAAAGTCAAAATCTCATAAAGATTTTGAAAATCTCTATGCGATTTTGCAAAATCTCATTGCGATTTTCTAAATCTCATTGCGATTTCCATTTTTTATTGCGACTTTGTTGGGTATTTTATGAAAATCTAAAAAAGTTGACTAAATTAATATATTTTTATAAAAAATTGGATACTCATGTTATTTTCTCATTCAAGAAAGATGTTCCTCCAATTGTCTTGCAGATATATATTTGTAAGTTTATGTTTACCAAATATTATTCTCTCAATAATACTGCCTATCAGCAGTTCTTAGTGTTTGCTAAATTCTGTATATATCAAACATCATTTGTATTCAATGAAGAGTAATTTAGGATTATAGTTTGTCTTTTAATCATTTTATTCCACATTATTTATCGCAATTCTTTAATTATTCATTAATAAAAATTTTTATTGAAAATTTAACTTTGTATTTTTAATTTTCATTTACATTATTATTGTTAAGTGTTTAATCTTTCACTAAACAATTCAGACCTACACATAACTCGATTAAGCTCGAGCTCTAAATGAACTTTTATACACATACATAATTTAATAGGTATATAAATATCATTTATTATATATGTATAATTATGACTAACAAGATTAGATTCGATCATTTAGAGTTTATATGATAAAGGTTCGACCGAACTCGAGCTCTCAAAATTTTAACAAGCTTGAGCACTCCCATAATTGGCTTAACTCGGCTTGTTTCAACTTTCGTAATCATAAAAGCTTTATATTTTGGGAAAATTACTTAAATGGTCTATTTTTAGTATGTATATCTAAATATGGATACCTACTAATATTTTTACATATTTAGTCATTGAATTCTTATTACCTAACCTATTTAGGAAGAAATAAAACCACCCAATAAATTTATGCCAAGTGTTCATGTGGTAGGTTCCAAAACTTGTACTAATTAACTTCTAAAAAAGTACCTCCCAAATTTTTGGGTAATACTTGTTTAAGGAAATATCAAATATTTGTATAATGTACTGCATTATGATTATGCTATGTAATATAGTACTCAATTTCAGCGATGAGGGGTCGTGATTGTGAAGAAAAAAAATGAGGGTGAACAACATTAAGTTGATTTTGATGGTGTTTGATCCTTTAATGAGTTTTTTTTTTAAAGGTGAATTTCGCTTGAAAATTTCGTGTCGTGATTCGACAGCGGGAGGTCTAACATACGTTGTCTTAACCGGATCCGCGTTAGAGAGCTCCCTCGAAGTAGAAATGCCTATTTCAAATACCCGATGGGGGGAAAACCCCTTACTAATCCGCCCGAAGGCACGACGATCAATAGGGGTAAACCCTGCCTCCTCAGACTTGAACTTGAGTATACCTAAGCCAAGTCTTCATAGAAAGACTTCTTATGTACTTCCCAAGTCTTGAACCCAAGACCTCCTGCTTATAAGGCAGGTGCTCAAGCACTTGAGCTAATCAATAGGGGTAAACCCTACCTCTTCAGACTTGAACCTGGGTATACCCAAGCCAAGTCTTCATAAAAAGACTTCCTATGTACTTCCCAAGTCTTGAACTCAAGACCTCCTTTGATGAGTTTTGACAAAGCAAATTTGATAGTTTTATGACTTTATCATTATGATGCTTTCATCTGTAGTTTGAATAATAGATAAAATATATGAAATAAGAGCTCAGATCTTCTTAATCTTTTTATTTTAATGTCTGTGTATTATGTCAAAACTCTTGTTTTTAAGGGTTTTTTTTTTTATAAAAACTTACAAGTTAATAAATGTGAAAATGAAAATTTATAGTTTATGTGATACTTTGCTAGATAAAAATGAAACAGTTTTAATAACCAAGTTAGACTATTATTTTTTAGTACAAGCAGCAATAAAGTCGATAAATGAGAAAATGTATTAGAGGGCAAGTTTATAGTACAAAGTTAGTATAAGTTTTAGAACCTACGGTGAATACCATTATTTTATTGGAGGATAATTTTTCTTACTAAAAGTTAGATAGTAAGAATTTGTTTGACAAAATAGGTAACAAATTTAGTAGGTGTTTATATTTAGATATAGACATTAAAAATAGACCATTTAGGTCATTTTCCCTAGTATTTTTACTACTTAACTTTATATAGTACTTCCTAGTTAGCTCAAGTGGTTGAGCACCTGCCTTACAAGCAGGAAGTCTTGGGTTCAAGACTTGGGAAGTACATAGGAAGTCTTTTGATGAAGACTTGGGTTGGGTATACCCAGGTTCAAGTCCGAAGAGGCAGGGTTTACCCCTATTGATCGTTGTGCCTTTGGGCGGATTAGTAGGGGTTTTCCCCCCATCGGGTATTTGAAATAGACATTTCTACTTCGAGGGAGCTCTCTAATGCGGACCCGGTTAAGACAACGTATGTTAGACCTCCCGCTGTCGAATCGCGACACGAAGTTCTCAATCGAAATTCACCTTTCAAGAAAAAATACTTAACTTTATATAGATCATAATTTTTTTAAAATTTAACTGATTTAGTGTTATAAGTTCTAACCCTTCAAACCTTCATTTGAACAAGAGTTGACAAAATTCATCCTAGAACAACTCACAAACCCATCAACACCTTATGTTTGACCTAAAACCAACTCACTAGCATGTGAAAATGCCAATTGTTTGACAAGTGTGACCTGAAAATAACCTGATAACCCGTTATTCAACAAGTTAGGTTCGATTGGTTTTGGGTCACACACGTTAAATAGGTTGTCGGGTTGGTTTCAAGTTAAACATATCAAATGGGTTCATAGGTTTAGATGGATGTTTGAGGTATTAAAAACACCAACACTAGTAGTGAATACAATAAATAACTAAACTTAAGCATTTTAGTATTTTAAAAACTAGTATAACTCAAGCCCCGCATTGCGGAACCTCAATCTTCGTTTTGAAATTGTTGTGTTGTTTTAGAGTACTTGCGTTGAACCTCCATCCGCCTAATTTCTGTTATAGATAAGTCAAAGTTAGGAGTGGTAAAATGAAGTTAGTGAAGAATGGGTATATTATATGTATCACCAAAACCTCTCAATCTAACTTAAATTCCTTTCCCGATGGTAGAATTTGATGTAGTATTAGGTATGAATCGGTGGAGTTCGTACAATGTTAAAATGTGTGTGTGATGAAGAGGCGATGCAATTTAAGACTTCTGGTGGAGATTTGGTTGACAATCGAAGGGAGCGTTCTATACCGTTTGTACTTTTGCTCGCGCCCGTCGTTTATTATCTCATAGATGTCAATCCTATTTTGCTCATATTTTCGATGGTGAAAAAATATCTTCATTTAATGAAAATAAGCCATTTTATTTGTGAATTTGCCAATATTTTATCCAAGGACTTGTCGACATTCATTCTGAATGGCAAGTTGAATCTTCTATTGATTTAAATCCAGGGACTACCCCCATTGCTAAATCTCCCTACCATTGACTCCAACGAAAATGCATGAAGTAACGAAATGAGTCCAAGAATTTCTTAACAAAGACTTCATTCATCTTAGTAATTTTCATTAGGGTGTGCCAATTCCTTTCGTCAAAAGAAGGATATTAGCTAGTGGATGCATACCGATTATCGCGAGCTCAACAAGGTGACTATCAAGAACACACATTCGTTGTCAAGAATCGATGATCTATTCAACTCAATGACAAGGACCTACATAGTGTTCTAAGATAGATCGTGGTTCGAGTGGTCATCAATTACAAGTGCGTGATGAAGACATTCCCAACACTGTTTTCCGCTCTTGTCTTAGTCATTTTGAAATTTCTAACCATGCCTCCCTAGATAAAAAAAACGCGTTTCTCGGCCCATGTTTAACAAAACCGTAATCGTTTTCATTAATATGGTACTTATTTACTCCGAAACAAGCTAATCGTGAGATTCATTTATGGGAGATGTTGAAGATCTTATATTACCCGTCTTTGCTTATAGTTTGGCTCACGAGGTTGTGATCCATTCCAAGTTGAGGAGAGTTGTAACATCCCAAGATTTTTAAGATAAATAAATTAACCCCTTTTTGTAGTTTTAACATTAAAATAATTTCCTAGTATTTAACTTTTGGATATGGGGTTAATTTAGTTGGAACTTTAGCGAATATCAGGTAAAAATTTCCCACAAAGTGGATATGGGCGTGGCATCTCTGGAGAGTGCCAACCACCTATTTTCCCCTTAGTCATCCTTCCACTACCTAATTCTTATTATTTCTCAAATCTTCTTCAAGCTTCTTCCACCTCATTCTAACTATTATCTAATTCTCCAAGCAATTCAGGAACTTCTTCAAAGATTAATTTTAATAATAATCTTCCATCCTCTAAGAAATTGAAAAGTGGGGGTTTAAGTGTGGTGGTGGTTGCTGAAAAATTAAGAAGAAGAAAGGGAAGAAATTGTGACTTGAATCCCTAATTTTATTCTTTCATTTTTTAAGACAAAGATTTTCTAACCTAGTTTTGATTTCTATTAAGAATTAGGGTTCATGGGAAATCCAAATTTGGGGATTTTTGGGTTGGAAAATAAATTATTATTATTTCCCTAAATTTTAATTACATCTTGATATATGATTATAGTGTTGCATGAAATTGTTGATTTGAGCTTGTTAATTAGTGACCCTTATGGCCAAAATAAGAATTTGGTAACTATATATATAAGGGCCATATGGTGATGACAAATGAGATTTTAGCAAAATGATAGTTGAGATTGATGATTTTGAAAGATTCAACTTTGTTAATGAGACTTGAAAATGAGTCTACTCAAAGAGAATGAGTTTGGGTGGGAAGGAATGCTAGTGAATCGATAGTATGGCTAAGTGAGTTAGCCAAGGTTGTGAATAAAGTCTTATATGCATATTGTGTTGAATTATTAGGTTGAATTAAGCTTTGCAATTGTTTGGTAATCTTGATTATTGTTAGTCGCGGAGGAGGTGAGTAAATTTGCATACTCTTATATGTGCGTTGGGTCGATTACCATATGATGGTGGATTCCGTGTATGGTAATTGATTTGGCGTTAGGGCCTAATTTTGAGGTCGGGGCCTAAGAATCCCATAGTTGTATTGAGACGGGGCCTAAGAATCCCATGATTGTATTGAGATGAGGCCTAAGAACCTCTTGATTATTGTTTAGCGTATATGGATCCATGTATGTGTTTGTTAGCGCAAAAGTGAGTATGCAAATGGTGGTATGACGGTACCATAGGCTACACGCGATAGTCTTTTGTGGTTTTGCCCTCCTTCGTATATATATTTGTATGCAAGTTTATTCACTAAGCATTCGCTTACTTTTTAGTTGTTTACCCTTTTATAGGTGGTTCCGGAAGAAGGAACTAAATCTAGTTGATTTTGAAGTGTTGACGTTTGGCTTGCTAGGATCTTGAGGATATTTTGCCATTCTTGGAAGAATGGTGTTTTTGGTAGACACTTAGTATCCCACCTCATATGGCTCTGGCTTCTTCGTAATTTTCTGCAAATTATGGTCATGGTTTGGTCTTTTGATTTCAAAAACAAGTATGGTTATTTTGTATAAATGTTATCTTGGGTAAATGACCTGTTTGGATGTGTAAATGATGTATGGTCAAATGGGCACTTGAGTTATGTTGTAATTTATGTCATGTAATGGTTTGCAATCAGCTTTGATGTGTTATAGAATTTTGCATTGGAGTTTGAAAAATGTTGTATGTTGATTTTGGTGTCAAAATGCTTTTACTAGCCCACTTTGACGGCTTATGTTTTGAAATGGGTCAGGCCTCGATGAAAGTTAATATTTTTGTTTGAAAGTAGACATCTTTAGCTTCAAATCGGTATAAGATATGTTTAGTTTTGAAAAAAGGAAGGTCGTTAAAAAGGGTGGTCAAAAACTGAGTTTAAGCGCAAGAAAAGCGGAATTTTCGCACTAGTGAAACATCATCCGCAGATTCTGACCATCGTCCGCAATTTACTATCTTCGGAAGACCATTCTTGTTTGTTTGTCGGGGCTTCGTTAGAGCTTTCTGTGACCTGAAACTTCTATCGTAGCTTCATATTAACATATTATGATGATTGTAACGGCTACTTTTCAAAAATAACAACTTTGGTTTTTGAGTAAAAATTCGATTGAAATTTTTCGAAGTAAAAAAAAAATTGTCTTATTTTGGGTCGAGATTCTTTTCATATATAGGCATAAAAAGTTGCAATATATTGCTTGACAAACTAAAAATAAAAAGAGTGTACGGAAAACCAATAAATAACATGTAATTAAAGCAAATGGAAACATGAATAGTAACTCGTCTGATGCAATTTAGCAAAATTTAACGGGATGTTAGGTGGATGAATAGTAACTCACCACGTAGACGAGTTACTATTCATGTTTCCATTCGCTCTAATCGTACATATAATGTATATATAATAAGTTACATGGTCAAAAAGATTACTATTTTTCAAAGTATAAGATTTTACCTTAACATTATAAAAATAAGTTACATGGTCAAAAAGATTATTATTTCAAAGTGTAGGATTTTACCATAAAAACATGAAGTAGCTAAAACGATTATTAGACTAAAGCTTATATTGACATCATCTTGTCTTGTATTTGATATAAGAAGATATAAACCTCAACGACAATTTTTTATTCCTTTTGGAACAGATCCATTCAAACAAATAGCTCTACACAATGAACTTGAACTCTACGTATGGTTGATGCGCGCTAGGCAAGCGGAGGGCTTTAATCATTGATCATGTTTTGGACGAATTGTTATTTTATGGTCTCTATTCCTTTCGTTAACTAGTTTACAAATGGCAAATGGGAAGACATGCTTTTATTTGATAGCAAAGCCTCTATCATATCATATTATCATATTAAATAACAATCTCTATTCAACACAGAGAACAAAACTATCTCAGGAGCTTTCCACGTACTATTTCAGCATTTCAAAATGACAGTTTAGAATATAGAATATAGATTTAAGAAAAAGCAATACGAAAATGGTAAAATAGATAAAAACACAGCCACTTAAAGAAAACAAATATCATCTTTCAGATAAAATACCTTTTGTAATCATATTGCGATAAGTATTTTATTAATTATTATTATTTTTTTGAACGACTATTTTTAAAAAGAACACAACCAAAGCCTGATCCATTTTAATTTGACCTTTTACTAAACCTAGTGATAATTATTTATTGTGATAATTATTTAAGAGCTTATTTTTAAAAAGGGCATGAGAGTGTTGCTAGGTAAATACAACCAAACCTGATCCATTTTTACCTGTTACTAAACCAAGTGAACCCGCCCATTTTGCCACCTCTAAAGCACTAGATAGATTTGTAATCATAAGATCTATTAACACGTACATTATTTACATAAACAAGCTAGTTCGGTACTGGCTTATACATAAAACCTGATGCATCTATCAACAAAAGGATCTCACACAACCTAAAAATCATATAGCATGATTTAAATAGCCTTATAAAAGTCCTTGTTTTACCCACAAGTTGGTTTCAGCCTTTGTTTCTGAGAGAGTGTTTTCTATATTCTTTCTAACAAGATGGAGTAATCTCACGCGCCTTTTCAAATCGTTCTTAGGCAGTCATGAGGTCTTCGCATCTCTCTCTCAGATCCATCCGCGCAGCATGCATTCTCAACCAAAATGGTGTTTACTTTCGTTTCCATGGCTCCCTAGCTTCCTTTTGTGAAG
The DNA here is from genome assembly GCF_010389155.1 of Erigeron canadensis. Taxonomy (NCBI): domain Eukaryota; kingdom Viridiplantae; phylum Streptophyta; class Magnoliopsida; order Asterales; family Asteraceae; genus Erigeron; species Erigeron canadensis. The sequence continues at coordinate 3,404,676 of NC_057767.1, read as the reverse complement.
GGCTTCCAAGTGAGCTCTAAGCCATGACACATTGATGATGTTGGCCTCTGCATCTGAAACCTGGCCCTCTAATTCTTCAAGAGTTTCTCATTAACATCATCCACTTCGATTCTTGTGACAACTTCACAAACAACCTCAAGGAAATTTGATCTCACAGATCGAAGCTGTTTTGAATTGGCATTTTAGAAGCAATGTCACCGTGTTTCTTCAAGAATGGGTGCAACACTAGCTCCGCTTCACATTGTATGCAGCCTTGGACACAAATTGTGCCACTTTGAGAAGATGAAACCTTTACACAAAAGCAATTACGTTACACCCCTAGTAAATTAATTGTAGGACGAAAAGAAAATTAAACTATCAACAATTGTCAATTTGTCATGTTACCTCAATTTGTTTTATTCAGAAAGTTTAGTGATTACTTTAATACGGAGTAGTATTATCATACAATATTTTTTTAGCTACACACAATTTAAGAAAAATGACAAAGGTCAAGACAAGCTAGGTTGACCATTTTAACCTGTAAGTTCTTACCTGTAAGAAGAATAAATCTTAATTCTAGCATGTTCGAATATGATGATTCACCCCATAAAAAAAAAAAAAATAGAAGTACAAATTCAACCAGCTTTGACTACTCGGATAAAATACTCCCTGTCTAATATATTATATATAACATAGGAGTGTATAACATAAGCTATAGCTTAAAAAGAGCCGATCGAGTGAAACCAATTCAAGAATATAAAGGGAGGTAGAGAGTCCTTCAATTCATCACCATCATCATATAATAACTAATTAAAGATACAGTATAATTGTGAAGTGCTATTTATGTTTATTATCAGGGCACTAGAATTCAAGGTGGCAATTTTCAACCTACTTATGGGTTAAACAGTTCAAATAGCGATAATATAGATTTTTAAGCATACTTAAACCTTCAGAGAAATCTTTGGCAGGGATTGATTATTAGTAAAGATAAAAAGTGAGTGTTAGGCATCAAATGAAATATGGCTTTTTTTAGGTCCATATTATAGGCCTATGTAACATTAATTAAATGTTTCATTCACCTGCAGCTCAATCGAGTCAGTCTGAGGCGGAGACAAAGGCTCAGCATGAAGAACTAATAATGGTCCTACTGGTGGCAGCGAGCGATTGTGATGATTTTGCTTGTGCAGTAGGCGGCGGGGGCTGCTGAAAAGAGTATGTCAAAATGCTGTGGAGCATTTTCAGCGGCATCTGCTAGAATAGGTTGACCTGGAACATGAATCTGGAAATATGCCTAAAAAAAATGATTGGCACACTCAGTGACTCAGCAAACCAAAGATAAAATAAATATTAGAAGATATAAAAAGCGAACTTTATGTGTTAGACATTAAATGTATTATGTCTAACTCTTTCGTCTTGGCCGTATTTAAGCCAATCTTTAATAAGACAAAAGACACATGCACCACCCATACATTTAGATTTAGATAACGTAGTAGCATCATGAACCATTCCAATGGGTTAGAAGTCACCCGCAATCTATTCAAAATGGATAAAGGTTCCTTTGTCGAATTGGTTAAAAAGTTCAGTTATCATGCAATAACATAGAATTTAAGCAAAGTTAAAACATTATATATTTTACTCACCGGAAGCTCATCCAAGTTAGCCTGAGAAAGAGACGAAGGCTTGGCTGCAGGAGCTGATGGTGTTACTGGTGGTAGTGGTACCTGTTGTGATGATGTTATTTGTGTAGTAGGCAGAGGAGGCCGGTGAGAAGCGTTAGATGGTTACCTCTTCTATATTGTTCTATTTCAAATGTTTCAATGATTATTTTAAGAAAATGATCGGTATAGATGAATAGAGATGGATCTGTTTTTGAGCGTGTAATTAAATCCAAGGTGTTGAAAAGTACTTGATAATCGTTGGAACCACGCTCGGGGGGCTTGTTTGAGGCCATATAGAGATTTGTGTAAACGACATACATGATCCGGTTTGTGTGGATCAACAAAGCCCTGAGGTTGTTCTAAATAAATAGTTCCTTGGGATCGCCATGTAAAAAGGCATTTTGGACATCAAGTTGTCGTAATGACCACTTTTGTGCAACAGCTAGAGGAAGGACAAGACGGATGGTGGTGACCTTAACAACAGGACTGAAAGTCTCATGATAATCAATGTCGGGTTAAGTTGTTGTCGAAACCCATTGGCAACTAGGCGGGCTTTGTAACGTTTAACAACCCCGGTTATATTAGTTGGACATTTTACTTTTCCATGCAACGCATTCTTTTTGATATTGTACCCGTGCATAGGCTACACAAGCGGTACACTAAACACCAACCCAATCTTTTTTGAAAAAAGTAGAAGCAACTAAAGAAGGGTGACGAAGCTTCTTTGCATCCCATAGTGCCTCAGTTACTAAAAGGACGAAGTAGATGAACATACTCTGGAGTAGGGGTTCGTTCTCATTGATACTGAGGGAATTCTGTGATGGATGCTCTTGATGCCACTTGCAGAGAGTCCTGCTGATGTAGCTCTTGTTCAAATTGATTCAGATAAAAAAAAGCTCTTTTCATCATTAGAAACACCCTTATTTCCGACCTCTTGCTCGGGCGGTTAAGAAAGCAATTCTGGGAATTGGTTGATTGGCTAGAAAGTTGAGTTTGTAGAGTCGTCCATCACTAGTACCCATAAGGAGTGAATTGTGTGAATGTATGTCTTTGACAACAAAGAAGGTGGGGTAAAAGCTAAAATAAACATTGTTATCATGGCAAAATTTTTGAACAGAAAGGAGATTTTCTTTGATTTCTGGAACATGAAGAATAGTCTTTACAGAAAAGGTTTTGCTAGGTGAATAATAACGAGATGAACCAATATGCAAAATGGGTAAGCCGTTACCGTCACCAACATGTAGATTGTCGCTACCATAGTAGGGTTGAGCGATATCAAAAAGCGACAAATCCTTTCCAACGTGGTTGTTTGATCCGGTGTCGCAAAGCCATGAACTAGATGTCTGTGAACGATGATGGTGGACATAATTGACAAACGATTGTCTCGTCTGGAAAGTGGACGGGTCACGATTCGGGCATTGTGATAGAATATAAACAATTCCACACTTGTTACACGTGCCATAAACCTTATTGCGAAAAATAAACGAACTTGAGTTTTGGTTTCCTTTTTGGTTGAGGTTGTTATCACTGCTTGTGTTATAGTTATGTGAGTAGTTTGTGTAATTCTTGTGTAGTTGTGAAGAGACCGGTCCTATTTTTAAACCAAGCCGAGCAATTAATTGTTGTAAAATTTGCATATAATCAGTCATTATTGTGTGTGTGTGTGTGTTTTTTACTATAGCAATGGCACTGTAGCAGCGGCAGTGCGGCACTGTAGTGCGTTTTTTTAAGGATTTTGATCGGAATTTGCTGAATCGGAAGATGGCGGCAGCGGTGATATCAGACTCGCCGGAAAAATGCAGATCTGATCGGATTTTGTAAAATCCGGCGACTGGGTCAGGTGGCGCGTGGCTGCTTTGGCGATGAATTTTTATGGGTTTTTTTTCCGAAATCTTGATCTAAATCTAGTGGTAGTGAAGGTGAAGTCGAATTCGAAGATTACAAGGGTTAATTGGTATAGATCTGAATTCGAAAATTACAAGGATTAATTTTCCGGTAAGGGTTGTTGATAACCGGAATTGTTGCCGGATTTATGGCTCTGATACCATATGAAACCTTGTAGGTTATTGTATTTGATTGTACCTAATAGGGATTACAAGAGGCTATATTTATAGAGTAGCCTAAATCAATACATGGAAACTAATATTATAGAAAGTAGATATATGGAAACTAATATGTCTAATAGTAGCATTGTGAACCATTCCAATGGACTAGATGTCACCCGAAATCTATTCAAAATGCATAAAGCTTCCTATGTGGAATTAGTTTAAAAGTTAAGTAATCATGCGATAATATAAATTTAAAGCAAAGTCAAAACATTCTATATATGTGTATATATATATATTACTCACCGGAAGCTCACTTAAGTTAGCCTGAGGGGGAGACGAAGGCTCAGCATCAGGAGCTGATGGTGTTACTAGTGGTACCTGTTGTGATGATGTCATTGTTGTAGTAGGCAGAGGAAACTGGTGAGAAGTGTCAAATGGTTACCTCTTCTATATTGTTCTATTTCAAAAGTTTCACTGATTATTTTAAGAAAAATGATTGGTAGGCCAAAAACATGGACCTAAAGATAGCCCAAAAAAATTAATGGAACGATTAACAAAGCAAAAGATAAATATTAGGAGAGGTAACTAAAGTATTCCATGTCATAGATGTTGAATGGATTGTGTTTAATTTTAGGAGTATATATAATTGCTCAAACATTAAATATTATAACTCACGGTCACTTCATCCGAGTCACACTGGCTGGGGGGGGAGGTTCGGCAGAGGAAGGTGATGATACTGCTGGTGGCAGTAGTTGTGATATTGTTGCCTGTGAAAACTGACAGGAAAAGTCAGAAAGTGATGGAGCATTTTCACTGGCTTCTGCTGGGATAGGGCGATTAGGGTCGTGACCAAAGCTGTCATAGAATACTTAGGATCCCAAGGGTGGTAACTTTTCCTAGCTACAGGGGACGATGGGTCATGATCTGACAGGCTTTTTTTCCTTTTAGTTTTACTCGTTTGAGTCGTTTCCAACAGAAGAGGAGGATAAGGTTCTTGGACAGGTTCACAACTAGATGGAAGAACATTATGTTCTTCACATAACCGTGTGATGAGGGAGGGGAACCACAAATCACCAGATTCTAGGCTAGCACATTTAAGTATTTGTTTTGCTATTACTTTCCCCACATTGATTGGCTTTCCAACCATAATACAATACAGCAAAATGGCTATATCTTTAGATATTGCTGTATCATCTTTTGATATAGCTGTATCGTAAGGAGTTGGAAGAAGACCCAAATATCCTGGCCTGCCTTGAGGTTCCCCAAAGAAATGTACATACCACTTTTGGCCTTCTTGTAAGTCACTCTCTTTCCAGTTAACTCCTCCACAATGCCCCTCATTGTGAAAGTCGATACATTGAAATTAGAAGCAGATTCAAAGAAACTACTTTGATGGTCGGTGAGAAAATATATAGAGTTGATAGCTGATGCACTTGCATCTACTAACTTACCTCGAACACGCACTAAATTGGGTTTCTTTGGATCATAATTAGCATAGAATTCTCTAACCAGAGGAATAGATGCAGGAGAAGGGTTCTCACAAAAGGAATCCCATTCATGATCCTTGATAACTCGAGAGACGGTATGAGACAACTCCAGTTGGCCAGATTCTGAGAATGTGAACCCCCTTTCCATATACAGGTTCCGGTTTCTAGTATACATTTTATATCTACTCACTGCATCATCGGTTGGGAATCGGATTTGAAAGGAGGGTATCTTGGGTATCTTCTGAAAAGTGAAAGTCATTCGTCTCACCAGGTGTGTGCCTGTGTTTCTCCACACACATTCCGTCGTATTTACCGATCTTTAGTCTGACAAGATAACATTTACAATAAAAAAAATAGACACATGAACCACACATATCTAATAGATCATATAAGCACCAAGTCTAAGGGGGTGTATGGATTAGTCTTTTTTATAGAGCTTAATAGCCTACTCAAGTATCTTAAAGCTATTAAGTCTCTTAAAAGTGTTTGGATAAGCATATTCGGAAGTACTCATAAGATTTTTGTGTGAAAATAAGCTAAAAGACTTGAGCCACATTTCTTTTGTGTTTTTACAGGGAATAACTGTAACTTGAGGTAATATACGATGCATGAATCCTCATCTTGGGTAACCTTGGTTTAAAAAGCACGTCTGACGCTAGGCGCACCGAGCTTTTTGGTACCCAAGGCGCAGGGTGTACAAAAATCGAGCACTTTTTGAGCTTTTGGATTAAGCCCGGGCACTAAAAAGCACAAGTTTTTTGTACACAACAAATAAATTTTTCCTTAATATGTAAAAAAAATTTCCTTAGCTTTTCTTTTTTCAACAAGATCGATCTCTTATTTCTTCTTCCTCAATGAGACCAACAACCTTTTGGGGTTTTCATTTCAAACACTAAATTTGTCAAAGCCGGACTTATACGTGGCTATTAATGATGGTGTTTTGGTATTTTATGTGTTATATATACTATATAAATAATTGCAAAATAAATTTCACAAGTGTGCGCCTCGCATATGAACCTCTTCCTTTTTTGCGCCTATCGCCTTTTAAAACCAAGTGGGTAACATGGTTTTGCATTTTCCAACTTAGGCAATAAGGGTACAAAGTCATTTGTAGGTCAACTTTACCCTAATTAAAGAAATTAAGATATTGCCCGAATTACGGCACTTAGTATGTAACACTATGCTTTGGATAATATAGCCTAACTCACAATTTTTAATTTGTCCCAAAATTACGGCACTTAATATAGTATACTTACATTGATTGTGAATTACTTTATATACTAACGTTTTATATACAATGTATATATACAATATAATTATATACAGAGGGTATCAATAGGGGGTTTAGGATAATTCATACCTCAGGTGTGTGTTTTCAGTTGGTGTGTGTCAATTCATGGATGTGCAGACCGACTGACTCACCGACTGGGGCTTAAGATGGGATGGTGGAGGTTGAGTGTTTGGAGATTGTGGCGGCTGGCGGTGGTTTGAGGTGGCCGGAGGTGGTAGTACTTTCATAAATATGGTGGAGAGTGAGGATTGGATAAAGAACAAGAAAATTAACACAATTTATTTTACTGCTATGTAAATTAGGAAAAGTAAAATAACTCGTGGGATTTTATACGTAGACAATTCTACCCGCAATCAAAAGTAAGAAGATTGCTTTTAGGTTTTACCAAAGATAAAAAAGACTGAGTATAAGGATCGAACTCATAGCCTCTGTTTTCAGAAAAGACAACGATATATAAATTGGGGTTAATGAAATTTTATGGCAAGGTAAACAATAGTTTTAACCAAAAAATATTAAAAAATCATATAATTAATAATAATAACATTTTAACCATATAATATATATTATTATATTAAAAATTAATTTAAAAATTATTTATTTAATTATCTACTTTTATGTCTAAATTATATGCATTTTTGAAATAAAAATAATACTTCTACAAAATCCTTATTAATCCATCTCACAAAATATGAGTAGCAGGTATCAAACACAAATTCTACAAAGGTCACGAACCCTATTGAATATTATTCATTTGTTATTTTTTATTACTTAACTTTTATCAAAATAATAATATAGATTAAAATGTTGTTATGGTGGTGGATTAATAAAGATTTTTCGAGATTCCTGGGTTTCATCCCAGGAATGCGTATAATTTAGAAATAAGAGTAGATTAGATTGTCGTTCTAAAAAATAATAATAATAATAATATAAATATTAAAATTTAATCGAGTAAGAATTTTAACTACTTAAAACTTCAAAAAAAAAATATAATTCAATATCTGAAGCGACTATTCTGTCAAAATTAGGTTATAAAAATGTTATGAACCTTATAAAGTGATATAAGTATATTAAAAAAAGCACAAGATTAACTATGAATTGCGATAGCATATATTGCGCAAACATAATATTAATGATAATACCTGGTTAATAAAAAATTTTTGATACACTCGTGACTCGTTATTTATTTTATCAAGATGTATGATCAAGTTTATTAAACTTATTTTCTATTTTTTAAAAATTTTTTGTGTTTGTTTATTGTTGTATGGAAGGTATATAGATTACATAGTATCATAGTCAAACCAATTTCACAACCTTTTTTAATGGTATATTGTTTTAATCCTAAATTACAAGAATATTTGTGATGGAACTCAAAACTTTCAAAATGCCATGATAAACCCGTTGTAATTTTGGGCCTTTACTTTAACCTAATGAGTTGGAAATAAGTTGTAATCTACGAAATTAATCCAAAAAACTCCGCTTCCTTGAGATCCATTAAGGAAATAAGCATTACTTACCCTTTTCCAGTTAACTCCTCCAAGTCTCTAACAATGTCACGGACTCACGGTTGTCATTTGTGAAAAAAGGTATTCTGAAAGCAGATCCAAAGAGGGTTTTATTTTTATGGTTTTATTGTTGTCATGAATTATTTTTCTTACGGGTCAAAAGATACTTAATACTGTTTTATAAGCCAAATCAACTCGAGGTCCATTGCAAGATCTCACATCAACTATTGGTCTTATATTCTTATGATATATTTTGATATCGAAGGATGATACCGTCACCAATTTCCTGATCACCCTATAACGGAAATCATTGGGGTTTTACCTGAACCAATGAACCTCCCACATATGATCAACATTACAGAAAATGAGTAGAGCGGCATGCAACGATAATCAGCATTACACAAAAACAATCAGGAAGCTCAGGATCTATATAAAGAGGAATGAGAACATGCAACAATTTTAATATAAAAAAGTGAATATATGTACATCACCTCTGGCCTGTTTTAGCCTCACGCGACAAATTTATGTCTTATGGTGTAGTAATTTGGGTTATTTGGCGTTGTAAAACATAAATAGTGGTAGGCTAAAAGAGACTGTAAATAGATAGCATAACACCTATAAAGGAAATGGATTGAAAATTTGAACGGGTTTAACAAGTCTAAAGTTAGCAGACTCTTGGCTCTTCACAGGTTTATAAAAACATAAAAGTGCTGCAATGTTCACCCAAATTGCAATGTGGACCGAACCCAACCAGAGTCTGTGACCCAGACTAAGATTTAATGTTGAACCAACCCGCTTTTACTCATTACTTAACCAACCCACCCATTATTTTGTGAGCTTTAACTAGAAAACCAAAAGGATGATTTATACAGAAATCTAATCCCAAGCACTTAGCAAACAAGCTATATAGATAAACTTACCCTGTCTTTCCAGAAAGGGCTCTCCTACCATAGACATAATAGGCGTTTAGACAATTAGACATGACTCTGGCAATCTACTATTATACACCTAGCATGATTTAGTTAGCCTATAACATTGGTTGTCTACCCCACGAGTCTTTTTCAGCCTTACAGTCCAAAATGTTAACAAGTTTCTCTTCAACAAGATGAAGTACTCTCACGCACCTTTCCGCCACTTTAAATCGTTCCTGCGCAGTCACAAGCTCTGCACTTCTTTCTCTCAGATCCATTTGGGCAGCTTTTTGAACCAAAACGGTGTTTACTTTTGTTTCCGTAAGCAAACTCCACTTTTTCTTGACCTCCTTCCTTTTGTTATTGTAAATGGCTTCCAAGTGGACCCGAAGCCACGACACATCAATTTTAGCTGCCTCTGCCTGTGTCAAATGGGACTCAATTTCTTCCATTTTCTCAATAACATCATTGGCTTCAATTTGCATGACAACCTCGCACACAACCTCAAGCAAAGATGCTCTCACAGAAGCTATATTGAAAATACATTCAGCTGCAATATCACCGTGTTTCTTAAATATGGCTTCAAGAATTGGTGCAACACTCTGTTTCACTTTGTAGCCTTGGACAAGAATTGTGCCACTTTGAGAAGTTGAAGCCTTTCTAGGAAGTTGCATACCCAGCTGTACAAGATGAATACAGATTAGAGTTGGCAATATGACCAGGTTGTGTAATGATAAACGCATTTTCCTACGTTCATTTCAATTATGTTGAAGCAATTATATCAAATGGAACTTCAGAATCCATTGGTTATTACTTAAACAGTAAATTGTTGCATTAAAAGAACTAAACTAAATACAATGGTATTAACTGCTTACCTCTTGTGTTTGTTTTGTTCCATAAAAAATAGAAATTTGTTTGGTAGTTTACAATCATATCTAGTATTTTAAATATTAACAGAAAAATGACAAAAGTCAATACAAACTGAAGCCAATATAACAGAAATTATTTTAATAGTATACCTTCTACGATCATATTAATATTTTAACTATTTTTTTTAAAAAAAAAAAAAGAAGCCATTAGCCCATTATAAAAACTGATTTGACCCATTTTGGCCTGCAAACTGTTGCCAACATTCGTCATTCCAGGCTTCTAAGCCGTTCGGATATGTTGTTCCGGCAGAAACTAGCCTATAAAGCTATTTGCCAAAATTCCATTTTCAACATAAACCATTTAAGTGTACCACATAAACTAGTTCTAAAGAAAGCTAAGTAAAATAAATTTAAAATATAAAGGGAGGTAGAGATATATATATACACAATCCAACATTGTAGATGCATTTTCATCCAGCCCGTTATCATCCTTCACATTCAGCTAAAGTCAGTGATTGTAACATTCACATGAAAGTTTAGGGGTTAAATTTATAACTCAACTAAACTAGCGGCAAAATGTGACTGCTTAGACATCCCCCCCCCCCCCCCCCCCCCCCCCCCCCACATAAGAACTCCTTTAAGTAATAACATTCACTAACATATTGGAACACATATGCCTACGGTTATACCTGTATAGTCGTGGGTTCCTTCGGCCATCCAAATGAAAGAACCGAGTCATCGTAGCTGTTATACAATTCTTCTACACAATGCTCTACATGTGGGGTACCTAATCCCTCGGCTATGTTTTGTGTGTCAATGTGATTCAGTTTACCATCATTACTTCCTAATACATAATTCTCTGGAGCTTCATTGTTGTTGTTTGCATCTTCGTAAACTTGTGTGTCTGTTTTGCCAGAAACACATGCTAACCGATATGATACACAATCAGTAAACTTCTTTGTATATGTTAATAGTTTTGATTACAAAATAACTTGCTACAAGATTCTACTGTGTCGTCACTACTACTAAAACATGGCTTTTACACAGTTTTGCTTTGGGTATATAAAAACAGTGTAATGATACTTACCCTTTTTTACATGGTTTTTAGCCCGAGTAAAAAGGCCTCTACTTTGACCCGGTTGTTGTGATTGGATCGCATGAATTTGCTCCTGCATATGCTTTTGTTGATCCACATATTTAACATTAGATACTTTCAACTCTTTTATCACTTTTTCCTGATCCTCAATAGTTCTTTTAAGCGACTCCATGTCCTTGTGTTTTCTTTTCTTACCTGCAAGGCCTGGAAGGGTAGTTCTCACTCCGACATTGTGACTTACTCCCCTAGTGCCACCCGAGTGGTCCTTTCCCATCACCGCCACCAAAGAATCTTCACCCGGTGCTAAATGTTCTTTTTCAATCTGTCATGTTAGATATCCAGAATGAGGGTACATGTTTTATAAAAAATTACTCATAAGACAAAATAATAAGAATAATAAAAAAAACATTTACAATCTGATTTGCCAATGGCAAAAGGTTCTCAGGTAGCTCATATTCATCAGGCCCAACTTTAACCCGCCTTGCTAGTAGAAATTCACGTGCTCGCTCAGTTGATAGGCTAAATAACTCCGGACATTTACCTAGCTCCTTCTCTTTTGCCCACTGATCTTTCTTCCCAAGGTACCCTCGTGATCCTAGATGGTGTGGGTTCTTGTTCAACTTCACAAGCTCCTTCCCTTTTGCGCTTTTAACCTATATAAGCAAAGACTTGCATAATAAGTTTTAGATTAACTTACGAAAAGTAATAAATGTAATGAATAAGTAATTTGCAAAATGTTAAACAAATAAAGTAATATACTTTTATTTTGAATGACCGGTAAAGAGTAGAAAGTTGAACAAACCATAAATTCACGAGTCGACTTAAGGCGACAGAACTCTCTCCATGTCTCTTCTTTGATGAACTTGTATTTTGAAAAAGGGGTTTTCCCCGTCCGCACATATATACGAATAAGGTTTTTCTTAAAGTTCCTCCATGACGTATTAGCAATCTTCAAGGTGGACTTCTTGATATGTAACGTGTTTTCGTCATTTGGTATATTCCAATGTTTCTGTTTCATTTAATCAATAAATATGTTAATGATGTACAATATATATAAATGTAATGATATTACACACAATATATATATGGATATATATTATTTTCACCTGAATAGACGACCACAAACGATCCTTTTGCACTTTTTGAACTTTCTTCCAGTCAGCCAAGAGGATCGAGATAGATGTTCGTGTCTTCAATCCTACCCAATTAGTATACTTTGTACCAGGGTCACCAAGCGGCATAAAAGTGACAGGATGGAACTCAACTGATGAATTCACAGCTTTTCTGACCTTGTCTAGAGAAGCCCGTCCACGAGTGGCTTGACATGTATTTTCTTCCATCACAACAGCTGAAAAATGCTAAAAATAATACAATTTAACATAACAAATATAATAAACAATGAGATGAACTGCCTATACAAAATACTAACTTTCATCCTCGCCAACCAATCGGTCCGGACTCGAATTTATGTGTGAAACTACAAATAGCAAGAACTAAGTAATAATGAACTAATGAAGTGAACTATATTATGTATGCTACAAACCTTATTAATACATATATAAATATATACGAGTCATATGCCCGCGCAATGCGGCGACGATAATGGTAGTAACGCGGGGTGGTGGTGGAGGCAGTGGCGGCGACGGGTAGTGGGGGCAGCAATGGCGGTAAATGTAAAAGTAATTTATGTAAAAGGAGGTCTTGTGTTAGGTAAACTTGAGGGAATCTCCATCCTTTGAGAAAAGGGAAAGGAGGTTGACGCATTATATAATAGTATAGTTATAGATATATACACACACAAAAACATAAAGTATATATTATACCTAGTCCATGGCTTAATAGCCTAGTGACATCTTGGTGGTGAGATAAGGCCTAGAGACTATAAGGTCATAAGTTCGAATCTCACATAGGGGTTTTCTCATGTTTAATGAATTTCCTCCTGAATTGGTGTATTGGCATTATTGCCTAGTGGGAATATGATCGGGATGCTACTCCAGTGATCCAAATTCGCCGTTCAAAAAAATATATTATACCTACACGGCAACACACAGACTTGTTATACATAAGCATATACACCAACTGTTATACATACATAAACACTAACCTAATTTTATTTTCATTTCTGAAAATGGATTTCTTTAAAAAAACAGACCCAAAATTTGATAAAATATGCCACCTAGTGACCTAGGCTTACCTACTTTTACCAAATAAAAATAAATAATATAGATTTCTCTAAAAATGCATAAGTATATCACTGTCTAAAAAACATAACCTAATTTCTGCAAAACCGTTATATATATGCAATTAAATCAAATAACTTGGTAAAGTAATGGGATTTTTCTAAGAAACAGACTCTACATTTTATATAAAATAAAAACCCCACAAATAAAAAAACCTTAGTTTAGCATTTACCGGAGGTAATCCACTGGCAAAAGGAAAATGTAGGAGATGACAAGCAGGTAGCAGAATGGTGAAAGAGATGGATTGAAATGAAAAAAAGTCAAAAAGAGTTAAAAAGATTAATTGGGAATTGGCGAGAGATGAAAAAAAAGTAAAAAAGGCCGTCCTTTTTTTCGTGTCATTTTACACGCGTCACGTAAAAATACTGTGTAACCTGTAAAGAGTTTTCCTATCTTTTTTGTTTTTTTTTTTTCTTTTTCTAAAAGGCTAATCTTATTAAAACACCAAAAACTCATACACCATTACAAGTACAGCTCCGATGAAAGAGCTTCCTATCTATAGGATATGTTTAACAAGAATAACTGTAGCTTGTAGTGTCATTTTTATGTTTAACAAACATAAATGGAACTCACGACTCTCCACAAGTTATCAATCTATCACCGTTTATTTATCTCTGTTTGCGACTTATTTATACTTAAATAAAAATATATAATGCAAAACCTGTAATGAAGCTTTCAACGTTTTTGAATGACGCAATAATATGAGTCTTTGTTATTCTCAACATATCATTAACTATTTAAGTATTTAGAAGGAAGGATATAGTGTCATTTTTTACCAAATGATTTTTGGTATTTATTTTCAACTATGTATATATAGAAACAGTGACGATATTCTTACCAAAAACTCACCAAATTATGATGGGCAGTACCAATTTTTACCAAAACTTTTCAACAATGGGACAAAAAAAAAATATATAAAATAAAATAAATAAAAAAAGTCCAATTTGCATACAAAGAAGGAAAAAACCCAAAAAGAATCAAATTAGGCCGATTATCACCTTGCCGATTTTGCCATAAAATAAAAATGTAAGGAAACCAAAATGTCAAAAGTTACTAATGACCTTGCCAACGAAACAAACCGATTATTCTTATGGATCAAAAATGCATGTTCGTCTAATAATAATTAGTGTCTACCGTGATATTGACACATAAGTTTTTAAAAGTCATTGTCAACTCATAAAATTTCACCTTTACTTTCTAGAATTTGTTTGCTGGTTAAAATTTTGATACTTAACATTCAGTTTAAAATTAAAAAAGAACAAAGAAAAAGTTAACGTCCATACTACAAGTATGGGACGAAAGGATCGAGTAAGTAATGTATAAAATGATCTAGTTTAATGAAAATCCAGGTAAAAGAATAAGAAATTCATATATTTAAAGGGTGATCACATAATACACATCTGACATAAAATAGAGATTGTCAACCTTTGTTTGAGAGGCATCGTATATAATACAAATGTTGAAACAATTTCACCATTTTAGTTTAATAAAATTCTTCAGTTGTTCAAAAAAAAAAAAGATCTTCAACCAAGTGTTGCCTCTTGCCATCTATGTGTTTTTCAGATAATCATACATTACCATCCAAAAAATTGACAATCTTACTATTTTAAGATTTCCAAAAACAACTTCTACAAAAGATTCGAGATAAACTATTAAGTTTCTAATACTACCTTAACTGAAATAAGTATGATAGAGGTTAGAACTATTATTTTCTTCAAAAATAAGATACACTAATTACATTGTTTAAACTGTATTTATTTTTTCTTCTATTGGACTACTTTAGGTGGCGAAGATGGTGGCTTGTGGTGATTAGAGGCTGACAGAGGTGGTTGTATAATGATATGAGTATCTTCTAGTTAAAATTGTATTGATATTTTAGTAAATAAAGAATCCTTATGTAAATATTATAATTGTATCCACTCATACTTGTTTCTATAAATACGATAATATAAAGCAACACTTTTACAACATTTCAAGATTACGTAACATTTCTATTTTCAACTGATTTTTTTTAATGAAATTAAAAAAAGTGACATATACATGTGCCACGCCACCACAAATCCACAACCGTCACTGTTGTTGTTGCATCGTATAATGTTGGACTAATAACTAACATATGCTATCACACATGTTATTTTATGTGTCAAAAGACACTTTTAGTGCTCTAAGGGAATACAATTTAATATTAATCAACAGACATTCAGAAACATAACTTATTTGCAAGTCAAGAGGTCGATTGAAAAATATTTAGATATATCAAGATTCAAGGATGATACAATTGTCTGATCACCCTAAATATCAGCAATCAATGGAATTTTACCTGAACTAAGCTCCAGAGTCCAGATATGATCATCAACTAGTTCAATGCCACACTAATCCTGACATTATTAGATTCAATATGCAGAATTTTTTGCCAGAATAAACGAGTAGAGCCGCGTGCAACGGTAATCAGCATTACATAAAGACAATCAGGAAGCTCAAATCTATATGAACAGGAAAGAGAAGCTTGCAACCATTTTAATATATAAGTTTAAATTTTGAACTTTAAGAATCAACTGCAGATGTTTTATATTTAGTAAGGGTGAATATATGTACATCACCTCTGGCCTCTGTTAGCCATCACCCCACCAAATTTACGCCTTACGGTGTTGTAATCTGGTAGTGTAAAACATAATCAGTGGCATAAGGCTAAAAAGGCCAAATAGAATGCATAACCTATAAAGGAAATGGATTGAACATTTGAACAAGTTTAACAAGTCTAAAGCTAGCAGAATTTTAGCCTTTCACTGGTTTATAAAAATATAAAAGTGTTGCAATGTGAACCCAAACCTACCTAATTTGTTGTGACCCTGACTAAAGATTTAATGTTGACCCAACCAGCTTTGACTCATTACTTAACCAACCCACTCTTTAACAAAAAATCCAAAAGGATGATGTATATACAAAAGCTAATACCAAGTACTTCAGAAACGAGCTATATAGATAAACTTACCCTGTCTTTCGAGAAAGGGCTCTCCTGCCATTAGACAAAATAGGGGTTTAGACATGACTTTGGCGATCCTCTGCTATTACACATCTAGAATGATTTAGTTAGCCTATAAAACTGGTTGTCTTCCCCACGAGTCTTTTAGAGTCCAAAATCTCGTTATTTAGCTTCTTTTCAACAAGATGAAGTACTCTGATGCACCTTTCAGCCTCTTCAAATCGTTCTTGTGCTGTCACAAGCTCTGCACATCTCTCTCTCAGATCCATTTGTGCAGCTATTTGAACCAAACCAGTATTTACTTTTGTTTCCATAAGCAAACTCCACTTTTTCATTACTTCCTTCCTTTTGTAAATGGCTTCCAAGTGGACCCAAAGCCATGACACATCAATTTTAGCTGCTTGTGCCTGTGATACAAGGGCCTCTATTTCTTCCATTTTCTCAGTAACATCATTGGCTTGAATCCGCCTGACAACTTCACAAACAGCCTCTAGAAAAGACGCTTTCACAGAAGCTATAGTGTATATACATTCAGCTGCAATATCACCGTGTTTCTTAAATATGGCTTCAAGAATCGGTGCAACACTCTCTTTCACTTCGTAGCCTTGGACACAAATTACGCTACATTGAGAAGTTGAAGCCTTTGCAGGAAGTTGCTGTCTCAGCTGTCCAAAATGAATACAGATCAGAGTTGGCAATATGGCCGGGTTGGGTAACGACAAATGCATTTTCCTACGTTCAGGTGAGTTATATTAAAGCCAATGTGTCAAATGGAACTTCAGAATCCATTATTTATTGGGATTAGTTTCTTGGAATGTAACTATCTTTGACCGAATGTCTATAGTAAGAAAAAACTAAAGTTATGTGTATTGTATGTAAGCAACTTGAAAAAATGTTTATTGTATGTAAAAAAGCATACGTGGCAACCATATACAGGTGCCACTTGTCAGATTTTAATTGGTTGAAACGAAATTTTTACATACAATAAACAATATTTCAAAGTTGTATACATACAATACACACAACTTTAGTTATTTCCTACTATATACATTCGTTCAAAGTTTCTTACATTCATGGAAACTAATCCCTTATTTATTACTTTAACTAGTAATTTGTTGTATTAAAAGAGCTAAATTAATTACAATGGTAATGTTGCTGGTTAACTAAAAACATATCGCCTCGAACCCTGAGCATACTGCCCGTTTGGATGTCACTGTTCAGCTCGATCGATCGAACGACCTTCCCACCCGTCGTTCAAAAAAAAAAAAAAAAAACCCTAAAAACATATCAACTCCTTACCTCTAGTATGGTCCTATATTGTTTTGTTCTATAAAAGTTATAAATTAGTTTAGTATACGATTATATTTCACATTTCAAATATTAACAGAAAAATGACAAAAGTCAATACAAGCTGAAGGCAATATATATCAGAATTTATTTTAGTAGTATAACATTGACGATCATACTAATATTCTAAATATTAACAAAACGACAACTGTCAATACAAACTGATTTGACCCATTTGGGCCGCAAACTATAGCCAACATTCATTACTTTTAGGCTTCTAACTTATTTAGATATGTTCTTCCAGCCAAAACATTTAGCCGCAATTACAACTAACTTTCAAAAAGTATCAAAAAGCCCAATTACAACTAACTTTCCCAGTTTGACCAAAACTTTCATTTTCCACATAAACCATTTCAGCAAATAAAAGTGTAAGGGTTAAAATAATAAGTCAACTAAATTTAGCCGCAAAAAGTGTCTCGCATGCACAAACATAATGGCAAATACATATGTTTACAATTGTACCTCTTTAGTTGTGGGTTGCTTCGGCCCTCCAATTGAAAGAACCAAGTCATCGTATTTGTTATACAACTTTTCTTCACAAAGCTCTAGATGTGGTGTACCTAATTCCTCGGCCATGTTTTGTGTGTCATCGCGATTCAGTTCACCATCACCACTTCCTACCACATCATTCTCAATGCCTCCAGTATTGAACTCCGCCGCTTCTAATTCCATCAACATATCTGATGTCCACAAGTTGATTACTGGAACCAATGTCTCCTTCCCTGTATTTTTTGGATTGATTGAATGTGCATAGAAAACCTTAAAAAGTAAAAAAAAATAAAAATTGTTAAGTTTATCGTAGTATAGTATTTCCAAACTGATAGACAAACATATACACAATCAATTAAGCATGAACAAAACATAAACTTACGACCAAAAAGGCCATTGGGCCGTTGAAGTAGCTAATCGGATTCCATTCCCTTCTTGTTCTCACCAAGCACTCAAGAATGTATTGGCACCAATCCATATTTCTCACATCCTGCAAATTTTTCATACACCCCAAAAAATTTTGGTTCACCACCCCACCATGACTTCCCACCATAACTGTAACAAACAAAACTAGAAAGTTCAATTTAAATAGTGTGCCACCTTTCTCCTGCTCTACCATCTCACGAATTACATCCGCAACACGTATCGATTTCTTTGTGGCTGGAAATTGCTTCCTAAATTCTTGTGTTGCAAGATTCCACTTACAATTTGTAATGAATGTATTGATTCTCGTACCACCCATTGGAACACCTAGAACATCATGTATTGTTTTATTTGTGACTTTCAATGACGCATCCCTAATCTTTAACGTGCATGCCTTATGATCAAAGTTCTTCACAGCCCAATATCCCATAACTGTTGGAATCTTATCTATTTGAAAGTCAAGCATTGACGCGAATCCCATTTCCCTTATCGCAGCCTTTTGATCATCACTTAGCCTACACATCAAACGATAAAAAGAGTTCGGGGGTGACCTTGGTTTTATCCGGTAGGGCATTCTTTTGCGCCCACGACGCCAAGGGAACGAGCTTGGCTGCTTTACAGGTTTGTCTTCCGTCTCCACAACACCCTTCATATTTTTCAAATAAGTTTGGTCACTCGCTACATAATCATCATTTGGTTCATCATCAAATTCTTCCCTTTTCAGCCTTTTATAGATATTCCATTTCAGTTGCATCGTTTCATCTAAAACATGTTAAACCATATTACTTACTACAACTACAAAACACTACTTAACAATTACACAACAGTTACATTTATTACTAAACAACTTTATGATACAAAATAGCAAAATATAAAACAACAATCTACTTAAAAAAAACTTAACACCAATGAAATTATTGATCTTTTTTATTTATTCAATCTCTCTCATTGTTTTATTGGTCCACATGGGTTAGTAAGCCTTGTCAGTAAAAGTTTGTTTGTCACTCAAGCAGTTCTCATGAAACAATATGTTATAGTCAACATATATAACACTCAAAAACATATAGAGCTATATGTATCATCAATATGTATGAACGACACAAATACTAATCTATACCGGCCACTAGTCACAATAGTTACACTTGCACATATAAATCATATATTTTATCTAATAAAACTCGATAACATTTGTTGATCAATCACAATGTACATATCCAAACATTCTACCAATTAATATTTGAAACTTTTATACTACGTCTAGGGTCAGTTCGGTCCAAATGATCTCAATGAGGTCAAGGTTTCTCCGCCGATTTAAGCATTTTGCTAAAGTACTACTATACGGGCCCATAATGCCGGCCTTCACATCAGTTATCAGTTTTATATAATCTTAATTAATGTCGGAAACATCAGTAGTTTTTTTGGGTTTTCCGTTTACTGTTAAAATGTGGGATAAAAAGTATTACAGTCCTTGATAATTTCATACCTTCTTTGGTTGTTACATACATATTTGTACCTATATAATGTATATATATATATATATAATAAAAAAGTATGTATAATAGTATATATAAAATATTTATATAATAAAATAAAAAAGTAGATGATAATTTCATACCTTGTTCGGTTGTTGGCATTCTTTTAGCGTGTCTTTGTTCCTGATAAAACGTTTGTTGTCTTTCATTTTCTGCTACGATTATGTATGTTTCCATGCTCATTATCCCCCTTTTTTTTGAAAAATTATAAAATTTAACCCCTTTTTTTATACCGATTTTAATCCCCCATTTGCTGCTGTCGAGAAAAAAAAAATCAGAGAAAGGAGGAGGAGGGGGAGTTTTGTGCTGGCGGGTCGGAAGAAAAATAGAGAGGGAGGGTTGAAAGAGTTATCTAATTTATTTGTGTGTGTGTGTGTAAAGGAAATTTAAACGGGTCATCATTCCATTTTATGCGATTCAATTGGACAAAGGGTTTACACTTTCGAAATACACACCAATTTTGAAATGTTGTAATGAATTTAGCCTTTAATGTTTGGGTATCATAAAAAAAAAATAAAAAATGGGTTGTATTGAATAAAATACACGTGATACGGCTGATAATTTTAATCGAATATAGAAATTAAACTGAGATCTTGTCTTTTACATCAATTAACTCTTATTAAACCAGCGTTATAAAGATTAAAATAAAATTGAAAAAAAAAACTACTTTCAATCTACATGACTATACATAGTGAATAACCTGCAAACATCTACATACCACAATATCCATTACCTAAACGCACAAATATCTCTATTCCAAAAAATGAATGATAGATACGTAGATGCATAAGATTTTTCTAAGGGTATTTTAGGAAGTTCAGGATTAAAGTGTTTGAGAAAGTGTAAATTATAAGGTAAAATAGGGAATTTAATGGTATAGTGTTTAATTTGGGGAGGAGGTAGTTTGTTTATATAGGGAGTATAGATTTTATTTTTTATATCAAAATTTCACTTCTATAATTTATGGTAATTATACAACTAATTAATCCAGTTTAACGAAAGCCCTTAGAACTTTGTTTAGCAAAACCCTTTATTATACCTTTTTTAATTAAAAAGAAGAATACCATAGAAATAAAAAGTGTGAAAGAATGAAATGCTTTATATAGTATATAGAATATAGATAGATAGATAGATATTATATAGCTATTAAAAATAATTGGTTGACGAGTCATAAAAAGTTAAAAACCACTAAGGCTATCTCCAATGCTAAGAATGCTCTTAGGTGTCCTTGAGCTGTCACATCATATCCTTACAAATCCTTATAAATCCTTATACATCCTTACAAATCCTTCAAATCTTATAATTTTATCTCCAACTATACAAATATCTTTACATATCATTTTATCTCCACTAAAAACAAAAATATATTAGGTAAGTACAAGTAAGGGCATGCCGCTAGGTAAGGGCATCCTTCAAAAAATCCTTAGTTTTAGACAAGCTTCAACGGTAAAGGATATCCCCATTGGAGATAGCCAAAGAAAATATGAAAATGAGGATGTAGAGCTCGAAATGAGATATTGGGGTGGGGGGAGGGGAATGGGGTAAAGAAGGCGTTTCTTCAACTCTTTAAAATTTATTTATTTTTTCTAGTCATTATTAAAACTAAACAATTTTATTAACAACATACCGTTACATTAATTAAATTAAATAAATTATTTAAAAAAGAAACAAACTTATTTCATTAATATTAAAATCTAAAAACGACTATCAAAACCAGATACTATAAGGTTTGTTTTAAAAATAACAAATACTAAAAAAAATAAGAAAAAAGTGGCGGCTCCATCTTCTTCATTCTTCAACATATATACACACAGAATATATATATATATATATATATATTGCACAAATATAAATTTTTTTTAAATGAAAAACTATACACTTGAGATTGTGGGGTCCCCCTCCTAACGGCTATTTCTCTCCTCTCTCCATCTATGAGTAACGAGTCTAATACCCTGCGAGCAACCCGCTGGCACCGGCGGCGGTGTAGCCGGCGGTATGGAGCCATAAACTCGCCAACCCGCCCTCCACTCTGTCCCCCCTAACATGGTTGGTGATCACAAAATGAGAAGCTTGCACCAATTTTGATAAAGTTGAATATATGTACATCACTTCTAGCATCTTTTAGTTACACACCACCAAATTATGGCTTATGGTGTTGTAATGTGGTAGTCTAAAACAAAAATTAGCGGCATAAGACTGAAAAACTGAAAAAGAAAGCAAATAGAAAACATAACCTATAAAGAAAATGGATTGAACATTTGAACGGGTTAAACTTGTCCAAAGTTAGCAGACTCTAGCTCTTTAGTCTTTTCTGGTTTATAAAAACATAAAAGCGTTGCAATGTGAACCCAACCTATTTCACCGTCACCCAGACTTGAGATTTAATGTTGACCCAGCCCACTTTGACACATTACTTAACCAACCCACCCATTATATGTGATCTTTAACAAGAAAACCAAACGGATGATTTATACAGAAAGCTAATCTCGATTCTCAAGTACTTAAGAAACGAGCTATATAGAGTAAATAACTAACCCTGTCTTTCACGAAAGGGTTCCCCTACCATTAGACAAAATTAAAGTTTAGACATGAGTCTGGCGATCTACTATAACACATCTATCATAATATAGTTAGCCTAAAACATTAGTTGTCTTCCCCACGAGTCTTTTTCAGCCTTAGAGTCCAAAATATCTTTATCTAGCTTCTTTTCAACAAGATGAAGTACTCTCACGCACCTTTCAGCCTCTTCAAATCGTTGTTGCACTGTCACGAGCTCAGCACGTCTCTCTATCAGATCCATTTTGGCAGCCTTTTGAACTAATACAGTGTTTACTTTTGTTTCCATAAGCGAACTCCACTTTTTCTTGACCTCCTTCCTTTTGTTTCTGTAAATGGCTTCCAAGTGGACCCGAAGCCACGACACATCAATTTTAGCTGCCTCTGCCTGTGTCAAATGGGACTCAATTTCTTCCATTTTCTCAATACCATCATTGACTTCAATTTGCATGACAACCTCACACACAACCTCTAGCAAAGTTGCTCTCACAGAAGCTATAGTGAATATACATTCAGCTGCAATATCACCATGTTTCTTAAATATGGCTTCAAGAATTGGTGCAACACTATGTTTCACTTTGTAGCCTTGGACACAAATTATGCTACATTCAGAAGTTGAAGCCTTCGTAGGGAGTTGCTGTCCCAGCTGTACGAAATGAATACAGATTAGAGGTGGCAATATGACCGGGTTGGATAACGACAAATACATTTTCCTACGCTCATTTCAGTTATGCTGAAGCCAATGTGTCAAATGAAACTTCAGAATCCATTGTTTGTACTTCAACAAATAAATTGTTGTATTAAAAGAGCTAAACTAATTACAATGGTAATGTTGCTGGTTAACTAAGAAAGTTACGAACTCCTTACCTCTACTCCTCTAGTATAGTCCTATATTGTTTTGTTCCATAAATGTTACTCGTATAAATTAGTTTAGTAGTTTACCAGCATATTTCATATTTCAAATATTAACAGAAAAATGACAAAAGTCAATACAAGCTGAAGCCAATATATATCAGAATTTCTTATAGTAGTATAACTTTTATGATCATATTAATATTTTAAATTACTAACAAAACAACGACAAAAGTCATTACAAACTGATTTGACCCTTTTTGGGCCGCAAACTATTGCCAACATTCGTTAATTCCAGGTTTCTAACCTGTTTAGATATGTTGTTCCAGCCAAAACTAGCCTATAAAACTATAAAAAAAATAAAAATAAAATAAGCCAATTACAATTTACAACTAGTTTTGCCCAGTTTGACCAAAACTTCCATTTTGAACATAAACCATTTGAGTCAGTGTACCACATAAACCATTTGAGCAAATAAAAGTGTAAGGGTTAAAATAATAACTCAACTAAATTTAGCAGCAAAAAAGCAACTCCTTTACTTAATGGCATGCACAATTATGATATCATATACATACATATGTTTATAATTGTACCTCTTTAGTCGTGGGTTCCTTCGGCTGTCCAATTGAAAGAACCCAGTTATCGAATTCGTTATACAACCCTTCTTGACAAAGCTCTAGATGTGGTGTACCTAATTCCTCGGCTATGTTTTGTGTGTCATCACGATTCAGTTCACCATCATCACATCCTAACACATCATTGTCAATGCGTCGTCCAGTAATGAACTCCTCTTTTTCTAATTTCATCAACATATCTGATGTCCACATATTGATTACTGGAACCAATGTCTCCTCTATATTTTTTGGATTGATTGAATGTGCATAGAAAACCTTAAAAAGTTTAAACAAATAATTTGTTAAGTTTATCATAGAATAGTATTTCCAAACTGATACACAAACATATACACAATCAATTAAGCATGAATAATAAACCATAAACTTACGACCAAAAAGGCCACTGGGCCGTTGAAGTAGGTTTTCGGATTCCATTCCTTTCTTGTTCTCACCAACCACTCAAGAATGTATTGGCACCAATCCATATTTCTGACATCCTGCAAATTTCTAATACTCCCCAAAAACTTTTGGTTCACCACCCCACCATGACTTCCCGCCATGACTGTAACAAACAAAACTAGAAAGTTCAATTTAAATAGCGTGCCACCTTTCTCCTGCTCTACCATCTCATGAATAACATCCGTGATACGTATCGATTTCTTTGTGGGCGGAAATTGCTTCCTAAATTCTTGTGTTGCATGATTGCAATTACAACTTAACCTGGATGCATTAATTCTCGTACTACCCATTGGAACACCTAGTACATCATGTATGGTTTTATTTGTGACTTTTAATGATACATCCTTGACCAGTAAAGTGCATGCCTTATGATCAAAGTTCTTCACAGCCCAATACCCCATAACTGTTGGAATCTTATTTATTTGAAAGTCAAGCATTGAAGCGAATCCCATTTCCCGTATCGCGGACTTTTGATCATCACTTAGCCTACGCATCAAAAGATAAAAAGAGATCGGGGGTTGATGTGACTAATTTATACCCATTACCCACATCATTATTGACCATTTTAATATATGTTTCTAGTCGTTTTTGTATGCATTTGACGCGTTTATGGTGTTTGTTAGTGTTTACAGGCTCTAAACAGGTTATGCGTCCATTTGGTACATTTTCGAGTGATTATTGGTCAGGAAGTACGTTATGTTGATGAGAGTCGATTTGAATGGATGAGACGGCAGAGCTTAGCGAGTAATCAAGACCGAAACGAGTTGGTTCTATACAAGCTCTTGACTGCGCCGCAGTGGGGATGCACAAGCCCACTGCGCCGCAGTCCTGCTCCACGGAATTAAAAGGAAAAACCCCACTGCGCCGCAGTGGGGATGGCAACAAAAGGACTGCGCCGCAGTCGCTTGAAGGAGGAACGAAGCCGTGGAATCATACTGCGCCGCAGTGGTGATCACACGAACCACCGCGCCGCAGTCAGTCAAAGTCGTAGTCGCCCAACACCTCACTGCGCCGCAGTGAGGAGAAGCCAAGACCCACTGCGGCGCAGTGGGTGCATGGGAAAACAAACCCTGACCTGTTTTTGCATCAGATTTTGAAGGGGTATAAATAGGAAACCCTAACTCGAAATTAGGCATCAAATACTCTTTCTAGGAGCCGCTCTATAAGGATTCTTCCTTCTCCAATCAAGTGTTTCACTTAGGCGGATTCATCGAAGATATTACGAGCACCCATCTAGATCGTATCTACATTATTGTCTTGCAATTTATTTTCTTCAAACAATTGGTACATCATGTTTCTTTTCTATTTCTTTGATTATTTTGAATTGATCATGAGTGGCTAACTGTTTAATCATCCACCTTGATGAAACGAGACGGATAATGTGATTGCTATATTTTTAATTCAAAAGGGTTTGTTTAATTATCGTTGTTCCGTGATCTTGATGGTTTTAATTCTTTTCGTTAATTAATTTTGATATTGGTTGCATATGATTATTCGTTGGTGGTACCAGTTGAATGTGTATGTGATTTTAAAACGGTTACTTGTCTATAAGTAATTATCACTAGTTCATGGTATGATAGTGAATATCATTTTAAGAAAATATTAAATTTGTCAACGTGATTGATATCGGTTGGTGGTACCACGTTATTGTCACATAGGTTCAATTGATAATTTGATAAGTCAATAAAAACTGATCGTTAGGAGAATTGTCTTAGCCTTGGTGGTACCGGCTTGGGTAATTCAACTAGTAGTTAGGTGATTTGATAATCTGTTCACGGTTGGTGGTACCACGTGAATAGTATAATCTTGTTACGACTATCTTTCAAACTCTAGAGAATTTGTTACTCATTAAAAGCGATCACATTTGAAGTCAAGGGAAGTCAAGGTGGATGACTTTTAATTATATCGTCTGAACTTGTATTTTAATTTTATGCAATCATATTGCAAATCAATTTATTTAATTGTCAAAAGGGAATTTTGAAGCAACACCTGTTTTCCAAACCATTCAACAAGCAACTAATCATTTCACAATCCCTGAGAACGAACTTAGACTTACCTCTTGACTATATTACAAATGATCGGGTCCACTGCCCGTGAGTGCGTAGTAGTTAGTTCTTTGGTAGTTTTAGTTTATAAATTTAAAGCTCGATTTTGCACATCAGGGGTGAACTTAGTTTTATCCGGTAGGGCATTCTTTTGCGCCCACGACGCGAAGGTAATGAGCTTGGCTGCTTTATATGTTTGTCTTCTGTCTCTAAAACACACTTCCGCCTCTTTTTCAAATAAGTTGGGTCACTCGCTACATAATCATCATTCGGTTCATCATTATATTCTTCCCTTTTCAGCCTTTTATAGATATTCCATTTCAGTTGCATCCTTTCATCTAAAACATGTTAAACCATATTACTTACTACAACTACAGAACACTACTTAACGATTACACTACAGTTACAATTACTGCTAAAAAACTTTATGATACAAATTAATAATATGTAAAACAACAGTACTACTTAAAAAAACTTTATATATCATGTGAAGGAATTTTATTTATTCTTACTAGATGAAACAATATGGTATAGTCGACATATATAACACTCAAAAAGATATATAGCAATATGTATCATCATAACGAATGACACAAACACTAAACTATACCAGCCTATATTCACAATAGTTACAATTGCACATATTTATCATATTTTTTACAAGTACATTATAATAGCTTGATAACATTTGTTGATCAATCCGAATGAATCCAAACATGTCACTACTTGATATTTGAAACTTTTCTAGTACGTCTAGCGTTTTGCTAAAGTAGCGTGGTTTGGATCAGCGGTAAATACCCTATCCTCTAGAGACAGAGATCAGAGGTCCAATCCTCATCCCATGCAAAGGCCGGAGGTCCTTTTCTACCATTTAGGTAGAACCTGGAGGCAGCTTCTCTACCTAGAGGTAAGGTGTGTGCCTACATCTTAACCTCCTCATACACTGTCGAAGTATTGGGGCCTAAAACTCGTGGAAGACAATAGTGGCAATTCCTTTTCCTTTCCTTTGCTAAAGTACTACTATTCTGAGCCATAACGCTGGTTTTAACATCAGTTATCAGTTTTATATATTCTTAATTAATTAATGTCGAGACATCAGTAGTTTTTTTGGGTTTTTTGTTTAATGTTAAAAAGTGGGATAAAAAGTATTACTACTTAATAATTTCATACCTTCTTCGATTGTTACATACATATTGGTACCTATATATGGGGTAGGGTTAATGTGAGAACCACAAATATGGAGAGAACCGTGAGAACCACTAGTTTCTTTCTCTCTTTCTTCTTATTTGTGTGGTGTTTTATTTTTTTTAATTTTTATTTTTCATATTTTGAAACTTTTTTTTGTTTTTTATTTTCTTTTAACAAAAACCCATTCCAAAAAAAAATAAAATAAAATATTTGTAAAAAATCTTATGGGTTACGTGTTAAGAAAACGTATGGATACAATACGGGCGTTGCCCTACATCCGTTATTAAGGGGTTGTCACCGGACGCATATGGGAATGGTATGGATTGGATGGGCGGCGATCCAAGAGATGGTGACGGTTGTTACGGTACGGGCGTAGCCCTTAATTCTAAAGAGATGATTTTTCAATGGTTCTTACGGTTCTCACCATATATGTTGGTTCTCACTAGATCATTTCACCCAAAAGATGTGTATATATAAGGGTGAGATATTTTGAGACCACCTCTTATTTTAAAATAATAAAGTATGTATATATAAAAAAAAAGAAAAAAAAAAAGAAGATAAATGCCCAAAACCCCCCGTCTCATATCTATATAAAATTAAAAAACTAGTTGATAATTTCATACCTTGTTTGGTTGTTGGCATTCTTTTAGCTTTCCTTTGTTCCTGATAAAACTTTTGTTGTCTTTCATTTTCTGCTATTATTATGTATGTTTCCATGCTCATTCTCTCCCCTTTTTTAAGTAAAAATAAAAATTAAATTTAACCCCCTCTTTTATACCTATTTTAATCCCCCATTTTCCTTTTTAGCTCTTGCTGCTGTCGAGAAAAAATCAGAAAGAGGAGGAGAAATTATGTGGTAGTTTTGCTAGCTGGCCGGTCAGAAGTAAATAGGAAAGGACATTTGCCATAATTTATGTGTGTAAAATGGAAAGGACATTTCTTGTAAAAAGCAGACGAAATTATAGACTTGAAAATAGAGAGGGGTATTTCATTATGGGTGTATCCAAAAAAATAGAGAGGCAGACTTGAAAATTATTCAATTTGTTGTAAAAAACACACGAAAAAAAATTAGAGAGGGGTATTTCATTATGGGTGTATCCAAAAAAAAAAAAAATAGAGGGGTATTTCATTAACTAGTTAGGGGTATTTAGTAAGATCAAATAAAAATAGGAGAAAGAAACTTCTTTGTTTGATTGTAACGAAAAATGAAATCGAGAATAGAGAAGTGGTAATGGTTTTTGTCCTCTTCATTCTTTACAAATTGTAAACAATAGGTGAAAATGGAATTTAATTTTTTTTTAATGATTTTATATGTGTTAATTTTAATTATAAATTAAAATTTTGTATTTCTCTTATATCCATTATCTGTTTGCACCAAACGATGTAATTCATTTTCTTTCCAAATACTCGTTTTTTCCCCACTATTTTCATCTATTACATTTTCATTTCTTATGATTTCTTCCTACCAAACACTTATAGTTTTGGATGATTAGTTAAAAATAAATATAAGATAAGGAAAATACTAGGCTCCAATAAACGTGTATAAAAAATTGTACTTTTCATATCAAAAGACCATCTCCTCAGTTTTTTATATAACTATATAATACACCTTAATTGCACCTTTAGGGTTGCATATAACAAAACCCTAAAAAAATAAAGATGATAAAAAGGATAGGAAAGAGGACGGGGAAATGTGGGTTCTCGGGGAGTATTAATTTGAATATAAACATGCATTTTAGTATTTTGGTTGATCAGTTGTTCTGAAGGCAGAAATTAAGGATTTGATCCTCATGCACAACAAGGTTGCTTTTCAACCTTTGATATAGCCTGGAAGCAGTCTCTCTACATTTGATAGGGGTAAGGCTTTCTATATCTCATTATCTCCCATACACCGTCGAAGACGGTATTATGACTCAAAATCCGTGAAAAATGGTATTAGAAGTTACTTTACTAACATGAAAATGTTCAAAAATTATTTTTTTTTTTTCATTTTCCCCCTTAAAACTTATTAAATATACATACTGTGATACTGAATCCTTTATGTGTAAATCATTTCAGCCACACACCACCAAATTATGGCTTTTGGTGTTGTAATTTGGTATTGTAAAACGTAAATTAGCGATTTAGTGAATTGAACATTCAAATGGGTTTAACAAGTCCAAACTTAGCGGACTGTTTGCTCCTTCACTGGTTTAGTGGTTTATAAAATCATGAAAGTGTTGCAATGTGAACCGAACCCAACCCAACCTGATTCGTTGCGACCCAGATTTAAGAATTAACGTTGACCCAACCCGCTTTAAATCATTACTCAACCGACACAACCATTCATTTTGTGATCTTTAACAAGAAAACATAAGGATCATTTATACAGATAGCTAATCCCATGTACTTAAGAAACGAGCTATATAGATAAACTTACCCCGTTTTTCGAGGAAACAATATCAACTAAAATTCAGCAACTTAACTTTTGGCCAAGTTGTTGAAGTTCCACAACATTATTTATCTATGTATGAACAACAATTAGTGATTGCTGCTTAGCTTGTCATCTACTGTTGATCAAATTTTACCAAATAATGGAAGTACAACAATACAACATCGTCAATTTTCATCACACCCTCACTATGTGGTTGAGGGATGTCATTCACTTGGTTGTACATTTTGTACCTCAAAAGTCAAAAAGTATTTCTAAGTTCATGGCTATATTCCTTAAAGGTAATATATATATATATATACATATATATATATATATATAGGAAAGTTATTTTAAGAACCATCAAAAAAAAACACGAGAACCAATCCTTGCCATTGATTTTGATCTTGATGATATTTAATTTTCTCTCTCCTCATTTTCACCCAATTCATTCAAATGGTTTTATCTCACAAACCGTACATCGTTAAACGAAAAAAAAAGCATGGGTAGTCTTAAAATTTCGTGCTCTTTCATTAGAGATGCGACTTGATATACTTTTGACAAACTTTTAAATTTCGATTTTTTTTTTAATTTTTTTTTTAGCGATAATCCTACACATGTGCAGGACATGTGTAGGGTATACATCATACACATCCTACACATGTGTAGGTAAAAAAAAAATTTCGAAAAAAAAAAAAATTTCGAAATTTAAAAGTTTGTCAAAAGTATATCAAGTCGCATCTCTAATGAAAGAGGACGAAATTTTAAGACTACCCATGGTTTTTTTTTCGTCTAACGATGCACGGTTTGTGAGATAAAACGTTTTGAAAAATTTGGATGAAAGTGATGAAAGAGAAAAAAGGAGATGAAATTTGTGGCCCAGATTGGTTCTCACGTTCTTCTTTTTTTATGGTTCTCAAAATAACCCACCCCTATATATATATATATATATATATTTGAATGACAAGCCTAAAAACATGTTTAAAGTTTCGATAGATGACACATGGATTTTACTGATTCTTACTTGATCTTCATCTTTGATATGCCATTGTCACACCAAATTTTTACCTTATTTACAAATTACAACCTATTAAATTAATCACATTTATCATCTTTCAATCCTCAATTACAATAAATTAGTAACAGACATAGTCTTCCCCAATTTACCGGAATTCCTTATGATTAAACTTAATCCTCGACTGGTCATAATCATTCATCCAGCACAAGCAGACACCTCCTAATCCAGAAATCATTTGGGGTTTACCTGAACTAATGAATCTCCGGACTCAACATTAATTATTAAAGGGCTTATTTCGAGGGACAAAAAAAAAAGTTGCTAGACAACCTAACCTGATTGGATTTAACCCCAACCCATTCAACCATCTTGCCACAATGCCACCTGTGAAGAATAGACTCTTGATCTTGAGATCTTTAGCACATAAATTAGAATAATCTAAAAAAGATCTAACACATAAAACTTAGTCCGTCTTCCAACAAAAAGATCTAACGCATAGATTTAGAAAGAATAGGGGATGTAGGTGTGTCCTGCCAATCATAGATTTGATTACACAACTAGCAGGATTTAAATAGCCTTATAAAATTCGTCGTTTTACCCACGAGTCGGTTTCAGCCTTTCTTTCCGAGATAGTGTTTTCTATATTCTTTCTAACAAGATGGAGTACTCTCACGCACCTTTCAGCCTTTTCAAAACGTTCTTGGACAGTCATGAGCTCTTCACTTATCTCTTTAAGATCCATCATCGCAGCACTTTGAACCAAAATGGTGTTTGCATTCATTTCCATAAGTTTCATGGCTCCCTTCCTTTTGTGAAGGGCTTCCAAGTGAGATCTAAGCCATGACACATTGATGTTGGCCGCCTCTGCATCTGAAACCTGGCCCTCTAATTCTTCCAGTTTCTCAATTACATCATCCGCTTCAATTTTTGTCACAACTTCACAAACAACCTCAAGGAAATTTGACCTCACGGAAGCTGTTTTGAATTGGCATTTAGCAGCAATGTCGCCATGTTTCTTGAAGATGGCTTCAAGAATGGGCGCAACACTCCGTTTCACATTGTAGCCTTGGACACAAATTGAGCCAAATTGAGGAGATGAAACCTTTACACAAAAGCAATTACGTTACACTTGCTAGTAAATTTTAGCATTAAACAGATAAAATTGAACTAACAATTGTCATGTTACCTCAAATTGTTTTATTCAAAAAGTTTATTAATTACATTAATAGTAACAGTTTTTATTATCATACAATATATTTTAGCTACATAAAGTTTAAGAAAAATGAAAAGTCAACACAATTGAGTTGACTTATTTAACCTGTAAGTTCTTGAGCGCTATCTTAATTCTAGGCAGTTCAAATATGATGATTCACCTCATATAATCCATAATTCTAACAAAAAGAAAAGTACAAATTCAACCAGCTTTGTCTACTTGGATAAAAGATTCCCTATATAATATATAACATAAGAGTGTATAATATAATCTAGCTTAAAAAGAGCCAAGTAAAACAAATTCAAGACTATAAAGGGAGGTAGAGAGATATATACAGAATCTGACATAGGAGACACATGTTCAAACAAAATGATTGGCACACTCAGCAAACCAAATATAGATATTAGGAGATATAAAAAGCGAACTTTATGTGTTAGGCATTTGAATGTATTATGTGTAAGTCTTTGCAGATATAAATTAAGCCTATGTATTATTACACGAACATTAGAAATCATACTAACCGGCAGCGTATCCGAGTCAGTCTGAGGAAGACACGAAACCTTGGCCAGAGGAGCTACTGGTGACAACGGTTGTGATGATGTTGCTTGTGCGGTGGGCGGTGGAGACTGCTGATACGAGTCAAAATGGTATGAAGCATTTTCCACGTCAGAAACATTTTCTGGAGCTTCTTTGTGGTTGTTTCCATCTTCGAAAACTTGTGTACCTGTTTTGTTAGATGATACACAATCAGTTAACTACCCTGTCCAGGTTTATACTTTTGATTGCAAAATAACTTACTACATGATTCTAATGTGTCGTTTTTTCTCAACTTTCTCTTCGAGCTTGTCATTCTGTCTTTTACTGGTACATCATCGTCTGATTCGATGACAATCCATTTCTGGATTGCCGACTCCTCAATGCGCCCAATATTGAACTCCTTCTCTTCTAGTTTCATCAACATACCTGATGTCCACGTCTTGATTATAGGAACCAATGTCTCCTTCCCCATATCTTTTGAATTGATTGAATGTGCATAGAAAACCTTAGATAGTACAAAAAATAATAGTAGTTAAGTTTATCAGAGTATAGTATTTCCAAACTGATACACAAACATATACACAATCAATTAAGCATGAATAATAAACCATTAACTTACAACCAAAAAGGCCAGTGGGCCATTGTAGTGGCTTTTCGGATTCCATCCCTTTCTTGTTCTCACTAAGCACTCAAGTATGTATTGGCACCAATCCATATTTCTCACATCCTCCAAATTTCTAATACACCCCAGAAATTTTTGGTTCACCAACCCACCTTGACTTTCTGCCATGATGGTAACAAACAAAACTAGAAAGTTCAATTTAAATAGCCTACCACCTTTACCCTGCATTTCCATCTCATTAATTACATCCAAATAATGTATTTTATTCTTTCCAGGAAATTGCTTCCTAAATTCTCGTGTGGCATGATCCGTTTTAGAGTACTTTAAATTGAATACATTGATTCTACCCATGGGAACACCTAGTACATCATGTATTGTTTTATTTGTGACTTTTAATGACGCATCCCTGACCTGTAACATGCATGCCTCATGATCAAAGTTCTTCAAAGCCCAATATCCCATGACTGTTGGAACTTTATGTATATTAAAGTCTAGCATTGATGCGAATCCCATTTCCCGTATCGCAGTCTTTTGATCCTCACTTAGCTTACACATCAAAAGAGAAAGAGAGATTGTGGGTGACCTTACTCTTATCCGGCAGGGAGTTTTCAATGATGTTGATTTGGGTCCAGGAAGCGAAGGGAATGAGCTCGGCTGCTTTTTTGGTCTGTCTTCCGTCTCCATAACAATTGGTCCATTTATTGATTTTTTTCTTTTGTATTGTCGTTTTTGAGTAATTGTTCTCTTGACATCAGGTCCTTCTTTAGCATACTTAGCCTCTGCAACTATAACGCTCTTCCCCCTGTCTTCTAAAAAAGTTGGGTCACTCGCTACATAATCATCATTCGCTTCATCAGATTCTTCAATTTTCAGCCTCTTATAGAATTTGCATTTTAGTTGCATCTTTTCATCTAAAGCATGTTAAACCATGTATTAGTTACAATTAAAAAGTAATTACAAAACTTACTATTAGAGAACAGTTACTTTTAAACATTTAACTTTTTGATACAACATGTAAAGCCTCACTATCTGGGGAAAAAAAACATTATACATCATGCATGCTATGTAGTTAAAGACCGAAATTTGTGTGTTTCGGTCAAGAACTCGGTGGAATTTCGATAACTTTTAATGTTATGCAATATCTATATATTATATAATAATTAATACTTAATCGATATACATAAGTCAAGCTTAAAAGTGTCTACATTTAATAGATTAGTGTTAATACTTGCAAAAATTGGTGTTTATTATGTTGTTTATAAGTTTGGACAAAAAAAAAAAAAAAAAAAATTTAAACCTGGAAAATCGGTATGTATACCACTTTCGATGAGATTTTGGTAAATTTCACTGACAATCCCGGAACCGAAATTTTGGACTCTGAACATAAATACCACTGGTATACCATTGAAACTGACTACTTAGCATGCATGATGATGAATTTTTTTAATTCTTACCAAATGAAACAATATGTTATAAGCATAAATACCACTGGTATACCATCGAAACGTTGAATTTTAATTTTCAATTTTCAACAATTCGTCAAAACCACATTACATCAATAACCTACACTACACGCCGTCGTCACCACCACCACCAATAGCCGCCACCACCGCCGCCACACAGTGGCGGATCCAGGAAATTAAGATGGCGGGGGCAAAAAAATTTACCTTAGTCGGATAGCCTCATATGGTAACATCAAAATAGTCAGCCCCAAATTTTCAGCAAAATAGCCTTCTTGCAACATCAAAAAATGATCAGTAAAAGTAACTCCCAATGCCGTCTTCCACGGGTTTTGGGTCCCAATACCGTCTTCGACGGTGTATGAGGGAGGTTGATATGTAGACAGCCTTACCCCTACCAAAGGTAGAGAGGCTGCTTCCAGGTTCTAACATAGGTAGAAAAGGACCTCCAGCCTTGCTGGGCATGAGGATCGAACCCATGACCTCTGTTTCCAGAGGCATGAGATCCAACCACTGATCCAACCCAGTTGGTTTTTAAAAAAAAAACACCATATATGACAAATCAGTAAATTGCAAAAAAAAAAACACCACCAAAACAGCTTCTTAGCAGGGGCTAAATACAACAGTTTTATATGAGCAAAACCCCACCTAAATAGCCTCAGATATGACAAATCAGCAGCTCTCGGGCAGCCTTAAATCTGCAACAAAACAGCACTATGAACAGCCCTAGACAGCCTTAAATCTGCAACAAAACAACAGCCTAACAATAACAGCACCAAAAAGAGCAATAAATCAATGTAAAACAGCACTATAAACAGGAGTAAAAAACAGCCTTAAAATCAGCATACATACAACATTTAAAACAGCTTAAAAAACTCCCTAAAACAGCTTAGAATCAACATAAGAAAACTACTAACAAAAGTAAGTTTCAATGCGGGTACCAAATTACAAATTTCCGGGGACCCATCTTCAGAAAGCGTTTAATGATTTTTTTCACTTGTGACAAATTACAAAGAAATATATACTAGCAACTTCCTAACAAGATGAAGGCTTCAAGTACCACTGGGGAAACAATAAACTCGGTATAACACACATGTGTTTTGCTGATGATTTATTGGCTGTATGTTA
The DNA here is from genome assembly GCF_010389155.1 of Erigeron canadensis. Classification (NCBI taxonomy): domain Eukaryota; kingdom Viridiplantae; phylum Streptophyta; class Magnoliopsida; order Asterales; family Asteraceae; genus Erigeron; species Erigeron canadensis. The sequence continues at coordinate 3,368,722 of NC_057767.1, read as the reverse complement.
TGTAAATGTCCAATCTGCACAAATTATAAAAGATGCCATCACTGAATTTAGTCAATGTTCTGGGTTATATCCTAACGTTGGGAAATGTTCGATGTTCTTTGGTAATGTTAAGCAAGATGTTAAGGTGCATATTGCGGAATTACTGCAATTTAAGGAAGTCTATATATATATATATATATATACTCTGATCTATAATTCATGAGAAATCAAACACACTATTTTTAATAGTAATCTGGGCTGTGATTCCTTAAAAAAATCCTAACAAGAATTAAACAATAAAAAAATTCATAAAACTACGACCTAATAGTCTAATTAAAAGTAAAATTGAGGATTCAAAATACCTGTTCAATATCAAGGTAGAATAAACGAATAATCATAGATTCAATATCGAGATAGAATAGTTCATGTTATTGCTAACTTGTTGTATCCTTTCCCCAAAAGCTAGTAATGAACTCACGTGATTTTAAGGTCAGTTTAACTGAGATGAATTTACTTTATTTCCAAAAGTATAGGTTTTTTGTTGGGCTGGGTTCATTCTAATTTTTGGACTGGGTTCATTTTAGATTTTGTTAGCCTAAATATTTATCAATATTAGTGGTTCTGGGCTCACTTGGTTGGGTTCTACATCCCCCTCTAGACTTTTGAATTCGCTCTGCCGCCGCACGCTACACGCATGTATCTTTCTAGTAACACTCAAAAAAACATATATAACTATATGTATCATCAACATGCATCAAGAACTAGCTAATGTATGATAATGTACGATCGAATGACACACAAATATTAATTAAACTATACCGGCCTCTATTCACACACTTGCACATATTCATCATATTTTTTTTTACCTAACAATACTTGATAACATTTGTTAATCAATCGCCCAATGTACGTATCCAAACATTTGTGATAATATTAATTTGAAACTTTTCTAGTCCGTTAAGGGTCAGTTGGTCCAAATGAGCTTAATGACGTCAGGGTACTTTTTCCGCCGATTTAAACATTTTGCCATATCGTCAGTTTCCAATTTTATACCATCGGAGCCTCGGTTTGACGGTTTTAACATCAGTGATCAGTTTAATGTCAATAGTACTATTTATTTATATTTTTTTTGAACAATTAGTCGGAATTCCACATCAGGAAACATCTCACCGTATAATGGTGAAGCCCTGAACATACTTTAAACTACGAGATGTATACCATAAGCCGTTATAGGTGATTCAAGGAATAAACCCACAGACTTGTCACTTCATGAGAATCGAAATCAATACCTGAAGAAAAAACCACCAGAAGTAGCTTCATTTCATTTGCACTATTTATTTATATTCGTTAAAAAGTGGAATACAGCTAACTTGAAATTAATTACAGCCACATATTTGTACCTATGGAGTATATATAAAGGATCCGTAATGCAGATTTTACCTAAGCTTAGGTACTGTCACATTAAAAAAAGTTGTAGATTAAACTTTTAAATTTGATAAACATATATAACCTTCACCATAAATAAAAAAAAAAAAAAGGGGATACTAATTTGAGAAACTTCATACCTTGTTTGGTTGTTGGCTTTCTTTTAGCTTTTTGTTGTCTTTTATTTTCTGTTAATAAAATGTGTGCTTTCATTTTCTGTTAATAAAATGTGTGATTTCATTTTCTGTTGTCAAGAGAAAAATTAGAGGAAGCTAAGAGAAAGAAGTTTTGTTAGCTGGTCGCTCGGAAAAAAATTAGAAAGGGAGACTTGACTTGAAAGAGTTATCTTAATTTATGAATGTGTATGTGTGGAAAATCGAAGTAAATTTATTGTAAAAACATACCAAGAAGTGAATTATAAAGAGGAAAAGATTGAGTGTTACAGAGGAAAAACATTCATCATGCCAATTTACGCAATTCAATTGAGAAGTGAGGGTGCGGTGGCTATATCTCTTAATAAGTAGGCTAATATTTTTTATAAAAAATATAAAATAGAATACAGTACTTGTAATCTTTACTTTTTTCTAATTCATTTTTTTAGTTCTATTAAATGTTACTAGCATTGTACCCGCGCGATGCGGCGGCGACTTGGTGGTAACGACGATTGGCGGTGGTGACGGTGGTCGTGGTGGTGTTGTTTATGGTGGGTGCAACTCTGTAAGTAATTTGTGTAAAAAATAATTGATGTAAAAGGATAGTAGATATAATTTAGAAGATAAAAAGATTAATGATGTAAATTAATTTATAAAGGATAAAATGGTAATTTTCCATCTAACACTTTTATGAGAGAGAAAATAATAATTATTATAAAATAGTATAGATATTAAATGTTATGATCAAACAATTAAATGTTTTTTAAGAGAATTAATTAGCAATTATATATATGTACTAAAAAGCAAGTTTGCTTTGTGAGACAAATGTACTGTAGCTAAAAGTATAAGCTATAAAGCTAGAGATACAACTATATAATGCATAGATAAAACAAAAACATTTAATAACTTTAACGGCCGTTAAATATAACCATAAAAAGTACTACAAATCAGGTCCTTTTTTTAATTGTCGTTAACTTTCATATTTACAGTTTGCTCCCCCAAAGATTTATTATTGCACAACCAAAATAATTAACAACGGTTAAGTGTTGTTTGGCTAACTAACGATAGGTACAAAATGGCATTTAATGGAGATTTTTTTTCAATTTTAGTTTTTTTAACTTTTGCCACTAAAGTTTGCCTTAATTACTTTTTGCCATGTAACTTTTGGTTTTTAATCTTTACCCAACAAAAAATTTATTTTTTTTCTTATTTTTAACAAATATCTTTTACTTATTTCATAACTTTAACAAGCTTTGCTTTCATGTTCAAGTTTCTTAACTTTTGTACTTTTTTTCTTCATAACTTTGCTTTTTTTAGGTCTTGCTCTAAAAATTTTCTTTTATTTGTTTTTTACTACATAACTTTTGTTACCAAAATTTCATTTTCTTTACTTTAAATAACGACTTTTATTTTCTTAAATTTTTTGGCACGAGAATTTTGTTTTTTCGGCTTAATGTTTTTTAACATTTGTCACGAAAGTTTTGTTTTTCTCCCGGGGCAACACCCGGGTAGAAATACTAGTATTTACTATTTTTCATTTTGAATGTTGTAATGTATATAGCCATTTAAATAATTCGTTAAAAGCAGCGTCTCTTTTGAAAAGATGAAAAACAAAATCAACAGAAGAGGATAAACAAGTAAAAAAAGGAAAGAAAATGCATTTTACTCATCAGTACTAAATACGAGTATTTGTTAAACTAAATTCCTACGAGTATTTTGTAAGCGACAGGTTATTTCTAAAAGATATTCTAAATAGTTTAATGCCATTTAAACCAAACGAATTCTATCACTTGAAGCTTATAAAACCCATATTCCAAAGTTCCAAACATACCAATGAGTAAAATTAATACACAATATTATCTACGAGTAAAATTAATGTCTTACTACTAAAATTTGACGGAATTTACCAAAATTACTGTCTACTACAAAAACAACAAAATATATTGGACATTTGGACGGAAGATCGAGTATGAATAACTAGCCAATGTTTTGTACTTTTTACTCTTCACTTAGATTCACATTACTATATTTCTGTTACAATGCCACACTAATCCATGACATTATTACATTAATTATGCAGAATTTACTGTCATTACAGAATAAACGAGTAGAACGGCGTGCAACAGTATTCAGAATTACACAGTAACACAGAGACTATCAGGAAACTCAGAATCCATATGAACAGGAATGAGAAGATTGCAATCATTTTGAGATCAAAGTTTAAAATTCCGCCTCTAAAGATCAGCTGCAGATGTGTATTATATTTGCAAGGGTGAATACATGTAAATCACCTCTGGCCTCTTTTAGCCACACCACCAAATTATGGCTTATGGAGTTGTAATTTGGTAGTGTAAAACATAGATTAGTGATACAAGGCTAAAAGAAACCATAAAAAGAAAGCAAAACCTATGTAAGAAATGGATGGAACATTTGAACAGGTTTAGCAAGTCTAAGGTTAGCAGAATCTTACATCTTCACTGGTTTATAAACACATAAAAGTGTTGCAACGTGAACCCAACCCAACCTAATTGTTGTGACACAGACTTAAGATTTAACGTTAACTCAACCTGCTTTGAATCACTACTTAACCAACACACCCATCAATTTGTGACTATTAACAAGAAAACCAAAAGGATGATATATACAGAAAGCTAATCCCAAGTACTTAAGAAACCAGCTATATAGATAAACTTACCTTGTTTTCGAGAAGGGGATCTCCCACTAGACAAACTAAAAGTTTAGACATGATTCTGGTGATCTTCTACTATTACACATCTAGCATAATTTAGTTAGTAGCCTATAACAGTGGTTGTCTTCCCCACAAGTCTTTTTCAGCCTTAGAGTCCAAAATGTTGTTATTTAGCTTCTTTTCAACAAGATGAAGTACTCTCACGCACCTTTCAGCCTCTTTAAATCGTTCATGCGCTGTCACGAGCTCTGCACATCTCTCTCTCAGATCCATTTGAGCAGCCATTTGAACCAAAACAGTGATTACTTTTGTTTCCATAAGCAAACTGCACTTTTTCATGACATCCTTCCTTCTGTTAATGGCTTCCAAGTGGACCCAAAGCCACGACACATTGATTTTAGCTGCCTCTGCCAGTGACACAAGGGACTCTATTTCTTCCATTTTCTCAATAACATCATCGGCTTGAATCCGCCCGACAACTTCACACACAACCTCAAGCAAAGACGCTTTCACAGAAGCTATAGTGTATATACATTCAGATGCAATATCACCGTGTTTCTTAAATATGGCTTCAAGAATCGGTGCAATACTCTCTTTCACTTCGTAGCCTTGGACACAAATTATGCTACATTGAGAAGTTGAGGCCTTTGTAGGGAGTTGCTGTCCCTGCTGTACGAAATGAATACAGATTAGAGGTGGCAATATGACCGGGTTGGGTAACGACATATGCATTTTCTTACGTTCATTTCATTTTCAGTAATGTTGAAGCCTATTCATCAGATGGAACTTCATATTTAAGAATCCATTATTTATTACGTCAACTAATAAATTGTTGCAAAAGAGAAAGAAACTAATTATAATGGTAATGTTGCTGGTTAAAACTAAAGAGATATTGGTTTGTTCCATAATAGTTAGAAATTATTTTAGCAGCATAATTTTTACGATCATATTTAATTTTTCAAATATCAAAAAATAAAAAACCCAACAAAAGTCAATTCAAGCTGATTTGACTGGCAAACTGTTACTAACATTCGTTATTCCAGGCTTCTACCCGTTTGGATATGTTTTTCTGGCCAAATTCAACTAGTTTTGCCCAGTTTGACAAAAACTTCCCTGTCCATAGTAAACCGTTGACTGTACCACATAATCTATTTCAACAAGCCAAGTAACACAAATTTAAACAGATTATAAATTTAGGGTTGTGATCATTTGAAAACTAAAATTTTCGTGAAAACTAGAAAACTGGCCAAAACACATTGTGATCTAAATTTAACACAATTTATTTTTAATGTGTTTTAACAAAACACATTGTATTAAGTTCATATCACAGTATGTTTGAACACTTTTCTGATTTTCACACGCAATCAAAAACACATTGTGATTTGAAACTTACCACAATGCATTTCTAGATTACACAATGTGTTTTGTGTTTTGGTGGTCAGTTTTCTAGTTTTCACAGAAATTTTAGTTTTCAAATGAACATTTCACTATCAATTTAATATACATCTCAAATTTAAACAAATTTAGCATATCTCATAGCTATCAAAAGCGAAGGCGACCTCAAAGCGCAAAGACCCCAAATAGGGCGAAGGCGAGAGGCGCAAAAAAAGCGCACGCCCGGGAAAAAAAAAACGCACTAAGTAAATATTTATATATAGTGAAAAATAATGGTAAAAAAAAATCAGACATCAGTTATAAAACCAAATATCATTCAAAAAATAATTTTTCCACCAAAAACTTCAAATTATTAGATTATTATAAACATATATAAAAAAAACATAATTTTTTCTTCCCCCCATTTTATATTTTCACTATCTTCTTAAACGACTATGGTCACTCATTAGATCTAGCCACGATTCGGTCGGATCTTGAATGAATCTTGACCCATTAAACCATTTTGACCGTCGTTGACCACCACAGTTGACCGTTGTTGACCGCCTTTTTCATGGTCGACTTGGGCCTAGGGTTTGAGGCGCTGGAGGTGCACCTCGCCCGCCTTTTGCGCCTAGGCGCAAGAGGCGCTAGCCTTTAACAACACTAGCATATCTACATCTATATTATATTACTAGTACATTATAAAGCATTTACTCCCTTTCTTTTTTTCAATAAAATTTTTGATAACCCAACATGTTCTTTTCTTTTAGTATAACTATAATACTCTAAATAAAATTATGTATTCAAATTAAAGTTATTATAACCCCAAAATATTCATTCTCTTTTTTCACTAATTTTTTGGTAACCCCAAAAAATTTTCGATCTCTTTTGTTCACTAATTTAAACATTTCATATATCATACTTCGCATTCATTCAAATAAAATTTTAAGGGTTAAAATAATACGGAGTAAAAAGTAAAGTAACCCCCAATGCCGTCTTTTACGAGTTTTGGGTCCTAATACCATCTTTGACGGTATATGAGGAAGTTTGAAATGTAGACAGCCTTACCCTACCAAAGGTAGAGTGGCTGCTTCAAGGTTCTACCAACGGTAGAAAAGGAGCATGAGAATCGAACCCTTGACCTCAGGGCTCCAACCATTGATCCAACCAAGTTTTTTTTAAAATAAATATACGGAGTAACTCAACTAAATTTAGCTGCAAAATGTGACCCTTCTCCCAAAATAATAAAAAAGAAAAGGGAAACTCCTTTGATTAGAGGCATAAACTAACATAACGACATATTATTATATTTATACATAAATGGTCAAGGGTTATACCTCTTTTGTCGTGGGGTTCCCTGTCTTGTTTTTTGTTTTCCGTTTTTTTTGGAACGGCACAATGTTTTTCTGTTTGCCAGCCAAGAAATCATCTAAAAGCTTCCTCAGCTTGAACAGTGTATCATTACTGAGAGTGCCGAGATCGAGCTCAATCCCCTCCTCCATTGTTGCATTTCCATTTGAACAATTATCAAACGCGAATTTAATAATGCTTTCCGGTAAATCCGCTGCCGACTCCACCAAGTCAGAGGCCAGTTTCTGCTTTTCAGCAACAGACATAGTGTTCGTCGGGTTCATCGGTTCTTGCTTCATTTCGTTTCCAAACGATGCGGTTTTCTTGACCTTTTTTGAATGATGCATTTGTGTAGTGGTTTCTAGAATGTCAGCGGCGGTGGCTGTGGCTGATTCGATTTTGGACGCGGTGGTGGTGGTGGTAGTTTTCCGGTTGGGGTTTGAATAATAGAGTATGTTGTAGGATTTAATTTATTTAAAACATCAAAATAACCCTCCAATCATTTCTGGGTAATTTTGGTGTTTTACACAACATTGTGCGGGAGGGGGACCCTCAAGTGAATTCTAAGGATACAGTTAAAACCATTTTGACACATAGATTCTATTGTTTCTCTTTTTTAATTTTGTCATTTTTTTCACTTATTATCTTTCTCCTTAATAAAATAAGGTTCTTTTAGCTTCTTTTAGCTAAAGAGCTTTTAAAAAATTGCCAAGTATCAACCTCCCCTCTGCTTCGGGAAAATTTCCATCGTAAAGTTTATGACAAAAGAAAAAAAAACTATTTTACAAAAGAACAAATAACCTAACAACAAACACCGAATCAAAATCAAATAAAGGAAAATCTTATTTTCATATCTTTGTATTGAATCTTCCAAACTATATATCAAATCATTCTTTTGTGTATTAACATCCTCATCATATCCCAAAATCAATGGATGCATCAAGTAAGTATGAACATCTTAATTTTACTGTTCTTTTCTAAAGGTTTCTTTTTCTTTTTTCTTTTTTTGATATAATGTTTCATGACTATTGTTTTCTATACATTCTTGGAAATTGTTAGCTTAGTTTTTGGATTTTAGGTTTTTTTATATAATAAAGGGGATTTGTGGGGTTTTTTAAAAAGTTTATCTGGGATTATAGCTAAAGGATAATATGTTTGTTATTTTATTGAAATTCTTCGACTTTGTAGCTTATCTTTAATAGGTTATCCCAAAAATTTGAAAGTATAAATAAGAAAGATTAAATATAAAGATGAACCTTTGAGTGCTTTCAGTTTTTCTTCTTCGATATAATTAAGTAGAATAAAAAGTTGTCACCGGAGTTGATCCCCTTGACCCCTTCACTTAGGTTTAGGGTTTACCGAGTATTCAAGCTGGTAGTACGTCTATAAAGGGGTTGTGTCTGCATAATTGCGTTTTGAAAACCGAAAATGAATTAGTGTTAGTTTATGCTGAAACTGGAAAACACTTTCATTTCAGGAAATGTACTCATTTACTTCACCAGTGGGGTTTAAGGATTACCATTTCGGTTGGTTCAAGTTTATATTTGAGATTTTAAGTTGCGCTTTTTAAGAATGCAAAACCTATCAACGTGAAAAGACTAAAGAGTTGGAGCGTTTACCTAAAGAAGAGGATCACGAAAAAGAAAGAATTGTTAAAGAGAAACTAGAGATTGGCATGTTGTTGAAGAATTATCCTCAAGAAGATGTTTTAAGGCGAAAAAACTGGTCAAGTTTTATAAGATCTGCAGAAGAAGTGGAAGAGGTAAGCGTTTGCTATAATGCTATGAATTCTTCTAAACATTTTTGTTTTATTAACGATAATTACTTAAATGCATTTTCTCAAACTAATTATTGCCACGTCAAGTATCATATTCAAAATTAGAGTGTATGTTTGTTACGGATTGTTGGGTAAGTATAGATGTTATGCATCAGCACTTTGATCAGGGACTAAGTAGGATCAGGGACTAAGTCAAGCTCAAATCAAAGACCAGTCTGATCGACACAAGTGGATGATTCAGTTTTACTTTGTTCAGAACACTTATAACTTATAACCAAGACCGGATATAACACTTATAACACAAGTGTTATGATATCCTCGTCCACGACCACGCCCTCTATTTGGAGCACGACCTCTTCCTCCACCTTGTCCACTTTGGTGATCTACCGCATTTGCTTCAGGCAAAGGGCTTGAACCGACTGGTCGCGATCGATGATTCTTAAGTAGGAGCTTATCATTTTGCTCCGCGACCAATAGACATGCAATCAATTGAGAGTATTTCTTGAATTTGCGTTCTCTATATTGTTGTGATTACAACATATTTGAAGCATGGAATGTAGAGAACGTTTTTTCTAGCATGTCTTCTTCGGTTATTTTTTCACCACACAATTTGAGTTCTAAAGTGATGCGAAATAGGTCAGAGTTGTATTCACTCACTGTTTTAAAATCTTGAAGCCTTAAATGGAGCCAATCATATCGAGCTGTTGGTAGTATGACCGTCTTTTGATGGTCAAAACGCTCGTTTATATTTTTCCAAAGTTCCATTGGATCCCCAACAGTGAGGTATTCACGCTTCAAGAGTCCAAGGGAGATAGTTATTTCCCGAGATACCAAGAGCAGCGAATTCAAGTTTAGCCAAGTTCGACATATTATCTAAAAGAATCATAATTTTAAAAATCATACCATTAGACTAAACAAGCTAGAAAAGAATGCGCGCATATATTAAGTCAAAATACAGAGTATTATGGAACGTGAACTTTTTGAGACTTGACAAATAACAAAAGATAAAATAGGTATCTTGAAATGAGTTGCATGTTTTTAAGCTCATTCTCTCATAAAGAGATTCACACATATAATCATATAGGAGCTATTATTACTTAAACAAATAAAACCAAAGTTTTTCAAAAGAAATACTGTAGTAAAGAGAAGTTCATACAGGAAATGCAACTAAACTAATAAATCTATATTTTAATCATGTTACACTATAAAAACATTAACATACTTCCTTTTCATTATGTTTATAAACACACTACTATGATCTATCCATGTAGTTTACAGTAGCACACAACAGAACATTACCAATTTATTAGTAGTATTACGAGTATTATCCTACTCATAAATCTCTAAAATTCGTAAACGCATCAAACATGCATAGTGATATATATACCAATCATCTATTCATCTTCTTCACAAAAACAAAGGATCTATATATATCTATCATCATAAAAATGAATTCTACGCCAGAAAAGAAATCTATATAATCAAATATCAATAGACTTCCAAAAAGATATAGTAGAGATAGAAACAAATTAAATACTTTCACATACATATTGAAAAGTAAGATTAACATATATTAATTATATATATATATATATACACCAGAACAACTTGACACATAATCTATATACAATATTGCATATATATAGTCTCGTTAATTTCTATCCTGTTCCAGATTGTATAGTGAAATTGTATACTCAATATAAAAAAAAAGGAAAATGATAATGACAACCCTAAGGGTTGTCATTAACAGCTTATTACATGCATAAAAAGTAGTACTTTATATATCAATAACCGCCCCCTGAATTTTCACAAAACAAAGTACAAATTTTAATGCATCAAATTAACTAATACTGAGGGCTGTCATTAACAAAACTCAAAAAAAAAAAAACTACTCGTATTATTTATAGTGAAATTATTGTTCCAGATTGTATAGTGAAATTATTGTTGATACATAACTAATGTGGAGAAATATCCGTGATAGTTTAGTAGAAGATCAAGGGGAATCGAAAACGTGGGGAGAGGAAGTCAATATATATATATATATAGATAGATATATATATATAGTGAAGATACTATGAGAACTAAGAAATTGTCGAGAACTGCGAGAACTAATCATAACCATTAGATTAGTTAAATCAAGGGTTAGAAAGCATCAATGGCATTTGTGTAAATAAAGTTTCTCTTTTAAAGACGTGGTCCGTGTAAAAGGGTAGAAGAGGAATATTGAATTGATATATAATTTAATTTATCTCCTAATTAAAACACAATTATCCTGATGTTCACTGCCACCGATTCTCTTTCAACAAAATACGGTAAAAAAATAAATCAATCTATAATGAAATGAAAATCACAATTTCAAGCAAATATTCTGTGGAATTAAATTGATCAACTAACAATCCGGGATATACTAATTGGCTGTTTAGAGAAGACACTCATTTTATCAATATGAAAAGAGGTATTTTTTAACCTAAAAAGTTTCATTGCTTTTGTAAACTTTTTTATATATTAGTCACCTAAATCAACTAATGGTTTTTCGAGTGATTGTTGTTTCCATTAATTGGTTGGAATACGGAGATATAGCGAGATGATAAGAATATCGACATCCTTTAATAGGGATACCAATTAAGTTTTTCTGATTGTTTGGGGGAAAATGAGGGTTTCTTAAGTTTATAACTGGTTATTCAGTAATATTCAATACTCTTAATGTAGGGTTTTTTGTTTTTTCCTTAAATAAGATAATAGTCAAGTATTGATGTATGAACAAGTATTTTGACATTTGTGTGATGTAGTGAACTCAGATTTGTCTGCACTCAAATGGATGATTTTTTTTGGTGGGTGAGTAAAGAAGATAGTAAGTCATAGAATGATACACATGTTATTAGATACATGTATGATTTTTTTTTGTATTGTGGACACATGTTCTATCTGTGTGCACCTGAATGTGAATCGGTTCACCTGTGTTTATGTGATTCCGTGTATATATGTGTGGGCTCTCTGTACACATTTGTATGTGAGACGGTTCACCTGTGTCTGTGTGGTTCTGTGTACACATTTGTATGTGACTCGGTTCACCTATGTTTATGTGTTTCACATGTGTTGTGACTGTTTATGTATGTGTGTTTTGTTTGACTAAACATATGTGTTCATGTGGTAAAAATGTGGTATGATGGTTAAAGTATGAGGTTCGGATTTAATAACGTGTGTTTTGGGATGTACTAAAACGTATGTGTGTACTACATTGCAACATATATTACATAAATGTGTTATGACTTTGTTTCTTTTTAATGATTTGGTAAATGCATATCGACACATGTTACTATTGTTTTTAGTGATTTGTTAGATCTTGGACCCATGTGAAAATAATGTTGGTATTGTGACAATGTGAACAGGTTTAAGAGAATTATCGTTGGGTAAACGGAAGCTTTCACAACAGAACTTCAAGAATACATAGTTGGAGACTTGGGGTTTCCTCTACTGCCGTGGCTGATAAGTCCATTCCAAGGTAGAGAGCTATCCGAGGCAAAAACCGAATACAACAAACACCATTTTGCAACATGATTGGTGGCCCAGGGGGCATTGGCCCGTTTGAAAGACGTATGGAATATGATTCATGGAGTAATGTGGTGACCCAGACAAGACTAAGTTACCTATAGGCTATAGCTTAGTCTGGCTTGTTACATCCTTCATAATATCTTGACATGGAAGATGTCTGACTTTGATTGTTAAACATGACTCGGGGTATCGCCTTGAGGCTTGTGACATGGTGAATAAGATTGCGTCACTTTCGAGAGAAAAGTTGGCTTTTACTTGTCGGGAAGACTACATGCTTGATCTTTTTTAGACATTTGGTTCAAGAATGTGTATATTACATACATAGCAAAAAGATTAAAGCTTCAGATAGTAGGTGTTTGTATTTACATATATATTTTATAAGCAGATTGTACTTTTATCCAATTTGCATTCTTATTAAGGTTTTTGAGAGTTTGAAATTAACTATTCGATAGTTCGACTCATATGATAAGTTTAAAAGTTACTTATCTAAAATCTTAACTATATGAAGCTGCATAACTATAAAACGCAGTCTTAAACAATGGTGCTAGCTATCCTCTTCCTTTGAAGGAATTTTAATGTCATTTTTATAATCCATTTTGATTTTTTTTTTTAAACAAAACTTTGCTAAATGCGGATGATAATTACCAATTCATGGAAATGATCGGGTAAAAAGAGTATTGTTAACTTAACAGCCTTGAGATTGTAGCTGCACCAGCGATTCACAGGGGAATTTTAATTTCAACTGATAATTAAGTAATTGTATTTATAGAATTACAATACTACCCTTGCACATATTAAGGAAATAATGGTTCTCATGGGTCTCAGACATTTTTTGTGGTTCTCACTTTAACTTTTTAATATATATATATATATATATATGATATATAACAAGTAAAATATACTTTCCACAAGAAAAACATATCTATTTTGTTTAAAATGATTTAAGAGGCTTTATACTTTCACCCATATTACTATCAAAAAATTGTATCACTATCAATGAAGTCGGGCACCATGATCAAATTACCAAACTGCGTAGTTTCAACCCAATGCACATTAAGTGCAAAAACCAATTACAAGCCACTAAGACGCTACAAAGAAACACAAAATAGTTAAAGTAGTTTATATAATACGTAGTTTAATACACTGTTATTACTCTTGAGCTTTAGCTCATGTGGTATGTGTGATAACACATCAACCATAGGTTATATGTGCAAGTTCAGTATAAAAATTTGTTTATAGAGCTCGATAGAATTGAAGTAGACTGAAGATACAAAAAACAAAATAAGAACCATTGTTTTAAATTTATAAACAAAGAAAATTTTAATCCTTAGACTTTTATACACAAATAGTGTATTTTAGTATAATTAGTGTATGTTATGGAATAAGTTGTGGAAGTGTTTAGATAATGATCATCTCAAATTAAAAATCAAATTGTGTTTTTTTAGTGCAAAATAATGTGGGATTTTTACGAGTTTTTTTTTTTTTTTTTTTTTTTATTATAGTTCATTATCTCACGAAATGAGATAGAGCCCCGGAATGTATATATGTTTCGGGTTCAAATCTTGCAAGTATAGAGTTTTTTCAATTATTTGGGTTTTCTTATAAAAAGTATTTTGGATGATTGTGTGGTTGCCACTAATTGCAAAAAGTGATAAGATGAGTTATTGAAATTGCATTTAAAAAAGGAAATATAAACCTCAGATAACTTGAAAGTTGAGAAGATTTTTAAGTTTTCAATCTTGTTGTACTATGTGTTTGAACCATTGTACCATGCTAGCTTTTAACTAATATTCGTATTTGTGTTGAAGAAACCAAGGGAACACTGTTTGTATATTTGTAGTACAGTGCATTAGTTATTTGTATACTTGTCAAAAGTTTAAATTTTATCATTTGAAAGTTGAAACAAGGAAGATTAATTTGATACTCTTCGTTAAAAAAAGAAAAAGAGTGAGATATTGTGAGGGGAAACAAAGAGTGGAGCTTTATATCAACTACGGCCTACGGGTATTTGGCTATTTGCTATTTTGCACTCCATCACATCCCATTACTTGTCCGGTTGTCCCCCATCAATCAAATCTATCAAATTTGACAATTTAACTTATTGTTTTATACATTTAAAATTATAATTTGTTTTTTTCACTATATAAAGAGCAAATAATTCACTTTGAAAAAAAAAGTTTAGCCACCAAAAACTTAACTTACTCGTCATTTCATTATATTACTTATTTGATTTTTAAGTCACGTGTGATAGTCATATCAAATTTGTTGGTCTTAATTATATGCCTTAATAATATTAGTCAATAAGTACTCACGCCTTATCAACCATGAATTGTGGGAGGCAAATAATCTAGATAAGCGTGTGCTTATTTTGGTGGAGTGGTTTTACCGTGTCATGAGATGTACGGCCTGCGAATGTCAGCACTCGACATCAATGTGATACCAGGAATCGGGGTGTCCCTCCTATACCAAACTTTTTTAGATCTAAGTTGTAGCTTTTTTTCTTTATTTTAGAACGACGAGTTGTAGCTCATTTAAAAGTTATTTGGATGCTCAAGTAATTTCATGAGCTCAGTTTAAAAAGCAAATATTCGGTAAAGCTCATGGAAAATATACCTACTTAATTCGGTTAAACGAGTCAAACAAGCACAGTTGAAAAAAACATGTATTATATCTGGTATCAAGAAATAAACAAAAAAACATGAAAGACAAACTATTATCCCTCATGTGAGGAGCACATGATCGACCCATTTAACAGAGGATAATAGACGAAATATTAAAATGGACTGAGCTTGCAACGAATCTATAACTCAAAGAAGGGACCGCCATTGCAAGAATTGACAAAGCACAAGGACCATTCTTGCATTAGCTCTAAAAGTTAACTTAATTAACCCCCATGGGAGGAGAGGCGTTAAAAAGTAAAAAGTAGATAAAGTTAAAGAGGAGAAGAGGAGAGGGCAGAAATGGAAAAAGGAAACATCCAATTATTACAAGAGGAGGAAAATGCGAAGAGTGGGATTGGGCCGTGGTCGGAAGAAGAAGACGGGATACTTAGTGATTTAGTCAGCAAGTTCGGAGCGAGGAATTGGAGCTTTTTTACAACATTTATCCCCGGCAGATCCGGTAAATCTTGTCGTCTCAGATGGTGTAATCGCCTCGATCCTTCCCTTATGCGCATCCCCTTTACTGGTCTCCTTCTTAATTTACTTTCTTTTATTTATTTATTTATTTATCACTTTATTATTATTATTAGCAGCACCAGCTGAGATTAATATTTATCACTTTCATTTACGAATTTATTTATGCAACATTTGTCATTCTTATAAACTCCGTACCATACAATAATATTAAGTTATGAATATCACAAATAACAATAAAATAAATGTAACACCCAATCTTGTCTTCCACGGATTTTGGGTCCAACTATCTCGACGGTGTATGGGGAAGGTTGAGATGGGGAAGGTTGAGATGTAAACAGTTTTAAATCTACCTAGGTTGAGAGGCTGCTACAGGTTCTATTTAAATGATAGAATAGGACCTTTGGCATTTGAATGGGGTGAGGATTGAAACCATTGACTTGTGTCTCACAAAAAAAATGTCTTTGTTAAAAAAATGAAATAAATTTGGAGACAGAGGTCAAGGGTTTTATCCTCGTGCCTTGCACGGCTGGAGGTCTTTTTCTATCTTTAGATAGAACCTGAAACAGTCTATTTGACACCGTCGTGGTAAGACCGTGAACATCTTAAACTTCCCCATACACCGTCGAGGTATTGGAACCCAAACCCGTGGAAGACGGCATTGGATGCTTACTTACTTGCTTCTTTTAAAGTATTATCAATGGTGTACTTATATGATAAGTTATCCGTTATATTTGAACTAACTCATGAATATTTTACAGTATTGAAGTTTGTATTTTCGGAAAGTTCTATGTAATAAATCGAGGTATTTTCTCCCCTGCTAAACCACCTGCGACAACCACATAAAAAAATTGTCGGATTTCGCTTAGGAATAATATCTACTCTTGCCGCGAGCCCGGGGTAGTTGGAAATTATTATGGGCTTGCCTTGTTCCTCTCACAGGCTCTTTTTCTTCTGATTTCACAGTTCCTATGCCATGGCAAATTGGCAATCTGATTTTCTGGTAGTTGTTTAACTTAGATATGTTGTTACATTTTGGCAGATGAAGAAGAACGTATTATAGCCTCAGCTCACGCGATTCATGGGAACAAATGGGCATCGATTGCAAAGCTGTTACCAGGAAGAACTGGTAATGCTATTAAGGACCATTGGAATTCATCACTTAGCCGACGGGGTGGCAATTTCTTTGGGTCGGAGGAGGGTAGTTTAGATAAATCAAATGCATCATCAGAAGAAACCCTATCATGTGGAGATGTAAATTCCTTCAAAATCAATCAAGGAGTATTAGATGTCACGAGTGTTGGCAATGTGGAAAATGAGCGACATACCCTTCTTCGTCCCAGGGCTGGTGTTAGTGCATTTAACTTCCAAGATGGGCTTGTGAGTCCTGTGCCATTCTCCCCAAAACCTGATTATGGTATAATAAGCAAGTGCAAGTGGCTTCAAGGTGAACGGTTAGTCCCTCATAGATGCGGTCATGGTTGTTGTGACCTGTCAGCTGATCAGATATCATTGCTGAGTGGTCCCGAATTCGTGGAATATGCTGACCCGCCATCTTTTCCAAGCCATGAACTGGCTGCGTTAGCAACGGACATATGTAACATTGCTTGGCTGAGAAGTGGCTTAGAAAATGGCAGTGTTGATCATTTGGTTGGTAATAACACAAGGGTAACAGGGACATTTAACAAGGCTGATGTGCTTTCTTCTAGGCCTTCAAATTGGAATGGCAGCCTTTTGTGCAACTTGCACATGTGAAAGGAGCTGCTCGGGCTAACAAGGGTAATGTTTTGGTTTTTCCTTGGCCATAACTAATTAAAGGAAAAATGTGGCGTCTTTTTAGTCATTAACGATTGATAGTAAAAGCTAAGTAGATGTTTGCAAAGCTAGCTTTAATGTTGTTGTAACTCATTGGGTGAATGATTTTTGGATTTGGGACAGAAACGTTAATTGATGATATCTGAGCTAGATCAGATGTTGACTTCATTACCTGGTCAAACCTATGGTATATTTTGGTTGTATCTGGATCAAAGAAACTGAGTATTTGATCTTGATTTAGGTTCAGGTCTTTTTTTTTTATTGGCTTAAGATATGTTTGGTTGATACTTTTGATAGACGTTATCTGGATACTGGATCGAAGTAAAAATTATGAACCAGCAACTGTAGACTCTGATATATATGTAGTCAACAGCATTTTGTCAACTAAAATGTTTATGTCTAAAAGCTCATTGTCATTTCTAGAAATTCGTTGAATTTGAACTTTGAACTAGAGCTATCTTTGATGTGGTTGTCACATTCTATTGAAAAACGTATTTTGTAGAGTATTATTATGGTATGATGCTACGAATTGTGGTCTTGGGTTTACGTGGTAATGAGTAGAATGGTACGAGTATTATTTTGTAAAAAGCTATATTTCAAATAGCGTTACTTTTATTGTTTAGGGACTTTCTCATGTCGTGCTATATGATTTGGGGTTTCAAGTTCAACCTTATGTACTTAACGTTATCTGCTTAAAAGTGGGTGGTAATGTTGTTACATACTATTTATTACATAAAACCAATAACATGCAAATTAACACTTCTTGCTTTTGTGAGTTATTACTGTGGCCGTGATAAACCATTAAAACACAACAGTTAACAAAACAAAGATAAAAGTGGTTAATCAAGAAGGAAGAAATTTAGGAACGATTATTCATGTAAGCACATGAAATCACCTTATAATCTGAATTCATAGGGTTGGTTTTTAACTAATGAATCTCCACATAAAATCATCAAATTATATAACTTAACACACTAGACCTGAGACATATATATATGCAAATTAATAAATTTATGTCATTACATTAATGACCGAGTAGAGCAGGTTGCGACAGTAATTAGCTCCATATAAAGCAAGCCAGGTAGCCTGGGGATTTCAATGAATAAGAATCGGAAATTTAACTTACTCGTTTTCATTATATTATTTGTTTCATTTTTAAGTCATGTGTGATAGTCATATCATATTTGCTAGTCTTGATCATATGCCTTAATAATATTAGTCAATAAGTACTTACGCCTCACCAACCATGAATTGTGGGAGGCAAATAATTTAAATAAGTGTGTGCTCTATTTGGTGGAGGGGTTTTACCGGATCATAAGGTGTGCGGTCTGCACATGTCGGCACTCGGCATCAATGTGATACCAGGTATCGGGGTGTCCCTCCAATACCAAACTTATTTAGATCAAGTTGTACCTTTTTTTTTTTAGAATGGCGAGATGTAGCTTATTAAAAAGTTATTTGGATGCTCAAGTAGTTTAACGAGCTCAATTTAAAAGGCAAATATTCGGTTCAGCTCACTGAAAATACATCTAGTTAATTTGGTTCAACGAGTCAAACAAGCACAGTTGAAGAAAACATGTATTATTTATGGATTAGATGATACTGATTACAGGTGTTAAAATGGAAAATGATTGGTAAAGCTAGATTATGAGTCAAAAAATATAAATGAAAATGCTTTATTTTATTATTATTATTTTTTTTTTTTTGAGAAATCAATTTTTCATTTCATAATTATAGATGGGCCATTTACTTTCTGTACAAATGACCAAAAATATAAATATGCTTTAATTTTAGTCTTTAATAAGCAACTAGTGTCGCAAATGACCAAAAATGGGGATCTATCAATTTTTATTTTAGCTTTAAATGATTTAAGAGACTTTCTAGTGAAAGGAAAGAAAATTGAAAGCCACAATGGGAGAAACCTGCTCTCAATTTAAAATGATGTAAGCAAATGAAATTACCCCTTAAATCTGAATTTTTTAGGGATTTTTAACCAAAAAATCCTCACATAAAATCTTCAACTTATCTAACAATACACTAAACTTGGCACATAAATATGTAGAAATTTGTGTCATTTCATGAATGACCGTGTAGAGCAGGTAGCAACAGCAATAACTTCACGTAAAGAAATCCAGGTAGCTCAAGATTTTAACGAAGTAAGAATCACGAGTTGTCAACCATTTCAAAAAGCAAGTTTAGATTATCAAACTTTAACGGGTCAATATGGGTTGTATGTTCTTAATACTAAAAGTCTATAATAGAAATGAGTCGAATGGGTCATACAAGCCTTAGAGCGACACATGCTTAAAATCTCTCTTCACTCGTTAATTAAAAAATTGTATAAGCTATTTTTAATAATATAGTTTTAGTAATCCTATTTAAAATATCAATGTTTTTGGAATTTACTTTAGAAGAACATAAAAGTGTTTATAGGTTAAGAGTCCCAACATGACCTAAACTTCTTTGACTCAAGCTTAACGTGTGACATTCATGAGAAACATTGTTTTTATATACAATTTAGTCTGTATAAGTTAGTTCTTTTGAGTAGAAACTTATTGGTTGTAATTTGTCATTGAAGTAAGTTGTTTAGATATGTGTAGACTATTTTGTTTTGCAATAACCCTGTTATTCGTTGTATAGATTCATTCTTAATAAAGTGGTTACATTGAAAATATTACAATGTGTTGAATTTGAAGTATTATTTCTTATTTACTTCCTTCGATATTTTATCTAATTCTGTTCTTTACAATTTACTTTTATATCTTCGAATTAGTAAAGTCGTTTCTTAAGCTTTTGTAAACATACAATTAAGTTGTATTTAAACTTTTCTCTGATTATTTGTGCTCATTATAACTTGATATTCTTAATCACTAGTATATACATAAAATATTGAAGATAAAAAGTTGAAATGGATATGAGGAAGATAATGGTAAACAAATTAAAGAAATTAATAATTATATTATCCCACGTGTGAGGAGCACAGGAATCGTTAAAAAAAATGGACTGACCTTGCAAGGAAACTATAACTAAAGGAAAGGACTGTCATTGCAAGAATGGACAAATCACAAGGACCATTCTTGCATTAATGTCTAAAAGTTAACTTAATTTACCGATGGGGTAGAGGCCTTAAAAAAGTAAAAGCAGATAAAGACAGAGAGGAGAGAAGAGGGCAGAAATGGAAAAAGGAAACATCCAATTATTACATGAGGAGGAGGAAGAAGAGGAGGAGGACGGAAAGGGTGAAAAGAGTAAGAAAGGGCCGTGGTCGGAAGAAGAAGACGGAAAACTGAGTAAGTTAGTCAGCAAATTCGGAGCGAGGAATTGGAGCATGTTAGCAAGAGGTATCCCCGGAAGATGCGGTAAATCTTGCCGTCTCAGATGGTATAATCAGCTCGATCCTTCCCTCATGCGCATCCCCTTTACTTGTAGGTCCCCCTAATTCCTTCTCCCTTTTATTTTTTTTCTATTTATTTATTATTTATTACTCCACTTTATTATTATTACTTAATGGGAAAATGATTTATGATGTTAACATTACTTTAAATCAATTTCTACACATGTCAAAAAAAACCCCATGATTTTAATGGTTTGTTAGAGCAACATCATCCAACCAAAATAATGTTAACATCATCCAAGTTATCCCCTTACTTAATTAGCAGCAGCTGAGATTAATATATCTCTATCCCACTAATAATAAGTTATGAATATCACAAGAAAAACAATAAAATAAATGTAACACCTCTTCCACGGGTTTTGGGTGTTAATATCTCAACGGTGTTTGGGGAGGTTCAGTTGTAGATGTCCTTACCTAGCTTCTATCTAAATGATAGAGTGAGGATTGAACCATTGACCTCTCTTTCACAAAAAAACAATGTCTTTGTAAAAATAAATAAATGATTTTTTTCTTCATAATAAAGTATTAAAACCAGCAAGGTTGGATAAGTGGTTAAGCCTGGCGACAGAGGTCAAAGGTTCTATCCTCATGCCTTAAACGGTTGGAGGTCTTTTTCTATCTTTAGATGGAACCTAGAAGCTCTCTTTATATACCGTTGAGGTATTGAGACCTAAAACCCGTGAAAGGCGGCATTGCATGCCTACTTAATTTTTTTTTAAAGTAATATCAACGGTGTGTATTTATATGATAATTATCCATTATAATAAAACTAACTTATTGACATTTTATACTGTATTGAACTTTGTATTTTTCGAAATTTCAATGTAAGAAATCACGGTATTTTCTCCACTGCTAAACCACCTGCGACAACCACCTAAAAAAATCGTCGGATTTCGCTTAGGAATAATATTTACTCCTGCAGCATAGCGCGGGGTTGTTGGAAATTGTAATGGGGTAGCCTTGTTCCTCTCTGTTTAATTATTGAAGCCCATAGTTCACAGGCTCTTTTTCTTCTGATTCCACAGTTCCTATACCATGGCAAATTGGCAACATGATTTTCTGGTAGTTGTTTTAACTTTGATATGTTGTTACATTTTGGCAGGTGAAGAAGAACGTATTATAGCTTCAGCTCACGCGATTCATGGGAACAAATGGGCATCGATTGCTAAGCTGTTACCAGGAAGAACCGATAATGCTATTAAGAACCATTGGAATTCATCACTTAGCCGACGGGGCAATATCTTTGGGTTGGAGGAGGGTAATTTAGATAAATCAAAAGCATCATCAGAAGAAACCCTATCATGTGGAGATGTAAATTCCTTCAAAATCAATCAAGGAGTAGTAGATGTCACGAGTGTTGGCAATGTGGAAAATGAGCAACACACCCTTCTTCGTCCTAGGGCTCGTGTTAGTGCATTTAACTTCCAAGATGGGCCCACGAATCCTATGCCATTCTCCTCAAAACCCGATTATGGTATAATAAGCAAGTGCAAGTTGTTTCAAGATGAACGGTTGGTCCCTCATAGATGCGGTCATGGTTGTTGTGACGTGTCAGCTGATCAGAAATCATTGCTGTCTGGCCTCGAATTCGTGGAATATGCTGAGCCGCCATCTTTTCCAAGCCATGAATTGGCTGCATTAGCAACGGACTTAACTAACATTGCTTGGCTGAGAAGTGGGTTAGAAAAAGGGAGTGATGATCATTTGGTTCGTAATAGCACAAGGGTAATAGGGACAATTAACAAGGCTCATGTGCTTTCTCCTAGGCCTTCAAGTTGGAATGGCAGCCTTCTGTCCAGCCTGCAAATGTGAGAGGAGCTGCTCGGGCTAATAAGTAATGTGCGGTTGTAATTTTCCCTTCACTGGCTTCAACTAATTAAAGGAAGAATGTAGCATCTTTCTAGTCATTAAAATTAATCGTAAAAGCTAAGTAGATGTTTGCAAAGCTAGCTTTATGTTGTTGTAACAACATCGAATGAATGGTTTTTGTATTTGGATAGGAATGTTAATTGATGATGTTTGAGCTAGATCAGATGTTGACTTCATTATCTGGTCAAACCTATGGTATCTTTTTGGTGTATCTGGATCAAAGAAACCGAGTATTTGATTTTGATTTAGATTTAGGTTCAGATATTCTTTTGTTTTGTTTAAAATATGTTTAGTTGATACTTTTCATAGACGTTATCTGCATACGGGATTAAAATAAAAAATTTAGTACCAGCAACTGTGAACTGGTTTTTTAATATACATGTAGTCAAAAGCATTTTTGTCAAGTAAAATGTTTATGTCTCTAAGTTCATTGTCATGTCTAGTAATTCATTTTG
Organism: Erigeron canadensis; assembly: GCF_010389155.1. Classification (NCBI taxonomy): domain Eukaryota; kingdom Viridiplantae; phylum Streptophyta; class Magnoliopsida; order Asterales; family Asteraceae; genus Erigeron; species Erigeron canadensis. Next base: position 3,345,757 of record NC_057767.1, on the reverse strand, counting down.
AACTATCTTTGATGTGGTATGGGGAGGTGAAATCCAAACAGTCATACCTCTACCCGAGGATAGAGAGACTGCTTGCCGTAAGATATCCGGCCACATCCCACAAGGCAAATACTTTAAACATCATACATAAATTCTCCTTAGAACAAACACAAAACCATAGAAGTTTGGGTTTGCTAAGTTTTACCAAATTCTTTATTGCTAAAATTTTGTTGATACACTGGGTTTGCTAATTTAGGAATGATCATTCATGTAAGCACATGGAATCACCTTAAAATGTGAATTCATAGGGGTGGTTTTTAACTAATGAATCTCCACATAAAATCATCAAATTATATAACAACACACTAAGTGACTAAACCTGAGACATAAATATGCTGAAATATGTCATTACAGTAATGACCGAGTAGAGCAGGTTGTGACTTCATATAATTTACAAAGAAAGCCAGGTAGCTCAGGGATTCAATGAATAAGAATCAGAAACTTCCAACCATTTCAAAATGCAAGTTTAGATTATTAAACTTTAAGGAAGTACAAATTGGAAACACGACATATGGGTTGCATTCAGTTGCATCGTCTTAGTAAGAAAAGGGCTATATTAGAAATGATTTGAACGGGTCAAACAAGTCTAATAGTGGCACATGCTTAAAACCTCTCATCACTCGTTAATTAGAAAATTAAATAAGCTTATTTTAAAAGTAAAGTTTTAGTAATCCTACTTAATTTATTAACGATTTTGGTACTTAGTGAATACCTATTCAGTTCCAACCTGACCTAATCTGCTTTGACCCCAACCCATTTTGACCCATTTACTAAATCCAACACACCCGTCTTGCCACCTGTAAAACACAATATGGAATCATGCTCTGTGATCTTTAGCACGCATACAAAACGAATGATGTAGGAACAAGCTAATCCCAACTCCCAAGTACATTATAAATGATGTAAAAACAAGGTGATCTCCAATAATTTAGATATTACTATATATGAACAAAACTCAAGGTGTCTTTCAGATAAGAGGCCGCACACCACTAGACCAAATATAAGATGTTTCTAGAATGACAAAACAAGGGTTAGGCATGACCCTGTCGATCTTTCTATTAATTATATGTCTAACATAAGTTAATTAACTATAGAATTGGTTGTGTTACCAATAAGGCTTTTTCAGCTTCAGATTTCACCAGATTGTCTCCCAGATATTTTTCAACAAAGTGAAGAACACTCACACACCTGTCTGCCTCTACAAATCTTTCTTGTGCGGCCAAGAGCTCTGCACATCTCTGCCTCTCAACCTTTAGGGCGGCTTGTTTAACTAAAACAGTGTTTGCTTTCATTTCTTCAAGCAAACTTATATTTTCCATAGCATCCTTTGTTTTCTGCAAGGCTTCCAAGTGAGCCCGAAGCCAAGACACATCAATCTTGGCTTGCTCTGCCTGTGACACATAATGTTCTATTTCTTCCATATTTTCTACAACATGATTGGTATTAACTAGCCTGACAACTTCACAAATACCCTCAAGGAAAGAAGATCTCATAGAAGTTATTGTGTATATGGATTTAGCAGCAATGTCACCATGTTTCTTGAAAATGTCTTCAAGAATCGGTACATTACTCTTCTGCACCTTGTAGCCATGGACACAAATGCCAGGAGATGAAGCCTTTATAGGAGATGCCTGTCCCAGCTGTACAAAATGGATACAGAATTCAAAGGTGGCAAAATAAGTGGGTCACGTAACTGGTCAAATTGGTCGTATCCACACGTTACTTTTTCTATCTTCTTATGAATCCCGTAACTATCAGTCTATCAATATTCAATTTTAAAAGTTAGCATTCATAGATTTTTACATTAGTGAGCTGTAGCATAAAAAAGAATCAAACAAATTACAGTTGTGATGTTATGGGTTACAACTTGAAAGGATTGAACACTTGGCTCTCCAGCATTGTTATTTTAAACAGATTCAATTTAAAAGTCTGGTTCTTTTTAACCATATTCAACATTTTAGTCATATAAGAGTTAGGAAAACTACAAAGGTCAACCTGACCCAACCCATTTTGATCTGCAAAATATAAAGCACTTCCTTCAATTTAGCCGATTTGGATATGTTATATCACCCAAATTTATCTCAAAAGACTCACGAGCCCAAATTCATTCACTTTGGTCCCTTTGGGCCAAAATATTTCTTTCTAATATAAATAAAGGAGTGTATAGCATAAAATTGTTTAAAAAAACTTAGTACAACCAATTCTGAAATATAAAGAGATGAAGGAAGATACATACACAATCTAACATAGAAGACACGTTTTCAACCAACTCCTGCTGTTCCAGTTTGTGGTCTAAGAGTTCTTCATCGCCATCATCATCCATTAACTAAAACGATTTACCATCACATGTTAGTCTACATACAATTGAAGTAAATTTTTTGGTTGAATGGGTCAACTTGAGTTATATTCAGAGTCTATTGGGTCAACTTGAGTTATACTCAGTGTCTATTGGGTCAAATGGATTAATTTTATATACGAAAAGTTTTTAAGATATAAATGACTTGAATGGTTCCAATCTGTTAATGATCACCTAAAAGTTACTCAAAATGCTTAACACCTTCTAAATCATTTTATTCAGAAGTTCAATGATCATTGTAATTATAATATCGATTTAACTTTTATCATAATTTATAACAATAAAAATACTAATCACCAGCACGACTTCTGAGTCACTGTGAGGCAGAGATGAAGGCTTGGCAGGGGTTGAAGGGGCATGATATGATTGGGTCGTTTCCTGATCTGATTCGATCTCAATAGGGTTACTCTTCAGTGTTTGCTTACTCAGATTCACAGCAAGAGGAGAATAAGGTTGATGGATAGGTTCAAGATTGGATAGGGGAACATTATGTCGATTACATAATCGTGTGATGAGAACAGGGAACCACAAACTGCCATCATTATGGCTAGCACATACCCCAATCTGTTCTGCTATCACTTTTCCAACATTGATCCGTTTTCCTACCAAGATACAATACAACAAAATGGCTCTATCTTTTTCAACTATTGTATCATCAGCAGATGGAAGAAGGTTGTGTTGGACAAAGTTAAACCAGATATTCAAGCCCGCCTTGAGAGATTTTCGCGGGAATGTAATAGTCCCATCTGATGCTCGGGTGTGTACTGTTCCAGGTTCAGTCAATTTCTCCAGGATGTCGCTCATTGTGGAAAGCAGTAATTTTGAGGAAAGTTCATATAGAGTACCTTGATGATCAGTGAGTTCGAATAGAGAGTTGATAGATGATGCAGTTACATCAACTAATTTACCTCGAACAAACACTGAATCAGGTCTATCAGCATCATAATTGGCATAAAATTCTTGAACTACAGCAATACACGCAGAAGAAGGATGCTGGCAAAAGTTTTCCCACTTATGAAATCGGATAGCTTGAGTAATGGTATCGGGAAACTCAGGTGCGCTAGACTCGGACCATGTGAAACCTCTTTCCATAAATAGTTTCCGTTTGCTGGTAAACTTATTAAATCTTTTCTCAGCATCATCAGACACAAAGAGGGATGTCTTCTTAAGTGATTGAGGACTTCCCTTAGATGTTGAAGCTCGGGTGGTAATTTTTTGTATTTTGTTTCGTTTGTACCCCTCTCCATTTGAATTTCTCCAGGCGGGTTTCCTAGTCCTCCCCATCTTTTAACAGTCTGCAATCAAACAAGACAGCATTTAGTAGCAAAAAGATAGACACAAAACCAATATTAAGCATCAAATAGGGAGAGCAACTCCTGACATGACACTGTCCCGTCACAAAAAAAGGAGTCAGAGTTAGGTTAAATGAGCTCCGGTCAGGGATTGACACAGGTAACCCATTTAATAAAAGGGCCAGGTTTATTATAACCTGACCATCCCCCATTTTCAGCCTGCAAACCATTTAATACCCCCAAACAGCACCAGAAGAAGACTCATCCAAGGCATCATTTAAAGCTTTAAACTATAACATTCAAGTCATCCATAACTAAAGAGTCAGATTAATATTTGATACCTTATATTTACAGAACATCAAGAAACATTATGAGGATTTAAATTGATGCATATTGAATGTATTAAGGCATAATGCTGCATTCAGAGTTAAAGTCTTGCATATGGTGCAAAAAGAGCATACAAGAACTAAACACCCAATTATACAATTAGTTCAAGAAATAGACACACGAAGCGATATCTAATACTAGATGTTTTGAGACGGCAAATAGTCAAAAGATAGTGGTTGGCAAACTCTTCAAAAAAAAGTGATGATATGCATTATCTTGATGAGAAAACACATAAACAATTTTGAAAAACACAAGTTAAGACACGATTTCTCAAAATCCTGTCTTCAAAATCTAAAATCTGTAATTACAAACGCAATTGCAAACACCCCTTAAAGACTCATTCAATGTCATCACTTAAGATCACAGAAATGTGTTTTACCCTATGTAGTCAATTTCAGTGGTATACCAGTGGTATACCGGTGGTATTTCGGTTTTTGGTCCTCCACTGGTATACCGGTATAGATTGTTGTCCAAAATTTCGGAACCGAGATTTTCGGTGAAATTTACTGAAATTTCACCGAAATCGGTGAAATTTCGGTGGTATACCAGTTTTCAGATTTTTATTATTTTTTGTTAAATTATTTTTGTCCAAACTAACAAACAACATAATAAACACTCAATTTTTCAAGTATTAACACTAATCTTTCAAATATTGACACTTTTAAGTTTGACTTTGACATTTAGATTGAGTAGTAACTTAATATTATTGCTATTTGTGTGTATAATTGCAATCTTTTTGGTATATATATAATTATATATAATATTTTTCATACTATTAAGGTTACCGAAATACCACTGAAATAACCGATATTTCAAATACCAGTGCTTGACCGAAACACCGAAATTTTGGTCCTTAACTACTTAGGTTTTACCCAATCTACCAGCACATGCTATCAAGTTTTTACTCACATTGATTTCAATAACATATCATACTACTTCAACCGTCCCAAAATAAGTATCCCCTTACTATTTTGCACGTACGAACATATTTATCCTTTTTTTCTATAAATGTTCAATATAACATATTGTGTTTCAGATAGTACCGTTTACCCCTAAATGAGCTTAGTATCACAAAACTCAGGAAGCATAAACCCGAAAACTGACGCTTTCCTAAAAAGGTAAGTCGTAACACTTACACTTTTCAACAACATGTTTTCATTCAGTGCGAAAATAGTAACTTCTCCCTGTGTTTTTATTCGTCAAACAAATGCTATAACGATAAAATTGTTACTTACGTAAAAGGGAAGTTGCAACGATTACCCTTTTCACAGGTGGTCAAATGGTAAATTAGTAAAATTATCATGTTCATCAAAGATAAGTAGCAACAATGACACTCTACAACAGTGTGTTTTTGATCAGTGGACAACGCAAAAACCGCAAAACAAAAAATAAGGGTAATGGGGGAACCCTAGCCCGGTACCACAATTGGATAACGACTCACCCGCATGACCCATATGATACCGGTACAATACCTCCAATCTAATCCCCACATGATCCCGTGTATTTAAACTTTACATATGGTCTAGGCTTCATTGGTAATGGTTACCTTAAAAGGAATTATTTTTTGTGCCCAGCGGGGATTGAACCTGAGACCTTACGGTCATCAAGTATTTGCCTTACCACTAGGCTAACTCCTTGTTGGTAAAAAACCACATTGGTCATAAAAAGTAAGCCGTAATAATTATCGAGGGGACACTTATTTTGGGACGAAAGTAATATTTATTCATTAATCTATAAGCATTAAACCACAAGATTCAACACAAAACACAAAAAGGCATGATCATTTCATAATACAAGTAATAACAAAACATTAGGCTAAATTAAATATAAAACACCCATTTCTACCCAATACCCGTTTATAAAAATGATAACTTTTTTTTATATATAAAACAGAGACCCATATTACAAAATTGGTGCATTATTATGGGGTTTTAGTTGATGGGTATTAAACTAAAAGATTATAAACAATATTAAATACATACAGAAATACAATATATATATATATATTATATATACTGACATACATTTTGAAGATTCTGATGATGGACGTTTAATGATCGGTGAAAACGGTGGTTTTAGGTAAATGAGGGTGGTGGTTTCAGGCGGGTGACGTGGTGGTGTGTGGCATGGAGGGTGTGGGGGGTTTTGGGGGTTTATATGATATAAAAGGATTTTTTTTATTATTATTTTTTTTCTTTTTTGTTATTTATTGAGAAATGACAAATGGTAGGTGTGTACAGTACAATGAATGGAAAGCTCTTTTTAGCAAAAGATAAGTTGGATTATATATATATTTGTTTGTTCCTTCCAAAATAATTATTTACATTTTTTGAAAAATAAAAAAATAAAAAAACTTTTGTTCACATTTAAATGTTAACTTACACAATAAAAAAGTGGCAACAATAATACAGGCAAACTAATTACATTACATTGAAAAAGTTCAATCCTCCCAAATAATCGAACAAAACCTAAACTTATATATATATAACAAGAAATCTAATCGATCTTTGATGGAATACCTTAATATCTAATACCTTATTAATTTTTCTTTATGATAGGTTGGAGCGAGTTTTCCTCCAAACATCGGAATGATAATGGTTTCTCAACAAAGGGATTAAATTTAAATTTCATTCTACAATATACTTACCGTCAGTAAGTTACCAATATTTGCGACTAAAGAAAAGCAAAATTTATCATTAAACCACCTTAGTCGTTACTGGTGGCTTTAAAACGATATATGCAGGAAGTTAAGATGACATTTCTTCTACTTAGATAGAGAGGTTGCTTACCGTTCTACCTAAATGGTTAAAAAGTACTTCCGGCTTTTGTATTGGATCAGAATCAAACTCATAACTTCTGTTTTTAGAAACTAAAGTGTTTACTAATCCAAACCTGACTACGTTTTACTCATGGCTTTAAGAGCATCTCCAATGGTCATGCTTTGTTAAATGCTTTTTATAAAAAGCTTTTGATCAAATTATTGCTCCAATGGGAAAAGTAAAAAAAAAAAGTATTTCAAATATTGTTTAATAACAAAACTAAGAAGAGAGAGAGTGTCATATTTCTTCAAAGACTTGAAGATTGTCAAACTATTGATAAAAAGCTTTTCACTCCAATAAAAAAAATGATACAAAAACTTTTTTAAACAATGAAAAGCTTTACAAATTTTTTTTAAAAACTACCATAAAAAATGCTCCAAGTATCTATGTACCTAAAAGAGATCGTAAGGTGTGAGAAGATCTTTTTTCAATTTGTGTGTAATGATAACAGCTACGTTAATACATTCTTAGCATTGCAGGTGTAAGGGGGGGCGGAGTGGAGGAGTATAAATTTATCAATCCTCCCAAAATCCACCAATAATACACTTACAACTCAATTTAATCTTTCAACCCTCCCAACCAACCCTCCCAACTATTTTTATTGGTGCTCCATAAATTTTCAACCCTCCCAAATTTATTTTTTCTTTTCAAAATTAAAAACTAAACAATTTTATATAAACAACTTATTTAAAAATTAAAACACTTTTAAATACAAACAAACTTATTTCAATAATAATTAATCTAAACTTATAAAAGTAAATCACTAAACTTGTATATATGTAATATTATAGGGTTTGTTTTGAAAATAATAATAATAATATACGAGTAATAAAGAAAAAAGTGTCTGCAAGTTATCTTCTTCCCACAAACACACAGCCACACACTCAATCGATTGATATATACAATATACATACATATATATATACTAGGTTTTTTACCCGCACGACGTGCAAATGTTTAATTGATTTTTCAAAATTTTTAATATTGACAAAAGATTATATACTCAACTGAACATATTCATCAGAGACCTAATGGTGTTGCTTTCCTACCTGGATCGTGAGGATTAGTTTGAACAAGGTTGACGGTATCTTGTGTCTGCGTATTTGCTCCTAGCATCGTATTAGATAAGAAATAACTGTTAACTCATGTCTTTTTTAAAACAAATCACTACCCATAAAAGAAACGAATTAACCTACATATTGCGCATCAACAAACCAAACATCTATTAAAAGCTCAAAGACGATCATAATTAAAGATATATCCAAAAGAGTTAAAAACCAATTCATATGAAGATAGTAACTTAGTTTTCATAATAAAGAGTCATTATACTTATTAAAAGTTTAAATAAAATTTAGATAGCAATCAAGATATTACATTAAATTATCATCATGGAAAGAACTTACATTGTTGTGGACCGATTAGAAGTCATTGTGTTAGACGGATTTCTCAAAAAGAACGAAAAGAAATCAAATGAAATCGCTAAACTTGAGATATTTGATATATATTTTATGTTTAGATTTATTCAGATCAGAATAATATATATACTGTCAAGATTTATAATATTTGTTACTATCCTTAATATTTTGCCTGCAAAATTTGAATATGATCATATAAATGTATTATTATTTTTATACGGAATATGAAATATAATAATAAACAATTGGATGCAATGTTTTCATTTCTAGTATACGGGTTTTTTCTTAATATACGGGATTTGGTTTTTTAATTTTTAATTTTGTATATATAGAGTTTTGTAATGAGAGATGAGACGTGATATCAAAATAATTATTTACTTGTCATTGGGTGTTGTACGTAGCAGTTTTATAGTAATTCAAAATTGTCATGACAAACATAATATGTAATAATCACGAATAAATGGAGCGAAAAATAAATCACGTATAACATACAATTAATTAACATAAATAATAAAGAGATAAGCTTGATTACCTTTAACCGTTGTGGATTGAATTGCGTTAAATCTATATTATATTTCAACCAACGTCATTCGGATGCTTGTCCTTTAATTTATCAAGAGTTAAGAAAAACAAAATAAGCCTTTGAATTTTTTTCTTCTTGTTCGACAACTTTGAACAAAGAAAAGTTGTTGTCTTTATTTTTTTGACTTCCACGATATACAAAAGAAAAGAATGGTTTTGGTGGAGTTCGACAACCTCTTCACAATGGAGACATAAAAATAATTAATAAGTTATTAGTTAAGAAAAAGATATTACTTATTTAGTTAAATGATTTGAATGTAATTATTATAAATAAGTTTTTTGTATTTTTTTATACCTTTGTTTCTAAAATTTAGCATATAATAAAATAAATATTGTAAAAAAAATTATGGAGATGTCATGTAAAATAAAATCCTATGTGGCAACTTTTTAGTATAGGTTTGATTTTGAAGATGTATTTAAAAGGCTTGGATTACTACTCTTTTAATAATTATATATATATATATATATAAAACACATGTATCATCTTTGATCTTCTTCCATTATTTGTGTTTACAACACACACACACATATAAAAGCACAGCCACACAGCCATATATATATGCATATACTGATATACATACACACACACATATATATATAATTCAATAGAAAAGAGAGGAAGACGGCTGGAATTTTATAGTGGACCCTGCTTAAATGATCACTGCTCCCCTTCTCTCTTCATTTATCACCCGCGGGTATATAACCCTGTGAGCATGCCGTTGGAGCTAGCCGTTGGGACTGGCGGCGGTGTAGCCTGCAGTATGAAGCCATAAGTTTGCTACCCGCCCGCCCACTCCGTCCCCCCTAATATTGTATCATAAACAACACGACTTTTTCCTACTAGAATTACTTTTACATGAGTTAGATTGTATTTTTTGAACCACATATATTTTGTTAGGTTAGTTTAGGTCACTGTATTGTTAATTAGTTTTAAAATAGTAAAATCATTTTCTAAATAAACCTATATATTTGTAATATTACTCTTATATAGATTTTAGGGCTAATTGGTTTTAAAGGTCATGAATTATTGTGACGGTGGTGAAATCGGGGTGGACTGATGTTGGAGGTGGTGGTAAATTGGTGCCTGGATCTCACACACACTTTTAATCGAACCCACCATCGGGTATTGATGACAGTGATGATGGGGTGACTGAATTTTTGTGGAGGTGGTGGTGATGGTGATAGGGTGGTCAGATCATGATGGAGGTGAGGATGAGGTGACCCGATCTAGTAGTAGCAAACCACCGGAATCTGGTAGTGATGGGGCGGCACCACCATAATCACCGGAATCTGGAGATGGAGGTGGTGGGTATGTCACCGGTAAATCCCTATATATAATGTATATACATATATATTTATATATCCCACCCCTTCCCCCATCGCTAATCAACGTCACAATCACCCGCCACTATCATGTTTTCCGGCGAAACCTCCTTCTCCGGCTAGATCTTCATCACCGGAAAAAAAGCAGGTGGCTAGCCCTTCGGAATTCTTTATCTAGCAAATCCGAGCCATATTCTTGTAGTTTTTGTTGGAGTGTGATCATTTTATTATAAATTGCATGTCCGGGAATAATTTAAGCCTATGGGGTCACACGAAATGACACGGTAACTCGATAATATTAATTGATATATTGAAGTAATATATTGATTAGTTTGATCACGAAATTATTAATTAAACATAATTAAAGGGTTAGTTATATTTAATTGATTAAAAAGGAGGATTAAAATGTGAAAATCGAAAAATGGACTTGGACCTAAAGTCCATAAGGGGGGACGACACATGAAGGCTTGTTTAAGCCTTTATGTTGCTTATTTTCCAAGCTAAGGTTAACCTAATTAAGCCCTATAAATAGATGCTTAATTCTTTGTTTTTCACATAATTTTTCACATAAACAAATTCTCTCATTTTTCTTCCTTTCTTTGAAGTGGCCGAAATTCCTTCTTCTGTCAAGTGCATCTTTGTAGGATACCCAAGGGAAACGATGGGTTACTACTTCTACTTTCCTACGAAAAACACTGTCAAGGTTCATCGATATGTTGAGTTCTTTGAGGAGAAACTCATATCTCAAGAAGACAGTGGGAGGATTGTTGAACTTGATGAGCATCAAAAAGATGTGTCAACTTCTAAAGATACTAGCAATCTTCAACTTGGGGGGGGGGGGGAATGTTCAAAGAGATGAATCTCAAGATGAACTTCAAGTTGAAGATGAAGCGATTCCACTTCGTAGGTCCTCAAGGACAATACGTGCTCGTGATAGATTAAATCTTATGATTGAGTCTGAAGAACACGTGGTAGGAGATTTGAATGAATCTCCTAATTTCAATGTTGCACTATCAGATCCGGAATCTGACAAATGGCTTGAAGCTGCGAATGTGGAAATAAAATCCATGTAAGACAATCAAGTCTGGAGCTTGGTTGATCTTCCACCAAATGGTAGAACCGTTGGGTGCAAGTGGATCTTCAAGAAGAAGACCGACATGGATGGAAATATACACACCTATAAAGCTCGTCCTGTGTCGAAAGGTTATACTCAACTCTTTGGAAACCTTTTCTCCGGTTGCGGACATTAGAGCTATTAGGATCATGTTAGCCATAGCAACGTACTATGACTTTGAGATATGGCAAATGGATGTCAAAACCGCTTTCTTGAATGGTTTTCTAGACGAGGAAGTCTATATGGTACAACCAGAAGGTTTTGTCGATCCTAAATATCCCAACAAAGTATGCAAACTTCAAAGGTCCATTTATGGACTAAAGCAAGCATCAAGGAGTTGGAATAAAAGGTTTGATGAAGAGATCAAAAAGTTTGATTTTGTTCAGAATCCTGATGAGCCATGTGTATATCGCAAAGCTAGTGGGAGTAATGTTACTTTCCTTGTCTTGTATGTCGATGACATATTGATAATAGGAAATAACATTCTAATGTTGAAAGACGTTAAATCTTATCTTGGAAAGTGTTTCGCTACGAAAGACTTGGGTGAAACAACATTCATACTTGGAATCAAAATCTATAGAGATAGAAGTAAATGGTTGATCGGATTAAGTCAAAGTGCCTATATAGATAAGATCTTGAAGAGATTCAAGATGGAAAATTCTAAGCGCGGGAACTTGCCTATGCAAGAAGGGCTTAATTTATCCAACAAGAATGGTGCTTCTACACCTGAAGAGGTGGAGCGTATGAAGAGAGTCCCTTATGCTTCGGCGATGGGATCTATCATATATGCGGTTAGATGCACTAGACCTGATGTTGTGTTCGCGCAAAATATAGTTAGCCGATATCAGCAAAATCCCAGAGAGGATCATTGGACTGATATGAAAAACATTCTTAAGTACATGCGTGCTACTAGAGAATTGTTTTTGGTGTATGGAGGAAATCCAGATCAAGAACTTAAAGTCACTGGATACTGTGATGCTGGATTTCAGACTGATAAGGATGATACCAAGTCTCAGTCAGGGTATGTCTTCATTTTGAATGGAGGAGCAGTAGATTGGAAGAGCAAGAAGCAATCTACTGTTGCTATGTCTGCTACAGAGTCTGAGTATATAGCTGCTTCGGATGCAGCAATGGAAGTTGTCTGGATCAGAAAGTTTATTTCTGGGCTTGATGTGATGCCATCAAATAATACATCTATGGATTTGTACTGTGACAATTCTGGAGCAATTGTCATTGCCAATGAACCTAGGGTTCAAAAAGGTGTCAGACATTACCAAAGAAGATATCACTATGTTCGAGAGCAAATCGAATCACGTGAAATCAATTTACTCAAAGTTCACACAGATTATAATTTGGCGGATCCTTTTACAAAGGCATTGTCAAATGGAAAGCTCAACAAGCATGCAGAAGGCAAGGCTTAGGTCTTAGATATTGCTAAGTTATATCATGTAAATCTGTGATTGGTATTTGGATAATGAGATGTTAAACAATTGTTATTTTCAATAAATGAATTTTTATACGCGGTATAAGTGGTTTCATTTTTATAATAATTGTGTCCTATATTTGCATGTTTAAATCCATGAATATTAGTTAAATATTCTAAATGTCTATTGTCGATTAATTATATGGGAATATAATTAAAGTAAGACAATTGTGAGAGATTCGTGAAAATATTTAAGGGAATATTTTGAAGATGGTGGATCGTACCAAACTCACATGATATTCAAAAGGTGAATATTGGACTTACCCCACCGAACGAATTATCATTTTATGGATCAGCATCATTAAATGAAATTCGTGAAATGGTTACTTTATTTATCCTTTGACTTGAGATACAAGTGAGTTATGCATGTGTGGATTGCATTTCTTGATATAGTTCCTAACTGTCCTGAACAAGGCAGTAATAAAGGGCTATTTTCAGAAATGTTAAGAAACGACATGGTCAGACACTTGTAGTCAATACAGGATTTGTTCCTTCAATTTGCAACTGAAGTATGATACCATTTGGCGCCCTCATTAATTAATTGAAGATGTTTGTGTGGCCACACTCAAATGAACTCAAGAAGTTGTCTTGACTAATTTGGTAATCTTAATTAATTGTAGAAATGAGAAACATAATCGTTAAATTATGAAATGACATTGATCCATATTCATAATTAACAAGGGTATCTGAACAAAGGGATATTAAAGACTAAATCATTTCAACTTGGCAATTTAAGAATCTATTCTTAAATATTTCCGGGAACATTGAAGTGTTGCTAGACGCCAACCAATGTTATTGCATTTATAATAACATGCTCAAGTGGGAGCGGTTGGAGTGTGATCATTTTATTATAAATCACATGTCCGGGAATAATTTAAGCCTACGGGGTCACACGAAATAACACGGTAACTCGATAATATTAATTGATATATTAAAGTAATATATTGATTAGTTTGATCACGAAATGATTAATTAAACATAATTAAAGGGTTAGTTATATTTAATTGATTAAAGAGGAGGATTAAAATGTGAAAATCAAAAAATGGACTTGGACCTAAAGTCCATAAGGGGGGACGGCACATGAAGGCTTGTTTAAGCCTTTATGTTGCTTATTTTCCAAGCTAAGATTAACCTAATTAAGCCCTATAAATAGATGTTTAATTCTTGATTTTTCACATACTTTTTCACATAAGCAAATTCTCTCATTTTTCTTCCTTTCTTTGAAGTGGCCGAAATTCCTTCTTCCAAGAGGGATTTCGACTTTGAAGTTTAAGGTTCAAGCAAAAGGTTTGTTTGGTTTGTGATCGAGTACTAGCATATGTTATTCAGGGTGTCTAGTGTGCGATCGTAGATGGGTTTTGCTCTAAACCCTAAGCATTAATAATAATCTCATTATTATTATTTTTATTGGAGCTTGCATAAGGTACACGACTCAATTCTAGTCTTTGTTAATTAATTTGATTGCATATATGTTTCGATTTCTTCCGTTGCGCATACTCGTGATTATGTTTGTTTAGGTGTTCATATTCTAACATTTTTGACAAAATTCTCTAGATCTCCATTACTGTTATATATTTATTTGTTTAATTTTATTTCTGTTGTAAATTTTTGTTTATTAATCAGATTTGGGTGTTAAAGTTTTGTATTATATATATAATACTTTGGAAAGTGTAAATGATATATAATAGTAGTATAAGTAATTGGTGAATGATTAAGAAGAAGAGCAGACATTGAATGAAATGATATAAGTGTTGGAACAATTATTTTTATTTTGTTAATGTAAATAGAAATGAAAATGGATAGAATGAATGTTTTGTTAATGATAATATTTGTTGTTCCTGCTGCTGTTAGTCCATACTTTGGTTGCCTTTCTTAGTTGTGTCAGTCAACTCAGTCAAACACACACAAAACCATGCCACATAGGCATAAAAAAAACAGATAGTGGTTTTTGGTCCTATGTTATATGCGAATTGCCACGATGTTCTCCACGTTATATGAAATTTTACGTTGAGTCCTTGAATAAGAAAAAATGACAAGTTCAGGACCTTTAAAACCAATTAGTCCCTAGATTTTAATATACTAATGGCATTAAAAATCATGTAAATATGTACACAAATATTATATTTATATGTTTTTCATAATACAATGACCATCTTAGCTGGTCAATCCAGCCGCACAAAGGTCTTAAATGCCACAAATTACTCAAGATCCCAAAAAACCCATTAATTTACACACTATAGGTGCGACAAAAATTTGTTGGTGAAATCCACTCAAAGATCAAACCCTGTTTATAAAGGGACAAGGTCTTCTATAATTGACCTCCAATCGTCCATGTCAATTGAGCTAAGTCTAATTTACCTATAAGACTGATATAGAATAATAAGAAGAAAAAAAAGAAATATATAACATTTGTTTAATTATATCTACTACTTTTTTATAATGATTATTCACCCCCTATTTTAGGAAAAGGTTAGAAAATAGTTAGATGGAAAATTACTAGATTGTCCTTAATAAACAACCAAGGGTTATTAGATATTACCAAAATTACCCTTAATGAATTAGTTTACACTTTAAACCCTTATCTTTTAAAATATCACTATCACCATTGTATCAACTTACACGGTTAGACCACTCGACACCAATTATCGATGTCATCGATCACCACCCGTCATCGACACCACTAAACCACCGTCGCCATCACCGCTTGCGCGGGTATAATGCTAGTTTAATAAAATATACATGTTTTGTAAGTTTAATAAAATATTTAAAGTAATTGAATACAAAAAGTTATTACTCATGAGCTTTTAACTCACACGATATATGTAATAACCAATCAATTAGCTCATGTGATATGTTGTCAAAGGATGTTTGATCTCAATATACAAAACAAATAACTCAAGTTAATCAATAGAGTTGGTATATAGTACAACCTAAGACTGAGAGATCTTAAGTTCAAATCTTGATGTGAGTAAAATATTTACAGGAATTTCTCATTATGAGTACCTCTGGAATTGGAGTTGAGTATATAAAGAGGCATGTCGCTAAGCCCAAATTTGACGTTCAAAAAAAAAATTTAATCAATATTTTTTTTTCTATTTTTTCGAAAAGTAAGGATTATATCATTTAAACACTCTACTCTACTCCGCAATTACGGAGTAGAGAACAATTACACAATATATGTTAGATTGAAAGAATTCTAATATTCCCACCTAACTGAACTTCTTTTGTGTCTACATTTGTATCACAAGAAACATATCGAATTAATTTCAAAAAACACCCTATCTATACTAGCCATCACATTGTCAAAGATTTTCCCGTTCTTCGTCTTCCATAAACACCAACATGTGACAAAAACGATACACTTAAAAACCTTCCTCGACTTCTTATCTAGATTAATATTGCCAGAGAGGTCAATGATGTCCAATACTGTGGAAACAAAAATCGGACCCACTTTACACCACATACTCAGTCGATCCCAAATGGAGGCAGCAAAGTGACAATTGCACAAGATGTCTTCGATGGTTTCATCCCGCTGCATAAACCACATAAAGTAGAACCAAAGTTACAGTTGTTGCGTACCTGTAGGGCTTTATAAGTAGGTAAACTATCAAGAGAAACCCGCCACATAAATGTTGGGTTTAACAGGGTTAATTTGATAAACAATGCTATGTTTTGATGAATAAACTTGCTATAATATATCACAAAATTGTTTACACATACAAACTATCGACCCTTAAAAACATGCGGTGGTTGTTTCTTATATAGACAACCAACAGACACTTCTAACAGACATACCCTTTCACAAACGACCCTTTACGTACAAACACATCCTTTCAACATATAACCGTCTATTCGGTTATTATCTTCTGACACTTTTAACCCAAAGGTTAGGTTAACAATCAACACTCCCCCTTAAACTAAACTTTGGTTTAAGATGGGTCTTCAACTTGCTTTGTCTTGCTTTACAGTAATGATGGTTCTTCGTCTTCTGAGATAAGAAGTGCTTCTTGCTCCTTCTCTTTCTCCTTGTCTTTCCACTTCGTGCATTCTTTCGCGAAATGTCCATGATCACCACATTCATAACACCTTAGCTTGCTTTTGTCAATGCTTCCACGACTAGTACCTTTTCCATAGTTGTTTCTGTTTTTGTTGAAGTTTCTTCCACGTCTTCTACCATAGCTTTGATTATTCGAATTTGCCAGTAGAAGTTTGTCTTGATAATTTTCTTCATGTTCGTCTTGACTTTTGAGTCGTTCTTTAAAAGCAATTAGTCTTCCAACGGCTTCTTCAAACAACATCTTGTCTAAATCTTGACATTGTTCAATAGACGCCACGATAGGTAGAAACTTCTTCGGAACAGAGTTAAGTAGTTTCCTTACTAGCACCTTATTTTTCAAAGTTTCACCAAGGCCCTTAAACTTGGCTTTTATACTACTTAACTTTCCTCCATAGTCGCTTACTTTTTCATTTGCCTTCATCCTTAGTGTCTCTAGTTCGCTCCTCAAGGTTTGTAGTCGTGCCTTTTGAACTAGATCCGCACCCAGATACTTGACTTTGATCGAATCCCATACTTCCTTTGCACTTTCGGATTGCGCAACTTGCATTAAGACATCTTGTGGCAATGTTTGAAAGACCATTGCCTTGGTTATATTTTCTTTCTTCTCATCCACATTATCTTCGGTACTAATTATTTCAAACAAACCATGAGCCTTTAAGATTGCTTCCATCATGATTGCCTATGTTGTGTAGTTTGTTTCGGTCAGTTTCGGGCATTAAAGTGCTATGTTTTGCTCTCGAGTTGGTGTATATGTTTCTCCCGTTGTCATGCTTGTTGCCTTCTTACTTGCTTTCTTTCTTACTTGTAATCGTACGATCGGTTCTTACTTGCTTTGAAACTGAAAAGTTTCTCTTGCTTGCTTGCTTAGAATCAAAATTGATTCTTCTTGCTGTTGATCCTAAGATCAAATTTCTTGCGGTTTGGGCTACTTGCTACCCAATGAACTTGCTATATGGGCTACCTGCTACCCAATGGACTTGTTTTCTGGGCTACTTGCTACCCAGTATGAACGTTGACCAACTTGCTAATCAACCTTTGTGCTCCTAACCAAGTTGCTATTTAGGGCCTAACTTGCTTGCTATGACCAAATAATTGATCCTTTCTTGCTGATGAACCACAATGATCATACTTGCTTGCTAGATTGAATCAAGGGTTCTACTTGCTATTGAATCTTATGGTTCGAAACTTGCTATGAACCTAAGGATTCGGTTTAACTTGCTATGAACCACAAAGGTTCGGTTAACTTGCCACTTGCTTAAACGAATTTAAAATAAATCCGTT
Organism: Erigeron canadensis; assembly: GCF_010389155.1. Taxonomy (NCBI): domain Eukaryota; kingdom Viridiplantae; phylum Streptophyta; class Magnoliopsida; order Asterales; family Asteraceae; genus Erigeron; species Erigeron canadensis. The sequence goes on along the minus strand of NC_057767.1, from coordinate 3,327,609 downwards.
CGTCTTACTATGAATCTCAAAAGATTCGGTCTTTGCTATTTTAATCAATCGGGAATTTTCCTTGCTAATCGGGAATTTCGTATCTTACTAACAACCAATATTTGAAAAATAACTTGCAAAATTATCCTTACAATCTTCCTTTTATACTTTTAAGAGAAACTTGTGTCTTTGTGTTATTTGTGTTAAAATTTTAAGAAAAAACTTTTGGTTTTGTATAAAATCTCCAACACAAATCTTAAATATGGAAAAAACGATTGATATGGACAATTGTTTTTTATACTTATTAACTTTTATAAATCCTCCTATTCAATATAAAAGTCAAAGTAGAGAAACTTATTCAATTTTGGTGTCCCCTTGTTACAGTCAAAACGTGTGTCGCTCCTTTGTTTCATATCTCACAAATTTGGATCAAAAAACAACTTCCCTTTTTGCTTCTTTCTCTGGTTATTATCGAAACCAAAAACACCCAATAGTCACCAACACGATCTTCACGATCTTCTTCTTCTTCTTTCGATTAAGATAATGGGTGGTTCGGTGGTTACGGTTTTCAATTCTTCACTGGCGATGACGGTTACTCAACGGTTTCTTCCTTTTTCTGGTTCGTGATTCCAAATCAACGAACAGGTATGTTTTCCCTCGTTCTTAATTCCCCTCTGATTGATTAAAGGCTTGCTTGGAAAATCAATTTCTGTTTTGTTCTTGTTTTTTGGTTCGGTCAATGGATTTCGAACAGAAATCGGTTTTTCTCTTTTTTCTTGCTTCCGAAATCAACGGTTACTAAGAGGAATCGTTGGTTTCTTTCTTCCCTGGGTCAATTAACCGTTGGCTCTGATGCCAATTGTTGGGTTTAACAGGGTTAATTTGATAAACAATGCTATGTTTTGATGAATAAACTTGCTATAATATATCACAGAATTGTTTACACATACAAACTATCGACCCTTAAAAACATGCGGTGGTTGTTTCTTATATAGACAACCAACAGACACTTCTAACAGACATACCCTTTCACAAACGACCCTTTACGTACAGACACATCCTTTCAACATATAACCATCTATTCGATTATTATCTTCTGACACTTTTAACCCAAAGTTTAGGTTAACAATCAACAATAAAAATATTACATTTTATCGGCACCCTTTTCACCCATTCAAAGCAAAACCCCCATTAAGATCCGTGTTGCTTCTGATAAAATATTTTGCACTTTTGACCGATAACCTAATTTCTTTCAAATCAATATAATAACTTCTTTTATAAAACTCATTTTATAGTTTAATTTGATCTTAATTGATCCCCATAATGCACAAAATTAGGGATACATCATGCGATGAGCCAAACATTACTGGGGGGCTTTGAGAAGAGGGGCAACAGTGAAGATGTCAAGAATGGCCGTCCATATATGGCCATCTGTTTAAAGAGCTCTATTAGATTGCTTATCTACTAAATTACACTAAAAATACAAACTAAAGCGCATACACCGATAATATGAACACGATAACTTTTAACAATACACAAACTGACATACAATATTTACATATTTCACCCCATATGCATAATGTCATATTTTTTTGTGTATTAAACAATTATTATATCTCCAAATGATGCATTAATTTTCTTTTCATATAAACTTTATCAATTGGTTCTTTTTAGGTTTGATATTTTCGGATGTGAGATTTATAGACTTTAGGTTTTCTGGGCTTTCGTGGAGCATTTACCGGGTGGGGCGGACAGGGGGAGGGAAACGGGTCTTAGGTCCACGGTAACCAGTCCGGATATCTGTGGCTCGGCCCTTGCTGTTTTAAAAATAAAAAAAGTTCCACTTTCTATAATTAAAAAACAAACAAGAAAACTATTAAAATAATATGAAATTTGTCATTATATATGACACACTAACTATTTAAGTATCTGAAAGCCATGAACAATAATGTGTGTGAGGTCAACTTAACCAGGTCCATTTGACTGGAAAATAATCTCCCCATTTGATCCCATATTAGTCTCACACACTGTACTTTTAGTATAAACTAAGGATGTAACTAGCTAGGCATGACCCTGATAAACTTCTACTGGTCATACATTTAGCATAATTTAATTAGTCTATAATTCTGCTTGTTTGACCCACGAGTCTTATCCAGCTTTAGATTCCAATATACCGTTGCTTAGCTTTGTTTCTTTTAGCTAGACCAAGTACTTTCAGGCACCTTTCAGCCTTATCAAACCGTTTTTAAGCAGCCACGAACTCTGCATTTCTGTCTTCAAGATCCTTTCCGGCCACCCGTTTTAATAAGTAGTGGCTGACTTTAATTTCATAAGCATAGCTGCATAGTTGACTTTTTTTTATAGCTTCATTCTTTTTGCGAATGGCCTCTAGGTGAGCGCTAATCCATGACACGTTAATATTGACTGCATCTGCATCTACATCTGCATCTGATACTTGGTTCTTTAATTCCCCCATCTTAGAAATGATTTTTGTAACCCATTTCGCCTTACAACCTCACAAACAACCTCAAAAAACAGATCCTAGCCTCTCAAAGAAGGAAACCGTTTACAATAAGCATTTTATATATACATGTATATGAATTTGAAGCAACTGTATTAAATATTAAATAATACGAGTAATAATATAAAACATTAACTATACTTCGCATTACCAATGTTCATAATTTCAGGATTGTAAAGCAAAATAATGATATCTAACCAAGTTGATTTAAAACAATATAAACCATGGATAGATGCAATGACACGACATCATCTTCATATTGATCCATCAATTGACAGAAAAGACTCTATGTAATTCACTTTTGCATGACCGTCGTATAGGCTAATAATCGGTGCGCTTTTGGCATTGGTTACACAGTTTTTGCCTTTGGTATAACTTTTGTTGTAACCAACTTTATGCAACTTTTCCTCTTTATCATATTCCCTTCCATATCCCCTTTTATATTCCTTTTGAACTGATTCGACCATTAGCCAAGTTTTGTTCCTTAACCAGGAAAATGGGTGCATAGAGATATCAATTCTAAACGAAACTCCAATCTTCTCCCAATTCTCATCTTCTATCATCTTCCACAACTGGATATGGGCCTTTTTAGCAGTCCGATGCTGACTGGTTTCATAATGGACACCCAAGTGAATAACGCCTTTCTGAACATCCTTCGTCAGCCTCTTAACGTCAAAATCGTTTAAAGAGGGATGAGTTGGTATTATGGTGAACCTTTCCACATTTGTGTCAAACTTTAGAACTGCAAAACGTTCTGTTAGGAAATAGAGATGTCCATTGAACCAGGTACTACTATTAATCATCTCCCGTCCAAATTCTAAGTCGGAAAGAGTTTGATAGTTGTCTGATGAGTCAACCTTTGTCCATGAGTCGGATTTCAATGAGTATATGTGAACACTGCGATCAGATGATACCGTTAGAAGCTTGTAGTCCTTATCATCAAACATGCCGCTGTGATACAATCCTAATGCTTTTACTTCTGAAAAGTAAGATGATTCCATGTGAGGATTGGGTTTGCCTATCATTTTATACTCGCCCGTTAACGGATTCCATATAACTAGCTCAGTTTTGTAAACGTAAATGCCAAATTTGGCGCATATACATACCAGTCCATGTAAAGATGTTTGACTACTGATCTTATTTTGCATGGATTTAAACGGAAGAGGGTAGTATTGGGAAATCAGACCATCACAATCAGGTGCTTCACAGTTCATGATTTTAAACCCAGCGGGCCGATAATCAACATCATAACAGGGTAAGAAGAGAAGTTTGTGATCAACTGTGGATCCATTGGTTAAACGGCGGTTATACATGCTAGCAAAATAACGTGTTTTGAGGAACGAGTGCCATTGTTGGCAAACACTCTTACAACGTTTCCACCGGCAACCTTGGTAGTATGTGGAACAAAATTATGTGGGTTGGGATTTTTTGACAAATATCACCTGCCATATATGATGTTCGACCAACTGCACGAAAAAGGGGTATGAAATTAAATTACTACTCTATGATATTAATTGTGCGGCTGATCGGATAGTACACAAACAAAAAACATATAACCCGACACAGAATTATAATAATTAAAAAATTTAGCCCTAACACAACCCTTTATTAATAGAGCACAATATATGATGAATTTGATGATGATGATAACAGAATTCATAAGATAGATTGAACAATCATACAAAAAGAATAAAAAACAAAATATAAGCAAAATAGATACAGATCGAGAGATAGACAGATAGATTGAACCTTTGAATTATGAAGTTGAGAAGAAGAGTCTGGAGAGAGCAGAATAGACGCTTTGGTAGTTTTTATACTCGCTTAGTTTACAGTATATGGCTAGTGTAGGGATTTTGTTTCAACTATTGTCTTTAATTCATAAACTTGGCCGCCAAGTTTAAATTAGTTCTCATCTTTATCTATAATTTTATAAGTCAAGAAATTTTATAGGGTCAGACTTATTTGTGAGTATCATTATAATGCGCGATGGTGATGGTGATAACGATGGTTGGTAGTGGTGGCGAAACGTGTTGAATATTTTAGTATAATTGGATTTAACTTGTTTGACCAGTAACGTCATAATAATACATTATATAGGATTGGAGGTGCGGAGTGCACACCTATTTGAATTTATTGGGGCCCGGGGACAGCGCCCCTGGGAGCCGGGTCCAAGGGGCGGCAACCCCTGACTGGGGTCGAGCTGTAGCAAAAATCCCTCTGAAAATTTAATTTTCGGAAATTGAGGACCAAAAGTGGCAATCGAAATACCCTTGCAATAACTGCCGTTTTGGTAGTTTTATACATCTCGTAATCAATATCTGATAATTCTTCTTTATCTCTTTTCTGGTTCTTCTCTCAAATATCAACACACAGAAAATTCTTAATTCTCTGAATTGCATCCGATTGAATAGTTTTGGTGACCGCAAAATTGATTCAATCTGAAAGTGATTACACGCTTTTCAGAGTTTGATTATATCCAGTTATCTGTTCGTTATTCACGGATTTCCCCAACAAAACGAGTGGTGTGGTTATTATTGTAAAAATAATTGATATAAATGTAGGAGTTGTAAATTATTTCATTAAGTATATAGTAGACAAATGAATATGTTTAAACTAGTGAATAAAAGATAAAGAATTTATTAATTCATCAAGGATACAATCTTCATTTTCCATGAAGACATTTCAACATTTCGTGTTGTAGTAGGGTAAAGAATTTTTATATTGTAGTCTAGAAAAAAAAAAAAAAAAAAAAAAACTATATTTGTTTTTTTCCATGTAGTCATTTCGTTTTTTTCTCCACCTCAATTTAGTCGTCTTTCAAAGTCAAAGGACTAACGCAAATTCAACACTGTTAATTGTGAACAATATAATCTTATTCACAATGTCATATTTTTCGTCATGATCTTTTTCTAGTCATATCATAATTAATTATTATTATATTAAAAATGATAAATCTTCCTAAACAATTCTTAAAAAAAATCCTCCTAATATATCCACTTGTTAATACATGAAATCCATTAAAAGGATTTTTAAGCTAATAATTTAAAATGATTGATCAGAACTCTTATTATATACATAGCATCATATTCATATTATCTCCATATAATTAATCTAGCACACTCAACCAAGCCAAGCTTTGTCATGAAACAAACAAGGAAGATATACTCACGGCTTAAAATAAAGAAATCACAAACATATTATTTCGATCAAAAATTACCTAATAAGAAATCACAAACAACGAACTCCACGAAAAAAGGGTATGAAATTACTACTCTATGATCTTGTGCGGCTGATAGAATATTACAGAAACAAAAACCATGGATATACCCCCAAATAAAGATATCTAGCTCTTATTCATCATATCAACTAGCTAACTTGATTTAAAACAATATAAACCATGGATAGATGCGACGACACGACGACATCATCTTCATATCGATCCATCAATTGACAGAAAAGACTCTATGTAGTTCACTTTCGCAAGACTGTCGTATATGCTAATAATCTGTGTGCTTTTGGCATTGGTTACACAGTTTTTGCCTTTGGTATAACTTTTGCTGTAATCAACTTTATGCAACTTTTTCTCTTCTTTATCAAAATATCCCCTTTTAATTGATTCGACCATTAGCCAAGTTTTATTCCTTAACCGGGAGAATGGGTACATAGAGATATCAATTCTAAACGGAACTCCAACCTTGTCCCAATTCTCATCTTCTGTCATCTTCCACAACTGGATATGGGCCTTTTTAGAATTCTGATGTTGACTAGTTTCATAATGGACACCCAAGTGCATAACGCCTTTATGAACATCCATCGTCATCCTCTTAACGTCTAAATCGTTTAAAGAGGGATGAGTTGGTATTATGGTGAACTTTTCCACATTTGTATCAAACTTTAGAACTAAACGTCCCTTCAAAAAATAGAGATTTCCATTGAACCAGGTACTATCACTAATCATCTCCCATCCTAATTCTAAGTCGGAAATAAGAGTTTGATAGTTGTCTGCTAAGTCAACCTTTCTCCATGAGTCGGATTTCAGTGAGTATATGTGAAAACTCTGTTTATATGATACCGTTAGAAGCTTATATTCCTTATCATCATCATCAGACATGCCGCTGTAATACAATCCTAATGCCCTTACTTCTGGAAAGTAAGATTCCATGTGAGGATTGGTTTTGCCTAACATTTTATACTTGCGTGTTAATGGATTCCATAAAACTAGCTCAGTTTTGCTTCTATACCAGTCTTCATATTGGACACATATACACACCAGTCCATGTAAAGATGTTTGAATCCTGATCTTATCTTGCCCGGAATATTTAAACGGAAGAGGGTTCCATTGGGAACTTAAACCACCACCATCATCAGGTGCTTCACAATCCATGATTCTAAAACCAGGCTCATAATTATCATAACAGGGTAAGAAGAGAAGTTTGTGGCAGGACTGATCAACAGTGGATCCATTGGTCAAACGGCGGTTACACATGCTAGCAAAGTAACGTGTTTTGAGGAACGAGCGCCATTGTTGGCAAACACTCTTACAACGTTGTAACGACTCCACCGGCAACCTTGGTAGTATGTGGAACAAAATTATGTGGGTTGGGATTTTTTGACAAAGATCACCTGCCATCTATGATGTTCGACCAACTGCATATGCAAAAGGGGTATGAAATTAAATTACTACTCTATGATATTAATTGTGCGGCTGATCGGATAGTACAGAAACGAAAAACATATACCCCTACCCTTCAACCAAACACAATATTAATAATTATTAGCCAATCAGAAAATATAAAATTCCATTTAATTTAATATTTGTTTATTTCATAACTTATAAATCAAAAATAAAAATATTACTACAACTAAATCATATTAGTGGATAATCAAAGTTTTGATATAAACAGTTTGACGGTGATTAAAATATTAAGCCCTAACTCGATCAACCTATTTTAATCCGAGACACAATTATATTAATAATTAAAACATTAAGCCCTAACACAACCCGTTATTGATAGATAGAACACAATATATGATGATGATGATAACATAACAGAATTAGATAGATTGAACAATCGTACCAAAAGAATAAAATATAAGCAAAATAGATAAAGATCGAGAGATAGACAGGTTTAGGAATGATCGAACCTTTGAATTATTATAAAATTGAGAAAAAAAGACTGGAGAGTGCAGAATATATAGACGCACGCTTTTATAATTTCTATACTCGCTTTACAGTTTATATATAGAGATTTTGTTTCAAACGTGAAATTGTCATTAATTCATAAACTTGGCCACCAAGTTTAATTAATTTTCATCTTTATCTTTAATTTTTTTAGTTAGGAAATTTTAATGGGTCTCATTTGTGAGTATATCCTTAACTTTCGTCAAAACTATCATTTTATCAAAATAATGCTTCGAGGTGCTGGTACGGGCGATGGTTGGTAATGGTAGCGTGGCGGATGGTGTTGTAGTTATAATTAGAGAAAATAACATGAGTACCCAATTTTTTTAAAAAATATACCAATTTAACCAACTTTTTTTTAATTTTCACAAAATACCCAACAAAATCGCAATAAAAAGTAAAAATCGCAACAAGATTTTGAAAATCGCAATGAGATTTTACAAAATCGCAATAAAAAGTAAAAATCGCAACAAGATTTTGAAAATCGCTATGAGATTTTGAAAATCGCAATCCGAGTGGAGTTAGGCCCATTTCCTAGCCTAGTTTTAAGCAGAACAACACCATCCTAGTCCAGAGCAGTACTTCTCTTATGGGCTCGAGGCAAGACAAGCAGCCCGCTTCGCTTCCTCAATTGCTCAAGGTACCTTTTTTTCTTGCTTCCGTAAATTGGCAATAGGACATCCTAAGCTAAGGAAGTACTTCAATGAAGGCATCGAGTGATTTCACCCGGCGAATTGACAAAGCAGAGCAGGATGAAGTAGCAAAGGGGACAAGGGGAAAATTTGCACGCATAAGCGTTGAAATGAATTTAAATGAATTTGAACAAGCCTTTGGTCCCTAAAGTTCAATTAGATTAGGGAAAAGAACTCAGAGAAGCGGAACTACAAAAAAGCTTTCTTTTTGATGTCTTTTCTAAGTTACGGTCTTCAGAGTATTCGCGTTGAGAAAAAACCTATAGAGATTTTACAAAATCGCAATGAGATTTTAAAAATCTCATAGAGATTTTGTAAAATCTCATAGAGATTTTAAAAATCTCATAGAGATCTTGAAAATCGCATAGAGATTTTGACTTGTTTCTGATTTTGACTTTTTTTTTAATTTTGACTTTTTATTAAGATTTTGAATTTTGAATAGTGTATTTTCAATCTAAAAAAAAGTCGAAATCTCAAAAAAAAAAAAAAGTCACAAAATGTAACGCGGAAATCAAAATTTCAAAAAAAATCAATAAAAAAAAAATATTAAAATCTCATAAAGATTTTGAAAATCACTATGCGATTTTCAAAATCTCTATGAGATTTTAAAAATCTCATTGCGATTTTGCAAAATATTTATGCGATTTTCAAAATCTTTATGCGATTTTATAAAATCTCTATGAGATTTTGCCAAATCTCATAATTCTAAATCTCATAGTGATTTTCAAAATCTCATTGCGATTTTCATTTGTTATTGCAATTTTGTTGGGTATTTTATAAAAATCTGAAAAAAGTTGGTTAAATTGATTTACTTTTATAAAAATTTGGTTACTGATGTTATTTTCTCTTATAATTATTGGCACTCAAGAATGTATTGGCACCAATCCATATTTCTCACATCCTCCAACTTCCTAATACACCCCAGAAATTTTGACTTTCCGCCATGACTGTAACAAACAAAACTAGAAAGTTCAATTTGAATAGCCAGCCACCTTTCTCCTGCTTTTTCATCTCCCTGATTACATCCGTGACATATATTAATCTCTTTGTGGCTGGAAATTGCTTCCTAAGTTCTTGTGTTGCATGACCCTTCTTAGAGTACTTTACATTGTATATATTAATTGATTCCACCCATTGGAACACCTAGTACATCATGTATTGTTTTATTTGTGACTTTTAATGATCGATGTATCCCTGACCTGTAACATGCATGCCTCATGATCAAAGTTCTTCACAGCCCAATATCCCATAACTGTTGGAACTTTATCTATTTTAATTAAAGTCAATCATTGACGCGAATCCTATTTCCCGTACGTATGGCAGCCTTTTGATAATCACTTAAGTTCCACATCAAAAGAGAAAAAGAAGCCGGGGGTGACCTTGGTTTTATCCGGTGGGGAATTTTCGACGACTTTTTTCTTTTGTATTGTCGCTTTAGACTTGTTCTCTTGACATTCGATCCTTTCTTAGCATACTCAGCCTCTGAATCCACAACGCCCTTCCCCCTATTTTCCGAGAAAGTTGGGTGTCTTGCTACAATGCTACATAATCATCATTCGGTTCATCATCAAATTCTTCCATTTTCAGCCTTTTATATATATTCCATTTCTGTTGTGTCCTTTCATCTAAAACATGTTAAACCAGGTATTACTTACAATTACAGAACACTTAACAACAGTTGCATCTACTTTTAACAACTTTGGTGATACAAAATGTAAAACATCACTATTTAGTCAACATATAACACTCAAAAACATACCAGCCTCTATTCATAATCATAAATCATAATATTTACCCTTGCAGTCTTGCACATATACATAATACATCATATATTTTACCTAATAAATTCATAAGTCATAACATGTGTTGATCAATTCCAATGTGCCCAAACATGCCACCAATAATACCGAAACTTTTCTAGTCCAAGGTCAGTCCGGTCCAAATGAACTTGAGGTCAGGGTTTCTTAAAAACATATTGCTCGGGTACTACTACTAGACCATTTTCAATCCCGCCGTTAAGTCCTGTTGTTTTATGGAGCCATAACGCCGGTTTCCAGTTAAAACCCATTGAAGCCTCGATTTTAACATCAGTTTAATGGCTTAATTAGTTTTATGTTCTTAATGTATAGACATCAGTTTTAAGTTTAATATACTAATAAGTGGAATAAAAATTGTGGTTTAAACCAAGGGTTGGAGGTAAAAAATGGTTCAGTGTTGGGTTGACGTGTCGGTATAAAACTGCAAATCGGAATAAGCGCGGTAAAGCCAAGATTTTAAGCCTAGCTAGGTCGTTGAACGTCCGAACGGTTTACAAGATATAAGAAGTGTAAAATTAAATTACAAGATATATGAAAATTTAACTATGTAATAATTAAGTAATAACCTTACAATATATATATATATATATATATTTATTCACAAAGTATGAGAGACTTTAAGTGTATGTTTTATTGGGTGACCAGATAACTTTGAACTTAGCTAATACGGAAAATGATTAATCCTTTTAAAAATCTTTGTAATATTTAGATTTGAGCTGATATAATTGTGAATTTAGATCTAGTGTGTGTAATGTGTGTTTGTGTGTATAATGGGGTTGAGAGAAAGATGGTAAATTGATATGAAAGACCTAATTACAAAAGGTAGGGTTTAGGGATATTTATACATTTCTTTTATTAACACTAATACCCTTAATAATACTAAAGGATTACAATTTGACACCATATTTTATAATTCTTAACAATCCTCTTAAAACCCGACATAGAATACAAGTGGGTTTTGGGTCGGAGATGGTGTAACAGTACTACAATTTACTTAAGATTACAGCAACATTTGTACCTAAAATAGAAAAAAAAAAATTATAAAGTTTGATAAGCATTTCATACCTTTGGTTGTTGGCTTTCTTTTAGCTTTCCTTTGTTGTTGTGTTTCATTATTTTCTCCTACTGCTATGTTGTGTGATTCCATTCTCATTATGCTGTTCCGTACTATTTCTTGAACCTAAATTATTCCAAGTAGGAAACAAAGGTTCTCAATTCTGCATATAATTTGATCTGGCAAAAACTTGAAAGTCTTGGTATCTGATTCTGATCTAGTTTATATTTACATGATAAAGTCACAAATTTTTTTATATTGGTTGTATTGTACAACTACTATTTATGGCATGCATTTTGTAAATGGATTATTAGTTTTGTTTATTACTATATTTGTGAGAGCAGGTATTCACACTTTCATAGTAGACATTGAGGGGTCACATCATATATATATATATATATCATAATAATTATATATGTTATAAATCTAAAAAAAACTAATTTTATCTAAATCTTAAGTCATACAAAAATTCAAGTATTAAATAATAAGAAATGATTAATCCTTATAACCAAATAGTCTAAAAATTTAGACGATATCATGTAGAAAAAAATGAAGTAAAATTATGAAAGAAAATTAATGGATACAGGTAACTTTTTTATAGTTTTCTGAAGATTTTTAAGCTAATATTTTTTAAAAATTATAATCTTTCTTAAATAATTATAAGTAGTACGGTATTGAAATTCCAAAAGATAGAATATATTGAATTTAACAATTTAAAATTATCTTTCATAGGCAATAGAAAATGCTAAAAATATCCTTAAAATAATTATAAAAAACAAGTGAAATCTATAATAGATAGTAGCTAAGATCTTTAAAAAAACATAAAACATATAAATAAAAAGTAAAGTAGATTTTAAAGAACAAATATGTTTAATAATGACATAAACTACTCTAGATTTGGATAATAAGACGAGATTATTACTTAAAAATAGAAAAACTAATCACCAGATAGTTTAATGCTAAGAAGTTTTATTTCTTCACAAGATGTCTCGAGTTTGTATCAAACCTTATGCATATTTGATGGCAGCCACATGTTAGGTTTCAAATAAAATGAAGTACTATAAATGAAATGTTGGTAAATTAATGATAAAATTATAAATATTGATATCTCTAGTGGATGAGGATTCTCTCAATCTATTTTCTTAAGTTGAGTCAAATTAGAAAATTTTGACCTTTAGATTAAAATTAAGGATAAAATTCAATGATCGTTTTTAAATCCTAACCCTTGATTATAATCTAAAAGTTATGATTCTTCTAACTTAACCCTTCAAGTTGTTTTCAACCTAAAGGAATCTTCATCCATCCCCAAATTGTCCAAAAGTGAATACTCGTATATCAATATTTCATTTAGAGAAAATGTCACAAATGGTCCATGTGGTTGTCGGTATTCGCATTTTGCCCCCTATGCTTTTTTTTGTTGCAACCAGTCCCTTGGGTTTTCATTCTCGTTACCAGTAGTCCCTGACACTAACTTCTGTTAATTATAGCCGTTAAATCCCTCACGTGAAGGCATTTTGGTCCTTTTATCTCTAAAACACCCATCCTTCCTTTGCCCTTCCCAATTTCAGATCAAAACTCAGCAATTATATATACATCTTATCTTTATATGTATGTATCTATGACCTATATACCACACCACCGTAAATTAAAGGAAGGATCATAAATTCCCAAATACAAATAAAAAATTAAATACAATCAATCGGTCACTACCTGCTAAAAAAGATAGATTAAATATCAACCTTCAACAACTCTTTATCATTTCATCCGCCTTTACCTTCGTTTCTCTTTTTCTGCCGCCACAACAAAAAACGAACCGCTCACGATTTCTTCCACCCTTTATCATTTCAGTGGAAGGGTGTATATGTATTGTAGCAAACAAACAAATAAACCAAATCCACACCAACGATGCTGGTAGATCCATGACAGGGTAATGAAGCCAACACGGAGGCAGAGGCGGTAACGATAAAAAGGATGAGTTATGGTGGTCTAGTTGTACAGAGTTTTTGTTGGCTAGATAAATAACCGTTGTACGGAAATTATATCCGTTTATGTTATCGCCGGGAGGTCTGGTCACTGGCGTTGATGGTGTTTTCTCGCTGGCCATCATCCGGTCACCACCATCTCTGACCGCATCACATATTTCTGGCCATCATTCCACCATCGCAATGGTATTTGCTTTTGTTGGTAGAATGTTTGGTTTCATTTATAGCAAATTGATTGAACCATTGATGTTATTTTGTTTGGACAAGAACACCTCAACATCATATGATTTGTATGGATATGGGTTTAGTTTTTTACTTACTGTGGTAGATGAGAAACTAGAGGCTGATGATAATGAACACTTTATTGAACCACGGTGGTCTAACTTGTACTTCGTAGTTATTCTATTGTATTATATTATTAGGTACAATAATATATACTCATGTGAATAGATGTTTAAGATAGATAGTTAGATCGGTTAGAGATTATGTAGAGAATGTTGAGTTTTGAGAGGGCAAAGGAAAGATGGGTGTTTTAGAGATAAAAGGACCAAAATGCCCTCACGTAATACGCACGTGAGGGATTTAACGGCTATAATTAACAGAAGTTAGTGTCAGGGACTACTGACAACGAGAATGAAAACTCAAAGGACTGGTTGCAACGAAAAAAAGCATAAGGGGCAAAATACGAATACCGACAACCACATGAACCATTTGTGACATTTTCTCTTGATTTAAAATTGAAAGGTTCATTGTTTCAACTTTTGCATTGCCTACTTTACCTCCATGCTTTTCAATTTTTCTGATTTTGACTACAAAAATGTCTTTACCAATATAACTATCCCTATTCATGAACATATTTAATACCCAGATACATTTAATAAAATTAATTTGTAAAATGTACTCCTTAGTTTCCTAAATAACTACACTGTCTTTTTTACATCAATTACCTAACAACTAGTCACCGGCACCACTACCCCTGTCGCCGCCTACATCAAGTCACTGCTACCATCATCACTGTCATATCGCGCGAGTATTCGTCTAATATTTAATTTAATGAGTTTTAAAGTGTATTTCGTATACAAACAAAAAAAAGCCAAGGATATTCATCAAATGTAACAGTCACGCCATTAGACAAAAGATAGAGTTCTTATTGAGTATGCTGACAAAACAAGCTTGTAGGCGTGACCCTGATAAACTTCTATTGGTTATTCAGCACAATTTAATTAGCCTATAATACTGGTTGTTCGACCCACGAATCTTTTTCAGCTTTAGATTCCAATATATCGTTACTTAGTTTCGTTTCTACTAGCCCAAGTACTTTCACAATCCTTTCCGCCTTTTCAAACCGTTCTTGTGCAGCCACGAGCTCTGCATTTCTCTCTTCCTGATGCATATGGGCCTCCTGGTTTACCATAGTAGTGGTTGATTTTATCTCCATAAGCATAGTTGACTTTTTCATAGCCTCATTTTTTTTGTAAATAGCCTCTAAGTGAGCTCTAATCCATGACACGTTAACATTGACTGCATCTATATCTGATACTTGGCTCGTTATTTCCTCCATCTCGGAAAGGATTTTTGTAACATCATCTGTTAGAATTCGCCTTACAACTTCACAAACTACCTCAAGCAAAGATGCTCTCAAAGAAGCTGTTTTGAATGAGCATTCAGCTGCAATGTCACCGTGTTTTGTGAAAAGTGCTTCAAGTATCCTTCCAACATCCTCTTTCACTTTATAGCCTCGGACACATATAGTGCCACTTCGAGGAGATGAAACCTTTTCATGAAGCGGCTCTAAAATTGGGTCTTTTGCCCACAAGTCTTCTTCAGCCTTAGATTCCAATATATTGTCATTAAGATTCTTTTCAACAAGATCAAGTACTTTCACATACCTTTCACCATTTTTGAACCGTTCTTTAGCAGCCATGAGCTCAGCACATCTCTTTTTCATATCCATTTCTACCTCTTTTTTAACCAAAATGGCGTTTTCTTTCATTTCTACAAGCAAAGTGTACTTTTTCGTGGCAGCCTCCCTTTTGTAAATGACTTCCATGTGAGCACGAAGCCAAATCACATCAAAGTTAGCTGCCTCTAAATCTGACATCTGGCTTTCTATTTCTTCTGTTTTAACAATAACTTCATTGTTTTGTACTCGCCTGACAACTTCACAAACAACCTCAAGCATAGATGCTCTGACAGAAATTACTTTGAATTTACATGCAGCTGCAATGTCCCCGTATTTCTTGAAAATGGCTTCAAGCACCGGTGCCACACTCTGTTTCACTTTATAGCCTTGGACACAGATTATGTCGCAAGGAGAAGATGAAACCTTTCTAGGAAGTGCCTGTCCCAGCAGTAAAAAAAATTTATAAAGATTAGTGGTGGCAGTAAGATTAGGTCAGGTTGGGTAATGGGTCACACAAGTTGGGTTTGACATGTCAGTTTTTTCTACTATAACATACAAGTTCAAAAGTATAAAGAGAGGCAGGAAGATATATACACAATCCGGCACAGGATCTACCTTACTAACCAACTCGGGGTGTTCTTGATTCACATCTAAGAGTTCTTCATCACCATTATCATGCAATGCCTAAAATTATATGGCAAAACATGTTAGTCTGCAATAAAAGAATAATTGGAGTGGAGAGTTGTTTATGTTTGCTTTGGTCCCCATAGGAGAATAATGTTTTGCATTTTGTACTTATTTAATCGAGTTGTTCATATTCAAGACCAGAATTCGGAAGGCAATACCCATTTATGCTTAAACGGGTCAATTTGGGTTATAATTTGCCTCTAGCAGGTAAAGTGGGTAGTTCTAGAAGTTTGTTAATATGGAAACAATGTGAATGGTTGGAACCGGGTCAACAGTCACCCGAAATCTTTTCAATATGCATAGAACTGCCTAAATCGTAATATGTCAGAAGTTAAATATAGTTGTAATAATATAGTTTTAAAATCATATTCAAAACACTATATTTCAAAGCTCAAGAAAAGAAACGAAAAGAAGATTGTGGGTCGCCCGAGTCAAAGTGACTCACTCTGAAATACCCATTTTGACCTGTACCCAACCTAAGCTAATCTAATCTTGCCACCTAAGAATAGTTTCCAAAGAAGACAGTGTTTCTTCTTTGGAGTTCTATTTCTCGAATTTCCTCATAACCTGAGTAAATCATTTTGGTTGCGTTGGTGGTGAAATATCAGATTCTTCTTCACTTGCAAACAAAATGTCAAAACTTTTTATACATGAAAAATGGCATTTGTAAATGTAACCATAAGATGATTATTCCACAAAACTTATACCATGATATGAAAGTGAACTTAGTCACTCCAGTAATCACTATATGAATAACTTTAGGTCTATTTAAGCAACAATCACACAAAAAAAAACTTCAAATTATATATTTAAGGTAAGCACATTTACCGGCATGACACTATCAACTGGCGGTGTTATCTGCCTCTCGATGTGAAAATGTCGGGTATCCTCAGCTACAAACTCTGACGTCGTTGGCATCTCCATATAGATATCACCTAGTTGTCTATCCTCAAAAAGATCCTGCATAGGAAAATTAACCATAACAATCAACTTTTTAAAAAGATCCAAACAAATCACAGAAATAGCTGCCTCCATATGGCAGTTGTGATACAATACCTTTTCAATTAGCACTAACTGAAGTAACAAATGAACAGTTAAAAAAGAGAGAAAAAGTAAGCACACATTAACCTCATTTTCAAACTCAGACATCTTCGGCATCTTTGTTTGGACTTCAGGTGGTCGTCTATCGTTCGAGATTGCCTACATACGAAAAATATATCTTATATCATCTTTTTAAAAACTTTCTTAAAAAATGAAAAGGAAAAGGTTGAAAGATAAAACCTCAACACGTTCCTGTAGCCTTGAGACATCTCCATCTAACTTCCTGTAGACGTGAAACAACTTGGTTACTTCTTTCTCTATAGGCGCCAACCACTTCTGGTGACAAGTGGTGGTGTCAGGACAACGCATAGTTGCATCAGCTGTCTCGTCAAGATGGTCATGGCGGCATCTGTCGTTGGAAGTAGCAAATGAAGGTGAAATGGAGTGCCATGCATCTGGGCCCTGATCCGACTGTGATGGAAATGCCGCTTGGGTCTTCTCCACCGCCTGCTGAAAATCATCAACATAGCAAAATAAAAATAGTTCTTTCTAACATAAATCAACATGTAACATAGTTTGGTTTAGTATAACATGGAACTAAGCAAAAAAAGTTCCATAGTATGATGAGAGGCAGGAAATATATACAGAATCTGATATAGGAGGCCCGTTGTCAGCCCATTCCATCCGTTCCCGCTTGGGGTCAAAGGGTTCTACAAAATGATCATCAGGCCATAACTACAAAGATAAAGAAAAACAGGTTAGTCTACATGCATAGTAGTTGGAATGAATAATAGTTCAAGTTTGTTATTAGGGACCAGAATCAAGGTGGTTATACTTTGCTTCTATTATGCCACAGAGTAAATTATGTATAACGGAAAGGACTTGAATGATTTACACCCAAAATTAAATTTTAGTTTTCTTTTCAATTTTTCATAATTAAGACATCATATATTTTAGTACAAAAAAAAAAAGAAAAGAAAAGACAAAAAGTGCTCTGCTCCAAAAACCCACTTTGACCCACATTCAACCTGATCAACCATTTTTCAGCCTCTAACTCATATAGTTAAAATTTGCATTTTCAGCTTTGTTGCAGATTGGGTCAGCATTTGATGGTGTATCATCAAATGAATGAGTTCTGTTTTCATGTTCATTTACATCTTGAAAATGTGATCAGTGCCTTACCGTATCCAGAATGTTTCCACTACCCTTTGGACCCTCAAATTTCCTCTTGTTAGTTGCATCCTCCCGCAACTTGCTTGCCTCACTTGTAGATGAAATGGTTTCTCTCAAAGAACCATAAACTTCTTTCGCCACCTAAACAATTTATAATATGAGAAATGTTATATGTAATCCGCAACAGATGTTATGGCGAAGTTTGGCCTGACTTGTACATAGCTCAAAGTACAACTAATTAGAAGTAGGAGTCTCCATAGAGTTATACACATGCTTAAAGTATATTCCAATATGGGACTCGGGTCTTACCCAATACCATATTACGTACCTTATCTGGGAGATGTAATAGGAGTCGAGAAGCACAGTTTTTGATAATTTTTCTTGCTAGTTGCCAACAAACAGGCGAAGCAATCTAGAACACAAACAATACTTTAGTAACAACAAGTTACAACACAAAGTAATTAATGGACAGAGAAACATAATCATCACCTGTTTCTCCCTTCTTGCACTTGTGACCAAAAGTTCTACAAGCTCAAGGTTAAGTGACTCGCTTTTCTCTATGATCATGGTCATAATCTTCTCCATATAAAGTAAAACAGTAGTGGAGCTGGAGCTAAAAGTCAGAAAGAAAGAAAAAAAAGAAGAAGAAGAAACTTAGTCGGGCTTTAAAAGTCTGCCCTAAACAAAAATAAGCTCCTAAAAACAACTGAAGGGTTGAACACTTTGTGATTATATATTTTCTTACTTAGCAATGATTAAAAACTGTTTAAATAGTCTAGCTATGAATCCGTCCATCTGCAGGTCAGACATTAGCACCGAAAACTTAACCCTGCTTAATGTTTTGACAGCTTTAGTCATTTTCACATAGCTTCCAAAAGATGCAGACGATAGTTTCTCAAAGGTGATTACAGTCAGTCCAACCAGTTCCTGACAGGAAAAAAAAAAACCATTACTTGGGAGTTGGGAGTGACATGTTACATTGTGTTGAAAAGATTTCACACAAATGTTCACGTAGATGTTTTAGTACCTTCATCTGTTCCTTGTTGCAAGGGGAATCCATAATTCTTAAAATCTCACATATGCAACATGCAACTAAGATGTTCACATTCATATCAGAATGGCCCGTCAATTCTTTAGCAAACAGTGCCTCGGTTACAGGAAGCATTGGATATCCCCATGATTTAAACAGGCGTGATCGTCTTTGGATCTTAATTAGAAGTTTCTCCATTTGCTATATATTGTGGGAAAATAAAACATCATTAATACTAAAAAGGGCAAACTGCAAAACAAGACACTAAATTGTTCAAAACTGTCCCTTCTTATTCCCCCCAGTAAAAAACAAAAAAATTGTGACCAAAATGAGAACGCCCCCTCTAGCTCTTTGTCCACATGGCAAACCAGATTTAATGCCATGTCAAGAACTAGTGTGATGCGGCATGCCGTGTCACTGCTACTTAGAAAAAAAAGACATGGCGGATTGCGCATCAGCAATGTTGGGGGTGTTTGGTATTTGCTTATTTTAAACTACACTTTGTAGTGTGTGGTTGTTTAAGACTAGACTGGTCTCTAACAAGTAATTTTATCAAAAAACACATGAACAAACACCCACTTAAGCTATATCATGAAAATTGAAAAATAAAAGAAAAAATTAAAAATTTTAACAGGCTACCTACTTAAGAAATAAAAATAGATAAAATAAAATCTTTGAAGTGTTTGTTTTGCCTTTTTGATTTTGTGAAAACCATTCACGAAGCAGGGTCCGACTTGGTCACCAGCGGGGGTGGCCATAGTGTGTAGTATCAATGACGGCGCAAAGGCGTGTGTATTGGTGTTGTTGTATGTAATCTATACATACATACACTCATCAAAATATTAATTTCGTAAGCCATCACAACGACTTATCTTTTAATCTTTTTAAGCTGATCGAGCAACTCATCTTTTAAAAACTCATTAATCCTTTTAATCAAAACTAGTCATCATCTATCTATAAATCAAAAACCCATTACTCACATAATCATATTCCCAGCCTGGCCAAGTTTATGATCGAAACAATTTACTATTATCTGATCCTGTTTCGATCAT
Source organism: Erigeron canadensis (assembly GCF_010389155.1). Lineage (NCBI taxonomy): Eukaryota > Viridiplantae > Streptophyta > Magnoliopsida > Asterales > Asteraceae > Erigeron > Erigeron canadensis. The sequence continues at coordinate 3,307,496 of NC_057767.1, read as the reverse complement.
AAACTTGATAAACTTGGCCAGGCTGGGAAGGATCTTACACGGATCGCAGAATCGTATGAAAATCTTAACTCATCAATAAATTAAAAAAAAGTCTTTAAAACGACTTGTCGGCCACCAAGTGTTAGGTTCATCGCGCATTGAGCGGGTATACTATTTTTTTTTTTAGGTTAATAACATAATGTGGGCGTAACTTAATAAGTAGTAGATTATAGATGCAAAAAGACTAACATGAAGAATGTTGAGGAGAAGCGGCAGATTTGAAGAAGGGAAAGGCAATAGTTTCATTAGCTCAGTATGAAACTCAGACTCAGACATTCTTTGTGCCATTTCTGGCCAGATTTCACTTTCACTAGTTACTGTGCATGAAAAGAAAAAGTAGTTTCAAGAAAATTTTGCCAGGGTAAACTAAATCTAAAATGGAAAATATCTATTCTGACATTGCCATTATCCCATAAAGTCTAGTCTATTTGTTCTTCTCATTTAGAAAGTTACTGTAGCTAGAGGAACCTTGGTTGGAGTGATCGATGTCAGAGTATCGATAAAAATAAATCTAAATACCTTATACTAAATAGGTTAAGTGTATATTGTTCTCACAAGACGAGTATATGGTTATAGTCAAGTTTTAACAATTTTTTATTGAACTTGAAAGTAATAAGAAAAATTAATTTTAATTAACTACGAGTAAATAGCTAGACTTAATTAATAAAACAAGACAAAATTAAAAATAAAGTTGTAAACAATAATTGAAAGTGCATCTCTCCCAAATCCCAAAAATTGTATTAATTTACTTACTAAATTTTATCGAGTATTTATTTTGAATTACACAGACATAATTTTTATTAAATGAACAACAATTTTGGGTACGACCTATGTTAATTAGATGACTTGTCTTAATCCTTAATTTAGGTGGACTCGGTACAAATCATTAACTCACAATAGTTTGTTTAGGAATATTCAAATCAAATAATAGGGTATAAATACGTCGTATAAATTATGATCCAAAAAGAACATTTTTTACGTGATTAAAAGTAAACTTCATCAAATAAATTAATTAACAATTGTTCATCGGGAGAGATAATAAAAACATTAGCCGGACATAGTTTTTTTTATTTTAACCAAGGATTGATGAAGAACATCTTTGATGCATCACTTTTGTCGCTCGTAGACTTTCTGTCCATTCTTCAGTTCGTCCGCAGCCTCTAAAGAACAATAAGTCGAACGATAATGATAAGCATGTCTCAAAAATTGCATAACTAAAATATACTATATGTATACTCTTGCTTTCCCAGTATATAACTAAAATTGCATAACCAACTGGGTTGGATCAGTCATTGGAGCTCATGCATCTGGAAACAGAGGTCATGGGTTCGATCCTCATGCCCAGCAAGACTGGAGGTCCTTTTCTACCTATGGTAGAAACTAGAAGCAGCCTCTATACCTTTGGTAGGGGTAAGGCTATCTACATATCAACATCTCCCATACACCGTCAAAGACGGTATTGAGACCCAAAACCCGTAGAAAACGGCATTGGGAGTATCTTTACTTTATACTTTTGCTTTCCCACGTAGCCGACATAACTAAAACTAATGGGCTTTTCTTTTGTTTGTCTTGATCGATCCAAAAATCAAAGAAAATAAAGCTGTTGGGCTGGTGGAGTAATTGTACGGCCCAAATGAAGAATGCCAGCACAAAAGTCACTTGAATTCTTTGTAGGGGTGTTCATTATTCGGATTAACCAAATAACCCACCCAATCCATTTAACATTTGTATTATTTGGATTTGGTTTGGTGTTTGGTTGAAACCGAATAAGGAAGTTGTTAAACGGTTTGATTTTGGTTTAGAAAATTTTTAATTGGGGCCCAACCAAAACCTAATTGTCTTTTAAAAGTATTTTTAGAAAAATTGTGATGTGTCAAGTCTATAATTTTACTTAAAAGGTCTATATTTTAATTATGATGTCATAAATAGTTTACACTTTTTTAAATTAAAAATAGGTCACTAAGTTTATTTAAAGTTATTAATCTTTTATTTATAAACAAAGAAATTTATTTTATATAGTATATAATATTCTTTTATGTTTTGTAAATGCAATAGGTACTTTATCAATATATAAATATTATGTTATTTAATTCACTATCTCTAAAAATTATTTGCATATTTTTTAGCTTTATAATTTTAATTAAAATACCCGGGTTAAACCCGGATAAATTCGCTAATATATAAGTATTCTTTTATGTTTTGTTAATGCAATAGGTACTTTATCAATATATAAATATTGTGCTATTCAATTCACTATCTTCAAAAATTACTAGCATATTTTTTAGTTTTATAATTTTAATTAAAATACCCAGGTTAAACCCGGGTAAAATTCGCTAGTAACTTATTATAGAGTGAAACTAGAAGTTTGAATCAGACTACACATAATGATAAGTTGACAGCTCTTTCTTTACATTAATGTTGAATATTAAATTTAAGGATAACTATACAAGATTAAAAAAATAATAATAATAGAACTTCAAACGATTCATAGACTTAGCAATGTTTTTAAAAAGTTATTATTATTACTATTATCAGAAATATTTTCTTATTTACTGACATAAAAAAACTAATGTTTTATCTGATAACTTGTTACACCAAGTCATATTTTTTACTTTTTCCATGTTAGACTTTTTCATGCCAGAGTGTTGTACAAATTGATCCCCAATTGATAATTTTCAGTTTTCCGACATTATTAGTATGCCACATTGTTTTATTGTTTAGGATTAAGAAGTATTTTATGTAGTTGAAGAATTTTGTTAAATCTAGCATTACTAATTTGAATTTTCGATTGAACCACTTCTTAAAAATGTGATTAATGTTTAATACTATACTTGATTATTATCATTATAGTGTCATATCTAAGCTAAAATTTTGAATCTGCCAAAAAAGAGGACATAAAAACAGTAGTTGAAAAACACCATTTCGATTGAACCACTTGTATTATTCAGATAATGTTTACAAAAGAAACAGGAAAAAGGGTTGGAAATCAATAAGATTTCCGTACCACAAATATTGTTAAATCTACCACACAGTACAACTGTTAAAACATACAATACAAACCATTAAAGCATACATGTGGTAGATTAATTAATATATGTGGTAAAAAAATCACTTCCGAATCACTAACACTGCATTCTCAAGTTTTTGTTAAAAAAAAAAGAAAGGAGAAGATTGGATAAGAGAAAGAAAAGATAAGAAACTAAAAAAGAAATGAGCATTCTCAAGTTGGAAGGAAAATTAAAGAAAGGAAAAAATGTGTAATTTTACAATTATATCCGACTTAGATAATTTATCAATAAAACAATACATGTCAAACAATACGAGCAGCAACATCATCTCTGGATCAATAAGACGTTTTTATTGTTTGGAACATAAATAAATGCTACTTTTTTAGGTTAGATATTGTTTTGAATCAAAAAGTCTGAGACATACAGAACATGAGTCCAATAAAAGTTCCCAAACACTCATATGAACATAAAAAAAATTAACAGAGGTATATTATATCCAGGTTTATATTTATGAACTAACAACAATATATTACATAATACGGATTAAGTGAAACAACCATTCTTGAATCCAAAACCTATTACCCCCTATACCCAAAAAACTCAATGATTTTAAAAGATCCAACATCTAAGAAATCAAGAAATCAAAAAAATATTTGTAATTTTCTTCAAACAAAACTAGGTGGACTGCTAATATAACCTTGCAAACAAGAACTCAAGAAATCATAATTCAAGAGAGTGTGAATACCTGGTCAAATGTGTTGTGGAAGAAAAAGAAATTGTGGAAAAATTTTATGAAGTAAATTTTGTGGTAATGGATTGTGGAAACCTCCACTAGCTCAAGATAAAAACATTAGTTGAAGGTTATATTGGTAATTATACATTTGGAGAAGTTATTTCCATCGAAATCCGGCCATAAATGGGCAGAAAATATTTGGAACAAAACCTCCTTGGTTTTCCTGGCATTTCTTTTCCATTCATGTATAAAAAAAAACTCAAGAATAACAATATTAGAAACTTTCTTATCCTTTCTTTTCTTATACCTCTAAAAATAAACTCAAGAATACACTGTAAAGATGTAACTTTGCATAAAACCTCTAGATATTTACGAGTAAAAGAAGACTTTTGAGGTCAACTCAACCCGGTCCATTTGAATTCTTCAAATCAATTTGCCCATTTTGATCCATAAATCAGACCCACCCACTACCTATAGCCTATAGGTAGCATAGCCTCATAATCTTGATCTTTAACAAACATACCAAATGGATGATAAAGAAAGAAAAAAAAAAGTTAATTCCAAGCATTTTAGTAATTGCTATACTGCTATATAGATTAGACTTAACCAGTTTCAAAAGCGGGTCTTACGCCATTAGACAAAATAAGAGTGTAGGCATGACTCCGGAATTCTTCTATTAATTACACATTCCATGATAAAGTTGGCCTATAAAATTGGTGAAGGCTTCTTTTTAGCTTCGATTTCGAATATGTTGTTACTTAGCTTCTGTTGAACAAGATCGAGCACTTTTACACACCTTTCAGCCTCATCAAACCGTTGTTGTGCAGCCATAAGCTCTATCTGTCTCTCTTTTAGATCCATTTTGGCGGCTTTTCTAGCCAAACCGCTGTTCACTTTCATTTCCATAAGCAAACTGCACCTTTTCATGTCTTCCTTCCTTTCAATGGCTTCCACGTGAGCTCGAAGCCACGACACATTAATATTGGCTGCCTCTGCATCTATAAGATCAGTCTCAATTTCTTTCATCCGAATAGCATCATTGGTTTTAATCCGTCTCACAATTTCACAAACACTCTCAAGGATTAATGCTCGCACAGAAGCTCCTTTGAATACACATTTGGCTGCAATGTCACCATATTTCATGATAATGGCTTTAAGAATTGGTGCAACATTGTGGTTCACCTTGTAACCATTAACACAAGTTATGCTAGATTCAGTAGAAGAATCCATTTCTCGTTCCAGCTGTATGAAATGAATATATAAGTTAGTGTATAGCAAAATTGGCAGTAGTAACGAGTTAAAACAGTTTGACTTTTAGTATTGGTTGAAACCAAGCGAGTCGGGAATTGTTGACATCCAAACACTTTTATGTCCATTATCATAAATTAATTATGAACTAAATGCTTTAAGTATGATTTACACTAACAATATCATTACAGGAATGATCTATTTCTAAATGAACCGGATATTGAGGAGGTTGTATGCAGTAAATATAGACTTTCACCCCATTTGATCCATTTGATGCTAAGTTTGATATTTCGTTTGATATAAAACACAACCCGAAGCAACTCATTCATAAATTAAAAGGGTTAAAAGTACCACCTATAATATAAACCATAGGAATGGATAGCATCATTTAATACCATCAAGGTGAGCAAAAAATATAAAATTTTAAGTGTAAAAAGAGGAAGGGAGGTATTTACAGAATCCGACATAGCAGACACGTTTTCAGCAAACTCCCACTGTTCTTCCTTCAGGTCTAACACTTCTTCCTCACCATCATCATACAATAACTAATAAAAATTGAACAGCGCTAGTTAGTCAACAATCAAAATACATACAAAACATTCATATAGACCCATTGAACAAAATGGTTGTCAACATCACACCTTGTGCCTCTTTCTAATACAGTCGAAAGATTTGACAACTCCTGGATAATACCTGCAGATGAAGATATTTGTTTTAAAAGAGTCACAATATAAATAAATAAAAAAAGAGACAATGATTCATGAATGTCACTCAACTACTAGTACACTTACAATTTATCATCAGGCCACCAAACCTTTATCCTGCTCCCCACCAAATTTTCACCATATTCAACGTATTGAACCTGATTTAATACAGGATATGGTTAGCATAAGAACCAAGATTAGCTCAAGTGGAAGTAGATGGTATTACCTGTTTCTTTTGTGGAGTGTCATCTCTCTTGCGTTTTCCATTCACGTCAGTTACAGATATAGCTGAAACTGGTGATTTTTCAAATGACAAGGTTTCCTTTTTAACTTCAACATGATCCATTTTAACTTCAAGGTGGACGTTTACAAGGTTATCTGTATCTTCTAGACACTCAAGTTTTATCTTGTGAGTTGTTTCCTTTAACAACATGCTTTTCTCAGTTGTATGTGGATAACATTCTTTAGATTCCTGGAAAAAAAAAATAAGTGAGGAGTATCAATTGGACCATGGATTTGGGATAGAGGCGGTATCAAATATGACCAGCGTTATATGAATGTCATAAAAATCCAACAGTAGAATTGTACGAGTATCAATAACAAAAGAGTATGTTAACGATACGTAAAGGGGAAATAGTGACAAACATCATAATGTCATTTTCTGATAAACGCTTCAAATACGAACGACCATTCTAGAAAAAACACATAAGTAGTATTTAGTATGCAATATTCAGAGGAGAAAAGAAACTCCATTCCACTAAAATGGAAGAAGGCTGTTTGTTCTGTCTACAGGAAAGAAATGGACAGCACTTCCTTATATTTCGTTCAATACCTATCCGTGGACAGAAGATGCTTTCTTTTCTCTCCATCCCATTACGGAATGATCTGATACTATAATGTTAACTCAGTCTTACAAATAGACATCCGTTAATACAATATTTGTTTTTCAGAATTTTAACAGTTTAACCCACTTTATATCTGAAAAACAAGCACCCTTTTCTTTATAATATTTCAAAGGTTAACTAGAAAAAGAAATTTTATGACCGTATTTGTTTAGGGAGGAGGTACGTATGGCAAAACTTTATTGGCTATAAAAAAAAAAAATTAATTCTTAGGGGACTCCAACGAACGAAACTGGTGGTGACTTAAATAAGCAAAAGTAACCACTATATGACCATCTTATTTCATTACCACGTACGTCCCAGCCAGCCAAATATACCTAAGAGCTATGTCTAATTTGCATACCATATGTGGGAGATGTGGTCTAAGTTGATCAGCACAGCTATCGATAATATTTTCCGCTAGTTGCCAACAGAAAGGTGAACGAATCTGCAGAAGGGTCAACAATTTAGTACTCCATGTCATTAGGGATGAATGAAGAGGCGACATCAGTAAACATTACCTTATTATCCATTCTCACAGCCGTGACTAGGAGATCCACAAGCTCAAGATTGAGTGGCTCACTTTCCTCTATGATCATAGTCATGAATTCTTCCATCTTGCATACAACAGCAGGGGAATTCGAGCTTGAAAGCAAGCAGAAGGGAAAAGAAACTCAGTCAAGCTTAATAAAGTCTTCCAATAAAAGACATGAGTCATTTTGATACCGTTTTATTCTTCCATAGACAAAAACAGTGACGCTTTGATAATCAAACAATTGAAAAACTTTGCAAGTAAAAAAAGGGGGGGAAATTGAACTTAAAAGGACCACAGGAGGTGAAATTCTTATTCAGAAAACTTACTTTAACAATAAGATTTAAGGGTGTATATAAGTTGATCATCAGAGAAGGGACCTGGTTACCAATATAACCTTTAGCAGGTAACCAGATCCCCTATTTGATTTTAAGCGTATATGCATGCCCTTAAACATTTCCTCAAAATCTAAAATTGAAACTTGCCTAAACATGAGCTCCATATATGTGAAATTTTCCCTTAGAACAAGTCTAATTACTAATAATCAGAAGCTGGTTTAGATACATTTCTTACTCGGCAGCGTTCAGAAATTGCTTAAACAGTCGAACAATTAATCTGTCAAGCTGCAGGCTAGACATCAACGCTGGCAAGCTGAAATTACTAAATATATCAAAAAACTTGGTCATTCTAGTATAGCAGCCACCAGATGTAATAGATAGTTTCTCGAATGTCGTCACTACCAATTTAAGAAACTCCTGTGAACAACAAGAATAACAGAATTATGATAGACTTTGTAGTGTTAAATTATGATTGAAAACATAAACCTTTGTTTTGATGTTTTGTACCTTCGTCTCTTTACCCGTGTAAGGGAGTTCCGGTGCCATAATTCTCATGATCTCACATAGGCAACAACAAACAGAGATATTCACATCCATGTCAGGATTTTTCACCAGTTTTTTATCAATAAGTGCATCAATTATCGGATGCAGTGCGTTCATAGTTGATTCGGATGATGATCGTTGCACCCCAGACAGAAATTGCTCCATTTGCTATTACAAGAATGCAGCATAGAAATGAAAGCCTTGTTCAGTGATATGTAACCAATACAACTGCATAAAACATAATTATACATTTCTTGAGGGGTAGTATAGTCCTTTTCCCTTGACGAAATGAATACACACTAAGAGTTTACATTTTATTTCTTTCATATATTCATATACATGTCAATGGAAGATTTGGAACTTTTGAAGAAAACCAAAAACCCAACATTAGCAGCCTGCTTAGGCACTGACCCAACCTACTAATCCAGTTTCAGCAATCTCATAACCGGGGTTCCTAATTGTCTCAGCCGGGAATTGAACCTACGATATTTCTAAATGCCCATATCAAAACCAACTAGGCAACACGTTGGAGACTATCAAGCGTACGTTTGGCAAAACTAGAAAGACCTTTTACTTATGGCTTGTAACCGTAACTTCTATATACGTATATATGTGTTTGACAAAGTAGCTGAAGCTAAAGCGTACGAAGGAAAAACGACAACAAAAAAACCTCTAGTAATACTCAAAATGTAAAGGGCATTTATGTAATTTACTTTTCACAAGCTCTCATAAGCTCCTAAAAGCATAAAGCCACACACAAGTCTAATTATTAGTTTAGAAGATTAGTTGGTGTTTTGGAAATCACTAATATAACTTATATTTTATAAGTTTTTAATTACAAAAATAAAATTTTCAAAAGATATCTATAAAACTATATCTAACACTTTTTCCAATATAATGAACAATCATTGAACATATATATTTCAAAAATTGTTTTGTATCACTTATCCGCTATAACAATAAACAATAACCAGATAAAAATTCAAATAAGTAAAATCCCAGATAACCCCTAAACTACATTTTACAAGAAATATTAACCCTAACATAAAGCTTGTTGCTTTTTATTCTAAAAAAAGAGTAAATTTTAGCAACAAAAAAAAAAGGTACAAAAATAAAGGGAAAAAAAAACCTCTTTTGTGAAAATAAATGCACAAAAGATATACATTTCTGAAAATTTGCAATTCATTCAAACCCATTAAAGTCAAGGATCATTACTAAATAATATATTTAAAAAAAAAAAAAAAAAAAAAAAAAGAAAAGAAAGTCCACTGACTGAAAGAGCTTGAAGAAGATCAGCATTTGAAGAAGGCAGATGCAAAAGCTTTTTTCCAGCATCCATGAGCTTCATTTTTGTTTTACTTTTTGTCATTCAGAAGAATTTCTTTGTTTTTATTGTATCATACATTTTCCAATTTACACAAACAATATATACAAAGTTACAAACCAACAAAAGAGACGCCACCAATCCCCATATCCCATTCTTTGTCTTTTTGTTGTATATTTATTACTTGAAAAAAATTAATGGCGTCTGGTGACCCGACCAATTTTTTAGTAAAATGACCACACCTGTTGCAGCGAGGGTCGTTGCAAAAAGTCAGTGTACGAAACCGTACACTGTTGACCATCAAGTCCACAGTGTACGGTTAAGTTCTATAAATATAAACTATATCAGCGTCATTGTCATTGTATCTTAAAGCGTTTCTATCTATCTTTCGTTCTATCTTTCATAGAACTTTAATATTATTATTACTATCGTTGTTCTTTCAGTATTATTACTATCGTTCTTCTATCTTTCAGTATTATCTTTCAGTATTATAAATTGTAGATCTTTAGTATTATTATTATAGTTTATCATTATTTCAGATGGATTTTGAAAGTATATGGGGCGAAATGGGTGCGGAAGGTTTTGAGCTTCACTTAGAAGAACCTGATGAAGAATTTGAGATACCAGAGGCGATCCCTCATTTTGACTACAACGCTAGGGTTTTCCACACCGATCAGGTATCTTTGTTAACTTTAAAAAAAACTAATTTAAGCAAATATCATTATTAGTTTATATTTTAGTAGTATTTAATTTGTGTTTTGCTGTTAAATTTATTGCATATTTAAAATGTTAGATATTTATTAGTATACAAATTAATGATAATTTGGGTTACCAAAAAGGTGGTCGGGTTACCAGACGCCTTTTTAAAAAAAACTAATTTAGGCAAATATCATTAAAATATTTATATTTTAGTACTATTTAATTTGTGTTAGGATGTTAAATTTAGTGCAATTTTAAAATGTTAGATATTGCAATTTTAAAATGTTAGAATAGTTTATTTATATCGTATAATTGTTTGTTTGTAACTCTTTAACGTATGTAATAATAGTTATTATAAGTACTAGATATCGTTGATGTATTTTTTTTACTTATATTTGTTATAATGATTACTAATAATAGTTGACGTATTCTATAGCTATCTTTGATGTTTTTGTTTTTATAAGTACTAGATATCGTTGACGTATTCTATTACTAATAATAGTTGACGTATTTATTTATGTAGATTAGGCATATTTTTTTTACGTTTTTTTCGTTTATTATGACCATGATCACCAGCACATCTGAAAAGATAAACACATATACACCACAAACATAATTCATACGATAAAAAATATATTGTTTATAACCACAAAATACTAATGATGAGCATCATCGCTCTCATCATCATCATCATCGTCATCCAAATTGACATGATACGATCCGGCTGAGTATTGAGGGGCTGTGGGCAACTGCTGGGACGGGTGAGGAGGAAAAGGAGCCTGTGCATAACTAGAATAGTTAAATAATTCCTTAAATAAGGAGGACGTCTGGCTAGGCTGAGGTGGGTCATTGTTCAAGTCGAATGATGCACGTGGCTGTCCCTGGGTAAGATGCGTATAGTCATACGCCTCGGTACCCATCTGCCTGATGACCCGCCCTATGCCTCGACGATGCCCCGCCCGGGATCCCCGTACATCCATGACAATGTCAGGATCTGGTGTTGGAACGGGGTCCTGTTCAGCCTCTTCCTTCTTCTTCTTGAGCTGAGACTGTAAAAAACGTTACATTATACATAAGGTTGATTAATTAACATTTAATACTAAAAAATATAAAATCCTAAAGAGAGACACATACATGTATTTCTTCAGCCATCGGGTGTTCCCATTGTTTATCCTTCTTCTTCTTGTGCGTAATCTCAAACAAATCCACCAAGTCCAAGTCCTTGTTTTTTTCAACCTGTAAACACATCAATTTATCATAAGACATATACATTCTTTAATTTATACTTTTAAACACAAGTATTTATATTTAATACATATATATTATAAGAAATATACATTATTAAACTTATACTTTTAAACACAAGTATATATATTTAATACATATATAATTCATAAATAACCTTCTCCTGGTGGACATACTGAGAGTAAGACTTACGACAATGGGTCCCCACAAGAACTTGCTTGCCCCTGTTTGTGTTGTTTCTCGCCGACTGCTTCACCCGGTCCTCCCTCTGGTAATACCCCAACAAAGCTCTCCAGTCCTCTTGTGACATACCCTCTGGAGGAACAGCTTGTTCCAACTGGGGAACTGCATCCAGGCCCCCCTTTTTGGAAAAGTGGGCTCTCTTGAACTGGCTCTTTCGGAGCCGATACTGATCTGAGCAGTCCATATCAACACACAGGCTGAACCCCCGCCTGATAGGATCCTCGGGGTTAGGAATCTGAATAAAGTGGTCCAATTTGAACCGAGTCTGCAATTTATAAAAGTAAAAGTTAGCGAAATTAAAAATCGATACAAACATCAAAGAAGAAGTTAAAAATTAATAATATTTTACGTTCAGAGTCAGGATGATAAACTCCTTTCTTTCAGCAGGCGCATGGTCCCAGGAGTCGTATGTCTGAGGGATGTGGTGGACCAATGTGCCAATGAGGCTCTTATACATAGAAGAATTTGGGTCGATCGCCTGCCACGTTTTTAAGTTACTGGTGTCAAAGTCGATCGACAGACGGCCTTTTTTCGCGAACTCGGCCTCTAGATTTAAATTCTGACAGGGCCCCCTGCCCTTTCCCTTTCGTGGGGCTAGCAAAAATTAAAAAAACAAGTTACTAAAAAAATATTAAATTAAAATATGAATTATAAAGAACCAAATTCTAAAAAGACAAGTTAGTAAAAAAATATTAAATTAAAATATGAATTATAAAAAAACCAAATTCCTTACCGCCGCTGCCTTTGCAGCCCCATGTAATCTTCCACCATGGTCGACGTGGGTCTTCATTGCCGCCATCACCGCCATGGTAAGTCGCCATATATACTGCAAAATACAAATCATATTATACGTTTTTTGCAAAATACAAATCATATAACAAAATTATCACAAATTTTATTACTTTTATATATATCTTTTTTACTTGATAATAATTATTAGAACTCCGTTTATACAATATAAATTTACTTTTATACTTTTAAATTTAACTTTATAGTAATTTTTAATACGTCTTAAGTAGTTTATTTAATCAAAATTTTTAATTCAAATTTTTACATAATTTTGTATATTTAGTTCAATACATATATTTTTAACATAATCTTGGCTATTTATTTTAATCAATTTTTTAACAAATTTTAATCTACGTCATTTTTAATTTGTCAATATTCTAACCAAAAAGTAAAACACCTAACACTAATGACTAAAATATTCTAACAAATCAATATATTAACTTTTTAACTTAATTTTTTTATACGTCATACTTTTGAACTTAATTTTTATATTTAATTTTTATGCATATTTTTGTTGAACTAAATTTTATTACGTCTTAAGTAGTTTATTTAATCAAAATTTTTACATAATCTTGCCTATTTATTTTAATCAATTTTTTAACAAATTTTAATCTACGTAATTTTGCATTTAATGATATATATTCTAACAAATCACTAACAAAACAAATTCGTGGCTCCTAACAAATCACTAAATTATCAACAAATCAAAACTAACTATACTAACAAACCTATTAAAATCCTATAAACAACTAATAATCCTAACAAAACTAACAAAACTAATAAATATACAAAAACTATACTAACATACCAATATTCTAACAAAACTAACTAATTAACAAAACTAATAATAACATACCAATATACTAACAAACCTATTAAAATCCTATAAACAACTAATAATCCTAACAAATTAACAAAACTAATATATATACAAAAACTATACTAACATACTATGGAGGCCCGCATTTTTTCACTTTTTGCAGCGAGGGTCGCTGCAAAAACTAGTAATGGTCTAGATACTAAAAAATAATGGTTTGGATATTGGAAAAAGCATAAAATACATACTAGAATTTGAAATGGCCGGAAAATTTGGGGGAGGATAATCCCGACACTGGCGGTGGACGGCGGCGGCGGCGGCTGGCGGTACTGCCCGGTGGTGGCTGGCGGGGGTGATGATCCCGACACTTCGTGATACCCGGATTGTTATACTAAGGGGACTGGATTGTTAGTAGCCGGAGGTGTTTTGGTGGATGGATTTGTTAAATTTTGTTAAACAAAATTGGAAGAAAAAGTGTAAGAAAATGTTAGATATTGAAGGGTGGAGGAAGGAAAATGATGAAATAGATGGGTGGATCGGTTTTTAAAAAGTGCTCCGGGTTAACTTATTGCAGCGAAGGTCGCTGCAATAAGTCGAGTAACAGTCGGCCAAACATTTAAAGCGGCTTAGTGGAATACTGACGTGGCATGGGTTTTTGCAGCGAGGGTCGCTGCAAAATCTGACTGGTCAAATTACTAAAAATGTTGGTCGGGATACGGGGCGCGTAATTAATACAACTAAAGAAACTCTTTATGAGTATTTTGAGGTCTAATATTTTTACCGGATGTTAAAATGTAAGCAGATTTTACATCCACTTAGTTTTATAAAAAATGACCACTAACTTTTTATATGGGATTAGAGTCAAATCCATATTCAACATAAGCTATGTGCTAGCATTTATTTTGGGATGAAATATTATATATTAGTTTTTTAATATATTTATTTTAAAAAGATGATAGAGTGACCCAACATATGATAAAAGAAAAAATGTTTATAACTTTTTTTTTGGTCTTTTTTATTTTAATTTATTTTTTTTATTTTTTGGTGTTTTTATTATTTCGGAATGAGCTTTTTAAAAAAAAAAATAGGAAAAAAAATAAAAAATAAAACAAGGTAAAAAAAAAAATTAGAAACCATCATCTTTCCATTCTTTTCTTAGGCAATTTTTTTTATAGGATCCCTGTCCTATGTTATATTATATCATATTATACTAATAACCATAGTTGTCTAAGTCGTACGAGTTATAAGTCACGTCAACTTCACTGGTTTTGAAATAAAGGTCTTTTTTTTACGACATGAAATCAAGGCATACTAACTACTAAGTACCATTCACGACTTAAAATCATGGATCAACAGACAATTTTGATACTTTTTTAGTTTAAGTGTTATAAAAATAGTTAATGCATCTAATAAATAAGATTATCCTAGTAATTATCTCTTTTTTTGTGTGTAATTTGTTTTGTGCATTTGGCTATAATGGATCCGTTTCATAACTTTTATTGTATAGTATAGTATACACATGTTGAGTGCAAACTGCAAAGCCCATATTTTGTGTACTATCTATGTTATTGTTTGGGCTTTCTAGGTAAAGAGGTCCCCATTTTGGAGTAATGGGCTTCTTTGTATTGTAAACTAGTATCATATGATCTACCTTTTCCAAAAACTGACATTTGTGTCATTATTATTGAGCCAATTGTGCAACATATAGTTACAAACTTACAATTCTATATTGATTATAATTCTAACGCAATAAAACATTTTAAATCTTCATAAAGACATTATAACTTTCCTGATCATAGTTTGTACACTAATTATTAAGATCGTAACCATTGGATAATAGTCTAGTGGTCACCAGCCGGCATTTTCCAGTGGAGGTGTTAGGTAAGTTTTGTCAAAGGCAAACTTGAGATAATCAGGGAATTATTAAGTTGTTGAGAATCACCTGAACACTAGCCTAACTAGAATATTAGTAGGTACCAAATGGTACATGGGATCGGGGGTTTTCATCTAATTACCCTTTTTTCTCTAACTATTAAGATGGTATAAAAAAAATGGTATTCAAAAGTTAACAAACGGGTAAACTCAATCCAACTTGTCTTGGCTCATAAAATTATTACTTTTTTGGATCTGTTATTTGATACGCCCATTCTACATTTATACATTTACCAAAAGTTCATTATCTTATTCCTCAACAACCATATCAGAATGAATGATGTCAAAACAAGCTAATCCCAAATATATACAGTATCTTATCTAGAACCGTTATCAAAAACCTGGTTAAACGCATGTGTTTTTGAAGTAATGGTGACAAAACAGAGGTGGAGTATAGGACTATAAGAGTGACCCAGGCAATCTTCTATTTATCTACACAACCGATTTTGCAAGAGTGCTATGGATGTTAACATTAGCTTGTTAAAATAGGAATGACTTGACCGGCCGGCTCGATCAATAATCATCCAAAATTTATTCTGAAAATTTGTGAAATATTCTCGGTTGTTCTATTTACCAACTGTATTTTAAAAAAAAACGAAAAATGATAATGACAGCCCTAAGGGCCGTCACTAACAACTTATTACATTCTTAAAAACTTGTACATTATATATTAAAAACCGCCCCCTGATTTTCTTAACAGCAAGGTACAAATTTTAATGCACCTAATTAGTTTTTACGGCTTTCACTAACAAATCCTAAAAAATATATATATTTTAAAGTCAAAGAAGATAAGACAAAGATTCGTTAGCGTTACCCATATTGACCCACTCCCAAAAACATATAATCATCTTGAGCCGTTACACCCAACCTAGCCGACTATTTTTCTACCTCTAAATGGAATAATCTTTATAATTAAGTAGATGGCTACAAGTTTGAACACATGCCTCGCTTGTTCTCGAGCTGTTGTGATGGATGGATGGATAGATGGTTGGTTTCATAAATGTATACGGTAACTTATCTGTGCCTATCAAGTACCAGATGCAATTTTGTCATGCGGAATAGGAACTTGCATACTCAAGATATTGTATATCTGCTTTGTTTATCAAGGGAAAAGCTCATATCTTACCGTATTGGCCTGAGACATGTATTATACTTACATGTCTATGTACAATATCATAGCCTATTGTAGAGCTATTTCTGTAATAGATTTACACCCTGTATTAATCACTACACCAAAAATATCATTTGTTCATGTTGTTAAAAAGTATAAACAAATTGATAAAAAAAAACTTTGTCAATATTTTTATCCATGTGTTCGTACTAAAAGATGTGTTTATTTTTTTTACACTTACAAGATATTGAAGTATTCACACATCGGTGTAGTGACGGGCTAACGGCGGTGGCCGGTGGCAGTGACGAGTGGTTGCAACGGCAGGAGTAACGGTGTAGTTATTAATGTAAAAATTATTGATGTAAAACGGCTAGTAGTGTAGTTATCTAAGACTTAAAGTTAAATGTTGTAAATTAAATTTATTACAGTAATTATTATAGATATTTCAAGTTGATATTATAGGTTTAAGTGATGATAGTTTACAATTCTGAATAAAAATTTGACATTTTAAGATTATCAACTAATTAATTTGAAAAAACAAAATATGAATAAACATAAAAAGTAAAGAACCTTTCTAAACAGACCCATAACTTTCGAATCTCAAAATAAAGGCCCATACGGAATCATCAAATTATTCACACTGCCTTAAAATTTGTATAATGGACAGCAGCAACTGTGAAGTAGAAGCAGATGATCACATGTGTAGTGTAAGGATTATGTCACAAATTTGAGTTGTCACTCTCATGTGAATTCTTTTTAAGAAAACTATTGGAACCAATTTTATTATTACATTAAGGTCTTTCACTTTTTAAATTTTTGCACCTATGATACAAAACTAAGCTTGTGCACATTGATGGAACGTGAGAACAACAGGTCGTAGCTGTAGACACTATATTGATGTGTCGGTGACTCCATATATTGCTGGCGTGACATCAATTTCGGGTTAAAGATGGTCTTAGGCTGCTATGATTTGGTTTCATTGTAGCACATGTTGTCCAAACTGCAAAGTCCTTGTTTTTGTCGATCTCTGCATGTGTAAATGGTTTTGCCATTGCCTGGGCTTTTTTTGGTAAAAGGTCCCCATTTTGTTAATGCATTATTACAAACTGGACCATCTTCTTTGTATTTTATGTATATAGTAATGCAATTTATGATTGTTGATTGTTAATTATTTGTAAGCCTAATGCCACAGTGAGATAATCAGTAGAGGAATTGAAGGATATGTTCATGAAAACCGATGACCATATCCGCTACCTCCATAATCTCACACTTGAGACTAGAATGTCGATCTACAACCTAATTTCGTTTTCTTCATATTTTCAAACACAATCTTTTTGGTTAAAATTAAATAGTTGTATATTTGCCCATGACAGAACCAAGTACAGATGTTTACTCATTCACAAGTTTTGGTAACAAACGGCATAAGAAAACATCCATATGATGATAATAATAGCTATTCGAATCGGTCATGTCACTACTTCCTCGAAAGGTCACTGTTATAGAAAAATAGAGATACTTGATCATAACAAAGGGAAACGTTTAAACTTGTAGATAACATATTTTTCTACACTTAATTATTTTATGGCACCGCCTTATATTTTCCATTGACCTGCCCCATTTCCATTGCCAAGGCACCATCCTTAGTCACCGGTGGTGGTTTCTCATCTTTCTGCCCCTTGTTGTTTCTATATATGGCATATAGGATCAACTGTAGTGCCCCCAATACACTTCCGAAACCATTGCATACCTTTACAGACAAATTAAACAAATTAGATGTAAAACAAATACAAGGGTGTAAACTGTAGTTAGTTAAAGATCAAGGACTTACATAGACAAAAGGATCATTTCCAAGGAGCCCAAATATAAACCAGGATGTACCACACAAGAAAACAAAAAGTGACAGAAAAAATGGCATGAATTCCACACTCTTGGTCCTGATCACCATCCTCTGCCAATTCCATTTTTCAAAATCGAGTTAATAATTATCGTGAGAAGTAATGATACATGATGTTAAAATGTAGATCAAAGACAAAAAAAACCTAAAAATATGATTATGACACATAACAAAACGAATAACGTATAGAAAAATAATTTCCGAATCATTGATTTTCTCTTACACGAAAATCATTGATTCTGTCACGTGTCAACGTCATTTTTTTTTAAAGTTTGTTCTTACTCCTAGTAACACAACTTATCAATGATTATTAATCGATTAGTTTGGATGTATAAAATGAACGAAAGCGGCAACCCATACCATGATCGAGAGGGGCGAGCCGTACATGATAACCGAGAAAATAGCCGCGGCAAAGCCACAAAAGTAGCGACGAGTCTTGCCATGAAGTGCAAAAGTTGAAACTAAAGCGACCGTAGAAAATGCAGCAAGAACAAAAGTGACAATACCAAGGATTTTAGCTTTCTCCTTCTTAGGTGCATATATCAAAAATATCAACACATATACTGCCTCAATCACTGCTCCGGTACCATTAATAACCGTCACCAGGGTGTTATTTTCCGATATGAACGGTAGTCCGTACCTTCATATGTATAACTAATTAAATTAACTGATCAAAAATATATATCAACATCATTTATAAACTTATTCGCATTTTTATTTTAAATGTGGGGAAATGAATATTGATTTATTCACATTCTCGAGTCGATAGGAAAGGAAAGGAAAATGATATAGACAGTTACCAAAGTTTCTTTTCTAATCATCTCATTCTCAAAAGAAAAAACTTATGTTACAAATTCTAATTAAAAATCTTTAGACACTGGGAAATTTACATATAACAAGCTAGTATTTCATACTAAAAAAAAAAACTTGAAAATATAACGAGCTAGTATTTCATTTTTGTCCAAAATAAAACTTGAAAATGCAGTGTACTACTTATGTAACTATTGTGTATATATATAGTAAAAAGTTATTTTCAGAACCCGTACCAGGCGGAGAGTAGGCAGTTGAGCAAAGTCATAGGATAAGGAATCCCTGAAAATTCTTCTGTTGATTTGTTTTTGAGTATCCTCTTGAAAGTAATCCTTCAAAATTAAGTTAAATTATTAAGAGACATTAAATAAATACAGTTATAAGTTATATATGTACTCATGTAGTATTAATTAATCAATAGTTCAACAAAATTAAGATAATTCTTACGTTGGTGCAAGAAATAAGAACAAACCAGTGGCATCTCCTGCATGTTAAATTACACATTAATTAAGTAGTATAACTAGTAATCATCAATTAAATTATAAATAAATAAGTAAGTAGTGTGTGTGAAATTAGAAGAAAGAAAAAGCAAGAAGAGCACACACCGAAAACACCGAAAATCGTGTGTAAAATGGAAACCGCGCCCATTGTTCAGTTGAAATATACTAAAATTTCCACAAAGAAAGTTTGTGTGGAAAATGAAATGGAATGAAAGTATACCCAATATGAAAGGTAACCTCCTTTAAAACGGTTAGGCAGGGAGGGAGAGTTATATATACAGAGGTAGTAGTGTAGTACTACTTCTTAATGGATAAGGATTTTATGAAAGGTAACCTTCTCGAAAAAAAAAATATTAAGGAATCACCGTTATATTCTTACTAAATAAATTAATTTACCCAATAAATCAATTTACACAGCGACTCTTCTATCTTTTAAAATATTTTAATTGCCGCTTTAAATAGATTACATTTACTTCAATTACTTCTTACCACTCGTCGTCGTTGTCATTACCGACGGTCGCTGTCACCATCATATCACCGTCACATTGCGCGGGTAACCTTCTATCTTATAAAATATTTCGATTACCACCATTGCATCAGTTATATTTACATCAATACATACCACTCAATTTCATAACTACCAATAGTCGCCGACATCACCACTGTCCCCGACACCATTAGACCGTCATTGCAGCCACCACCGTCGTATTGCATGTGTACCGTGCTAGTTGTTGTTATTTTTATTATAATTATAGTCTTACAACATATTGATTTATCACATTGTAAAGTGTTTTTTTTTCTCACCAAACAGATACTAGTTTTAAGTAGTTAGTAATTAAATATTGATGTTTGGATCTAAACTTGAGATTTTCAGAGAGTCTTTTCATTATTTTTAAGACCAACTAAACAATAGGTTGATTATTTATAAACCTTATAACTTATAAGGTATTAAGGCTTTTAGAAGTGAGACGCTACCACACCCAAGAAGCCTCTAGTTGCCCCCATGTTGCCCTCTGGCCTCTACGTTACCAGAATGGTTAGCTGAATTTGGCAAAAATAAATCTGCCCCAGTCCAATTTTAGTCGGAGGACTTCTCCCGTAGTTTTTACAAACATTGTACATTTACACACAATGATAAAACTATTGGACGACTTCTCCCGTAGTTCTCACAAACATTGTACATTTACACACAATGATAACACACACACATTTTCACTTTTCACTATTCTATTATTCTAACTCGGTTATTTCACTCCAAGATTTGAAATGACGCAAGCCGGTCTTTTGTGAGAAAGCCTCGCTCTAATTAGCCTAAGATGACTTATTAACACACGATAGAGAAAAATAATATTTCTTACATTAACAATCAACCATCATAATACTTTATCTAATTAATTACAAGGCTCACACAACAGCTATCCTTAAAAATCTATTGAGAAATCCTTAAAATTAATACAGTTAAAAACTAGTTTTTTAACCCGCGCGTTGCTGCGGGATACGCTTTTACATGACAATATTTTAGACCTGGATTTATGTCAAATATTTAAACCAAAATTTAAAAAAGACAACTAAACATATAACAATAACAATAAAAAAAATGTAAAAAATTAATAATAAGATATATAAAAATATAAACAATAACTATATTAATGTTTTAAATGTTACATGAATGTATTATATATAAAAAGACGGATGAAAATATAAAAAAATCAAATGTTTAAAGGTAGAACCGCAAGTAAAAGTTGTTTGATAAAAACATGAGAACCCAAAGTTAAGTATCAAGAAAATGAAACGAAAACTTTGATGTGGGACAAAAGTTAAAAGATAGAAACCTTAGGGGAAATGAAAATAGGTAAATATTATTATGCGTTATATGGATGCTTTAAATATTACATGAACGTAAGACGTAAAGATGATAAAACTTATTATATATTAAAACGTTAGATATATAAAAAAAAAAGATAAAAGTTAAAAGTAAAACCATAATTGTGTGAAAGTTTTCTTGGTAAAAACATAAGAACCAAAAAGTTAAGTATCAATAAAATAAAAATGAAATTTTGATTTGGGACAAAATGAAAATATAAAAACTTTAGGGGGTTAAATTAAAAACTAGTAAAAATTATTATGTGCTATAGAAACTTGTATATTTTATGCATAAAGAACTTGTACATTTACATAGGCTTTTAGGAATATATTAAAAACAATAGATATATAAAAAGACGGATGAAAATTAAAAGTAAAACCGTACTGTGTGAAAGTTGTTTGATGAAAACATAAAAATTCAAAAGTTAAGTGTCAAGAAAATACAAACGAAAACTTTGATTTAGGACAAAAGTGAAAAAATAGAAACTTTAAGGGGTTAAAATGTAAAGTTGGAAAAAATTATTAGTTTTTAGTAATATATTAAAAAAAAATTAGATATATAAAAAGACGGATGAAAATTAAAGTAAAACCGTACTGTGTGAAAGTTGTTTGATAAAAATATGAGAATCCAAAATTTAGCATCAAGAAAATACAAACGAAAACTTCAATGTGAGACAAAAGTTAAAACATAGAAAGTTTAAGGGGTTAAAATGAAAGAATGGTAAAAAGATATTATGTATTATAAGAACTTGTACATTCCACGCATAAAACACTTGTACATTCATATAAGTTTTTATTATATTATAAGTATCACAAATGAGACATTGTTGAAGTAGTTTTTATAATACCCTTGTGATATGTTTTTCAAACTCATTTCAAATTATAGGAAGAAAAAGAAAATTACGGTATGATATGTTATAATAGCGGTTTGTTTTATAACTTAGTATTTTAGTTTTTTTCATATATTTAATTAACAAAAATATAAGATAAAGGTGAAAGTAAATATAAAAAAGTTATTTAAAACATTAGAGAAGGAATAAGACAAAAAGCTCCATCAAAGACCATCCAGGCATCCATTAGTTATTTAGTTATAAAGTTATCCTTCAATGTACGATCCTAATTAGATACTTATATTTTGGTCACTCCATAAGTGGAGAATGATTAATCCTCCTAATTTATTAGTCTAAAAATCTTTCAATTTATTGGATGATGACATGTGGAAATTTAAATGGAGAGATTAGGAAAGACATTAAGTGAAATTCACTTGTCACATTCATAAGGCTTTAAGAGAATTTTTAAGTTAATTTTTAGAAGAATTAATCATTTTCCATATTAAAAACCTTTCAATCCCTACTTTAATTTGATACCCTTTTTATACAAACCAAACTATGTCGACAAACCTAAAAAGAACAAGTGAGGTGATCATAATATGTCTTAAAATCCGGAAATATAGTTATATTGGATTTTAAGTTATCTTTTACTTGTAATTTTAGGCAATGAAAAGTTGATTCACTAGCTTATACTCGTAGTATGACCATCAAATTAAAATAAGAAAATGATTAATCTTTTTAATAATTACCTTAAATATCTTGTTAATCATAAGATCATGGCATGTAACAAAATCAAGAAATAAGATTATGTAATAAAATTAGTGGAATTCACATATTAAGTTTTGAAGATTTTAAAAAGATCTTTAAAAGGATTAATCATTTTCCGTTAAAATAACTTGATACGCGTTCCATCGATCAGCTGAAAATACAACTTTTGGATGAATTAGCTACCGCAAGTGAGGTGTGGTTCAATCAATTTGTTTGGAAGGAATAGTAACATATAATAATAATACGAAGAGAAAAAATTGGAGTATGAGGCTATTATGCATTCAACTTTGGTGAAAAATTTCCGCATAACAATATTTTAATATATTGAATAAATGTTTGGTTTCCATGATTTTCATGGTTTAAAAAATAATATGTGAGAAATTTTTTACCCAATTAAATGTTTAAAAGCCACATATTCTCTTACTTTAATATGAAAATGACTAGTATTTGTCTGTATTAATCTGGCTTAAAGATGCCTAAAGAGTTTGAAAAGTATAAAGGGGATACATTCGGTCAATAACATTTATGATTTACTCTAGCCTTTTCTTTTACACATTCAGTCAGATACTTCTCGCATGTGATAATAAAGGCACGAATAAAAACAAAAAATCGTACTTTAATAGGTAAAGCTAATTTTGCCATTTTTTTTCAAAAAAAAAAAAAAAAAGGACAAATTATACTTTTTTAATACCAGATAATACTAGGAAAGGGAAAAAAGAAAAAAACGAAATATTTAAGTCCTCAAACCCCCAAAAATTAGATAGCAACTCAAAAAATACAATACAATTAAATATTTTGCTTAATTGCTAACCTATGTTAAATTCTTAATCGCTAACCTATTGTAATTATATATTAATATGGTGCCCGCACAAATGCGATAGTGATGATAGCAATGCGGCGACAACTGATGGTGGGGACAACGAGTAGTGTAGGTTATTGATGTAAATGTAATTAATATAATTGTTAGTGAAGTTATTTTAAGAGTTGAATGACTGATAGTGTAATTTATTTCATTAAGAATATTTTAGGTATAGTAGTGGAGATAATTAAATTAAATTATCGAACAAAGAAGAGGATGATTTAGAAGAAAAAGTATGGGGTATAGATAAAGGAGGTTATTCTTTTTAAAAGATGGTAACAATCGGATTTAAAGGGATAAATGCATGAGAGTGTAACCAACTATGACCAAAAAGGCTATGTAATGTACCCATTCGCTCGACTTGCTATCTAGTGTAACCAACTTTGTTTTTTGGGTTATGCAATGTAAGCAACCGGTTAGTCATTAAGTTACCAGTTACCACTTTAAATTTTATTTCCTTTTTATTAAAAAAATTCCAAAAAAAGCAGCTATAACCCAATAGGTATGTTCCAATTTAATTTAATTTAATTAATTACTAAAGTTAAATAAGAATAATAATCAGGGGGGATCTGTACTAACAGTAGCATATACCCCTAATTTAATCTAATCTGAAAGGAAGGAAAAAAGCAATGAACGAAAAACAGAAAGTAATTCGTTTGGCCAAAAAGAAATAAGATAAAATGACTATTAGTAAACTCTAATGCAAAAGAATCAAATCTTAAATCCTAATTAATGAATCTGCTTTCTATTAAGATATAATAATAACAACAAAAGGGAGGGGGTTAGAATAGAAAAGGAAAATGAAGAAGGGGAAAATACCGGTGTTGTATGATTAGATTAGTTGGTGAAAAGTGAGCAACATCTACTGGACTGACTTATGAGATCAAATTATAAAAAAAAAAGTGTGTAATGGTGAGAGAGAAAGAGAGATATGCTTACGACAGGAAGTTTCACTCCCCTGCCTTTTCGGCGAATCATTATTTTTTTGGCGAGTGTTGTATTCGAAAACTTTTTGTCAGGGTTTTTGCGAGATCCATTTTTGAGTCGATTGGTGGTAGTTTCAAGTCTTAAGTCGAAAAAACAACAAAGTTATCGCAATTTTAATTTTTCCGGCGTATCACCATTTTTTCTAGCGAGTGTTGGATTCGAAAATTTTTGGTCAGGGTTTGTGCGGGATCACCTTTTGAGTCGATTGGTGGTAATTTCAAGTCTTAATTCGAAGAAACAACAAAGTTATCGCGATTTTAACTTTCCAACGATTTACCATTTTTCCCGTTGAGTGTTGGACTAGTAAGGATGATAAAAACCGGATGTAAACCTTTTGTAGCGGGTTGTTGACACTGCATAACCCAAAAAGCATAGTTTGTTACACTAGATAACAAGTCGAGTAGATTAATACATTACATAGCCTTTTGGTCATAGCTGGTTACACTCCCATGCCTTTATCCCTTAGATATGTACTAAGCTTACACCCATCAAGCCTAAGAAACGTAAAACTTAAATTGTAGGCGTCGATCAGGTTGTGCCTCCAATGAGGTCAATAGACGGGACCCTTTATAGGCTATCTCTAATGGGGTGTCTTTGAATAATTTGTTGTCGTTAAATCTTGTCCAAAACTAAAGAATTTTTGAAAGATGCTTTTACCTACGGGTATGCCCTTACTTGTCTATACCTAATATATTTTTGTTTTTAGTTATGTAAGGATATGTAAGTATATTTGTATGGTTGGAGATAAAATTATATGATTTATAAGGGCATCTCCAATGGTAAAAATTAAATGACTTATTTTGAAGAAAAAAGCTTTTCTAAAAGGTTGACACTATTGAGTGCAAAGGGTTATTTGATCAATACTTTGAGAAATCTCAACCTATTGACTAAAAGCTTTTTTTTAATTGTGTATGAATATATGTTAATTTAAACAAAAAAAGCTTTAAAAAAGCTTTTCCATTGGAGGGAAGACTTTTTTTATAGGTTAAAGTTAGTGGATTTGTGAAGTGTTAAAATAAAAAAAAGCTTTTAATGACTTATTGTCATTGTGGATGCTCAAAGAATTTGTAAGGATATAATGTGACAGCTTAAGGATGTCTAAGGGCCTCATTGGTATTGGAGCTAGATTTGCCTTTAGTTTCGTTTAGGGGACTAGTGGCCTGTTTGTTTTTTTAGTCGTTAAGTGGCTGAATTAATAAAATAACTGAATAGATAAATAATGTCTGTATTTATTAAGTCAATACAGTTATTTTTTATTTATTAAACAAAAAAACAAACAATTTAGTGACTTAATGAATTAAGTATTTTTGACATGACTTTTTTAATAAATCCTCAAACAAACATCACCTTAATGACTTTTAACTAATCTAAGACCAATCCGATCTTTGATCAAAATACGAAGGATAAATAATCTCTTCTATACCCATATTTAATTAAAAACATCGTTTGGGAAGGATATATTTTATCTCCAAATCTCCAAATTTGGAGTAAAATTACATTTGAAGCAACTTTTGGAGATAGACTAACATATGTTATCACAGAAAAAAGATGTTAGTCAGTAACAATGGTTTTAATGAGAAAATGTCGCTAAATAATAAATTGTAGGTAAAAGTTATAAACTTTTATATATTAGAGACTTTTTTTTTATATATAAAAAGATGTTAATAAATTCGAGTTTAAATGACACTTTAGTTATAGAAAACACAAGTAAAATTTATTTTCACTTACATTTATTAGAAAGTGTAGGTAAAAACAGTATAGGTAAAAAAGCACATTATTACCCATGAAAGTGTCGTTAAATTGTAAAACAAACAAACTCTCGCATAAAAGTGTAAGTTTATAAGAAAAGGTAATATATATACTAGATGGATGTTCGTGCTTTACAGCAGTTAAACGGTGATGATTTTGGGAATTTATGGTAACGGTGGTAATGGACTGCAGTGATTAACGATGGTGGGTGGTTATGGTGAGATATATGTGTTTGTGTTGTGTGTGTGTTCAGTGTTGGCAGGGGAGAAGAAAGGAGAAATGAGAAGCATGTAGGGCTTTGTTTGTCTACATGGATATTTTAAGTAGAAAAAAAAAATACTGAATTAAAAAATCTCAGTTTGTATTATAAGGAAGTCATATATAGATAGGTACAAAAAGCACATTATTACCTACAAAAGTGTAGTGAATAAAACAAACAACAATGGATAAAGATTTTTACTTACTTTATTTTTACCCAGACTATTATAAATAAGTGAATAATAGTTTTGACTCACACTTTTTAAAATGGCTAATACTTGATGATCTGTATTACTGTATACTATTGATTTTTTATCGTACAACACCAAATATGTATTAAGGTGTTGTACGGTATAATTATGTAATGTATGTTTCATTTATTGACACTTTTGTTCTCTCTAAAATTGATTAAATGACACTTTTATTTTACCAAAAGATTTCATTTAAGAATATATATCATCATCATCATTTATGAAAGAAATATGATAATCATATATTTTTTAAAAACAAGAAACAAACACCTCCTAATTTTTAACTTTAAATCTTTAAACTACCAAAATATTTTATTTAACTCGTATACCTAAAGTAACCTTAATAAAATAACTTATAATATAATAATTATATTATTTTTTTTACATCAATAACTATGCCTATAGTCACCGCCACCATCACCACCAGTCGCCGCCGTTACCGCACCGTTGCCGTATCGTACGGGCATCCGACTAGTTCTTGATAAGATCCACTCGTAATAGATTGTATTTATTTTTATGTAATCAAATTGTTAAAATTTAAGTTGATTTTCTAATTAAGACTGACATAAATAGACCCGTAACTGGGAGAAAAGGTGCCTCCTCACAAAGGAGGTCGCATTCTTTCTTATAAAAAGGAAAAGAAAACGGGAGCCGCAAAAAATAATTACAAAAGAAAATACCTCGAGTAATAGTGATAGCAACATGTACCGATCAAACCTTCCAATATAAATATGCAAATAGGTCTGGACCCAAAAGTAAGATACTAAAGTTTAAAGGGCCCGGAAACACAAAAGATGTAAAGCAAATCAAAAACTAAAAGAACAACAGTGTATCATCTCATCGAAATCTATGGTCCATCTATACAAGTTAATGACTATTTTGATGATAAAACTTGAAAATTCAATTACAACAAATTATTATTTCGGCACTAAAAATATAGACAAGTAGTTAATGGAATAATAAAATGTACATTTATTTATATCACTAATCGATCATTACACATTCTAACATCATCATGATCAATCACCATATACAAGATTACGAAGTCGACAGTCAATGAAATCGGCTTTAATTTCATGTTCTATTATCTAGGTGACTTTCGCACTAAATAATATAAACTAGTTCCCGGGCACGATTTCATTATGTAGTATAATAACTATAGCCCGTTTTTTTTAGTCATTAAGTACTGCATGTATTAAGTGACTGAATGTATAAATAATGTATATATAAATTAAGTAAAATATAGGTGATTGACGGTTATTTTTTATTATTAAGTCAAAAAAGAAACATAAAATTTGATTGAATGATTAAGTTCTTAATTATTAAATTTATTTTGTAAAAACGAGCATAGTGATTGCGCGTTGCGATGAGTAAAAAGTGAGGAAAATATAAAAGGGAGGCAGTGGAGAAAGAGGGCGGCGACGGAGGGTGATAGATGATCGATAAGAGTGTGTTATGATTAATAGAGGGAATGGGAATAATGATGGTATATAAGGGTTTTATTTTTAAGTAGGGTATTAATTTTAAGAATAAAAAATATGTTTAATCTCTTAATCATAATTCTCCTTATAAGAAATTATAGATATAGATAGAAGAAACAAGACCCTACTCTTACATACGAATAATATAAAAAAACTTAAGAACAAATTAATTAAAGTTAGTAATTTTCTCTTTAACTTATGAACCAATAAAATCATTCTAAAGATCAATAACACTCGTATCTTTCTAAAAACTATTTATTTTTTTAGTTTTATCTATCTACACATAGAATACACGTACATATTCATTTTATTATATTTCTTATATATATATAGATAGATATATATATATCATGTTACCTTTCATATATTTCATGTATATGGTTGTCATGTACCTAAGTTAGGTATATAACCACTCACATACTAATTTTTTAATATTTTGAATAAATGATGGGCCTCCATTTTTGTATGGATTAAAAAAACAAGACGTGAGAGATTTACATGTGATAACTCTTAAATTTTATATTGGATCACATGTTTTTTTTTTGTTTATTTACATGTGAAACGTTATAAAAATATATGTTGCGGAAATTTTTTTTTTCAAATTCTTATATATAGTCGTTTGTCACATGTGAACAGAAAATGTCAACAAATTCATTCACAAGTTCATAAAAGGCTACTTTGAAGGTTTTTTCAAAAAGTTTCTTCTACAACATATATTTTTATATCATTTCACATGTGAATGAACAAAAAAACCATGTAAACAAATATATAATTTAAGAGTTCTCATAGTTCTTAAAAAAAAAATGGTTCTCAAAATAAAAAAACTATATATATATATATATAGGGTAACACTCCGGTGAGAACAGTCTTAAAATAAGAACGGTGAAAACACTTAAAAATCATCATTTTGATGCATTAAAAGTCCATAAAACCAACATAGTGCATAACTAATTATCATTATTTAAGTGTTTAACAACATATTGGCCTGTCAAAATCAAAAAAATCATGTTTTTTGTTTTGTGCATCCATCTTGGATGGATATTCTTCAAAACGATGCATCCACCAAAAACGTGATTTTTTCGATTTTGATGGATCAATGCGTTGTTAAACACTTAAATAATGATAATTAGTTATGCATTATGTTAGTTTTATGGACTTTTAATGTATCAAAATGATGTTTTTTAAGTGTTCCCACCGTTCTTATTTGATTGTTCTCCTATATATATATATATATATTTAGGTTTTAGGTACAATAAAACAACTATTAAAGTAAAACAAATAAAACAATATGTTTTTCTTCAGTGATAATCACTGTGCATCATGAAAATCATCGTACATCAATTGCTTCGTGAATCTTCGTGCATCAATTTAACCATGATCTAAGGTTCAAGATATTTGTTTTACTTTAATACTTGTTTTACAATACCCAACCCCTATTTATATATATATATATATATATGATAAACGAAGATTTACAGGCATACAAATAAAATTATATCTGATAACATTAGTATATTTTACTAAAATTATTTGAAGGGGCAATTAAATCGATGGATTAATGATGTGGGGCTGGAAAAACATGCATGCTTGGAAGTGATAATAGGTAAGTTGGACCTCATCATTAATTAATAGTTGGCGGTTGGAGTGCCCTTTCCTTCGGGTTCGTGTGTCTGTCTTCATCTCAACATAAATGTGTTTTGTGTTCATGCATGTCAAATTATGATATGATATATCAAATTAAAGATCGTATCATTATATTTAGTGTTTGTTTTATTCATAGTTGTTGTCTTCGCTTCTCTTATAAACTTGGTGGATATCAACATCGATCATGTATATATATATATATATATAGATATACACTTATCTTCGTTATATCCCGTCTCTAATAGAATTAATTAGGTAATATCGTTGTTGATGTTTTTATTAGTAGTAACGATTTGACCTAACAAGTAACAACACTTTTTTGTTTGATTGTTTCATTAACAATTTAAATTTCAATTTAAATATATATATATATATATACTAGTCCTAATACCCGTACGATGTACGGTAGTTATATAAATTATATCATAAAGAAATTTGAATATGTCTTATACATGATTTGTGAGTATGAAATAAACTTTGGTTAAAGTAAACTAATGATCGAAGTTAAGTTTTAATAAACAGTAATGATAAATATAATATATGTTTGGTTAAAGTTTTGGATTTACCTCAAAATTTTAAAATCACATAAAAATTGAAAATTGTAAGCATAAAGGATGACAACATATAGCTTTGTGATTTCAGATCGTAAACTCGATTTTTTGAAGTATTCATATTATTAACTTATTATAAATAATATAAGTAATGGAAGTTGAAGAATTAAGAAAAAAAAAGACAACTTTATTAATGAGAAAACCATCAATCAAATAAGGTTATAATGTGTTTGTATCTATAAACTAAAAGTTATAATTTAATTATAGGTCTAATAAAGAAATTGAATTTATATACAATTAAAAAACCTAATTTATATACACGTGTCGATCAAGGATTACGCCACGTGTCGTTTAAATAGCATATAGTTTTAGTTTTTTGATAGATGTATTCACTCGATCACCCTACACTTAACTTAATTATAACGTGCCAATAAACGTATCAAGACCTGAAACGCATGTGTTGTGTGTCAGTGTGTGGTTCGTGAATAATTAGTACTCGTAATAGAAATTTAACGTACCCACGTAGCTATAATCTCCATGCAAGTTGATGCACAAATGACAAATTCGAATGGGCTACGTACTCACATTTGTAGATAGAGACTTCGCGTTGGTTGATTTTTTGGCACGTACATATCATTGGTTGGTTCACTTTCATATCTAATGCCCAAGACCCACAAGTTGGATAAATACCTGGGTCTATAAAGTCTTTAATTGTTAAAATAAATTTAAAGAAGTGGATAAGGTATTATTAAGAAATTAATGTGCATAAAAAATTATATAGTTTATTATCATAATTAATCCTCTAAATTTTATGATAAAAGTACAACTATTTAATACAACTTAATAAAATCCCTTAAGGTTTCGTTTAGAACAACCCATTATACAGTTAATAATATATGGAGATCAAAATTAATTGTTAAAAGAAATGAAGCGGACAATTAAAAAAATATTAAAGATTAAGTATGGTAAAGTTTGATTATTAATCTTTATCTTTATCTTTATCTATATACTAAAAAGTAACTGATTAAATCTCAATTGACCAATCAAAACTCTCAATTTTGCTAATTTTTCAAATTAAACATGTGACTTAATTCTATTAATTAAATTAAATTATCTTATTTAAAAATAAATGTCGATCAACAAAAAGACTCAATAGATAAATACAACTATTAAATAGATTATAACTTTTGTGTATCTTGATCGAATTTATGTTTTGCATTTATACATATAAATAAATAATCCTTATATACATATATTGATTAGTAGTTGGGAAACATATGTTATATTTTCCTTTTTAACTAATGGCAATATATAAAAAATCTGTATTGAGTTTATAGGGTCTTATGCTGAGTTATCTTATTATCTATAATTTCAAAGTTTTCAATTTTTTTTAATATAAACACTACAAATAATGTTGCATTTATTCACACTTTTAGTTAACGTGAACAAAATAAAAATTTTTCACGCTTTTATATGTGTAAAGATATATAGAAAAGTGTGTAGAAATTTATTCACACTAAAAAGTGTGTAGAATTAAAAGTTCACCTTTTTTAGTGCGAACTTTCATAATTATTTTGTAAAACCAAATTTGTCCAAGCTAACATTATTTAGTAAATATAGCTTTCAAATTTAAGTGATTCGAGATAGCCCAACATGTAAACTTATCTTTGAAGATCATTTTTCTTAAAAAATGATTTTTTACTACTACATGGGGAATCGTTTTCACATACAACAGACTCACAAAAAATACAAATGACGATTCAAGTTAAAACCATGTGTTTCCCCTGCTTCCCTATTCTGCCATCATACCATAAAACAATGGAAATAGTTTCATATGCATATATGTATGCAATCAAAATGTGTGTAAACTTTCTATTTAATTATAATAGTTATTATATTAGGATTATCTTTGGAAGGAAAATAATGCTTTTATTAATAGTTGTAAGGGGGGAGGGAGTGGTCACCCATCCTCCCCAAACACTAACCAATCAAATTTCGACACCTCAATTTTTCTCAATCTTCCACCATTTTCCCCAAATCACTGGCGGCACTTTCCCCCATCTTCCCCAAATCTCCACCTCATCATTTCTCCATTTTTATTTTTAATAAATGATAAAAAAGTCAAAAAGGTGTTGGTTTTTATTTTAGAATAATAGTGGATCATTCCAACCAATAATCCATCATCTCCCACCTCTTTCTCTCCTCTCTCTTCATTAACCTTCAATCGGTGCACTTCCCCCAAAATCACATTCTCTCTCATGAGGTAAACTAGTGGCGCCGGTGTACCCTCGCGGCCCCCCGCGGTAAACTCGCTTCCCCGTGTTCCACTCCCTCCCCCCTAATAGTTTTAAGTTCATCTGTCATGAATAGATAAATACTTTTTTTGTTATGAGCACTGCTAACTTAAATCGAGTAAATGGATAAATACTATTTTTTATAATGATAATGTTGTAAATCCGTGTATTTGAGACGAGTCTAAAATCTAGTTTGATTACTAATAGATATTATTCATAGAATTAACTTAAGAAAATTATCACCATTTCAACTATTTGGCATATAAAACAAAGTAATGAAGATCTCTTTTATATATGATGGTAATGGTATTATGGTAATGGTAATGTTATTTGCTTAAAGAAAATGATAAATCTTCTTAACCAAATAGCCTAATAATCTTCTTAATATATTAAGAAGGTGATATGTGGTATCCACTCATTCTCTTTCCTAATCTTGTCCCCTAATTTTTTCACATGTCATCATCTTAGGAGGATTATTAGGCTATTGAATAAATGATGGGGAGATAACATTATGTCCATATCAAACACGGAGTGGTTTATGTTTTACTTTTGTTTTGTTTTGCTTGAAGTGATATGAGCATTTCCAATCTGTTCAAAATGATAGCTAAAGTGAAGAAAGAAGTTTATAGACCCATTAACTGATGAATGAGTGGATCGAATTACGTAGTATATGTTAAAGGGATACGGATAAATGGTTCAAAATTCGCCCAAGGTCTAAGTTTAAAGCCCTGTAAATTTTCACATTGTAAGTTAATAAAATGTTTGAGCTCAACACAAGCCGGTCTATTTCTGCTTGCAACAAAGATTACCGTTCTGAACTATTATCTAACCTGCCCGAACATATTATTCTACCTCTAGTATGGACTCAAATTGATCTTTACCAGGCAAGCACATCAAAAGATGATGGAAAAACAAGCTACTTTGAAGTATTCAAGGAACACCTGTAAATAGATTAAACTTAATGATACGGGTCAATGCGAGAAGGACTTGATCTCTGGAAATATATCCAAGTGAAAGAAACCATAGCTACATATAGATAGATTAAGTGATTAACCAGCCCACTTCTGTCAACTACATTGACTATATCCTAACTACATGTAAAAAACCATCACTACCAACTTAAATATTACTATATTAGTTCAATCAAAATTGATACCAGGCGGTCACCCCATACTAGGAGTAATATTTACTGTATAACTTATACACAAAAAACAACGTAACAGAATTACTCGGCGGTCACCCCATAAGTGTGGTTCTCACACCATTAGACGATATCATAAACAGTTTCCTGTAGTAATGCTGATACTTTAAGAGGGAAGGCAAAACCTGGTGATCTTACTATTAATTACATATCTAGCATGAGTTGATTAACATATAAAACTAGTTGATTTTCCCATGAGTCTTTTTCGGCCTTGAGTTCCATGATAATGTCATTTAGCTTCTGTTCAACAAGAGTGAGTGCTTCCACGCACCTTTCAGCCTTTTCAAATCGTTCTTGTGCAGTTATGATCTCTGCAAGCCTCTCTATCAGATCTATCTGGGCAGCTCTTTTAAGCAAAATGATGTTCATTTTCACTTCCATAAGCAAAGTTGATTTTTCCATGATCTCTTTCCTGTTGTGAATGTCTTCTAGGTGAGCCCGAAGCCATGACACATTGACTTTTACCGCCTCTGCATCTGCCAACTGGTTCTCGATTTTTTTCATCTCAAAAGTTTTTGTTGTAACATTCGGGGTTTGAAATCGTGCAAACAATCTCAAGGATAGATGCTCTCACAGAAGCTGGTTTAAATATACATCCATCCGCGATATCACCATGTTTCTTGAAAATGGCTTCGAGAATTGGTGCAACACTCTGCTTCACTTTGTAGGTTCGGACACAAGCTAGCCCACACTGAGGAGACACAATATTTTCATGGATTGGTTGTAGATCTGGTTGCTTTGCCCAAAAGTCCTCTTCAGCCTTAGCTTCCAATATACTATCAGTTACATTCTTTTCAACAAGATCGATTACTTTCACGCACCTTTCCGCCTTTTCAAGCCGTTCTTGCGCAGCCACGAGTTCTGCACTTATCTCTTTCAGATCCGTTTGTCCGGCCTTTATAACCAAACTTGTGTTTGCCTTCCTTTTCATAAGCAAAATGGAATTTTTCATGGCCTCCTCCATTTTGTGAATGGCTTCCAGGTGAGCTTGAAGCCACACCACGTTAATTTTCGCTGCCGCTGCATCTGACACATGACTCTTTAACTCTTCCATCTTAGAAATGACTGTTGTAAAGTCATTAGTTTGAATTTGTCTGACAACATCACAAACAATCTCAAGCAAAGATGCTCGCATAGAGGTTGTCTTGAATGCACACTCGGCAGCAATGTCACCGTATTTTTTGAAAATGGCTTCGAGAACTGGTGCAGAACTCTGCTTCATTCTGTAGCCATGGACACAGATTACGTCATGGTGCTGTGGTGAAACCTTTCTTGTGAGTTCCTGTCCCAGCAGTCGAAATGAAAATACATTAGAGTGGCAAAATAATCTGGTTGGATAAGGGTCAAGTGGGTTGGGTTGGCACTTTACTAAGTTATTTTTCCATCTTTTTTATTTTTGGAACAACTATTAGACTACAATTCATTTCTTGAATTTATTCATCTGTAACATCAAAAAGATTATACTAATTACCATGGTGAAGTTATGTGTTAAAACTTGCAAGTGCACCTATTAAATTCTTATCACTTTATACTGAATAATTTGTTCCCAAAAAAGTAGATTATTTATTTAAACACTTAATACAATGTAGATTATTTATAAAACTTAAATATAGGGACGAAGTTTAACACAACCGGACTGACCCATTTTGACCTCTTCAATAATTCACATATATATATATATATATAAACACCATCAGAAAACATCTTTACTGTACAAATTCGCAAGTTATTTGGCAAAAAGCGACAGGGGTTGGGCTTAGGTGTGGCCTGCACTTAAGAACGCCTAAGGTGCAATTTTTAAAACCAAGCTCACACACCATTTATTCTAGACAGTTTGAATAAGGCTTTAATACCAAACAAGCACACAAGACTAACAAAATTAGTTTTATTAACATGGGCCTGAGTAAAAGAAGTTCCATAGAATAAAGAGAGTTCTGAAGATATATACAAAATTTGAGATAGGAGACGCGTTTTCAACCAACTCCCACTGTTCCCGCTCGAGATCCAAGAGTTCTTCATCACCGTCGTCATACAATAACTAAAAGAAAAATAACTAAGGAAATTAGTCTACACAAAAAAATATAATACGCAACATAAATGGACACCTTGGAGATAATATTTGTTAACATCACACCTTGTGCTTCTGGCTTGTAGAGTCAAAGAATTTCACCACTCCTTGATAATACCTGCAGAAAAAGGTATTCACATTAAAAGAGCCATGAAGCTTCATGAATCTCGCTTGAGCGTCATGAGCCTGATACTTACATTTCATCTTTAGGCCACCAGACTT
Source organism: Erigeron canadensis (assembly GCF_010389155.1). NCBI lineage: Eukaryota > Viridiplantae > Streptophyta > Magnoliopsida > Asterales > Asteraceae > Erigeron > Erigeron canadensis. The sequence goes on along the minus strand of NC_057767.1, from coordinate 3,271,080 downwards.
TTATTGTGCTTACAACCAAGTTATCACCATGATCAACAGATTGAGCCTGAGTATAATTGGAATGAAGAGTTGTTCATGGTGGTTTTGAAATAATTGAATTTAACGTTGATACATTGACCCATTTTACAGTTCAAATGGACAAATCTTAAATATTAGGTTATAATGGAAAAGACTAAAAGGGGGAGTGACACAAGTTATACTATTATTGTATTAAAATAGTTCTTTGATGATACTTAAAACATCAATATATTTAGAAATACAAAGAAACAAAAGTGTTTATGATCGGTGCACTCGTTTTGACCCACTCCAAATATACCCATACTGACTTGTTACCCAATTGTCATCTCTATCTAGAGAAGTTTTTAGTAGCAAATGATATTACCTGTTTCTTGCATTGAGTGTTATGTCTCTGGTGTTTTCTGTTCTCCTTTATAACAGATGGTAATACTCTCTTGCCACGAGTATTGTATATCGTTGAATTTTTCTTCATCTTGGTTACAAATTTGTTAGGCATTGGCGGATCATCAAATGAATGAGTTTCCTTTTCATGTCTTTTTTCATCTTGAGAACAGATACAATGCCTTATGGTCTGCACCAAGTTTCTGCTTCCCTCCAGACACTCAAGCTTTCTCTTACGAGTTGGATCCTTTCTCAGATTGCTTATATCATTTGTCAATGGAATAGTGTTTCTCTGAGAACTGCAAAGTTCTTTGGGCACCTGCAAAAGAAATGTATTTAGTGCACATCAGAAAATAACGTTGGGCTAGCAGTTATTCTAAATATAAAAAAACATACTTATGTGTAAGAAGAAACCTACTTTGAAATCACAACGAATATATGTATTTTGGCAATGCCCATACGCCGTACCTTATCTCGGAGATATGGCCTGACTTTTGCAGCACATTGCTTCAGAACCCTCTCCGCTAGTTCCCAACAAAGAGGCGAAGTAATCTAAAATTGGAACAACTCTTTAGAATATGATGTAATTCACAGGGGTGGTTGGTAGGAGGGAATCATAGAGAATGGAAATGTAATAGAGAATGAAAATAGTGAGAAAGAGAATAAGTATTTGGAAAGAGAATGAATTTCGCTGTTTGGTACCCATAGAGAATGGATATATAAAAAAAATAAAATTTTAAATAATAATAAATTTAATACATATAACATCTTGAAAACAAATTATTATTTATTTTTTTTTTCCATTCTCACCCATTCTCTACAATTTGTAGATAATTGAGAGAATGGAATTGATTCTTCTTTCTCCATTCTCATTCGCTTTCTTCATTGTAAACAAACAAAGGAAGTCTTTCCCATTCCCTTTCTCCCCTTTCTATTCCATCATACCAAACACGTGTGATTGAAAACAGAATGATCACCTGATTCTCCTCTCTCACACTTGAGACTAAAAGATTTACAAGCTCGGGATTGAGTGGCTCACTTCCCTCTATGATGGCAGTCATAATTTTCTTCATCTTGAATACAACACCACAGCTATTGGAGCTTAAATGTCACAAGATAAAAGCAAAACTTAGTTGACCTAAAACGCCATCTAATATATGCTTCTTTTAATATCAACTATAATAAAAGAACTCAATAACACAAAAATGTTGGCAATTTATTGTATAGGTTCAGTTAACCAGTGAATTTCAGCAAGTTAACAAAATAAGTCTAGGCACGAGCAAGGATATAGAGTTCTTACTCAGCAAAGGTCAAAAACTGCTTAAATAATCGAACTATTAGTCGGTCCATCTGCATGTCAGACATGAGTACTGAAAAGTTAACCCTACCAAGTGTTTTCATAACTTTAGTCACTCTATTATAGCATCCATGAGATGCAGAAGATAGATTCTCAAAGGTAATCAGAGCCAGTTTAAAAAATTCCTGAGGACCAACAAGGAAAGGGCAATCACTCGGCAGTTATAATAGTACATTATCTTCTAAAGATTATCCCATTCGTTAAACTAAAAGCCAATTCAGAAGTTTCTCATACCTTCATTTGTTCATCATTGTACGGGGCACTAGAAACCAGAATTCTTATAACTTCAGAAATGCATCGTGCGACTGAGATATTAACATCCATATCAGGATGCCTCACCAGTTCTTTAGCAATCAGTGCCTGGATTACCGGCTGCAAAGCTCGTTTCAATGATTTGGATGGAAATCGTTGCACTGACACCCTCATTAGAAGTCTCTCCATTTGCTGTTTACAACAATCCACCATAAAGTTGAAGATTGTCAATTGTACAAAAACAAATTATACAATTAGTAGAAATGATAAACTTGTTTGGTTTGCAAGAAACATATTATTGCCATGTAAAAGGTCAGAATAACTGATGTTGTATTTTGTAATCAGCGCAGTCTATTGTGAGGTAATGTTTACACGGAAGAAATTGATGCATAGGCATAAGGTGCATGTATCATTGAACTTCATATGTGTATGTATCACTTTTGTCATATGTGAACATGTATCACCTCAACTTCCTATGGTATAAAAAAAAATGTGATACATACACACTGTTCGCGAATTGGTCACTTGTACAAGTTCTTAATAAATATCGTACAGTATTTTTTTAAAAGGAAAACTCCATCCCCAAAAAAACTTTAAAATTGCCCTTGCCAAACACACCTTAAAAGCTTTTGGCACACAAACGAATCCTACTAAAAAACCATTTTTAGATGCATCTTTTATACACAATAAAAAATAATAAATCCCACCCCTAAAAACCCGAAGATAAAAGCTACTAAAGTGTAAATTAAGAGAAAAAACACCCGCTTCTAGCTCCAACCCAAAAATAGCCACTCTAGCTACCAGCTCAAGCTATAGACATGCTTAGTTTCGGCAACTTTTGTCAAACATACCATATTTACACCTATATCACTTTTTAAGTGCGCGCAAATCACTTCCTAACTCATAAAAAAGTAAAAGAATGAGATTTTCCCTATTCATGTTCCCTAGGGATTGACAAGTCTTTTTACTCAAATCTAAGCGGCCTAACCCATTCCCATTATTTCCATGCCACCCCCAACATGTTTGACAATAAATAAGGAAATTAACCAACTTAAAACATGTAAAATAGTATAGCATCAACAACAAATGTAATAAAATTATAAATAAAATAACAAAATTACTGAGTGATAAAATGGTTATAAAAAGAAAAAAATGGGACTAACATCAAGAAGGCGAAGAAGGGATGGAGTTGATGAAGGTAATTTAAAAAGCCCTTTTCCTGCATTCATCATCTTTATCTCTAAATTACTCATTGATGTTGCCATTTCTTAAACCTTTAATTAGCTAGTACTGTATTATAATTACAGCTTCAATCTGTATCTATATGTTATACTCTATATTTTTGTCATAAAACATTTCTTTCTTTTTTTATCAAGAAAACATAAGAACAATATATGAATTCTTTTTTAAGAAGGTAAACATATGATTATATATGATTATTAGCTGATTTTCATTTTTCATGTATGTATAGGAGGAAAAAGCACCACCTCTATGTGACGTGTACTCTGTAGTGACGTAGTGTTCACTATTTTATATTTCAACATTTTTTTCTTATCATTTTGAAATAGTGTTGACTACATTTTTCTTTTTATCATTTTGACTCTTGTATAGTTGTATTATCATTTTATGGAAAGAGAACTTATTTTGTTAAAAAACTTTAAAAATTTTTAAATTATATATTAGATCACATATTTTTTTTTTCATTCACATATAAAACGTTATAAAAATAAATGTTGTAGAAGAAAGTTTTCTCTGCAACATACTTTTTTATATCATTTAACATGTGAATAAACAAAAAAAACGCGTAATCCAACACATAATTTAAGAGTTTTCATGGTTATGGTTTTCAAAATAAGGAAAGTAATATTTTTTGGATAAATTTAAACTCGGTGTGGAATTCTCAAAGCATTTTTAAGATTTGAACACAATATTTTTAAATTTCAAGTACTATTAAAAATATCAATGATTGATATCAAATATTTATTAACATGGGTATTTTTTTAACTGCATTCTATTCTACTCCTACTATTAAATTACACGTATGTTTAGAAACTAAGACTCTCGAAAACCCTTAATTAATCCACCCACAAATGTGAAAAGTAGGAATAATTCCCAATTTGTTAAACGATATTCTATTCTACTCCTATTATCAAATATTTATTAACATGAATAATAAATGGGAATAAAATTTGTTAACATAAAACTGTTTTACTCACACTTAAAAATACCCGAATTTTTAGGATGAAACTTATAAGTTTCAAAACTACCCTCTTTCGCCTCATCCCAATCCTCACAAATGTAAATAACGGTATTCGAATTCAATCAAAGATCTCCAAGATACAAAAACCGTAACAATAAACTACAAACTCGATTCATAAACTAATCGAATACTTATATAGGATTAATAGTATAATTTGACATTTGAAGTAAAAAATGAACACATAAATATTATTATTTAAAATGAAATATGGGACTAATTATGCAGTCACATGTTTAAAATTAGTTAATGAAACATATCGTATCATAATGGTTTTTTCTAATGGCGTTGCCAAAATTCGAACCCAGCGTGGGTCCATTAAAATTAGAGTGTTAGCCATTTATTTATTTCTAATCTTATATTATACGCATGACTAGAAATCTAGAATAGACACAGAACTCACAAAATACCCCCTATTTAATCCACCCCAAATACAAAAAATGAGACCTTAGATGGATCATCCTAAAGTCAAAAACCTTACTAATCATACTTTTAAAATTATTAAAATTAATGACTTAATGTATCATTTTTTCTTTACATTTTCACTAGTGATTTTGATACAAACTAGATTTTTGAGGTGAAAACGATATGATAATACTTTAGAGTAGGATTAATGATTTTGCCCCTCACGTGAGGTGTACATAGGGCTTTTAACGAATTTAAGTAGACGGTTCCGTTAAATTGTACCGCAGATGCAACTGAAACATGACTTCAAGGATCACCGTTGCTAAAAAACTCAAAGGAGGAATTGCCATTGCAAAAATTGACAAACCACATGAACCATTCTTGCATTTAACTCTTAACATAAAGAGTTAATTGCAAGATTGGTCCACGTGGTTTGTACAATTTAGCAAGGAGGGTCCCTTTTCAAAAATCGTTGCAATGAGGGTCCCTATTTTGAGAATTTTTTGTAAAATTGGTCCCTTTTTGACGGATCCGTTAAAGGTGGCCGTCAAGTGTGCACGTGTGCCACACGTGTGGGGGTATTTACGTACTTTCTACCCCACAGGGACTCCCATTGCTAAAATGGAAAAACCACAGGGACCAATCTTGCAACTTTTTTAAAAATCCATCACTAAATAATACCTTTTAACTTTTCCAAAAAAAAAAAAATTTTTTTATTAAATTATTAACTTAAATATAATTTATAACACTTTTTATCTTTTCATGATTATTTGTTGTTAAAGAACTAAAAACATATAACCACTAAATATTAAAAGTTATCATTTAGTGATAGATTTTTAAAAATTGTAAGTTTATAAAACTTTTTAAAAATTAAAAGGTATTATTTAGTGATGGATTTTTAAAAATTGTACGTTTATAAAACTTTTTAAAAAGTTATTAGTTAGTGATGAATTTTTAAAAACTCTAAGTTTATAAAACTTACTTTTTAAACTTACAATTTTAAAAACGCACCACTAAATATTTAAAAATTTGTATAAACTTACAATTTTTAAAAATCCACCACTAAAATAATTTTTAGCCAATGATGATTAGTCCATCTGGTCAGAGGCATCCCAGGTTTTACTTAAGGTCTTGAGTTCGATCCCTAGGGATGTCAAATCTTGAGGTTTTTTCCTTCGAATACTTGTAACGACTCATGGTCAAATCTTTGGGAAAGTGAAAAGGTAGTATTATTTAGTGATGGATTTTTAAAAAGTTGCAAGATTGGTCCCTGTGGTTTTTTCATTTTAACAATGGGGGTCCCTGTGGGGTAGAAAGTACGTAAATACCCCCACACGTGCGGCACACGTGCACACTTGACGGCCACCTTTAACGGATCCGTCAAAAAGGGACCAATTTTGCAAAAAATTCTCAAAATATGGACCCCCCATTGCAACGATTCTCAAAAAGGGATCCCCCTTGCTAATTTGTACAAACCACAGGGACCAATCTTGCAATTAACTCTAACATAAATATAAAAGTTAAATATGAAAAATGATCAATAAAAATTATGGCATTGTGATCGAACCAATTTGAGTAACTAGAGATGTTATTTTAAATCAATGCAGATGCAGTTCTCATTAATATGGTTTTCAAGCCACATTGATGTTTTTGCTACATTTGTGAATATAAACGGAATTCGATCTTGAATTTGTAGATGATCATAAGTCGAAAAGTCAACTGGGCTTCACCGGTTGATGACTCCACATATAATGATAATCATCAAGTTATTCAAACGTCACCTAAACCAATAACGTAAATCTTTGCATCATTACGTACAGGATCAACCAGTTGAGCTGTGTAATGGTAATTAGCATCAGATAGAGAAAAGCCTGAAGCTCAAAGTTTCATGTGACACAGTGATCATTAGCTTTCGAATATTTTGTGACGGAGCTTAAAAAACTTGGCTTCAAGGAAGAGTGGACCGGAGGTGGCAAGTTTGACAATCATCAGAAGTGTAACTTCAGTGCATGATACCTCCTAAATGTTTCATATGAAAAGAAACAATAATATTGTTTAAAATGATTCATAGCCAAATTTAATCAGACTACGTTGCAGAAGGAAGCACGTATATGGCTTCAAAGTCACCCGATATGTAACATTAGAGTGAGTCTTCCCAAATCCTTATATTTAGAGGAAAAAACAAGATTATAACTGCAATAACGTAGCTATTGTGATCATCTTTGATGCACTAATTTATCTGATCTGCCCATGCTATCTCTAGTATAAGCTCAGTATCACGAACCGCTGATACAATAACAAGCTAATTCTAAGAATAATGACTTAATGCGGAACGGCGATGTAAATGTTTATGAATCAGTTTTTCATTAAAGTGGGACTCAAGCCATTACACATAACACCAGGTGGAGTTAACGACGTAATGATGACAAAGTGGCAGTTTAGGTGTGACCATGACTAAGTTCTACTGATTACATATCTGTCATGATTTAAGTAAGCCTACAAAATTTGTTGACCAGCCCACAAATTTTCTTCAGTCTTCGATTCCAAGATACTGTCATTTAAATTCTTTTCCAGAACATCGAGTGCTTTCACGAACTTTTCAGCCATTTCAAGCTCTGCACGTATATCTTTTATATCCCTTTGAGCAACTTTTTTAACAATAATGGTTTTTGCTTTTGTATCCATAAAAGAGGTGGACTTTTTCATGACCTTCTCCTTCTTGTGAATGGCATCCAAGTGAGTTCTAAGCCACGACACATTGATATTGGCTGCCTCTGCATCTGACACTTGGTTCTCTATATCTTCCATCTGAGAAATGATTGTTGTAACATCGGCAGTTTGGATTCGCCTAACAACGTTACAAACAACCTCAAGTAGAGATGCCCTCACATAAGTTGTTTTGAATGTACAGTTAGCCGCAATGTCACCATGTTTCAAAAGAAGAGCTTCAAGTATTGGTGCAAGACTCAGCTTCACGTTGTATCCTTGGACACATATTACACTACATTGAGAAGATGAAACGTTTTCAGGGACTTCCTGTTTCATCTGTACAAAATGGATATAAATTAGAGCTGACAATATGAGCAAGTCAAGAGTTTCGTAATAACTAGAAAATTCAATTCAAGAGTTTCGTGTATTATTTAGTACTTAAAATAAGTGGAGACTTTGAGGGCTAAAAGTTAAAGGTATACTATATGCTTAGTTGCTTACATCTCTGATATTGTTTTTCCAATCATTATATAAACATGATATTTAGTTATTTACAGAATCCAAGAAAATGAAACCTGACCTGACCGTATTGACCTGCGAATTCTAAAGCATTTTTTTAGCCCTTGAATATGTTGTTTCACCCAAACAAATTCAAAGATTATCGAAACATCCCAATGTGATTTGGTGTTGTCTATTTGGGCCAACATTGCCCTTTAAATATTAAATATATATTATATATATCAAAGGAATGTATGACATAACTTAGTTTAATAACAGGGAGCCAAGTAAAAGAAATCTCAATGTGGAAAGACAGAGGATAATACATACACAATCTGACATAAGAGGCATATTTTCAACCAACTCCCAATGTTTCCTATTGAGGTCTAAGAGTTGTTCGTCACCATCATCATGCAATAACTACAAAGATATAGCAACACATGTTAGTTTAAATACATAGATAATGTAAATCTTGGAGAAAATACATGTCGAAGTCGTACCCTGTGTCTCTTGGTTCCACGGTCAAAGGATTGCACAACTCCTTCACAGTAACTGCAGCAAAAGATGTTCACATTAAGACAGCCCCATATACACATCATGAATCTCACTCTCATGTGTTATGATACTTACATTTTACCATCAGGCGACGAAACTTTAATCCTGCTCCCCACCAGATTTTCACCATGCTCAACAGATTGAGGCTGAATCAGTATCGATTTGCATAGTTCAGAATATGACATTTTACCATCAGGCGACGAAACTTTGATCCTGCTCCCCACCAGATTTTCACCATGCTCAACAGATTGAGGCTGAATCAGTATCGATTTGTATAGTTCAGAATATGATTAATTGGCATGAAGAGTAATATTTGTATTGGAGGACTAGAGTTCAAGGTGGCAATTTTCAACCCGATAATGGATCAAACAGTTTCAACAGGTAAACATTCAACAAAAAATCATTCAAAATTAAAACACATAATCTCCCAAGTCGTTCTAGTTTAAGAGGTGAACTATCATTGTAACAGAATGGTGTTCTACTCATATCTAACTATTAAAATATTCAGAAATTATGGGAAAGAATCTATAAGAAGTGTTTGTGGGACAGCCCAACCCATTTTGACCCATTACCCAACCTAAATGACTATTATGCCACCTTTAACTAGAACAGTTATCAGAATCAGATGGTGTTGCTTCCATGGAGTTCTATTTAGCTTCTGTTTTCCCTTCACCTCTGTCACAGATTCGTTTATCACTAGAGGTGAATCATCAATTGAGATAATTTGCTTGTCGTGTGTCTTTGAACTGTGAGGACGTAGACAACGGCTTACAGCCAGCACCACACTCCTGCTTCCATCTATACACTCAAGTTTCCTCTTGTGAATTGAATCCTTCCTTAAGTTGCTTGTATCAGTTTTAAATGGAATACTTTTCCTCAAAGAACCGTGAACTTCTTCTGCCACCTGAAAGATTAAAAAACTATTATGATGAATTTATATTATGAAAAACATTGGAATGTTTAAAAAAATTCCAGAGTGAAATCTTAACGAATATATATTAGGAGGAATAGTAACAATTGACAAATGTTGTAATGTCATTTACTGATTCATTGTTACAAATGTGTTCAACCTTTTTGTAATAATTATTAAGAATACCCATATCACGTGCCTTGTCTGGGAGATGTGGTTCGAGTTTAGCAGCACAGTCCTTGATGACGTCTCGCGCTAGTTGCCAGCAAACAGGCAAAGCAATCTAAAAGAGGCACAATACTTGAGTATACAATGTAATTACCGAGTAGTGGTGAATGAAAACATGATTGATCACCTGATTCTCCTTTCTCACACTTGTGACTAAAAGATCAACAGTCTCAGGCTTGATTAGCTCACTTTGCTTTATGATCGTGGTCATGATCTTCTTCATCTTTAGCAAGAGTGCAGGGGAATTGGAGCTTAAAAGTCAGAAAGAAGAAACTCAGTTCAGCTAAAGAATCTAAGTTACATTAAATTTCTTTTTGATAATGATGCAACTTTTAAATAACAGCACTGGCCATTAGCCGAGTAAATTGTCAAAAACCTATAAATTCCAAGAATGGAGTGTTTCAGCATAAAAATGGTGCATTTCTTGTAAAGCCTTTCCAGAAATCTGTTAAGCTTTGCAAGTTGACATAAAATTTTGTAACTGCTACCAAATTAGAGTGCTTACTCAGCAACGGCTAAAAATTGCTTAAACAGTCGAACTAGCAGGTCGTCAAACTCCAGTTCAGACATCAGCACCGAAAAATCAAACTTACTTAATGCTTTCAAAACCTTGCTCATTTTTGTATAACAACCACCTGATGCAGAAGATAATTTCTCGAATGTAATTACAGCAAGTTCAATAAAATCCTGCACACCAACAAGGAAACGATAATTAAAGACATATAGTACACTATCATTTAAATATTCTCGACCAGTTAAAACAAATGCTCTTTCAGATGTCAATACCTTCATATGTTCCTCGTTATAAGGGGAACCAGGTGCCATAACCCTCAAGATTTCAGAGATGCAACGTGCAACAGTGATATTAATGTCCATTTCAGGATGTCTCAACAGTTCTTCAGCAACCAATGCATTAATTGCTGGTTGCATTGCGGTTTTCATTGATCTGGATGGTGATTGTAGCACCCTGTATAGAAGTTTCTCCAGTTGCTAATACAATTTCACACCATAGAGTTTAAAATTGTTACTTGTAGAACAGATCAAATGAATTCCATGTTCATCAAAAAGATCACTAATGCTATAAAATGAAATGTTTTGACTTAAACATGCTTCAATAAAAATATAATCAGTTTAATGGTTTAGCCAACTGCAAAACCTGGTTTTTCAACAAAATTAATATAGCTTAGAAGCAAACAGCACTAACTAACATCGTGAATTCATGTAAAATCTATAACAAGCCTTGTTTAATGGAAAAGTAGCATCCGCTATAAAAGAAACATTCAAGACTTGACACATTACGGCATTATATTTAATACAGCTTAAAGATAAGTTTTGATACTACATTTTAATGAAGAATAAGTTGTTTAAACATGGGTCAAGCATTTTTCAACATTTGTTACTTTACCCGAAAATCTATTGCAAATATGTTACTTCAAAAAGTTTCAATTAAACGTATCGAAATTCACTTTACTTAATTTACCCCCGAGCTAAAAAGTCACCAAATACACACAATAGCAATAACTGAAAATTCAAAAAGTTGGATATACACATTTAAAAAACTTGGCCCATAAAACTGGATTAAAATCTTCTAAAGTTATTCCCAAGTAAAGTTGAGGATCTTGACCATTGAAATAAAACCAAAAGTCAAGATTCAAAGATGATCCTTGAATCTAGATCATTGATTTTAATCCAATAGTTAAAACGTTTCTGACTTGTAAAGTTGAAAACAACTTTCGAGGATCCTTATCCTATAAAAATAAGCAACCTCAAACACTCCCCGACTATGGTAGCAAATAGTTAACCAAGAATCTTTAGATATAATAAGGGTCTTGCTAATGACAATCGTTAACGTGCATAAAATAGTACTTTTATCATAACATTTAGGGGTGGGTTTATGAAGACAGATGTCTTCCATCCTCATGTCATGTAAAAGGTCGGAGGTCCTTTTCTAGCATTTAGGTAGAATATGGAATCAACCTAGGGGTAAGGTCTGCCTACATCATAACCTCCCCATACACCGTCGAGGTATTGGGAATCAAAACCCGCATAAGGTGACACTGAACAGTTTCTTTCTTTCTTTTTCTTTTTTTTTTTTTTTGATAAGCAACATAGAATTTTTATACACGATAACAACAACCCAGTTAGCATTTTCCATATTATAATAACAATGCACAATTATAGAAACAAAACCAGAAAGGTAATAACTTTATTAATTATTTACCACACACACACACACACACATATATATGTATGTATGTATATAAGAAGGGAAAAAGCCCTAACTTGAAGAGCATTAAGAAGCTGAGAAGTTGAGGAAGGCAAAGGTAAAAGGCTCTCTCCTGAGTTAATAAGATTGGTCTCAAAATTTTTTACTGCTGAACTAGTTACCATTTTCAAGAATCACTGTAAAAAACTCTAACTCAACCAACAAGATAAAACCCTGAAATTTTATTATTCTTTATTTATTTATTTTCGTGCCCCGTATCTCGACCAGGTAAATTAGTAATTTGACCAGGGACTTTTTGCAGCGACCCTCGCTGCAAAATCCCTTAACACGTCAGCTTTCCACTCCCCGCTTTAAATGTTTGACCCGACCCGTACTCCACTTATTGCAGCGAGGGTCGCTGCAATAAGTTGTTTGACCCGACCCGTACTCCACTTATTGCAGCGACCCTCGCTGCAATAAGTTGACCCGGCTCCTTTTTAAAAAACGATCCACCCTTCCATCCATTCCATCATTTACAGTTTACACTTCCTCCTCCCTTCAATATATAATTTCTTCCTCCACCCCTCGATTGTAGTACCGCCGCCAGCCACCACCGTCCACCGGCAGTCACCACCGTGCAGTACCGCCAGCCTTTTCTTCCTCCACCATCTATTGCATTACCGCCGCTAGCCACCATCGTCCAGCGCCACCGCCGCCAGCCACCACCGTCCACCGCCAGCCACCACCGCGCAGTACGGCCAGCCGCCGCCAGCCACCATCGTTCAGCGCCACCGCCACCAGTGTCGGGATTATCCTCCCCCAAATTCCGGTCGGTCGTCTTCCCCCAAATTTTCAAGCCATTTCAAATTTTGGTATGTATTTTATGTTTTTCCCAATATCCATACCATTATTTTTTAGCATTTAGACCGTTACTAATTTTTGCAGCGACCCTCGCTGCAAAAAGTGAAAAAATTCGACCTCCATAGTATGTTAGTATAGTTTTTGTACATATATCAGTTTTGTTAATTTGTTAGAATTATTAGTTGTTTATAGGATTTTAATAGGTTTGTTGTTATATTGGTATGTTATTATTAGTTTTGTTAATTGGTTAGTTTTGTTAGAATATTGTTATGTTTAGTATAGTTTTTGTATATTTATTAGTTTTGTTAGTTTTGTTAGAATATTGGTATGTTAGTATAGTTTTTGTATATATTTATTATTTTTGTTAGTTTTGTTAGGATTATTAGTTGTTTATAGGATTTGAATAGGTTTGTTACTATAGTTAGTTTTGATTTGTTGATAATTTAGTGATTTTTTAGGAGCCAGGAATTTGTTTTGTTAGTGATTTGTTAGAATATATATCTTTAAATACAAAATTAAGAAGATTAGAATTTGTTAAAAAATTGATTAAAATAAATAGCCAAGATTATGTAAAAATTTTGATTAAATATACTACTTAAGACGTAATAAAATTTAGTTCAACAAAAATATACATAAAAATTAATCGTTTAAAAAATTAAGTTCAAAAGTATAAAAAATTTAGTTAAAAAGTTAATATATTGATTTGTTAGAATATTTTAGTCATTAGTGTTAGGTGTTTTACTTTTTGGTCAGAATATTGACAAAAAAAAAATGACGTAGATTAAAATTTGTTAAAAAATTTATTAAATTAAATAGCCAAGATTATGTTAAAATTTTGATTAAATATACTACTTAAGACGTAATAAAATTTAGTTCAACAAAAATATACATAAAAATTAATCATTTAAAAAATTAAGTTCAAAAGTATAAAAAATTTAGTTAAAAAGTTAATATATTGATTTGTTAGAATATTTTAGTCATTAGTGTTAGGTGTTTTACTTTTTGGTCAGAATATTGACAAAAAAAAATGACGTAGATTAAAATTTGTTAAAAAATTTATTAAATTAAATAGCCAAGATTATGTTAAAATTTTGATTAAATATACTACTTAAGACGTAATAAAATTTAGTTCAACAAAAATATACATAAAATTAATCGTTTAAAAAATTAAGTTCAAAAGTATAAAAAATTTAGTTAAAAAGTTAATATATTGATTTGTTAGAATATTTTAGTCATTAGTGTTAGGTGTTTTACTTTTTGGTCAGAATATTGACAAAAAAAAATGACGTAGATTAAAATTTGTTAAAAAATTTATTAAATTAAATAGCCAAGATTATGTTAAAATTTTGATTAAATATACTACTTAAGACGTAATAAAATTTAGTTCAACAAAAATATACATAAAAATTAATCGTTTAAAAAATTAAGTTCAAAAGTATAAAAAATTTAGTTAAAAAGTTAATATATTGATTTGTTAGAATATTTTAGTCATTAATGTTAGGTGTTTTACTTTTTGGTCAGAATATTGACAAAAAAAAAATGACGTAGATTAAAATTTGTTAAAAAATTTATTAAATTAAATAGCCAAGATTATGTTAAAAATATATGTATTGAACTAAATATACAAAATTATTTAATCGTTTTAAAAGTATAAAAGTAAATTTATATTGTATAAACGGAGTTCTAAAAATTATTATCAAGTAAAAAAGATATATATAAAGGTAATTAAATTTGTGATAATTTTGTTATATGATTTGTATTTTGCAAAAAACGTATAATATGATTTGTATTTTGCAGTATAGATGGCGACTTACCATGGTGGTGATGGCGGCAATGAAGACCCACATCGACCATGGTGGAAGATTTCATGGGGCTGCAAAGGCAGCGGCGGTAAGGAATTTGGTTTTTTTATAATTCATATTTTAATTTAATATTTTTTTTACTAACTTGTTTTTTTAGAATTTGGTTCTTTATAATTCATATTTTAATTTAATATTTTTTTTACTAACTTGTTTTTTTAATTTTTTCTAGCCCCTCGAAAGGGAAAGGGGAGGGGGCCATGTCAAAATTTAAATTTGGAGGCTGAGTTCGCGAAAAAGGGTCGCCTGTCGATCGACTTCGACACGACCAACTTAAACACGTGGCAGGCGATCGGCCCAAATTCTTCGATGTATAAGAGCCTCATCGGCACCTTGGTCCGCCACATCCCTCAGACATACGACTCTTGGGACCATGTGCCTGCTGAGAGAAAGGATTTTATCATCCCGACTCTAAACGTAAAATATTATTCATTTTTAACTTCTTCTTTGATGTTTGTATCAATTTTTAATTTCGCTAACTTTTACTTTTCTAAATTGCAGACTCGGTTCAAACTGGACCACTTCATTCAGATTCCTAACCCCGAGGATCCTATCAGGCGGGGGTTCAGGCTGTGTGTTGATAGGGACTGCTCCGATCAGTATCGGCTCCGAAAGAGCCAGTTCAAGAGAGCCCACTTTACCAAAAAGGGGGGCCTGGATGCAGTTCCCCAGTTGGAACAGGCTGTTCCTCCAGAGGGTATGTCACAGGAGGACTGGAGAGGTTTGTTGGGGTATTATCAGAGGGAGGACCGGGTGAGGCAGTCGGCGAGAAACAGCACGAACAGGGGCAAGCAAGTTCTTGCGGGGACCCATGGTCGTAAGTCTTACTCTCAGTACGTCCACCAGGAGAAGGTTAGTTATGAATTATATATATATTAAATATATATAATTGTGTTTAAAAGTATAAGTTTAATAATGTATATTTCTTATAATATATATGTATTAAATATAAATACTTGTGTTTAAAAGTATAAATTAAAGAATGTATATGTCTTATGATAAATTGATGTGTTTACAGGTTGAAAAAAACAAGGACGTGGATTTGGTGGATTTGTTCGAGATTAAGCACAAGAAGAAGAAGGATAAAAAATGGGAACACCCGATGGCTGAAGAAATACATGTATGTGTCTCTCTGTAAGATTTTATATTTTTTAGTATTAAATGTTAATTAATCAACCTTAAGTATAATGTAATGTTTTTTACAGTCTCAGCTCAAGAAGAAGAAGGAGGAAGCTGAACAGGACCCCGTTCCCACACCAGATCCTGACATTGTCATGGATGTACGGGGACCCCGGGCGGGGCATCGTTGAGGCATAGGGCGGGTCATCAGGCAGATGGGTACCGAGGCGTATGACTATACGCATCTTACCCAGGGACAGCCACGTGCATCGTTCAACTTGAACAACGACCCACCTCAGCCGAGCCAGACGTCCTCCTTATTTGAGGAATTGTTTAACTATAATAGTTATGCACAGGTTCCTTTTCCTCCTCAGCCATCCCAGCAGTTGCCCACAGCCCCTCAGTACTCAGGCGGATCGTATCATGTCAATTTAGATGACGATGATGACGATGACGATGATGATGATTAGTATTTTTTTGTTATAAACAATATATTTTTTATTGTATCAATTGTTTTTGTGGTGTATATGTGTTTATCTTGTCGGATGTGCTGGTGAAGATGGTCATAACAAACGAAAAAAACGTAAAACAAAATATGCCTAATCCATATAAATAAATACGTCAACTATTATTAGTAAAATACGTCAACGATATCTAGTACTTTTAAAAACAAAAACATCAAAGATAGCTATAGAATACGTCAACTATTATTAGTAGTCATTATAACAAATATATGTAAAAAAGTACATCAACGATATCTACTACTTGTAATAACTATTATTACATACGTTAAAGAGTTACAAACAAACAATTATGCGATATAAACAAACTATTTAAGGATCTCATATCCCGTAGGTGCCTTATTAGCTTGAACGTGTCTGTGGTACTCAGCCAAACGGTCTCTGTACTTCGGATGTCTTGCCCAGGCCTGCGATGCAGGTTTATCATGTCCCCAAGCTGAGGTGTAAGGCATTGGGCAGTCCGTATCTAAAACAACCGTAACAAAATGTGTCGACCCCGATACCAGGGCAATGCATATCGGGTCATCTACGTATAGCTCGCCTGGCCCCTTCCAAAAAGGAAAACATGTGATGTTCTCCTCTAAACTTAAACAGATAATTATTACCCCCAACGCATTAGACAGCAGCATAGCGCAATATGGATTCATCATCCAGTAATCGTGTGGGCAACCATTTGGATAAGACATTGATAGCAAAGTGTGTACGTGCTTAGCGTCACCAGCGAATGCACCCTCATAGTATCCGCGCCTGGACTCATACTCCTCTAGCATTAGTTTGCGAATCCACTCGAATTTTTGCTCGTTTTCACCCAAAGCAACAGCCAGTGCCCGAAACCCACAGTTACCATCAGACTGTACATTTTTTATATTTACAACGTATCTTTGAAAGAACTTAGGGAGCTGGCCTAGGTAATGACTCATGTCAAACGATGTAGACTCACTCGGGAAAAAGTTGTGTGTAAACGGTTCAGGGTTGTTCTAGGGATTTTGTGTATTCTGTGTAGTGGGCGTCGAGAACAATTGATCAACAAAGCTATATGTTTCTTCTTGCGTTTGGTTACTCTGCTCTCCGAAATAACTTTGTGTGTCTGCGAAACGTGAATCGCTACCCACATACGAACTATGTCTGCCACTTTGTCCCCAGTATAGTTTGTTATAAGGTTCGCCAAAGGAATCTGTATTTCCCGGGATGTTGAACTCATAACCCACATACCCACTTTGCCTACCACTTTGACCCCATACTACTTCGTTGTATGGTTCGTCTACATTGTCTGACACGTTCATTGATAGGCCCACATAATTACTTTGTCTCCCAATCTGACCCCATTCGGGCTGTCTTTCAGATTCATTGAATAATCGTGATTGTGTTTCCGCGAAAACAGAACTGGTGCCCACATAATCACTCTGTCTCCGACTTTCAGGTGAACGTGCCTGGCTTTCATTTTCATTGAAGAAACGTGATGGTGTTTCCGCGAAAAATGAACCGGTGCCCACATAATCACTCTGTCTACGACTTTCAGGTGATTGTGGTTGACTTTCCCTTTCTTCAAAAAAACGTGATTGGGTGCTCACGTATTCACTGTGTCTCGCATATTGGCCTTCTCCAAATGTACATGACGGCTGCGAAAATTGATCGGAGAATTGAACCGACCTGGATTTTTGAAGACCCGAGGGTGCTGTGTTTGTCGCTGGTCTGTTTTGTTCGGGCGCCTGCCAAAAAAAAAATTTTAATAACGGATAACACTGAGCAAGTATACTAACAAATAGGGGGGAATTACCAAAAAAAAAAAAAAATTCAATTAATTAAATGTACTTCTAATTATGATCCGACATACTTGAGGTATATTTTTCTTTGACCCGATTGGTCTTCCACGTTTATTTTTAATAACAGACGGGTCCTTGATTTTCGTTCTCCCCGGATAGACGATGTCTTTTAATTTAGAAATCCAGTTTTTGCGATTTGACTTCGGTTGATCTTTAAACTGGACTTTAACATCCTCTACTAATTGGTCGATAGCTTCGTCATCGTCAGAGTCTTTTCGATGATCGTTGTCCGGAAGGCATGTCGACGGTGTCAGGTCTAGCTTTCTCCAAAAGTCATTTATGGTATGCACCTCCACACGTTTGTCTACATTTTGGACGAAAAATAATTACAATATTTGTGCACTTAGAAAAAACAAAAAGGAATTGCCTATATTTCAGTAAACTTACTGCAATGCATGTACGCAGCTAGACGACAAGCACATGGAAGGCCACAACTAGTCCACACCTTACACCCGCATTTTCTGAAGTCTTTTCCGATCTCATTTTTTAATCGTTTTATTTCATCGACCATTATATCAAGAGCTGTCACAGATACCACACAAAGCAGGTCTTTCAAACATGGGTAGTTGTGTTTACCAGCTCTATAAATCCTGCTTTCTTCCAGTTGGCCCTTGATTTCTGTATCTTGTCCGAGGAGGACATCATTAACACACTGAATTATTCGTTGAAATGTACATCTCCCCTGTAACTCGGACTTGAGGAGTGAGTGCTCAGCTTCAACTCTATTGGTAGTGTAATTACGGTAGTTGAGGTGCTGATCCACCCAAAAGGACACAAACTTTTCCTTGTACGGGGAAAGCCACTCCTTCTGCAGGTACTTGTAAACCTCTATCAATTTAACATGTGATTAGCTTGTGTGGGTATATGTGATTTACCAAAAATTAGGAAAAAAAAACTTCAAAAGCAGTTCGCTTACTGTCTAAACGGGGACCCATCTTCTCTTTTAAATATGATAAATTGTTGGTGTACTCTTCTAGTGTGCGGGACTCGTATAGTTTTTTCCACCATCCGTAAAAATGCCCCCATTTCCCTTCCCCTTTTAACGATGGCATGCTAAATTTGTCTATGTTCCTCCATATGTGCACTCTACACAGTAAATGGTAGGCTTCAGGCATAACGGTTTTGCATGCTTTCATTAGCGCCAGATCCCGGTCCGTGAGTACGACACGCACAGCAAAGCCTTCACCTAACGTCGACTTCAAACACTCCAACACCCATCTATAATTATGCTCTTGTTCGCTTATGATAAACGCATATGATATGCTGAAGGTCCTGTTTGTTGGAGTGACACCAACGATCTCGACCAATGGCATGTTGTACATATTCGTTTTGTACGTGGCGTCTATTTGGATAACATAAGGAAATGCACGCCACAATTTAAATGCTGTCGGATGTATAAAAAACAGATTCTCCAACCGACCAGATGCACTGTTTGTTGTATGATAATACAAGTAATTATGCTCCTTAAGCAAACTGAACATAACCTGTTTCGTTTGAACAATATGGCGTACATATGTCGTTTCAGATACTGTATCATAGTAAATAAATAAAAAGATATGTAAATTTGATATGATATACCTGCATTGGAGTGTTCCCATGTTTTTCGGCAGCCTTCTTCCGCATAGCTTTTTGGAAATTGTAAATGTCATCACTGCGGGTCAAGTTTCCTGGAAATTTGTCTTTCAACAGCTTTAACATCCTACGGGGCGTACTACCACGATGATATTCTTCTTCCAGAAATAATCTCTCCTCTTCAGTCAACCTTCTTGCGTACGCGTAACCCTCCAGATTCTCAGCTGGATAGTGATTATGTGTGTCGTCTACAACGGTTATCCTCCAACCATCATCGGTTAAACGACCGATTAATCTAAAGGGGCACTGACACTTAAGTGTCTTTTTAACGAGGCCGCTTATCCTATCATCCATTTTCCCAGAAAGATTACAGACTATCGTCACTTTATTTCTTACACCAGCTAAGTTGGAATTTGTTCGTCGTTTGATTAACACATAACCAAGCTGCAATCCTGTACTTTTGGCCCAGTTGAACAATTCTTCGTGTGAATCGAACACCTAAATTAGTTTTTTTTATAAAAATTACCAATAAATTGTATACTTATAAATATCTAACATTTTAAATATGCAATAAATATAACAACGAAACACAAGTTAAATAGTACTAAAATATAAATATTCTAATGATATTTCTCAAACATAATACATGTTTTATCAATAAAATGAAAAACATATAAATTTGTTATATTCTAGCAATATTTAGTTTTTGAAGTAACAATATATTTATACAAAATTACGGTAAAAATTTACAAGTAATAGGGGGTTTAGTAAAAATAAGAATAGGGGTATTAAAAATCAGCTCCCATTTTAAATATGCAATATCTAACATTTTAAAATTGCAATATATATAACAACGAAACACGAATTAAATAGTACTAAAATATAAATATTGTAATGATATTTCCTAAATTAGTTTTTTTTTTTTTAAATTTCATTAATTTGTATACTAATAAATATCTAACATTTTAAAATTGCAATATCTAACATCTTAAAATTACAATAAATATAACAACGAAACACAAATTAAATAGTACTAAAATAAAAGTATTCTAATGATATTTCCTGAATTACTTTTTTTTTAACAAACTATCATTAATTTGTATAATAATAAATATCTAACATTTTAAATATGCAATATCTAACATTTTAAAATTGCAATAAATTTAAAAACTAAACACAAATTAAATACTACTAAAATATAAATATTTTAATGATATTTGCATAGATTAGTTTTTTTTTATAAAAATTATCATTAATTTGTATACATATGCAATATCTAACATTTTAAAATTGCAATATATATAACAACGAAACACGAATTAAATAGTACTAAAATATAAATATTGTAATGATATTTCCTAAATTAGTTTTTTTTTTTTTAAATTTCATTAATTTGTATACTAATAAATATCTAACATTTTAAAATTGCAATATCTAACATCTTAAAATTACAATAAATATAACAACGAAACACAAATTAAATAGTACTAAAATAAAAGTATTCTAATGATATTTCCTGAATTACTTTTTTTTTAACAAACTATCATTAATTTGTATAATAATAAATATCTAACATTTTAAATATGCAATATCTAACATTTTAAAATTGCAATAAATTTAAAAACTAAACACAAATTAAATACTACTAAAATATAAATATTTTAATGATATTTGCATAGATTAGTTTTTTTTTATAAAAATTATCATTAATTTGTATACTAATAAATATCTAACATTTTAAAATTGCAATATATATAACAACGAAACACGAATTAAATAGTACTAAAATATAAATATTGTAATGATATTTCCTAAATTAGTTTTTTTTTTTTTAAATTTCATTAATTTGTATACTAATAAATATCTAACATTTTAAAATTGCAATATCTAACATCTTAAAATTACAATAAATATAACAACGAAACACAAATTAAATAGTACTAAAATAAAAGTATTCTAATGATATTTCCTGAATTACTTTTTTTTAACAAACTATCATTAATTTGTATAATAATAAATATCTAACATTTTAAATATGCAATATCTAACATTTTAAAATTGCAATAAATTTAAAAACTAAACACAAATTAAATACTACTAAAATATAAACTAATAATGATATTTGCCTAAATTAGTTTTTTTAAAGTTAACAAGGATACCTGGTCGGTTTGAAAAACCCTAGCGTCGTAGTCAAAATGAGGGGCCGCCTCTGGTATGTCAAATTCTTCATCAGGTTCTTCTAAGTGAAGCTCAAAACCTTCCGCACCCATTTCGCCCCATATACTTTCAAAATCCATCTGAAATAATGATAAACTATAATAAAGATCTACAATTTATAGTATATTAAAAATCTAATGTATATCTATATATCTATATCTATATATATAAATGAAAACAATAATATATATATATATATTTAAAAGTTTGTGAGAAAGCGATTGTGAGTGATATAAGTTTGTGAGGAGAGAAAACGATTGTGATATAAGTTTCTGAGGAGAGAAAGCGATTGTATATATAGAACCGCACGCACACTAGGTCCACAGTGGATTTTGTTTTTATCCACTTTTTGCAGCGAGGGTCGCTGCAAAAAGTGGATAAAAACAAAATCCACTGTGGACCATTAAGTCTACAGTGTACGATTTCGTACATTGACTTTTTGCAGCGAGGGTCGCTGCAAAAAGTGTGGTCATTTTACTAAAAAACTGGTCGGGTCACCAGGCGCCTTTATTTTTACTTTTTTGTTTTTTTTTAGTGTGAAAACCCTGAAATGTTCAGAGGTTAAAAAGAGAGAAAAGCATGACACAAGGTACTAAAACTTGGTGGTGTGTCTCAGTGTGTATGAATTTTGTCCGTTAGATAATTTGGTATATACAATCTTCTTATAAAATAATACTTATTTATTTGGTTCTTGAAAATAATACTTAGTTTAAATAAAAATAAAAATAATACCATGGACACTTATTTTATTAGGAAACCAAACTTGTAAATGAATACTTATAAAGTTATTATAAAACAAACAAAATAGTAACGTGGACACTTATTTTAAAATTAAGAGGCTTAGGAACCATAATAAAAGTGTAAAAAATACTTATATACTTACCATTAAATTCAAAAGTCATCTTTTGATGTAAAATATTCAATTTTTTTAATGCATGTTAACTACAGTTTTTAAAATTATTTTGTATTTTTTTATAATTAAATAATTATGACATTTGCATTTATGTATTAATTAAGAAATGTTTAGTTGAGATAAGACTAAACGTATGCCCGTCCGATGTGGTGATGGTGTGGTGATGGCGGCGACGACGGGGATAACGAAGGCGATGATGGCGGTGGTGGTGACCGTCATTGTGTGGTTATATAAAAGTAATGGATGTAAATGAGAATACCCCTTATAAATTACTCATATAAAGTAAGTAAGTAACTCCCAATGCCGTTTTTTACGGGTTTTGGGTCCCAATACCGTCTTCGACGGTGTATGGGGGAGGTTGATATGTAGACAGCCTTACCCCTACCAAAGGTAGAGAGGCTGCTTCCAGGTTCTACCATAGATAGAAAAGGACCTCCAGCCTTGCTGGGCATGAGGATCGAACCCATGACCCCTGTTTCCAGAGGCATGAGCTACAACCACTGATCCAACCCAGTTGGTTTTTATAAATTACTCATATAATCAATCAATATCATAAGCAATAATGTATATCAGGAAACAGAAATTTCATAGGAGAAGTATCACTTATTGCATGAATTAAGCCTCTATTTAATTATTTCATTTCATGTTGTTTGACTTGAAAAGGTAAATAAAACACAACAAACACACACAAAAAAAGAAATTTTTTGTTTTTGTTTGTTAACTATTCAGCATTTTGTTACAGTCTGATAGATACATATATACAAAGCACACACAAACTAAGATAGATGAACAAAATACTCAGAATGAACCTAGACGAGCGGGACCAATAGTCGGGGTTATTAATTGTATTATATGAACTACCATAAATAAGTATACCGCCGAAAGGTTGATAAACTGTGTGAATGTTCGGTTTCTGCCAATTAACTATTAAAGAGACAGAGATTAGATACGAAAATCATCTTTGATGAAGATAGATCAACTTAGTGCATTATACATGCTAACTAGATTAGGGAAGCTGATATGCAATCGTTGGAGAGGCAGTGAAGTTAGTGACGAATTGGGGGTTTGGGGAGGCGGGTGCAGCTTCAGAAAGTAACACTAACAAGAAAAAAAGAAGATGAAACTCAGAAATTTTATGAACATTAATCAGGAGCGTTCAACCAGTTCAGAGCGGAAGTTTAGAATCTTAGCTTTGAGGATGAACTTTATAGACCAGAGGTGACAATTTCGATAATGTTACTAATAAATGAGTTGATTAGATTATGTTTTAGAAGGAATGGGGTAAATGGGTTGAAAGTTGCCCAAAGAGTAATGCATAAGACCTCCTAAATCGCTATATTCTTCTAAAAAACAAGAAAATTGTTGTAATAAGTATAATTTTGTTAACATATCTGATATACTAATATATAGAAATCACCAGTTTAGATTCATTATCCAACCCGCCCATTCTACCTCTAGAGTATAAGCTGATTATCCTGATCTTCACAGAAATATCAGAAAGTAGGATGTAAAGACAAGCTGGTCCCATGTATATTATGAATGGCTGTATAGATATAGCTCAACCGGTCTATCATAAGAGTGATTCTCAATCAGAAAACCAGGTGGTGTTTCGTGTTCTGACTATCTTCTACTGATTAGACATATGGCAGGATTTCATCAGCCTGTAAATTTGGTTGTTCTAGCCATAAATCATTTTCAGCCTTAGATTCCAAGATATTGTTAATTAGCTTCTTTTTACAAGATTAAGTACGGCCACAACACCTGCAGTCGTTTCAAGCCAAACACGTGCAGCCACAAGCTCTGCACATCTCTTACAAATCCATATGCGTCACTTTTTCTAACCATAACGATGAACCGCATGAACACGAATGGGGGTTGTTCATGTTCATTCGCTTGATTTTACCCAAAAAAACACAAACATTTATACTTCAACACAAGTTTACAAACAGTTCACCTGTTAGGGGCCAAATATCAATTAAAAAGACAAACTAACTACTAGCAAAATATCTTTGATTTAGATCAATCGTTTAGTATATCAAATAGACCATAACTGTTGTAACGATTAAACAAAATCCAGGTGCTATTTTTGAAGTAATGATGACATAATAAAAGTGTAAGCATGGGTAATTTCTAACAATTATATGTTGCTTACATATCTAGCCTGATCTAATTAGCCTATAAAATGGTTGTTCTACTCACAAATCTTTGTTAGCCTTCAATTCCAAGATATTAAAATTTAGCTTCTTTTCTACAAGATGGAGTACTTTCATGGTCTTTACAGCTGTTTCAAACCGTTCACGTGTAGCCATGATCTCTGCATATCTCTCTTTTAGATCCAGTCGAGCCACTTTTTTAACCTTAATGATATTCGCTTTCGTTTCCATAAGCATAGTGGACCTTTTCGTGGCCTCCTCCCCCTTGTGAATGGCTTCCAAGTGAGCTCGAAGCCACGAAACATTGATCTTGGCGGCCTCTGCATCTGACACTTGGTTCTCTATTTCTTTCATCTTAGATATTATTGTTGTAACATCACTAGACTTAATTTCCCTGACCACTTCACATACAATCTCAAGCAAGGATGCTCTGACAGAAGTTCCTTTAAATACACACTGAGATGCGATGTCACCGTGTTTCATAAAAAGGGATTTAAGTATCGGTGCAACACTCTGCTTCACTTCATAGCCTTGAACACAAATTATGCTACTCGGAGGAGACGGAACGTTTTTAGGAAGTGGCTGTAAAATTGGTTCTATTGCCCACAAATCATGTTCAGCCTTAGATTGCGTTATATTGGCAGTTATCTTCTTTTCAACAAGATCAAGTACCTTGATGCACCTCTCAGCCTTGTCAAACCATTCTTGTGCAGACATGAATTCTAAACGTACATTGTTCAGATCCATACAGGATGCCCTATTAACCAAGATGACGTTTACTTTCATTTCCATCAGTAAAGTATACTTTTTTATCTCCTCCCTATTGTGAATTTCTTCCAACTGAGCATGAAGCCACGACACGTCAATATTGGCTGCCTCCGCATCTGAAACTTGGCTCTTTATTTCTTCCATCTCAGACATGACTGTTATAACATCAGTGGTTCGAATTCGCTGGAAAATTTCACAAAGAGCCTCAAGAAACGATGCTCTCACAGAAATCGATTTAATCGTACATTTAGCTGCAATGTCACCATGTCTCTTGAGAAGGGATTCAAGTATTGGTGCAACGCTTTGCTTTACATTGTAACCCTGGACACATATTATACCACATTGAGCAGCTGAAAACTCTCTAGGAAGTTCCTGTCCCAACTGTACAATAGGGATATAAATTAGAGGTGGCAAAATGAGCTGGTCGAGTTTGGTAAAGAGTCAAATTTTACTTTAAAGAGAGGACTATTTAGCTGGTTTGGATATGTAGTTTCATCCTAACAAACCCAATGCTGTCAAATTGGGCAACAAATTGGCTCTACTCGCATAAATTATAGAAATGTATAATGTATTTAGTGCAATAGCATTGGATTGACTTAAAAGTTCATAAAATCACAAGCATAGTTGTTAAAGGCGTGCGCCCCTTGTGCCTAGGCGCAAAAGGCAGACGAGACACAACCTTAGCGCCTTAAACCCTAGGCCCAAGGCCCACTAACTATTTGAAGCGCCAATTTACAATTTTCTATATAAAAATAAGTTATAAACCCTTTGTATTTCAAGGAGTGTAATGCATGCCATGGAGAAAATTACTTATATTGTTAAAACTCTGTCTATATCATTATTCTCAAAAACATCATTCATAAGAGAGTATTCTTCATGCAACTACAAGGTAAGGTTCTTATTCACTATATTTATAAGAACTTTTTTTTCTATTTTATACACCCTCTTTAACATGTTCATTATCATTGTTAGAGACTCAGACAATGAATCAAGATAGTAACTTAAATGGCATTTGGTTTGTTTTTTACTTGAGTGCGTTTTTTTTTTCGGGCGAGCGCTTTTTTTGCGCCTCTCGCCTACGCCTCAATTGGGGTCTTTGCGCTTTGAGTTCGCCTTCGCTTTTGACAACTATGATCACAAGTATAAAGAGAGGGGGAGATACATACAGAATCTGTTGTAGCATACACATTTTCAACCAACTCCCACTGTTTCCTCTCCAGGTATATGGTTTCAGCATAGTCATTATCGTACAACACCTAAACAAATTATAGGAAAACATGTAACTGAACATACAAAATATCTAGAGAATGCTAACTGACGACACCTTGAAGCAAATGTTTGCCAATATCACACCTTGTGGGTTTTTTTAATACGGTCAAAGGATTTCACAACTCCTTCGTGATAACTGCAGCAAAAGATGTTCATATTAAAACAGCCACAGATATATATATATATATATATATCATGAATCTCACTCAAGTGCAATGATACTTACGTTTCATCTCCATGCCACCAAACTTTTATCCTGCTTCCCACTAAAGTTTCACCAAGCTTATCAGATTGAGCCTGACTCAGAATAGATTTGTGTAATTCAGAATACAATTAGCATTGAATACAGACTTGTACATGTATGTATCAGAGTACTAGAATACAAGGTGGCAATTTCGACTCGAGTATGGGTAAAGTCCACTTGGGTATAACAGGTCAAATGGGAAAATATAGAAACAATTTGAACGGTTACAATGAGTCAAAAGGCACCTATAAGTATTTCACAATCCATAGAACTTCCTAGATCCTTTTATATTAAAAGTTAAATTATCATTGTAACATGATAGTATTCTACTCATATCTAAATAAATAAAAATATGTTGAAGTTCAAGAAGAAAAGACTTGAAATGTTTATGGGTAATTTTTTTTTTTAAAAAGAAATGTTTAATGGCTGGCCCAACCCGTTTTAACCCACTCTAAAAGATACCCATTTCGACTGTTATCCAGCCAATCGACATTTTTGCTACCTCTAACTAAGATAGTTCTCAGAAGCAGATGGTGTTTCTTCCAAAGTGTTTTATTTCTTGTGCTTACCTTCACTTCTATCCTACATTTGCTTGTAAATGATGAATCATCAAGTGAAGCAGTTTTCTTTTCATCTTCAGAGTGGACTTGTAGTCGCTTAACAGCATGCTTAGTTACATCTTGACAACGCCTTATAAGCTGAAACATACTTTTGGTTCCCTCTATATACTCTGGTTTCCTTTTCTTCGTTGCACTCTTCCTCAACTTGCGTGTAGTGGTTGTAGATGGTAAAGTTTTATCCAAATAACTGTAAACTTCTTTCGACACCTAAAAGGATAATATAATCACTGGATATTGGACAAAAGTTTTGAAATAGAATGATACCAAATATGAAAAGTATTTTTCTGATGTAAGAAGAAATTCACAGTGAAACCGGCAAAATGGCAACAGATGTATAGGAGCAAGCGTGAGGTCATTTACTGATGCACAGTTACAACTATGTTAATCTTTGTAAAACAATCATGAAGTGTAATGCTCATATCAAATACCTTACTTGGGAGATGTGGTTTGAGTTTGACAGCACAGTGCATGAGAACATTTCCCCCTAGTTGCCAACAAACAGGCGAAGCAATCTAAAAGAGGGACAATACTTCAGTATACGATGTAATTAGTGTTGAGTAAAAACATAATGATTACCTGATTCTCCTCTCTCACACTTGCCACAAGGAGATCAACAAGCTTGAGATTGAGTAGAATACTTTCCTCTATGAGAGTGCACATAACTTTCTTCATTTTGAGTACAACAGAAGGGGAATTGGAGCTTAAAAGTCAAAAGAAGGAAATAGAAACTCAGTTAAGCCTAAAAGTCTTCCGTAAAATGTCACAAAGCTCAATTATGATATCATTTATTCTTCTATTTCAATCCGGACAAAACAACTTCGGTGAACTTCCAAGAAACTAGCGAAGCTTTCAAGTTAATAAAAAAAAAAAGTAAAGCAATGAGACACGGTTCTTACTCAGCAAAGGTCAGAAACTGTTTGAATAAGCGCACTATTAGTTCGTCCAGTTCCAGTTCCCACATCAGCCCTGAAAATTTGGCCTTACAAAATGTTTTGAGAATCTTCATCATTTTGGTATAGCATCCACCAGATGAAGAAGATAGTTTCTCAAACGTGGTTACAGCCAGTTCAAAAAAATCCTGTGCACCAACAAACAAGGAAACGGCAGTTACTTGGGAATTATATAGGACATTACGTTCTATACAGTATCCACGAGTTAAATGAAAGCTCGTGCATACTTTCATCTGTATGTAGTTGTAAGGGTCTCCGGGTGCCATAATTCTCAAGACTTCAGAAATGCAACGTGCAACTGAGATATTAACATTCATATCAGGATGCCTAACCAGTTCTCTAGCCATCACTGCTTCAATGACTGGCTGCATTGCACATATCATTGATTCGGATGGCAATTTTAGCACTCTATATAAAAGTTTTTCCATTTCCTATTACAACATCACACCATACAGTAGAAATGAAAACCATGTCAGTAAAATCATCATCAGTTCATGAATAATCCATAAATAAAAACCTTGTTTAGTGACTTAATAGGTTTATATGTCAGTAAAACAATCATCACCTAATAAGTACTTTTGAGTGTTTTAATTGAGACAATCAGCTTATACTCATCAGTTATTGAATTATATATTTTCAAGAAGCTTTTGATTTGTGCTAATTAATGTGAAACTGCTTATCAATTTATTTGAATTGGTCATCTTACGCGTATCGTCAAAACTTGCAAACATTCAGAAAAAGCTTTTTGTGTCTAAGCAAATCCAAACACTACATCCTGCAATGTGTTTAAACTGTATGAGAATGGGGCATCAAGTCTTTATAAATGTATCTTATTTTACCTGAAGCTTGCATACATATTTAACTTTCAATTATTACTATTGTATGTATAAGGCCTCATATGACTTGTAACCAATGACATAGCACCGGTATTGATGATGTGGCAACGGGCAACTTTATACGGTAGCCACGTCAACAAGAAAATACCAGTTACAGAATGAAAAATCATCTAATACATACAATGCCTTTAATCAAATGTCTGATGAATATAACAACAATCTTAAAAATTTGATACAAAACCATCGCTTTTCAGTTAAAGTGCTACATTTAAACACACTAATCCCCTTAATAAACAAGCAAGCTCAAACAGTCCCTACTTCCCTAGTCCATAAATATGGTACCAAATAATATACTAAGGTTATTCATCTAAAATACTACAGTAAATAGCAACTTATTTTTCGTTTGTCCTCTTTATGTGACAACTTACCATTTTATGTCTTATTAAAACTATCACACTTTCAAATTTTTGAACCACCGTGTAACCTGAAATCAGGGAGAGTACGTAAAACCTTGTTTGGATACGACGTGACATATTTTAGAGCATCCAAAGATAAGTCATCACAAAACCCGCAACACATAAACTATCATATCTCGGTCGACAAGATTTTCCTTACTTTTCTGATTTCCAATTATCAAGATGGTTAACAAAAAATCCACGTTTAAACGTACATAGTTAAATAAGACTCGAACCCAGATGGAATACGCCAACGTCAAAGACGGCCCCATTGGACCGTTAGGAAAAAGGTGACAAAACAAACAGTAATTAGCAGTTATTTGAGATAATTAAATAACCCTATAATCAATAATCTTTAACAAAATATATACATGGTCTATTTATGGCAAAAAACCAAAATGAAAAGCAATGTCCTTTATGAGAAACAATAAAAATATATACAAAATACAGAAAATAGATATAGGAAACCTGAAGATCATTGTAAAGCTGAGAAGTTGGTGAAGAAGAAGAAGATGGTAAAAGTAAAAGCTTTTTCCCTGCATTGTACAGGTGTATCTCAAACTTTTTTACTGCAAGACTGTTAACCATTTTTAACTGTAAAAAAACCCAAATCAGTGAGTTACAAAAAACCAGAAAAAAGGCCTGAAATGTGAGAAATGTACGTCAAGACTGTGGCCAGCTGGTGGGGTTATTTCAAGTTTTTGGGGATGTTTTTAAGATGTACGTCAATTAATGTAATTCGTAAAATGGAAAAAATAATACTAATACTAACATTTTGGGGCTGATATCTTGTTAAATGAAAAGACCATCAACATTTTTTTTGAAAAATTAGCACTCTATCTGCGCAATACGATGGTGTTTGTGGTGATGACGGAGTGGTGATTATTTGTGGTAGTAGCAGTGGCAAGTGATGTAAATAATTGATGTAAAAATAATTGAATTAAAGGATTAATTGAGATATTTTAAAAGATAAAAGACTAATGGTGTAATATACCATTAATGGTATTTTAGACATTTCCTTATGTAACTTTCAACATGGACTATTCTTTTTATATTATATTATAGATATAGAAGTATAAATATATATATTATTTTTAGTTTTTGAAATTAAATATATTTGATGTATTAATTACATTTTATACTTCAAGATACATATTAAATATTTTAACCACAAGATTTTCTTTTTTATGCAAAGAAAAACAAAAACACAAATTGGTCGTATATTTGCTACTCTTCTTTACTCTCAAGGTAGCCGTACCCAGCGTACCTAGCAGACTGGTATATCTTCTTATCATGTTCTCGGCCGACAAGTGTGATAATTCTAAACACTTTACTCTTTACGGCTTTTACATATTGGTGGCCGGAGGTCCTTATGGAAGCAGTCTCTCTACCTTTGGATAAAGATAAGACTGTCTACAGTTCATCTTTCACATACCCCGCTCAGGGATTGGATACCGTTGTTGTTGTGATGGTTTTATGAAAGATTTGTATTTTAACTATTTTTGTCTTTGTGTACGATATGTATAGAGGTATTTTCTAAGAAAGAAAAATAGAGATGCTTGTATTTTTAAGTTTCTTAATAAGAAAATGAAGAAACATCTAATTTTTTTTCTTCCTTCATTATTTCTTCCTCTAAATAGACGATTAGAAAGGAACGACCTTTTTTTTTTTTTTTCTCTATTTTTTTTCCCCTCATTTCCTATAACAAAACTTCGATAGATAACATATGTGTTCATAACATTTATATTCATAACTACTTTTTGCAAAAACTCAAGTAGAATAAAATATAAACTTCAATTGCTTTTAACGATATATATTAAATCACTTTTACTTCTACTCACAACTTACCTCAATATATATTACTAAATCCATCAATGTTATAAATTAAATCTTGGGCTTATATTTAAGAAGCAAGAGCCTATATTTAAATCTTGGGCTTATATTAAATCTAAAGTGGGATGATGATGAAAGTATTTTGCAATTTCTATACTTTATGAGAAAGTTTCTTAACCTAATCTTAGTATTCAATATTCATATTGTTTTTGAAACATTTTTAGATTAACTTTTAAATATTTATCTAATTTCATAACATATTGTTATGAAATTAGCCCAATGAACTTGGCCCATCTATAACAGGTATATATGTATGAGGTTTAGTCCACATAATAGCCCAGTGGGTTCTAAATTCTTTTATTATTGCCTTCCAAATTACAAAATTCCAATGAATGTCCAATCCACAAATAAATATGGAATTTAATCTCGAGTTTATTTCATACTTCAAGTTTACTGTTCAATGCATATTTATTTTCCAAATTGCTTTTTGAATGTATTATTTGATTATTGTATTTGCAAATACAGATAATAAGAAAAAAAATATATTCTATAAAAGTAATTATATACATTTTCTTTTTTTCTAATAGAGAACAGTTTTTATAAAAACAAAATGATACAAGCAATGTCGTTGTGAAAGTATTCCACATATGTATTTGCTTACAAGTTTCACATGTTTTAACATAGACTAATCAAGTAACCAACATAAGTTTCCATATCTTCCATTGTATTGTGTTTAAACTTTGAGTCCGTTAGCTTTTAACTTTAAACAGAACAGGGATGCCCCAAATTTTGATAAAGCTTTTAAGCCCCATAAATTTGTATACACTGTATATATTAATACTTGCAAAAAGTAAAGCGTAAAATGTAATACAATGTGTACATACTACTTGCTTACAATTTTAATTCATTATAAACGAAAAAGACGACCCCATCATTTCCACCTGATCATTTCATGTTTACTTAATTTTATTGGTTCAAGTAATCTGTGTGACAATTTGTGCGAGAGTTCATTTAATTCAGTTTGGTTATAACAGAACCATATGCCCAAAAAACACAGTCGAAAACATACCATAATACCTTTCAACCAGTTAAAAAAATAAATGTAAGCGTTACTAATCATTTACAAGCTAATCTCTAGAAATGGCTATGGATAACACTTAACCTGTCTCTGAAAAGGGGTTACACACAGACAACATATCAGCGTTTCTGAAGCAATGGCGACAAATAGGGGTGCAGGCATGCCTCAGGCGATCTTCTATAAAATAGATTGTTTTTCCCACGAGTCTTTTTCTAGTTTAAATTCCATGATATTGTTATTTAGCTTCTTCTCAACAAGATTGAGAACTCTCACACACCTTTCAGCATTTCCGAATCGTTCTTGCGCCGCCAGGAGGTCGGCAAATTTCTCGTTCAGATCCATTTGGGCAGCTCTTTCAACCAAAATGGTGGTTACTTTCGTTTCCATAAGCGGTCCTGACATTTTCAAGGCCTCATTCCTTTTGTGAATGGCTTCCAAGTGAGCTCGAAGCCACGAGACATTCATTTTGGCCGACTCTGCATCTGAAACTCGGCTCTCTAGTTTTTCCATCTCAGAAATGACAGTTTTAACATCACTGGTTAGAATTTGCCTGACAACTTCACATACAACCTCCAGGATAGATGCTCTCACAGAAAGAGTTTTGAATACACATTTATCTGCGATGTCGCCATGCTTCATGAAAATGGCTTCAAGTATTGGTCCAACATTTTGCTTCACTTTGTAACCTTGCACATAAACTAGCCCACACTGAGGAGACAAATCATTTCTAGGGAGTGGCTGTAAAATTGGTTCTCTAGCCCACAAGAGTTTTTCGGCTTGAAATTCTAGTATATCGTTATCTAGCTTTTTATTAACAAGATCGAGCACTTTCACACATCTTTCAGCCTTTTCAAACTGTTCTTGTGCAGTCAGGAGCTCTTCACATCTCTCCCTCAGGTCCATCCGAGCCACCCTTTTAACCAAAATGATGTTTGCTTTCATTTCCACAAGGAAACTTGACCTTGTCCTGGCCTCCTCCCTTTCACAAATAGCTTCTAAGTGAGCTCGAAGCCATGAGACATTAATTTTTCCTGCCTCTGCATCTGATATGTGGCTCTCTATTTCTTTCATCTCAGAAATGATTGTAGTAGCATCATTGGTTTGAATTCGCCTAACAACTTCACAAACAACCTCTAGCAAAGATGCTCTCACGGAAACTGTTTTGAATATACATTTGGATGCAATGTCACCATGTTTCTCGAAAAGGGCTTCTAGTATTGGTGCAACACTATGTTTCACGTTATCACATGGAGATGATACTTTTCTGAGAAGTGCCTGTCCCAGTTATGACATCATTAGTTTTTCATTTACTAGTAAATATCATAACAGCCAATACATTAAATGCAGCTGTATGGTTTATTGAACTATTGTAGCATCAAAAACTATAACTATGATGGCAATGTTATGGGTTAAAATACTGCATTCTTACAACCTCTTATTCTTACAACCTCTCTTATGCCCTCTTATTCTAAACAAATCAAATTAATATTTTTAACAGTATAGCTTTTTAGAATAACTGCGAAATCGGTTAGCGCCGATTTGATACACGGTTTGACCCAAACAAACCCACAGCCAACTGCTGTCACATTGGCCAAATTTATTATATACGTCAGATATACAGCAGTTTACCATAGAGTTTGGTATAATTACATGGAGTAAAAGTTCAGTAGAACAAAGAGAGGGGGAGATAAAATAATACATACAGAATCTGAAGTGGCAGACACATTTTCAGCCAACACCAACTGTTTTCCATTGAGGTATACGGTTTCCTCATCATCATTATCATTAAGTACCTAAAAAGAAATAGCAACACCCGTTAGTCAATGTGCAGAGTACAGAAAATGATAGTCTACACCTTAACGCGAATGTTTGTTGACATCATACCTTGTGTCGCTTATTATGACAGTCAATGGATTGCACAGCTTCTTCATCATAACTGCAGTAAAAAATGTTCAGGCTACAATAGCCACAAAAATAAATCATTAATCTCACTCAAATTATGTTACTTACATTTCAACTTTGGGCCACAAAACTTTAATCTTGCTCCCCACCAAATTTTCACCATGCTCATCGGGTTGAGCCTGAATCGGTATATAGATTAGTATAATCCAGAATAGGATTAGTATAAATGGAATAAAGAGTTGTGCATATTTGTTTCATAGAGAATTGCAAGAATTAGGGTTGGCATATTGGAACCATTTATGAGTGAAGAGGTCGATTTAAGTTATACTCTTCTAACGGGACGAGTTAGATCCAACAGCTTTGAAAGTCACCAAAATATACTCAAAATGCATAAAATCTACAAAACCATCAGATTCTTATTTAATAGTCAATAAAACAATACTCTGTGTACGCTTTTAATTGTACTAAAATGTTTAAGTACTATATGTGAAATTCAATAAAGAAAACGAAGCATATCTAGGAGGGCATGATTCCCATGAACACCCCATTTTACAACTTTTAGTTAGGGTTGTTATAATTTTTACCTGTTTCGTACATGGATCATCATTTCTCTTGCGTTTACCCTTCATCTCTGTTGCAGATTCAGAAGGCATCGGTTGAATATTAAATGATTGGGTTTGCTTTTCATCTTTGTTGTCATCTTCAGAGTGGATATCTTGAAGTTTAACCGTATCCCTGGTTCCATGTTGACAATGTCTTAGAGTCTGCACCATATTTCGGATTCCCTCTAGACACTCGAGTTTTATCTTGCGAGTTGCATCCTTCTTCAAGTTGCTTGAATCAGTTGTAGATGGATTAGTTTCTTCCAATGAACAATAAACTTTGTCGACCTCCTGGCAAAGACATGTAACTACCAACGTTACTTAAATGTCAGAAGAATTCGGCAGTGAAATCAATATGTGTATCTATATACTAGAAAAATATGTCCTATATATGAAAAGGCATTGAACAAGAGCAACGAATACCTCAATGTCATTTCCTGATGCTGTTTTACAAATATGTTCAACCATTTTGAAATAATCATAAAGAGCAATGCTCATACTTTCTCCCATATCTGGTTTAAGTTGAGCAGCACCGTTCATGAGTACTTTTAAGCCTAGTTGCCAACAAACTGGTGAAGCAATCTGCAGTAGGAACGATACCTATCATATGATACTGTAATTGGTAAATGAAGAACCTTCTTTTGTAAAGGTCATCAATATAATGATCACCTGATTATCCTTTTTCACGTTGGTAACTATAAGACCTACAAGCTCAGGCGCAAGCTCCTCGCTTTCCTCTATGATCATGGTCATAATTTTCTCCATCTCAAGTATAACAGCAGAAGAGTTGGAGCTAAATCAGCAGAAGTAAATCAGTTGAAGTTAAAGGTCTTCTACTAAATGAGATAGTATGCTTTTTTTCTGTTTTACTGTTCCATTTCGGTTGTAAACTTGTAACAACAGAACTTTCATAACATCACAAACCATTAAACAATTTTAGTGTCAAAGAGATTGAAATGGAACCATGGAGTGTTATAGCACAAACTTTCATAAATTTAGTTAAACTTTGCAAATTAATAGAAAAAGTCTAGCTGCCAGTAAAGATATAGAGTTCTTACTCAGCAACAGTTAGAAACTGATTATATAGTCGAACTACTAGTCTGTGTAGCTGCTTGTCGTGCAACATCAGCACCGGCAATCTGGCACTCCCAAAAACTTCAAGAACTTTAGTCATCTTATTACAGCAGCCACCAGATGCAGAAGATGGTCTCTCAAATAGCATCACTACCATTTCAAAAAACTCCTGCACAACAAGCCACCAATCAACCAATTAACAAAACAAGGCAATTACTTGGCAGTTGTTTATTGCAATCTCCTAATAAGATTCTACACAAATATAAGTCCATTCACATGTTTCATACCTTCATCTGTTTTTCGTCGTAAGGGACGTTCGGAGCCATAATTCTCAAGATTTGACATATGCAACATGCAACCGAGATATTCACATCCATATCAGGATGTCTAACCAAATCTGTATCTATCAGTGGGTTAACTATTGGATTCATTGCATATTGTATTGATTTGGATGGCGATTGTTCCACCCTAGATAAAACTTTTTCTGTTCGCTATAACAAGAATAAACCAGAGTCAAAAACTGTCAATTGTAGCAACACTATACGAGTATTAAGCAATAAAGCATCACAAATGCTATAAACTGGTAACAACTAAACATGTAGAACACGATTATACATATTTTCTTTTAACCTGGAACAAACAGCAGAAAAAGGTACACTCTCTAAAATAATTGCACTAAAGATACTTATCAATTTTAAACTTTTGGTTAATTTAAGGTACTATTTTTGCTTTAAGTTACACAATAAAAGTGCCGTAATTGACTTCCTTGCTTCTGCTATTGAAGCGAAAACCCCCAAGAAAATCATACAATTCTTATTCTTCTTGGGTGCCAAGCAAGTTTTTCGCACTCAAATTATAAATATTTTTGACTTATTGGGCAGGTCACCAAACCTAGTCATTAAGTTAACGCTAATATCCCCATCCCATAACCTGTTAACCACATTTGACCCAAATTAAACGAATTTATATTCAAGAATAACCTGCAGTGGGTAGAAATCACCCCAAACCACCCGTAACTGGTTCAACATTATTGTTGTGTACATTCATGACTGGCCACCTACTAGAGGGTAAATGGGTGGGAACCCTCTGGTCTCATGTACTGTTTTGGTACCCAAAGCACACCCCGTATAGAACTCATGCCCGTTAAGTCACCAACCATTCTCACACATGGATCACAACATATAGTTTCTCCACTTGGCTTTGACAAGTTTTGAACCGGTGACCTCTAGCGCGGGCACATGTGGTCACATGATGGCATACTAAACAAACCAAAAATCCTTTGTTTTCTTTTGGGTACCAAAAAAGAAGCCAAATACCTTAGATTAAAAGCAACAAAAAATAGATTTGAGTACCTCAGATGAAAAGATTTCAAAAAATACTGGTTTTTTTCCTCCATTTAACCATGTATTATTACTTTATTTGAAAAAAGCATAGTTTCACAAGTCCATAACTATTCAGACATAAACTCATAAACTCTTTGTTGACGAGCCATTCGTATATAACTAATGACAACAACCACAACAACAAAGATACAAAATCCTATAGATATCCTCTTTATGGGGCATATACAAAAGTAACTAATGGGTTCCAGGGTTTGGCCTTTAACATTCAAACAAGACTACTAATTTTAAACAAAACTTAAATAGTACTAATTATAGCTTAACATGGGTGTTTGGGATTGCTAAGCGCTTAATATTTATTGCTTATTTCTAATAAAATTAAGCAAATGAGCATAAAAAACCAAGACAGGAAACATATAAACAAAAAAATAAAAATTCCCAAATATTTCATACAAAAATGTATACAATTAGTAACTATCAACTCATCATTATCATTATATATACATATATACATATATAGAGAGAGAGAAAGGAAAGAAGAAGAAAGAAACTAACTTGAAGAAGGGTAAGAAGGTCAGGAATGGCAGGTGGGAGATGAGAAAGATTCTTGCCAGAATCCATAAGATCAATTAGAAGCTGATTACATGAAGACCGACATAATCTTGACCCACCTTCCATTTTTCATTAACAGTACAAAAAATCCAAGATTTTTCTTTTTAATGAAATTAAATACAGAAATACCTAGAAATTTGAAACCTTTTTAGTGAAAATTGTATCAGATTATCAGCTACTAGTAGCTAAGACATTTTGATAGATGTATTCGGAAAACAAAACCCAAATTAAGAAATGCAAGATGAAGGCACAACACAACACTTTTTGTTTGTTTGTTTGTGAGTGAAAGGAGTGAACCTGCCATAAATATGGCAAAATGTGTTGTATTTATGTCTTGCTCTCCAAAACGCCACTATATTACTCCTTTTAAACTCAAAGTATCTTATTTTATCAAAGAGAATTTCTATGTAAACTTTGTCTCACGATTCAACAATTAGAAGTTTAACACATGTTATCTTAACTGTGTCTGTGTTAGAAAGCTCTCTTAATTAAAAATGCATATTTCAAATACCCGATGAAGGAAAATTTCTATTAATCCGTTCGAAAGCATGACGATTAATAGGGGTAAACTCTATCCCTCAAACTTAAACATGGGTATACTCAAATCAAATCCTCATAAAGGGACTTCTTATGTCATCCCCAAAACTACACAAAACCTCTTGAATTGAAAGATGGTTCTTCAACCATTAAGTCAATACTCAAGGAAGTAAACCCAAACTATATAAACTTGGTAGGGTTAACTTACTGTAAAAAATTTTATTTTTTTAACAGCAACTTAATGTAAAAATTTAAGTAATATATACAGACTTAATTAATAATTGTTACCTTAATTAAAAAGTATAAATATATAAAAACCTAGATGAAACAATTTTTACATACACAAACACCAATTATTCATTTACCGACTTAGTTAAAACAGACCTTCTAAATCCATACAAATGTGTTTTATAACTCCATTTGCTTACATAGCTAAATCCACTATCTTCTATCCAAGATTGGTGATCGATGAATGCGACTGCAATGAGTTTCTAAGGTCGAACGCTATTGGATTCGTTTTTGATTTCTCGAAAGGTATTATAAAGTTTCAATCATTAATGAGGGACGGAGAAGCACTTTGATAAAAATGGTTTGCGTATGAAGTTTTTTACGAAGTATTATTTAGTGCTGACTTTATTGGTCAAAGTAATGACGGATGGGTTTTCTAATTGGTTCTAAAGAATAAAAGGTCATATTTTTGGTTTGAGTAAACGGCCTAAATCGTCCTTGTGGTTTACCCTAGTAATCAAGTTTCATCCTTAACTATCTGATATGACACTGGTAGTCCTTTTGGGGAAGATAAGGATCATATCCAGTCCTTTATGCAAATGGATGTTTTCTTTTCTCTGTAATCTCCCTCACGTGTCGTGCATGTGAGGGTACAATGGTCATTTCAAACCTATAAAGGACCGTTAGCGACAATTTTTTTTTCACTTTTTTTTCTCTTCTTCCTTCCATAATTTAACCACTACCAAAATATCTAACCACCACTAAAATCTCCAACCACCACCAAACACCCACACAGGCCCAAAATTATACCTAGCATATATTAAGTTTTTGATTTTCAAATACCCAGTTTAATTTAAATTCCTCTAAAAATAATCACACCCAAATTATAATAACTACACAAATAAATCTAAATATATGTTTTACACTCATTTTGAACATCCAATTCTACACTTACACCAATCAATATCAATATCATCAATATTTATGATATATAAAGGTTCGTAGAAGTTTCCTTCCCATTGCAACCACCATAGATCAAAACAAAAATCCTTCTTGTTTTGAATTAAAAACAAATATCTTGAAGATTGTTGAAACATAGTGCAAACAAAAGACTATATATATATGTATATATAT
Source organism: Erigeron canadensis (assembly GCF_010389155.1). NCBI lineage: Eukaryota > Viridiplantae > Streptophyta > Magnoliopsida > Asterales > Asteraceae > Erigeron > Erigeron canadensis. The sequence continues at coordinate 3,230,784 of NC_057767.1, read as the reverse complement.
ATAGATAGATAAAGAGAGAGGCGGAGATGTTGAGGCTGCGGCGGATTTAGGCTGGCCGGAATATGAGGTCACTCCGGCCATGCCTTTTTTAACAGCTTGTGGTGGTGGTGGTTTCCTAAGCTCCGATGGTGGTGGTTTTGGGTTGGTTGTGTAGACTCGTTTGATTTCCGATCTTGTACTATTTCAACTTGTACATCTTTCGCTCATTAGTTCAAAACAAGTGAGGATCTTCTCATATTTTTCTTCCCAAAACTTGTGCATAAAGGGGTTTCGATTTTGATTTTCGTTTTAAAAGGTTTTTTACTGAAGATATATAGATATCGATGATTATTGATCGGAGATCATGGTGGGTTTTGACTTTTGAGACAAAGGAGTTGTTTTGATTTTATATATGAACGTGGATTAAGATTGTGAAACAAGCGAAAAATTTTTGTTTGTAAATTGTTTGGTGATGGTTAGAGATTGTGGTAATGGTTGAATTATTGAAAGAAGATAAAGAAGAAAAGATGGGAAGAAGAGGACAAAAAAATGAGAAAAAATTGTCACTAATGGTCCTTTACAGGTTTGACATGACCATAGGACCCTCACATGCACGGCACGTGAGGGAGATAACGGAGAAGAGAAAACGTCTGTTTGTATAAAGGACTGGATATGATCTTTATCTTCCCAAAAGGACTACCAGTGTCATTTCAAATAGCTAAGGATGAAACTTGATTATTAGGGTAAACCACAAGGACGATTTAGGTCGTTTACTCTTTTGGTTTTGTTTGTGAGGAATGGATTTTTAAAAATGTGAAAGGATTTTTTTTTATTTATTTATTTATTTTTTTTTGTAGGAATGGCCGAATGGGTTCGAAAAGGTGGAAATGAAATGGCTACATGTTGTGGATATAATGGATCATGCATTTTGAGTTCAAATACTACTTCCATAATTAATACCAACAAATTTAAATACTTACATTAAAAACCTAATATATATTAAATACTAATATCTTACTTTATTGTGTAATATATAAATATATAATATGGTTAGGTTTGTTTTTTATTTTTATTTTTTGGTTTTTTATTTAGAACCAAAAACCGAACGACTAATATGGTTTATTCAAGTACAACAACCATAAGATCGGTTTCTTATATTGGGGCGGGTTTCAGTTTTGATATTTGGATTTTTATGGCTTCTGGTTTGGTTTAATCATCATTTAACAAGACTTATTTAACAATTTTTATATCGTCAATCCGGGTTTACACATGAGTTATACGACTAGTTATAAATAAACGGTAACACACAATAATCTTGGCTTATCAAGAAAAGAAAGGTAAAATCAGAAATTCAGAATTAGTGTATCTTTGCTATTAACTATACTTAGAGAAGTTCATTTGAACCAGTTGTTGCCTCGTTTTGTTGTCTATACACAAATCAAAATGCTACTATACGTCGGTCTATACATAACTTGTTTGTCATGTTATACAAAAGAGATATCTACTATACATAATCCGTTTGTCTTAAACAAATGAAAAATCTAGGATACGTCTATACATAATCCGTTTGTTTATTAAACAACCCGAAAAGACTATTACACTATAATTCGTTTGCCTTTAACAAAAGAAAAGAATACTATAATATAAACTTTTTGTCTTGTTAAACAAAAGACTCTTTCTATAAAGTCGTACAAGAATACAAAAGTAAAGTCGGCCGTCGATCCTACTTATGAGGCAATTATACTGCCATGTAAGTACAAAAGCCTATATATACAAGTCCTCAACATATAATTTCAACATAATTTCTTTTCATCAACAGTAGTCCTCTAAATCCACCTAAGTAGCTCCAAGTCATCCATGGAGAGTCCACAGTTACACTACGATTTAACCGTTGTTCCAACAATTGTTCCTAATGACCAAAATGCAATTGAACCCACAACCACAGGCATTGTCAACTCACATAATTATGATGTTTTGCCACAAACACTGAGGTTGCCATTACCATTAGAGATGTACAACTACCACCATTTTTTACTACTCCTAATCCTCCCCACAAAGTGTAAGTTTCTTTCCCATCCCCAAATGCTTCATGCCCAATCAGTGCGAAGTTTGGGGATTTTAGTTGGGGTCGAAAGTCATTAAGAAAAAATATCACATTAGTCGTTGTCTTAATACGTATAAATTTTTACAACGAATTAGAGATCAAACTACACTACTTAGCGGAAAAAACTGGGAGAGGGACTCCCGTTGGCCCCAACTAAGCCTCACCATTGTTCCAAGTTGTTCCTTTTTTTTTTTTACCGCCTTTTCCGACTTTACAATCTTTGTTTGAAAGTTTCATATTAGGTTTGTGTGCTAATACAATTTAGAACTTCATTTTATGACAGTCCCTTAGGATATTTTTTTTAAAAAAAAAACCATAATTTCAAGCTCAACGGTATGATTCATCATATGCCAACTCAGTTTGGAAAACTTTTATCTCTAATTAAAGTGGGAGCAGTCACAGACTGAGTTTTGTTTGGTCAGAGAATATTTTTTACGAATACTAGCCAAAGTCCCGCACGGTACGGCGGTGAGATGGTGAGATAGGTCATAAAGAGTGATCAATCATAGGGGGTGATAGATCATAGAGGTGATAGGTGATGGAAAGATCTATCTGATGGGCTCTGCTCTCAGATTTAAAAATTCGTTGAAAGTATATCGAATGACACTTCTAATGAAAGAGCATGAAATTTTAAGAACACCCATATAATTTTTACAATTTATCGATGTACGATATTTTAAATAAAAGACTTTGAATGAGAATTAGATGAATAAAATGATTTATGCATGAGCGAGATAAATAATGAGTGATTGAGATTTAAGGAGAGAGTGGAAAATGAGTGGTTGAGATTTAAGGGTTGGTTAGGTTATTAAGTGATGATATTCAAACTAATAGATAAAAGAGAGGGGTAATTTGGGTAGATCAAGTTTTTTTTTGGTAAAAATGATAGGGGATAAATGCTTTATAAGGTAATATAGATATAAATATAGATAGACGAGATGGGTACCCGCGCAATGCGGCGACGGTGACGGCAACGGGTGGTACTAGTGGCGGTGGTGGTAACGATGTAGTTATTAATCTAAACGTAATTGACGTAAATGGTAGTGTAGTTATTTTAGGGTTAAGGGATGTACGTATCTTTTGTAAATAACTTTATTAAAAATATTATCGAGATATTAGGTGGAAACTTTTAAATTAATTAATAAAGAAAATATACGGTTTGGATAAATATGGGTGTAAAACATTTTAGGGATATATTGGGTAGATTTAGTGTGAGAGTTAGGAATGTGTTGAAAATCAAGGGTATTTTGGGTATTTTAAAGGTAGAGAGTTGAAAGAGGTAGTTTGTTTATCTTTATATATACTAAAAGAAAAGTGACCTAATAGCTTATTAACCAAGATCTATCAATTTTTTCAAATTAAATCATGCTTATGTCATCATTATTTTTACAATTTTAATTATAGATAACTACTTAAATATAAAAGAATTATTATATATCCACTCATGCTAATATCCAAAAAATATTATGAGTAATTATTATATTAAATTACCAATCAAATTAAACTAAAAAACTATATAAACCTTTCACTTAGAGGCTTGGAGCGTCGGTCCTTTAATGCGAATTTTCAATGTCAAATTATACTTCTTCTAGCTAGCAGTACGTTAATAATTTGGTTATTCGTTTGTTTTTTTGTCTTCTTTTCCTTATTATTATTTGTTACCTTTTACATGTTTGAAGTTCAGAATTTTAAACGATAATCAATGTTCATTCGGTCAATAATGCACGCTAAAATTTATTTTGGTTTCTTATACGTAGTAAATTTTAATTTGTTGTTTATAAATCATAAGAGGGCTTTTAGAAACAGACTTTAACTTTTCTGTTAAAACAAAGGTATCATCGATATATGAATATTAGTTAATTTTATAGGTACGTTCGTAGGCAGTTGACTTTAATGAGTTTTGACATTCATAACATGCAATAGGAACAACTTTTTTAACTTTAAAAAAATTAGTGAACTGTTAAATTATAATTATATAGAAGTTTTTTAACTGTTTTTGTTTGTTGTACCTTTAACTTGATTAAAAAATCGTTAACAGTTGAATTATAATTATATAAAAGTTTTCTTTCTTCAATTCTATGCAATAAGAACAACTTTTTTTAATTGTTTTTGTTTGTTGTATTTTTAACTTTAAAACAATTAGTGAACTGTTAAATTATAATTATATAGAAGCTTTTTAACTGTTTTTGTTTGTTGTACCTTTAACTTGATAAAAAATCGTTAACAATTGAATTATAATTATATAAAAGTTTTCTTTCTTCAACTCTGTTTAGTTAAGTTGCAATTTAGCCGAAAATTATAGCTTTATGTATATAGAATTTATATAGAAAAAGAAATTCAAAAACTTTTTAGGGTTAGGTACATTTTGATATATTACTCTCATATATTATCTTTTAGATATTTTACATTCATTCATGTATCTATCTATACTTATGTCATGAAGTTATTTAAGTTTTATTTACCCTATAGAACTTTTATATAAACCTGTGTATTTATACGAGTCTAAAATCTAGTCAATAGAGTATAAATATAGATATGTATATCTCAATTGTGGTGAGTGGTGACATATTTAATGTTTGTTTCTTATAATTGTCTTTTCTTCCAGGGTTCGTATATGTTCGGGATTATCGTATCTTATATATAGAGGGGCTCTTGTAGTCATGTTTCCCTAATTAACAAATTTCCTTCAACTCAAATATGAAAACAACAAACAGTCCCCTTTCGAAACACATACCATCTTTGTAAACACGGCTATCATTGCCTACACGATCGCTATAACAACTTCCAGACCTTTGTTCTGTTTCAAACCATACTTAAAAACCTCTGAGAAGAATGAGTACATTTACATGACCCTTAAAAGTTGTTTTTTCTTTGCGAGCGTTCTGGCACCTCTCTCGCTTATGCTAGTATTGCTTATCCCTCTTGGCTTAAACTGGATTGGGTATTTAATAATACTTATATTGTTTGTAACTATAGTTACATGTAACTTTGGCGATTATATAAAGTTTCTATGTAAGAAAGATTATCAGGTATCAAACTTGCTGCAGAGAAGTGTGCAAACAGAAGAGGCATCAGTCATGGTGCCTATTGTGGATCAGTAAAAAATCGTCTTGAAATCAAGGGGAAATGTCATTGACATAATAATAATTTTGCTCTTTGATAATTATAAGTTTATTCCTTTTTGTTCATTCATCTTTTGGTTTAACTTTGTAATAATCGGCATCTTAATTGCAGCAAAATACATGTCATTTCCAAAATAAAATCAAGTGTAAAATCTATATTTGGTAGAAAGTACTTTTACTTAAGGGATTTAGTTATAGTGTGTCATTGAGGTCTTAGTCCAATGGTCAGAGTGTTTTTCTCATTTTGGGATCATGGATTTATATCTTTCAAAGACATTTGGAGATGAGATCTTTTTGTAATTGCTATACTCATTCGATACATGAGAAAACAAACTCTTTAGGCATTAACAAGATTCAAATTCGGTGTAGGCGCACCAATTTTCAGAAAGTGTTGTCAGTTTTTCTGCCTTTAAAAAAATAATTTAGTTATGGTATACTTTTATTTAAAGATGGATAATTTATATACTTTTATGAGTTTTGTTAAACAAACTTTTAAAGCATACTGTTAAGGAGCATTAGTTGTATATCTAACATAAAGTTCACATGGTGAGCTTTTGATATGAAATACTATAATTTTTTTTATGTGTTAAGTGCGTGACATAGATGAGAGTTTTGACCGATTCTTTCTCCAAAGAAAGGTGAGTGATTTGATCTCTTGTTTGTTACCGATTGGTAAATGTGTATCGAAAAAATCAATTTGCGGCCTCCATAAACTTTAATCATCCATTTTATAACTTCACCACCATATATTTAAAAAAGAATGGGCCACAGTAAAAGGGAAACTAACTAGCCCAATTTACAGCCCCCAATTCGTTTTGGGTCAAATTAGTTTTTAACCCGTCCTTATCAAATAAAAATTAAAGAGTGCGTTAAGCTATGACCACATAGTCTCACTCTTAGGACACCATCATTTTGAACATATTTTTCGCAAACAGAACTATGTATATATGATATTGATAGAAGATGCTTCTCTTAATTATTAGATACACATCTCGTTTCAAGCAAGAACGACCAACCATATATATGCTCCAATTAATGACATATGCGTAAATTAATCAGTCCTATACTTAAGCTGTTATGTTCTTCATTTACCTGTATAGTATAGAATTCCAATTCTTTAGTGGACAGGAATCCCATTCCTTGAGGATCAGAACACAACTATCTATATATTTTTGCCAATCAAAAATGATTGTGACAGAAACCAATTTTATGCTCTATATATAAATTTAAGATTTTCATACAATACGACGCGTAGTAATCAAGCAAGCTTGCATTAATTCAATATCAACATGATGACATCCAAAGCGGATACACAACAACAGAGTGGGTCGAAATCGGCACCTCTACAGGTGAGCGCGCAATATATATATATATATATATATATATATATATATATTTTACCTACTACATTTAATCCGAACAAAAACTAATAATTTCATTCACTAATTAATTTTGGTGTTTTGTTGGAGCACAAGAATTCGGTTGAAAAGGCATCATTATCAGTTCCGCCGGGCAACATTTTTATGGTGTCTGCAAAGGACTTCCACATCATTTATGGAGAAGATCCTCGGTATTGGAAATGGCTTCGCGCTAAAGAAACAAGGTGTGATTATCTATCCATCCATCCTTGGATCATTCATAAACTTAATTATATAAATTGATCAAAATACATATTAACTTTTTGAATAACTAATTAAATTAATTTAAAAATACTTAAATTTCTAGTGACATGATGGTGGAAGTTGCGGAAGTGAGAGGTGTTTGCTGGTTAGAGATTCGTGGGAAATTTGAGATGGGCAGGCTAACACCGGGAATCAACTATGAGGTTGTATTTGTGGTGAAGATAAAAACTGATAATTACGGATGGGATGAGGTTCCAATCAGTAGAATACTCACTCTACCGGACGGAAGTAAACAAATCCACAAGGAAGACTTCTCGAAGAAACCAACATCCAAGTGGTTTGAGATTCCGGTCGGGGAGTTTATAGTAGACGCAAAAAAAGGAGGACCCTTCGAGTTTTCCATGTTTGGATACAGTGGGGTGCGGAAGAGTGGTTTAGTCATTAAAGGTGCTATCATTCGACCAAAATTCTAAAACTTGAGGTTAATTTAGTCGTTAAATAAAAGGTGCAGTATATGTGAAGGTAACTAATGTATACTCTATATTAAAGAAAATACCCCCATGTTGAAAGTTACATGGGGAAATGTCTAAAATGTCCTCCTATGTAATATTTACTCCTACAAGGCTACAACCCTTTAAAATATTTTCACATACACTATTCTCTTAACATTAATAATTAAATTACACTATCAATCCTTTATTTTTCTAAAATATCTCCATTAACATTTTAAATCAATTACTTTTATATGAATTATCTACGGCACTCGACGTCGCATCCACCACCAACACTCGCCTCCACCACCACACCGTTGTCGTCACGACCACCGTCGCATCGCGCGGGTACAATGCTAGTTATAGACAAATATTTATAGTGTCAAAAAACTAAAATTATATTCATTGTATGTAATAAAAAGTGTGCCCGGCCGTTACCAAGATTTTAAAACTTCATTACACCATATAATTTCAGAATCCATATTCAAATGTAGGTTTTCTAATTACTTATGTTTGAATAAAAACCACTTAATTACCTACACAATACATATATGTGGCAATTATAGGGCTGTCAATGGGTTCGGGTTGGCGGGTTGAAAAACTCCGACCCTAACCCAACCCACTAAAAGTTTCAGGTCAGAAATTTCAACCCTGACCCACAACCCGTCAATCCATGACCCAACCCATGTGACCCGAGAAGCAAATATATATAAATATAAAATAGAATAAATCAACCAATATAAAGTTTTATTATTGATGGTGTAAGCCGAAAACGAATGGTACAAAAAAGAAAGAAATACGAGGGTATTGTTAATACTTGGCACAAAGTTAACAAACCTAACGCCTCACCCTACATCACTTATCATCTCACAGAATTTTAGATCCTCCTTTTATTTCATATTTGAAGTTACTTTAGGTTAGAAATATAAAAAATGAGAATAGGACGTATGAATTAGTGTAATGTGGAGTATGAACTATTATATATAATTCAATTATTTTAAAGATATTGGGTTGGCGGGTCGACCTGACAACCCAACAACCCAACCCGGACCCAACCCAGAAAAAATCAGGTTGATGGGTCGAAAATACTCAACCCTAACCTGATTTTTTTCGAGTTTGGTCGAAATTGACAGCCCTTGTCAATTATACCTCCATGTAAGTACACAAGCATGTGGAAAATGATTGATACATCTAAAACATGAACCTAAACATTTGTTTTAATGTTTTAAATGTTTGACAAATTTTATATGAGTTTTTTCTTTTCTAATCTTTATCATTAATCATCTTACAAAGTATCATCATTTTATTATTATGTCTATCTTTAAGCCTATCAATTATCTTTAAGCCTATCAATTATACATATTAATCTAAGGCGCGCATTAGACAAATATTTAGATTCATGTTGTAGATGTATCCATCATTTTCCATCCTTAATTATATGAATGAGGAAGGGAAGGCTACTTTCTTCATTTTTTTTTTTTTTTTTTTTTTTTTTTTTTTTTTTCTGATTGACCATCTCGAATAGGTTGTGTCAGATAGTGTTTTTCTTGGAATAGATACCAAATATTTGTGAAAAATGGGATGAAAGACAACTAACTATCATATCCCTTTTATTCCTTTGTTATTAAATAAAATAATTTAGAGAACTTAATGCACACGTACGCGCGCACAAGTAGAAATGCAGGCCAAATAAAAAAACAAAAAACCTCTGATAATTCTACGAGTGCAAACTTAGAGAACTTCATCTACGTACGTACAAAACCTTAAAATCAATTAAAAAGCAAAAACTTTTTCATAATTTACAAGTCAATTACGTTGAAAACAAAGTAAAACCGGGAATCCAATGTGGCAATTATTACGTACCGCCAAGTAAGTATAGAAGCCTATATATATATATATATATACAAGTTCTCCTCAACATAATTTCTTTACAACAACTATATATACTAGCAGCTACTACTCTTGTAATTCACCTGATCGATCATCGATCAGCTAGCTTAGCTCCAATTAATTAGCTAGTCATCCATGGCGAGTAGTCCAGAGTTACACTACGATTTAACGGTTCTTCCAACAACTGTTCCTAATCACCAAAATGCATTTGAATCCACTACGACCACATGCATAGTTAACTCGCATAATTATAATGATTCATGTATTGTCGCCACAAACGGTACAGAGATGATCATTGCCATTACCATTAGAGATGGTGATCAACCACATCTATCACCATTTTCTACGACTCCTAATTCTCCCCTCAAACTGCAGTAAGTTAATTTCTTTAATTTCCCCGTGCCAAAATGCTGCTTCATGCCAGGGGTTTTTAGAAAAAGGTTTTGTTAGTCTTGTTTGGATAAAGGAGCTTGAGGATTCTATTTTGAAATAAAAACGCATCTCAGCTCCAATCTACCCGAACACAACACAAATCACCCGTATACTCGTATAGTTCTCCATACCACTTTTTTTTTCTTACATAATACTCGTAATCAATAACCCCAAGTTTTTGATCTATTTAAATCTTTTCTTTTGGTGGCTTCTCATCATCACTCTCAGTAATAATCTTCGTATGCCACATGAATTGGTTTTTCTTATTGCCTAATTGATTGTTTTTGTCATCTATTCATATCCATATACTCGTATAGTTATTATTATATGATATACAGTCAGAAAAATTACATGTTCCATTTACGTTAAATTCTAGATTTTTAATGTCATGTAGTTATTACTTTACTGTATTAATATTTCAAAGTCTAATGAGCTGGAGCTCTTCACCACATTCAATTTTATGTCCATTTATGTAATTTTACATTTTTTTTTGTTACATCTTACGGCTTCGTTTTTCAAACACTTTTATACAATTGAAAGTTTTAGTTTTAGTTTCAGCCTCAACCTTTAGTTTTAGCTAAAGCCTTTATTAAATAGTTGGTCACTTACTTTTATGCCGAAGAAAGATTGATGTATAATATATCATGCATTATCATGTGTACATTGTTGAATGTTAAAAAGTTAGAAAGTTAAAAAGTTAAAAGTTGAAAAGTGGATATAATATAATATGGATATAGATAGTAATATAAATATATCTCAATTGTGGTGACATATATTAATGTTTGTTTCTTATAATTGTCTTTTCTTCCAGGTTTTGTAGTTGCTCAGGGTTATCGTACCTTATATATACAGGGGCTCTTGTTGTCATGTTTCCTTTGTTGATAAATTTCGTTCAACTCAAATATCAAAACAGCAAACACACCCCTTTTGAAACACATACCATCTTCATAAACACGGCTATCATTGCTTATATTATCGCTATAACAACTTCCGGGCCTTTGTTCTGTTTAAAACCGTACGTAGAAACCTATATGAAGAAACAACAACCTTCATCGCTCTTATACTACATTTACATGATCCTTAAAAGTATATACTTCTTCACTAGCGTTCTCGCGCCTCTCTCGCTCGTGCTAGTGTTGCTTATCCCTCATGGCTTTAACTGGATTGGGTATATGATAATAGTTATATTATTTGTAACTATAGTTACATGTAACTTTAGCGAGGAAATAAAGTTACTTTATAAGAAAAATCTTCATGTATCAAAGTTGCTGCAGAGAAGTGGTTAATCAAACAGAAGAGGCATCATTGCATTCCATGGTATCTATTGCGGAGCAGTAAAAAATGCGTCTGGAAATCATGGGGAAATTTCATGACATAACTATAAGTTTTTGTTCGTTAACTTTGTAATAATCGGCATCTTAATTAATTGCAAAAAAATAAATGTCATTTCCAAGATAAAATAAAGCATCAAATCTATATGTTTGGTAGAAACGTATTTATATGTACGTTTATTTAAAGTTGGATAATGCACATATGTACGTATACACTTTTATTTAAAAGCAAAATCTTGAGGCGAACCATCAAATTGATTCAATCGAACCATCAAATTGATTCAATCTGAATGAAGAGCAATGCTAAAGTTACAAACCAATTACAAACAAACTTTTACAAACTCATGTCTAGCCAATCAAATCAAAGGAGATAATAGAGAAAAAGAAAATAAGTTAACATTAAATTGGTCCACCTAATTTGCCAAATCATTTTGTAAAATTTGTTTGTATTTAGTTTGTATGTATATGAAATCTCTGATTGTATCTAATTGAATATTTTGAGGTGAACAGTCGAATTGATTCAATCTGAAAGTGTTACTGCCTTTAGAGATTGAACTTATATCCAATCTTTTGTTCGTTTTGCTATAATATCCCCTACACATTATTTAAGCGGGAATTTCGAGAAAATTTATTATTATTACTATATATATATATATATAAAATAGACGATGTTTCCACATATAGTGGTCCAGGGTGAGTTTTCACCTTCATATCTTTGGGTAATAGGGATTTCTCATCGAATATTTTAAATTGGATATCTATTTGGCGAGGGGTTCTCTAGCGTGATCCAGTTTAAGACAACGTGAACTAGATATCCCGATATCCGTAAGTAATTTGCACCTTTCACAAAAAAAAAAGAAGCAAACTTAGTTAGCGAGAAGCTGGCACAATACAAACGGATGATGTGCTACAATTCAAAATGAGTATTCAACGCTATATCTATTTAATTAGACTAGAAGAGCAAACTTTATAGAGCATGTGTTTTCTGAAATCGAATTTGAGGTGGGCAAACCAAAATCTGAGATATTATCGAGCTATCCTCACTTTTAATAAAAAGTTACACTAGTTTATCCATGATAAAGATGAGAGTTTTGTCTAGTTCTTAATCCAAAGAAAGACGAGTGATTTAAGCTCTTTTTGATCTATCAATGGCCATCTGTTTGTTCTCGAAATTAAGGTTGTCCCTAGATTTAGTTTGGACTAATGGTAAATACCCTGGCCTTTGAAAACAGAGGTTAAGGGTTCAATCCTCATCCCATGCAAAAGCAGAAGGTCTTTTTTTTACCATTTAAGTGGAACCTGAAAGCAGTCTCAGCTCTCTATCTAAGTAGATGTAAAATCTGCCTACATTTTAACCTCCCTTATACACCGTCAAGATATTTAGGCTCACAAACATGGAGAAGTCAGTGAGCGGTTTCTTTCTTTCCCGGATTTGCATATACTTTCTTGGATTTCCATATACTCCAACTTACCCATAACTCTCTTTATTAATCCGGCCCAAATTTGCTTCATGATTCTCGAGTTTTGCAATTGAATTCCATGTCTATGTGATACGGTTTTTTTGTGTGGTAAAAAGGGGCCATAATCAATTGCCTCCATATGCCACCTTAAAATCATATGCCACCTTAAAATCATGTTATTTGTTGGACGGATAAAACTAACAAAGTGTATAACTAAAATATCATTATTTAAGTGTTTAACAACATATTAATTCGTCAAAATTGAAAAAAATCACATTTTTATTGGATGCGTCCATTTTGATAAAGCAATGTCTTGTTAAAGATGACTTTCTCGATTTTGATAAAGCAATGTCTTATTAAGCACTTAAACAATGATAATTAGTTTTACACTATGTTAGTTTTATAGACTTTTAATATATCAAAATGTAGTTTTTGAGTGTTATTACCGTGTTCTTATTTTAAAGTTGTTCTTATTTGATTAGCCCCTATATCGATATACATATCTCCAATTAACGACATATACGTTACTCTATCTATCTTTTTAATTATCTAGCTGTATAGATTATAAAATTGCCATTCCTTAGTGGACTGGAATCCCATTCCTTATATAAGGATTAGAAACCACAACTTTTTTTTGCCAAAATGACTGTGAAAGAAAGCAATTTTATTATGCTCTATAAAAATAAGGTTTCATGATACGGTTATATCAACATGATAATTAGTACTAGAGGTACCAGTAATTCAATATCAACATGATGACATCCAACGCGGATACACAACAACAGACTGTGTCGAAATTGGTACGTACCTCTACATGTGAGCATTATTGCGTTCTCTTATTTTATGTATTCTACGTATTATACTTTGTTTGTGTCATTAATTGTCAAAACGAACAAAAACTAATTTCAATACTTATGGCTGAATAGGCATCAGCTCCAGCTGGCAACTGTTTCATGGTGCCTGCAAGGGACTTCTCCATCAGCTTTGGAGACGATCGTCGGTATTGGAAATGGTCTCACGCTAAAGAAACAAGGTGATTAGCTAGATTCATAAACTTCTCAAAAGAGCTTAATTGGGGTCCAAAATAGATCACCTTTTTTTCATCCTAATACAAATTGTAACTAATTAATTAATGAGAAAATATAAGACCCGCAGCGGGTGTGAAAAGGATAACTTGCCAATAAAATTGCAACAATAATAAATTTGGTAAAATATGAATATTTTGAATGTTTCATTTATATAATGGTTTTGGTTTACTCTATTTCTGCAATTATGATTTTTTCAAAAAAAGTTTAATAAATAATTTATATTAATAACATGTATTAATTTAATTAATTTGAAAAAAGGAAAAGTTTTGGTCCATAAAATAATATGAAATGAAATAAATCATTGATATGGATATTAATTCTTATTAATTTAAATCTTTAATTTTTAGGTATACTTTGTTACTTAACATACGTTATGTAACAAAGTATTAGCTATTTTTACATTGAGTTATAGTGTAAATTTACGATAAAAAGAAAAAAAAATGTATTATAGATTGTTGTATGGTAGCGCGGTGATCCTCATGGGGTAAACACGGTTAAGAAAAAATTACTAAATAAATTTGATGAACAGGGGAAGAAAAGCCTAAAATTCCAATGGTGAAACAGAAAAATGTTAATTAAATAGGTTCCACGTAACAGAATGCATCTTACCATACCCCGTTATGAACAACGAGAGCAAGTACACGTGTGTTGCGGCGGTAAGATGGTGAGGGTGATAAGTCATAAAGTATGATAGGTCATAGGAGGTGATACGTCATAGAGTGTCATAGCCAAATGTCTTATCTGTACGGGCTCCGACCTCGGATTTAAAAATTCGTCGAAAGTATATCGAATGACATCCCTAATGAAAGAGCATGAAATTTTAAGAACACCCATATAATTTTTATAATTTATCGATGTACGGTTTTTGAGATAAAAGATTTTGAAAGAATTAGAAGAATAAAATGATTTATAGAGAAGAGAGAAAGTTGTAGGCATTGATGTATGGTACATTATGTATTATCATTTGTACATTGTTAAAATTAAAAATTAAAACCTTATTTGCTTTATAATATAGTATAGATATACATATATAGCTTGTTGATTATAGATATTGTGATTGAGAATGAGAGTTAATAAAAACATGTGACATACGTGTTATCACTGTGCGGGTTCCAACTTCTAGCATACTGCCTAAGCCTTGGATGGAGTTCGAATAATTTACGCTTTAAAAGAAACAAAGTTTTTGAATAAATAGATTTACGAGGGTGTACGCATTAAGATACTCTGAGTAACATTCATTATTTTTCACCTACTTTCCTTTATTTATTTGACTAACCCAAACTTTCTATATCTATGTACTGTATTATTTATGAAGTGACATGATGGTGGAAGTTGCGAAGTTGAGAGGTGTGTGCTGGTTACATATGGTTGGGAAATTTGAGATGGGCAGGCTAACACCGGGGATCAAGTATGAGGTCGTGTTTGTGGTGATGATAAAACGTTATTATAGTTACGGATGGTGGGGGGTTCCAATCAGTATCAAACTCACGCTACCAGACGGAAGTACACAAGAGCACACAGAAGACTTTGCGAAGAAACCAAGATCCGAGTGGTTTGAGATCCCAGTCGGGGAGTTTATAGTAGACGCAAAAAAAGGAGGACCCGTCGAGTTTACCATGTATGAACATGACAGTCAGTGGTGGAAGAGTGGTTTAGTTCTTAAAGGTGCTGCCATTCGACCAAAATTCTAAAACTTCTTGATCAGGTTTAATTACTCGTAAAATATATAAAAGGTGTTGTCATTAATTACCATAATTTTAGAACTTTATACTATGTAAATTCCCGAATCCATATTCAAATGCAGGCCGGCTCTGAGAATTTATAAACGTAGGACGAGTCAGAAAAAAGACTTCCAAGTTGGACGAAGTTATACGCAAACGATTTATATTATAAAAACCATTGTATATAATGACGAAAAAATTTATAATATATTAAAAAACATAACAAACGTTAATCTTCAAATTATATGACATGTGAAAAAAAATTCAAGAATTAAGATGAAAAAGGAAATTTAACAAATACCATATGCTATTATTTTATAGTTTTAAGAGAATTGTTAAGATAAATTACAAAAATATATATCATTTTACAAATTATATTTAACCTTATACATTGTAGACATCATATTAAAAAATAGAATAATATAATACTCTTATTCAATATTGTTACTTTATTGAAGAGTACTCTAGGTCTACAAGGATATTAGAGTAGCTTGCGGGTTACGGCCTACATTTCATGATTGAAAAATATAACTTTATTTATCCGTAAAAGATATGTAAGTGTGTTTTTTTTATGTTAGTTAAATTATATAGTTTAAATTTTGGTTAATTGTTAGGATTTGTAATGTGCTAAGTTAATTACATATATATATATATATATATATATATTTCATATATACACAAAAAAATAAAACAAATTGTGCCCGTTAAAAAATCGGGCCTTGAACCGTCGTCCACCATGTCCATCCCCATAACCGGCCATGTTCAAATGTAAGTTTTCCAATTAGTAATTACATAGAGCATGGTACCCGCGCAATACAGCGGCGATGACATTAGTTGCGATATGGTGGCGTCGGTGTCAAGTGGTGTAAGTAATTGAGACAAAGATATTTGATTTTTAAGGATAGTGAATATCTTTTGAAAGATAATGAAATGATTGTGTAAGTTAATTATTTAAGGGTAAAATGGCAATTTTGCATGTCCCAAAATTGTACACTTTTCAACATAGAGGTATAATCTAGTACTCCTTTATAATGATTATTCACCCCCTTATTTTAAGAAAGAGTTAGAAAATAGTCAGATGGGAAATTACTAGATTGCCTTTAATAAATAACCCTTAAGGTAAGGGTTATTAGATATTACCAAAATTACTCTTAATGAATTAATTTACACTTTAAACCCTTATCTTTAAAATATCACTATCACCATTGTATTAACTTACACGGTTAGACCACTCGACACCAATTATCGATGTCATCGATCACCACCCGTCATCGACACCACTAAACCACTGTCGCCATCACCACCGCCGCATTGCGCGAGTACAATGCTAGTTTTTATACAGTAGTATAGATAACAACCCATAACAAACTTCATCATTTTAATCAACACATAATATATCTCCTTTCTTGGTCCTCCTAAGTCGGGGGTGCTTGTGGGAGGGGTGTACCACAACGAACAAAGGAAAGAATGGCAACTTTGCATTCAAACTTTTAATCAGGTCGAAAAATTCTTAGATCTATATCTACCCATAATATAATGAGTAAATTACACTTTCTGTACCTAAAGTGGACACGTTTTTCACTTTTGATCACTAAACTTTAAAAATTACAATTTTGACCCTAAAGTTAGCCAATTTTTTAAATAACCGTCCTTTGGCCTTACGGCGTTAAAAAATAGTCGTTAATGTACGTACGTGCTAGACACATGAGGGCACTAATGTCATTTCACCTTACACCGAGGGACGAAAAGTGAAAATCATACAAATAAACTTATTTTTCCATTCTTTCTTTTCTGATCATCTTCTCCGATCATTTTTACCGATGAAATTTTCCAACTTTGAATCCAAATCTATACCACAAACAAAATCATTTACTCAAATTCATGACATTCAAAACATAACCAATCAAAAAAGTTATAGTTCAAACATGTCAGTCATCCTTTTTTTTTTCTTTTCTAAATTTTGATTTTAATTGAAAGGAAGACGGTGGATGGTGGTGATTCTAGGTGGCGGCGGTTGGTTGGTGGTGAATGTAGACGGCGGTGGTTGGAGGTGACTGTAGATTGCGGTGTTTTGTGGTAATTGTAAGCGGTGGTGGCTGGTGGTGATTGTAGGCGGTGGTGACTGGTGATGATTATAGGCGGTGGTGGCTGGTGTTGATTGTAGTGGCGGTGGCTAGTGGTAATTATAGGTGGCGGTGGCTATGGGTGGCAGTTGTTCGTGATAGTTATAGACGGCGGTGGCTGGTACTGGTTACAGACGGCGGTGGCTGGTAGTGATGCTGTTGTTGGTGGTTATTAGGTGGTGGTGATTGGAGAGGCTTGGGGGTAAAGAGAAAATAAATGTCTAGTCGGAAAATTTCATCGGAAAAGATGATCGGAAAAGAAAGAATGGAAGAATAAATTTATATGTATGATTTTCATTTTTCGTCCCTCAAGTAGCTATTTTTTCACTTTTTGTCCTTCAAGTAGCTATTTTTTCACTTTTCGTCCTTCAAGTGACTATTTTTTCACTTTTCGTCCCTCGGTGTAAGGTGAAATGACATTAGTACCCTCACGTGTCTAGCACGTGCGTACGTTAACCGCTATTTTTTAACGCTGTAAGGCCAAAGGACGATTATTGAAAAAATTGGCCAACTTTAGAGTCAAAATTGTAATTTTTAAAGTTTAGGCATCAAAAGTGAAAAACGTGTCAACTTTAGGGACGAAAAGTGTAATACTCTAATATAATTTAACATAATTAAAGAGCTCGTAGAACGACACGTGGTGACATCATCTTCCATGCATCACTAAGGCATGATGTTCCAATTCCTTAATTAGTGGATTGGAATCCCATTCCTTGAACATTGGAACAAAACTATTTGTCAAAATGATTGTGACAAAAAGCAACTTAATTTATGCTCTATTAGATTAGTTTTCATAGAGAATAATTTAGCATTCACCCCAGTAATTATTTGATATCATCAACATGGCAAATCCTTACCAAAGAAAAAAATTCAACATGAGATCCAAATATTTATCACAAGAAGCCGCACATACACAACAACAGAGTGCAATATCACCAACAGAAACCGCGTCACAAAATCATGAAAACCGTCTTGATACCAACACCACAGCTACAACTACAAGTTCGGGTCATGCTGATGTGATATTAAACAAAAACGAAAAGGTAGGTCCGAGTTCTATTTTAGTTTCTGTAGTTTTAATTAGTTCTTGTGTTGTCCATCATATTTTACATTCAATCTCGATCCAAAGAAAAACTGATTTCAATTTTGGTTGAAACAGAAGAATCAGGCTGAAAAAGCATCGTCTGGCAACTGCTTCATGGTGTTTGCAAGGGATATCACTATCTCCTTTGGAGACGTGCCTCGCTATTGGCAATGGCCTCGTGTTAATGAAACAAGGTGTGACTAAATAGTTAGATTCATAAACATTATATGTATATGGTTAGGAGCGAATTATGAAATGAAGTTACTAAACTTTCTTTGTATCTATTTTATCTATCTATATAGTGACACGATGGTGGAAGTTGCGGAATTGAGAGATGTTTGTTGGTTACAATTGGTTGGGAAATTTGAGATGGGCAGGCTAACTCCAGGAATCAAGTATGAGGTTGTATTTGTGGTGATGATAAAAGCTTATAATTACGGGTGGTACCAACCGATCAATATCAAACTCACTCTACCAGACGGAAGTACACAAAAGCACACAGAAGACTTCAACAAAAAACCGAGATCTAAGTGGTTTGAGATCCGAGTCGGGGAGTTTATAGTTGACGCAAAAAAGGGAGGATGTGTTGAGTTTACCATGTATGAACATGGTGGGCACTGGAAGAGAGGTTTAGTCGTTAAAGGTGTTTCCATTCGACCAAAATTTTAAAACGATTCCTGAATCACATGTAACCAAAATTGAAATAACTTTCTGTTCGGACTGATGAGATAGTATGACACACACACACACAAAACAATAGCCGTGTAAAAGTTATTACCAATAATAATTGGGAAACTCGAAAGGCAAAGTTTTCTTTTTCGTTTTGCGGTGTTTTTGGCAACGGCATAACATTGCTGCAAAATAGTTCGACGCAATTAGAGATTTTTCTTTTAATGTTTCTATAGATTTAGGACAAGTACTTTCAGACTTTGAGTTGATTACTGTATGACTGTATGGCAGAGCCTTTTTCATGATACATGGGCTCTATGATAGTATGATACAATGATTTGGCCCAATGACGTTCCATTACCAATTTACCAGCCACATCCTCAAATAGAATACGGTTCAATTTATTCAAAAAATATAAGGAGTTCCAGAAGTAATGATCATATATAATATATATCATACACTATATGATATATATAATAGAGGTGCGGATATGATCCTGGTGAGTTTCTTTTACTTACATGTAATAGCATGATTTGATAATTAGCCTATGAAGCTGGTTTATTTACCCATGAATCTTTTTTCACCTTTAGATTCCATAATGTTAGTATCTACCTTTATATTTTTTTCAGCTAGAAAGTACCTTTCAACTAGAGGTGCAACCACAAGTTCCGCATATCTATTCGGGAAGCCATTAACCTAAACGGTATTTGCTTTCCTTTTCTGAAGTGAATATTTGAATGGCTCCCTTGCTTTTGTGCTTTCATGAAGTGGGCTCGAAGCCTTGAGGCCCAGGATGCAGATTTCAGGAGATTGAGAAGACGATACCTTTCTACGCCTTCCATTTCCCAAAGTGAGGTGGATTGGTTTGAGGCTTCTACGATTTTGTGAATGACTTTCATGAAGTGAGCACGGAGACTTGAGGCCCATGACACGGCTTTCAGGAGATTGGGAAGACGAAATCTTTCTACGCCTTCCATTTCCACAAGCCAGGTTGATATGGCCATGGCTTCTTTGCTTTTCTGAATGACTTTGATGAGGTGAGCTAAATGCCTCGAGGCCCATGACACAAATCTCGCTAAATTTAGAAGATGAAACCTTTTTACGCCTTCCATTTTCACAAGCAAAGTGGGCTTCTCCATGGCTTCCTCTTTTTACTCGTCCACGCGGTGTCTGTTCACCCTATATGAAATAAATATCAGTAAGTGGTGGAATATTGGTCAGGTTGAATCGAGTCAGTAGGGTAATAGGTCACCAGGTTGACTCATTAGTTTTCTTATTTCCTAATAGACCCCATAATGGCCAATATTGACTAAATTTGTAAGATAATTTTCATCAAGCAACAAAAAGTGGTAACGAGTAAACACAACCTGACCAGTTTTGACTGCAAATGCTTAAGCACTTCTTTTAGTTCCGCCCGTTTGGATATGTTCCGCCCAGAAAAACAAAAAGAGCTAAATCAACACAAATGTTCATTTTGAGCAAAAGGTTCCCCTTGAATATATATAATATCTGTCTATAATTCCTATGGCCATTTTGATTTATTTCTTCCAGATCATCAAACTTTCTTTTGTCCATTCCAGGCCATCATACCTTTTCAAGAGTCCTTCCAATTCATTAACACTTAAAAGTGTGTCTATGTCATGGTCATTTTGTTACCAAAACCAAGCCGTTATGAGCCTTAAGAGTACATTATGTTTCTTACCAAAACGACATCGTTTTGGTGACAAAATGTCCTAGTAGCAACATTTGATAATTATGATCGTCTGGAAGACACAAAAGAGTTCGATAGTGTAGAATGGACAAACTAAAAAAGTAAATAGGAGTTTTAGGAAATAAATCCTATTAAGTTTAATAATATAATAAGGGATAAGTATCCTGGAATGTAACAAACTTTGGACGAATGTCTATAGTAAGAAATAAGTAAAGTTTTGTATATTGTATGTAAACAACTTTAAAAAATGTTTATTGTATGTAAGAAAACATATGTGGCAACCCTATAGAGGTGTCACTTGTCTAATTTTAATTGGTTGAATACATTTTCTTACATATAATAAACATTATTTTCGAGTTGTTTACATACAATACACACAACTTTAGTTATTTCCTACTATAAACATTCGTTCAAAGTTTGTTACATTACAAGATACTTATCCCATATAATAAATCTGAGTAAAAGCTGAATATAGAGCAGTAAGAAGATACATACATAATCCAACATAGGACATGCATTTTCAACTAACTCCCAATTTTCCCACTTGAGATCTAAGAGTTCTTCATCTCCATCATCATACAACACCTAAGATATACCAACAAACATCAGTCAACATATAAAGTAATTGAAAATCAACACGTTGGAGAAAACTTATCAGACATCATACCTTGTGCCTCTTGTTTATATTGTCAAAGAATTGAACAACTCCCGGGTAATACCTGCAGCAAAAGATGTAAACCTTAAAGATCCTCAAAGATCCATTAATCGTAATCAAGAACTATGACACTTACATTTTATCACCAGGCCACCAAACTCTTATCCTTCTTCCTACCAAATGTTCACCATGCTCAACAATTTGAACCTAATCACCACGGATTTTTAGAATCCAGAAGTTGATTAGCATAATATTTAAAAGAGCAATTTACACAGATAGTACCTATGGTTTGTTCGAAATGACTATTTTCATACTCCCTCCGTCCCAATTTAAATGTCCAAATTTGACTTGCTAAGTCTTTATTCTTAAACTTTGACCGTAAATATTTTTGTTTGTATAATATGATACCTAATGAAAGTTATATCAATGAAAAATACATCTAAAGCTCAATCTATACATATATTTTACATCAATTATTGTATAACACACATGAAACAATTTACGTTGCGACAGAAAGACTTCAAAAGTCAAATTAAGACATTTAAATTGGGACGGAGGGAGTACTAAATTTTCCAAATTACGCTAATCAAACCCGGGGTTTACATTTTTCCACTCCGACCAGACCCACATGTACCATCTGAGTAGAAAAATGTAACTTATAAAAATTACTCGAGCAGTACACGTGGATATGGTCCGAGTGAAAAAAGTAAACCATGGGTATGAATGGCGGAATTTTTATAAGTTAGGTATGAAACCAATCATTTTGAATAAACCACAAGTACAATCCATGTCATTTACTCTATTTTAAATGAGTAAGAGGTGGCACTATGAAACCATTTACAGTAAACATGTCAAATTAAGTTCCTTTGCTCCTATTAAAATTAGATTGAAACAAGTTGAATGGGTCAAGTGGGTCATATAGGTCAAAAGTTGCCAATAATATATAAAGTTGATAGAAAACAAGTTGAACGGGTCAAGTGCATCTAAAATACATAAGTATATAAAAAAAATAAGATTTTGATCTTTTTTAAAACCTTAAGGCTTGTTTCATTATTGAAAAATAAGAACTTTCATGGAAAACTTTTGTAAACCTACAAAACATTTCTGTAAAATACACCGGTAACTATTTATAAAGTTCAAGGAAAGATAAAGAAATGTATGTGGGTCATCACAATCCATTTTGACATACTATACACAATCCATTTTGACGTACTATAAAACTATCTATCTTGACACTTTACCCGATCTCCCGCCCACCCCATTTGAACAAGAGTAGTTTCTAGAATCAAATGCTATTATATTTTTCTTCCACGGAGTATTATTTCTCTGGCATTTTGTACCTTTAGTTCTGTTCCAGATTTGGATGGCATTGATGGATCATCGAATGAAAGAGTTATCTTCTCATCTTTCTTTGAATCTTCAGGGCCTTGTTGAAAATGCCTTACAGTCTTGATGCACTCAAGTTTTCTCCTGTTAGTTGTATCTTTCCCCAAATTGAGTATCTCAGTCGTATATGGAATCATTTTGTTAGCCACCTAGAAGACAAATTTGAATTTTTGCACATCAGACAATAATTTTGGGATAGGGGTGATATAAGATTTAACCAACATTCTTTAAATGTAACTAGAATCCCGTAGTGAAATCGCAACAAACATACGAACCCATCGCATAATAGGCTCGCATCAAGCCATAAGCTAGGTGTAGAAGTCAATCCAAAAAGCTAGCTCAAAGAAGGAGGGGACACCTAGGGTATGTTTGGCAAAAGTAGTTGTAGCTAGCAGCTGTAGCTGTAACTTTTAGTTGGAGTTGTAAGCTGTAACTTTTAGTTGGAGTTGTAAGCTATAGCTTTTCATTGAAGCTGTTAACAATAGCTTTTAATTTTTAGAGGTGTTTGGTGTCGTAGCTGTAACTGTGATTTAAAGATATAAAATGACAAAAAAAAGGACAAAAATTTAAACAAATAAAATAGTAAACACATATAAGTACAAAAGAAACAAAACTAGTAAAACACTCCAATAGTCCAATTTATCCACTTACCGTAATTAAGAGAAGGACATCGAGATTCTCGCTTCCTATACTAACGAGGATGAAGAGTCAAAATATAAAAAGATAAGTTGTATTCTGATTATAGGGATATCGGTGTAATTTTGGATGTGAAAAGCTCCTAAAATTTTTGAACGCTTCTTATATTACGTTTAGTTTCAAGCTTTTTGTTACAAAATAAAAACTAAAGCTAATCCCTTCCAAACAAAGCTTTTAATATCTGAGGAGCTTTTCATTTAAAACTAAAAGCTAAAGCTCCTTAAAAGCTTCTCCAACGCTCTTGCGAAACATGCCCCTAGACAACCACCGACCAATCCCATACTTGGCGTTGAGAGATCAAAACAAAACCCCACCCTTTGAAAAGCCAACATCCTTGCTGGACGCGGCTATTCTGGTCACGGTTTTTTATTGGGTCCAAGCCACCACTCCGAGTTCG
This sequence comes from Erigeron canadensis, assembly GCF_010389155.1. Taxonomy (NCBI): domain Eukaryota; kingdom Viridiplantae; phylum Streptophyta; class Magnoliopsida; order Asterales; family Asteraceae; genus Erigeron; species Erigeron canadensis. The sequence goes on along the minus strand of NC_057767.1, from coordinate 3,206,823 downwards.
TTAGTTGGTCACGGTTGACACCCTTCTTTTTTCGGGTCCAAGCACCCCTCCATAAGCCACCACTTTGATTATTAAAACCTGGAAAGTTAAGGCTGGCTCTAACCCAATAATCAATTCATAAGGCCCGTATCAAGCCATAAGCTAGGTGTAGAACTCAATCTAAAAAAGATAGCTCAAATTAAGAGAGGAAACTAGACTTATTAACCACCAATCAATCCCATACTTGGCTGGTATAGGATCATAACAATATATATCCTAGAGAATATTATGGCTAATTTATTCCTTAATAAAGATTTAGTGCATTGTCTATATAAAAAGGAAATTAGAATCACTATAATTGACGGAAGTAGGCATTCTTTTCCTTATTTTTAGCTTAGATATCATGTACATATAGAGGTGTAAGACGTGATAATAAACTTAAGCCTTTCACATATAACTCAAGCTCTTTTCTTCTTCAAATGTCTATGTAATTAATAAGTATGAGCAGAGTAACAATCACCGTATTGTAATTTTCTGATGCAGTTTTGCAGATATGTACAACCATCTTCGAATAATCATAAAGAGCAATGCTCATATCTCGTCCCATTTCTGGCAGATCTGGTTTTAGCTGAGCAGCACAGTTCATGAGAACCTTTTCCCCTAGTTGCCAACAAACATGTGAAGTAATCTGCATAAGGTACAACACTTAGTATAGGATGTAATTAGTAATTAATAAACCATTGTTGGTAAAGGTCACTAGCATAAACATCACCTGATTATTCCTTTTCACACTTGCAACTACATTACATTGAAGCTCATGCTTGAGCTCCTTACTTTCCTCTATGATCATGGTCATAATTTTCTCCATCTCGTATACGATAGCAGACGAATTCGAGCTGAAAATACAAATGGAAAAAGAACCCAGTTAAACTTCAGGCTTTCTACTAAATGACATATGGTTCCAGTATGTGTAGGGCTGCAAAGGAGTCGAGCTTTTATCAAACTATTCGAGCTAGATCTCAAGTTTGAATCATTCAAGTGGAACTTTATCATGCTCGAGTTCGAATTCATTCCCAGAAACCAAACGTGAAATATTTAGCAAGGCAGGCTCAAGCTTATAAGGGCTCAGTGATAGAATCTGAATATTAGACTCAAACAAAAGATTCAATTACTGGAAATAAAGTCCCAATTCGAGAAGGGAAGATCTCCAATTACAACGTAATTAAACCCTAATTTAAGATAAAAACACACACCGACTCAAAACAGAAAATAAACCTAATACTAATCCTAATAAGCAGTTATCTGACAGTTACTAAAGCCAACTCCTCCACTACTTGTTCCAGAATTCTCTGTGGATAACTCCCCATCACTTCTCTTTTCCCTCCATTTTATTCTCTCCTTGATTTCCCTCGTTCAGCTTCAAATTATTCACAATTAAATATCTTGAATTATATAACGTGATCAACAATTCACCATATTTTTTTATTTTTTAAAAATTTTATTTGAGTCGGCCTCAAGCCTACTTTACTCTTCCTTAAGTCGACCTCAAGCTTGCATCATAAATCTCGTCGAGCTATCAAAGCATCAAGTGAAGCTCAATCTAGGCATAAGCTCTTTGATTTGAGCGCGAATCCTGTTTAGTACGAGCTCAGCAGGCTTGTTGAAAACCCTCAAAGTTAGTTGGTAGCAGGAGCTTATAACTAGAGATGGGAGCTTAAGATTTTATTTGTAAAATGGTGTTTGAAAAAGTAGCTAAAGTTGGAGCTTAAGAATGTCAAAATGACATAAAAGGACATACCAAAAGAACTTAAAATAAAGGGTATCTATGCAACGTATTAAGCTCAAGCTAAATTTAAAAGCTAGTTTAAGTTAGCTTATTTTTCAACAAGTTTTTTAAAACTTGTGTCGACCAAACAAAACTTTTAGTTTAAGATTTTAGAAAATATAAGCTCGAGCTTTAATAAGCTCTAAGTTCGTCTAACAAACATTCATTATCTTATTATTCTTCCATTTCAATTAAAAAATAAATTTCCATAACAACAAACAGATAAAGAAATAATAAGAAACGTGAATTGCAGGTAGAATTAGTGTCAAAACTAATGACAATTTGCAAAAATAGAAGTGAAAATAAACCATTCTCGCTGCTATAATAGAGTTCTTACTCGGCAAAGGTTAAAAAATGTTTGAATAGTCGAACTATTAGTTCACATCCATCCAAGTCTATGTCCAGTATCAGCACACACAATCTGTACTTGCGAAATATTTTGAGAACTTTAGCCATCTTCTTATAGCATCCACCAGATGCAGAAGATAGTTTCTCGAACGTGCTTACGACCATTTCAAAGAAATGCTGTGCACAAACAACAAGAATAGAGAAGTTGTTTGGAAACTTAGCACAATATATTCTAAAGATTTCCCACTAGTTAAATTAAAGGCGCATTCAAATGTTTCATACCTTCATTTGTTTATTGCTATATGGGTATTCTGGTGCCATAATCCTCATGATCTCACAGATGCAACATGCAACTGAGATATTCACATTCATGTCAGGATGTATCACCAGTTCTTGAGCAATCAGTGCCTTGGATATTGGATCCAGTACTTGAAGCATGGATTTGGAAGGCGATTGCTTCACCCCAGATAGAATTTGCTCCATTTGCTATTACAAAATTACACCAGAGTTAAATTTTGGGAATATGTAGCTAAAAATTGAGCAAATGAAAACCTTGTTCATTAAAAGCATCACCTATGCCATAAACTGTAGTGACCAAAAAATGCTACATTATTGTAATATTTTAGCACCTTAAAGACACTTTTTAGAACTCGTACCTTTATGAACAACCTTTACTTGATATTCTACATACCAAAGGTCTTTCTAGAGAATCCTCCCCACCCTTGGGTAGGGGTATGATTGTCTATATCAGAACTCCCTCATACCCAGCACACCAGGGGGATGGCTTTTCTTGTTGTGGTGTAGCAAAATTATAAGGGAAAGGGTCCCAATTGGGTTGGGTTCGGGTGTAGCAAAAATAAAAAAGAGTAAAGGTGACAATTAGATAATTGGATTGAGATTTTTAAACCGTAATCCGAACCTGACCAGATTTGATAATCGGATTGGGATTTTCAACCCTAACTTGAAACAGGTTGAGGCCCATTTGACATGTTAACAAGCATACAATGCCAGAACAGACACGTTTGCAGCTGTTTTGGGTCATATAGTTGATTCAGGTCAACCCTGTAAGTCTAAACTCTTTTCCCAAAATTAAACTATTTTATGTTTAAAGAATTCTATATAGAATTCAGGTTGGTAGGTCAGCTTGACAGGTCAACGTGTTCACCCATAAGGCTAAACCAATTATTTGTGTTGCTCAAACAATTATTCTAACAATAATAAGCTATTGGTTGATAAGTTTCACGAGCCCAATTCGGGCTCAAACAATGATTCCAACTTTATTGAGTTGAACAAGCTAAATGAGTAAAACAATCTGGATGAGCCTAGTTAAAGTGACTTTCATGAACTTTTGAGTTGTTAAACAAGTTCATTTATGGTTATAATAGAGTTATTAAGACTTAAGTTAAGGCTGAGCTCCAGCGATGAGAACTTACTGAGCCCTGGCTCGGTTCGTAAATGACAAAGTTAAGCTTGAAAGGCTGTTATCTTAAAAAAGATAATAAATACCACAACATCAATAGCTAATAGCTAATAAGCGTAAATATACCATCTAAAAAAGCCATTAAAACCCCATATAATATACTTATGGGAGAAGATTCTACCATAAAGGTGCGCTTATTGTCCTATCTTAGGGAGCATAATAGGCTCAAAAGGGGCAGGCTCACGGATACTTATGCTACTTGGGATATAGCTTGACTAAGGAAAGGGAAAAAACATTTTACTAATCGCCTCATAATACGTAGGCCTTTGGCACATGTTGTTTAACAAGACAAGCGTCAAGGTCAAGGTCAAGCTCGGACGATAAAAAAATATTCGAGTTCAAGTTCGAATGATAACGAACTATTCGAGTTCAAAATTTAACATAATTACCAAAAGTTCTTCAAGCTCTGGCCAAAGTAACTAATAAAGAAATTGACCCCAGATATCCTGCTACCATCCCGGCCATGATTAGCTTGTTAACACCTTAGACCTTCTATGTATCTTTAGTTCGTACGATAGCAAAAAAGGCTCCAAAGGCCACCCCACTAGCGCTTGCTAAGGCACATGCTAACTTGCACTTCTTGGGATAGCCTCGGCTTTACTAACCTTAGGTACGCTTTTTTTTAACCAAGACAAGCATAAAGTTCAAGCTTGAAATATTCAATGTCAAGCTACGACACGATTATAAAAGTCATTTAAGCTCTGGCGCAATTATTACTAAACAAGATGAACCTAAATTTCATGCTACTTCCGTACGCCTACTCGTGTAGTTTCTCTAATGAGTAAAATACGAAAAACTAATCTATTGTAAGTCATAAACCCTTCAAAAGTGTAGCCATAAAATACCACAACACTATAACCCACTATAGATATCTCCGATATGGCCTAGTGGTAAGAAGACAACCTCACAAGAGGTCGCAAGTTCGAACTTCCCCACGTACAAATTTTGGGATAGCCAATAAAAAGGTTTTTTCGGAAACGGTCACATGGATACCCTAGGTTTGCATACATCAAAGACTCGCCCTCATCGGGTAACGCGAACACGAAAAACCACTATATAATAATCTACAAAAAATAAATATATAAACAAATGTGCATGAAATCCATACAAAACCATAAAATTCAAACACCAAAGTATTAATAAAAATAAATAAAATTTTAATTGAAAAAATAAAAGAGTTACCTCCAAAACATCAACAATTTGAGCATTTGAAGAAGGTAGGTTTAGTAACATAATTGAAGTTTTCATAATCTGGATCTGGGATTTACTTAATTGAGACCCTGAAGCAGCCATTTCAGTAAATTTACTACAAAAATTGGCTGTTATGAAAACTTTAGTAAAAAAATTGTACGATTTTGAGCGGTTATGTAGCTTGTAATAAATGTATATATAATGTATATATGTATGTATATAATTGTAAAATGATAAGTGAGACTATGAGAGAGCAATTATTGGTGATTTAATGAGAAAGTGGTGTGGGTTTTTTTTTCCCAGTTTGGTCGGGAAATAAAAGAATGGAAAGGGGAATAGTGTGTATAGTAGCCTTTTATAGAAATTTTTTAGAGGGAAGGAAAGGAAATGAAATAGTGTGTTGTTTGGGCCTTGGGGGCTGTCAAATTCAATCGTATCGTTTCTTATTTGTACTTTTTTTATTTGTTCCCCTTTATAAAAACTTAAACCACATCAAATATATCTAACTCAAAATAAATGTGAAATGATAAATCTTAACAATTAAACTTTTAAAAGTCTTTTTAATTATAGAATCATGATATGTGACAAAATCAGAAGTTGAAATTAAAAAAAATAATTAATGGAATCAACTTGTTATGATTTGAAAGTTTTAAGATGATTTTTAAGAGTATGATTAATTATATTTCAAATAAACTATCAAATACACACATTTTCTCCTTCTTTTATGGGTAAATTACCTAGATAGACATATTTAAGGGTTTATGTCCAATTCTAGACACCTATAAATAAATATTACTCATTTGGTCAAAAGTTTCTTACCACCTAACATTTTTAGCATCCGTTCTTTTTTGGTCATTAAATGTTGAATATATTTAGTGTCTGAATATATATAAAAAAATGTATGTTTGTATTAAGTAAGAAATAGGTAATTGACTGTTATTTTTGTTTATTAAGTCAAATAAATAACATGAAATTTGACTAAATACATTAATTTCTTAATTATTAAGTCTATTAAGTAAAAAATAATAATAACGGGGCGTTAGTAAAACTTAAAAGTAACTAATTGAAACATGACAAGTTTATACTAATGAGCACCACATATTATACTTTATACTTGTACAAATATACAATGACTTTTCTTTTTCTTTCCAAAATCTTTTTGTAAAAGAACCAATTTAAGTATCTAGTTCGTTATAATGTTCAATTATGCAAGCTATTATATATAAGATGCTAACAAACAGGATTAACATCAAGGACATAGTATATAATATTCTCTACATACCGTCATACATAATCTGGATTTTGATCTATTTGTTACATGCTCACCGTCTAACTTACCAGAAAAATTGATCGACAAAAATGAGAAGCATGTCCCAACTCCCAATGTTTAGTGGTGGTAGCGGCTGATAACGCTCAAATTATATATATATATATATATAACTAAGTGTTATTATGCAATTTAAAGTATAATTATAACTCATTTGAATGTAAATTAATGTATTTTAGTTACTTATTGTATGTATCAGTGATATCCTTTTTTTACGATTAAGTTGGTCACACGAAGATAAAAGAAAAGTCTAAAACTTAAAAATGGTTTTATGTGAACAAGACCTTGCAATCATGACCAGAATCCACGATGTCTATGATGATGTAGTCTTATAATATGAAACAAGACACATTTGACTAGCAATATTATTTTCACCATCTTCACTTCATCAACATTAGTAGATTTTTGCATGAATGGGTCTACATACTTCCTGAAATTATGAATCAAGTGCGGATCATTTATTCTATGCATGTTAATGGTCAAGATACTATAGCTCATTGCTTATATCTGCTTTTTGAATTCCAAGAAGTTGAATACTGTTGACACAGTTAATCCTCCTATTCACAATTGTTCCAATCCGTTAGAGTTAGGAAAATAGATGTGTTGTGTGAGTTCAGTTTCATGTCAAAAAACAAAAGTCAAGATATGGTATGGGTTGGGTTGACTAAAAACATTTTGAGATAATAACACCAGAGTGTAACTAACTATGACCTAATTTGAGATGATTGGAAGCCTTTGATGAAGCATAAGATTATTATAATACAAAGTTTTAGTTTATTTCTCGCCTAAATCCCTTGGGGATTTTCAAAAATTTGAAGAATAAAATAGATGGATGGTGTTCCTCCATTCTTAGACATAAGGATAAGAAAAAGAAAAGATAGAGTAGACAGAGAAAAGAGAAGGATAGGAGTGGTGGGAGACTTTTATCCCCTCCTTATTCTCTCGTGGCTAGTTCCAGTTTCTCCGAAAAAATGATTCGTTTGGCTAAAATTTTTAACCCAAATATAGTTCAAATATTTCGTTGACACAATATTATATATTTTTAAATTACTTTTCTAAAAGACTATTTACATGCCAATATTTTTAAATCTCCTTGGTTGAAATCGATTAAATCGTACAAATAAGTTGTAATGACTGTCATAGTACATAACTATAATGATCATAATGTTTGACAATATTACTTAATTAAAACACTCCTTTGGTGGGATAGAAACAAAATTCTTAGCGTGGGTTCTTTGACTTGTGTTTTTGTTTCGGTCAAGAATCACTTTTCGCTTATGATCGGTTTATTTTCTATCTTTCTTTGTTGCTCTTTGATTCATCAACCTGTTATGCCACTTATATTTCAGCTTTGTTCTTGATTGATTTCACATTGTGTTGATCATATATGACTCATGTAATACATTTTTTATTTGTTAGTTAAGTTTTCTCCATGCTAACTTGAACCAATTTCTAATGGTTTTACAATTTTCAGTTTCTGCTACTTTTGAAACCAGTTTTACATATCTTAGTTACATCTTGGTCATGATAAATGAGGTTGAGACAAGTTAGGTCACACAAGCATAGAAAAAAAGGTATATTAGGCCTCTCTTAATAAGGCCTTCTTCCTAAATCTCTTTCTCACCTCTTCCTCATTGTCACGTTAGCTTTTCCCTCTCCAAGAACTACCCCTCACACTAAGGCCTCTTCCTAAATCTCTTTCTCACCTCTCCCAATCTCTCTCCTCCGGACCCACTACAGCTCATCCACCTTGTTCTGATTTAAGAATATAGGGAAAAACGACAAGCAAGAACAACCTCCTAACATTAACATCATTTTGCGAACACCCACGAACTACCCCTCGACGAGCTCATCGAGGGATTACTACGAGAGGCCTTAGTAGTTGCACTACTAGTTGTATTAACTCACATTGTCCATATTGATTAATTTACTAGCTGCATTACTAATTCATGTGCTTTACATATAAGTTTCTGTATTTTCTAATACTGACTAACATTGTCCATATTGATGTATCAAAATCCATATCAAGATGACAATGACATGGAATACAAGCCATGTATCTGAGTGAAAAATGAAAAGTACCACGAGAATTATATGTAAGAAATGGTTAGTATATTTAGGAGTAGACGTAGAATACTATTCTAAGAGAATTTTTTATAAAAAAAAATTAATGTATCAATTACTTTCATAATGTATCTTTGTTTTTATCGCGACTTGGAGTTTGATTCTAATAATTAATTAAGATACATTGCTAACTATGTATCAGGTTGTGCCGAAAAAGATGGAGATGTTGCAGATGATCATTATCATTTATTCATGGTAGGAATACAAGAGTTTCATTAACGTTTTACATCAAAAAAAGATTAGTTAATTGAGTTTGATTTATATCAGAAGTCAAATAACTACATGTATTACTATGCCACTACTGTTGCTGAAATTGTTATTGTGCTATTAGCGGTTGGGTATAACCTATACGCGTAGATGAAGAATTGTAACATCCCAAACTTTTTATTTAACGGTTGACTTGAATTATTAAGTCAACGTAATGTGTCCGTTAAGTCTATGTTAGATTTAATGCTTATATGTAGTTAATGTGTTATGCGTGTGAGACTTGAATGTCTTATTGATTGACGTGGTTATGTGTATAAGATGTACTTATATGCATTTAGAGGTGTTCAAAGTGTTTATTGAGTTGTATATAGTTCCTATAGGTATTTTGGGCTAATAATGTGACGTTTGGAAGCTTAGGGACAAGTTTTGACATAGGGTGAAAGTCAAAAACGGGATTAGGGTCAAAGAGCAGGTCTTTAGCTTCTAATCATTCATAATATCCTTTTCTCTTTGAGCCCTAACCGCCGCCCTTTACCATAATCAATTCCTTGATCGATTTCATTGTCGTTTGGTTGATTCGAGAGTGTTTTGATTAAGATTTGCATCCCCTTTTATCATCTTCAGGTATAGTGAGTATTTTTCCTTTGATTTATGACTCATGGATTCATTCATACCAATTCCTTTTGAGTTTTAGGGTTTGGGTTGGATTAATGGTGTTTTGTTAATGATTAAACGTGTTTTTCGGGTGATTAAATATCACCATAATGTTTGAAATCAAGCCTTGAATCAATTGATGTTTTCATAGCAACAAATAGGCTTGAAATAGGCCATTTTTATGTTTATTGGTCGTTCATGAGGTGTGGATTGGATTGGAATTCGTTTAGAATTGATAAGCAATGGGTTTTTCCCGTCCAGCAGCAGGTGCGACGCACCCATGTGGGAGGTGCGGCACACTGACTTGTTCCGAGGAGAGGTGCTGTGTTCTGGTGCGGCACACCTAGTAGTAGTCATTGGGGGGTGCGGCGCACCCATCATCTAGGTGCGGCGCACCTAGCGTATTTTTTGTTGAGTTTTGTCATTCGATGCTTAGATCATTTGTGCTTCATTATAGGTTGTCGGGAGTACGTATCAAGCACCGTAAGACACTTTAACTTGTTGATAAGCTGTATCAAGGTAAGATACACTATTTTGACACGCTGAGGGTTCAACAAAAGCATGGTTTTTATATATAAACTTCCCTAACGATATCTTGTTGTTTATTGGTTTTCGGGGTTACACGGGAGGTTATATGGGTTATGTAATTGACCATTAAGACCTGAAATGCAGTCCCAATGATATGTGATATAATGATATGTAATTTCTTGTGATGTAATGAAATATGACACATGTTGATGATTATTGAAATGTGCATGAATGTATGGCTTGTTCATCTAGTTCACTAACTCTTTAAGTTGTCATGTCACGTGCATGTTTAAGGGCCCAAACATAAAAGATGAATGTGTTATGTTTAGGTAATGTGGATACCTGAACTATATGTGATGTAAATCGATCTCGTATATGATATGAAAGTGTTAAGCTTAACCCGTGCTTGCCCTTGCCCGGTGAGTGCGTATATGTAGTTGCTTGGGTGGCTCCTTGCAACATAATTACGTGGTTTGAGTATCTCCGGGTGGAGTGATTACCCACCAATGTCTTTGAACATACGAACTACTCTTGGATTGGCTTGCCATTTCTTAAGGACACTGATGAACCGCTGAAAGGCTTATCCATCCAGTCGGGTGTGAGGTTCCCGTTAGGTCTTATGACCGAATACACACAAACTTACACCTTATATGATATGCGTGACTTATGTCACACCTGGAATGATGTTATATGTAATGGTGAAAAGATGATTAGGCACAACTAAGACGAATGATTCTATATGAATGATGTTTATGGCTATATGTGATGCTTTTTATTGATGTGTGCCTTAATGATGAAATACAACTTTTATTATGATTTAATTGTACAAATGTTTTCATAATCTTGTGTTATTTTACTTAGCTAATTCGTTAGCTAACACTTGTTTCTTGAAATGTGTTGTCCCCTCAGGTTTAGCAAGCTTTGAATGTTGATGAATAAAGAGCGAGGCATAGGTAGATTGCTTGAGGATGATCTTAGTTTACCCATAGTGGTTGCTTCTTTAGACTTTGAATTATGTTAAGTTGATGAATTGTAATGACTTGTGATCAGTTGTTTTATGTTGGACAACTGATGGATTTCCATTTAGACTCGTTTCAATGATAAGACAAGTAACACCATTTTGATGAATAAACCAAACTGAAATTATTGGTTTGGACTTTTAAATGTTTATTCCGCTTTTTTTGACACCGCTAGGTGAAAATTTTTGAAAATTCATGTTTTTAAATGATGAGTTTTACAAGAATATTGCATCCTTTGGGATAAACATTAGTCAAATAACTAATGTTTTTTTTTTAAAGTTCTTTGTACTTTGTATTTGGAGACCATGCACTCATTTTGATATATTGTTTAGAAAGTGTTGGTTTAAAACAAATACATTATATAGCAGAAGATTAGTCTACTTTTTGCCACTTGCCTCATGTTGGTTTATTAGTTTATCTTTTTATTGTATCTTTCAACTATCTTATGGTTGAGCTTACAATGTTTCATGCTATGCTTTATAAATAGAAGTTGGATAGTTGCACTTTTGTTTAGTTTAAAAAATGTTTTGCATGCTTTTAAGTATGCATTCATTTTCTAACCTGCTCAACAACCATGTATTGATATAGTTATTTAGGGGTTGGTTATTATAAAACAATTATTAATGTAAAACAAATAAAATAAGATCTTGACCCTTAGATCATGATAAGATTGATGCACGAAAATTCACTAAACATTGATTCACGATGATTTTAATGTTGCACGATAATTGTAATGTTGCACGACAACTGTAATGTTGCACGATAGTTTTAAGTGAATAAAAACTTATTGTTTTATTTTAATACTTGTTTTATTTTACTTAAACCTAGTTATCTATACTATCTAATAAAATAAACGACATTTTTTTCCTTAAACTTTCTGCCATTTAAAAACAAAAAATATTCTTCTTCTATATTCACTAATTTAAACATCTCCATCTAATATACCTATAATACTCTTAATGAAATAATTTAAGGTATAGATCCCAACACTTAAAATAACTACAATACCACCTCGTCCGCTATCACTACTACCACCGTCGCCGCATTGCACGGGCATAAGTCTAGTATGTGTTAATATTGATTGTTAATTAAAATTTTGTATTTTTTATGTTCATTGTTTGTTGATACCAAATAATAAAATTCACTTTTTTTCCAAATATTGATTCTTTTTCTATTTATTTTTATTTAGTATTATATTTCTACTCCAAATAATTCACTCATACTATAAGAGCGTGTTTGGTTCACAGAATTTGATGGAATTTGAAGGAATTGGAATTGAATTTCATTCCTTAGTGCGTTTGATTGTTTAAAGAATGAGAAATCACATTCTGTAAGAATGTAAACATTCCATCATTTGATGGAATCTCCATTCCTTAGGGATGGAGGAAGGAATCTCATTCCTTCACACACTTAAATTTGCAAAAAATCAAATATTCTGTCAAATTCCATTCCTCTAAATTCCAATTCATTTAATAGATTTCATTCATTTAAAAAAAAAACATATTCCATGAATCAAACGTGTACTAAAGTTTTGTTGTTGGTAAAAAACAAAAACACCACTTTGAGAAAGTTGAAACAATCAAATCCTAATCATCACTCCCACGCTAAGTACCAATCCACATGTCACACAATCATTCGCTCAAAACTTTAAACCGACGTGTCATCCTCCATTCAAAACCCAAACTCAAGAAACACTCTCACAAAACCAAAACTCAAAAAACACAGAAACATATATACATACACACACTCCCTGTATCTATATCCATCAATCAAAAACCAAATAAAAAAAAAACCACAATTAAAGAGGTCGGATCTCCCGCCCTAAACAACCAAACCCAACCGTGGCTCCACCGTCATCATCAACCCACCACCAACAACCACCAACCACTAGAAGACGAACTACATCATCAACACCACCATCTTCAAATTCATCACAGTCACGTGACCCCTCACGTGCACCTCCATCAACACCCACTACAAGAATTATATACCGACAAAACATCAATTCATCATTTGGTTTGTTAGACCAACAAGAAGAGGAGTTACCATTTTGGCAACAAACTTGGTTTATATTTTTGTTGTTAGTTATGGCTTTTTCGTTTTTTGGACTTGCTTTGTTTTTGTTTTTGAGCCTTGATTCCGATTTTTCGACGTCTCCGCCTCCGGTTTATGCTGCTCCTTCTAAAGAAGGTGTTGAGGTATATATTATATTATACTATGTACTATATATGTCGTTTAAATTATTTGTGTTTTATAAGTATATGTCGTTTGCCCGGGTACTGTTCTAGTTATTTATCGATTTAATTTGAATTGATTGACTTGTTTAACTTTTTTTGGACTTTATGATTGAATTTTGGCAAATAGACTACCCATGATGTTGTTTGTTGCTTTGGATTGTTGTTAAATTGAGTAGGGCAACTTTGCTAAAAATAATTAGGGCAATGTTGAATTTAGATCACCCCTTTATTGAGAAAAAAAATAAATTAATTGCCCCTTTATTCGAAATGTAGATTTGTTGCGAAACTAGAATTAGGTTTATTAAAAAATGCCTTTTCAAGTTATTCGCAAAGTTAGGTAGTATTTTTCAAGCGAAATGTAGTAAACCCTTGGTAGCTTAAATTTGTCTTTCTCTTACTATTCGCTATAGTTATGGTTTAAAACTTTGTATACAAAGTTTTTGCACGAGTAATTGAAAATGTATGCATAAGACCCTTTAGGCATGTTAGTTTTAGAACATGTAAAATAATAATTTGGGGAGTAAGAAGTTTACTTTTAAGTTTAATTATCAGGAGGTGATATATTTCTGTTTATGCTAATTTATTGCAACTTCTTATATGCTAGATTACCTATGGGTCGTTACTTAAGCTTATGCATGAAAAGACAAGATTCCGACTGCACTCACACGATGTTCCATATGGGTCAGGCAGTGGGCAGCAATCCGTTACAGGATTTCCTAATGTAGATGATGCCAATAGCTACTGGGTATGCTCATGATAGTTATCTTTGTTTTGTGTGTTTGAGTGACAAATATAAGTTTCATAACATATTGGATTGTGGTGATTCTGATTTATGCTTCAAATTGAACTCTTACAAAACAGATTGTGAGGCCTATGCCAGAGACATCAGCAAAACAAGGAGACAGTATAAAAAGTGGAAGTATTATCCGATTGCAACACATGAGAACCAGGAGATGGCTTCATAGCCACTTGCATGCTTCACCAATATCAGGCAATTTAGAGGTTTGTGGATGTTCTTTTACTATTTTACCTTAAATTGAAGAAGTATCAACTTTACATTAATCAAGTAAGTACTCGTAACACAAACCATCACTGCTAAATTACCTAGCGGTGTTGATTTCGACCCATTTACTTATGAATTAGAGTAGTAAATAGAGTTATGTTCTATCACTAATGCGTTGAAGACTTGAAGAGTAAAATTAAAAAAGTAAAGAAGAATTGGGTCAAACGAGTCCCTTCGTTTGAAAGTAGTTGAAAGTGTTATTTAAACCTATAACATTGCAACTTATTTTTTTAAATCTTAGTCGGCACCTGCCACTTGGCACAAGAATTCTGAATACTAATAATAAAAATTTTGGAAAATTAGGGTCAACTCAACCGGATCTGTGCTGACAAGTACAAAAAATTACCCTACCCACCCATTTTTCCATTTCTAAAAGTACTTACCATGACTCAGACCACTCTTGTGCACTTCCAAGTCCCATGTGTGAAGTTTATTATTCCCGAATACCTACATATGTTTAACGCCAATAAAATTGTTGAAATGATTTTGTCAAATTCATTATCAACAATGATCATTTTTTTTAATGTAACAAAGTTAGCTGTTTATGAATGGTTCGATATGTAAACAAGTGAGATTATTTTAGGTCAGTTGCTTTGGAGATGATGGTAATTCAGATACTGGTGATTATTGGAGGTGAGAACTACTATGCTTTAATTTACATTTACTATTGTTTTCTCTTAACCTTTTGTTTTGTACATTAAAAAAAGCCCCACATTAACCATATTCTGATTGTTGGCTGGTTATACTATTACCCACTTAGACTTGAAATTGAGGGAAAAGGAAAAACTTGGAGACAAGATCAGAGAATAAGGCTTCGCCATGTTGACACAAGTGGATATCTACACAGCCATGATAAGAAATACAGCCGCATTGCTGGTGGTCAGCAAGAGGTAAGAACCGTCTTCATATTACTAGTTGTAAGTTTAGATTGTTAGTCACATGGCAGTAAGATGGCAATTTTGGCCCATTTGGAGAGTTTCAGGGTTATGTGATGTCATTGACTTAATTTTATAAAGTAGTAAAGCAGGGGACGGGTCAAAATGGATTAAACAAGTTGAAACACAGCCAATATGTTCTTTTTTAATCCATACTACTTATAAATTGCTCATTAAATAATATTTGATTATTGCTGTAATTATCTTTGTATCCGTCCGTATATAAGACAGTAATTATACATTAAAAAGGATAAATTCGACAAAACGGATTTTGGTCAATCCAACCTGGCCCTGTTTCAACAAATACGGGAAGTTTACTTGTTTTAATATGTTTACCCAACATTCTTGACCCACCCATTTTGGCACCTCTAACGAGCAGTGTCTAGTTCAAGAAAACTTTTAAACCCACTATATTACTGTATGGATTATAACAGTTTTGGATGGATAATTTGTTGATCACAATTCAACCACTTTATGTTATGTTATGGCAGGTTTGTGGTGTCACTGAGAAACGTGCAGACAATGTTTGGTTGGCAGTCGAGGGCGTCTATTTACCAGTCTCGGAAACCAAATAAATGGATTGTGATTAAATGTAGTCCTTAGCTTCTAGAGTTCTAGATGTTGCTCTGTATTTGGTTTACGTTGACATATGCCACAGCCCATGTGTAGGTTATGTAATTGTAAGTGAAAGGAAACACTTAGAACAAGCTATGTATTATTAGGCCATACATATATACAAACTGTACCAACTGTTCAGGCCTTTGAGAGTTTGAGATAGATATTGTTGCTCGAATAACAAGTATTGTTTCTATCTTGATCAAGATGGGTCGCGCTGGGTTGACTAGCCAATACCGCTTACATTGGTTTTCTGTACTTCATAAATACGAGTAATTAATTAGAATCACCAATCTATATAACTAATTTTTACAATATCCACTATCTATATTACTCTCTCTCTAAATTGAACTGATTATAAAATTTTACTAGAGTGTTGAACTACTATTTAATAATTTAATGCATTTATTGAGCTATTAAACATAGCTGTAAAAGCCACAATTATAATTTGCTACCTTCAAAACCAGCCAAGCCAGCTCTTCTAGCACTAGTTAGATTTAAATATGTGCCTGAAACCTTGACATTAGCTTAAAACTGTGCTCCAAACAGAAGCATTGTCACATATTACAAGATATACACTTGTTGTCTACCAAATACCAATTTGCAAGAGGCTACAACCATTTTAGGGAATTTCAATTAGCAAATTTAAAACCAACAAAGATATTCATGCTGAAACTGTATTAGTATTGACCTTCAGCCAGGTTTCAATTTAAGATAGTAATCAAGAAAACATAATCATTAGAAACTAAAGGACTTCGACATAAGTTTTTACTCATACAATCTAATGATTACTAAGAAACACACCCATACCAAAACTTAAAACAGACAATGACGTCAAAGTATTTTGATCCAATGCAGCATATTTAGTGAGATTTAACATACTCCTGGACGATGTGGAGTCCTTCACTCTCCTCTCCATAATCCTGCAATATTTTAAAAAATAAGAATGAATGAAGATAAAGTATATATAATCGTATATTGAGTTTCACATGTGTTTCAAGTATACCTTCACAACGAGGCATGAGCATCCAACAACCTTCCTTGCTTTGCCTTCGGAATCGATCTTGCACAACTGTAAAGTTACAATCGAATTAAACAGTCAACAATAGAACTAGCATCAAACATAATGAATTAATGATCAAGAAAATTGTCTCCTGACATGTACAGAAAGGTAACTGGATAGCCAGGTCAGATAACAAGTCAAAACAGGTCAACTTGGACACAAACAATTCTTAGTTCCTTTACCAAAAGAATGCTATAAAGCAATGTGTTAGAAAAACAATGCTGTTACAAAAAACGATCTGAATATTCAAAACAGAACGCATTATATAAACTTTGGGCAACCTCCAAACCATTTGAGTAGGTTTCTTTTAGCTATATTTATTTTAACCGTTTGAGTTAACACCACGGCCAAAAAAAACCCATTCAGAAATTAATGGCTCCATATTACCTCTTAGAACATAACCGGATAAAATATATATTACAATGATTATAATTCTAGTTCAAAGTTAAAAGATTTGCAAAAGAGACTTACACCAGCCCACTCGCCAAGAGTCTTGGCACTAGGAACAGTTACAAGGCTCACGTTATGGTCAGCACAAAGTGCTTTGACCAATTTAAGATAATCAGGCTGGTTACAATCTTCAGCCAATACACAAAGCTGAGCAGCATGCTTTTCAATAACCTTTGCAGCCTCGTGAAGTCCACGGACAAGACCACCATGAGCAAGTGATTTTCTAAGCACAAGCTGCAATGCAGTCATGATGTCCATTGGCTCACCGAGAGCCGGAGCTGGAGCAGCTACTTCAACCGGAACAACACCCTCTTCACTGCAATACAAAAATGTTGATTATACTTACGATCGTGTTCAGCATAAATCATAGCAGACCCGATTGAGAATAGACATCTAAAATTAAATGACGGATTATGACTCTTATCACAAATATTACAACGGCGTAGAAAAGAGACTTACGCTGCCATGCTTTTATGTTGATATGATCGCCGAGTAAAACTGTCCAAGTATGAGAGAATCAAAGTCAGGTATAGAAACATTACGATAAAAGCTAAGTCATGATCGATAACAAAACGCTTCAATTGATTCTCAAACATAAGATTAGGTTATAATCCAGACAACAACAAGACCCAATCCCTGGGCGGGTTATGTCTAAACACCTATATTTACACCAAAAATAGGGGCATCAAACACGTGTCGACGCCAGAATGACGTAACACGCGAAGATGAGCTCAAAATACATTTGAGATTCCTTTTTTGTATATAAATTGATATGGGTTCAAAATCAGATATAAATTTAAAAGCTTCAAAAAAACAGAATTCATCATAAATTCAAAGGCCAAAAATCAAATATAATTACTGTATTTCTCATTTCTAAATTAAACTAAAAATCACTACCATTGATATTACTGTAATTACAATACTATGGATTTCTCAATCTGAGTAGCCTATAGATACAACCTATAGATACAGATATATACATATATATATATATATATAGAGAGAGAGAGAGATGGATACCCTGAAAGAAAGCAGAATACTGAGGAGGAGGAGGAGGAGGAGGGAGGGGGGAAGAAACAGGTCGGCTGAGGAGATTATAAAGGCTGTGAAACCTAAAACCCTAGTGATTTTTATTTCTTTGTTAAAGCGATAAGTTTTCCGTTTTTAGTCCTTGAACTTTTTTACTTTACAAAAGGGAGTAATGTTTTTGATCCAAAAACGAGAATGTTTTAGATAGGTATTGTTTTGATTCAAATCGGCATTTTCAAAACAAAAAAAGACTGTTATATGCCAATTATTATTATTATTATTATTATATTATTATTATTATTATTATTATTATTATTATTATTATTATTATTATTATTATTATTATTATTTTATTATCATTATTATTATTATTATTTTTAACAGTCAGTCGATATTCGACATCAGGGAACACCTAACCGTATAATGGTGAAGTCCTACACGTACTATAGAATACGAGATGTAGACCATAAGCCGTTACAGATAATTCAAAGGAAAACCCCCAGGACATGTCACTCTAGAGAGTCGAACCCATGACCTGGGTATAACCCCTATGATTAGACTCTTATAATTACGTTGTTATATTTACATTTCATATCTCCTATATATTGGAAGATATTCTAGGTTTCTATCTTTTCTACTCTCAAAAATTGAAGTTCATAGCAAAAACGACATTTTCATGGCTAGTCTAGCAGTCTTGTTCTTTTCTAACCATTTTAAAGATACTTAAAAGAAAATTCAAAGATTTAATTCAATGCTTCGACTGTACGATTTAGAATTCCTATAAACTAAAGTATTCAACTTAAAAGTTCGAACTTCAAAAATCCAAACCCAAACTAATTGATTTGGTTCATTTTTAAATTCTTTAGTTCCGAGCAGTTTTTGAATTGCCGGTTCCATTTTGCTTAGTCTTTACCTTAAATGGAAAATTATTACTCTGACTAATTTTGAAGATATACTTTCGAATCCATTCTTTTGTAAGCTTGCATGTATTTTATGTATACTAGTCTGCTGGTCATATACTCACGTGATGCGACAGTGTTAGATATAAAATTGTGGTGTTAAATTGTAATTTAGTTAAGTATAGATGGGTGTTCAACTATAATGTAATTAAGTATGGAGGGGTTATTATTTAATTAAGGGAGAAACTTTGTGTAATTAACTTTGGGTATAAATACCCCCCATTCCATGGATTATGTAACCTTTGAAACCTTTGTAGCCTTCATAATATATTTTTCATATTTCCTCACTTTCTCTCTCACACACTTAACCTTAATTCATAATTTAACATCTTTACAGACTGTGTATTAACGACAATAATAGCGGTGTGGTTATTAATGTAAATGTAATTGATGTAAAAATGGATAATGTAGTTATTTGAGGATTACAGGTAAATACTGTAAAATTAAGTTCATTAAGAGTATTATAGGTGTTTCGATTATACATTATAAATAGTTTAAGTAGAGATCTGTAAAAATAATGAATAAAGAGAGAGATATTTTAAGGTTATTAATATCTTTATTGTGTTGAAAAAAATTAATTAATAGAACTAAATATTTTACAATGTAACATTATTAGATGTTACGATCTTAAAATTTAGGTTAATCTTAAAATTTTAAGCTTTATGTATGGAAAAAAAAAACATGTGCCTAGAAATATAATTTGGGATAGTTAACCAAATGTATATCAGATGTTGTTCCAAATGATGACTTCAAACCATGCAACATCTACTGATCTTGACTCTTTAGCCATGCGATTGTTTGTAGACTTTTGATGACTTTGTCAATTGAAGTCTTCGTTGATTGACCTTGTTATCCCTCGCATGCTAATCATGTTGTCATTGGTGGAATTTAAGATGCAATCAATAATATAACTAAAAGAATAGGTTGGTATACATTTGGTATCCTCGATCCTCATCCTTTAGCATAATAATAGATTTTAGACCCGTGTCCAACACTGGACACAGGACTTATGATATTATCAATATTAGATTTTCATACATTTAAGTCATAAAAGCTTATAATTTTGAAGATATACGGTTCCAAGTAATATATTTTGCAAGTTGTAATACAATAATCACAGGTCATCACTGTCATTATGAGCTGAGACATATTGATGAAATTATGTGCCCTAAACATTTTACAAGGCACATAATACAATAATTTCTTTATTACGGATTTGTTTGAAACCAGTTTGTACTCATAATGTGATTATAAAGAAAATTATGAATTAAAATATAAACATATTTTTGATCCTAGTGTACTTGACATTCAAGTATATGTCTTTGATCATGATGCGGGCCTATAACACGCACAAGTTTATTCTCAATCACATGTCTTATGATAATTAGATAACAATTAGGTTGTTGTCATATTTTTTGATAACAATTAGGACTATTGACTTGAATGACAATTGTAACTTTAAATATTAATACGCAAAACTAATATATATAGAGAGAAATTTTTTTTTTTTAAAGGATATAATGAATCTTGAATAGAGTTCATATTAATGTGGATTTAGTATTCAAGTAACCCTCTTGTTAATCGTAATTTGTTTTGTAATCGTCTCATATTTTGTGAATCCTATTAGGACAAGGATGTTGTATATCATTATCTGTTATTGTGTTTGGAATAGGTATCTAGAGTTCATACTGTGTTTATATTAAATATTAAACTAAATATTAAAATTTATAATTAAAAAAAAATCTAATTTAATATATTATTGTATTAGACAACATTATCAATATTGTATTGGGATACCAATGTATGACATTTATACTTTATAGACAATAATTTATAATATTTTCTTATACGTTAATATTTATTTTTAATCATGTAGTCGACATTCATATTTATATGCGTAAATATATATATATATATATATATATATATATAAACAAAAGTCAAGAAAAGTCAAAACTGAAAATTTGAAAAAATCGAGAGATGTGATTACGCGGATTAAAAATAAATATAAATTAAGTTTTCAGGGCTAAAAGGTGTAAATTATTGATGGAAAACCAAAAAGTGTAAATTAATGAGATTTTTTCTACATATATTAATATAATAATATATCTGAATAATGACTATTATGATTTTTAATTTATAAGTAAATTAGATGATAACATCATCAAAAGTCAAATTGATAAAATCGAGCAATGTGATTGGTTAATAAGTCGTTAGTTCAACTGTCTTATAGTATATATTAAGATTAAGATTAAGATTCCCTCTTTATTAATCTTTTATTTTTTTAATATTATTTATTTAATAAAAATGACCGACCTTTAATAATAAAAATTTTATAAGCCAACACATGATAACCATCATCTACGACTCCGTGTTGTGAACAACTCGAAGAAAATCAAAACGTTCGAGATTGTCTTTGTTGATGAATTGTTTTGTATTTTTCAAATTATATACTTTACAATTTTTGTTTCTCTTTTTATTTAACTAAAGTTGAAAAAAAAGGGTAATCTGGAATGGTTAATTTTCATATGTTTCTTTTTTAGCTTTCATATTAATTAAGTTGTAATATTGGTCATACGCTTTTTGTTTCTCATTTTATTTAACTAAAGTTGAACAAAAAAGGTAAACTGGAATCAATATTTATATGGAGTTAATTTTCATATGTTTCTTCTTTAACTTTCGTATTCATTAAGTTGTGATATTGGTAATACACTTTTTGTTTCACAATTATTATAAGAAGATTTATATATCTTGAGATTACTCGTCCAATGGACGGGTCTGAACACTAGTTTTATATATTTTAAACAATTTATATAGTGTCAGTCCATTCTCACCCCAATGCAAACAAAACTTTGTAAATATTTGTAATGGTCTCTTTCATTGTCAAATTTTTAGTTTCTTTATTTTGGTTTTATTTAAAAAAAAATATTAAACATAATAACTTAACAAACAAACAAAACACTCTCTCTCCCACCCTTTTAAAATTCAGGTCAGCCACATACTGTCGCCGTCGTCCGGTCACCGGAAAATCACTACACATCTTTAAAGTCATCTACAACCACCCAACATCTTCTTTCACCACGAAAACCACTCGACACCATCCCACTACCACTTCACAACCACACCACCACCACCCCAGTCCCACCAGGAGCCGCCGCTCCACCACCAGGACACCAACGAAGCACCACTTTTCACCAACAACACCACCTTCATCATCTAAACTTAAAACCCAACACTTATATAAATCCCATCAACAAAAACTCCATTATCATCAAACAAGTTTTAGTCATCCTTTGTGGTTTTATTAGTTATTTAAGTTTTAACTTTGATTTTAAACACTTGAATCTTGATAAGAACATGAACAACTTTTTTTCTTCAAAATGAAGGCTTAATTGGTAATTGGTTTTGTGTTTTGTAAATTTTTTTTATTTCCAGTCAAGTGACATAAATGATTTAAATAGAGAGAAACAATGAATATCATCTAACTTTTAGTTTTATGTGTGTAAACTAATTTGGATGTAATAAGGGATGTCACCTATTTTGTTTTGGTTGGTGTATGAATAGTACAACCCTTTATATATTGGTAGAGTGCGTTAATAAAGTAACCATGTGTGTACCAACAAATAACAATAGTGTTTCACCTACGATTCAACTCTCCATACACATATGCAAGGCTGGTCTTGTCACTCAGCCACAATATAATGATGATAATGATATAGAAAAAAATATGAAGAATCTTGGCGGGAGAGAAAAAGCCAATATATAGAAGGAACAAAGAAACACATGACCATAATGAAGGACTCAATGACTACATTTAAAATTAGAAGGGTCAAAATCCAATATGGGTGAAATTCGCCCCCAAAATCAAACAATCAAATCTCATTAATGCCGTTAAGGATCTGTCTATGGAAAGGATGATTTTTTCTAGTTTTAAGAGATGAATTCTGAGATAGATGTTAATAGTCAAATTCTTTAGTGTCAATATCATGGCCTTTATAAAAAATTTTTTTGTTAGGGACATTTTAAATAATAAACTTTTAGTTATACAAATTAAATCTCATAAATGCCTCTAACAATGTGTTTACGGAAGGACGATTATTTCTAGAAAGAGACGATTTTTGGGATATGGTGTTAATTTTCAAATTCTTCGGTCTTTAAATTCTTTTTAGTTATTATCATTGGTTAATAGCTTAATAGTAAGGAAGTCTCTTTATGAAAGTTTGAATTTAAGAATACCCATGATCCGGTTAAAACAACATAATGTAGACTAACTGTTATGATATTCGTTTTATAAAAAAGAGCAAAAAAAGTTGTAGATGATTTGTGTGATAATTTTTTTTAGGGCATATGATCCCTGCAGTTGACTGTGGGGAAACAACACCCAAAAAAAAGAAAAATTAAAAGTAATTTACATTTTAAACCTTTTAGTTTATAAATTATACAAAATCCTCCCTGATAATATCTCTGCCATTGCAGGGATGATTAGCACTGTTTTTAACATTAAATTTTTGTTTTTTTACATGGAAAGACAAACCCAAATTCCCCCCTTTCCTCAATTTCTTTTCGAAATTCCAAACCGTAATTTTTAAACTCCGTTGTTTCTCAGATCTTACATCCCAAAAGTTTTTTAAATTTCCATTAATTACCATTTTCAATACTCATCATACCCACTTTAAATTTCACATTTTTTTTTCCCTTTTTGGTATCAATTAATGCTAACAATCTTCATTTCTTGGCACATTTTGCAGATCTTAATTAATGTTTCTTTAAAAGATTCAATCTTTTTTCGTTATGTATAATGTCAATGTTATCGAAAGGGGATTCGATACAAATAAGAGACGTGTGGGATCACAATCTTGAACAAGAATTTGCATTAATCCGAAATCTTGTTGATGAGTTTCCTTACATTGCTATGGACACAGAGTTTCCGGGCATTGTGCTTCGGCCCGTTGGTAATTTTAAAAACAGTAATGAATATCATTATCAAACGTTAAAAGACAATGTAGATATGCTTAAATTGATACAATTAGGCCTAACGTTTTCTGACGAAAAAGGGAATATACCCACATGTGGAAAAGATGGAAGATATTGTGTTTGGCAGTTTAATTTTCGCGAATTTGATGTTAATAATGATGTTTTTGCAAATGATTCAGTTGAGCTTTTGAGACAAAGTGGAATTGATTTTCATAAGAATAACGAAAAGGGTATTGATGCAATGCGTTTTGGAGAGTTGTTAATGTCTTCTGGGGTTGTTTTGAACGATGATGTGTTTTGGGTTACGTTTCATAGTGGATATGATTTTGGGTACTTGTTAAAGGTCTTGATATGTAAGAACATGCCTGATACGCAGGCGGGGTTCTTTACTTTGATTAATATGTATTTTCCCACTGTTTTTGATATTAAGCATTTGATGAAGTTTTGTAATAGTCTTCATGGTGGGTTAAATAAGTTAGCTGAATTGTTGGAAGTTGAAAGAATTGGTGTCTGTCATCAAGCTGGTTCCGATAGTTTGCTTACTGCGTGTACCTTCAGGAAGTTGAAGGAAAATTTCTTTAGTGGTTCACTTGAGAAGTATGCTGGTGTTTTGTATGGTTTAGGTGTTGAGAACTGACAACGTTAGTTCGTCGTTGAATATAGTATAGGAAGTAATAAATGATTTCTGAAATAAAATAGAAAACAAAATGTCAGACACCATATTTTGTACACATTTTGAGTAAAAAAAAGGTTGCTTTTTTGTTTACTAGCTTAATGTTGAGTTTTGTGGTTTCTATCAGATAAACATTTCCGCTTTTGTTATCATTTTGATCCCTTGAAGTAGCATGCTTGATGAATCTGCAAGAAAAATATGAAGCGGGTCATATTCAATGTGTGCTATTATCCATATCAAGGTATGCTTTCATGATATTCATATGGACCTACATTTTCGTTTAGTTAAATGTTGATTCAAAATCTTTAGTTAAAATCTCCTTACTTGACTGTACATGCTTTTGCCTGGCATGGATTTAACTTGCAAGTATCTCATTTGTGTCTCTACTGAGATTTTGAGGAGATGAAATTGAGTTGACCTGCACATGGAAGCCAAAGTGTGCATCCTCTTTTAAGTAGAGAAACTTGTAATTGTGTGCACCCATTAAGAAAATATTGGACTAGCATCATAGTCTGGCTACTGTTTCCATGTGTTCTATTACATCAACACGTTGCATCTACATATAGTATATCTGGACAACTTCTTTCCGTTTGCTTGTCAAGTTGATGAAAATCTATTGGCCTTCTTGGATCAGTCTTTTTACTGCTCTTTGTAATTGCACAATTCTATTACGGTGTGTTTGGTAAAGAGAAATTTGGGTAAATGAAGTGAAACAAAGGGATGAAATGTTGGAGAAATATGGGGAAATGAATGGTATCCATGATATAAAGGCACATAAACCCATACAAATGGTTTCGTTTCATGTTTGATCATTGTTAGTTGTAACATTGCTGCATATTTTATCGACATTCTGTGCATCGATACCTGTAAGCTCAGAGTCCATTTTTATCAATAAGTTAAGAGTTACAACATTAGTTGAATGATAGTTAGCATCCTAATAAAATTATGGTTAGATAAGAGGTTTTAAATCCATGTCTAAAAGGTCAAATGAAATACTAATACTTGAGGACCTTTGGTACTGTGTATTTACCTTTAATATGTTCCTTCTTACTACTATGATAGTCGAATAGGTTCAAGACTCAAGTGGAGGTGTGCAGTGCACTTAAGGTTTCAAAAGGCAATTAGGGGTTACAATACCCCACTTATTATTGCCTATGATTAATCTGTGTCATATCAACTTCACATCTAGAAAATCCCCTAACACTAATCAATAAAAATCTCTTATAACATTCCCAATACATAACTAACACATTACTAGTCCGAGATTCACCATTTAACCCAATAAAAAAAAAATCAACCAAAAAAATCATTTGCTTTTTTACTCTTTAATGAGTGGCCCAATAATGAGTTGATAATGAGTCAGCCCCAATGATATTGACTCATTATCAAGACAATAATAAGCAGACGATGAGTCTATAATGAGGGCACTGTGACCATAGCGTGCCACACCAAATCCATATGGGATGCATTTTGTAAGGAGTAATTGTGGGAATTTTTGGTGTCCGCACTACGGGGATATTGGGAGAAATTGTTTAATCGAACGTTTTGAGTGTCATTTATTGGTAGGTTTAGTCTTATATGTGTATATATCTTATATAATATATATATGTATACGTATGTCAAGAAGTTGTAACAAGTGAGTGAGTGAGTGACCATTGCAAAATACTTTGGGATTGGACAAAACACACTGAATCATTCATAACATGATGGGTAAGAGATCAAGGAAGCCTACACTGTCGATAATACAGAGTGTAATCAAAACACAAAGTCGATCTTCTGTTTCATAAGCTGTCACAACACCAGCCCCAGTGGTCTCTCGTTCTACATGGTGATTATGTGACCTAGTGTCTTGTAACCAACTTTGAGTAAACAATTCAATTTCATTTTCTTGGTTCTATTTATGTTGCTAAGAAATATCATATAAAAAAAAAGAACTAGATAATCTCATTTAATTGGCACATAGAGATCATTCGCTTTATATGTCATTTCTAGCATAAAATGTAAATTATAAACCATGTGTATTACTTAAACCTTGAAAACAAAACTCACTGAAACGGTGAAAAGGATATAAACATAGCATAGATGTATAATGAACGAATATGAGGTACTGTATGAAGCTACATATCCATCACGAATCCGTGATGGGTGTTAATGTTCACCCTTAAATATTTACAGTCCATGACTTGAAAGGAACCCGACATAATGCCAAATCTATGAGCCATTATAACGACATGTATACAAGTCATGATCCCACTAAATAAACATGCACCAGTCAAAACAATCTAAAGTCGTGGTCAGAAGGTGTCAATTGTCAAGCTTCAAATTTCTAATGTGGCAAATATGAAATATATGATCTGCAAGCCATTTGACAAGTTGCACCGAAAATATGCAGCTGATAGTATTCATTACTTATCATCATTTCACATCACCAGGTATGATTTCATGATATTCACATGGACCTAATATTTTGTTTGATCAAATAGTAATCTCTATAATTGGTTTTTGAGTGACATGGATTAAACTTGAAAGAATCACTCTTGCCTATTTTCTCAGATTATGAGGGCATGATAACAGGTGGACCTTCATAAAAGCCAGAACGTGCCTCTAGAAAATAAACATATAAATTCTTATTATTTCTTATGCTCCTCTGAGATATACTTACGACTACAATGGATATTCCAATTCTAATTCTATAATGACACAACAACAACAACAACAACAACAACAGGACCCAATCCCTGCGCGGGGTATGAGGGAGGTAAGCTGTAGACAGTCTTACCTCTACACAAAGGTAGAGAGACTGCTTCCATAGGGACCTCCGGCCACAAAGGAGTGCAAGACAGAAAATGAGAAATGTTTAGAAAATCATACCTGTCTGCCGAGAATCTGAAAAGAAGAAATACCTGTCTGTTGGGTCCGGCTACTATGCGGGTCGAACGTTTATCAATCATGCGTCCTACCGATATCTTAAAAATATGTTTGACAATACAAATACAAACTAATTCTATGGTGACAGTTTTTGATTAAAATTGTAGATGAATTCTATTAACCGCCTTAGTTTTTTCTCAACTCACTCAAAGGATATAGAACAAGGCATACATGAATGTTTTCTTTGCTCTGCCCAATTGATAGATCGGAGAATCAAATATCACATCTACCGTTCCATAGTATGTCATAACAATATTGCTTGAAACTCCTAATTTTCAAAGGTGAGTAAGCCACCACGTGATTTTGTAACCTAATTTGAGTTGACTATCTTAGGACTCCGTCACCTTTCTTTTTACATTTTTCTACGGGGAAGAATATGTAAATCTAAAAACATGAGTATCGCTTGATCACTGGAAACAAAGTTCACAAAAGCAGTTGAATATATATAGGTATTCTTGCCAAAGGATATACACAACGTTGGTATGAAAGACCAGAATTGAGGCCTTTTTCAAGACTTCGCATCCATTGTGAATTGTGCTTGATGTCAAAATTCATCCAAAAAAAATGCATACCCATTACTCAAAATGATGTATCAAAGCCTAACAAAAACCCAACCCGATCCCCAAGGCATACTACAATCATATTCAGATATCTCGATATCAAAATATACCATAAGTGAAACATGACCAGATAATAAAATTCAAAACATCAAACATGTGTTGTTGCAAAGACACTTGAGCAAACGTCAAATTTCTGACCAGAAAATGACAATGTCTCATCTGTAGCCATTTGACAGGTTATTAAGCAAAGAGCCTGTTTCTTGTTTTATTTTTTGCTAGCATCACTTCGGAACTGCTTAAAACATTACTGTATTCGATGACTAATTTTTAATGCATTCTTAATATGTTCATAATATTACTTAAGCAAATCCAAGCAGTAGGCTCTAGTACCAGAAGGAGCTACAACATCAGACAAATTAGATAAGTAGCTGGGATAGAGCATTGCTAAATGCCATCCCAAGACAGGTCCAAACACGAGCAGAAATCTGAAAGTTAAGTGTATCCAGGAGCTAGTTGTGGCGCGTATCCAAGAGCAGAGATCTAAAAATTAAACATTATATCACATAAGATTTATCACAACCACATTGTGTAAGAAGTTATACTTCTGTAATAGAGAATTTGCTGACATTAATTTGCCTGGTATATAGACAGAAAATTGCCTTATTCTGAATATATTATTCTAAATTGCAAAAACTTAAATACACTCCAGGTCACTTTCAACCAATTTTTTGAGTTACCCACTTGACAAGTTTGAGCCTTTGAGGTAAAATATAACCTGGATCTTTTACATCCCATCGGAAAAAATGATGTTTAGTTAAGTATTACTCTATATAAATATATAATTAACTAGAGTTGACAGGATGGCACATCAGGCGGGTTGGGTCAAGACCAGTTTGGATTGAACTGAGTCATTTCTTAGTAGTAGCTCCAACCGGAACAATTGTTACATATAAAAGAAAAGAAATGCACATAGTACGATGGCAAAGGGCATAATACAAACCTTTTTATCTTTTTCGCTTAAGGTTCTTCAAATTTTTCAAGATGTAGCTGATAACTTCCTTCAGTGTAGCTTTTCTATTATCTTTGAAGTTCCACAGCTCGGAGACCACATATCTTCCACTAGCATTGTATTCATTCATCTCTTTGTAAGCAGTAACCACTGCATCAAAGATACGGGGTCCCCACTCGGCCTTGAGATCTCTCAGCAGTTCATCATCTTCATTAACCACTTCCTGCATCATGCACAAGGTTAATTCTTATAGCAGGTTTAACAACAAAGTAATGGCAGCAAGATGCAAGGGTCACACAGGTTGGGCACATTTTAAAGCACCAATTCAAAAATAAATATATTACAAAATAATATGATCCTCTGAATAGCAAGATTTACCATATTATATGCATCAAAAATACACTTTGGGATTTGGGAACTTTAGTCAACGCATTTCATTTTTAGATTTACCCATTTAGCCGGTTGGGATAAAACATAACCTGAATCAACCTATCCATTATTAACTAATTAAAGTGAGTTGCAACTGCCACCTCTATCAAAATCCCGTTTAACTCAGAATGGATAGAACATAACCAGAACTTGCCCGTTCCCAAGTAAAAGGGTTCAAATTGCCATCTCTATGATAAATATTTCAAGAATCATACCTCGTGCGCGCCATTTACTAGTACGACTTTCATTGGATGCCACTCAGGGTTTTTGAGTTTGTCCTGCCATAGGGAACACAACTCCATGGCCTTAATCTCAGCTTCCTCGTAGCCGAACTTCTCCTTGCAGGCTTCTTCGAAGGATTTCGCATCAAGGTCTCCCATCCTCTTCACCCCGATATTCGTACGTCCACTCAACATATCCTGTAGACCCTGGAACAATAGAAAAACTTATAAATTAGACGCCTCTTCATAAAGGACAATACAAGATGGAGGCGACAACATGGGTGGACTGGTGGTTGGTAATGGATCAAAACAAGTTAAGGAAAATGCAGTTCTTTTCAATATATATTTAATAAACTTTAATAATCAATATTTATGATTATGATTAGAAAAACCATATTAGAAAAACCATATTATCACCGTAAATATTCAAGAAACTTAGTAAGTGGTAGAAGGCAATACCTTAATCAACTCTTTGCGAGCTTCTTGTAGCTCATCATTACTTTGACGCTCCTTAACCATGAGAGTTTGATTCAGTTCCTCGACCCCATCCATTTCCTCCATTTTCGATTTCAGTTCATCGTCCATCTTTTTAATTTGCTCCTGAACTGCTGAATCATCTCCCAGATGCTTCATCACCTGCAGTTTCCCTTTCAGTTCTTCGATTTCCATCTCCAATTTCTGTTTAGCATCTAGTTGTCTCTCCAACTCAAGTACTTTCTTCAAAGCCTCCTCCTTCTCTCTCTGTGATTTACAATCCAGACAGTGCAAATTCCAACCATCATGTACAAAGATGAATAACGATACACGGAAGTAGCAAAACAGGGAGTTGTGTCACATAAACAGGGAAAGATTTTGCATGACGGCTCTGGTCAACTTGAACACTATCCCACAAAAGAAATTTGAATAGTGTTTGGAATTATGCTTACCAAATGTTACTTTATTTTATAATTAAGATGGTCTAGGAGCAGTTTGCTTTTATACAAAAAACATACCATAGGCAACGTTCAACCCACCGGAGCAGTTTGCTTCTATGCTATTTTTTAATTTTTAATTTACCCATTTAACCCATTAGATGACAGCATTACCCAAATCGACCATATATAAGTAAATGGTTTGAAACTGCCACCTCTGAGTACATTCAGCATGTTTACCTTCTGCTCTTCAACCAGCCTCAAGACACTCTCGTCAGCTTTTTTCTGTTCCACGGAAGCCATTTGCAGAGAAGTGTTTTGCAGATCATTCTGGATTGAAACATATAGAAATGAATCATATAACTTGATTGTAAATATAAGTAGGATTAGCTTGTATAGAAACTCTGCCACCTAAGAACATCAACTAGTGAATACACTTACCTTTCTTTTATCTTCTTCTAGCTTCTGTTTATCACGTTCCGTTTTGGCCTCACTCATTTTGAGTTTCCTGCTCCAGTCATCAAGCTTTTTCCTACGCTCTTCCAAATCTGCATTTAGCATTTCCTGTTCATCTAACACCCTTTTCACATGCTCCCTGGCAAGCCGCTGCATTTTCCTTGTCTCTGGACAGGAACAATAAATAAAAGTTAGAATGACCTCACATGCTTTATAAAAGGCATGCAAGTGCGAGAACCTGAGGTGGAAATTTTGAGCCAATAACCATAAATGGAAAACTGATCTGAGATTTTATATCTAATAAGTCAAACGCGTTAAGCCAAAGCATCTGGCTGGAACGTTAGCAGTTCAAATGGGTTGAAAGTCAGCTGAAGTGTATTTTCAAATACATAAAAACCTCCAAAATAGTTTTACAGATTAAAAGTTACATCACTGTATTCGAAAAGTTAGATAGAGGAATCAAGACGAAAGCAATGGGGGAGTAACAAACCTTCATAAAAAGCTTGATGAAGGTTGTCTTTTTCCTCGAGCATCCTACTCAAAGACATGGTTTTCTGATTGTATTTGACTTGCAAATCATCAAGATTTTCATTTCTCATGTCAATTTCAGTTGCTAACTCCACGACGGCTTTGTTTCTGTTGTCAACAGCTTCTTGAACAAGATCAGCTATCGTTTTCAGAACTTTATTAGCACGGAGATATTCTCCTATCGGCCCTTGCGATTCAAAGTCACTCGCACGAGCTATCCATGCATAAATTCTAGAATCATTAGGATTTTCAGAAAACTTCCATTCTTTCTTACTGTGATGGGCAGCTTCAAATGATTTCTCAAACTCCATTGCATTCCTAAAACCAGTCCAATCATTATTAAATCCCACCAAAGCTTGTGCCGTCTGTTTATGGTTGTCCCATAAGATCTCAATAGTTTCGGGCTTATACTTCGCAAAAAATTTCACCCAATATTCTTTATTCTCAATATCTTGCCCATTATTGGCATCTTTGACTATGTTGACCACAAGTCCAGTCCAAGGCCAGCAATATAAATCATTATCTTCAGATACTGGAGCTGCAGGTACTGGAGCAGCCACTATCAACGGCTTTTCAGCCTCATCTGCAAGTTCATTTTCCAAATACATCTTTAAAGCAAGATGATTCGCCTTTTGTATAGCTTTTCGGTTTGAAGAACCTTTGCTCGCTCCAGTCGCGTGTTGATGCAGATCTTTGTACTTGAAATTCTGTTTCTTCTTCCCTGCGCAAAACGGACACCGAAGAATGCCATTTGGATATTTAACTTTGAGCTTCCCACTCCTCAGCTGCTCATATGGCTTATTTTTGTACTCAAGAATGTCCGAATCACTGATGTCAGAATCTGAACTAGAGCTGATATCCATCCACGCTGAAAAGAAACACAAAATTCAGACTTTAATGTACGAACTGCCACATAGTGAATCCTAAACACAACCTTAATGCCTATAAATATACCATTGTATCTAATGGCATTCAGATATCTTCACTTTCCCGAAATTTTTTATCAGGAATTTCTCAATCAATAAACATATAAAACCAAAACTAGCATACAAATTCACTGTCCTATACTCCTATATCTACCATGTTTAAATGCTGCATATTTTTAAGTCAATTTTTTTTCCCGGTCTAACCTTAACTACCACCCTTACGCATACTATATAACTCCTGTGTTTGTTACAATGTATTCACACTTAACTAACTTTTTCTGCAAACTAAAGTAATCCCTATAAAAAAATGTATATTCAGCGTATTCCTTTAGTTACAAGAGGACAATGCATTCCTGGGACTAACTATGGATATAGCACATTAGTTTACAATCGTAAAAATATTTTCTCGGACTTTATCGTCTGCTGTTTATACACACACACACAAAATATTTAGCTATACAAATCACGTACATGTACAACGCGCAGTACCTAAGATATACAATTACCATGTATTACTAAATGTTGCATTGTATATATCACCTACCATTATTATGTTTTATCATTTCCCACTACATTAACATCCAGTTAAACCTCATAATAAAATATTAAAATGCACAAAAAAAAACAAGACACATTTAATTAACAGTAACAATTATAATAAATGCATTATGAATACAAAAAATAAATCTAATCAAAATTTTTTAAAAGTTCAGATTTCATATTTTTTTAGTACACACAAATTATCACAAAGTGCACAAAAATAACTAAGTAAATAAATAAAATCCCTATATGACAATGCACGATATATATATATACATATATATATATAGAACATTGACCTGAAATAAACAAATTGCTAAATATATAAACATATATACATACATATGTGTGTGTCTAATATATATATATATATATAAATGTATTATAATGTATCATAAAATATTTGAAAAATAGGTGAAAATTCAGTTGTAAAATAAACATAAAAATAACAAACCCTAAATTACAAGGCGCCAGCAAAATGCAGAAAATATAAGCAACAATTTGACCTGGAATCAACAGATTGCAGTATATACAATATAAATATACACATATATCTATATCTATCTATATATGTATATAAGTATCATAAAGTACTTCAAAAATAGATGAAATTCAGTTGTAAAAGAGTGTACCTAGAATCAAAATTACTGTGAGAGTAAATAGCTGATTACGGCGGAGAAAAGGCGGCGCGTGGACAGGAAGAATCACCGGAGAATGATCGGAAAAGAAGAATGTGTGTATGTGTACTTTTTTTTTATTCAGGTAAATAATATGTGTGTGTGTGTGTGTGTTTGTTGGTGGAGTGAATGAGTAGGAGTGAGAAATAAAAAATGGAAAGTTGCTGCTGCCTGCTGTGTATGTGTCTGTTATAAAGTTTGGGCTAAAATGAGGCCCATAGAAAGATGGGCTAAAATGTGGAATGATTTTGGGAAAAAATTAAAATGTTGATAATAATTGAAGTTAATGAATTCCTTATGAAAAAAATAAAATAAAAAATTCTCTAAATATTTGACCAAGTAAATAAGTTTTGAAAAATGCTAAAAAAAACCCTTAGGGCTTTACTTACGTTTCCATACAAAAAGTTTACCCTTGATTTTTATGATAAGTGTACAACTATTTAGGGTATGTTTGGCAGAAAAACTTAGAGTTGGGGCTGTAGTTAAGGGCTTGGGACTAGAGCTTGAGGTTGGGGCTAGGGGCTGAAGCTTTTTTTTCAACTCTCTTCCTACGAGCTTTTATTTTAAAGACCTTTTGGGGCTTTTAGGAGTTTTTCGAAGCTGGGGATTTTGATTTCTTATGTTTTACCAAACAGGGCTATAATTTTTAAAGGAGCTTATTTTTAAAAGCTAAGGGCTTTTAAGCCCTTAAAAGCCCCTAAAAACTCCTTGCCAAACAGACCCTTAATGTACCTTAAAGAAAGCCCTTAAGGCTTTGTTTAGCAAAACCCATAAGTTTTTCTAAAGTACGTAACATTTTTTAAATGTGTAACGTTAGTAAAATTAAATTAAATTTAAAAGCTCGCTCGTTTTTATGTGTATCAAGTTGTATATATCGAAATATCGAATCGTTAATAGGGATGAAAATGGAATGGTAATTTAATATTGATCTCGTATTGTCATATCCATATCTGTATTACTTATTTTAATCATTATCTATATCCACTAAAATTAGAAAGGTAGATGGATGTCCATCGGATATCTTACATATCATTTCATCAAAGAAAATGCCCCATTTGAAATGAATAATAAGTTCCCGGCCTTACATACGTTGTTTCTAACTTTTCGACAATCAAAATTCGTGGTGCTTAGTAGATTATATAATCATGAGTCACTAGTTTGTATAATTATTAGTGCAATTATTTCGAACTTTATACATAAGTAAATATTATAAAGTGAAGGATTAACGTTAAACTAATTAAAAACACAATTGTAGAAACTGGATATTCATTGATGAGATAAAAAAGAAGCATCCATGCATATTAATCAGTGATGTATAATATATGGGAAATACTTAAAAGCTGTATTTAACGTGCATAAAAAAACTTATACATTTTATATTAAAAGTTTGCCCCTTAATATACAAACAATTTATGTACCTTAAACACAGCCCTAAGGACCGTATTTAGCAAACCCCGTAATATATAAGAAGGGCATGTCCAACAACATTGAATATTTTGGATGAAAAATCTTCTTCAGATCCACTTTAAATCCAATATTAATCCATTTAATGCATCCATGCATATTAATCAGTGATGTATCGAATCAAATGGATGTTCACTAGTCAAATTACCATTGTGATGTATAATTAACGATATATAAATGGAAGCATGAACGGAATCAAACAAGTCACACATATCAAAGAGTTTCTATGAGTTCATAAAGCTTTAAATAGATTTCTCTAATTCAATCCATATGTAGGCCTTTGAAAACAATTGAAAAGGTAAAAACACATTTATTCTAAATTTTCAACATTGAACTTAAATTTGAATATTGATTTTAAGTTTCAACATTTATTTTTCTAAAATGTCTCTCTTATCTATTCTATATTTACCTAAAATAAGGCAGTGTGTAATGTTTGTAAAAGATAGTATTAGAAACAAGGCATACACGAATGTTTTCTATCTATTTGATATACTTTCGACGAATTTTTAAATCTGATGACGGAACCCGTCCGGTTAAGGCATTTGGCTATCACACTTTATGACTTATCACCCCACCATCTCACGGCCACAACGCACGGGTACTTACTCTCATAATCATGAATAGGGATTGAATATGGATATGATGTTATTATATCCATAAGACCATAGTCCATAGCTATATCAATTATTTTTTCATCATCCATATTCATATGCATTAAATTAACATGTAAATATGCAACTTTTAAAATGAGTAATAATGTGTTTACATAGTTAAGTTTAACTTTTTAACAATCAAAATTCACTAAGTTTTGCCGTAGCACAATTAGGATGGAGGAAATACCTCTTGGGTAAGAGATCGGGTAGAGAGACCATGATCGGATACACAATTTCAAGCAATCGAGTAGAACTCGGGTACCTAAAATCGGGTATCAAATTGACTACTGAAACCGAGTCCCAGGTAAGCTTATTTGAATGTTAGAATGTGGGGCCCCCTCTCCAACTGATGGAATAAAGCTTATTTGACCGATTTATAAGTGAGGAAAAAAAAATGGAAGTTACATGTGGTGAGATCCATGAAGAAGGAGAAGAGGTGAAAGTAAAAACATATATAAATGTTTCATAATAGCCCCTGATGTATTGTTATATTTGTGAGTTTTACATGACCAATTTAAAAAGTTTCCTTGTTTACCCCTAAAGTCCTAAACTATAACTTTTTTTATAATTAATTTTATGTTTTATGTTTTTTTTATCAATTGAGAAACATATAAAAGTATATGTTTTATTTAAGTTTTTAATAAAATGTTTAGCTAAATTATTGGTGTAATAAAAAAAAATGAAAAAGAAAATGAAATTGGGTAAGTTTAATGAATTGGATATATATTGCCAGTGATTTGGGTAAGAATTATATAGAATTAGGTAGTTATGAGTTGGAGGGTTTTGATTGGAAGATGATTTGGATAACTTAACCAACTAGTGGAACATTCCCTCCACCCTTATAAATAGCATGAACTTTACCTACAAATACAATTAAAGAATCACTGAAAACTTTGGCAATGTTCTTATCCAATCAAACTCCATCTGTATTCTTCATGGTTATGGTAATGGATCATGGTCCCGGTCATATTTTTAGAAACATACTAATATACATAAAATAGATAGAGTTGTCTTACACACTCCATCCACATTTTCCTAACCACTTAAAGATCATGTTTTTCCAACAACACAACAAAAGATCATCGTTTTTCTAGCAACACGACAAAAGGGGTCAGCTTTTTCTAACAAAGCATAAGCAAACTGCCACGACTACGAGTCTACGACTGCCATCACGTTGTTTGTTAGCTTGTTTTGCACGTACACATAATATAATGGCAATATCTACCTTAACCTCTTTTTCGCTTAAGGGTCTTCAAATTCTTCAAGATGTAGCTGATAGCTTCCTTCAATGTAGCTTTTCTATTGTCTTTGAAGTTCCACAGCTCAGGGACCACATACCTTCCACTAGCATTGTAATCATTCATCTCCTTATAAGCAGCAACCACTGCATCAAAGATGTCGGTTCCCCAAACAGTCTCGAGATCCCTTAGCGATTCATCCCTGTCATCAATCACCTCCTGCACACAAGTTACAATTTTAACGCCCATGATAACACAATATGGCGTATCTATCAAAAAATTGAGAACCATATTTAAGAGCTTATATTAATATAAGCATATACGTTGACCAGTCTATTGTATATTTCAAGCCATGTTTACTAACGAATGGGTTCAAGTCAAGTTATGTTTCATCTCAAACAGGTTAAAAGCAAATTCCAGGCTTATCAGCTTATAAAGTTCAGGCCATGTTTCTTCTCTACTTAATATTTGGTCAAAAGCTTTCCAATGTTTAGTTTTAAAGCATTAACTCGCTTAATCATATTTCAAACTAAGTACTTTATATAATGTAATTGACAAAAACTAGCTTGTTACCAACCCGCCTAGCCCACATCACCAGCACATACTGTTATCGTTGAAATAAATAATCTTACTTCAATAAAGCTATTTAGAAGATTATATGCACTCAAAGTCTCAAACTACACTTAAAGCGAGTTTCATCCCGTTTGACACATTTCCTTCTTAGCTAACTATTTCTAATCTACATTTTTGATCTGTTAAAGATACATCATAATTTGAATGGGCACAGTTTTAGGTAAAAGGATTAAATTTACATCCTCTAATATTAAAGAAAGATGTCCAACAGCCTACACCAACAGCTTTCATGAAACACACTATATGTAAACAAAAATCAGGAGCCGTACCTTAGATTTACCATCTATTGTAACAACTTTCATTAGATGCCACCCTGCATTTTTTAGATTATCCTCCCATAGAGAACACAATTCAAGAGCCTTGACTTGTGCTTCTTCGGGTTCATACTTCTCCTTGCAGGCATCTTCAAAGACTTTCCTATCAAGTTCTCCCATCCTCTTCACCCCAATATTAGCATGTATACCCTGCATATCCTGCATGCCCTGTAAATAAAGGGACAATTTATGAACTTGCTGCATCAAAGCATTATCTGAAATAGAGGTAACAAGATGAACAGTTTGGGTGGGTTTAGTATGGGTCATAACGGGTTCAGATTAAAAGGTGGCATATTTAGTACAGTTAAAACATGCGAGGTTAGGTCGGTAACCCGAATCACTTGTTTGCCCATTTTTTTCAAGTTAAATATTTGAATAGGTAATAGATTGATTATGATCAGAAGGACAACACTATTTAACTCTTCAAATAAAAATTACTAGGAGGTTTTATGCTTTTAGAATAGGCATTGGGAAACTTTAAACATGTTTGAGATAAAACAGAATCCAAATCATCTTGTTCCTAAAGACTGAAATTACCGTTGCTAATCAGCATGTTAAAAAGTAAAAGTATTGAATTGAGTAACGAAATAAATACTTTAATCAACTCTTTCCGAGCTTCTTGCAACTCATCATTGCATTTGCGCTCATCAGCCACAAGAGTATGACACTTTTCCTCCAAGCTATCTATTTCTTCGTTCGTTGCTTGCAGTTCATCATTAATTGTTTCTATCTGCTTTCGAATTGAGATCTTATCTTCATCATCCATCGGCATTTGCCCCCTGAACTCTTCAAGTTGCATAGCATGTTTTTGAATATTATCCAGCTTTAACTCTAGCTCAAGAATTTTCTTTAAAGCTTCCTCCTTTTCTCTTTATGATTCAGGATCCAGTATTCTAGTCACCATGTTCCACACGATAATTGAAAGTAAAGAAGTATAAATAGATGACATGGAGAAATGGGAGGGTGGGCAGGTTAGGTAATTTGTCGAAACAAATGATCTTTGAGCATTTCGGCCCAGATTGACCAAAGAAAGTGTATCTAAAATATTTAATTTACTTTATGATTTATGAATAACTAGTCTATATCAATCATAAACTATTAAAGTCCTATCATTTTCTAGTATAATCACACATTATTAAAAAGGTCGAGGAAGTGTTATGAACTAAAAACAGATTAAGGAATATTCAACCTATTTAACTGTACGAGAACCTTTCTACCCGTTAGAGATATAACATAACATATATGATATATCCACCCAATCACCCATTCATCCACTCTCTCAGCAAATATGTCAAAATTGCCACCTCGATTATTAAAGACGAATAGGAACATATTGCTAAAACAAAACTTCAGCAGATTTACCTTTTGATCTTCAACGAGCCTCTCATCTGCTTTTTTCTGCTCTATTGAAGCCATCCGAAGCGCATCAATCTGAATATACGTAAGTGGATATAAATCACATATAAAGATCAGTTATGAAAACTTAAAGTAGAAGTATTATACTATTTTATTCCGGGAACAATATCTTAAGACGAGTTCTATTCTGGGAACAATATCTTAAGATGAGTTCTATTTTGGGAATAGAGGCACACACTTCTTAGCAATATCTAGAACTGCTAGAATCTGATCCAAGGACGGATTTTAGAAACAGATACCAATAGCTCTCAGACTACATGGTCTTGTAGTAGTCGTACTTCGTTGAATGTTTATGTTTGATTCCTCAAGTAAACAGATACCAATAGCTCTCAGACTACATGGTCTTGTAGTAGTCGTACTTCGTTGAATGTTTAAGTTTGATTCCTCAAGTAACCTTCCACTAGCCTTATCAGCTTTTCCAATGTATATGCTATAGACATGGCTAAAACTGTGCAGAACGTTGTTAAGGTCCTAGAATGGAAGCACACAGATCTAAAAGAAATGTAAACCTGGTAGTAAATCCCTTCTTAGAACCTAGAGGAACTACCAAAAGGAAAACGAACCGTAGGTGTTCACACCAAAGTTTTGTGCTGATTGGGAAATTAAAAATTGAAGAGGCACTAGGTGAGAGTTGTAGTCAAAGAATTCATTTAAACATGGGATGAACTACATGGAGACGTTGTTATCCTTGGCTAAACTAGACAACATTTGAATCTTAATTTGAGTTGATGTATACTTTAACAGGAAGCTTCAACAACTAGATGTGAAGTTGGATTAAAAAAAAATCTCTCTATGGCCTAAAGCAATCTCCGTGAATCTGATTTGTATGATACTATAGATATGTTAGGAGTAAATGATACGTAAAGGATTTCACACACTCACACAACTCCCACACTGCCACGTCAATCATCACACAGAAAATTTAGACCTGATTATCACACACCCTTTCACTCTAACAGACTACAAATAATATAACTACAGATGGGCCCACCAAAACCCTCCTCACAACCCCTTCTCCCTCCCCCTTCGTGCCATGAGGATCACCAGCTCCGGGTGGCTCCTCATGGGGTCTCAACAGTCAACACACACCATACCTAGTTCAAGAAGATGATCCACAGTTGCTTTGATATAAATATATAACATATATGAAATGAATGCAAACTGCAACTTAGATTACCTTTCTTTACTCCTCCTCCAATCTTTGTTTCTCACATTCCAATAGGGCTTTCCTGTTATCTAGTTCTTTGCTCCAAGATTTATTCTTTTCCTTTTGCTTCTGCAATTCTGCATTCAACCTACCTTGTTCATCTAGTACCCTTTTAACATACTCTCGCTTAGCATGTTGTGTCTTTTCCGTCTCTGGGAAGAGAGAAAATAGTTTCATGTTAGCATGACCTTAAGCATCTGAATGAAATTTCAAATACAACATGTATCGTTTTTTTCAAAAAAAGATCATGCTTGCGTCAAAACTAGATGTTGTAAATGCAACCCACTTATGTGTAAACCACGTATACACGAAACAACTTAGGTAATTTTCAATCTCTAACGTTGATTTATTGGGTCAAACGGCTGGATAGTCATCCAAAATGTATTCAACTGCTAGACAACCTCCAATATACCTCTACTAAAAACAGAGACAATTTTTGTAATATTGAATGAGCACCTCCTGTTTGATACGATCTATCGTTTCTAGGAGTGTGTCCAAAATACTTTCCCAGCTAGAGCTAAATATAGTTTTCATCATTAAAATTTGAGCACTAGTACTTTAAATGTTAGAGAAAATAGACAAGGAATCTATTTGTGGCCATTCCAACTCAACGAAACCTGACCCGAGATTACCCATTACCCAACCAGCCCGTGCCACACACGCATATTGCTACCATAAAAAGAAAACATCAAGAAAAGTGATAGTAGACTAATACATGTTTGATCTTTGGGAATCCAACACATAGAGTCATCGGCGCTCATTGCCAGATTAGCATGTTTACAAAAAAAAAAGAACACAGAAAAGAAGAGGGAATAAGGAACCTTCATGGAAAGCTTTATGACTGTTGTCGATCTCGTCAAGCAACACACTCAACGACATAGGTTTCTGATAGTACTTGATCTGCAAATCATCATAATTTTCATTTGTCATGTTAAGAACTGCTTCATGTTATATCTATATTGTATAATTATGATCTAAAACATTCAGGCAACCTTCAGATATATTTGTAGAATACTATTTTCCTCAATGATTCATAATGTTACATTACTGAGAATATATAATTACATTATGGGCTATGATGGACTATTGCAATAGGGCCAACGGGCCAAGCTTATAATATTACTCTATACAATTATATACTATACTAACATCCCCCCGCAGTTTTATCGGGAGGAGAATTCCGAACATTCAAACTGGATCGAAATTCATTGAATAGGGAAGTAGGAAGTCCTTTCGTGAAAATATCTGCATATTGTGACTGAGAGGGGACATGTAGAACCCGAATATGACCC
This sequence comes from Erigeron canadensis, assembly GCF_010389155.1. Taxonomy (NCBI): domain Eukaryota; kingdom Viridiplantae; phylum Streptophyta; class Magnoliopsida; order Asterales; family Asteraceae; genus Erigeron; species Erigeron canadensis. The sequence continues at coordinate 3,164,741 of NC_057767.1, read as the reverse complement.
AAGGCAACTTGATCACGAACAAAATGAATATCAATCTCAATGTGTTTAGTCCGCTGATGTTGTATTGGGTTCATTGTCATGTAAACCGAGCTGATGTTATCACAATATACAAGTGTAGCCTTAGTAGGTGATGTATGTAGTTCCACAAGAAGATTACGTAGCCAACATGTCTCAGCTACTGCATTAGCCACACCCCGATATTCGGCCTCTGCACTCGAGCGAGAGATAACAGGTTGTCGCTTTGAAGACCATGAATGAAGATTAGCACCAATGAATACACAATATCCGGAGGTGGAACGACGTGTAGTCGGGCATCCACCCCAATCAGCATCGGAGTATGCGACAAGGCCGTCTGTAGTGGAAACATGAATCTGAAGGCCATGGTCAAGAGTTCTACGAAGGTAGCGCAAGATAAGCTTAAGTGCATTAAAATGTGGCTCTCGAGGATCATGCATGAAAAGACATATCTGTTGGACAGCATAAGAAATGTCTGGGCGAGTGAATGTAAGATACTGAAGAGCACCTGCGAGACTCCGGTAAAGAGTGGGGTCAGCAACTGGAGATCCTGAAGCATCCAACTTGGACTGTGTGTCAGCGGGTGTGCGACAGGGATTGCAATTGAACATGTTAGCACGCTTGATGATGTCAGTAGCGTACTTTTCCTGAGACAAAAACAAACCAGTAGAACTGCGAGTAGCTGATATACCGAGAAAGTTGTTAAAAGTACCTAGGTCTGTCATAGATAACTCTCGACCAAGCTGTCTAATAATGTCCTGAAGCAAGGACGTTGATGAGGCTGTAAGGATGATATCATCAACGTATAGAAGAAGGTAGGCAATGGAGGACCCATGGTGATAGATAAACAAAGAGGTGTCCGATCGACTACGATGAAAACCCTGTTTTAGCATATAATCAGCAAAACGCTAGTACCAAGCACGTGGTGCCTGTTTAAGGCCATATAAAGAGCGTTGTAAGTGGCACACATGATCAGGAAATCTAGAATCACGGTATCCAGGTGGCTGATGCATGTAAACGGTCTCATGTAAATCACCATGGAGAAATGCATTCTTCACGTCTAGTTGATGAATGGGCCATTGACGTGAGACTGCAAGACTCAAGACAGTACGGATGGTGGCCGGTTTAACAACCGGACTGAAGGTCTCATCACAATCAATGCCAAGCTGCTGACTTTTACCATTAGCGACTAATCTGGCTTTATAACGAGCCAGGGAACCATCAGCATTAAACTTCTGCTTAAAGAGCCACATAGAACGAACCACGTTAGCTCCCGGTGGACGGGGAACAAGTACCCAAGTACCATTTTTAATAAGAGCCTGATATTCCTCATTCATGGCTTTACGTCAGTGAGGGTCCTTAATAGCCTGTAAATATGACCGAGGCACAGGTGATGTAATGGAGGTGTGTAGATTAAGGCGGTCTATGGGTTTGCTAATCCCGATTTTACCACGTGTGATCATGGGATGACTAGGCGGGGCAGGTTGGGGTGGTGGAGGGGTGGGGGTGGTGAGTAAGGTGTTTTGGGTGCTAAGGGTGGGGGTGGGTAATGTATTTGCGGTGCTAGGTGAAGGGGGGGGACACAAGTGATCCAGGTGATGTGGGGAAGTCTGAATCCGAGGATAGCGATGGTGGTGGTGCCTGGAACTCTGGACGAAATAGAGGAAACTGGGAGTCTAGGAACTCATATGAGGGTGAGTGAGTGGGGGTCACAGAACCGAAGGGAAGGATAGTCTCGTCGAAAACAACGTGACGAGAGATGATGATCTTTTGAGTTGAAAGATCAAGACAACGAAAACCACGACGGTCAGACGGGTATCCAAGAAATATGCATGGTGTGGATCGGGGTGCAAGTTTGTGAGGGATCATTAGGTGAGGGAAGCACAGACACCCAAACACACGGAGATGCATGTATGTTGGATGTTGCTTGAAGAGGCGAAAGTGTGGAGTGTCATTTTGGATAGTGGACGAGGGAAGAATGTTTAGAAGGTGAGCAGACATATGAAGAGCTTCCACCCAATATGTAGGAGGAAGGTGCCCATGAAACAAGAGGGTGTGAATGGTATTATTAATAGTACGAAGCATGCGTTCTGATTTACCATTCTGTTGTGAGGTATGTGGACATGAAAAGCGAAAACAGAATTCCATGGGTGGCAAAGAAATGATGAAATTCTTTGTTATTGTATTCACCACCATTATCACATTGAAAAGACTTAATTGTACATTTAAATTGATTGTTAACATATGCAATAAAATGTAAAAACTTTTGAAATACATCAGATTTACAACGAAGTGGATACACCCACAGATAATGAGTAAAATGATCTAAAAAGATAACATAATATTTCAAACCACTAAAACTAGTAACAGGTGATGTCCAAATATCAGAATGTATAATATCAAATGGTGAACTAACAACGGAAGTAGCAAGATCAAATGGAAGTTTAACATGTTTGCCAAGTTGACATGGTTGGCAAAGCACGCTAGACTTCACTTTATTACAAGAAATTTGATTATGAGAAATTAAATGACGAAGGGCTTGGTCACCAGGGTGCCCAAGATGTTGGTGCCAAATGGATGGAGTAGTAGCAAGAAAGACCTGAGGTGGGGTCTGGGTGACTAGGTAAAGAGGTCCGGTGCTGTCACATCGGATCAGAGGCTGACGGGTGCGATAGTCCTTCACGGTAAAACCAAAAGGGTCAAATTCAATTGTACACCGGTTATCAGTTGTAAATTTACGAACTGAAATGAGGTTTTTAATAATTGTTGGTGAAATAAGTATATTATTTAGATGAAATGTGCGATACGGGTTTGGTATGGTCGTGTGCCCGGTGGTCAAAATAGGAAGTGAGGAACCATCACCAACAAAAATAGAATGAGTATCAAGATTATTAGAAACAGACTTGAGTATACCTGCATTTGAGTGAACATGATCGGTAGCTGCACTATCCATGATCCAACCAGATTGTCCCGGATCCTGCAAAGTCATGGTATTAAATAAATAGGGCAATGTTGTCGGCTGTTCACTCCATTGATTCGTCGGCAGCCCATATCCGAAAATGGGCCTAGAAGCATTTGGAGATGTGGGGCCACCAGATATAGCAGCAGTAAGGTTTGGTCCAGCTGCATAGGCTTGGGCCTGTGGAGAGTGTTGTTGGACTTGGCGTGCATAAGGCTGAACTATTGGGCTAGAAGGAGGAGGCCCAAGAAGACTTGATTGTGATCTAGTCCAAAAAGCATGGTTGTTAGTACCTGCATGGGGAAGACGAGCAAAATTGGTATGGTGATTATTATTTTGTCGTGAACTATTATTATTATTATTATTATTATTATTATTATTATTATTATTATATTATTATTCCATGGTGGTGGTATGTAAACCAGCCGTATTGTTGGTTGTTCCATGTGTTGCAGTCGATCATTCCGCCTTCCATTATTTCGACGATCATTACGCCTCCCTCCTCCGCGGTTATTATTCGAGGACATACCGGTAAACAAAACATTAGGAGATGAAGCGGTATCCGTAGGAATGGAATCCGATGCTCGATTGTCATCCAACTTGGGTTCTTCGCCAAGTAAGAGAGCTCGTGTTTCCACCCAAGTCGGAAGTTTTTCTCGAAGGCGAAAAGTACGGGTAACTCCATTCCATTTACGGGGTAGGCCATTGAGTGTGTAGGCCACAAGATTGTTATCCGGGACTGGTGAGCCGATGTTTTTGAGAAGATCAGCCATGGTTTTAATTTTTGTGCAATATTCGGTGATGGACAGATTGCCGAGAGTGATGTTTCGGAGATCGTTATCGAGTTGAAGAGCCTTGGCTTCTTTGTTGGTACGAAACAGATTTTCAATGGCTAACCAAGTTACACGAGCGGTGGTTTTTCGTTCATGGACATTGGCGAGAACATCAGGAGTGATGGTATTGTAAATCCAGTTGCGAACAATGGAGTCGAGTTTGATCCACTCTACATCAGTGGGGGTTTGTTGTCGGGATTGGCGGGTGTAGCATCGTAGGTGTTATCGATGTGATCAGTGACATCGAAAGCAACACTTATGTTTGATTTGACAGAACGAAATAACGACAAAATGAGACGTATGAAGTCATTAGTACTTGTATTTTATTCTAGCAAGGTCGTCCACAAATTAAAAGTTTGATATAAACCAAAAAGGAGTTACCTTAGTGGTAAGGAAAACATTTGGTGACCTTAAGGTCTCAGGCTCGATCCCAACTTAACACAAAAAATTATTCATTTAAAATACTTGTTACTAGTGAAGCCTAGACCCACATGTGAAGTTCTAAAGACGAGGGTTTGATCCTTTGGGTACCTAAATCATGTGAGGATTAGGTGGAGGTATTATACCCGCATCATATGGCTCATATGGGGTGACTCGATGGATATTTTATAGTGATACCGAGGCTAAAATTCCCCTCGTTATTTTTTTTTTTGTTCACAGACTTGTGTTTCTTAATAATTATTACCAGTGGTAGAATTATTGTTCTCCATACCTGTAAGCTTTGGATATTGAGACCAATTTAGGATAATTTTCTAATGCATTAAAGCATTTATACAATATATTGGGATAAATTAAATGACATACAAAATAATATAAACAACAAGTGAACTCAGTTTTCATACAGCTGGTTGATTTCATGAAGCTCCTTAACCAAATATATATATAGGTTTCAACAAGATAGCTGATCAGCTGTATTTCTACAACCCAAAATTGAAACACACACAGCTGAGCCCCAATCCGATCTTCCTCCCATAATATATAGCAGTTGTAAAGTGTTTAATATTAGACGTATCATCTAGTTAGACGACACAAGTACAAAATACAAACTTTACTATCTTTTGCGCTCCTTCGTATACTTCAAAATGTGGTTGATGACTTTCTGCATTGTAGCTTCTCGAGCGTACGTCTTTAAAATTCGAAAGCAGAGGAACCGCATACCTTCCACTAGAGTTGTACTTATGAATCTCGCTCCTTAAAAACAACCACCACTGCAATATTATATACTGCTATTTCCCCATTCTGCCTCGAGAGTTCTACCAATTTATCATTTTCATCAATTAGTTCCTGCAACGTGCAGTTAAGTTCATCCTTAAAAGTTAGAACTAGCTATAACACAATATGATATACGATATCGCATATTTTATATATATTTATTTTATGCGATATCATTTATTTTATATTTAGATTATGGTTATTAACTTATTTTATAGACTTTTATATTTAAAATAGATGATTTACTTGAACTGTAGGTTCATATTGTGAGGTATAACAAAAAGTTTAAATTCAGTTGATTTTAGCTCAAGTTTGCACTACATATTACAAGTCAGACGAGAACGAAGCTCAAGATTATATGACATGGAAGTAATTTTGTTTGAGTTCAGCTGGAAGGAGCTCTGGTCCCATTTGTGGGCTTCCAAACGCAAAGAAATAATAAAAGTGGTGCATATGTGGGCTCGGCCACAAAAGACTCATATCAACATCTCATTTGTCCTAATCTCTGGTTTTGAGGGCGACAACTTGACTGAGACGTCACCTAACCTTCCGTGGTACACAGGTCCAACTCTACTTGAAGCCATTGACCGGATCAATGAGCCGAAAAGACCATCTGACAAGCCTCTCCGTCTTCCCCTTCATGATGTCTATAAGATTGGTGGGATTGGAACTGTGCCTGTGGGACAGGTTGAAACTGGTGTGATTAAGCCAGGTATGGAGGTCACTTTTGGCTTTGGTTTGACAACTGAAGTCAAATCTGTAGAGATGCACTCCAAAGCACTGCCTGAGGCATTGCCAGGAGATTTTGTTGGTTTCAATGTTCAGAATGTTGCTGCAAAGGATCTTAAGCGTGGGTATGTTGCTTCAAACTCTAAGGATGACCCTGCAAAGGGTGCTGCTAGTTTTACATCTCATGTCATCGTCATGAACGACTACCCGGGTCAAATTAAAGTAGGGTATGAACCATTGCTATCTTGCCATACTTCTCACGTTGCAGTTAAGTTTGCTGAACTGTTGACCAAGATTGACCGTGATACTTATGAGGATCTTGAGAGTAAGCCCAAGTTTTTGAAAGGTGGCGACGCTGGAATAGTGAAGATGGTTCCAATAAAGCCGATGGTGGTTGAGATTTTCTCTGAGTATCCTACATTGGGTCGATTTGTTGTGAGGAACTTAAGACAGACTGTTGCTGTGGGCGTGATCAAGAACGTGGATAAGAGGGTTCCAGTTCGTGTCCTTGGTACCGGTGCCGCAGGCATACATACATACATACATATAATATACAATACAATACATATTTTTATTTTTTTAATATTATCTATATATTAGCTGTTTAGTATGTATCTGATTAGTATGATTGTTACTGATTAAGTTTTTTGGTTTTTTGGTTTGGTTGTTTTCATTTAGATTAAAAGATTATCAGCTCAATGCGGCGGGGGTGGCGACGACGTGATATAGTAGTCATATAACAATGAGATCGATTTTGAAAAGATTAATATCTTAATTCCTTTCATCACACCAAAGACAAGTTTTTTCTGGTTTTATCAGTAGTAAATACTTGTAACTAATTATGCCTACCGATGCCATCGGTTTTGCTAAGATAAAAGCTTATATGGCGGTCAGCAAAATTATTGTTTTTTTTTTTGTCTTTTTTATAACAGCAAAATTATTGTTTCCTAACGAACACATAACCAGGTCGTCTATTGACAAATTAAAAGTTTGGTATAGACATTAATATAATATAATATGATCAATCCTCTTAAACATTAGCTTAAAAATCTTTCTAAAATCATATAAATGTGACAAATGGATTTAAACAAAACATAACTTATTACATTTTTGTGTGAGTTTTTAAACATGTTCTTCATCACATTTGATCTCCGTTACTTGCATTCTTTTATTTAGACACATATGATATAACTAAGTAAGCAGTAAGTGTAATCAAAATTCGTTTACAGACTTATTTTGTTTCTTAATAAGTATTACCAATGATAGAAATATTGTTCTATGGATATGGAGGCCAGTTTAGGATAGGGAAGTAATAAATCCTCCTAACTAAACCTCCTAAAAAAACTTAAAACTTAAAAGAGAGTTAGTGGAATAAACATGTCATGATTTGAAGGTTTTAAGGATATTTAGGAGGATTAATCATTTTTTTTACTAAAACATTAAAGCGCGCATTTGTACATTATATTGGGATAAAATCAACTGTTAGACATACAAAAAAATATAAACAGCAAGAGAACTCATATTGCATACTGGTCCATATCATGAAGTTCCTTAACCAAATATATATAGGTTTCAATAAGACAGCTCAGCTGTATTTCTACAACCCAGACTGAAAAAACATAGCTGAGCCCCAATACGATCTTTCGCCCATAATAACAGTTGTTAGAGTGCTGGACGTATCATCTAGTAAGACGACATAAGTACAAAATACAAACCTTACTATCTTTTGCGCTTCTTCGTATTCTTCAAAATGTGATTGATAACTTCCTGCAATGTAGCTTCTCGAGCGTCTTTAAAATTCCAAAGCAGAGAAACCGCATACCTTCCACTGGAGTTGTACTTATGAATCTCCTTAAAAGCAACCACCACTGCATTATATATGCTATTTCCCCATTCTGCCTTGAGAGTTTTCAGCAATTCGTCATTTTCATCAATCAGTTCCTGCACAACTTGCGGCTAAGTTCATCCGTAAAAGTTAGAACTAGTGATAACACAATATTATATACAAATTAACATATAAACATAAAAGATTAGGCAAAAAGGGTGTTTGGCTTCCATAGCATGCCCATCAGTGTGTTTGCCACTCTAACAAAAACTAAATTTTAAAGCAAATTGGGTGCATAAGAGTTACACTTTACATAAGTTTCTTTATTCTGCATCCTTGACACTTTAAAGATTAACTACAACGTAGAACCCACATCTAAATAAAAGTAAATTGCAGAAATTGCTGCCTCTGATGTTAAAGATAGGGGTCGGAGAACCTGCAGATATAGCTTTTCCGAAACACCCAATATACATAAACTGATTTTCTAGAACCTTACCTCAGGTTTACCATCTACCATAACTACTTTCATCGGATGCCACCCTGCATTTGTTAGGTTACACTGCCAGAGAGAACACAATTCAGAGGCCTTGACTTGTGCTTCTTCGGGGTCATACTTTTCCTTGCAAGCATCATGGAAGATTTTCACATCAAGTTCTCCCACCTTTTTAACCCCAATATTTGCACGTCCATTTGAAATATCCTTCATGACCTACGAACAAATGATAAATATATTAGCTGTTAGGAATAGACTCAGACCATTCCTAACCAACATAACTATTCTAAAAGACACAACTTTTTGAACAAAATTGTGATAACCGAAATTAACTACCATTCAGTTATTATCTGTTGACGAATTACATAATGGCCCCTAAACTTAAATCCACATAGATTAATGAACTAACTTCCAATAAAATCAACCCATTCAAATGAAAGTGGAAATACCTTAATCAACTCTCTGCGAGCTTCTTGTATCTCATCATTACTTTGACGCTGCTTCACCATGAGAGTTTGATTCAATTCATCCAAACCATCCATTTCCTCCTTCTTTGATTTCAGTTCATCATTCATCTTTTTAATTTGCTCCTGAACTGCTTCATCATCTCCCAGATGCTTCATCACCTGCAGTTTCCCATTCAGTTCTTCGATTTCCATCTCCAATTTCTGTTTACTATCTAGCTGTTTCTCCAACTCAAGTACTTTCTTCAAAGCCTCCTCCTTCTCTCTCTGTGATTTACAATCCACCAAAAAAATTTTGGACTTAGAGAGTACCATGATGAATAACAAATACATGAAAATTAAAAACAATAATTTAAAAATAGAGATTACCGTGATGAATAACGATACATGGAGGTAGTAAAACAGGGAGTTGTGTCACATAAACAGGCAAAGAGTTTGTATGTCGGATTTGGTCAAGTTGAACACTTTATCTCGCGAAAAAAATTTGAATAGTGTTTGGAATTATGCTTGCCAAATGTTACTTAATTTTTAAGAAAAATGATCTTGGAGCAGTTTGCTTTTATACAAAAAACCATACCATAGGCGACTTTCAACCCGCCAGAGCAATTTGATTTTATGCTATTTTTAATACCCATTTTAAGCCATTAGAGACAGCATTACCCAGATCACCCATATATAAGCAAACGCTTTGAGATTGCCACCTCCAAGTACATTAGCATGTTTACCTTCTGCTCTTCAACCAGCCTCAAGACACTCTTATCAGCTTTTTTCTGTTCTATGGAAGCCATATGCAGAGAAGTGTTTTGCAGATCATTCTGGATTGTAACAGAGAGAAATGAATCATATAAGTTGATTGTAAAGATAAGGAGGGTCTCTGCCGCCTATGAACACCAACTTGTGAATATAATCACCTTTCTTTTATCTTCCTCTAGCTTTTGTTTCTCACGTTCTGTTTTGGCCTCACTCATTTTGAGTTGCTTGCTTCGTTCATCAAGCTTTCTTCTACGTTCTTCTATATCTGCATTTAGCATTTCTCGTTCATCTAGTACCCATTTCACATGCTCCCTGGCAAGCCGCTGCATATTCCTTGTCTCTGGACAGGAACAATATGTACAAGTTAGAATGACCTTATATATAAATTCTTTAAAAAGGTCATGCAAGTGTGAGAACTGAAGGTGGAAATTTGGAGCCGATAATCCATAAATAGAAAACTGGGTTATGTTTTTTTTTTTAATCTAATGAGTCAAACAGATTAAGCCAAAGCATTTGACTGGAACGTGAACAGCTCAACCGATGTGGCCCATGTTACCCACACTAAAAAGACCCATCTTTCCCTTTTCGCCACCTCTAGTGAGTGGCGCCACCAAAAAGAAAGCCAGAGAAAAAAAATTATGGGATTTGACATGTAAAATCGCTTTAGTCTCCAATATAATCGATGGTATGATAACTCTTATAAAAGTACCAAGTTCGAAATATTAGATAGAGGGATCAAGATGAAAGCAACGAGGGAGTAACAAACCTTCATTAAAAGCTTGATAAAGGTTGTCTTTTTCCTCGATCATCCTGCTCAAAGACATGGTTTTCTGATTATATTTGACTTGCAAATCATCAAGATTTTCATTCCTCATGTCAATTTCAGTTGCTAACTCAGCTACTGCTTTGTGTCTGTTTTCAGCAGCTTCTTGAACAATACTTGAAACCGTTTTCAGAACCCTATTGGCGCGAAGATATTCTCCTATTGGCCCTTGTGATTCAAAATCATTTGCACGAGCTATCCATGCGTAAATTCTAGAATCAGTAGGACTTTTAGAAGCCTTCCATTCTTTCTTACCACAACGAGCAGCTTCAAAAGATTTCTCAAATTCCATAGCATCCTTAAAACCAGTCCAATCATTGTCAAACGAGACCAAGGCTTGAGCGGTTGGTTTCCAGTCGTCCCATAAGATCTCAATATCTTCGGGCCTATACTTTGCAAATACTTTTACCCAATATGCTTTATTCTCAATATCTTTCCCATTTTTCGCATCTTTGACTATGTTGACCACAAGTCCAGTCCAAGGCCAGCAATATAAATCATTAACTTCAGATACCGGAGCTGCAGGTACTGGAGCAGCCACTACCAATGGTATTTCAGCCTCATCTGCAAGTTCATTCTCCAAGTACATCATTAAAGCAAGATGATTAGCCTTTTCTTTTGCTTTTCTGTTCGAAGAACCTTTGCTCACTCCAGTCGCATGGTGATGTAAATCTTTGTATTTGAAGTTCTGTTTCTTTTTCCCAGCACAAAAAGGACACCGGAAAATTCCATTTGGAAATTTAACTCTAAGCTTTCCACTCCTCAACTGCTCATAAGGCTTATCTTTATACTCGGGAATCTCTGAATCACTGATGTCAGACTCTTCATCAGAGCTGAACTCCATCTACCCCGAATACAAACACAAAATTTAGACTCAAATATACGAATTACCCAATCGTCAATATCATAAAAAACAACCTTAACGCCTATACATTTAGTCACATTTTTTTTAGAGTCTAGCCTTAAATATCGCCATTCAGTCACAGGCGCTCACGGCGCTCACTTTTTTCGTGTTTGTTTTAGGGTGTATCTACATTCCATAGTACTAAACTAACATTTTCTGCAAACTAAAGAAGTACCTATAAAAAAAGTATGTATTCAACATATTCCATCAAAATTTTGAAATGTTCCGATTTCACATTTTGTAATTGTGCACAAAAATATATAAAACATTGACCTGAAGTCAACAAATTGCAGAACATATACACATATACATATACATATGTGTGTAGGTGTCTAATATATATGTATATGTATATAAATGCATGTATATATCATAAAATACTTGAAAATAGGTGAACATCAGTTGTAATAATATATAAATAAATAAATTTATAGCAAACCCAAAAATAGCGTCAACAAAATGCACCATAAAACACGCAAACACACTAAGACTGTAAGATACTATAAAAGATATAGTTAAAAGAAAGTAAAAAATGCATATACAAAAATGATCATCAAAAATCAAAATAATAAACATGCATGATATTCAGTTTAAAAGAAAAACTGGAAGGACAATGTAGGGATTGAAAGTGATCGATTGGATATACCAGCGGCAACACGGCGGAAAGAAGCAACGTGAAGTGAGAGTGATCGGAGAACACAAAAAGAAAATGAACAGTTTTTTGTTTCTTTTCTGTTTTAGCTTGTTAGAGAAGGAAAATAATATGCACCATATGACGTGTAAAAAAAAAAAAAAACTTGCTGCTATTGGTGGGTCCTTTCATTTACTCGAGCCCCATTGGCCAATTACCATTTTTGCTTCTTCTTTCTTTTTTTTTTTTTTTTATCAAAACCACTTTATGTAGTGCAAAAGTTAAGTTACCATTTTACTATTTTAGAGTCTTGGAATCTTATTTTATATTTCTAGCTTAAAGTTCGGCCCCTAGACTTAAAATCTTGGCGCAGCACCCGAAAACCAATTAAAAACGTACTGTTAATGAAAAAAAAAAAAAAAAACTCTCTATCGCAATATGAAACCCATAGAGTAAACCAACCATTTTATTTACTTTGGTTTTCAAAATTGAACTGAATATTGGATGTTCTATATTGAACGGTCTATATATCGTTTTGTTAGATATACTTGATCTTTTTATTTACATATATTTAAAGATCATAAGATATACCAATTTTTTTTTTTTATCTTAAAAAAAAAAACATCTATGAGCCTATGATATAGCAAATTAATTAAGAGATTATATAGTTAACCCTCTTAAATATTAAATACGTTTTTTAATGTGTTGATCGAACCCTTTTCCCCTCTCTTCATATAAATCAAAGTTGTAAGTTGTAACCGAACATTCAACTTTTTATAATAATAATAACTGAATCCATTATAAATAACTGTTGAAGGTCTGATTTACGGTTCACTTTGATCTATATAAATCAAAGTTGTAAGTTGTAACCGAACATTCTTTTGTACTTTCTTTCACTTCTTACAACCGAACTTGTGCTAGGATAATATAGAAGCAGGTAAGTTGGAGAAAATCTGACATGTAACATAAAAGATAATTAGTCAATCGAAAATTGCTTTACGTGTTGGGTCAATGAGTCAAATTCCCAATTCATCCTATGAGCGCGTACTAAAAAAAACTTGAGAACTAGCACTGATTTAACCAATTAAGTTCTAGATTAAATATTTAATAGACTCAATTTGCTAAGATTCCAAGAGCAATGATAGTTAAAATTACGAATCAATAAAAGTACACATGCATTTTACATGGAAATAAAAAAAAAAAAAAAAAACATATATGGTGGTGGTCCGCCAATAATAGCCGATGCGAATTGCGATACACGGTTTATATTTGTACCATTGTGTATTTCCGTCATCAACCTTACCTTGCTAGTCCATCTATCTTCATATATACATATACATTTTCATATTTTCTAATCCGTTTCTAATTTAATCAACTTTTTGAACAGAATAATACATGGTATGTAAAGGAAGAAGTTCAGTGACCTGTCTAATACCAATTAAGGCTGGCATAACAGGTCACACAAAACCGGTTAAGACACGAACTTGTTAAGGTCAAACACGAACACGATCTGTTAAGTGTTAACTAATCGTGTTATTTATTTCAAACACGAAAATTAACATGTGCACCTGTTAAGGAACCTGTTAACATGTATATTATACAATTCTTGACTAATATTGGGAAAAAAAAACCTTAAGGATACAAAAACTCTTACAAATCTCAACTATTTTATAGCGACAATAATCCTTACATTACAAAAGTTTATAAACATCTTACCTTATAAAAATCATAATATCAATTCTTGGTACTTTATATATATGTATAATCTTAACATGTCCGGACCTGTTAGGACATGAAACCTGTCAAGGTCAAACACGAAACTTGTTAAGAACAGGTCGTGTCGTGTCGTATTAACAAGTTTCGTGTCAAAATTGCCAGCCTTAATACCGATCGGATTACTACCAGCGTGCCATTTTAGGAGTCTGAATTTACTCCGGTATAAAAAGGGTTATATCAAGGTCAATAACTTTTTTCTGGTCCACCAAGAATTTTTTTTTGTTTACCTTAACGTATACGATCTTACCTCCATGAATGGATGGGCTTATTTGGCTTGGCCTCGTTATCGATCTACCATTTGGGTGTTCAATGTTTTTTGATCTAAGTGCATCTTATTATGACTTATTAGCGTGAAAGACGGTTTCACTACCGTATTAAGTGTTATTTATATACTTACATTATGTACTCCTGTAATTACTAAAATTAAAACACTTACTATTTTGTTTAACCAAAATTATATAGCAAATTGACATGGAGGCAAGAAATTGAGTATATACAAACACATATACATATATAGATATCTATATTATGTATCATAAAATACTTTAAAAAATAGAAGAAATTCCGTGGTAAAAAAATAAAAATACCTAAAAACAAAATGTACGAAATGATGGTGAGAGGAAACAAGTACGTTAGAAGAAAGGTGGCACGTTGACAAAAACGTGAGAGACTGATCGGAAAAGAAGAATGTGTGCGTGTCTTTGACTACATTAAGTAATCCACTCAAACCGATTCCATTTATGAATACTTGGAGGGTGAAAAAACTTTTTCTTTTATCAGGCGTGTAAAGTGTACTATTTCTTTTTCCAGATCACATGGTGTGTGTGTATGTGTGTTTTTTTTGTAGGTAGGTCTACATTGGTTTCAGGTCATACTTTTGGTATTTCAGTGTATATGTGTGTAAGAGTGCAAACTGAAAAGAAAAATGAAAAGTTTATTGGTGTTCGTTACTGTCAAAAAGTTTGGGTAGTTTTATGTAAAATTAAAAAATTTTGCTTCGTCCGGATTTGATCATGTTTAATTTTTGTTAACAATAATTTATTAAAATTTGTATTGAATAAATTTTACTTAGAAACTAACAATAAATATTTTATTATTGTTGTATTGGAATATGTCATATAATTTACATCAAATTTTTGAAAAGTATAGATTTATGTATAATAAAATAATCCGATCATGAAACCCGACATATAAATATCTCTTATTACTTAGCATGATCATTTGTTTCATACATTGTCCATATCCATATTATAGGTAATTAAATGGGAAGTGATAAATGTACCACTGTTTTTGATTCATCTACTACAATGTACAAGTTTTATAACTAATTGTACAAGTCAGTAATGATATATCAAAATTTGTGGTACAGATATCACCTCCTTAATTAAATGGATGTCCATTAGACATCCTCCAACTATTTTCATTGATGAAAACACCACATTTAAAATGAAAATGAACTCGTGACCTTACATAAGTCGTTTTGAATGTTTTACAATAGAAATTTGTGCTGTTTTGTATTATATGCAATCACGAGTTGCTAGTTTTTCCTATTTAGTACAATTAAAAGTCACGATTTGTTCTGAACTTAACACATAAAATGAAGAGTAAAGATTACAAAATGAAGTATTAAAGTTGGGTTGGAAATGATTGTAAAAACAACGGGATATTCATTGACGAAAAAAAAAAAAAGAAAACAAAACTCACAGTTCATCTTGTCAGTCTATGACAAAGAACATGATGTCAACAAGTTCTCATCACTGAAATAGACACATTTTCTTCTCACTCCACATACAATTCAAAGTAAAAATTACATAAAAAAATTATTAAATTTAGTTCAATGGTAATTATGCCTGCCCATGTAATCGATTTTAAAGAGAGAACTTATACTCCGTCAACAAAGTTAATGTTACCTAATGAATATATATAACTAGGGTTGTTCATTTACAAATTAAATGTTTGACAAACACGTTTAAGTGTCAAACATTGTAAATGTGAAATATATACAATAACAAAACATAACAACTTACTACATTTTCGTGTAATACTTTTTATACATGCTCTTCAACACATTGGATCTCCTTTACTTGCATTCTTATATTTCGAGTTTTATAATGAAGTAAGCTCTTGGCCAGTAGGGCAGTAGGTGTTAGTTACTAATCAAAAATCTTTTAGAAAATCAACTGTTCAGACATAAAAAAGAAATAAACAGCAAGAGAATTCAGATTGCATACTGGTCCATTACATGAAGTTCCTTAACAAAATATATATAGGTTCGGTCAACGATTTTTCTACAACCCAGAAATGAAACAAACACAACTAATCCCCATAACGATTTTCTTCCCATATTTATAGTAATAGTGTGTTTAATATTGGATGTATAATCTAGTAAGACGACATAAGTACCAGATACAAACCTTACTATCTTTTGCACTTAAGCCCGTTCTTCAAATTCTTGATAATGTAGTTGATAACTCCCTGCAATGTAGCTTCTCGATCGTCTTTAAAATTCCAAAGCAGAGGAACCACATACCTTCCACTAGAGTTGTACTTATGAATCTCCTTAAAAGCAACAACAACCGCATTTATATATGCTATTTCCCCATTCTGCCTTGAGAGTTCTCAGCAATTCATCATTTTCATCAAACAGTTCCTGCAACAATATGATATACAAATTAACATACAATCATAAATGACTAAGCAAGTGTTTAGTTTAAATAGCATGCCCCATCAGTGTGTTTACTACTTTAGCAAAAACTAAATTTTAAAGCAAATAGTGTGAATGAAAGTTACACTTTTAGATAACTTTCTTTATTCTGCATCCTATACACGTAAAAGATAAACTATAACGCAGAACCCAAAATAAATGCAGAAATTGCTGCCTCTGATTATAGAGATAGGGTCGGAGAACCTGCAGAGGTAGCTTTCCTGAAACACCCAATATACATAAATTGATTTTCTAAAACCTTACCTCAGGTTCACCATCTACTGTAACAACTTTCATCGGATGCCACCCTGCATTTGTTAGATTATCCTGCCAGATAGAACACAATTCAAGGGCGTTGACTTCTGCTTCTTCGTGGTCATATTTTTTCTTGCAGGCATCACGGAAGACTTTTGTATCAAGTTCACCCACCCTCTTAACCCCAATAATAGTACGTCCACTCGGCATATCCTGCATGCCCTACATACAAAATGAGAATTTTTTTAACTTACTGCACTTCATGAAGCATGAATTTAAGGTTGAAAGATGGATGGTTCATTTAAAATAAGACTTTGGGCAACATTTGACCCATTTGATCTATTCTCTTTTTGTTTTGATTAGAAATCTTCAAAGTTAACACAGTACAAATTAGAACATTCATAACTAAATGGACTGAAATTGTCATCTCTTATGGTAATATTTTATACCATAATGGAATTTATAGAATGTTAAAAACCAACACCTTAATCAACAATTTGCGGCCTTCTTGAACCTCATCATTAAATCGGTGCTGCCTAACCATAAGAACTTTATTCGTATCCTCCATGCCTTGCACATCATCTTTCTTTTCTTGCAGTTTATCATTCAGCTCTTCAATCTGCTTTTGAATTGCATAATCATCTTTATCTCCCATACGCTTCCTTAGATGCACTATCGATTTTAATTCTTCACATTCCATTTCCAATTTATGTCTAGTATCCTGTTCTCGTGTTAATTCAAGTAGCTTTTCCAACTCCTCCTCCTTTTCTCTCTGTGATTGATCAAGTAAATATTATCCAAACCAACAGTGTAATTATGAAAGTTATAAACAAAAAAAAAGCGTCAAAATGGGAGCCTGGTTTAAAATAGCATGCCTAGGCGATAGGTGATCTCAAAAATGCCTCAACCTACTCTACATAGTCACCTTATAAAGGCATCTCAAATGAACGCCTCACAGATTTTGAGCGCCTCATTTTTTCTTCATGACAATGAAATTAGTAGGGTTTTATTAGACTTTTTATAAGTCGCAGTTGATGAAACTAACCTAAAGTATTTTATCCTCTCCTAACACAGTAACACCTCTTGAATACTTACATAACTGAAATCTTTTAACTGCATTCTCATGTAGAAGTTAACACCTACTGTGTACGTGAGGCATTTGCCTAGCGTCTCGGCTTTTGGCCCCTTATTGCCTAGGACTCTAAGAGTGCCCGAAGCCTTTTTAAAATGAGAGAGACAGGCAGCCTGG
The DNA here is from genome assembly GCF_010389155.1 of Erigeron canadensis. Lineage (NCBI taxonomy): Eukaryota > Viridiplantae > Streptophyta > Magnoliopsida > Asterales > Asteraceae > Erigeron > Erigeron canadensis. The sequence goes on along the minus strand of NC_057767.1, from coordinate 3,147,116 downwards.
GCAGTAAATTAAAAGAGACAATTTTGGTGTGTGTTGGCTCTGGTTGACCAATAACACTTGGTGCATTAGATACAACGACAATAACTATATTTTTCCAAAAACAGTCTAACTTTCAAATCAAATGACTGCCGATACTTATGCAATAAAAATTACACTTTTGGCGTCATTCAACCCATTAGACCTTTTTCCTTTTAAACGTTTTTTTTCCCTAGCTTGCTAGATATCAAACATAGCCCGAATCTACCCATTCATCAGTAAAAACAGATATGAATACATTGCTAATGGACAACTTTAGCAGGTTTACCTTTTGTTTTTCAACCAGCCGTAGAACATTCTCGTTAGTTTTTTTCTGCTCTGTGAAAGCCAAATCCAACGAAGTGTATTGCGCATCATTCTGGAGATGAAAATGTATATATGAAGCACATACTATGATAATAATAATAGTTGGTATCGTCAATGAATCTGAAGTTGTATTTTAGATTTAAAAAAGAGAAACACATCATAATATTTGTTTACGAAGTAATAACATGCGTATGGATGACAAACTGTGAACATAATTTACCTTTCATTTCTCCTCTTCTAACTTCTGTTTCTCGCGTTCTGTCAAGGCTTCCTTCTTATTAAGTTCTTTGCTCCGAGAACAAATTTCTTTCCTCCGCTTCTCCAAATCTGCATTCCATCAATCTTGTTCATCTAATAAGCTTCTAATACGCTCCTGTTCATCACGTTGTATCTTACTTCTCTCTGGAAAGGGATAGAACAGTTGGATTTTAGCATGACCTCACATTTCCATATGAATTTCCACAGAAAAAAAGTGGCAGGTGGTAAGTTAAACCCACTTACCTATAAATGGGTCATGAAGTCATGTTTTAGCTCTAACGGGTCAAATGGGTCTACCGAGTCAAAGGAATCAAAGTCAACCACAATGTATTTCAATGCAAGAATACAAACTAATAATGATAAAATCCTAAATAACTGAAATTAGTATATCAGTTTATAGTTGATTGGGCTGCTCCAGATTGCTTTCAGGAATGTGACCGAAATTCTGGCCATGCGTGACAATATATGGATTTTATCAATACTTTGGCATTCTGGTAACTTTAAAAGGTCAATAAAATCAATAAAAAAATGTTGGTGGTTGAACCATTTGACCCATGCTTAGAAGTATACATGTTTTGACCCATTACCCAGTTCGCCATCATGTCCTCATAATAATACAACTCAATGTTGTTCTTAGAAATCCCAACACATGCATTCACCAATTCACTGCTGCAATTAATGCATACCAAGACAAGCACTTTCAAGAAAGTGCATATAGGAAAGCTAAGAAGCCAAATAGAAAGTAACAACCTTCATTGAAAACTCGATGACATTCGTCTATTTCTTCAATCATCCTACTCACAGACATGCTTGTCTGATTCTTTTTGATCTGCAGATCATCAAGAATCCTTTTATTCACGTCAATCTGAAAAACCAACTCAAAAACTTTTTTGTTTCTAGCTTCTAAAGCTTCTTGGTGAACTTGTAAAACTGTTTTCAGAACACTCTTGGAGCAAAGATAATCTCCTATTGGCCCGTGTGATTCAAAGTCATTTGCACGAGCTAGCCATCCATAAATACCCGAAACTGAAGTATTTTCAGAAGCACAATACCATTCTTTCTTACTGTGATGACTAGCATCAAAAGCTTTCTCGAACTGCATAGCATTCTTGAATCCATTCCAATCGTTTTTAAAACTCACCAAGGCTTGTACAGTTTTCTTTTGATTATCTTGAAGAATCTCAACTGCTTCTGGATCATACTTTGAAAATCTCTTCATTCAATAGGCTGTACTCTCAACATCTTCCATACTATCAACATCTTTGACTATGTTGACCACAATACCGGTCCAAGGCCAGCAAAACAACTCATTTTCTTCAGAGCTTGGAGCAGCCACTTTCTGTACAGGTTCAGCCTCACCTGCCAAAATACTTACTTTGACCATTTCTGTAACAATTGGGGTCTATATGACTATATTGTAGTCTTTATATATAATACTATATACGTATATCTATAAGAAAGGTCACCTGCAAGTTCATTCTCTAAGTACATGGCTAAAGCGAGATGGTTAGCCTTTTGTTTTGCACTTCTATTAGAAGAACCTCTACTCACTCCAGAAGCATGTAGATGCAACTGATCTTTGTACTTAAAAGTTTGTTTTTTCTTCCCGGCACAAAAAGGACACCTAAGAATGTCATTAGGATACTTTATTTTTAATGCCCCGTTCCTTAGTTGTTCATATGGTTTATCTTTGTACTCGATCGACAATCTCTGAATCACTGATGTCGGACTCTTCACCTGAGCTATACTCCATCTACCATGCATAAAAACACAATGCACAACTTAATCAGAAAACACTCAAATATCATTGGAACCATACATAATAACTTTGTTTTAAGAATAAATGACTCTTAGGGTAGGTATATACGCTCATATATGCATAAAAGTATTGCAGCATAATATCTATACTTACTTCTATAAAAACTGTTTCAAAGAAATGATATATCCTCCATACAAATATGTCTAACTAATTTCCTCTCTTTGATTTTACCAAGTGTTATGATCATGTTGTAATGAGAATTATTAGAAGGACTCTTATTTTTTAATTTTATTTTAATATACATTATAGTATACTAGTATTATTTAAAGAGTTTAAGGCTTAAAATTGAAACATACTTTTTGGTTTCTACATAGTTGCGCTATATATACCATATGAACTTTCAAAATTCGTACAAATATAGTACTTTTGATCTTCCGAAGTATTTCAAGCAGACAATTCTCCAACTTTATAGAAGTACCTTTTTCATATATTTTTTTAATATATATATTTTTACCGTTTCCACGCCTTTTTCTATTGTGTTTGGGTTTACGATATAAAGTGATTATTTGATTATTACGTTTGTAAAACGCAAATAATCTAAAAATGTGTTTGTGTGGAAAAGTGATTATTTGCTATGAAAACATAATTTTAGAGAAGCATGTACATATATGCTTTTTCAAAACGCAATTTTAAAAACGCATAATGTATCTTGAAAACTCAAAAATTATATATATATATATATAGCTTGCATAATCTATTTTGAAATTAAGATCACACTCTTCTTATAAACATATATGTGTTGGAATAAATATGATTCGTATTGTAATCATAATGATAACATGATAATAATAATATGTACCTCACGATCTATAGGACCTTGTAAGAGCAATAATGTTTGTCATTGATATCGGGTTCCTAAAACAAGATGATTGTTATTAGATGGGTATGAGTATGGAGAGAAAACACACATAAAGATGGAGAAAGATTAGGGTTAGAAATTGTTGTAAATGGCTCTCTGTCTATAGAGGGAGCATTTACATCTTTAGCCCCTGGTGTTTAATATGTGCAATATAAGTCCCCGTAGTTTTAATCATCTAATGGGAAACCCTATAATATGTCTTTAAGAGTAAATATGCCCATCTTATATTTACTAGACATAGGGATTTCAGTTATCGTCAATTATCATATCATGAATGATAAACGATCAGTGATGGTCACATTTAACGTGGTTCCAACAACATGTACATATCTCTAGTCTACACACACATTAACACACCATAAAACACACACAAACCACATCCTAAGACACCATCAAAGATTTAGTATAAATAAAGTGAAAAAATGCATATACAAAAATGATCATCTAAAATAATAAACATGAATAAATGATATTCAGTTGTAAAACAAGGGGGGAAAAGGACAATGTAGGGCTTGAAAGTGATTGGAAATACCAGTAGAAACACGGAGGAGATAATCAGGTGGAGTGATCGAGTGATTGGAGAACACCAAGAGAAAATATGCAGTTGTTTTATTTTAGCTTGTTAGAGAAGGAAATAATTAGTATAGGAATGAGAAAAAAACAAAACTTGCTAGCCATTGGTGGGTCATGACTCATGAGTAGGTCCTTTTATTTCCCTATTGGCAATAGTACTATTTTGGTTTTTCATTGACCATATATTTATTTTTGGAAAATGATAAATAGATAGAGTTAAAAAATCTATAGAAAATGTCACAAATGGTTGACATATTCGCATTTTGCCCCTTATGTTTTTTTTTTTCATTGCAAACGGTTCCTGAACTTTTCGTGTTCGTTGTTAGCAATCTCTCACACTAACTTCTGTTAGTTTTGGCCGTTTAAACCCTTCACGTGCGAACCACGTGAGGGTATAATCGTCATTTAAGTAACCTATACACAAAGCTATGCGCGGGCCCCAATTTTTCGAGCTGCATTCGTGTCCGTAGGTCACACGTACACGCATCGATTTAGAGAATTTTGACCCAGAAACCCGTTTTCTGCAACCCCCCCCCTGCGCGCGGGTAGGAGCCAGAGTAAAACACAACACAAGATCTTGACATAGCTTAAAAACTTCCACTTATAAACTAGTGAAAGTTTATATCTCACACCAATGTGGGACAAGGTTTTCTAACTCCAACTTATGCACCAAATACACAACTTTGAGACTCGATATCTCATTCACCTTTAACCCAATTTGGACGCGTCTTAGTTTGTTACGTAGCCTTGGCCAGAGACTACAAAACCTACTAAACGGTTCACGATATATGTCACACGACCATATATTTATTGATGTCCAATTGGTGGAAATATACACTTTTTCCCAACATTTTCTAGATCCCAAATTTTCTCAAAAACCCACCGGTCAAAATAACAATATTTGACATTTGTTACATTGTTTTTCAATATTTTATATATCTATACATGAACCTGTACGTATCTATTTCATCTTTCAATTACAATGTGTGAACTATGGTTGGTGTTGAATTTTGATTGATCACTCATGACTTGCCACAACTCCACCAAATTGACCTTACATTTCCATCCTATCAACATTCACCGACATTCAATTTAATTTACTTTGTTTTTGATGTTGAATGTTTATTGAGCCGAAAGAAGCATTTGAAAACAAAGGTGGTTAGCAAGTATAGATATAGATGTACATGTGGCTGTGTATATGTTTAGATCTATTTTTAGGTATTTTTATGTGGATTGCTTTTTAGATCTGTGTGTTTTACAGAAGATCTGGGAGATCAAGAAGATAAATGAGAGAGAGTGATAGAGAAAGAAGATTTTTATTATAAATGGACGATTATACCCTCCTTATCGGCTTCCAACTAACAGAAGTTAGTGTGAGGAACTGTTAACAACAAAAATGAAAAGTTCAGGGACCGTTTGCAATGAAAAAAAACACAAAGGGCAAAATGCAAATATGACCAACCACATGGACCATTTGTGACATTTTCTCAAAAATCTAAACTAGAATTTTAAAAATTTTGACATGTATATTCCACTTAGTTTCTTTTCGAGTCTTATCCGTTGAATCTTTCAAGTATCATCATTAATATCACTAAAAGAAGATGTTGGGGATACACTTGACACCCCTAATCCCTCTCCTTGAGCATAATTCTCCCTTCTTATTAATCCTCTATTTTTTTAAAGATTTATTTAATAAATGACCGACATTTATATTATAACTATAAATAAAAAAAAACCTTTTATATATCCTTAAAATTCTCCAAAAATTTATTATCTTTATATATACAACCTAGAAAAAACTTTCACATATTATCAACCAAAAAAAAAAAAAACTACGGCAAAAAAAACACCTACGATCAACTACCAAAAGGGTTCTTTTATTTATATACTTTGTGATATTTAATCATTATTATTATTATTTAATATTGAATTCTTATGTTATTATTATTATTATCTTTTTTAATTTACTTTGTTGTTCATTATAGGTTCATTATGGCTTTTTCTTTAATAACAAAAAATAAGACCACATTAGTTCATCTTGAAGATCTTAAGCCAACACATATGTTAACCATCATCTGCGACTCTGTGTTGTGCATGTATGGACTGTTTCATAGTGGAACAACCCAAAGAAAATCAAAACGTTCGAGTTGGTCTTTGTTGATGATTTGATATGTATTTTTAAAATTATACACTATACACTTTTTGTTTCTCTTTGTTGAACTTAATTCTAAATTGTTTAGTCTAAACTTTCTCTTTGTTGAGCTTAACTCTAAATTGTTTAATCTAAAGTTGTTGTTTGTGTTTGTAGTAAGTTTAGATATAAGAAAAACTACAAATTTTTATTTAACTAAATTTGAAAAAAAGTGTAAACTGGAATCAATATTTATATGTGGTTAATTTTCATATGTTTATTCTTTAGCTTTCGTATTGATTCAGTTGTGATATTGGTTTTTATTTAACTAAAGTTAAAAAAAAATGGTAAACTGAAATCAATATTTTAACTTTGATTAATATATTTTGAAACTACTCGTCTATTGGACGGGTCTGAGCACTACTTTTATAGATAGATGTTAAGGGAAAAAAGGAAAAAAATGATCCCCGATAGGATAATATAGAAGCAAATAAATTGGAAAAAACTGTTAGGTAACATAGAGATGGCTTATCAATCGAAAATTGCTTTATATTTTGGGTTTGCCAACTTCAGGTTTAGGATCAACGAGTCAAATTACCCAAGTTAGCCGATATATAGTGTACTTTCTAAATTGATTAGACTATCTCCAATGGGGATATTTTTGTACGCCCTTGGGTGCCCTTGAATATCCTTTGCGGTTGAAGCTTGTCCAAAACTAAAGATTTTTTTATGCATGCCCTTACCCAAAGGCATGCCCTTACTTATATTTTTTTTGTTATTAGTGGAGTTAAAGGATATGTAAAGATGTTTGTATGGTTGGAGATAAAATTATAGGATTTTAAGGATTTATAAGGATGTGTAAGGATATGATGTGCCAGTTCAAGGACCTTTAAGGGCGTCCTTAGCATTGGAGATAGCCTTAGGACTTTAGGATTATGTGAAATATTCTAAAATATGTAGTAGCTTTGACTCACTCACTCACATTTAAAATTAAAATTTTTATCTATATCCATCTATATAATAAATAAAAGAAAAGTGTGATTACATCATATTTTAAAAATAACCCGTACTTTTATATCAGTTTTAAAAATTTTCAATCTTTTTATTTTAATACTCGATATGATATCATAATTTTTCGATCATTTGAATAATTTTTTCATAATTTGATATTCTTAAAGAAGTAATTTGTTTTTATTTTTGTCTTTTATGATGTTATATTTTATTTTTAAAACTTAACTTATGCATGTATTTTGACATTTTCTACATTTAAACAATTTTGTCATAACATGTTACTCGTGTATTGCGTGGAATTTTGTCATAACATGTTACTCTATGTTATTCGTGTATTACGTGGATTAATAGGTTGGTGTAAATTTTGAAAAGTAGCATTAATTTAACCAATTAAGTTCTAGGCTAAGATTCCAAAAACAATAATAGTTGTAAATTTAAGAAGAATCCCATGCATTTTACATGGAAATAATATATATATGGTGGTGGTCCGCCAATAGTAGCCGATGCCTTATTTGCAGAGTCTAAATGTATATGTATTTGTATGAACCTTTTTCCTCATCAACCCGGCCCGCCTTGCTAGTCCATATATGTTCATATATATATATATATATATATATACACTTTCATATTCTCCAATCCAATTTAATTTGATCAATTTTTTTTTGTCCCTTTAAAGAAAATATGGTGTTTAGAGGAAGAAGTTCAGTAACATGTGTAATACCAACCAGATCAGTGCCAGTTTATCTTAACGTCTACGATCTTACCTCCATTAACGGATGGGCTTATTGGCTTGGCCTCGGTATCTACCATTCGGGTGTTCAAGGTTTGATCTAGCTAGGTGCATCTTAATAACGCCTTATTTATTAATTTGTCACTATTTAAAAGCTAGTTATTACCGTAAATTTGTAGTCTAATCGTTGTAGAAGGTATTGGCACCCATAACTCGTGGAAGACAGTAGTATTGACTACTACTTATATACTCATTGCATGTATATATGTAGTCCTAAAGTTTGAGAAAAATAAAAACACTTCCTTTTTTGTTTAGGAAAATGATAATGACAGCCCTAAGGGTTGTCATTAACAGCTTATTACATGCATAAAAAGTAGTACTTTATATATTAATAACCGTCCCCCTGAATTTTCGCAAGACAAAGTACAAATTTTAATGCATCAAATTAACTAAGGGTTGTCATTAACATAACTCTTTTGTTTAACAAGTCACTAACACACACACACATATATATATATATATATATATTTGTAGTTCATGGAGTTGAGTTTGGTGCATTTGGATCGCGAGAAAATGCAAATACTACCAAGATATACGAAGGGGCACCAAAACAATGTGAAGGTTTTACATTCAGGAAGCGGATTTTAATAGGATATACGGATATGAGTCTATGGGAAGTTGAAAGATATATGGACGAACTTACTCAAGACTACAAAGGAATATCATACGGCCGAATTACTAGAAACTGCAATCATTTTTGTAATGATGTTTGTCTGAGACTTACTGGAAATCCAATTCCTAGTTGGATTAATCGTGTAGCTAGAATTGGTAAGTCGATCATATCTAACTAGTAACTTAAATGTATATATGTATTTGATTCATCAAACAATTATATATTCCAACAGATTAATATTAGATATAAAAAGTAAGTACCTCGACAGTGTTTGGGAAGGTTAAGATGTAGGTGGACCTTACTTCTACCTAAGTAGAGAGGCTGCTTCTAGTTTTTACCTAAATGGTAGAAAAGACCCTCTAACCTCATCCCATGCAAAGGTTGGTAAGTCTGCCTACTTAGGTAGAGGTAAGTCTGCCTACATTTTAACTTCCCAAACAGATTAATATTGGATATATCTATGACATTTTCGTGGTGTGTGTTTAGGTTTATTGTGCAATTCGGCTAATTAAGGCATAATCCCCTGGAGTACAAGTTTGAACCATAAGCTTTTGAAGTGCAACCAATATTTTCTCTTCTGTTATTGTTTTTCATCTTAATCATGCTTTGTAGAGTGATGTTTTTCTTGTAAGGTAGGCCGGGCCACTTTTGCCGAGAGAGTGCAACCCGAACATGCCGCGAAATTTTTTTTACTTAATTTAATGTAATTTTTATATAATGTTAGTATGTAACTAGATTTTAGACCCGTGTCCAACACTGGACACGAGACTTACGACATTATTAATATTAGATATTAATTTATTATACATGTAACTCATAAAAACTTATAAGTTCAAAGTTGAAGATATAAATGGATACGAAGAGTTCAATTCAAATGCCAAGAATGTTAAGCTAATAGAAAGAAAACTAATGTAATAAAAGAAAATTGGAAAGATATACCCTCCTTCATCATTTGAAATACTTCTTTATGGAAGAAATTTGTTGTATTGTTTTTTGTCTTTTCATCTTTGTCACATATTAACACCTTAAAACCCTTCTCGACTTAACTCAAGATATTGCAATGTACAATTGTTCATGTGTGAAAACCGGGCTTGTAGATAGAAACCAATTTTTAATAACATTGTAAAATTAGTTATTTTAGTTTTTTGGTTTTATTAACTAAATAAAATTATGTAAAAAACTAAATTATGACATCAGCGAGAGTCAATTAGATGAAATCGAGAGATATGATTGGTTAATAAGTCATTAGTTCAACTATTTTTTAGTATATATTAAAATTAAAATAGTACAATTACTATTAAAATCTTAATATATTTACATTAAATTTAATTTATTTTTAATTAATTAATTATATATATATATGATAGAACATATTATTGGATATATATTAGTTATTATTTTATTGGATAAAATTAGCTATTCTTCTATCGGATGTATATTAGTTATTATTATATTTGATTATTATATTAAAATTATAGGGTAAAAAATGTAAATTGGATATATCTTAGTTATTATTTTATTGGCTAAATATTAGCAATTATTCTATCGGATATATACTATATACTATTATATTTGTTTATTATATTAAAATTATCGGGTAAAAAGTGTAAATTTGTGATGGAAAACAAAAAAGTGTAAATTAAAGTCAAAATTGAAAACAAAAGTCAACATTAAGAAATCAAAAATTATGATTGGTCGATAAGTTATTAAAGCAACTTAGTTTTAATATAATAAAATATTATTATAATTTTATTTACGAACCCGGTAACTCTTATTGGATTCATGTCATGTCATGGATCTAAGCCCAAATGTATTATATTACATGTTTATTTATAGTTAATACTAGTACGGTCCCCGCGTAATGCGACATGTGATGATGGCGACGGAGGGTGAATTAGTGATGGTGGTGGCGGTGTCAAATGATGTATATTATTTATGTAAAGATGTTTGATTTAAAAGGAGTAATAAAAATATTTTATAATATAAGAGACTGATTATGTAATTTAATATTAGGGTTATAGTGATTTAATTTATTAAAGATAGTTTGGTCAATTCGCATGTCTCATTTTTTAAAAATTTTTAATATGAGATTATAAATTTTATATACCATTATAGATGAGCACAACAATAAATTCATAATACCCAATCTTAAAAAGGAAGTGATTTTCCTACCACAAATATTGATAAGTCTATCACATTGTGTAACTTTCAGAACATAGTATACAATCCAGTAAAGCATGTTGATGGTAAATAAATCAAGAGTTGTGACACAAATATCATTTCCCATTTAGAAGACCTTCAGATAATAATAATAATAATAATAGTAGCTATTAGGATCATTGCAATGTAAAAGTTGAGTTTGAGGGTACAATAGCTCGGATGATTTCTCCTAACAATAAATGTAAGAAAAGGTTCGACACACTCTAAAGTGTATTCGTTTTGACTAATGACTAGAACTATCGACCCTTTGTTTTTTACGAATACGAAGAATAAACTTTAAAAGGTACAATTGGCGGTCCAGAGAGAGCTTGTTATCGTCTCATTAGAGAATCAACATAGGATTAAAAACTAGCAATATCTCCCTGACCCTTTACATAAAATTAACGGATTAGTTTCCTGGAATGTAATTATCTTTGATCGAATGTCTATAGTAGAAAAAAAACTAAAATTATGTGTATTGTATGTAAGCAACTTGAAAAAATGTTTATTGTATGTAAGAAAACATACGTGACAACCATATACAGGTGTCAATTGTCAGATTTTAATTGGTTGAAACGAAATTCTTACATACAATAAACATTATTTCAAAGTTGTTTATATACAATACACACAACTTTAGTTATTTCCTACTATAAACATTCATTCAAAGTTTTTTACATTTGAGGAAACTAATCCCTAAAATTAAAACCTTAGCAAATTTCCCACTACTTCCCATGAGTTTGACCCCTGGTTGACTTTTAGGCTATACAAGACACACCAATAGTCCAATATCCCTCCAGGCTCCAGCTAGCTAACACCATCCAAATTACACATCCTCGACCCATGTCGTAGCCAATAAATGTTTTGGAATTAAGACTAGTAAAACTGTAAAAGTATAGAAGAACCTAACTAATTATTACTGCCAATTATAATATGAGTTATATGTCTATGGTAATGAATTCCTTTTTAGGGGCAAAGTGAAGAAATAAGTCAATAACTATGTAATTTAATAGAGTCCATTGCAAGTGTTACTTTCGAACTTAAGTATTCATTATAAGACCTGTTTGTACAATTTCGTGCGTTTTAGTCTGGGTTTCGCTTCGAAGATAGGATATATCATCATCAACGTACAATTTCCAAAAGCCACATCATTACTTAATCTAATTGTTCTTAAAGATGTCTCTTTCGCATGGTGTTTAGAAACTTTTAAGATGTATAATTATATGGGACAAATTCAATTGACATAATAAATAAATATTTATATTATTTGTTTCTAAACTATGTTATCTTATGTGGGTTGAAGGAATATAATCTAGGGCCGAAACCCATTCACTTTCCATACCAGCCCCATTTCATGAACCTGGACCAAACAATTATTATTGGATATATAAAAATAACAATGTTCCTGGACCAAAGAAAACCAGACAATTATTGGATATAAAAATTACAAATTGGCATAATTCTTTTTTTCTCATTAAAACTTTTTACAAGTGAAACTTTAGGATCTGCTTTTTAAAGAAAAAAAAAAAATTTGAATCGAGACTTTAGGTCCACATTATTGATGGTTAGGGTATTATCAAAACATTTTATACATAATTTTGATTCCCCTTAGACGGGGGTATTACAAGTTAAGTTCTAATGCGGGTTAGATGTCTAAAGTGCATACTCGATCGTATGAGTTAATTAGTTGATTCAGATACGATGAACGTCAAGGTCAACTTGCAGCATCTTTAGCGGGTGTGGGGTTGCGCCGCGACTCAATAGGCAGCATGTACCTTTTCCTAGTTGTGTTTTGTCAAAAACTTCAAAATGATTATTCATATTTAATCTAATCCTCTAAGGTTTTTTTTTTCAGCCCCTAGCAAGTGTCGGGTCGAGATATTACAATCTGATGAGAACGTCTAACACGTTTCAGGACTTCACTTAAGATCTTTGATTATTATTTACATATCCAATTTCTAATTTCATAGCACTTTCTGGGGTTCGTATATCTGTTTTTGTCTTATAGATAGCATAAGGGCCATTATTGGTCATATTTGTGTTTATTACTGTTATTGATTGTAAGACAGTTCAAACCTATTCAACTATATAGTAATATATAAACCAAAGTCGGGAAACTCACAACTCAGTGTCGGCTCAGAGACTTGGCGAGTCACGAGTTTTTGGCGACTCGGTCCCAAATACTATACATAATTGAAAAATAGAAATACACTAGAAACTTCAAAAATAAACTTAACACAATTAATTGGTTAAATACATAACCATAATACTTCAAAATTTGAAATATGTTAAATTTACTAGTTAATCAGCCTGGGTTAAACCCGGGCATATTAATTAAAATCTTAAAATATAAAATAAATTAAATTTTTTTATGTAATATCTGTTTTTAAAACATTATAATTTCATATCAATCTAATAATTCAATTAAAACAATAATTATATAGCTAATAAATCAACTAAACAAAAAATATACATTTTATTTGTAATAATATTATATAAGAGAAATTTTTTATTCTCTTTAAATAAATGATTGATATTTTAATTAAACATGTAAAAAACTATTTCTATTTTATTTATATATATATGACATCATAATTAAATAAAAAGAATTTTTAAGTGAAATATGGATTTGTCACATCAAAATCTTTCTAATAATACCTATAAAAAACAATCTTGTTTTATTATATATAGAGATTTGATAAGTTAACAGAAATAGAAATACTAATGACAAATACAACATACAATAAGTTAGAAATAAAAACTAGAGTTGATGTGAAATTTAAGTGGAAAACTCAGAGTCAGACTGAGTCAACTCACAAAACACAAGCACAACGGAATTAAAAACTACTTTTGTAGGATTTTTCTGGATTTTATAACAAAACACACCCAAGCTGACTATAAAAACAAATACTACAGCAGTAATGAAACAGTGGAAATAAACTAAAACAAGAACAAATAAACAAGGATTATTAAGAATCTAATACTTGACTCGTAAAGGACTGAACCACCAGAATCAAATACCAGAAACACTCCAAAATACCACTATATTTGATAAAGGTTGAGCCACCACAAATACAAATAAAAGTAATGAAGATTTTGAGATCTCACCACAATAATCTATAAAGGCAAAGCCACCAAGATAACTGATAAAGGAACCACTTCAAACCACCAAGATCAAAGATCCATAAAGGTAAAGAAGATTTTCAAATGAAAAGAATTCAGCTCTATCAAACTTTTCATAAACACACTCTGATCTTTTTACAATGAAAGACAACCTTTATTTATAGAAGAAATACAAGAGACAAGGAATATTCTACCCTAGACAACTAGTACAAGGTTGTTATTAATCAACCAATAGGAATGGAGAGCACAATCTGCAGCCGTAGGGTAGTGGAAGGTTCTCTCTCTTGTCCCCACTTGTATTCTTCTTCTCCCACGATCAAGTGTCACCACAACAATACAAAAACATGAAACTAAATTCTTATCCTTATTCATAACCATCTAGAACAGCCACACACACGTGTTAATCACATGACTTGACCTGATTATTGAAAGCATCAAAACAGATAAGTGTTTGAAAATCCCAAGCTGATTCTGCTCCAAGCTGACCCAGACTGGGCGTCCCAAGCTGACTCTTTTTCCAAGTTGACCCAGATTGGAGGAATTTGCGAGCTGATCTTCAAACTTCCCCCAACATTTCAGTCTTCTCACTTAAGTAAGGTGAATCCTAGGGGGCAGATAGAATCACCAATCATCTTCCCAAAGTGTGCCATCGAGGGAAACATCATCATGGCCTGAGCTAAGTCCAAGCTGACTCGGTCTGAACTGAGATCAGGACAACTCAGGGATAATTTCGTATCAAGAGTATAGAATGATAATCGTTATTTAAAGAAAATAAAAACTTCAACTATGAAAAGAAATAAAAGGAGCATCTTAGAAGTAAGTGTGACCCAAGTTGCCCAAGTTTGACCAGAAATGGCCAAGTTTGACTATCCCTGACCTGAGTTTGACCCGTTGACCAAGTTTCAGTTTGAGTTGGGCTGAATTGGCCTGTTTGTGAGCGTGTCCGATCCCGAGTACCTGGCCGGGTTTACTGCCTTGGTAGAAACAAAAGGTATTCAACCTAAAGTTCATGTCCGTAGAAAACATGATTAATTATCTATAGTTCATTAGAGAGACGTAATTATAAATGAAAAAAAAAAAAAAAAAGTAGATAAAAAGTTGACCTCTAATTTATGACTTGTAGTCGTCTAGTGGATTCGAATGGAATTATAACCCGGTCTGTATTAGAAGTTGGCATACACAAAATAGACTTTCGAAAACTAAACATTTGATCAACCGAATATAATCACGTTATATCTTGTGTCGTTTCACGGTCGTTTCTCACTTTCTCGTGTCGAATACTTATCCTATTGAGTGTCGAAACCATACTTTCGATCGGGTTTGTCAACTCTCAAAACAGGCTAAAATTCCACTCGAATCATCTATACAATTCCATTTATTGGGTGACAACTTACCTTTATTATTTCTATTCAAGAATAAAATCTAATAAACTATTCCAAGGTTCTAACTAAGAAGAATAATTGTAAGTCCTAGAATTACGGAATCTATTAAAGTTATACAAAAAAAAAAAGAAGGTAACAAATGGTGGTGGTCCGCCAAAAGCAAATGATGCCATTGCGGCAGTTATATGTCACACTAGTAGTATCAACCTTCTCTTCAGCTTCACTTCAATTCTACATAGTACACTTTCACATTTTTGAATCCATTTTTCGATCACTTGGTGTTTGGTAATTAATCTCATAGTTTTGGTCATTTTCAACGAAAATTAATGCTAAGAAGAGGTAGGAATTCACCAAGATGTCGAAAGGCTGGATCCGTTCCTGTTTATCTTAATGTGTATGATATCACTTCCATGAATGGTTGTACTTATTGGCTTGGCCTTGGTGCCTACCATTCGGGCGTTCAAGGTTTGATCTTAACCTTGTATTATTTGTTCCGATAAAGGGTTAATAGTTTCAAAATATAACGTATTATTGGAGCTTGATACATTTATGAACATCTGTATGCAATTATATATAAGCGTTATAATTGCATTAGATGTAACAAACTTGTACATTTTCACCCCTGAATGTGACATATTTACATACATTTTCACTAACATATATGTGTGCAGCTGAGGGGTGAATGAAATAATGAAATTACGTTATATACAAAAAGTTTCATTCAAGAAAATATTGCATAAATTAACGTCCATAGTTTGGTAAGCTAATAGAAGAATGTGGTTAATTTGGATTTTTGATGTTTGTAGTGCATGGAGTTGAGTTTGCATTTGGATCTCATGACCATGCGACGACTGGAATCTTTGAAGGAAAACCGAAACAATTTGAAGGATTTGTGTTTAGGAAACAAATTATGATCGGATGGACGGATATGAATCTAAGGGAGGTGAGAAGATTCATGGAACAATTTGCTGAAAACTACAAAGGAATTTCGTATAACATGATCACTAGAAACTGCAATCACTTTTGTAACGAAGCTTGTCTTAGACTCACCGGAAACCCTATTCCAAGTTGGGTTAATCGTCTTGCTAGAATCGGTAAGTTGCTCAAGAACTTTAATTCAACCAATGGCAGATTACACAGAACAATATACTTTACACACCTGTACAATTTAGTAACAATATTTTTTAGCTCAGCCTAAATAACAAATTTAGGAGGTAATTCGTATACCACCAAACATGTTTCACAGTATGTATTTATGTTGTCCTAGATTTGTCAATGTTATACTTTTTATGTTAGCCCATTTGAAAAACTTGGTGAAGCTTTAGATTATATGACTTTGCAAAGTACATCATTATTCTATAGAACTTGCCCGAGACCCTCACATTTTATCGTGACTCTTTGTTTAGGTTTATTGTGTAATTGTATAATTCCTACAAGTATAAGTTCGTGTAAAGTTGGAATTGAAGACAACGTGTGTAATGAAGAAGAGAAAGCTGAACTATGGAAGCGTTCAAGTAGGTTCACCTCATCTTCAAGTTCTACATCATCGTCTGAAAGATCAACTGTGGCATCAACTACTATTGATTTAAGGAGAAGCTTTGGAACAAGAAGTTTTGTTCCCCCGTCTTCACCATTTCTTCTCGACTGTTCATATTCTTCATCTTAGTTCTACCATATTAATTCAAGTCGAATTTTCAATCTTACTAAGTGTAGTTTTCCTTTTTCTCTAGCAAGGAAAAATGAATAAAACTTCATGTAACGACAATGTTATTGCAATCAGAGTTTGGTAGCAAAGGTCTCATGAGGCGAGACCTCAATGGCTTGAATTACCTGCCCTCGTAACTGTTAGTAAAAACAACTTTTTTTTCAGATACCTTCACAAAAAGAACTTTATTCTTCTAGGTTGAATTATGATTTCAGATTATTCTGGATGTTTTGATTTGCGAATCTAAAATGTTAAGAATACATGTAAAATGGTGCAGATGGGGTCCAAAGAAAGCTTGTAACTAGTCTATTGTCTGATAGGATCAACTTAGGATTTTATTTGGCAGAAGAGGGGTTTCACTATTATTGGCAATTTCAGATGGAGGGGTGAAAAAGCCATGAAAAAAAAAATTCCTGCCCACCTTAATATTCTATAGCATGGGCTGAAACTTGATTCTTTGCTAAAAAGTAAGAAGCCATGGTGGCTTATAGGTTGGGGACATCAGGAGTCAGGACCGCATGTAAACATAATTCATGGCTTATAGATCAAACAAGCAATGTATATCTTGTTCCGGCCTGGATCAGTTATGCAGTGTTATCTGATGTGAAGTAGCTTTAACACTAAACACCATGAGACAATTATAATATGAAACCAACCATATTAAACATGAGGGGAAAAAACTCAGTTAAGGGACCAAATGCCAATAGATATACATATACTAAATTGGCAAAAGGTAGTCGTACAAGTGTACCATCATTCTCATCACAACAATATCTACAAAATTTAGGCTGATAAATCCGTGTTTACAAAGGAGTATATGACTGTATGATGGTTCTGTTATGTTATGACGCTGCTTGAGTAAGATACAATGTAAAATGAGATACGGCAGACTGTAAATGACATGAAAGAAGGTCTTCAGGTATGGGGGCCTCGAATATAGTATTGAAGCATTCTAACTTAATCTCAGTGGTCGAACCCTCCCCAGAATCGGCAACTAGCAAATCACTGATCTCCTCTGCCATATTTGCATACACCATTCTGCAGTTCAAAAGGCAATTTTTTATAAAATGATAAGAGATACAAAAGACATATTGCTAAATGTTGAACATAATGAACGAGTTCCAGGAAATACAAAAGACAGTTGATTTTTTCGGGAACGGCTCCAAGGTCGGGGTACCCGTCCCAGGGACGTTCAGGGGACGGAAACGGCAGGGGACGTTTCCAATTTTGGGGATGGCGGCGGGGAGAGTTTGGGGACGTTTCAGTTGACTATAAGGATGTTTCCTATATTATATATATCCTATATGTATATATACTGTGTGGGTATGTAAGCCCAAAAATAGCAAAAAAAAATTGCTTTGGTTTTTCCAGTAGCTGAAAGTATGGAACGAAGGTGAAGAAGAGACAACAATCAATTAATTTATTTATTATCCATAATATTTATTATCAATTTTTAATCTACACCTTGAAGTTTTAGTTTTATTTTAAAACAACCCTAAAGTTTCATACTTTATATCAAAAACAACCTCAAAACTAATATGCTATGTACGAGTATATAACTTTCTTTTATGTTTGATTTTCATTATTAATATTATTAATATATTACATTATTTTATGTAATAAAGTGTATATATATATATATTATTAATTAAATATAAAAATATTAAAATTTAAATAAAAGTTATATATTAAAAAGTTGTTCGATAATTATTTATCTTTAGAGATGTAATTTTTTTGGAGTTTACACTTTACATCATTATATATCTATTTTGTATTTTTTTTTTAATATATTTATTATTTTTTACATTTTTATTGCTGTATCCTCGTCGTACCCGTATCTTATATTTTTTACTTTTGCCAATTCCCGTACCCGTATTGTCCCCGTACCTCTTCGCCGTACCCGTCTCGGTGCTACTTAGAGGCTAAGTAAACATAGGTTGACTTAAAATACTATATTTCCCTAAATGGTAAAAAACTAATACAAGTATATATTATTAGGGTGTCAGATATGATTACAAAATTTATATATACCTAAATCATAATATCGCTTTATAAATAAAACTATGTAGGTGGTGTTTGGGATTGCGTTTCATTGACCTTTTTTATTTCCTAAATAAACAGATTGCACCATCTGACCATCTCATATGTAATCAGTATAAGCATATCCAAAGAATTTATGCTGTAACCCGCTTTGCTACACCTGATTATCTATTCCTGATTATTCCATATTACGTTACCACTTTCTAAAGGCAATGTCTACCCCACTCCACCCACCCCCTTGATAATTCCTTATAAAAAAGGAATCAAGCAAA
Organism: Erigeron canadensis; assembly: GCF_010389155.1. Lineage (NCBI taxonomy): Eukaryota > Viridiplantae > Streptophyta > Magnoliopsida > Asterales > Asteraceae > Erigeron > Erigeron canadensis. The sequence continues at coordinate 3,127,999 of NC_057767.1, read as the reverse complement.
CGGGTTGAAAAGCCACCTCCGATCTCTATATATTATAAACTCGTCTCAGCGAAATTTCAACAATTAGATGATCATTTTTACAGTACCTGGCATCAATAGGCAAGCGGTTACCCCAAATTGCCAAAGAACCTTTCAAGCAACCAAAAAATTTCTTGCAGTCTTCATTTTTGTCCTCAAGAGAAACCTGTAACAGTAGAATGGTTGCATGTAAATAATCACTAACAAATACTAGAACTCATGGAAAGATTATACAAGTTAGTTGCTAACTTGCTATATGATAGTGTTAGTTTTCTTGGTTAAAATAAAGAAACTACAAATTCAGAAGGTAGGGAGTTCAAAAGTCCTTCAAAGCGTATTTTAAGACATAAAGTCCTACATCAATACATCCTAAAAGAACTGTTGATACAATACACTTTTTGTAAATGACAGTAACTATTTAAATAAAATAATTTCTTTTGGACTTAAATGTTTGGAAACAACCAAGCCTAATTTGAACCGAACATCATCTGTTTTGACCCAACCTGCCCATTTTGTCATAGCTAGATTTTAACTGGATCATGCCAATGATTCTCCTGAAATCCAACTTTAAATCACTTCAAATATATGATTGTCGAAATCAACCGAAGTGTCATTTTAGTGCATCATCCTAATATAACTCCTTGCTATACTAAGGCTATAAAGAATCCTATTTAATTAGATCATTACCCACTACAAAATCTAAAAAAATGGAATCGTTACTGAACCTGGCCGACCTTCCCATTTTCTAACCTCTAACTATGACTTTATCATGAGAAATCTACAGTCGGCTAATAGCAGACATAAGGATGAAAATTCGCTGATTCTTCAGCTAATAAAGATGAAACATACATATCGTTTGAAAAGTTTCATACCAGTTTGGTCATTGTATCATCCTCTCCCTTCAATGCACTTCTAAGTAAATAAAATGATAAATATATCCCAGCGCCCAAGTCCCAATTCTCAATTTCTGATTTATGGTCTTCCATAGATGTTGCAAGCCTCCATATCTCTGAATCTTTGCCTAAAAATATGAAGATGTGAGTAAAAAAGTACTACTAAGTTTTCAAAATTTATAGCATTGAATAGCTAAAAAATACATATGGCAAAGATCTTCTTTAGTGGCTTCCACTGTCAATGGTAATCAACGAGTCTAGAAACAACATAGCCAGATCAACAAAAGCTTTGTCTGCTTACACTCTAACCTTTATTCTAAAACATCTACACTATATAATTTAAACTACAAAATGACTCGACTCATTTAAGTTATTTTATGGAAAAAAAAAAAAATTTCAATAACTTTCTTTTACTCGAACAACTTGTTTAACTTTAATTGCTTACTTCATTTTATATATTTAACTATACTAGCTGAACATTTATTGTATAATTTAATATATGCATAAATGCCACCAGAGAAATAACATTAAACATGTGCAAGACAAACACATGCAACATGTAAAAAGAGTTATCCTCTTTTTATTCTAAAGATCATCACGGCTAATGAAGTCATGTGACTTATCATGACAAGCATATAAACACTTTGCACATCAAGCTCTATAAGTAGAAGGTGCTACAGTAAAATGAACTTCAACAAATTATGGGCCTTACCTGACAAAAACAAAGAAAGTGCAACTGAAGTTACAAAGGTTGAATGTGCTTTTTGCCAAAAAGCACATCCGAGATAGTGTTCAAGGGCCTTGAAACAATTTCCAAAGTAAGCATGATATACTGCCTGCAGAAACAAACCGCATGAGACGATAAGATTTAATGGTGTTTGATAAAAATGGCCAGTTACCTGATAACATTTGAAATTATTGGTAAATGAATGTCGCATTTAAGTGTCAGTATTTAAAAAATTAGTTTGCTATTCGCCTATTCCAACAACCATCACTTTCATACGAATCCCAACATGACCCATAGAATACACACAAAAATAAAAAAAAAACCTATGGTAGCAGAGGTCACCAAATGGACTCAGTTAATTCAAATGGAGTAAACTTATACCTCTAAGGGGTCAAATGAGCCATATTAAAAATTAATTTAAACAAAAATGGATCAAATGTCCCCAGAGTGTAACTTCATCACATATGATCTAAATTGCTTATGCAACAACTGTAACGATACTGTAATAATAGAGTCTATCAATATATTTTGAGAATGCTAAATTGCTAATTGAGAAGGGGCAAGTGTTTCGCCAGTCTGTACTCATGATTACCCATTTTGACCAGTTAGCCAACCTGGTTATTCTACCTACTTTAGATGATATAGGTGGGCCAAAAACACAATCAGAGTGAAGAAGATTAAAGGTTTTGATTATTATATGATAGAAAGAGACATCTCACCAAGGCCTCATGCAACCAAGCTGATGGAATTCCCAAATCCACAATGAATTGACGTTGGGTATCTTGAGCACTCCAGGTTTCACAATACTGGAACAATATTTCCCTGATAACATTAGCTTGCAGGTACGGATAATCATCACGATGGGGCATGTGGAGCACAACATAGATGGCCCAGTGACAGTGCCCTAGAGATAACAGCTGGGAAACAAATCCCATGTCAAGAACATGAAGATCATCAGAACTAAATGTGCCAATTGCTTCTAAAACTGCACGTTGATGCCAAATCATGTGATGATCAAGGGCATCATGAGTTGAAGCAAACGCACTGAACATAGTCTTCAAGATGCTAGATTCAATCTGTTCACTACCATGAAGAAGCATAAGATAATATGAAAGATCAAAACGGTTACCACGGATCCGACTTATACCATCTTCTACCCATCCTTCGTCTATGTATACAGGGACAGGAAAGGGAGCCCGTCCATCTTCTAGAAGATGCTGATACGTCCGGAAAATGAAGGTTAGATCTGAATCTGGTGGAAGTTTATACCACATCAACAATCCCAAAAACCGCTTCCAGTCAATTATCATGTCACCCAAGGCATCATCGATATTACCAGCAAGTAACTCGAGAAGTCTGATTCTGTCCTGCTCCATAAAATTGAAATCTAAACCGTTGGTTTTCCAAAGACGAAGTTGCCGATCAATATCAGTACGATTGACAGTGGACCCGCCAGCCTGACTCAGCAGACAAGCAAGTCTTACATCTCCTCTAGAAGCAGACAGTTCTACAGCTGCATCGAGTTGTCGTCCAGTTAGAAGCAAAAGTAAATGTTGTAAATCATTTGAATCATTTAAAGAACTTATTTCGTCCTGTACACGGTGACACACACTTTCTTGTAACCAGTCACTAAACTCTGCTCTTCGGATCAATGGGAGTGCGTCCACATCAACTTCTAATGAACTTTCCTTCGAGGAAAATAGAACCTTTATCAATTCCCAGACAAATACTTGGTGCATTAACAGCACACGAGCTGAAGGAGATAATCCGGGAACCTCCAGTTGCTTCTCAATAATTCCTATGTAGCTTCTACATACATGTAAAAGTTCCAAACGGTTGCAGGCAACCTCCCGAGTCTTTATCTTATATGAACCAACTGCAACCTCTTTTGTTTCATGACTAATTTCCTTATGGAAATTTAGTAGAGAATCAAAACACAAATCATTAAGTTCTTCCCGTATTTTGTTGTTTTCATCTCTGACCACATTATCCATTGCAACTTTTTCTATAGTTATTGTAGAAGACAATTCCCGCTTCTGATCAGTGCTGCTAACAGTAGAACCACAGTGAAGAAGAAGGTTATTTGGACCCCAGGTTACACCAAAGGACCTACCCATGAATAATCCAGCATCAACTATATTCCGAGAATAGCTACGTGTTACCGGTGTTTCCTTAACTTCCAGCTTAAACCCCTGAACTTTTGCTATCATCAAAGGTAGTCCTTTGTTTTGTTGAGCCAATAATATAGACCCATTAGGACTAGAGCAAAAACTGGCAGGATTGTACTCGAGCAAAGCTAGTGGAGTTTTACGAATTGCCTGTGGACTGGATCTTTGCACTGGTTTGCTTATGGGTTCCTTACCAAACGGAGGCCTGTGGTTTGAAAACATTCCATTTGATTCCTCATCCTCTTCTTCCTCATCAGGAAACATAATCATTCTCATTTCCTTCATTCTAACTGGATCAAGACCGAGGTGTGAAGGAAGAGAATGGGAAAGTAGACGAGAATCCATTGACGGGGTGTCTTCATCAAGATCAGGACCATCACTATCATTCATAATAACCCGCTCACGAACTTCTAAATTGACATCAGCATCATCCATCATAACATCGTCCTCCTCATCGTCGCTTAAACCAAATCTGCTAAAATGTTGGACAAAGAACTTCCATTCTTTTCGACTAGGGTCAAAAGAAAGAAACTCTGCTCCTTGCTTTTCAGCACTCGCCATCAACTTTTCTATCGAAGAGCTTATTTGTAGCAATAGAGTTACTTCTGCAGCCTTGTTAAGTCCCTTACCAACCACTGGTTTGGCTGTTTCGTCTTCATACACAACAATCTCATGCCTCCTGAACTTGATAATCTGGTCTAAATCTAACCATCTGACATCAGTTTCTCCAGAAAACTTAACACATCCGTAACCATATCTACCAACTGTGAAGTTTTGAACCCTACTGCAATGACCTGGATCCATGAGTTCCCTTATGGCTAATTCACTCAAACTAGGTTCCATGAAATAATCAAAGGCTCGCAGAGTAGGAAAAAAAGAATTGATCTCATGGGAAACCAAACATGCTGAAGAAGCATGGTCACCATCCAAACTTACTTTCCTTTTTTTGAACTGAGATCTAACAAGAGACTCGTGAAAAGGGTCCTGGACATCCAGATCGACACCCATTTCAGGCTAATTTGTATTTCACCTCACCTATTAGCCGGTTAGATTCTTCAATAACCCCTGATAAGAAGCATAAAAAGAAGCTATAAGAAAAACTCTGTGATTTTCTGTCTGGATTTATATCAACTCCCCTGGCATCATAATATCATTATTGTGAGGGAAACTTGATGAACAGATAAGAAAGCAGATTCATCATTCATCTAAATATATAATCACCATGTTGATAGGGTAGGTAAGCTCAAACTTATACTTAGAAAGGTTGCTCTACAAGTGACAAATCAATGATTCAAGCTCAAACAAATCCAAATTTAGATACTAGTCATTTCATTGATTTAGATTGCTAAGTGCACATTGATGGTTGACAAATTGTGACCTATAAAACACCCTAGTGAAACGCATATTATGTTTCACATAGAAATCTCCAAGCTTGACACTAACTTCCACTCAACTACATTGCTTGAGCACATCATTAACATACTAAAACTTCACAAAACAAAATTAAACGATAGCTCACAACCAGCTCATATAGATTCATGCAAAACCTGATACAAGAAACCGAAACCTAATTTCTTGACAAATAAAAAAAGAAGTTAAAAACCATCAACTCATCAAGTGACCGACTTAACCAAAAGATCCAGCACATGCAGTTCAACAAGCACAGCCCATTGCTTTTCGCTATTCAGCTCTCTATACTTGCCGTAGCTTAGACAGATGGGCAGATAGTTTCCTACCAGAGTTCATGCTTAGCTTTACTATTTTAATAGTGTCACCAATCCCTTTCAGACTCTAATACTATGATACCTCATTATAGAAAACACTACAGTAGTTGTCGACTGATAACTTTTGACTCGACTCGAAAACCTGAATTTTGACTCGTGATTCGACTCGTAAGAGTTAAGACACTTTTATATAATGTAACTATCAATATGATATATAATATATAACCATATTATCAAACTACAAAAATCATAAGTGTGCAACTCACATTGACTCGTTCCAAATTCACACCACGACTCGTAAGAGTCAGCAAAAAAAAGAGTCACCCAACGAGTCGCCTAGTTTTTGTTGTAAATTGACTCAATTCGTAAGAGTCAACTTGTGACTCGTAACAGTCTAACAACTTATGAGTACACCTATATATATATATATATAGGGTAGCACTCCAGTGAGAACATTTTTAAAATAAAAACGGTGAGAACACTTAAAAACATCATTTTGATGCATTAAAAATCCATAAAACAAACACAGTGCATAATTAATTATCATTATCTAAGTGTTTAACACATCGATCCGTCAAAATCGAAAAAATCACGTTTTTTGTTGTATGCATCATTTTGATGAATATGCATCCAAGATGGATGCACAAAACAAAAAAACATGATTTTCTCGATTTTGATAGGCCAATATGTTGTTAAACACTTAAATAATGATAATTAGTTATACACTATGTTAGTTTTATGGACTTTTAATGCATCAAAATGTAGTTTTTAAGTGTTCTCACCGGTTCTTATTTTAAGACTGTTCTTATTTGATTGTCCCTCATATACATATATATATATATATATATGAATGTGTGTGAAGTATCTACTATATCACTAGCTCATGTAAAGTACTATATACACACACAAACACACATACATACAGCCTAGCTGAAATGCATGAATAAACTAACATATTTAAACTCAAATGAACAAATTGAAGAGATCATACATTATATATATATACATATATATATACTTGAGAACGAGATCTAATATGAGAAATAGAATAAGGAAATTGCTCACCGTGAAAAGAAAACACAGGGACTAGCAATAGTGGTCGCCGGAGTGATCAACTTCCGGCGGAGGTACGGTTGTTCAATTGACGGAAAAAAAATACCAAAAGAAAACCCTAGGAAGTTTATGTGACAGAAAGTGTGTGGGCGCGTGTGTATTGGGGGGAAAATGTAAAATGCATTTTGATGAAATTAACTGGTGGGCCTGATATGTAATAAGTGGTTGACCGATTTGGTTTGGTTTTAGCCCATGAATGATTAAAATTATGGAAAAGGCCCAATTATTGAATCTGTTAAATACTTTAGTTTACGGGGTGTGTTTGCTTGATGGGTATGAGAATAGAATAATGGGTTTGATTACCAATTAGATTGTTTGGTTAATATATTTGTCGTCCATAAAAAGCAATAAATTTTTTTAAAAAAAAAAAACGGCATTATAATCTCTTATTACTAAATTGTTATTTAAGAATACTCAAAACCCTTTATGTTTGTGGTTTTAGAATACCTATTCCAATTACCACAAGTAGGTAATAAAAGAAAGGGATTAGTACATTAGAATATAAACAACTTTACACGAATTGTTATAGTATGTATCAAACTTCAATCATGTACATTGTATGTAATGAACTTTCAAATCTTGTGCATTGTATGTTAACTCGCGTGTATGTGGCAACCATATAAAGCTGTCACTTGTAAGTTTTTTATTGGTTAGATACATACAATATACACAGGATTTGAAAATTTCTTACATACAATACATATGATTGAAGTTTAATACACACTATAACAATTCGTGTGAAGTTGATTGCATCCTGAAATACTAATCTCTAAAAGAAAATACGACTACTCATTTTTTAAATGTAGTATCAGAGATGGTGCCAGAAACTTTTTTGCGTAGGGGCAATTTTAAAAGTTGTTTGTCATACTTATAAAAATCGTATCCAAAAATATAAAAACAATTGAACCCTAGCTATACAAAATGGATCCTCGAAAAAATTTCGTCATCACAACGAGTGTAACACTCATATTCAAAAATAAGAGTTTATTTTGAAAAAATAAAGACTGCACGTGCGAGACAAGGTTTTATTAAATGAAAATGTAAATAATCCAAGAAACCCGAAAAATATATTTATTATTTAATAATTAGCTTGTATATATATCTTTCCTACATAACTATTATGATTATTATAATTAATTGTTTGTGATAAACATATATAATATTTTGAAAGAAAATTTTTCCACAAACGACTACATTATTAGTGTACTACACATTTACATATCAAAACAAATAAATCTTTTTCTTTAACCTTGTTTTCATTCGTTTTATTAAAAATCAAAACTACTCAAATTTTATTCTGCCAATAAATAGATCTATCTCAAAGTTAATACTATGATGACCAATGACTTTCAAATAATAAGCTTATAACAACGGAGATAACATTTATATGTATTTCTTAATTATGTTTTCTTAATTTTAAAAAAAAGTTATAAATATATCATTTAAATTTTTTAAAAATTTACATTGTATCAAAATTAGAATGAGGGCAATTGACCCTACTGCCCCACAGTAACTCCGTCCATGGTAGTAGGGCAAGTTATGTAAAAAGGTAGAAAAACGCGTTGTTGCAGAATTCTTATGATAATAATTTACCAACATCTTTTCAGATTTTTTAAGTTTAAATGTAAAGTTTCATATATAGTTTGTCAAATTATATATTCACCTAACCTATAACATGAACCGAATAATATATTACGGTAATAGACTAAAGGCTAAGAAAATAAGAATGAACAATGGTAAATATTAGTAAAATGATAATGAGGATGTTAATATATATGCTTCACTAATTTTATTTTTTGTTTGCCTCAAATATCATGATCTGTGATAGTTAATTAAAGAGGGTTATTACATAAATTTTTTAAAAAATATCTCATTATTTGAAATGTTATGTATGATTGTATGTGTACGTGTCAACATAATGTCTATAGGGAATCAAAAACAAATTACATAGAGGAAAAGAAAAAGACACGTAACATGTTTGGAAATAAAAACGTTAAAAGCGTAGTCAAAGATCATAATCCAATGCTTTTTATGTTTATCTTTTTCAGTTTCTATTTGGTGAGTAAGACGCCGAAGTAAGTTCCACGTATGTGTTGGATGCACAATAAATATACCAGGTGTACAAAAAATGAATAAGTAAAGAAAAAAGCCAAACTAAACAATTTGAGTTGGCTATCGTAAATGTTGTCTATTATAAAACAAGTAATAAAGTAAAATAAATAAGACAAATTTGATCTTTAGATCTTAGTTAACTTGATGTATGAAGATTCATGAAACAATTATTGTACAGTGATTTTTAGTGAAGAAATCCATATTTTTTTATTTATTTTACTTTAATATTTATTTTATTTTACTTAAAATTTTAACGACTTTATTAAAAATTGAGTTAAAAATAAAATAAAAATAAATAAAAGTGAATTGTTTGACCCAATTTCAACCAAAGGTTGCATAATTAAAAATATTCTTTCATTGTAGTTCATTAATTTTGCAAGTGTATTAATTTTCCAGGTCGGGTCGAATTTTTGGTCATAGTTTTAGTCTTTAATTTATACGTTTGGCTGTTTTAAGGTCAACTGATTATGTAAATCACTAAACCACGTCATTTTACACTTAATAAATACATAAAGTTAATCATTAAACAATAAAAACATAGAAACTTGAAAGTTTAAAATAATTACTCTGCAGAACCAAAATACACACAAATATGCAAATATATACTTATGAATTTAGTCCAAAATTCTAGCTTTTTAATCTTAATTAACAAAATTCTATTTGTGTATTATTTGTTCAACAAGTACGGGAAATTATGTTCACAGGTTATGTTATTATTTACCATAAATGAAATAATAAAGTGGGCAAAAAGTTAAGTTTTATTACATGTGGGGGGTTTATATAGGCATATAAATTGTACTTAAACCCCCTTTCATAATTACAAACAAGTACATAGTTAATTACATGATAAACCTTTCAACAAAACATAATAAACTCAAAGGATAATACAAATGCTAATATACAAAACACACACTACAAAATATAAAGCTAACAGATTTTATATATAAAGTACTGGTAATAAGATACTAATAAAATGGCCAAAATATTTAACATGTGTTGTAAGATAGCCTCGTAAAATATCATCTATATAAGATGCTTCAAAGCTGTGGTTTAGGCACTACACCTTGGTTACTCACTTTTCTATATTGACTTTATCCATAAATTTCTTCAAATCGAAATTCAATTGAAATTATCAGAGCTTAGTTGTTAAGAAATAAATCTATTCAAAATCATCTATGGAAGAAGAAGAAGATAAGGTTAGTATTCTATTTATGAGCTAATCTATTATCATCACCACTGATAAATACAAGTCTACAATTAATCTTAAAGAAATATATATGTGTTTTGTTTGCGGATGGTTAATTAATACATGAAAATTACCTACAAGTCTTCGAGAGAAAAACAAAGTTAATTTAAATTCAATGGATTAATGTTACCTATAATGCCCTTTAAAACTCCAATTTGCATGCCGTTCAAAACCAAAAAAAAAAAAAAAGAAGAAGAAAAAAACCAGCACTTCGTATGATGATCTTTTCGTAGCATGACATAATTCTGCTTAATAATTGTACTTAATTTAAGTAATTACGTGTTACAATATATGCAGGAATGACACCTCGTCGACGAGGAAGAAGAAGCTACCTTAATAGTGGTAGAGGTGAGCCATTCAAATATGGAACAAAATCGATAATCATTCAAAAAGGAAGTAAACAAGTAATATCTAAAAATAATGTTTCTTCCGTATTATCTACACCATCTTCGTAATCCGAAAAAAGACGATCAATTATATAGAGAATTTATAAAATTTTTGAAAAATAAAAAAGATGATAATCTTTTTTATCTAAAAGCAACAACCTCTTCTTCTGATTTTATTCAAACCGCTCATGAAGAGCTTATTACTATCTTAGAACATCAAGATGTTCTAAGATATTTTGAATCTGAAAATAATCCTTGGAGTCTTATGTCAAAATATTTTGGTACTGAATCATATGCGACCGCTTCTTATAAAGATAGGACATATTATGAAACTATTCTCTTAGTTACACGATCATGCGAAATTTTGCATTTTACTTCTAAAACAAATCCTGGAGTTTATGATTTTAGTAAAGCTGTTATAAAGCAAATGATATCTATTGAAGAATGGGGTTTAAATGCCCTCATAGAAAGAGAATTTACTCATCCAAAATTACATATTCCAATTAAATTTAATTAGTGGGATTATATCGATAGTTTTCATAAAGCATTTTTATATGAAAATCCTCAAAGAAAACATACTTGGTTATTTCAAGTATGTGTTAAAGTTTATAACAAACATATCCCAAATTGGTTTGTTGAATGGTGGTATTCATATGGGCCATCGATTCAAATTTTACCAGAACCTTATAAAGGTTTATATACTGAATGGGTAAATATTACTTCAAAATTAAAAGATATAGTCGTTAAAAGTAATGGTTTAAATGAGGTTATACCCTCTCTATACTTTTTTATGGATATGGAAATGGATGCCCGAAGTAAATTATTCTGAAAATTCTATACCTTGTATTTGAAGGATATTTTTCACAAAATTTTAGAGGAAAATGCTTCAGAAAAATCCTCAAACAAGAGTTATGTACTCCCAAGAAACAATTGAGAATATCATAAAAGGTTTAGCATCATATAAAGAACCTTAAGAATTTAAATATAGAAGCTTTCAACATAGACCCGGGGATAAATCTTTCACTCACTGATAAGTGAAAAAAAATAAGATAGTTCAATTCAAGAAAATTGAAAACCAAAACATAAATAATATGTCAAAACAAATTATTTCGAAGACATATCTTCTAGAGATGAAAGAGGATTTTCTTCAAAATATATGAACATGAGTGGATTAACGTTCTTTTTATCTTATCTGATATGTTACTACAGCAAACTAAGGTTTTTCTTTCCACTTTCTTTGTACTTTTTAGTTTCCACTTTTGATTGTAAATTTTTCATTTCCACTTTTGATTGTAAATTTTTCATGTATGATATTATAATAAGAAGATTTTCATCCTCGTAATATTTTAATCCTTTTCGGTGTTATAATGTGCTTGTTATACTTTTATCCTTGCATTATTTAGTTACTCAGCCTATGATAGGTTAAGACCCTTTATATGATGTAATCGATTGTCATCATGTCATGAATATGAACTTTTCATCTTTATCTTAGGTTATAGTATGATCTAGATTTGTACCCATTTCGAGCTCATGTAAGTTTGCTTAAGTCACAAAGAATTTAGTCGAAGTTTATGATTTGGAGGGAGGATTTAATGAGACCTTCTCCAATAGGATATATCATTAACATTGTATTTTCAAGTTAAAATTTTAATTTATATATAAAAAAGTACTTTTGAGTTGAAAAGGCTAAAGAAAAAAATTAAATAATTATATTCTCGATCTCATTACAAAAAATAAAGGAAAAAATAAAAACAATTTTATAATTATAACCTCCTTATCTATACTACTATATAAAGTAAATTGTCTTTCCCCTTTAAGTAATTAAGAATCTGAAATGACCATATTAATCTTCTTATTTATTCACTAATTTAAACATCTTTACCTATATACCTATAATACCCTTAATAAAATAAACTACAACATAGATTCTCCAATCCTTAAATAACCATATTAACCCTTACCGCCGCACATCATCGCCACAATTGCCGCAGTCACACCTTTGTTGTTACCACCATCACCGTTGCATCGCGCGGGCATCCCGTCTCGTAGTTACTCAATCAAAGTATCAAACCATAGATAAACAAATAGACACTCTTATTAAACAATACGAGCATAATACCCTCGCAATGTGACGGAGTTGGTGGAGAAGGCGGTTTAGTGATGTCGGTGATGGTACCGTTGGTGGTGGTGGCGGTGTTAAGTGGTGTAGGTTGATGTAATTGTAATAGTAGAAACTTTTAGAAGATAAGGGCTTAAAATGTTAATTATTAAAATAAAGGTTTAGCATGTAAATTAATTTATTAAGAGCAAATTTGGTGTTTTATAAAAAAAACTGTTTTCATAGTGGATACTTAATAAAGGTAATTTGGTAATTCTGTATGTAACTATTGTATAACTATTTTTAAAATTGGGGATGAGATAATTTTTATAAAAGAGTATAAATAATTTTAGAAAATTTTAATCCTGGGGTTAACGTCTGATTTAATTCCAAAGTAAAACTTCATATAACATCAATATTGGTGAGACATCTTTGCATTTATTGGCTGTGCCTCTGTGAGAATATGATTGGTGGCTTTTGAATAAAATAAGGGGTTTATGGCATACAAATATAACCACCTATGACCAAATAGTTATGTAATGTAGTGACCTATTCATGTGGCTATGTAATGTATGCACTTATGTTCTCTTGGATATACTATGTACGGATTTTACATAGTATATCCAAAAAAAATACATAGATTCTTACATTGATTAACCTAAATAAAAAGAATCTAACATAGTATAGCCAAGAAAACATAAGTGCATACATTACATAACCACCTAAATAGGTCACTACATTACATAATTATTTGGTCATAGATGGTTACATTCATATACCATTATCCCTAAAATAAGACCATGATGCAATTTTGACAAAGCCCATCAACCATTGTTTCTCTAAAGCCTAGCTTATAGTTTACAAGTTACAATATGCATTTTGATTGTAATTATTCCTGAGTTCTTTCGATACATGTCAAGATGTCCAAAATGACTTGTAAATATGATTTTCATTTTGGAATCGTTTTCTATAAAAGAAACTACTATTATTGGTTTGATAAATAGATCAGATTCATAAATATCATTTTAGTAGCTTTCGAATGATAATAACTATTATGATACGAGTATATGTGAAACAACAGTATAAAATCCGAACATTAGATTTTTACACTACGCTCTGTTACAACCAATTCTGATGAAAGCAGTGTATTTTCAATATCTAATTCCAACGAGCTAGTCAAGCTTACAAGTCAAAAATTCCTAACAACTTGGTTGAAATGACTTTTATGAGCATATGACCACATTTTATGATGGTAGATAAGTTCATGTGAGCTCGAGTTTTAATTACTAAACAGAATTTATTGAGCTCTAGCATTTCATACACATATATCTAAGCTCGAGCTCAAACAACGATCACATACTCAGAATATAATCTCCAACAAAACTTTGAGAATTTAATTGAGCTTGAGTCCAACTTAAGTGATGTAATTAGTCTTGGATATTTTGGTGTAATTGGATTAATTTGTTTGACCATTAGAGTGGAGGGAGCGCCCTAGGGAGGGGAGGGGTGCCGGTCTGGTACCGGTTGGCACACCGCGCCGACCCCCCAGTACCGGTAGGGTGGAGAGCGTTTTGGGGACCACCGCGCCGGTTTCACTGTCGATTGATGAACGTTATATTTGAGCGTTGTTTCGTTTGTTTTTTGTTTGTTTTTTTAACTAGCTGTCATTTATATGTATATATACATATACATATTTTATATCTATATGTTGCAGACTTGAGGGGGAAAGAAGACAGAAGCACAACCATGTATCTATCTATCTATCTATATATTATTAATTAAATTCAGTTTTACAACTTATACCCCTAAAGTTTAAACTATTTATAATATTAGTTCAAAATCTTTTTTTTTTCTATACATTATATTATTATTTTTATTATTACTACTAATATTATTATTTAAAAATAGTTTTAATTATTATTTAGAATAAAAATAAATAGAAATTAAATTAAAAAAAAAGGGTGGGGAGGGGTGGGGTGGGGAAGTATTCTTAGCATTAGGCAGCGGACAAGGAGGAGAAACAAAACCGGGAAGGGTGGCGAGACGCTCCTCCCACCCTTATTGTCATAATAAGAAATTATCTAGGCTTGAAGGTGTGTAGTGCACGCCTATTTAAATCTACTATGACCCTATGGGGTCCGGGGGCAGCACCCCTAGCTGGGTTGAGTTGGAAATTTCTATTTTTGTTAAGTTATTATGGTGAAAATCTCTCCAAAATTTAAATTTTCAGAACTAAAGGGACTGATTTTGCCAATTTTAAATGCTTATGTAATTAACTGCTTAGTTAACGGGCCAAACTTTATATCTACCCGGTTTTGTTGTTGATGGTTGATCATAACATTCTGTGGTTCATTCACGCTCTCAAACAAAACATACAAAAAATTCTAAAATTTTTAAATTGTATTTGATTAAATGGTTTGAATGAATTGCTAAATTGATTCAATCTGAAAGTGATTACATGTCTTTAAGAAATAATTAATATCCGGTTTGATTTGTCTGATTTTTTTATTTCCCCAACACATAGGCTAGCCGAAAAACATCTGCAACTTAGACTAGACTTGTTTACATCCGTTAATGTCATTCTTTCGACCAATACATATCACCAACAAACAGAGAAAATATTCACAAACTTGACATTATCATATATTTTAGATTTGTAGTCTTCTATAATGAATGTGTAACGATTTCACAACTATATTTAGATACAGTTTTGGGCTTCTACTAGTGTAACAATTGCAAAATTTCTTTTCTGAAATTTATATGCGTGGAGCACAAAGTGAAGCTATTAAATTAAGAAAATAGCACCACGTACCAAAACGATGCTAAAATATTCGTTCAAAGTGCCATGAATAAAAAAGGAAATTAATGCTAAAGTTCTCCACTATGGCACTATCCATAATGATGAGTGTCTCCTTGTCATATTGTCCATAGTTTCTTAAAAGAATTACCCCATTAACTAAAACTACATACTCCAATATCTAAAATCTTACTTTATTTATCTTTTAAAAAATATTCAGTGAAATTCGAAAAATTTGATGATGATGAACCTTTTGTTTTTTTAACAAGATATAAATGTTAAGATGATAACCTTAATCGAATGATCCGCCTTTTCTTCGTTATATAAATTTTCAGCAAATCCTCCGCATTTAAGCGCAAAAATGGGCTGTAAGTTACACCATGAAGCAACTTGGGCCCAACGCTTTTCTTATGAGAATTCTCTCCTTCACTGCCTTCCAGGGCTCCATTAATGATATTGACTAAGTGGTATTATTAATGATATTGATCATATATCTTGTATATACGGTATAATAATAATTCATTAGACATTATATTAGATCATTACTATCAATTTTTTGTTCTAATCGTTTATTTTATGTTTTAATTATTCTATAGAATATTATGTATGCTGTTTCAAAACTCAAAAAATGTATTGACTATTGAACCCACCTACACATGTTGTATCTTAAATATGAAATACTTTAATTAGTAGTTTCAAATTATATTTTTAATATTCCTTTTAATCCCCTTTCATGATACAAAAAGTAAAGTAATCATGCGATATCAGTCAAATCCAACTTTTGTTCAATTACCATTGAACACACTCTTCAAAACTTCAAACTAAATGAATTTACTAAATGGGCTAATACCCAGTGGTATCCCTGTCTCCCATGAAGAGGTTCCTTCCTGTTGACGTAGGTTCGAATCATGGAGGGAGCAAAGGTTTTCTCCCAATTAAGTGTAGTGCCCTTGGGCTGTTTGGTTGGGAGTTTTTCTCTCCCCCGTGGTTCTCTGACACACGGTCGTTGTTCCTTGAACACATTCTGCCCGGTGGGTGTAGATACCACATATGGGGTCTAACAGGCTCTGAGGTTCAAGGGCAACCATCCCGTTAACGTTCAAAAATAAAATGAATTTACTAAATATTAATCAATAATCACACTTGTATAAATTATTCTTAATATTCTTACAGTATATAATTCACTATTGATTATATATATATATATATACACAAGAGAGAGGTACCCGCACAATGCGGCAGCGGTCACGACGATGGGTGGTGTTGGTGGTGGCGATGGTCACGGTAACGGTGTGGTTATTGATGTGAAATTAATTGACGTGAAAATGGGTAATGATAATTATTTTAAGAGTTAAAAGATGTATTTTGTAAATAATCTCATTAAAAGTATTATAATTAATTAAATATATTAGGTGAAAATATTTAAATTAGTGAAAAAAGAAGAGAAATAGTTTGGATTGATAAGGTTGGAAAATATTTACAGGATATTTTGGGTAAATGTGGTGTGTGAGTCAAAAATGTGTTGAAAGTTAAGGGTATTTTAGTTATTTTAAAGGTGAAAAGTTAAAAATGGAGGTAGTTTGTTTTAAAAAAAAGTATATATATATATTATATAATTATATATTATATAAATACACTAATGCTAAGTGAATAAATATAATACCACTTAAAATAAATGTTTATTAAGCTACAAGTCTACAACACTTGGAGCATTAATTTTTCCCTTTTCCTTTTGGTTTAAAGTATTACTACTTATGTATTAAGAGCACGATTGGAATTATGTTATAAAGTGATTATTTGATTAATACGTTTATAAAACACAAATTAATCTAAAAAAGTGTTTGGATAATATGTTTATTAGCTATGAAAACACTTGAGAAGCATGTATTTACATGTTTTTTCAAAATGTAATTTTGAAAACACATAATCTATTTTGAATTTTTTTTTTTTTTTAAAACACAACACCAAACACTAAAGTATTACTACTTATTCTAAGACTCTACTCCGTTCAATCATTTTGTATTCAAACATTTGTAGATATGTAATTGTATTCTTGTGACTTAGAAAAAAAGAAAGAAGAAAGAAAAAGTTTTTAATTATGTAAATTTGTAAATTTTATGTATCAAGCAAACTAAATCTCACCATAACTAAATCCCAAAATTGCATTAATTAAAACTAGACGGATGCCCGCACGATGTGGCAGTGATGGTGGTAGTGATGAAGATGTGGCGATGGCGGTGGTGGTGGCGGCAATGTGTGGTGGTGACGATGGTGGTGGCGTGATGGTGAATATAAATTAATTGATGTACATAAGAGAGATTAATATGGTTTCTTTAGGGTTTGAAAGATTTATGTTGTATTTTATTTTATTAAAAGTAAGGTTTTTCTAGCCAAATTTACTTAATTCTAAACTACTCAAATAAACACCAAGAAATATTAATGTCAAAAGAATCTCTAATTCTCTATCATAACTATTATTCATGTCGACTCCAGGTAAACTCAAGTTCAATTAATCGTTAAAAACTACCTTACCAACCAGTTTATTCATTTATTGAATCATAACTTCGAATCACATCAAAAGACGAATGCGAAACGCGTAATTGATTCTTACAACTAAGAGATTCTAAAACCACTCGGGTCCCCAGTTGGTTGTATACAATTAAAACTATTTTTTAATTTGTATATTGCAACAATTAGGATTTATGTTAACTACGTCCAAAAAATAACATCTAAAAAATAATACCTTATCCATCTCATATTCTGTTACTAAATGGTACATAAAAATCATAAACTGTCAAGTTTCACATATGAATGAATACCAACAGTTGAAATTACTATTGAAAAAACAAATAATAAATAAAAACGTAAAATAAATAAATAAATAAAAAAACGTTATGAGAAAGATTACTTTTCTAAAACTCTATATATATTTTTCCAAAAGTTATACAATTATTTTGAGACTTAATAACAAAGCTTTATAAAAGAAAAATAAAAACAATTTAATATTTAATATTTAAAATTTAAAATCCTTGTAGGTCCCGGAAAAGGAGAGGATGCGGCGCTTATATGTCGCCAATTGCACCAACAGATTTCATTTTCATCCATATTAACTCTTTTTTTTTTCTACTTTTTTTTTTATATCTCTCACACACATTCAAATCTTTCGAATTATTTGAACACAACAACAAGATGCTTTGTAGAGGAAACAATTCAATAAAATGTCGCAAACCAGGATCAAATCCTGTTTACTTAAACGTATATGATCTTACTCCCATGAATGAGTATGCATATTGGCTAGGCCTAGGTGTCTATCATTCCGGTGTACAAGGTAATTAAGTTCGATATTTTATGTATCTATTATCGTATTATTATGTTATGTATGACTAAATATGACTATATGCTACTGTCAATGAGTCGAGCTTTTATTTAGTTATTAATTTATTTATTTTTCGGTATTGATGTTTTTTTTTTTTATAAATTTTTTTTGAAGTGCATGGAGTTGAGTATGCTTATGGAGCTCATGAAGAAGCTACGACCGGAATATTTGAAGGAGAACCGAAACAATGTGAAGGGTTTACGTTTAGGAAGCGGATTTTGATCGGATGGACCGATATGAATATAAAGGAAGTTAAAGGATTCATGGAAGAACTTGGCCACGAATACAAAGGAACTTCGTATAACTTAATTACAAAAAATTGCAATCACTTTTGTAAAGATGTTTGTATTAGGCTTACAGGAAATTCTATACCGAGTTGGGTTAATCGTCTAGCTAAAATCGGTAAGCCTTCAAGTTGACTGACTAGCTACTCTTATGCTTCACAAACCTGATCACTTGTTTAAAATAACGACTTACTTTATTTTTATTTAATTATTAGTAAAAAAAAAAAAAGTATGTTAGCTATTAATTAAACACTCAAATTAAAGTAAGTTGTTATTCTAAATAACACTGTATAATGAGAATATTCTGACATTATATTGTGATAATATTTATTAGGTCTTTTATGCAATTGTCTAGTTCCAGCGAGTATAAGTTCAACTAAAGTTGGAATCGAAGATAACAAATGTAATGAAGCAGAAGTTAAGGCGAAACTAAGGAGTCGTTCGAGTAGGTTCACTTCATCGTCGAGTTCTCCATCATCATCCGAAAAATCGACATTTGCATCACCTATATTTGGTCGGACCAGAAGTCATGGAAGAACTGTTCTTCATCCATGTTCCCCTTTGATGCTAAATATTTCTTGTTCGTAGTAAATGTAATTTGGAATTTGGATTAAGGGTAAATTATTTTTGGTCAATTCTTAATTTTAATTTGCATTTATTTATTTTGCTTTTGGCTCCTTTATTAGTGAGCTGGAATCTACAATGCAAATTGGGGAGTTAGTTGTCAACGGAGTAAAATATATATAGTCGGTTGTGCATAACAACTAACTGATTCTCAAAGATAATTATAATTATTAGAATAATTATACTAACTAGTAGGATAAATCTTATTGTTATTTTAGGAAAATTAACTAGTTTTTTCTCAGATATATCATATATATTATAATAATTTACTTTGGCTAGAATGATATCCGTACGGTAACGGCTTCAGTGGTGGTGATGGGTGCCGGCGGTGGTAGTATAATTATTTTAAAAAATTAATAGATTTTAAAAATAATTAAATTAGTGAATAAATGAGAGAACTAGTTTTAGTAGATGGAAATTGGAAAATATTTTAGAGGTATTAGTAGATTTAGTGTGTAGATCACTAGATTTAGTGTGTGGATTAAGGAGTTGAAAGTTGATACATAATTCAAGTATTTTAGAGAAAAAAAAATTGAAATGGAAAGAATGATTTGTTTTAAATATTTTAAAGATGGAAAATTTAAGTTTTATTCTAAACATTCGAGACTACTCTTAGTAGAAATGGTAAAATTATTTCAAATATATTAGCTGGAACTGCAAGTTAACTTAAAAGTATAAGTATGACAGTTTGTCATTAAAATTTAGAGTCTTTTTTCAATTAATAACCACTACAAATCTTTATTTCAAATTAACACCACAAATCAATTCTACTTGTACGAATTTCAAAATATGAAGATAAAAAATTTTTGTGTGACATCAAATCATAATTTGATTGTCAATTTGTAATTGCTTTCTTTTTTCAACAAGAATATTTTATGAATGATATGTAGAAACATATACTATAATCTTATCTTATCTTGTAGCTTTGTAAGACTTAAAAATATGAATCTATATCTTCACCATTCGGGTGGTTTAGCTTCAAAGGCAAGTACACCTTCATAATGTAGAAAGTTCTCATTCCTAATGATTTACATCATACAAATTATCATGTCATATATTTATGGACTTAAATCCTTTAAAATTATTGTTAATTTTATTAGTAAATTTAGGAATTAGGAATTTTGACTGTGAGTCAAAATCAAAGGGCAAAATTTAAAAATGATTTTTGAATATTAATTATTAATTTTAGTCCAATGGTTAAGATGTCTCAAATTTTACTAATAAAGTTAGTAAAATTGGAAACGCATTAGGAGGATCTTTATCCTATATTTTACACATGTAATTTTCTAAAGTTTTGTGGCCATCATCCATCAAATTATTGGAAGAAGAAAAAAGATCTACTAAAAAGATATCATGAAATTATTAATGGCTGTCCATTTCATGTTCTCATGTTTAAAGCTTTGTTGAAACAAAGTTGAAGTTTAGTCATTGGTATAGGTTGCTCACAAGCCTGGTGTCCTGGTCAAGCCCGAGCCCGTCCAACCTACTTTTGGTCTGGGCCTCAAGTTCCCCTTTTTGACATTTGGGTTTCAGGTTTTGACCTGTGTTCATGATTGGTTGGTCTGTTGCTCGTTGAGTTAGTTTATTATTATTATTATTATTATTATTATTATTATTATTATTATTATTATTATTATTATTTATTATTATTATTATTATTAGTTTTTTTTCTTAGTCGATTAAAACTTGAAACAAAGTAAATTATTGTAATGTTTTTTACCTTTTATGCTTATAATTTTGTTTACTTAATGTTGTGTTAATTTTTTTTATAATTATTGTGGTGATCGATTCTTCCTAGTCTTTGTTAACATTTAACGTCTATGTTATTCTTAATATGTGACATAAGATGTTCATGAGCAACTCAACCTAATTTAGCCAACATTAATAAAGTGTAATGATACAACTACTTTGATTACTTTCTCAATCCTTGGATATAAAAGAAGATATGTACTGACAGTATATTGATTACTAAAAACATTAATTACTTAAAATCGACAAATTTTAGATGATGCATCCATCAATTGACAAGGTTGACAAATTTTAGATGATGCATCCATCAATTGACAAGGTTTTCTTAATAGGGATTTAAGGATTATAGAAACAGGAATAAAATATTTGGAGATTTAACTGTTTTACTTTGGGGTGATTTCAGACAGATCCTGCCCATTATACCTAAAGGTAAACGCCAAGATGTGGTCCAAGCATGCATTAACAATTCGGAATTGTGGAAGCACTCTAAGCTGTTTAGACTTACACGAAGCGTGAGGGTGAATGAATATACTTCTGCAGGAACCATTGATACGGACAAGCAGGAGTTCGATAATTAGGTCTCATATTTGCCAACAAGATACTGATATGGTATCTGTGTGTGTTTGCGCGCACTAACGGTAACAAACTCCTCTCTCTCTAACCTCTCCCTCTCCCTAACGGTAACAAATTTCTAGATCTAAGATCTGAATTTGTGATCCGAAGAGTGGGATTGAGATTGAGATTGAGAGTTTGAGATCGAGATTATCCCTATCCGGTTAAGGCTTCCACTTCGGTGGATCTAACCCTATTTTTTACTTTTGGGCCGGAGGTCCCTTCCACTCCGGTGGATCTGGAAACAGCCTCTCTACCTTTGAGTAAGGGTAAGGTCTGTCTACATCATACCTCTCCCATAGCCCGGCTTATGTCAGGATTGGTACCTTGTTGTTGTTGTTGTTGTATTTGCCAACAAGATGACATCATTCGACTTCAATATGTTGTCTTCAAAATATGTTTATGATGATGAAATGTGGGAGAGACCGGTTCTTTTTTTTCCTTTCCTTCCATATGTCCTACTCTCTTTTTCTTTTTTAATTTTTCTAAGAAAGTGTAGTAAAAAATACCACCCTTAAAGAAAAGAAAAAAGTCTAAATTATCTATACTTCTATACTCCTTTATAAAATAAATTCAACCCTCGTCTCTTTAAATTTAAAAACTTGATATGTCTAATTTACTCTCCATCTTAATATATCCTTATTTCTATTTTATATACAATAACTAAAATGTCTTTAAAAAAAATCAACTTCTATCTCACCTTCATGTAGAAACAAATAGAAAAAAACTCTAATTCACAATTCGTCTCTTCTGGCCCCCTTTCACTTCCCACCGCAAAAATTTATCACATCGCCGACCGTAATGAAACTTTTTTTACGTTAATAACCACTCCGTCACCGCCACTGCATTGCACCGGCACCAATCTAATATATTAACCAACACACTGGACTCATTCGAGTGTAAAATTGGAATCTAAAAGATTTTTCTAAAATAATATGAAGTCTAGTGATCAATGTACACTTAATGTTACTAAAGCTTCAACTCCAGTCAACATCTGAAAATAATTGAAGACATTTCAGTTGAAGTCGAAAACAACAAGTGGGAGGGAGATAACACTCATGGCAACGAAGCCTAGTGAAAGTTTTACCCGATCAAGACTGGAGCAGTCATCAGTGTAAAGTACTTACAAAGCTTTACATTGATTACGATGAAAACTTTTTACCTTTACACTCTTTTATCCTGACAATACGCTTTGTCTGTGTTTAAAGTACAAAGTGTATAAAAGGTGGTTGGTTTACATTAAGACATGTCACCTCTAATGTGACTTTATACCTTACTTTAAACAAGTATGTTAAGGAATTGAATTCAGTTCCTTAAATGCGCTTAACCATAATTGTATGGCAAAGGAAGAATGACAAAGTTGATACCTGCATCTTCTCTTGTCTATAAATAAAAGTCTTTGCACAACCAATAACTCATCTTTGCAACCCCGACTTTGCTCTCTTTGTGAACTTATGCAATATTCTCTCATTCGTAAAAAAGAACTTTTCACAACTTTAAGTGTTTCGATTGTTAAGAGAATTTTCAAGTGTAGATCTTTTGTATTTAATAAGTTGTTAATTATGATATTTACATCATTTTGTATTTAATAAGTTGTTAATTATGATATTTACATCATTTTATTATCTTGGTTCCGTAATGTACATTAATGAAAAAAAAAGTGATTAAAACATTGTTTTAATTAACCAACTAAAAATTTTAATCGTATTAAAGGTAAGTTAACAGGTTAAGTAATAATTGGTTTAAAGTATAATGACAAAAGTGTTATTTATACTTTAAAACTATATTTTATTGTAATTATATGGAGTACCTGAACGATTATGTTGTTGGTTAAAAAAAATAACTATATATATAAAAAGTTGAAACACATCATACATTATGATTAAACTTGGACATGACTTTACATTATATGGCATGTTCAAAGTATATAAGTATAAGTTTAGGAAATAAGATAAAATTAACACATGTCACGGATTAATATACAAATGTACGTACACCATGAAAAACTCCAACTTATTTTCCTTCTTTTACTCTCATTCTTCCTTCTTTCACCTTCCTTCCATTGTTATAGTAGCTCCCCATCTTCATTCTCTCATTGCACTTCACATCCCACTTTCTCATGCCATCATTTTACACACGCTAGCTCTGTCACACACACTCACTCACGTAACGAACGGGAACAATGGCTTCGAATTCAAGCATTAGTTGGGAAGATCTCAAGAAGGAAAACATTGATCTTGTACGACCGATAATTTCCTTACATTTATACGTTCATTTGTTTTCGTTATGTGGTTTTCCTGATTTGAATTTTAGGACAAATTGGGTTTTATTACCATAACTATACATTTTGGTTTTTTTTGCATGGGAATTGAATCATATGCATGGAAATTGATTCAATTTTTAGTACTTTAATTAAAAGATCATTAATTTAAAAAGAGTCAAAATTAAGGATTAATAAGAATCATAGTTTTTTGTATTTTTGATGAGGATTGATTTGTTTTGTGATCGATCTTTATAAATGTTGTGCAGGAGACTGTTCCGGTTGAGGAGGTATTTGAAACGTTAAAATGTACGAAAGAAGGATTGAGTAGTGAAGAAGGGAATAAAAGGCTGAATATATTTGGCCCAAACAAGTTAGAAGAGAAAAAGGAAAGTAAGCTTCTAAAATTCTTAGGGTTCATGTGGAATCCTTTGTCATGGGTCATGGAAGCTGCTGCAATCATGGCTATTGTCTTGGCCAATGGAGGGGTATATATTTCTTTCTCAAATCAAAAAAAATTTCTAATCCCTTAACCAAGAGGTTGTGGGTTATAGTCCCATGATGTACGGATTATATAAATTTGTGGATCCGCACGAATATCTGCCTTTAGAAAACATATACTCCATATATGGTACACAAACACTAGATTATCATGAGTATATTCTCATGTTCACAATACAATGATACATAGCCAATATGAGTGTCACATATAATGATCTAGTTTCTAGTGTTGCACTTAGAACCATGGATATATACAGTCATATTAATATAGATACATCTGTACTTAACTTAGAGTAACTAATTGCAGGGAAAGCCACCAGATTGGCAAGATTTTGTTGGAATCACAACATTGCTAATAATCAACTCCACCATTAGTTTCATAGAAGAAAACAATGCAGGAAACGCTGCGGCAGCACTAATGGCAGGTCTTGCTCCCAAGACAAAAGTCATAAGGGATGGGAAATGGGACGAGCAAGATGCAGCCATATTGGTACCTGGAGACGTAATTAGCGTCAAATTGGGAGACATTATCCCTGCCGATGCACGTCTGCTAGAAGGAGACCCCCTCAAGATTGACCAATCTGCATTGACTGGAGAGTCATTACCCGTGACTAAGAATCCTGGTGACAGTGTTTATTCAGGTTCAACTTGCAAACAAGGTGAGATTGAAGCAGTTGTTATTGCTACTGGAGTCCACACCTTCTTTGGAAAGGCTGCACACTTAGTCGATAGCACAAATCAAGTTGGCCATTTCCAGAAGGTATTAGTTATCAGATGGTCTAATGTGTACTGAATTGCTAGAGGTGTATAAATGGGCAAGTTGGGTAACGGGTCAAAATGCGCCATCTTGGCCTGAAACACCTCTTTTCTTAAACTTCAAAATACTTTATATACATTTGATTTCTCAACATGGTAATGAAATACCATTTTAATAATAATGTAGCATTAAAAGTACATACCCCCATACAACCTATTCATAAACAAAAAAGTCAAGATTGTCACCTCAATGGATTTCTATTTTCCAAACCAGTATCCGGATAATATATATTGTTTATCAGGTGTTGACAGCCATTGGTAACTTCTGCATATGCTCGATTGCCATTGGTCTCATAATCGAAATAGTGGTGATGTACCCAATTCAGAAACGATCTTACAGACAAGGAATCGACAATTTACTTGTTCTACTCATTGGAGGAATCCCTATTGCAATGCCCACAGTCTTGTCGGTGACCATGGCCATCGGGTCCCACAAGTTGTCAGAGCAAGGTGCTATCACCAAGAGAATGACAGCCATTGAAGAAATGGCTGGAATGGATGTTTTGTGTAGTGACAAGACGGGTACTCTCACCCTAAATAAACTCACAGTTGACAAAACTCTCATTGAGGTCAGTTTCCAAAATGCAGTTGAGCATTTAACAAGTGTTTTAAAGTTTATGTTAACCCAAAATCAGATGGTTTACGGCTGCAATGCCATTTTTGCCTATTGTATATTAGAGTAACATTCGCAACCTTTATAAGTAAAGACTAAATTACAAGACATACTACTTTTTTTCTTCAGGTTATGGCGAAGGATATTGACAAGGAAATGGTGATTCTTATGGGGGCAAGGGCTTCAAGAGTCGAGAATCAAGATGCAATCGATGCTTGTATTGTAGGAATGCTTCCAGATCCTAAGGAGGTAATGGCATTAGTTTTTACAATAACAATGACACTAAAATAGTGACTATACCAATGATATATAGCAAAAATGAGTATTTCTTTTGTTTATGCAGGCCCGAGCAGGAATCACTGAGGTGCATTTTCTGCCTTTCAATCCAGTAGAGAAACGAACAGCAATAACATACATTGATCAAAGTGGAAACTGGCACAGAGTGAGCAAGGGTGCACCTGAGCAGGTATCATTAACTCCTTTGGATTGAATCTAACAGACGTAGAGGTGGAAAAGCGGGTTCTGGAGTACAATGGGTCATTCTTTTAGGAATGGTCAAAATGGGTTGGATTGACCCAAAATGTTTGTTTCCAAAGTTGTTGGTGTCTCAAAGTGTAATATTTCATAACTAATATGTATTTTTGAATAGAGTTGTTTACAAGGTTTTATGCATTAAAAAAAACTCATCTTTGAGCAATTCAAAATCCATTTGACCCATCTCAGTTTTAGCCAGATTTTTGTAAATGAACAGGTTTACCCGAGTCAGATCATATGCAAGTAAATGGGTTGAAAAATCCACCAAACCTATCCTCATTTTGTTCTTATATGCATAATGTCTAAAAATCTTTCAGATTGTGGAGCTATGCAACCTAAAGAATGACGAAAAGAACAAAGTGTTTTCTATCATTGATAAGTTTGCTGATCGTGGTCTCCGTTCTCTGGCTGTTTGCCAACAAGTAAGTTTCAAACATTTTAATTTCGATTAATGGTATTCCAGGTTTGGGACTTAAGTATTTGACGTGGAAACTAATTTTTCGGTGGTTACTATCTATCTTATAGACTGTGCCTGAGAAAACAAAGGAGAGCCCTGGAAGCCCATGGATATTTACTGGTTTATTGCCTCTCTTTGACCCTCCAAGGCATGACAGTGCTGAAACTATTCGACGGGCTCTTCACCTTGGTGTCAATGTGAAGATGATCACTGGTGATCAGTTAGCCATCGGAAAGGAAACAGGTCGGAGACTTGGTATGGGAACCAACATGTATCCATCTTCTTCACTTCTTGGTCAAAACAAAGATTCGGCCATCGCAGATATCCCAATTGAGGAGCTAATCGAGAAGGCTGATGGGTTTGCTGGAGTCTTCCCTGGTAAACTAATTGACACTCACTAGGATGACAAAATGGTCAGGGTAGATAAAGGACTAATGGGTCAAAACTTGTTAGTTCGGGTTGGAGACCCACATTTCCTTTAAGGGTTTATAATAACTAATTTGTTCAAATTATGGTCATGATAACACCAGTCTAACTTTGCTTTCGTAAAACGCCCAAAAAGGTCTAATGTAGTTTGTATACGTTTCAGCTTACCCAATTCGACTCATTCTATATGAAATATAATCAGTCAAAATTGCTTCATCTAATGTTAGCTCTAACTATTTAATATAACTTGAAGCTGAAACACACTTGGCATGTATGTAATGCAGAACATAAATACGAGATTGTGAAGAAACTACAGGAAAGAAAGCACATATGTGGAATGACAGGAGATGGTGTGAATGATGCACCCGCACTAAAACGGGCTGACATTGGTATAGCCGTCGCTGATGCCACTGATGCGGCTCGTGGTGCATCTGATATCGTGCTAACTGAGCCAGGACTCAGTGTAATTGTTAGTGCGGTTTTGACTAGCCGAGCCATCTTTCAAAGAATGAAAAACTACACCATTTATGCTGTCTCCATCACCATCCGTATAGTGCTCGGATTCATGCTAATTGCTCTTATATGGAGATTTGACTTCTCTCCTTTTATGGTTTTGATCATTGCAATCCTGAATGATGGAACAATCATGACCATATCTAAGGATAAGGTCAAGCCTTCCCCTATGCCAGATTCATGGAAGTTGAAAGAAATCTTTGTCACTGGGGTTGTTCTTGGCACATATTTAGCTGTCATGACTGTAATTTTCTTCTGGCTAGCAAAGGAATCCGACTTCTTTTCGGTAAGAATATCCAACTATTTAAATGATTCAAAGTCAACATTATGTTTGAAAGATGAGCGGTTTGGGTAAGTGATCAAAACAGGTTCAAAATAACCCCTTTCTTTCGATAACGATATTCACTAATAATTGTTCTTCCAGGAAAAATTTGGTGTGAAATCGATCAGGAATGACGAATATGAGCTTATGTCAGCTCTTTACCTCCAAGTTAGCATTATCAGTCAGGCACTCATTTTTGTTACAAGATCAAGGAGCTGGTCTTTCGTTGAACGTCCTGGTCTTTTACTCCTCACGGCCTTCTTTATAGCTCAGCTGGTGAGTTTATTATTATTTAGAGGTGACAAAATGGGTCATATAAATAACAGTTGAAAAGAGACAATGTTACGATTTTTAGTCAAGAGCGTGACAGTCTAGGATAAGCTAACATAGATGATAAACCACTTTGTGTCCAAATTTTCTATGCATTTTCCCTTCAATAAATTTTTTATTTCACCCATCGACCAGTTAGAGATCAAACATAACATAACACATATCGACCCATTTATAAGTAAACGGTTCAAAAGTGGCACCTCTATTCTTAAGTCCTTCTTTCCCTCTTTAGAAACTCAATTTCAAAAATTCTAACAATTTTACCTCATGAAGATTGCTACCTTGATCGCTGTCTATGCAAATTGGGATTTTGCAAGAGTGAATGGAATCGGCTGGGGATGGGCTGGTGTGATCTGGCTTTATAGCATAGTTTTCTACTTCCCATTAGATATCTTCAAATTTATCATCCGTTATGCCTTGAGTGGTAAGGCCTGGGACAATATGCTCGAGAAAAGGGTAAGTACATTTCGTTTGGTTAAACTTTCAATCAGATTTGTCAATACATAACTGGTCAATTATACCAATTAACACACTTCTGTATACATTTAGACTGCATTCACCAGTAAAAAGGACTATGGACGTGGTGAGAGGGAAGCTCAATGGGCCTCGGACCAACGTACATTGCATGGTCTCCAGGCACCAAACGCAAATGAGATCTTAAAAGACAAGAACGACTATAGAGAATTGTCAGAGCTTGCAGAACAAGCAAAGAGGCGAGCCGAGGTGGCTAGGTAAGTCTTGTTTCTTGACTTGTCCTTTGGGCTGTACTTTATGTGTAATTCATATGTTTTCATCCTCTAAAATTAGCATACTCAAAGTATAGTATTTGCTCTAATACTACTGTTAAGTGGACAAAAATGTTGGCGGGTCAAACAGATTGTCCTATTTTGACCTGCATTGAAAAATGTGCATGTTTCAATGCCAGCCCTCCTGACCCACCCATATAAATCATAATCATATCTGTGGTTAACAGGTTAAGAGAGCTTCACACTCTGAAAGGACATGTTGAATCAGTGGTGAAGCTCAAGGGCCTTGATATTGAAACTATCCAACAGCACTACACGGTTTAAGTCATCAAGAACATAAATTTTTGGAGAACACAAAATAAGAGTTAGGAAGGCATGATTTTGAGAAGGTATGTTTTCGTGATGGATCATCATGATCGAGACACGGGAATAAGCCAGCAGATGAGATCGGATACCTGATCCACAGTTTGGCAGAAACAATGCATTATTCTCTACATGAATTGTACGCGGTTAATCATTATAACATTGTATTCAGTTTCTCAATTATTCAATCACAATTCTTTTCAAGTTTTCATTGAATATTTATCATCCATAATACTGTTCACGTTCATATCAAACCCATGCGCACAACTAATATCAACGAGTAAAGTATAACATATTCTAGATGAGTTCATGTGAAAGTTTTAATGATTCATGTGACAACTACCTGCAGAGTCACAAAATAAGGATTTTTGCCTGGTCTGCTACATTAAATGGTATTCTCATGTACATTGTACATTATGATGAGTTAAAGTACACTCATAAATGCATGGGCTTATAACATCTAAGAACCAAAAAGGATGGTAATTTTAAATAACATGATTGATTAAATCTTTTTTGCCCAATCACCTGTACATAAAGAAGAAACTAATCAAGATTCACCAACTTTCAATGACCCTCCAAGCTCGATAGGTACAAGCGGGATAAACGAATGTAAGACATCCGTTATCAATGGCCTGTAACTTGGTTCTGGTTGTACACATAGCACAGCTACAGCAGCAACCTGTGTGATAAATAGATCAGCAAAAGTTAGATGCAATCATGGAATAATCGTATGACTAAACAACTTCAAATTTGAAAAACAGGTGCCTGGGTCGGATTGAATAATGAGTCAAAACAGGTAATTTTTGTGCACACTGAATTGGGCCACCTTGGTTTGACCAGAAACAATCATAAGTAAATGGGTCGAAATTGACTCTCAAACAACTGAAATTGTAACAAGATTGTACTAACTTGATACAAGTGCTTCAAGTCCATTGTATCTCTAATCACAGGATCAACCATGTTCGGAAGCTTTGATCTGTCGGTTAGCTGAGGCATTGCCTGTTTGTTGAATGCATTTTTGATATTTTAGATTGAAATTTATTTACTATGGAGATTTATAGCAACTTGATGATTCATTCTTGCATACCCATGTAACGATTGATTGATATTGAGATGGTGACATTTTCTCCACAGGTTTTCTTCCTATCAACAGCTCCAAAAGTACAACGCCGAATGCATAGACATCACTTTTATCAGTAAGCTTACCTGTAAAACCTTTGTCTTATATCTCGAGACTAGATTTCGATAAAATTGTACACATCAGAAAATAATGCGCAGATCGCACGTAAAAGGAACATAAGTAATCATACTTTAAAACCTTTAGTGCCTACATTATAAGTTCATAATCAAACAAGTAAACCGATTTTCTATTATAAACTTCCAATATAGGCCCTTAAACCTTGTTTTTGTGAGTCCTTTCCTTTTCTAAAAATGAAGATAAAGTGTGTTCCTTTTAGGTGCAATTTGCCAGGAAATAAACTACTACATACCATCCAAGAGGTATTCCGGAGCTACGTAACCTAATGTTCCTGAAAGCTTTATGTTGTTCTTTCCATGAATTCCACCCGTAATCGCAAGTCCAAAATCAGAAAGCTGAGTTATATGGCAAACAACAGTAAGTCAATCAAAGAATCTCAAATTTGTCTGAGCATGTTCAATGAACTTAAGAATAGAGGTGGAAACACAAGCAGGTTAGGAAAAGGTCAAAACCGGGCAACTTTAGTACAGGCAGACTAAAAATCAGCCTGGTCAAGCGGTGTTAACCAACAACATATTTTTATTGTTCATTTCAACTTAGCGTGACTTTCAATCTGTTTGACCATACCCCATTTGGCTAGAGTTTAGATTTGACCCATTTGAGACTGAACACAATCCAAATTGACCGATTTACAAATAAATGAGATGATATTGACACCTCCAGAAAAGATGAGTATTACTTTAGCATTGAAGTTGGAGCCTAGAAGAATATTTGATGATTTTAGATCTCTATGAATCACAGGCGGGGTACAACGCTCGTGAAGATACTCCAGCCCTCTGCATCCAAATTTCAAATGACCAGAATACTATGTAATACTCATCAAGAATCTACATTATCCAAAAATGTAGCGATCAATAAAAGAAATGGATTTACCTTGCAATATCAAGTGCAATTTTCATTCTGTGCTGCCAACTCAAACCAGTTCCATGAGACGGCCCTTAGTAGAATAAAAAACGAGTAGCTAAGAATGTAAGGTATACGGGATCCCTATAGTTCTTTAACTGTTAGGTTATTTTCATAAATGAAAAGAGAATTTACCATGCAATTGGGATTCCAACGAACCATTAGGCATCATTTCATAGACCAAAAACCTGGTGTCACCATGTATGCAATAACCCAAAAGACTAACAACATTCTGATGCTGAACTCTGCTTAAGCAATTGATCTCATTCTGAAAACAAAACAC
The DNA here is from genome assembly GCF_010389155.1 of Erigeron canadensis. Classification (NCBI taxonomy): domain Eukaryota; kingdom Viridiplantae; phylum Streptophyta; class Magnoliopsida; order Asterales; family Asteraceae; genus Erigeron; species Erigeron canadensis. Next base: position 3,095,747 of record NC_057767.1, on the reverse strand, counting down.
ATAATTGGAAAGAGGCTTACGAAGTTATAGAGTTATAAAAGTAGAGATGGTGAAATAGACAAGTGGGGCGGATTGGGTATAGCGGGCCATTTGGGTTCGGTTGACCCACAAACATCTTTCACCCTCTTCGTTATAAGAAATTCTGAATAAATAGGGCATTTATTATGTTTAAAAAACTGTTATTACAATAATACTAATCTAATCTTTGAATTAAACGATTTACTAAGGGCAAATGCAGTCAGGTTAACACATAAACACTTATCTATGCATATCTAGAAGTTAAAGAAACTACACTCACATTATTAACCGAATCTTATATGTTATATATAACATTTTTACCTTACTGATGGTAATGTTTGAATAGAAACAATTTTGGAGGTTGTATGCATTAATTTAAGACTTTGCTTTACTTTTAAACCTCAACCAAATCCACCAGTTTCACTTTTAGCAAATTTTATGCATTTGGCCGTTTCAGATAAGATACAACCCAAAGCGATCCATTCACATGTAAAATATCGGGTTGGGACAAGCATTACATGATTTTAAAAATTTTAAACTTCATAAATTACCTCAAATACTCTTTGGGCATCTGGACCTCCACCATGAATTCTTTTCACAGCTGCAAGGAAATGGTCATTGAAACAAGCTTTGTACACACTCCCAAACGAACCATGCCCAATGATATTGTCTTCATGAAAATTGCTTGTTGCAGACACTAACCACTCGTATTCGATAACAGTAACCGAACCCTTTTTACCGGACATTCTTAAAGGGTTAAACTTATCCAGTATTGGGCCCAATGACAACCCTTTTGATACATCTGAAAGTATGCAAGCTAAAAACTCAAAATGTTCATAATATCCGTAAATCGAGGGTGTTTGAGATTGCATTTTTAAAAGTTCTTATGGCGTAATACTCGGTTCTTAAGTGTTTATTTGCGTATTTTACACTTAAATGAGCACTTTTTATTAACTTTTTAAGATATGCAATGCCAACACCTTCAAAACAAAGTTTAAAATACAGTAGATAAATATAAATACCTTGGCTTTGTTGGGCCTTATTGATATTGGTACTTTTTGAGGTTTTTAACCTATAGATACAGAAACATGATAACAACAGCAAAATTGCAGCTAGAAGAGTTGAAGCAACAATCAATGCTACAAGAATCCTTTTGTTCAAATCTTCATGGTGAACTACTAATACTCCTGAGTAAAAAAGAAGACAGGTCAATAAAAAAATTATAAAATCTGTGGGTACTCATAAGCTTAGATATATATATATATATATATATACCAGGTTCGAACTGCATTGAACTCAAGACTCAAACTTTCCAATGACCCAATTCAATTTTATTCCAAATTATGAGAAAAATGCATGTGGGTATCAAAGTAAACACAAAAACATAAACAAAAAATCAAAAAGTTTGAATCTTTTTGTGAAATTACCTGGAGAAAGAGCTTCATTTTCAATGGAAAATGGAGGTTTTTTCTCTGTAGGAAGAACAGGGTCAGCAGCCATAGGTGGGTCTGTTTTGATGAAAGAATGGATTGGGACTAAAAATGAAGATAAAACCAAAATGGGAATCTTGGAAAGAAGATTCATGTTGAGTTTGTTTGCAGAAAAGATTTGTTTTTTTAGAAGAAAAATAGGGAGACAAGCAAATGGAAGTGGAAGCTAGATATACACAAAATTCATGTGTTTTGTCTTTGATGCGTTCATGCTTTGAATTTTGAAATATTAATGTACATCTTTTTTCTCTCACACACAATACTTCAACTCTTTGAAAAACAAAACAATAATTAAATGATCATATTTCTTTAGGTCAAATATATAAAATGCATAATAATTAATTTATTGTTGGTATCTCAAAATCAATATTAATTCTCTTAAGTAACCAACCTAAAAATCAGTTAAGAAAATCAGTGAAATCCACATAAGTTTTGAAGGTTTTAGAGAGATTTTTAAGATAATATTTAAGATTATTAATCATTTTTAAAAAAAATTAATCACGTAAAATTATCATCATTAAAATAATATATAAATGAAATTTGAACTTATAATTCTGTTTTCAATAATGAGGAAAAATGATCGATACTTTTAAAAATTAGTCTAAAAATCCTCTTAAAACCTTAAAATTGTGACATATGAATTTCATTAAAATTTTTTTCTAATCTTATTTTTTGATTTTGTCACTTGTCTTTATCTTATCACTAAAAAGATTTTTAAACTGTCTAGTGTAGAGGATTAGTTATTTCCCTTTCATAATATATATTTTTCATTAGACTATTGGTTAACACTTTAACTAACTAGAATTATATATCATATCTAGTAGAGATAAAATTAGATATATTATATATATAATGGGTAATTATTTTTTCAAAGTACTTGAAGGTTGATCTATTTTACATAGATATATAATTTGAACTAGGTTATATATTTTTCGTGTGTTATACATTCATATCTTATTTTCCATTGCATTTGCGGTTCGAGTAACGGGTGTTTGGATATATTAGTACATGGAAGGTCATATTCCTCATTTAATTGAAATGGTCTTTTTTATTAGTAGTTAACGTAATTTTATGTATTTTTTCTTTTTTCTAGTTAAGTTAGAGTCCCTAATTCAAGAGTGAATAGTGTGCTTTTCATTGTATAGGCAAATTCTAACTAGTATCTTTTCTGTTAATGAGATTTTAACGTTGTTAAAAAAAATATCTAATATATTAAGTACTTTGCTATTTTGGTTATTTCAAAAATATATATGTGATACTTCATAATTTTGTATTTATATTAGCCACATAAAAGTAACTACAATATGATACGTGTGATTGACCATGAAATTCAATCATTGAATTTTTGTTTAGGTACATGATTATTATGATGGAGTGGTTAACTTTTTAAGTTTTTATCATTGAATTGACTTCATGATATTTAAACATTTTATATGTATATTAAGTACTATGTATGAGAAAAAAAAAGTATTTATTTTAGGGAAATGATTAATCTTTTTAATATATTAGCTTAAAAATCCTCTTAAATATTGGATGATGACATGTGAAAAAATCAGGAGACAAGATTAAGAAAGAAAATTAGTGAATACCATATGTCACCTTCTTAAAGTGTTAAGGGATTTTTAGACTATTTTGTTAGAAACATTAGTCATTTTCCTTTACTTTAATATATGCACCAACTTAAAACAATGTACAGTATATGTGACTATGTGAGTATAAAAGAAGTATGAAGAACTATTTGTATTCATCAACTATATCTCGACGTGAAATACGAGTAAAAACAACTTTTATTTATTTTTGGGGGAAATGGCGGAGGTAAAAACAAGTACATTTTGAGCGTTTATAAAAAGTTGGGGGGCAAAAAGTGAGGGAGAAGCAATTACTTTATCCATGAAAAATGGATGCAAAGGTGCTGCCAGCCAACAATCATGTGGTGGTTATGAAGGCCAAAACCTTCCCACCAAAGATTTTGCAAACCAGTTGTTTAAATGTTTATATACAATATCAACTCACTGCTCGTGATTATTTGACTTCCTAGTTTTTCCTTCGTCAAACACAATCATTTAAGCTAATAACAAAAAAAGTTTTTTTTTTTTAAAGACATAAGATTATATTAAAATCTACAACTGACAAAAAACGCTAGGTAAAGCAAGAGTACATACATATAATACAACTAAAAGAACACTATAGAGTATGAGAGAGTAAATAAGTTATATATTTGTACTAGTCCTAATATCCGTACGATGTACAGTGGCTATATAAATTGTATCACAAAAAAAAACGAATATGTCACATACATGATTTTTGAGTATGAAATAGATTATGGTTAAATAAACTAATGATCGAAACTAAATTATAATATGCAGTAATGATAAGTATAAGAAATGCTAGTTAGAGTTTTAGATTAACTTTAAATTTTTACATCAAAATCGAAACTTGTAAGAATAGTGGATGACGACAAAATAGCCTTGTGCTTTCGAATCGTAAACTCAAATTTTCGAAGTCTTCATGTTAATAACTTATTATTATAAGTAATATAAGTGATAGGAGTTGAAAAAATTGAGAAAGACAAGGGAACAATTTTATTAATAAGAATACGATCAATCAAATAAGGTTGTAATATGTTTTGTATCTATAAGCCAAGAGTTAGAGTCTAACTCTAAATCTAATAAAGAAATTGAATCTATATACAATTAAAAAAACTAATTTAATAAAATAAATAAATTAAAAAAACACTTGTCGATCAAGGATTACGCTACATGTCGTTTCAAGAACAACTCAATCTTGTTTAAATATATTGGTAAATAATAATAATAATAATAATAATAATAATAATAGTAATAATAATAATAATAAGTGATAGAAAAGTAATCAACTTGTAGATTTATAAGGATAGGTTTAATAATATAATAATAATTAAGATATGTTCCAAAATTTATTTATTACGATATCTATATCTAGATTTTTACTAATATATTACATATATGATACGTGTCATTTAAAAACTTGTACCACATGTCAGTCTCAAAAGATACACAATTCTGTTTTAGTTTATTGGTAGATACTGAAAACTACAAATACCACTAATTTGTCCAGATCTGAACAAAAAAATTGTTAAGAAGAAAATAACTTTTGTTGTCCTCGCAACACTAAATTGCAGGGCGTTGGAGATGTCCGTGAAACACATATAATTGTTATTATTTCATGTAAAAATTTTCATGCGAAAAAACAACAATATTATGATTGTGAGAAAGGGTAGTACTTATGGTGGTGACAAAGGGTACTTATGGCCATAGTTTATCAGAATCATTATTGTTTTCTAGCTGCCATTATTTTGTGGTAAAAGATTGATAACCAACCATTCAAACCCGTATTGGTTATTTATCTAGGAGTTAGAGTATTGTAAAAGTGTTAATGTAAAATAAATAGGACAAAATCTTGACCTTTAGATTATGGTTAAATTGATGCATGAACATTCATGAAACAATTGATACACAATAAATTACATGATGCACAGTAATTTTCAATAAGGAAAAACATATTGTTTTATTTATTTTACATTAATACTTGTTTTCTTTTACCTAAAACCTATTTATTTATAATGTAAAGGCATATACTCCACTTGATCTTTTACTTCATGACTATTGTAAAAGAAAACAAGTATTAAGGAAAATAAAAATAAAAAAAATAGGTAATATACTTGATCTTTTTACTTCATGACTATTGTTTATAAGGTGTTTAATTGGATTAAACCCAAGCCTTTTAAGGAGTAATATTTATGACGAAATTGCTTCCACTTACCCATTATGAACCGGGTTATATATATACGTCTTTATGGATATCATGACTTAATTGTGTGTTTTTTTTCAATCTTTTCATTATTTTTCATGAATTAAAGTTAATATAACTTTTATATCATTTGTGACTTTTTAGGCAATAAAAGAAAGAACTAGGAGGTAGGCGTGCATGCATGATATATGCATGATGACTCCAAACATCAGGTTTCAGCTTTAATTTGTTTATCTTAACTGTATTTATGGGAAGTTAAAATTTAGCAGCTTTTCAATTATGCAACTAATCACATTTATGTTTAAGTTTGCTTAATATACTTTTACCTCAGGAAAAAGGCAAATTAAAAATGAGAAAAGGAAACTTTTGAAAAATAAATATAAAATGGAAAAGGTAGAGAATAACTCAAGTTTTAATGAAAAGGACCAAAGCATGGTCAAACACAATGCCGCCTATCTTTTCCAATTTTAGTTAGATTTTAGACCCGTGTTAAACATTGCATACGGGGTTTATGATATTATCAATATTAGATTTTTATACATTTAAGTTATAAAAGCTTATAATTTTAAAGATATAATTTTTATAAATTTTTAGCATCAAGTTTATGAAAGTCCTATATTTAGCTTATTTTAGCATCAAGTTCATGTGTCTAACCCAAGTGAAAGGTAAAATTAGGACCTATATACTCCTTAAACTTATCAAACAAATAAGCTGAAAGTATAATAGTTCAATTCTAAGATACATGGCTTGTTTATATTATCTTACCTTTATATGTTTTTTTTAGCTATGAGACCGAGTTACGGTTTATGGAGAGACAAGTTTATAACAAATGATGCTTTATTAAAAGATGACATGACAGTGTGGTTAGGCCTATGTTTATAATCCCATATTTATAAATCGTTTCTAACACTATTCATCATTTCTAGACACCCCAAGAATACCCCCTCCTTATAACCCCCTCTTCTTCTCCTATTCTTTCACTCACATCATCTTTTCGGGCCCCATTTTTCTTCACAACACGCACTTCCAATATTGGAAGTAACCTCCGGGCGCACTCCACGACGCAGCCCCTACTACTTGCTTCCTCCGGTTTGGTCGCGTCGGAAGTGGCTGGACGCACGAATGGAAAGTCTATAAGGACCGACCTTATTGACTTGAAAACATTTATAGCAATGGGGTTTAATTTGGAAATGCTCTTATCTATATTCCCTTATAAAACATATTTGAAATCTATTTTAGGAAATTTAAGCAAATTTTTCAGTATCCGCATTTTACCCCTAACTATCTATACTATATTAATAAACAAACTACTATCCCTTTTTCAACTCTCTACCTTTAAAATACCCAAAATACTCTTAATTTTTAACACATTCATAACTCATACTAAATCTACCCAATATATCCCTAAAATATTTTACACCATATTTATCAAAACTATCGATCTCCTTTACTAATTAATCTAAATTTTTCCACCTAATATCCCTATAATATACTTAATAAAGTTATTTACAAAAGATACATCCCTTAACCATAAAATAACTATACTACCAGATACGTCAATTACTTTTAAATTAATAACTACATCTTTACCACCATCGTCACTACTCACTAACACCACTTGTTGCCACCGCCGCCGCCGCATTACGCGGGTACTCATCTCGTATATGGACAAGCAATGCGCAATTAACTTTTTTTTTTTTTAATAGCTAAATGTTATTATTATTTTAGTAATTACTTCAAAAAAAACTCTACTGGTGGGATTCAAACTCCACCCCTACACCAAGAAGGTATAAGTCCTCCAGCACTAAGCTATCACCCAAATGGCCCAATTAACTATGTTACTACGTATTTGTTCGTTAAATATAGGCCTTGATTTTGAGTTTGGTTTAGTTCGTTTATATCCTTGCAATATATACACATTTTGCATAACTCATATACTCAACTTATTGTTACCCATTCTATGTTGTATGTGTTGTCGTTATGGTGTCATGATACCCATAACAACAATAAACAACAAAAGATTGTGTGGGGATGACCAAAGATTTCAATGACTTCATGGGTGAATCAAACCAACCAATTGAAGGCAGCTATTAAGATCTCTAGTAACTTAATACATTAAGCTAATTAAGGTTATAATTGACATGAGCTATAGATGAATGATTACATTGTCAAGACCTGATTTTTATTTTTGAAAATTGACTTTCATTCATATTCACCTCACCACCGGGTGACGTATAAACACCAATATCACAAATTAAAATTAATGACACCAATTAATCTTGCCAAATGATAGTTAAACGACTCCCTTTTGTCGAGATGAGCAATGATAATGTGATATTTCAAGAATAAGGCTGTTAAAATTCAGACTTTTTAGGCTCCCAATTTTTAAATTAATAACTTTGATTTAATACTAAGAGCACAACATAATCTCTTAATTGCAAAAATATATTTGCTTATGTTATACTAACATAAGCAAATATATAACATAAGCAACTAACATAAGCAAATATATTTTTTGCAATTAACTAACATAAGCAAATATATTTTTTACAATTAATTGTATAACATAAGCAAATATATCTTTTGCAATTAACTGTATAGAGATGATGTTGTGCTCTTAGTATTAAATCAGGGTTATTATTTTTGTTTTACGTTAGTTATATTTAAATATATAAACATTTTATGGATGTTTAATTAATTATCCAATAGCACTGTCAACAGCATGGATATATTATACCCATAATTATAAATAACGATTAGGACTTTCATCCTTTTGTCTTTTCAGGCTTTTATTCGAACAACTAAACCGACGATTTATAGAGAAAAAAGATTTGACCAACCTCATTTTAATTTGTAGGTCTACAACTCTCTATAAGCTGTAAGCGGCTTCACCAGTCGATCACTAGCTAACTCACATGTATATATAAAAGTAGTTAACAATTCATTTTTCGAACGTACATGTCAAAATAAGTAACACAAAAGAAAATTAATGGTTGACTCAAATCAACCAAGCTACTTGTAAGTATTTCATCACAAATACCTTATTACATGTATGCCAAATGACACTTTGTATATAAAACATAAAATCGTAAATTTCTTATTTATAAAAGTACAATTTTTATACACGCAATTAACATCTAAAGACAAAATTTACATGAACATCTTTTTAGAGTTCACTCAATATGATCAGGCCCACCTAGGCGATCCATACATAAATCTTTAAAAAGATTATTAATAATTTCTTGACTTTGGTTTCAATAATTAGCATCATATTTTAAAGTCAAAAAATTAGCTATTTGATGTAACATCAATGCGTCCGATACTTGATAGTTTAGCGTGTGATTAACTGCTTAATTTGTTTTCTTTTTTCACACAACTTGATCCTCATACAAATCTTAAAACAGTTTTGTAATTCTCACATGACACACCGAAAATTTTGTCTAGCTTGCGATTTTCCTAAGTACCATATTGTATGTTAGTTTTTTGTTAACTATTGAATGAAAAGGTAAAAATATTATTTCCATATATGTAGTTGCTGATCCTATGAAAAAATAAAAAGAAACAAAAAAAATTATTCATTATATGAGAAATTTCCTTTTCAATGATGTTCATTTTAAATTGGGAAATGCTATATACAATCATAAGGGATGTATTTAACGTGCATAAAAAAACTTGTACCTTCCATATTAAAAGTCTGTTCCCTGATTTTCATGATAAATGTACAAACAATTTATGCACCTTAAACACGGTTTTAAGGGTTGTATTTAACAAATCCCTTTTAAATTAACTATATCTCTTTTACGGGTCAATGCATGGTTCTTGCCTTTGTGGAGTGAAATTCAAGATTCAATCTTTAACATGGATCTACTTGCATAGTTTATAATTACGAGTACTGTACCCGCACAATACGGCGGTGTTGGCAGGGACGACGGTCTAGTGGTGTCGGTAATGGTACTACTGGTGGTGGTGGCGGTGTCAATTGATGTAGAAATATAGGTTGATGTAAAGGTGATAGTAAAAATATTTTAGAAGATAAAGGTTGAAGTGTAAATTAATTCATTACGAGCTTAAAATGTCATAGGCAATTTTGGTGATTCAAAAACAGAATTTTATAAAAATAAAAATAGACCGGCCTTTTACTTTATAAGAGAGTAAAAATAAAGATTTGAGATAGCTTTGAAATAGTGTAAAATTGTTGTTAAGAAAAATCTTCCTTTTAACATAGTATTTTATTATCAAAAGTTATGTAACATCTTTTAAACTTATATATTTGGATATCTATATCTATAAACCCTTATAAAGGGTATTGAGACTAAGTTTTAAACACTTTTTTTATTCCTATAATACCCTCTTTAATTGCATTATATTTTACAACTCCTCTAAATGTCGAAATTACCCTTATCAAAATTTAAAGAGAAAAAAAATCCATATCAACAAAAAAAAAACATAACACTTTTTCCAGTCGATCTCCCTATCGCAACCCTTGCCATCAATTCATCACCATCAACAACTAAATCACAACCCCTCGCCCCAACCACCACCGTCGGATTCCTCACTATCAACAAGGGTTTTTCTAATATTAACGGTTACCTTCTAGCTGCTGCAATGCACCGGTACCAGGCTAATTGTAATATACTAACATCCATACTACGACTATACCTTAATTACTTTTCTAAGTCTCAAACTGGTCTATTACTGGTTGCTAGTTGGCAGTTGCTACTAACATGGCCCGAGGTTGATTTTTGGGCTAAGTATTGCTTTTCATAATTTGATAAATCCAATAGAAGTGGGCCTGGATTTACTTACATTTTGACATAATAATCCGTTACTTTGTTACTTGTTAGTTGTTGGGAGTCTCCCAATTAATCAAATTCTTTACACTTTAATTTTATTTTATTTTATTTTATTTTTAACAGCGCATTCGAACCGTTACTATGACATTGAATTGAACAGTAGGTGGAGTTCCAACCACGCATGTGTAGTATGAAATCCTGGACTCCAAAAAACCCTCTAATAATCTACTTTTACAATAAGGATCGATTAATCTTTTATGTGCTTGAACATATCAATCATAACCATAAGAATTGTCGTTGGTAAAATCCTAACAATTAATTGTTGAAAACGTTTGTACTTTTTTCTATATAAATGGCAAACTATGAGTATATGGATTGCATATATTTAAAAGAATAATGATAAATCAACTTAATCGGTATGCCTAATAGTAAGATGATGACATGTGAAAATATCAGAGAGCAAGATTAGAAAGAGAGAATTAGTAGAATTCATATGTTAAATTCTTAAGGTTTTATGTTAGATTTTTAAACGGATGAGTTAGTTCGATTAATAATTTTTCTATTTAAAAATAAACAAAGACGTTGACTTTCATTAAATGATGGCACGTAAAAATAAAAGAGTATACAGTCACACTCCTTTATTAAAGTCCCAACTGTACACTCACAAACCCCTCTTCCATACAACGCACGTTTCAGAGTGCCACCAACCCTTTTGCCCAATACCACAACAACACACATTGATCATGATCATTCATAAAATACGTTTTCTTACACAATTCTCAATAGGTGGTCTATACTTAATATTTTTTTTGTTTATGAGAATTTTCAAAATTGTATTTTTAGGGATTAGGGTATAATGCCAAATTTTCGCTCTTTGGCAAGCTTTTAGCCAATAAAAAGATATTATATGGATATGCCAAAATATTGTCAGTTCTTGCCAACAAGAAGTCAAAAGTAATGGTATATTATAACTTGGCAATTTGTCAACGTTTGCCAAAAATCAAAAGATAAAAAAAAAAGCCAATACATGCCATGTGCCATGCCTTTAGTTCACATGAAAAGAGCCAAAACATGCCACAATTAATCGGCCTAAACTAGCCGATTCAATTTGCTGATTGACTTGCCAAAACTTATCAATGCATGTGCTATAAGCTTGCCAAAGAACCGATGCTATCCGATCCATTTTGCCGATTAAACTTGCCGACTACACCCATGCCTCTTAGGGACACAAGTGTAGTGCCAAAAATTGGCAAATTGGCAAGTTTAATTTTGGCTAATTTTCGACTAATGAAATTACGACACGTGTTATTCCCAAAACTAGCCAAAACTTGCCAAATTACATTGTGTAGTGTACAAAACTAACCAAAACTTGCCAATTTACCAATTCCGGAAAACATATAAAAGGTAATCGGAAAATAAACAAAGTTGCCGGAAAACATAAAAAATGATCGTTTTTTTTATACAATATAAACTTGGCCTAAGAATTTGGGGGTTGGAAATTTCAGAAGTTGGAGACGCCATGGTTGCTAATCCGAAGGTTTACCCCGCCAAGATACGCCCCAAAAAAAATATGGCAACATATTGCTTTAATGGAACAAAATACGGCAACCTAACTGTTCAACAATATTATCATCGTCAAAAACTATTTTTTTTGGCTACCTATTGCTTTAATGGAATAAAATACGACAATACTACCAAGAAAAAATCCAGCAACACTACCACTAAGTTAACACTATTAAGCTAATCACAAACATACAATTAACGGCAATGTAAAAAGATAAATATACATACATATATATACACACATAAGTAGCAACAACAGTTAACTGTAAAAACCCAAGAAAGGGCTCGCCGGAAAACCACAACCACCGTAAGCAGCAACAGAAGCAGCAGTTAACCGAAGAAAACCCAAGAAAGGACTCGCCGGAAAACCGAAATAACACCACCAGAAAAGCCAAAAAGGGGATCACCAGATTACATGCAGACACGATCTAGAAATACCATTAAAGAGTTCACCGGAAAATCGATTAAACCAGAAACCCCAAAAAAAGGGTCGCCAAAAAACCGATTAAAGTAGCCAAATAGACAACTAAACCCTTGCCAAAGCCAAACAAAGATTTAGCCGTAAAAAAAGTGAAAATTTCTGGCCGGCAACCGCCGGAAACACCAAAAAGGGGGTTTCCGATCTCACCGGAATATGGGTGCTATATGTTAGAAGCATCGACAAGTTTTATCCGCATGTATTCCGGCAATAGAAGCCAAGAAAAACATAGAAATAGCCTAAATCGAAAAACCCCCCAAATTTTTCAGTTAGGTTTCCGGTGAAATATTGAAGTTTTGGCACAAGAACAAAAAGAAACAGTCACAAGGCACGCTCCCAACGTTCACAAGGATCGGCCAAAACTGACCGATATATATAGCCAAAACTAGACGATTAAACTTGCCAAAACTAGCCGATGCATGTACTATAGGGTTGCTAAAGAGCCGATACTTTTTGCCGATAAAACCAGCCGACTACACTCTTGCCCTTTAAGATACATTGTATTCTTAAGATACATTGTGACTAAAAATTAAAAAAATCACTTCCTTACACTAAACATAGTTTATACCATTTTGTAATCATACAATTCATCCTTAGAACTCTTTTTGATTTGTTCATGACTAGATTTTTGTTCCTTTAAATTTAATTAGAATTTCTTTATACAATTAATAAGATATACTGCATATAATAGATAATACATAAAAAGTTGAAACAAAAATAAGATTTATAAATAAATAAACGTATTACCATACTAAACGATTAAAACTAGTATAAAAAGAAAAATTACGGTTACAACGTAGATTAAACAAAATTATAGTCTTAAACTTTACATGAGTATTAAACGTTGGAAAATGTAATTTCTATTTCATTTTATGAACCATCCAGAAAGTCAAACATATTGCCATGCAAATTTGCATGGCCATTAAAAGCAATATAATGCATTTCCTCTATATATATATGAACACTCTTCGATCTTTTCTTCAATAAAACTTCACACTCAATTTTCAAGAAAATGAAACTACCACAAACCAGCTTCATGGCTATCCTTCCATTGATATTACTCTCTTCTATCACTACCACCATTACTAGCCGTCCAACCGCCCTCATCACCTCCCGTCGCGGTCTATCCGAAAACTGTGACCCTCTTTTCGGAATCGGATGCAGTGAACCATGGCCTTTCGCTTCCTCCAACCCTTTCATGTCTAGACCTTTTCTACGTAGCCAAACCAACTCACCACCATCCGTTGTCGTGCCGTCCCCACCACCACCCGTGTTCACGAATTACCCGTCGTTTACACCCCCATTAGACGATACAAATCCGTCTTTTTCACCACTTGTTGCATCTCCCCCACCACCAGGCTATACTTTTACTACTCCTACTGTTGTCCCTCAACTTCCACCAGACAATGATGATGATATAAATTCACCGTTTATTGGAATATCGTTTTCCCCACCAAATCCCGAGGTAACTTTACCTCCAATTGTTGAAAATAATCAGCCAGACCAGTTTGTGTCACCACCACAAGAAAACCAGCCCGGACCACCGGTTGTTCCTATTGAATCTAAGCCGCCAGAAGACGCTGGAAAGCAACTTCCACAGCTGCCACCAGTGGTGGAATCTCCTCCAGCTGCTTAATTAATTAGCTAAATTAAATTAATTTGCTAATCTGCTAGTTGAGTTCAGTTTTATTATATATATAATTAAGTATGGTGTTATTGTGTTACACTAGTATTTTAACATTATGAAATGGATTTATCAAGTTTAATTAATTAGTGAGATTTAATTAAATCTTATGCATCCTTGTACGAGCTAGTGTCTTTTCTTGGAACAGATTTTGAATTATGTTTTACGAGTATCTCTTAGCTATAGGGGTCAAATAAAGAACACATAAGTTAACAAAAGAGAGTTGACATTTATACCATTTATTTTAATTAATCTATTAAAGTTATGTATAAGATTTCTGTACTATATGTTATAAAGCTTGTATAATTTGGTAAATTTATTAAAATGTATGATACGAATATCAATTCTCTTAAACGATGAGGCCATGTGGGTCAAATAGGTTGAAAGTCATTGAAAATGATATATTTTGGCACATCACATGGAAATATGTAATTGGAAGAAAAAAAAAGGGGTGTATGGGTCAACCTACCAAACTCAACCCATTTGGATATAGGAAAAGTGGAGTGTACATATTCATATTTTGCCCAACCCGACCCAACTACTCTAGCTAGCTCCTAACCCATCCATGAGTTTGAATCATCAATCAAAAGTATGTGATCTTTTTCTTTACAGATAAAAAAAAAACCATATAAAATGAATTCATATTTCAATAAAAAAAAAAAAAAAAACTGGAAAAATGGAAGAACTGGATAAATTACTAGAGAAGTCTAACATGGTACATGAATTAAAAGGAGGTCGATCAGTATAGTATAAAATATAAATTGAGTAAAAATTTCAACGCAGGCAGCAGGCTCTGTCCCAATTGAGAGACATGCATGCAGGAGCAATAAGTAGAGTCAGTAGTCCCAATTGTTTTTATATACCTCTTCACAAAAAATTTTTTCCCTCTTTTGTATCATCGATTGAACACGTACTTATATCTCGTCTGCCAATTGTATCACGTTATTTACAACAAAACAAAATGTTAAACAAAAAAACAAAACAAAAAGAAAACATCATGCTAATTTCGATCGGGTCGGGCAAGTTTTCTATGAATTAGATGAAGAATATGTTCGATGGTCAAGTATCATACATCAAGGGTGTTTTACACATCAACTTGTTACACGTAGGCGGTTACCAGGTTTACTTACATTAGTCGGACAAAATAAGGAGTTCATTACATTATACTTAACTAGCATGGTACCCGCGCAATGCGCTGACGGTGACAACGACGACGGTTTAGTGGTGGCGATGACATCGATAATTGGTGTCGAGTGACGTAACCGTGCGTGTAAGTTAATGCAATGGTAGTAGGGATAATATTTTAGAAGGTAAGAAATTTGAGTGTAAATTAGCAAGATAAAGGTTTAAAGTGTAAATTAATTCATTAAGGACAAATTTGGTAATCTCTAATAACTTTTCCGTAAGGGGTGTTTATTAAGGATAATTTATTACTTTTCCATCTAACCATTTTCTAACACTTTTGAGTTTCCAAAAATGAGGGTTAGATAATTATTATAAAGAATATAGATAGACACACAAGTAGATCACCACATGACATAAACAAAAGTGCATAATTCATTACATTTCCAACTCATCCATTTATGCCATGCTAAATTTATTTTAGTGTGTTTAGCATCAACATTATTGAAGTATATAATATATATATATATATATATATATAAATTTTTCTTAACACTAAATTCAATGCATAATTGAGATTTATTATTATCATTGAAAGATATTCTCTATTCACACAAGACCGCTTAAAAAATCTAAATATATTCTTTTTAAAATCCTTGATTTATCTTTTGAATATATTCTTTTTAAAATCCTTGATTTATCTTCTGAATATATTCTTTTTAAAATCCTTCTAAAAACATATAAATACACACAAATCTCTTCTAATCCAGTCTCTTGATGATTTTTCTAAATATCATTATGTTGTTGTTAGCTAGGTTGGCGGATTTATGTTAAAAGGATACATATATATTATTGTCCAAACTATCACTTAAATGATAATGAAACAAAAAAAGGTAATCTAAACAAGTTTGCTAAATTAGTAAATTAAGTATCTTATTTATAAGTCAATGGCTGTATGTTATTTTTATAAAACATTAACATATCATTATGAACAATATGTGATTTTTTGTATTAAGCCGGTTAATAAACTATTTAAAAAAAAGTTTTTTATTCAAAGCTTGCTTGCTACAATTTGCTGTTTTTAGAAAAAATAATCTAGGTAAAATAAATATGCTAGAAATAAATAAATAATTACATATAAAAGAAAGACCGCCTCTTCTTTTGTGCGTTAAGTAAAAAAAAAAAAACCTAGCTAGCCGCAACCAATCTGATTTATGGAAACCGTGCGGGCCACGTCTAGTAGATTAGGAAAGACGTAAACATACAATAGATTATATATAAATACTTATGTATTGTGCATATAAACCGTATGTGAGAAAACAATTTAACCCTTGGGTCCGATAGATCCGATTCACAAGTTAATTGAAATAATTGTATTGTATTTGTATTCTCTTTTGGTTTCATTCATCAATGGATCGATCGGAGGGATTTAAGATAATCCTAGAAGAAGAACAGAAGTTCAGAAAACAATCGGAAGAAGAGGCACTTTTACGGCAAAAAGAACGTGAACGCCGGATAATAAGACGGGGAAAGGAAATATTGTTGAATTACCAGAAGAAGAAACAAGAAGAAAAAGAAGGGAAACATTTGACAGTGGCATTAATGAGGAGACAAATTCTTGAAAAAGCTTGTGCAGGCCCAAAACGGCCCAAACACACATTGGAGGATAATGTCGAATTGGGTTCCCCCGTATATGCCGAGATTAATGCTGACGATGATGATGATGATGAATTGGTAGTTTTGGAGGAGAAATTTCCTGTGTGGAAATAATCTTGACGGTGTGTCAATTTTATTAGTATGCGTCTAGTATCTTAGTCGGTGTTTCTTTTTTTTCTTTTTTTCTTTTTTAAACTTTAAGTCAATTTTAATGAAAGTTTAAGTTAATGTCTTTGATTACTACAAGTTTAGATAATTTTGGTTATTTGACAAGTTATTTAGTTGGGTTTAATTAGTGAATGAATGAGGTAGTAATGGGTCAATTGTATGAATTATATTTGTTGTACTCTATGGGTCTCTTAGGCGTATTTGGTTCGCGGAATATTTTTGGAAGGAATGAAATCTTTCATAGGAATTGGAATCTAAATGAATGGAATTTGACGGAATGTTTTTGATTTTTTGAAGATTCAAATGAGGGACAAAATGAGATTCCTTCCCCCATCCCCAAGGAATGGAGATTCCATCAAATGAGGGAATGTTAATATTCTAACGGAATGTGATTCATCCATCTTTAACCAACCAAACACTAAGGAATGGAATTCAATTCCATCAGATTCCATCAAATTCCGTAAACCAAACGCGACCTTAATTTTTTTGTGTAAGGCTTGTTTTCTTCTTTCATTAAGTAGAGAACTTTTCCACATAAGCTTTTCTTTTGCAAATTAACTCCTTTCTTTATGATCTGCAATTAATTCAATATTTCATTTTTCTTTAATTATTATGAACGTCATTGATTCTATTGTCTATCGTTCAAAGTTTGAAAAATGAAATAATTAAAAAAAATAGACGGGTCGGGCGGGTTTGGGTAACGGGTCAAAACGGGTGCGGGTCCAAGCGGATCATTTTAGAATTGCGGGTCAAATGGGTGCGGGTCAAAGCAGATTGGGCGTGGGTCGGGTGTGGGTCAACCCGCATTTTTTTTTTACAAACCAAATTTAATAGCTAACGCTAATACTGACAAAACCTAAACTCAAATAAAAAAATAACTTGATTTATTTGATAATTTACTTTCTTTAAGTATCTTAATTAAATTAAATTGACATTGAAAATATATATAATACTGAATAGTGAATACTCTGTGTAAGTACACATATTTATATATATAGTACATATATATTAATGAAAAGAATAAAAAAAATAAAAAAATTTTGAGATGCACATTAAGACCGCGTACCTCACACTTTCATTTCTGTATGCTCACATTTTTCCATTTTAGTTTCTCTCACTGTACTTATATCTATACATACATTTATATGTGTATATGTATATTAGTATATATATATCTTCATCTTCCTTTCATTCACCATGGACCAACATCTCCGACGACATCACTCAAGACCTCCAAAGCATAAGCTTCAAGTCTTCAACGGTCCAACTACCATCATCACCATGGATCCACGGTCCAACCACCATGATTCGACGGTCAAACCACCACCGTGACCACTGACCAGTTGCGCGCCGCTCCCAATATCAAATACAAAAGAATCGAACTTAGAGATGTTGATTTTTGATGAGAAAGTTGTACATCGTTTCTTGATCGATCGCGTGTGAAAATGTAATGTGTTAAGTGTTAACCCGCTAAATCGACCCGCTCGACCCGCACAAGGAAATTAAGTCTTGCCTAAACTACCCAGTTATACCCATTCTATCATTCCAAGGGTGCCCATATATACCCAGATCACTGAAAAAGTTACCCAAACTTACCCAAATTTTCTTGTTTGGGTAAGTTTTGCCAGGTCTAAGTTCAAACATGTGTAGGTAGACAGATTATATGGCTGCAAAACATGCCGAAACGCACCAATTGGGAAGGCCATTAAGCAAGCGGCAGTCAGAGGATGGAATTAATATATGTTTCTTTCTTTTACTTCCTAGCTTATAATATTTGTCATGAAATATGCTGGTGATTTCATTTATACCCCATACAAGGGTTCAAGATACTTTCAATTCCCAGATATATTGAAAGCGTATGTAGACTCAATGCACTGACTGCTAAATAAGAATGCAGCTGAGCGAAATAGTACGTACTACCACATGATTTATTTTGGGCTGGTTATGTCGTTGCATCAAGCTAGTAGTGTCATCGACCATTGCTTTATGCCTTTATCTAGACATCGTCTTAATGTTGAGGCGACTCTTATTGTTCATCGATTTTGTATTCAGGGAGCATACATTTATCACAAAGAAATCATAGCTGCACCAGGGATCAAAATTACTCCTGCACTCGTGTTGGATGTTCATTTGTAAATTTAATTAAAAGCAAATTTGACATGTGTTTTGTCAATTGATAGAGTTGGAAAAATATATATATTTTCTTAATATAGATGACATACACGAGCCCTATATTTATACAAGAAAAGAAAACAATTTTTGGTAACATAGGTTAAACTAAGACCGACTCTAATTCTTGGACTCGGACCCTTCCTGGACCGATACACTGTTGAGGCCTTGATCTTGTATAATCGGGAAGTGATGATACTAATTTTGATCCCACATATTCTAACACTCCCCCTCAAGTTGAATATCGGGATTACCGAAATTCAACTTGCTCAGACACTTATGAAACATAGATGTTCCCACTGCTTTGGTTAAAATATCAGCAAGTTGATCTTCAGACTTAACAAAAGGTAACTTGATAATTCCACTTTCCAATTTTTCTTTTATGAAGTGACGGTCAACTTCCACATGCTTGGTTCTATCATGCTGAACAGGATTCTCTGAAATCTGGATAGCAGCTTCATTATCGCTCATGATTCGGATACTCTCTTTGGGAGCAAAACCTATTTCAGACACCAGTTTTCTCAACCATAAAGCTTCTGCTAGTCCCCTAGCTATACCCCTAAACTCAGCTTCAGCACTTGACAATGATACAACTTTCTGTTTTTTACTTTTCCATGTAACCAAGTTATCACCTACCATTGAAAAATACCCAGAAGTAGATCTTCGATTACCTTTGTCTCCTGCCCAATCTGCATCTGTATATATCTGAATCTTGAGATGGCCATTTGCCTTAAATAACACCCCATGTCCTGACGTTCCTTTAAGATACCTGATAATTCGCAGAACTGCATTCATATGATCTTCATGAGGTTGATGCATAAATTGACTAACTACCCCAACAGCATATGCAATGTCTGGACGAGTATGAGCCAAATAAATAAGTTTCCCCACCAACCTTTGATATTTTCCTTTATCAGTAGTTTTAGCGTCTGTCTTCACAAACAACTTCTGATTAATGACCATGGGTGTGTCTGCTGGCTTGCAATCAACCATTCCTGTTTCAGCCAAAAGATCTAATATATATTTTTTCTGGCAGATAAAAATTCCATGTTTAGATTTTGAAACTTCTATTCCAAAGAAGTACTTCAGATCTCCCAAATCTTTCATTTCAAATTCTGCGAACAAAGCTGATTTTAGTTGGTTGATCTCTTGTTCATCATTCCCTATTATAATCATATCATCAACATAAATTATTAGACATGTCACAAGATTTCCTTTATGACGAAGAAATAATGTGTGATCTGTGTTGCTTTGTTGATATCCATGTTTCTTCATAGCAACAGTGAATCTTCCAAACCAAGCTCTAGGAGATTGTTTCAGCCCATACAAGGCCTTTTTCAACTTACAAACTTCCCCAAGTTTGAAATCATGGGAAAAACCTGGAAGAGCTTCCATATATACTTCTTCTTTTAGTTCCCCGTGCAAAAAGGCATTCTTTACGTCAAACTGATGAAGAGGCCATCCTTGATTTGCTGCAATTGAGAAAAGAACCCTTACCGTATCTAGTTTTGCAACTGGAGAAAAGGTTTCTGAGTAGTCGATGCCATAGGTCTGGGTGTACCCTTTGGCAACAAGTCTTGCTTTGTATCTTTCTATTTCCCCATTTGGTTTGTATTTGATGGTATATATCCACCTGCATCCTACCGGATCCTTTCCTGTTGGAAGAAAACACTTTTCCCACGTATCATTCTTAATAAGAGCCTCCATGTCACTATCCATGGCCTCCTTCCAATTTTTAAATTTCAAGGCATGCTCTACATCTGAAGGAATCTCTTCAGAATATAATTTTGCTGCAAATGCTCTTGCTTCTTTGGAGAAAACATCTTCTACAATATTAGCAAAACTGTCTACCGGATACCTAGTAGAACGAGAATTTCTTTCTGGAGAGTATCGCTTTGCAGGTATTCCTCTGGTAGATCTTGGTGGAAGGACATATCTTTCTGGAGCCCTTTCTATAGTTTCTTCTTCTATATTTTCTGGTTCTTTATTAATATTTTCCTGTACTTCATTAGCTGGAACATCCAAAGAATGGCTTGGTTCAGAATTACTTACCTCGGATATCAGGTCTGGACTCGGGTTGTCACTTTGAGAGGAGGACTGTAATCTTTTATCTGCAGAATCTTTATCATTTGTGGTGACTTGAACTTCTGAAAATTGAAGCCAACTCAGTGTGTCACTTTGTTCCTCCCCCTGACCACTGAGTTCTTGAGAGTAGTAATACTTGGTTTCCAAAAAATCACAATTCATTGTAGTAAACATACGATGAGTTTTAGGATTGTAACATCTATACCCTTTTTGAGTAACCCCATATCCCACAAAGACACATTTTTCAGCACATGGGTCAAGTTTGTTGCGATATGATTTTGGAATATGTACAAAAACTGTACAGCCAAATACTCTAGTGGGCAAAGTAAGAATAGATGGGAGCTTATGAAACTGAGAGAGGACTTTTAAAGGGGTTTTCATATCTAGAATCTTTGTAGGAAGACGATTGATCAAATAGGTAGGAGTAGCTAACGCTTCAGGCCAAAAACTTTTTGGAACTAAGGATTCAATAATAAGTGCCCTAGTCATCTCTAAAAGAATCCTATTTTTCCTTTCAGCCACACCATTTTGTTCGGGGGTGTGAGGACAAGTGGTTTGATGGATTATACCCTTAGATTGAAAAAAACAGGTTCATTTGTGAATTCACATACTCCCCACCATTATCTGTTCTCATGATTTTGATAGATTTTTGAAATTGAGTTTGAACCATGTTATAAAACACAGTAAATCTATCATAAACTTCATCTTTATTTTTCAAAAAATAAATCCATGTCATTCGGGTGTAATCATCAACAAAAATCACAAAATATTTAAAATTATGACCTCCACTAATCGGTGCAGGACCCCACACATCTGAATGAACTAAGGAAAAAGGAGATTCAACCCTAGTATTATGAGGTTTAAAAGATTGCCTATGACTTTTTGCTAAAATGCAAGTTTCACACTCAATCTTTTTATTTAAAGGGAAAAGTGTTGGAAACAAAATATGCAAATAACTAACTGAGGGATGCCCCAATCTTCTATGCCACAACCATGCTTTTCTTTCACTGGTTCCATGGGCAAGCATGACAGTCCCACTTTCAGCAACTTCATCAACATAATACAGTCCTCCTTTCTCAGTGTCACGCCCAATGATCCGTCCCGTCCTGATATCCTGTAACAAACAGAAGGTTGGATGCATGAGAACTGAGCAATTAAGTTCTTTTGTCACATGACTTATTGATAGAAGTTTGTGAGATAAAGATGGAACATAAAGACAATTAGTTAAATTGATGTTTGGAGAAATCGTAACAGATCCTCCATTCATAACTTCCATTCTCCCTTTATTAGCAGCTTTAATATGGGTCTTTCTAGGTTTTGAAAAAATTTTAAAATCTGATAGATCGTAGGTCATAGTGTCGGTTGCACCACAATCAAAAATCCAAGACCCATTTGTTTCAGAGTGATCGGATTGGGCCATGAACCCATTTGCTATTAACTTCGGCCCAATTGTCTTTCTTGGCCCAACAGTCGATCCATTAGGGTTTTTTATAAAAACATTTTTATTTTTTGTATACAAAGGTTGTTTTGGAAACTTATCTAACACTTGTTTCCTGATTATATTGTGTAGCTGTGTGTGTGAGAGAGAAAAGCCTCCCTCCTTACCTTCCACCACCGAATAGCCACCCCCATCTATGACTTCAGCCGCCGCTACCCCACTGAATCCCTTCTCCGTCTTTCGGCCATCGCTGCTGCTACCTTCTTTGGTGGGGTTAGCTCGAGCGGTAGAGGTCTTGTTTCTTTCCGATGGGTTGTATCGACGACTTTTCTTGTTTTCCGTCCACCATGGTGGATAACCGACTAGTCGGAAACACTGGTCTTTGGTATGTCTTTCCATACCACATTCATCACATGTGAGATCTGATTTATCATCTTTAATCATGTGTTTTTGTTTATCATTGGACCGATTGAATCGCTTGGTGGCAAGCCCAAACCCGTTTTCTTCTTTCACCATCAGTCCGGTGGCGATACTTTGTGCTCCTTCGACATCAGCGACGGTTGCTCCCAAAATCTTTTGGTGAGCAGCCTCTTTTCGTATGGTAGCATATGCAACTTCCGCCGCCGGAAGTGGGTCGGTTCTAAGAATCTCCCTTTTTGTTGATTCAAACTTCCGATCTAATCCGTTCAAAAATTGGAATAATTTTTGTTCGGATCGAATCCTATTATAGGTTCTGATATCTTCAGGACATGTCATCGGGTTTGGGTCCTGTCGATCGATCTCGCCCCAGACTCCTTGTAATGTGATCCAGAAGTCTTCAAGTGACTTGTCGCTTTGCTTGAGTTCGTTGGCCTTGATGTGCAAATTAAATGCTTGTAGTTTATCTTTTCCGCTGCTGTAGGTAATTACTAAAGCATCCCACAGTTCTTTTGCGGTGGAAAATTCGGTAAGATTCCCGGCTATCATTGGTTCTATGTTTTGAATGAGCCACGAGAATACGATCAGGTCATCTTGTTCCCATGACTCATATTGTTCACTTGTTGAATTTTCTGGTGGTTTTTCGGTTAAGTGTGTCAAAAGTTGTTTTGATCGGCCTCCTATGGCAACCCAAATCATACGGGTCCATAAGGAGTAATTAGTACTATTTAATTTTAAATTGATTTGAAGATTGTCGGTTAATTTTGGATGTTGAGATTGATGTTGTTCTGTAAAAGGTGTGCCAATTGTAATGCCAAATCGTTACCCGAGCCGCCGGTCTCATCGGCCATGGTGGCTTAGGTATTGATTTAGGTGATATAAATTGAAAGAGGGATTTAAGGGTAGATGATGAAGCCCATTGAGGGCTTTGATACCATGTCAATTGATAGAGTTGGAAAAATATATATATTTTCTTAATATAGATGACATACACGAGCCCTATATTTATACAAGAAAAGAAAACATTTTTTGGTAACATAGGTTAAACTAAGACCGACTCTAATTCTTGGACTCGGACCCTTCCTGGACCGATACACTGTTGAGGCCTTGATCTTGTATAATTGGGAGGTGATGATACTAATTCTGATCCCACATATTCTAACATGTTTTTTAAACTATTTGTCATATCTGCAAATCAATGGTTCAAATGGGCCAAACTGGTTTGAACTTGTTCAAATGATTCAAATGGGCTACTAAATCAATTAAAGTACAACTATTTGTTAAATATTCAACTTTCATAATGTCTTTTTCTGATCCAAAAAATGTTTTTGATTGAGGGACAACTAAGAATGACCCATCTCTACTCGGTTTGACCTCTGTTTTAGTTATTGTAAACACAAACTTGTTTTTAGTTATTACTCACAATGTAACTTATTTAATTTCCTTGTTTCTATTATCCTCCAATATCAATAAACTAAAACAGGATTGAGACTTTTTTTAAACAACACATGACACATTATTTGAACGACATGTGTCATATTTAGTCTAAATCTAATCAAATTCCTAATACATGGATACCTTAATTAATTAATTAATAGATAAAATTAAAATTACGAGATACCTCATTAGATTCGATCTCTTATTGATCTCCTACTGCAATACTAATTGTTTCTCAATATAAACATGTCACAAATTTAAACAAGTTCGAGACTATATCTTTATACACCTTTTGTATATATTTTAGACATTTGTGTTTTTATGTGATAAATACCATTGTTTATTATTCTTACTTTCCCTATGCTCCTATTCCAAACGATGTTTTTCCCTGATAATCATATATTTTAGTTGCGATTTATATGATTTTTTCATGTTGTAATGTAGTTTCTATGAATATATGTTTAACTTTGTTTTCTGTAACTTCCCATTATTGTTTTTATGAATGTTGTTTTTTCTTGATGTTCATTATGTTTTACTATCTTATATATAAGATAAGATGCACAATCATCCAAATTACGGCAACTATCCATAACTACAAATTGTAAAATTACATACATATATTGACTTTAATATACTAATAATAAGGTAAACTATGATATGTTCATCCAATCTAAAATCTGGTTTTTTCCATATTGACATCAATTAATCCTTTTCTCACTTACTATTTTTGTTCTCCTAGTTTTTTTTTTTTTTAAAATTGGTGTATTATTAGTATGCATCTTATCAAGTTTTTTAAAAAACCAAAACAAATTACTGAAAAATGCATATTAATACAAACCGTGCATCGCGCACGGGTATTAAAACCAGTATATATATATATATATTGGGAACTTGGTGCTTGTATCATTTAATCACGGCTATAAGTCTGGAGGCCTTAAGCGACCGCCTAATCTATACATACCGTAGAGCCGGCTCTAGTATAGCGGTATAGCCATATTATACCATTGTCTTATATATATATATATATATATGTGTGTGTGTGTGTGTGTGTATTTTTTTTTTTTTTTTTTTTGTATAATTTAGGTTGTCCCCGATTATATCCTTTCTTGGCTTTTCTTTATGTTGAAGCAATATGCATGTTTTTGACAATAAATTTAGCTAAGTCGTGACCAAAATCTTTTTGGGAAACATAGTGTACAAGTCGGTTTACAGATTAATCTAGACGCCCCCTCCACTATTTAATAAATGACCCAACCGTTGTTGTTGAACAAGTCATGAACGCGTGGGCCGACGTTTCTTGACAAGTCGGATTGATCAATGATCAAACACTTACACTCAGTTTAGCATAATCGACCATTATAACTTGGTGAAATTGGAGTTGGAGCTAATGTGACCATGAAAAGGCTTAGAACCCCTTTTCGCACGCAATTTATCATTACCTAACAATAATCCTAAAAATTAATATCAATTTACACATTTGTTTTTCAACCTAGGAACCGTTGAGAGTTCCTCTCCGACTTCTCTCTTAGACGTAGATCCGAGATCGAAGTCTGATGTCTTTTCTTTCAACTTAAGCTTTACTTTTCTATCGAGACTATATTTTTCAAGAGTAAATCTCTACGCCGGAGATCATCTTGGAAGCAGTTTCTCTACCTTGGTGTAGGGTAAGGCTCTCAACATCATTGCTCTTCCAAAACCGGTTGTTGCTAGATTGGGTACCATCGTTGCTGTTTTTGAACCTAAGAGAATCTATTTATATTTGAGTAACATTTCCTATATTTATAGGCGTGGATTATTAATAGAAATTTTATTACAGTCTTAAGTTTCAACACAGTTATACCTGTAAGTTTAAAAATAAAAGTAAAATTAAAAATTTTTAAAAAACAACGGAAAAAAAAGGCAAATTGACGAAATGACTGCTAATATATTAAATTCAATTATTTAATGATATAGATTAGGATTCTCTCATATTAGATTTTATCATTTTAGTCAAAATAAACAAATTAGAAAAACTTATGTTGTGATAAAACGAAGAAAAAAAGAAGTCCATAGGCAATCAAAGATGGGAGCCCAGTGACCCAGTCTCAAGTGATACCCTGTGGCCTGTGGCTGTGATCCTATATTCCATAACTCCACATTTCCATCTCCAAAATCTGTAAACATGAATATAAAAGAATATTAAAAAAAAAAAAAAAAAAGAAAAGAAAAGCACAGGGCGGTGAGTTCCACGTCTCAATTCCAAATGGGCCCCACATTCATCACACCAATCTCCACACCCATTCGTTATTCATTCATAAACTCAAACACCAAACAAATACCATATTCTACTCCACACACTCTCCCTCCCACCTATACATACAAGTTACGACACATATATATACAAATCTTAATCATAATCACATCACAATATATAATAAATAAATACATACATACATATATAAAACCCACCCTCTATCCTTCCCATTATTATTATTATTATTTCCTCCTAACTTCCTATACATCATACCATGATTCATGACACCACCAACACCACCAACACCACCGATGAATGGGTCAAATCCGCAATGGATGACACCCATTTGGTAGTCAACCTTTTAGTCAAACTCCGTCATCAATCTAATTCTTCTTCTTCTGTCACGTCAGCGTCACATAACCTTCAACGTTGGTCGACCCGCCAACGTCGTACAAAACAACAAAATGTTCTTATTTCAACAAACGGTGATAAAACACCGCCACCTAGAGCTAGCCCCACTACTCCTTTATCATCTTACAGTAGCGACGGCGGTGGCGGTGGTGGTGGATGTACGGAAGAATCTAGCTTGCCAAATCTTGACCGCGGTGGTATTTCAAGATCTAAGGTTTGTAATTATATATATAAACTTTATAGATATAGATATAAATATTTATCATGCGGTGGCGCGAGGCGGATTCTTATTGCTATACCTTTTTTTTTGTTTTAGGATTTTTGTCAGATGAAACACAACCACTTGTGTGTTACTTTACCGGTTTTTTTGGTTTTCTGTTTTTTTACTACTTTACCCTTGTCCCATGCATACCTTAGGAATAGTTTAATAATAATAATAATATACATCCAAGGTCATAATTTTATGTACAAATTTATACTTATATTCATAAATAAAAGTATTAATAATATAATAATACTAAAATTATAATTTTTGTAAATTGACAGTTGTCCTTGTACATTAATTGACCAACGAATAGAAGATAGTATTTGAGTTCAAAGGACAAAATCGTCAAAGTATTTTTTTTCCTCCAGAAATTAAAATATCTACACCTACAAATAATAATTATAAAATATATTTTATAGTTATTGTTGAGATAGATAACGCTAAGCTAAAACTTTTATGGTTCAAAAAGTATCATCACAAGTTGCAATATGAGCTAAAATTTGCGATACACAAATTAATATATAACCAAAAACGTTGTAACAAGCTAGATCTTTTTGGTAATTATTATCTTACAATTATTTTCATCAATGATTAGATATTTAGATTATCTTTACTATTATATTTTTTTCTAGGTTTTTATAAAAACCCATAAGTAACTTTTCATAAATTAATAATTTATTTTAATAAGTGACTTCCCTTTGGACCTTGGAGTATGAATCACAAACCAGACGACTTTCCACGTTTTTCATTTTAAGCAATTTCCAAAATTACCCTTTATGTCAAAGGGCATTTTGGTAACTTGCCCAATGTGTTGGTTAGTTCATAAACTCATGACTCGTGTACCCCATCTGTCAAAGTCAATATCCATCTAGATTTTAGTTGAAAAAGACCAAATGCCACTCTCATCAAACATACTATCTTTCATTTTTCTTTTGTCAAAAGAATATTGAGTCAAGGCTATTTGTGTAATTTGGAAATGGGTCACATACAAGTTCTATAAATGGCGTGTATTCGTGGCATGTTTGGTGCGAGTAGTTGTGCACTTTATTGGGTGTGTTTTTGGAAAAATATGGGTTTTGATCCTGTGTGTTGCGGCATTGGGAATTGTGTGCAACTTATCTACTTGTCCATTTTTATTTTGTCAAGTTTAAAAAAGAAAAAACAAAGTCCATGTGATAGGAGTTGAGTATTACGGAGTATTTAATTTGAAAATGTTATACAGTATTTGTCAAAGTTAAAAGTAAAGTTATAACTAATTAAATTGAAGATAATTGCAGTTTATTAAAAAGAATATAAAATTAAAGAAATGATTAATTCCCCTAATAATCCTGATACCATTACCATAAGACAAGTGTATTCCATTAATTTTATCTCCTAATATCATCTATTGATTTTGTCTAATATCTCACTAATTTTATCTCCTAATATCATCTATTGATTTTGTCAAATATCTCAATCATATTATTAGGTGGTTTTGTTATAAGGATTGATCATTTCCTATAAAATTATTTAGACAAATATGAGAATATGAGGTTATAATTTATTTACTTAATGCATAATAAAATTGATGCGGGATGATATAATTATCCCATGAAAACAAATGTCAAAACGTAACTTTAGAATGCATGGATGGATGATATCCCTTTCTTGGATATTATATGTTTGGCATGGATATTTTCTAATGTTTATAGATTATCCAGTTGCCTTCTTTTTAGTATCTTAATAATTAATTAGTTTTAACTTTATATGAAACTGACATTTTATTAATTTATTTGTTCATGAGCTATTTGATTGCACTGCATAAAAAATTGTTATATATATTCAAGATACAAAGCTTTTGTTACATGTATTAGTAAACTATATATATAAACTTTGGGACTATGTTTATAATTGTTCATTTTTATTTTATATATATATTTGCAGTAGTGAATTATATTTAATACCTAGTTTTTTGTGTATATTTTAACAAATTATACATAATATAAAGATGTAAAAATTATTATTAAGTGTCTTTTTGCATTTTACTATAATGTTTGCATTGTGCTCGATATTTAGACTGGTGGGTTACGCTAGAATTTACCCTTTTATGACAATAGATTGGTCCCCATGCCAGTCAAATAAATGGTTCATGAATGACAAGGTTTTTTGTTATCTTTCTATTTTAGAAAAAACAATACTTATATAAAAAGTGTCCTTTTGGGACACATAAATGATACACTTGTTTCATTTGAACTTGTGGTGACATATGCCTAGTTAAAGACTATTTTCAATTTTGATTATTATAAATACAATTTTTCTGCTACTATATATATACTTTAAAGATTACATTCATTTGTTAATTACATGTAGAAAATAGTACATTAATATTTAAACTAATAATATACATGTCGGTATGTTCTAGGTTTATTATATACAACATTCAACATTGACTGTATTTTAAGTATAATCCTAAAGACTATAAAATCAAATCCTGAACATTATGTTTACAAATCTTAAAAGATACAGATTATATAACAATATTCTTTGAAAGATACATTATTGAGTATTTTGTAAATATCTTATTTGTTAAGTATATGTATATGCATAAGTTTTAATCTTTACTGAAATGAATAATAGTCTTCATATCATACTTTTAAATTAAAATTTAAAAAAAAAAAAAGATTATTATTTTTATCATAGTCGCCGCATTTTTCACATATTGAAAATTGTTGTTCTATATCTTTTAAGAGGAAGAACTTCAGAGTTTGAGATATTAGTTCAAATTTTGGTCCTAATTAAAAATAAACATAAAGTTTTTTTTTTATAAAAAAAATGAAATTGGATATATAAAAGCGTATGCGTGTCATAAAAAAAAAAAAGACAAAATTAATAGAATGAAATGAAGAAGAAGAAAGAAACAAATAAAGGACACAATATAAATTGGTGTCATTTGTTGAAACTTTTTGACTCTGGTATTGAGCTACACAACTACACATTGGTTTCTACGTGTACAAGACAAATAATATATCACTTTTCAAACAAGACAAACATTTTGCATGTTGTAGGGTATCCTTATCATCTATCTATCGACGAAATCGAAGATTAAGTGATTAACGCTTTTTCAATTCTTGAGTATTACTATATCATAAAGTATTCGAATAATAAAACATATGTGTTTGTCAGTCTTATTATTTACTTCATGCTAGACGAAATATTAAACAGGGTCTTAATTAATTACTTACATAAACAATGATAATATTAGTATTAGTTACAAATGAACTAAATAATCAAGAATTACAATTGTTTACGTTTTTGTTGTCGTATTTTCAGGTTATTATAGGGCCAAACAAAACAACCCCGACTAAGAGACCAAGAAAGAAGAGGGTAATTCTTTTTATTGATGTGCTGAATGTTTTAAATAGAAACTATTGGTAGCCTAGCTTGTTAATTTATATGATTTTGTCGGGTTATTTCCAGACGCTAGCTGAACTCAAAGAAGACGAGACAACATTATTGAAGGAAAGAAAGCAACTTAAACGAGTACGTAGTATTCTATAATACGAGTTGATTTTGATTTACTTGTGGTCTGTTGGGTATACACATATCTTATACACATGTTGTGTTTCAAATTTTAGAAGAAAAAAGTAAGGGGTTGTTTGGTTCACTGAATTTGAAGGAATTTGGTGGAAAGGAATTTGGAATAGATTAATATGGGAAATTCCGAATTCTTTTTCACCAAATTACTTTTTAATTTGGTGAATCAAACAACCCCTAATTAAGAGTATATTTTAGTGCATGAGTATCTTGTGGTATGCATAATGATAACAGAAATTTTGGACCTGCAATGCTTGCATACATATTGATATTATCTTGCTTAATTTGCAATGCAGCAACTAGCAACTCTACAAGCGACATGTCAGAAACAAAGAGAAGAAAATGCAAGTCTCAAGAAGATGAAGGTAACATTGTAATATAAATACGTACCCTTTGAAATGGATAAAGGTTTGATCATAAATTCATAATGACATACAACACATTTCCATGGTTAAGAAAATTGGTTACATATATGGATAGTCATTCCTATAATGTGTATTGTATGATTGATCACATATAGAAAATTAGATCTTTATACACACTAATTAGGAAAAGCAAATCTTTTGACTCGGATGTATCTGGTCTAAATGAGGTATCCAGTTATCCGTGACCGTTTATGAACCTTCTCCTGGCCACCTTCAAATTTGTATCTAGCGAGATTTGATCTTAGGAACTAAAGAGTTCTTAGATGTTAACCATTAGTTTGCAATCAGTTACTTATAACAAATTAGATGTGGACATAAAAATAGATAAAACAAAAAAGTAGTTGTTCTACTTCTTAGCTAACTTAGGCTTCTTGTCCAACAAAATCCTTTTAAGGCCTTATTATAGGGTAGATATATGCAATTTTGACCCATTTACTTATAATGGGTTAAATTTATAGTATGTATTTATTTTTATTTTCCAACGGGTCAAAATGACTTTTACGTATTCATAGTACCTATATCTAAACACGAATTGGTCAATTTCTCTAAATAAGTCAAATAGGTTGATAGTCACCTGCTCACCAATGTGTACTACCAGGCATCCAGTCACCCTGACCTAAACTATACCAAAAATGGCCCTTTTTGATTCATTACCCGACCCTTCCACTGTGGCAGCTATTCTATAATGAAATAAGTGAGTCAACCTACATATAAAGTTGCATATATATGTGATAGAGTCTAAAATACTTTAGTAAAGACTAAACATGGAGTCATTATACATTTATACTGCATACTTAGTATGAATCATGAGTATGCCTAAATGAATACTCTTAATAATTATAAGTTGTATTTTGGTTTCAGAATGATCTGCAATCAAAAGAATTAGTTGTTCCTGAGGTAAAAGATTGTATGGAAGGAAAAGAAGCTCGTGGGTTCGTGCTCCCTGATCTCAATTTTCCCGCTGGTGAAGATGATTGTTAAAGTAGGCATAGAATAACTGCAGATGAGTATATCGTCAACAAAAGAAAATAAGTTCTAACGTTGATGCGTAGGTCAAGTGTAAGTAGTGGAAAAGACTTCTCGTCCGTATGGTTCCTTAAGCTAATAGAGGATGATAGTGTAGAAAGCGTTTTAACAGATTCAATCTTATATTCTTTGTCGCAGTTCTACTATAGCTCGGTGAATAATCTCTTCTTCCGGGCATTTGTTACTTACTTTTCCTTTATGTTGAATAGAGTTGTGTTACATGTTGTGCCTGCTTATATTTATGCTATACAAGAAAATATGGATAATTTTAGTATCCATTTACTCCATTTTTTGATTTGTTGGTATCTCACTTGGAAATCTAACAATTCATTAACAAAGTCTTATAAACAATATATGATATGATTATGTAGTTTCATGATCTAATTATAGAAATCACTCAAATTCATATTCCAATTTGGTATGTGTATCATTTGATGGCAATTGGTGTTCTGTTTTGATCTTAAAATGTCTTCCGAATCTCCTTTTTTACATCTGGATGCGTTTTAAGGTTTTGATATTTGGTTGCCAAAAACAGAGGCATAAGGTTGACATTAGGCAATGCTATGCATCTAAAAAAAAAAGAAATACAAAAACAATATGCAATCTCGTATAAAGAAACGAGACGTAAAGAGTCTTACTTCTATACGAGAGTACAGAGACTATTTTTAGAGAATAAAAGTGAAGCACATAAAAAACCAATACAAAAACAATATCCAATCTCGTATAAAAAAACGAGACGTAAAGAGTCTTAATTCTACCGAGAGTTCAGAACCTATTTCTAGAAAATAAAAAATGATTGTAAACTTAAAGTAACTAACTTGAGTTAAGATAGTTGTTTGCTTACACTGTAAACTGAATAACATGTAGCACCAGTGGTCTAGTGGTAGAATAGTACCCTGCCACGGTACAGACCCGGGTTCGATTCCCGGCTGGTGCATTGGGTTTTTTCAATTCTAAAATTTTATCGTAAAAAACAACATGGGATATTCAAATTCAGAGATTTTTTTTTGTACTTCAAAACTTAGTCTAGTTTTTATTTTATCATCTACAAACTCGACTTATATGTTATATGGCAAACAACAAGAAAAACGATTCTTTCCTCAAAATAATTCATTTGCTTATTTAAGTACTTTTTACTTCTGCTATTATATTAAAGCTAACATATATTGTGAATAACATATAGATCGATACAATTATATCAACATGCATGGATGACACAAAATTATTATTATCTTTTCCCTCCGTTTATTCTTTTTTACTTTTGCCCCATTTATTGTTACGAAACTTTGTTCAATTTCGTGCCTTCACAAAGTTTTTGTTGAGAATTGTTTATAGAAAATGCAATACCATATAAACATCCATTTTTATAGATTGTCTAATAATCTAACAAACATACATTTGAATAAATCCAAAAACAAACAAGGAATTATGTAAGACTATCTCCAATGGGGATGTTTTTGGACGCCCTTGGGTGCCTTTAGGTGCCTTTGGATATCCTTTGTGGTTGAAGCTTGTCCAAAACTAAAGATTTTTTGATGCATGCCCTTACCCAAGGACATGCCCTTAGGTGTCCTTACTTATATTTTTTTTGTTTTTAGTGGAGTTAAAGGATATGTAAGGATATGTAAAGATGTTTGTATGGTTGGAGATAAAATTATAGGATATTAAGGATTTATAAGAATGTGTAAGGATTTGTAAGGATATGATGTGGCAGTTCAAAGACGCCTAAAGACGTCCTTAGCATTGGAGATAGCCTAATAGCTCTTTCTTTCTTTTGAAGTACAACTTAACCAACATTCAAATCAAATAAACCTTAAGTTTAGTTTCTCATTCGCAACAACATTACTAATTAATTGTATTCACTCTCATTATCACTTCCTTACTAAACAACTGATCCATTGAGGTGACAACATTACACTTATTTGTACTACTTGTCTTCCTTTTTTTCGTGTCGGCTGAGGACGAGGAAGACGTCGACGTGAGCGGAAACAAGGATGGTATCTCGAAGTTAGTCTTTGCTTTAGCTCCTCTCAACCGTCTAGCTGCCGAGTCGTATGCACGTGCTGCTTCCTGTGCGGTATCAAAAGTTCCTAGCCAAAGTCGACACCGCCCTATCTTGTCGCGTATCTCCGCTGACCATCGTCCCCACGGCCTCTTCCTTACACCCCTGTAACTCTTCTCCACAACATCATCGTTCTTCAAAGGCGCTACAAATAATCAGATTTTACACCTTTAATATATTGTTTAACTTAAGTAAAAATCAAAATTTCTTGATACGCCACCAAATAGAAAAGAACACAAAAATAATTATTATTGATGTAAATTATAGATGCATTAATTGTACAAAAATTATTTCCGGCCCCTAATCTTTTAACATAATGTCCCCATATGTGAATAATATATGGAAAAGTAAAGGTGGTGTTGTTATGGATCTAAGTTGGGTGAAATCTCCTTCACATGCTAAATTTTTAATATATAAATATATAATGAATAAATAATGGGCCTCATGTTTTTTATGGATTAAAAAATCAAATAAAACAGTAGGTTTGTTTTCACTGAAGATCACCGTGCATTATAAAAATCATCGTGCATCAATTGTTTTGTGAATTTTCGTGGATCACTTCAACCATGATCTAAAGGTCAAGATCTTGTCTTACCTTGTTAAGTTTTACCTTAATACGTGTTTTACAATACCTAACCCCCTACTCATATAACTAGCTATAGCAATAGACAAACAAAAATGCAATAATAAATTCACAACAAAAATTTACAATAACTTGTTTTAGAAAGTTCAAAATTGTACTATATGTAATAATATAATTATTTTTTGTTGTTGATGTCAAATATTTTGTTTGTTAACTTATCATTGACCTATAAAAAAAAATTATCTCTACAAACCTTTAGATATATGAAAGACAAAAATATATCTTATAGATTAATTTGTCACGTGTAGTGAAATATGTACATGCATAGCTAGCTAGATGTATAATGAATAAAAAAAAAAACACGTACAATTAGCTATGTTGTTGTCGTGATCGCTCTGCTTGATGACATTGCACATAGTAGTTGCATTTTTTCCAAACAAGATATGTTCTCCCACGACGGCCGCGATGCCATCCAGGACCATTGGGCGATCGTACTCCGATATAACAACAGTTTCTGGAGATGGGGTGCCATAATTATTATTTGGATCTAAAACAAAAGAGTAGTAGTTGTTTTCAAACTTAAGAGGTTTCCTTAAGGTTTCGTTATAGAAAATGCGAGTGTTCATTATATATATTGTTTGGAATTTTTTTTGTTTGAATGAAAATGATGTTAATTAAGTTGGATTACATCAAACAGTAGTGTTTATATGTGATATCTTCTGTACTGTATAGTTGCGTTGCAGGAGGATCTAAAGGTGACGAATGCATTTGCATTGGATATAGTGATCGATTGTACTTGCCCTTTATTTATATATGTGGTTTGACCCGACCCGAAGTATCTTGAACAACCATTTAGTTATATCTAACCAAGAGTTTGGAATTCAATTCCTACGGGGTATATTACTACCCTCTAGCTAACTTAAAAAACTTGTATTGATTTGATGTGCTCGCCCTTTTGAAGAATATATAAATCATCAATATATTTTTTGTTTATTACTACACTCTAAAGTCTAAAATACTACGAGTACTTTGTATTTAACATTTTCAGCTATTAATAATTAATTTTTGACATATATATGGATTTGATCACTTATATGTGACAAATAGAAAAGACAGTTGATTTTGAACCTTTAGGATATGATATATCCCTACTATTTTACATTTCATATTAATACCCGATGTGTCTATTGAATACCTTTTAGGGCTTGTTTAATTACTCCGTATTTTTTAGTTTATTAAATGATCTTGGAATAACAAAATATATTTCTATATAAATATTGTTGGTAAAAATTAATCAAGGAATATTGTTATTTTCTTATGTGTTGAATAAAAGAAACATGATCACATCCGCTTCTTACAAAGCTCAAAAGTGGGCCGACGGCCGCTAATTCAAATTTGGTTAGTGGCATGATCGAGAATATCTCAATATTGTTCATCAAAGTATGGGGTATTGGGTGAGAAAGTTTAACGGGAACATGTGTTGTGCAATTTAGATAGACATGAGCCAATAAATTATTTGCGATGCGGCAATTTTAAATTTTATTTTTCATACTTATAAGAGTTACATTCGAAAATATTAAAAAATTGAACCTTAGCTCGATAATAGAAATATGACCCTCAAAGAATTACGTTCCCTACATCGGATGTAGCACTCATATTTAAAGAAAACCAGTTTTATTTTTAATAAATAAAGAACACGCGTGTCTAACAAGGTTCTATCAAATAAAAACGTATTCAATCATGAAATAATTAACTTATATATATAACTATTATATTATTATAATTAGTTGCTTGTGATAAATATACATAATAGTTTGAAAGAAAATAATTTTTTCACAAATAATTACACTATTAATATATACTACACATTTTTACATACCCAAACAAAAAAAGGTTTTTCTTTAACCTTTATTCATTCGGTATAACTAAAAATCAAAACAACTCAAGTTATTTATTCTTCTAATAAAGAGATCTATCTCAAAGCTAATGATTCGAAAATCAATCATTTCTAAAAAATAAGATTATTACTAGCAAGTCAGGGATAAGAGAAAAACCTAAGAATGAATCGGGTTTTCAGCATTTTGAAGTGGGGCAGCTGACCCCAATGTCCCCATAGTAACTCCGTCCATGAGTTTGTGTATGTTGGTACTAATGTGCACCGGGGATCAAGGTATCCCATCCGGTTAAACCTTTTTGCCAATAAAAAACATATTAAATGTGGTGACCTAATTGTTAAAATGATATTTTTATGACTTTCCAGTCAATTCATTCTTTACATACGAGAGATAGTGCCCGTGCATTGTGGCATATCTAATAAAAGAGCATGAAATTTTAAGAACACCCGTACAATTTTTATAATTTATCGATATACGATTTATAAGATAAAAGATTTTGAATTAAAGGAATAAAATAATTTATGGAGGAGAGAGAAAAAAATGAGTGGTTGAGATTTGATGAGAGAGAAAAATGAATGGTTGAAATTTAAGACTACGAGGAGTAGCCCGTTCCCACTCTCTTTTTTCGTGCGTAATGCCCGGAAACGCCCCCGGAACGCCCTATCTCGGTCCCGGGGGGAGTTTCGCCCTCTTAAATAGCGAGCCCCGTCCGATTTTGAACGCATCCGATGGCTTGTCTTTTTGTGGGCTTACTCCCGTTGACTGCCTTCCTTAAGCTAAAAAGATTTAATTGAATTATTATATATATATATATATATATGAACATGACAATAATTTTATTAAAAAGAATAGTTGGTTAATTTTGAAATATTTTTGAGAGTTGCAGGTCATTCACGAAGAAGACGACTGCTCCTAGTTTGTTAATGGGTATGTATTTAATGCAATTTTTCAATTTAGTCCCTGTACTTTCGTTTATATACAAAATAAATATTCAATTTTTAAAAAGTTTTATTTTAAATGCTATTTCCTTGGTATTTTTATTTTTAATATTTTATTTAAATTGTATTAAGTTTATATTTATTTAAAAAAATGTATTAAGTTTATATTTATTTAAAAAAATGTATTAAGTTTGTATTTATTTTAAAAAACGTATTAAGTTTTTTTATATATAATCTAAATAATATAAGTTTTATTTTATGTTTTATGTAACTTTTTTAGTGTGATGTGTTTTTTATTTAATAAAAAGTAGTATGTTTTATTTAGCTTATTTATAAATCATATTTTTTTTTAGAAAAAAAATAATAGGGAATGCCCCTAGAGACATTCCTCCACCCCTAGGGAATGGGGGGAATGCCGCTCATGATTAGGCTTGGACATGTGTCATGCAAGGAGTGGAGATAACCCTCCACTCCTCATAGTCTAAGGGTATTATATGTATATTAGGTAGAGATGTTTAAATTATTGAATAAAGAAGAATGGTAATTTAGGTAGTTTAATTACTTAATTGAGATTTAAAAAAAGAGCAAAATTTTTTTATAAGATAGTATTAGATAAGTTCTAAACAAAAACATCAGCTGAAATAAATTGTAAAAATGAGTCTAATAATTTTTTCTTACAACTTGATCATGACACATTGTGATTTTAAAGGATAAAATTATGATAAATAATTAGCGAATTATAATTATCACTAATCAAGTTATTAATAAGATTATTTGGTTGTTTCTTAAGAGTTATATATCATTTTCCTTTTAAATAGGTCAATTAGGTAAGTAATATGTAGTACGAAATTACTAATAGGTTGACAAAATTCATTCAAAAATGTAAGTAAGACAAGACAATTAAACTACTAGGCCGTATATTTATTGATCGGGTTAACGTCATGGTTACATAAGTTAAGAAAAGATTGTTTTGACAACTTGTTTTATTTAGAGCGAAAGACCACAAACTTAACCGATGGATGTGCAAGTTGAAGATGTGACCATTAGATCTAGATTATGGACCCAATTGCAAAACAATGCTTCTTTGATTCACGAGGTTCATGAGGTACTATATATATATATTTATATTTATATATGTATATCGCTAGCACGTACTGCCGTTGCATGGTAAAGGATCTTGTCCGTACACGAGCTGCACATCCATTAAATCTGATGGCGACTCAAATCTTTTTGAAGTATCTTTTTGTGACAAACCGTTGTTTCAGTCTCAGGGCTTTTACTGTGATCTTTTATTTTTCTAAAAACATCCCTGATATATAGTAATTTTCTAAAATATTTTCAACAAAGACTTATTACAAAAATGTTTTTTCTCTAATGATAAATACATTTTTAGTAAATACTCGTACAATTTAAAAAAAAAAAAACAAGTGTTTGTCTCCTTTAAAAACTCTAAATTTGTAAGCATAAAAAGTTTGTACTCTAATGGATTAAAGCAGCTTTTTTAAAAAGCTTTATGTAGAGATGCTCTAAGCACATCTTCAATCAGGTGATCAAGGACTATATATTGGGGCGACTTGATTAGCCTTTTAAGGGATGTCTTCAAGAGAAATAAGATCAAACTACCCATTATCAACCCTGTTAGATCAAGTAGTTAAAGTATTTGTTTCTTACCTATCGTTTCTAATATGATGCCTTTAGCTTGTTATCACTTTTAGGCGGTGTTTGGTATGATAGAATAAAAATAGAAGAAAGGAAATAAGAAACATTATTTCTCTTGTTTGGTTACACCGGAGAATGGAATCGAGAATGGAGAAGTGAGAATAGTTTACATTCTCTCCATTCTCTACAAAAATTGTAGAGAATAGGTGAGAATGATTTTTTTTAATGATACTATATGTGTTAATATTGATTGTTATTAAAAATTTGTATTTCTTTTGCATCCATTTTCTATTTGTACAAAACCACATAATTCATTCTAATTTCCAAATACTCATTATATTTCTTACTATTTTCATTCTCTATTACATTTCTTATGATTCTCTTTTACCAAACATTTCATAGTTGATTTATCTTTTTTTATTGAATTAAATTTTTTTTGTCTCATTTTCGTTAATTGGAATTTTTATTGTTTGTTGTTGTTTATACTTTACGCAAAGTATCTCTTTTATTTATACATTAAAATAAAATGTAATGTTTCAGAAATAATTTACGTCGTTGTTATTCTCATAAGCACATTATTATAACTCGATTTATCTAAGCTACCACATATCCAATAGAAAAAGAATGAGTTAAAAATCTAAATTTAATGAAAATTAAATTGGAACTGAAGCAAATTAACCAAATTGAACGTTTTCCGTTGATAAAAAGACGTGCGTGAAATAAATAAATTGATACAGTATTTTGTAGACAAAACTAATAATCTAGTTGGAAAGATATCGAAAACAGGACACGAAATCTAGAGAAGGGAAGTACGAAAATCTCCAGTTTTTTTTTTTTTTGAAAGTTACGAAAATCTCCAGTTAAGCAGAGGAACAGAAGACGCAAGATGACGCAAGCTTATTAGCATTTGCACTGCATACAAATCATTTGACATTTTCCTTCCAAAGAAAAAGAAAATTTTCTTTAATTTTTTGTTTCATTTTAGCCATACCCAATTGTATTTTTGTTACGCATAGAGGATATGAGAGACAATTTTACGATATCAGTGGTAAACACCCTTGCCTCTGGAAACAGAGGTCATGGGTTCGATCCTTATCCCATGCAAAGGTTGGAGGGTTTTTTCTACCATTTAGGTAGATACTGGAAGCAGCCTCTCTACTTTGGTAGAGGTAAGGTCTGCCTACATCTTAACCTCCCCCATACACCGTCGAGGTATTGGGGCTCAAAACCCGCAGAAGGCGACACTGGGCAGTTACTTACTTATTTTTTTTTGGAATATAAAGACTGCTCCCGACAAAGTTTCAGACTATTTTAAAGTAAAAAACAAATCTTTAAATTCTCTTTTAGAAGTTTTGTTCTTGTAGTGTTTCTTTATATATGTCCAAGTAACCAATGACTAAAATATACTCTTTAAAACAGATAAGATAGAAAAGTAAACGTAAGTAAGTACACACGGGTTTTGAATGTGAATGACGTCTTTAACGGTGTATGAGTGAGGTTGAAATGAAAACAATTTTATTTTAATTTTACCTAAGATAGAGAGGAAATAGTTGTACATATGTATAAGCGCCGTCCCAATGTATATATTTAGTATTTGAAAATCTAGTGAAAACATTCTTACATCTGTTCGTTCAAGGACGATTCAAACCGGTCATCTTGGGAGTACCAAAATGACTTAACTAATTGGATGTACAGATGAGGTTTTTTGAGTTACTTAGGAATTATGAGACATTTTATGCAACACATTTTTGGGGGTTTAACCTAGTATGTTTTTTTACAGTCGGCACTTCGACATTCCAAAGAGCAATAAAACCAATAAGCATATACTCTAAATAAGTCACCTTTTGGGTAACCACCACCATGTGAATATGTGATGTGAATGGCATACATAATAGTTGGGCCGACTAATATCACACAGATTAGTTTGGGCTTGTGTTGCCAAAGCCCAATTCAAAGTTTATTTTCGATTTACGAGAATGAAGGCTAAAGGTGTAGTGGGCTAGTTTTGTGAAGTATAACTTATTGTATTTTTCAATACCTAACTAAATGTATCAATGTATCATGTATGTATACATGTATTCTAGTACTTGTGCATATTCAAAGTATTGCCTTAGACGTAAGACGTTGTTAATAAACTAAGAAACTCTACGTGTTATGATTACATGTGAGTATTAATTATAATATGGAAAAAAAGAAAAAATAGAGCTATTTGAAACAACTTTCAAGTGGT
The DNA here is from genome assembly GCF_010389155.1 of Erigeron canadensis. Classification (NCBI taxonomy): domain Eukaryota; kingdom Viridiplantae; phylum Streptophyta; class Magnoliopsida; order Asterales; family Asteraceae; genus Erigeron; species Erigeron canadensis. The sequence continues at coordinate 3,054,140 of NC_057767.1, read as the reverse complement.
GGGTATGAGTCAATACAATGTCACCATGGAACATCATTTTTTGTAATTTTCTTTTTGATCACGAGTTTTTCAGTAATCCTCACAGTTAATGTTTTAGAAATGATCTAGATTAGTTGTACTCGTATTTGGTATATCTAGATTTGAATTGTATTTGTAAGCGTCTTATTAGTTGCTCACTAAAACCAACTGTCTTGGATTAATGGTTGGAGCCATTGCCTTTGAAAACAGAGGTCATGGGTTCGAATCTTATGCCCAGCAAGGCTGGAGGTCCCTTTCTACCTTTGTTAGAACTTGGAAGCAGCTTTTCTACATTTGATAAGGGTAAGCCTGTCTACATATCAACCCCTCTCATACACCGTCAAAGACGGTATTGGAATCCAAAATCTGTGGAAGACAGCATTACGAGTTACTTTTTACTTTTTGTTAGTTGCTTACTCTAATAAAGTTTTGACGTTCTAAAAAAAACTATGTAATATTCAATTTAGTTCCGCAGTTCAACAAAAAGTAATATAAGAACTTCGTGTCAAACTGTTATATATATGGTCATCATTGTACATCATCAAGACAAGACAAGATCAAATCAACTGGTGTTGCTAAATCTTTTTGTTATGCTAATGGTTATGTACCAGTGCCAAGGGGCGAGTTATGTACTATGTTATATTTGGTTGGATATTTAGAGGGTATTTCCGATGGTTTATCTGCAATGGAAAGCAAGGGATACGGTTAAGTTATGTATTTTGGTGCTCTAAAGTCTAAACTCTAAATGGATGCTACAAGCAAATAAAGCATCAAGCATAAATTTTTTTGTACGGATGCTACTTTTTTCGAGCCACATGGTGCAAATACAACTTTGTGTTTGAAATTTGTAAAACTACAAAGATCGGTGTCTTAAACATCGGTTTTAAGTTTTTAGGTGCAAAGCCGGTGTCTTAGACACCGGTCTTAGTGGACGAGACAGTTTTCTGACCAAAGTCGGTGTCTTAGGCACCGGTCCTCCCTTTTCTACAACTAAAGCCGGTATCTTAGACATCAATCTTACCACGTGTAGAGTTCCTAGCCACGTATCTTTCTGATGAATTCATAAGCAACCTGAGTACCATTATTTGATTAGAAATGACAATGCTTTTGTATTCTTATGAATTCACAAGCTGCACTATATTTCATTATTATTTTGGATTCAAGTAACTCGCGATTTCAATACTTCACAATATATATGCATTTCATGCAAAGCAAATCTACCACCTTTTATACTCTTCAACATAATATTAAAACTTTCATATATTCAAACACATAAACTTTCGTATATTCAAATACATAAACAAACATTCACTCAACCATGGAAGCAAATTTTCAACCAAGATCCGAACCAATAAACAATGAGCTTTTATGGTTACAAGGCATACAAAAACATCGTTCATATGCTATTTTCAACAATGTTCAAGGAGTAGACGTGCCACTAAAAGCAAGAAGAGGTGATAGAAAGCTTTTGGATCACGTTAAAAACTTAAATGGAGAAATTAATCCAAATGTTTTTCGGTATATTAGAGATGTTGGTTTTGCGGGCCTATTTAAAACCAGGTTCCACTTCTTAGACCATGCTCTTATTAGAGCACTTGTCGAAAGATGACGTCCATAGACGCACACATTCCGCCTTCCCGTGGGTGAAGCGAAAATAACCTTACAATTTGTGGGGTTTACCTATTAACGGACCTGCTGTAATTTGCACATGGCAATCATTGGATACACTTCAGTGGATGTTATGTTGTCATGAATGGTTGGGTTTTGTTCCAAATGATTTAGATGTCAAAGGCGGTAATATAACATCCATTTTTTCATTTTTATAGATAATAGTCTTCTAATACAATATAATTGTTTTTAGGTAAAATTAAAATGACCACTTTAGTACGGCAATTGGATGAAAACTTAGAAAATACGGAAGAGGCTTATCAACAAAGGGCAAGAGTATATATTCTTGCCATGTTAGGAAGACATTTATTTGTTGATGGAGGCCAAAATGAGGTGTCTTTGAACTTTTTAGAGAATTTTGAAGACCTTAGTAGAGAAGGTCAAAAAAGTTGGGCTAGTTTTGTTCTTGCTTATTTGTACAGACAATTATGTACAGCAGCAGAAAACCATGAAACAAAAAGTATAGCGGGTGCTTTTGTGTTGCTGCAATATTGGGCATGGGTGAAAATGCCACACATTTCCCCATAAATTAGAAGCGGAGACAATTATAACTATACCAATTGTTATGCTTGCAGGTATATACTTATACTGATTGTTATGCTTGCAAGTATATAGTAGTTTCTGTTTTTTTTTTTTTTTTAAAAAATGCTAGTGTCTTAAAACCGGTGTCTAATTTTTGGAGAAATGTGTGGCATTCTCACCCATGCCCAGTATTGCAGCAACACCAAAACACCCGTTATACTCTTTGTTTCATGGTTTTCTGTCGCTGTACATAATCGTCTGTACAAATAAGCAAAAAACAACCGTACCCCAACTTTTTTGACCTTTTCTACTAAGGTCTTCAATATTCTCTAGGAAGTTCAAGTACACCTCATTTTGGCCTCCATCAACAAATAAATGCTCACCTAACATGACAAGAATATATACTCTTGCCCTTTGTTGATAAGCTTCTTCCGTATTTTCCAAGTTTTCTTCCAATTGCCGTACTAAAGCGGTCATTTTAATTTTACCTAAAAACATTTATATTGTGTTAAAAGACATATTCTTAATGTATTATCTATAAAAATGAAAAAATGGATGTTATATTACCGCCTTTGACATCTAAATCATTTGGAACAAAACCCAACCATTCATGACAATATAACATCCACTCAAGTGTATCCAATGATTGCCACGTGCCGGTTACAGTGGGTCCGTCAATAGGTAAACCCCACAAAACTTAAACATCTTGTAAGGTTATTGTCGCTTCACCCACGGGAAGGTGGAATGTGTGCGTCACTGGATGCCATCTTTCGACAAGTGTTGTAATAAGAGAATGGTCCAAGATGTGGAACTCGGTTTTAAATAAGCCCGCAAAACCAGCATCTCTAATATACCGAAAAACATTTGGATTAATTTCTCCATTTAAGTTTTTAACGTGATCCAAAAGCTTTCTATCACCTCTTCTTGCTTTAAGTGACACGTCTACTCCTTGAACATTGTTGAAAAAAGCATATGAATGACGTTTTTGTATGCCTTGTAACCATAAAAGTTCATTGTTTATTGGTTCGGATCTTGGTTGGAAATTTGCTTCCATGGTTGAGTGAATGTTTGTTTATGTGTTTGAACATATGAAAGTTTATGTGTTTGAATATATGAAAGTTTTAATATTATGTTGAAGAGTATAAATGGTGGTAGATTTACTTTGCATGAAATGCATATATATTGTGAAGTATGGAAATCACGAGTTACTTGAATCCAAAATATAGTGCAGCTTGTGATTTCATAAGAATACAAAAGCATTGTCATTTCTAATCAAATAATAGTACTCAGGTTGCTTGTGAATTCATTATAAAGATACGTGGCTGGGAACTCTATACGTGGTAAGACCGGTGTCTTAAGTTTTGGCAATAAGCAAAGCAAAATCAGAAACCCGGCCTCTAGGATACCGGCTTTAGTTGTAAAAAAGGGAGGGTCTAAGACACTGACTTTGGTCAGGAAGCTGCCACGTCCACTAAGACCGGTACACCTGCTTTGCACCTAAAAACTTGAAAGTGGAATCTAAGATACCGGTCTTTGTAGCTTTACAAATTTCAAACACAAAGTTCGTATATGCACCATATGGCTCGAAAAAAATAACATCCGTACAAAAAAATTCATCAAGCGTATATGGGAATAACTTGTAAGTGTTTGACTTTTATTTTTTAGAATTCCATCAATTAATTCTCAAGATGAGAAAACAACATGTAACACTTTCACTAGCGGTGCCAAAATGATTAGGGTATGAGTTGGCTAAAAGTGTGGTACATGTATCTTTGTTTGGTTTGGGTGACCAAAGTATTTTAGATCTTTATTTTCTAACTAGGTGATACATGGGCGTTGCCTCGAACTATTTTATCTCTCATTGATTTCTCATATATTATATACACCAAAAAAGATGGCAGAGTTACACGGAAGCCAAAGGTGGTCGTAGCAACCCTATAATGTGTATAAAGTTCTATATTTTCATTATTGTTTTTTAGTATTAGTTTAATTTAAAACTAACTGACCTCCCACCAAAAGATACATTTAAAATCTCATACGTTCATTCTAACTCAATTTTAGATTATTAATATATTTTATACACTAATTGACCTAAAATTATGTCTTTGCCACTAATAGAACTTGGGCAAATGGAATCATAATTATATATACCTAACATGATTATATACACATGTGCTGTGTGAACTAATCATTTATAAATAGTTGATGATAGAAAGTAGATTTATATCTATACTACTTTTATACTATATTATAAAATAAATAGTACTTAATTATTGTGGAATTGATCTAAAATAAGATGGTTTTTAATATGACCTCAAAAAATATACCAACGGAAACACATACTAATCTCATTAGGTTCCATGTATATGTTATAAATAGATTGAAAACCGACATATGTACTAAATTTTATACTCGTACTAAAAAAGAAATAGAACCAATTATTAAAATTTATGAAATTAAATTTTGGAAAAAAACATATAATTAAAAAACGAGATTAAATTTACACAATATATACAATACAAATATTGCTCATAATAATTTAAAATCTTGAATTGTCAAGCTTAATGGACCAATATATTTCAAAAATATCCAAAACACTTAAAAAACTTTCAATAAGTTGTTTTATAATAACAAAAGTTATTATATCAATTTATTTATTTTTTAGAGTTTGTTTACCTATTAAGTCACTATAAATTGTAGTTTGTTTACCTATTAAGTCATCGAAATATGTTTTCTATAGAAATTTAAGCTTAAAGTAAAATATATGAATGACAATTGATGTTAAATCCATCACAAGATATTGGCTTTACATGTGAAGAGAAATATTGCTTAGAATTATTCTAATTTTTTAAGATTATATAGAGACAATGGATATTTCTATAATGATATTATATTGTACAATAAATAGTACTAAAAGAATACTAAAATTTCTATAACTACAAATATTAATCAACTTTAAATTTTTCTAAGAACTAAATAAGGCAATGGATATTTTTTTTTAATGACCTTATATTGTAAAAAAAATAATGTTAAAAGAATATTAAAATTTTTTGACTAAAAATATTGCTTAGAATTGAAAAAATTGATTTTATGTTTTTATAAATCAATAATTTTTTTTGACTAAAAAGAACATATACATATTGAGATCTGAATTTACCAAAACCCATTAATAAACAAAAAAAAAGGAAATGGTTTTTTAGATAAAGAAAAGAAAAGCATACCTGGATGAAATCAACAACAATGATTATGGTAAAAAAAAAAAAATTCTTTGATAATACTCAATTTATGATTGAAAAATTATATATAATATTCATCTAATTTAAAAGTTGAGGTTATATCTTGTGTAATTCCAATATACCAACCTAGTATGGAATCCAAAATAAGGGTTCATTTATTCCCATTATAAAAAATATGTTTATAAAAAATATGTATATGTATGTCTTGTATTGATGTTACTAGTTAATCAGCCCGGCTTTAACCCGGACATTTTTAATAAAATTTTAAAAGCAATAAAAATCTAAAAACATTTATATAACTTTTGTTATTGATATATTATAACTCGGCTTGAAGATATTAAATTGATTAAAACAATAACTATATATATTAGTACCTATTGCATTAATAAAACATAAAAAGACATTTATGATATTATATAAAAAAGTATTTATTTTGTTTTCTACTAAAAGAATAATTTTGTAGACATCATAAATAAAATAAAACATTTTGAAAATAATTAATGAGCAATTTATCTTTAAAATTTTATTAATTAGATATGACATTATAAATAAAATAAAAACATTTTGAAAAAATTTGTAGACATGTCAGATCATAATTGTTTCTAAAAATAATTTAAAAAACAATCTTTCTTTATTATATATAAAGATTAATGAGTAATTAGTTTGTTTAATAGCTGTAGTTTTCCCAAAATGAAACAAAAGTCATCTTGGCTCAAGTGGCAAAGTACTACGTATTCAAATCGGGAGGTCGCGGGATGGCAATGAAGCATTATTTAGTCTTAGATATTAGATGACAACGATTAAATAGTTGATTATATTCTAGATTTGTTTTTTTTTATTGAACGAATTTTTTTTTAAAAAAAAAAAAAGACGTTTCATAAAATATAAAAGGAGCTACCTATAAGAGAAAGCCAATGGAAAAAGTACTTAACCAATAAATAGGATGAAATTTATAGAAAAAGTGCTTGGTATCAATAAAAAATATTGGTTATATAGGCAACAATGAATAATTGTAAATTGACAATGATATTTATTATGTGATGTTAAATATAATTCATAATATTGTTTCCATCTTAAAAGATTTTTAACACATTTAAATGAACGTAAAGTAGATTTCAATAATTTGGTTTTAAATTTTTTGAATATTTTGAATAATAGCATATTAGATTAATTAATACATATGTCTATAATCTATAATTTAAATATATATCTTTATTATAAATAATTTTAAAAAGATATAGAGATGCCATATAGACTATAATCATACATTGTTATAAGATAGGTTAGAGTTGTAGAGGCTCTAAAATCGTTCGGATTCCTATCGTTTTAATAATTATATATATACTAGGTTTTTTACCCGCACAATGTGCGGATATTAAAACATATTCACTAAAAGTTTTATACAAACATTTTTAATTACAAGTCATTTAATTATTATTGTATTTTTAATATCTTGTTTTTTCTTTTCAATAAACATGGAAAAAAATAAAACAAAAACAGAATATTTGATACATTAAGCAATCTAGTAGCATTTATATGAGGTAAAAAAATTTGTACATACATAAAAAGAAAGCAACAATTTGGTTGAAGAAGTAATGTCATATTTTTATTTATAAATGATTGATAACAAAAACTTGTTAGAAAAAAACAAAGTATTGTTTCAAACTAATTAGTAAACACTATTAGTTTTAACGCATGAGCTTAAAATCCTCACCGTATATATAGATTAACATAAAAAAAAAGAACATGTAGACGTCACACGCCTGGATAAATTGTATGAAATTGAATACATGTTACATATGTGAAATAAATATGTCCACTAACAAAAGTGATATTCAAAAACCTGTCACAAAAGATTTATCCCTTAACATCCTCAAACACATGTAACTAGAACAATACTCGTGCGTTGCTCGGGTTACATACTTACATTTATTAAATATATTTTTATTTTATTAATATACCTTAGTATAAGCATATATATTCAAAATAACAGTCCTTAGGATTTAGCCCAACTGGACATTTAATACCCTTTATGTTTTTCAGCCAAATGTTGGTCACGGGTTAAAACCTTTGAAAGGCGTATTGAGAAGTTTTTACCAATGATGTGGAGCATGGGGGTTTTCTCTAGCATTAGCTAGTTCCCTCCAGAAGGGTAGTAGGACTTCCACCGTTAGTCATACCGCCAGTCATGCCCTCGGATTGCCTATGCTGGTGACGTGGTCGATCTCTACCGGACAATGAAGAGGCATGCCGCTGAGTTCAATCAACACTACCGTTAAAAAAACATATATTATATATATATATATATATTCAAAATAACAAAAATGAAAAAGAAAATAAAATAGAACAAATAATCATAAAAAATAAATAAATATAATACTCGTATATTAAGTCGTCTAAACTCTAAAAAACAATGATTCCATTAGCGTTCTTCCCTTTCCACTATAGGATCACCACAACGTTTAAAAAGTTTCACCACATTTACATAGAATAAATAAATCTACGAACGGCGGTAAAGGATAGTATAAAAATGACAAGCCAAGTTGGTGCACGAACAAAGGGAATACAAATTCATTTCTTCCACATTTTATTCATTATTTATTATCTTCAACTAATTAAACACAAAATTAAACAAAAATACACACCCAATGAATAAAAAAAAATCTTGTATCCATGTAATAAGAAAAAAAACTGATTATTACAATGTTGACTTTATGGCAGTCAATGAAAGATAAAATAAAAAAATTGCTTTGTAAACACTTCGCTTGGGTATGGTTCGTCTGTTCGTCCTATATACTCATGTGTTTCCTGTTCGTGTATCATTTCACCATGGCAACAATTACTATACAACATGTCTACATGGTTAAAATTTGTACACGGAGGAAAGTATCGAGTAAAGAATTTAGGAAACAGATAGGCATAAAAACGGATATGTATATAGATGACACATATGACCGTATAACTTGAAACACGTACGTATCGATCTGTACATATAATAGGAGCATAACACGTACTTACATACCAATCAATAACATATGACTTGTATGTATATATTGACATGATATTTTTCTATAGTAATTAACTAGAAAAAATAAACTATATTTCATGAGCATCTAACAACATTTAGTTCAATTCTATTCAGGCGAAATATATATTTCAATCACTTATAAGCACAAAACAAACAGTATATATATGCAAAGACCTGCGGGACATTCATCCGTATAACCGTATTACGTCCACAATCTCCACCACGTCACCATCACCACCATCCTTCTCCTCCTCATCGACACCATCTTCCACCACCACCACCTCTCGTGCATTAACTACCAGTATCCATCACAACCTCCTCCATCCGTTAATCATCACCGCTACCCATAATGTTCCACCACCTCCTATGGTCCTATACCTTCACTATATATCCACCACATACTCCAACATTTCATCACTACTAACTACCACCAACAACCGTTCATCACCACCCTCCGCCATCACCACCTCAGAGAGACCATATCATCTACACCACCACTATTGAACAACTTCTGGCTAGCACTTTTATGTATGTCTACTTATAGCTTGGTATATATATAAATTTAACATCATTTCCATGCATGGAGTACTGTCTATCTTTTCTAATTTGGAGAGATTTTTATATATGTGAATTCAGCAAATTTTGGTATATGGTTGTTGTGGTTATGTTCAGAATTCTCATATATTGGATGTTTAAATATGTAGCACCCTTAATATATTTCTCACCCTAAACTCAAAAGATAAATTAGAAGAATTGTTAGCCAAAAGCAGAAACTATATAATGAATGAAACTAAATAGATGGCTAAAAAATAGGGGCAGTTGTTATTGTATCTTATCTTGCTTAATTCTTTATTCACGTTCACATTATCATGTTAGCTACCTATCCGTTTTAAATGGTGAGTTTATAAGGCTATGATTTAAAGACCTTTAGATCGGATGGATATAATTAAAAGAAAAGTTAACTAACCGGTGGCAATATATATATATACTAAGTCTTTTACTCGCACGATGTGCACGTGGTAAAAAAATTGAAAAAAAAGTAAAGATTGTAAATATTTTTAATATTAAAAACCCGTATAAAACATAAAAAGAAAATGGTTTCTCTACTTGAAATAAGAAAAATGATAAAAACATAAATTTTTGATAAATAAATACTTTTCAAATTTAAAAATATATGTTAAATTTATACCTGTTTTAGTTTTGGTATGAGATTTGATTATTTTTTTTTTAATGTACGTATTTTAATTTTGATATGGGATTTGATTTTGTTATTTTTTCTTATAATTATGTGTATATAAAGTTTTTTATTTAGTTTAATGTACTTGTAGAGAATCCTATGTATATCTAAAGTTAAACTATTATATTTTTAATTTTGTATATCTCTTATATAAATAAAAGAGAATTGTTTTTAGAAGATTTTTGTATGTGTCAAACTCACAATCTTTCTTACAAATGTTTTTAGAAATTATGACATCATATTTAAAATTATAATTTTAGCAACATTTTAGTTTTTTAAAAAATTAATCCATCTTAACACTATCTTAATTATTTTATTAAATTTTCATATAACTTTATAATTTACATTTAAGTCTTGATGAAACTTTAATAAATATAGACATTTTTCTATTTATTTCCAAGTAAAATGAATATTTTGAAGTTTAAAATATATAACTACATTTTTTTTTTACATGCTAGGTATCTTATATAAAATAAATAAATAGCTTGATTTAAGAAGTTTAAGTTAAAAAAATTATCATCAAATATATTAATGTTTATTGTCTAAGCACATCAAATATATTTAATACACAAAAGCTTAAAGATAGCTATATGTATTTGTTTATCAAAACTAAAAAATGTTGTAGTAAATAATCACATAGATATTTCAGAATAGACTCAATCCATTTCGTCGCAACTTCAGCAGGATGATCATATGCTTTTAAAAAACTATTATTAATATGTTCGGGTTGAACCCGGGTTAATTAGCTAGTTAGTCTGTATTTTAATATTTAAATTCTTTTTTGACATATATAAATATGATAAATATTGTAAAAAATTATGGAGATGACACATATGATGTAATCCTAGGTGGCAATGTTTTAAAAATAGGTTTAATTTTGAAGAGGGTTTTAAAATGCTAGGATTCTTACTCTTTTAATATAGATATATATATATATATATAATTATCAACGTGAATTGGATCAATTATTTGGAAAAAAAAAACAAAGCTTTTTTTTCTAAATCTACATAATAAAAAAAAAAATACATCAAACATAAAAAAATATATAATCAAAGTTTTGTGTTAATATAGTTGTCTCCAAAAAAATTATAAAACAAAAGAAGAGGTCAATTGAATAAAGAACATATAAAATGCAAAAAGTAAAAAATAAAACGTAAAAAGTAAAAGGTGAATAATCTGTTTCGTTTCGTAATTATAGTTTTAATATAAAAAATATTATTTAGTATATGTATTAAAAGATTTTATTTGTATAAGATTTGGTATTATCTTTCTCTATAAACATCGAATCTAGTAAAGTATTTGCAATTTTTTAATAATTTTTATTTAATAAATTTTCAAATTAATATGGAGATGCCACATAGGAGAAAGTCCTACATTGCAATATTTTAATATAGTTTTAAGATTGAAGAGGGCTTAGAATGCTTGTTTAACTACTCTTTTAATATGTATAATAGTTAATTAGCTCGGGTTTAACCCAGGTATTCTAAACAAGTTTCGTAAATACATGTCTATTATCATAATGAATCATAGAAAAACTCGTAAGGTAAAAATGTCTATATTTTTAATGGCAAGTTATCAATGTTGCTATAATAAAAAGAGAAGATTCAACCTTTACTACATCATAAAAAAAAAAGTTATTATACATTACGCTTATTTTACAATAGGTTTGATAGTTTTAAAAACTTTTAAATGATGGGACTAAAAATTAAAATTAATAGATATGTCATAATTAGTTAGATATACAATAAATAATTAATAAGAAAAAGTCTAATGATACCAAATAAGATTTTCTAAAAAAATATTGATGTCATCATAATCTTGTTTTATTTATATAAAAGAAAGATAGATATAGATATATATAGATATAGATATAGATATAAATATAGATAGATATGCATGTTTTTTTATAGAGAATATGTCACAAATGGTCCATTTGGTTTGTCACTTTAGCGTTTTGTCCCTTATGTTTTTTTTTCGTTGCTACTGGTCCCTGACTTTTTCGTTTTCGTTGCCAGAAGCCCCTAGCACTAACTTCTGTTATATTTCGCCGTTAAATCCCTCACGGGCATTTTGGTCTATTTTGTAACTGTAGGGACTATTTGTGATAAAAACTTTTTTTAATTAAAAATATACATATATGTAATCTGTATCTTGTATCCCTTTAATATATATCTTTATCCCTTTTCAGATCCTAATCCGCGTTGTCCCTTCCGACCAAATCCGCTATGGCGACAACCATCTCCAATCAGATTCATGACGACGACAACCATCCCCGACTTTTTTTTTGCTTATCACCACCGTTGTAAATCACCTATTCTATTCGAACCCCTATAAAATTATGGAACATATATATGGAACGTAACTTCACTTACAAAGAGAAAGAAAGATGTATAAAATAATTTTGTCACATGAAATCAAGAAAGCATTGTGTGTGTATCTGAATGTTATGTGCGTGCGTGTTGAATTGTATGTAAACTTTGTTTGTTTGAGGTTAGTTTCTATATCCATTAATTAATTAATCTTTGTGGGTTTTGTTACTAAATCTGAAAATGAAAGATAAATCTCCTCCTACTTCTTCTTTTGGTTGATTCTTGCGTTTGGGCAACATCAATCTGTCCAATTTCATAAAGAAATTAGTGGCAGAAAGTTGCACACCATGTGTTCGATTAAATGCCTCAATGAAAACCAGTTTGTTTTCAAGCATTTTTAAAAGGATTTTCAGGTATTAGATATATATTGTTGGTCAGTGGCAATGATTCAATTGGTTTAAATATTATTAAGGCCGAAAATTCTAACTCCAGGTTTTAAAAAATTAGTTTTTATTATTATTATTATTATTATTATTATTATTATTATATTATATTATTATTATTATTATTATTATTATTATTATTATTTGATATGAAAATTTGGAGATGACTTGTAGAAGGATTAGATTTGAAAAAAAAGGAAGCATTATGATCATGTTTTGTTAGATTTTGGCAGTGGTGGTGGGGTGGTAGCCGAAAAAAAGAAGAAGATGAAGAGGAAGAAGAAAGGTGTGTTTTTATTTTATCACAAATAGTCCCTGCAGTTACAAAATGGACCAAAATGCCTTCACGTGCATGGCACGTGTTGGATTTAACGGAGAAAACTAACAGAAATTAGTGCCAGGGGCTTCTAGCAACGAAAACGAAAAAGTCAGGGACCAGTAGCAACGGAAAAAAAAGCACAGGAGGTAAAACGCTAAAGTAACAAACCACAAGGACCATTTGTGACATTTTTTATTTTTTATATGTAAAGACTTGGTCTAAAGATCTGGTCCAATAAAAGCATGATACATTTGGCTAAACGTTTGGTCTGCTCCGCAATAGAGTGAAAATTTTATATTACATGATACGATTTAATATATAAAATGATAATCAGAAAACTTTTCTAAGCTAAAAAGTTTGATTAATTTATATGTTGCCACTTTACTAAAAAAATAAAAAGGCTAACGCGTATTCACTTGCTTCTCAAGGTCGGTTGGAGATTCGGGCACTAGGCCCCCACCAGAATATGATTATGGGCCACTTGGCGGTGTCGAGCCCTTTGGCAGCTTTGATTAAACTTTGATTTTTTAAGTGTAATGACTTTTTTTTTTTTTTCGTATAAACTATTTGGTGCCAAGAATGATAATTTATTTAGGAGAATGTAAAGTGAAACCCACGCATGTAAGTTTCAACATGAACCAAAATGTTTGAAATTTAATGACTATCTCTATCTCTGTATTAAATAAAAAATAATTATTTTTTAAAAGTATTTTTAAAAAAATTGTGATGTGTTAAGTCTATATTTTGATTAAAAAGGTTTTTATTTTAATTATGATTTCATAAATAATTTACAATATTTTTAATTAAAAATAGCTCACTAAATACTTATTTAAAGTTTTTAATCTTTTATTACAAATAAAAATTTTTTTTATAATTAAAATTTTTTATAATTATTATGTTTTTCAATTCATCATCTCCATATCAATTTATAATTAATAACAAAAATTACATGCATATTTTATAGTTTTATAATTTTAATTAAAATGTCTAGATTGAATCCGGGTAAATTCGCTAGTATATATATATATATATATATATGCAAACAAGATTAAAAAACTTACGATCAATTTAAAACAATAATTAAATTTGCTATTAAGGAATATAACGTGTTTATTTACAAATTATAAAAATTTGTTAAGCAAATATGTTAAAAAGAAATGCATTTCGCAATTATATATACAAAAAGAATCATTAATATTGAGACTTTTTTTTAGAGATTATTACTCATGGATGTAACTAACTATGATAAAATATTTATGTTGTGTAAAGATCTCGTGAAATGTCACTTTCAAATCCTGGTTATTGAATGTATCCGGGTATATGTGACAACCATATAAGTTGTCACGTGTAAGTTTTTGATTGGTCAAATACATCCAATAATCGAAATTTGAAAGTTCATTATATGACACAGACATTTTACAAGATCTTTACATAACTTAAACATTTGGTCATAGTTAATTACATCAATTGATAATAATCCTTTTTTTATAAAGACAATAAAACTATACATTATTAATTCTTATCAATAAACCTGATAAACCCAGTCGGGTTTTATTTCTGAATTTTAGATAAAAACCTCTAATATTCCTATAGTATTTACTAAACAATTTCTAATACGAGTACATCTGTGAACTAATGATCACACTTATAAGAAAAGGGGGGAAAAAAAAGTCACATCCATGGAAAAAACTAATTCAAAAAGCATCTCAATACTATAATCATCTATTTGGTCTTCACTTTATCATTTCATCACACAAACACACAACACATGTCGGTCTTACAATCAATCTTTAACTTCATTTGAGTATGTGACCCAGCTCTCCATATCCGCGCCCAACAACAAATATTTCATCCCCACTCGCATTTAAGACAACAAAAAACCACCGCACTACTCACAAACACGCGTCCCATTCACTTTCCTTTCTAGCGCGTAACCGAAAACTCAACTCAACGTTCCGCACCGCCCATAGCTTAACCCACCCGGCCCATTTAGCCGTTGTTTATTTTTACCAACGGCCCATACAATTACATAAATAACCTTCCAAAAGTTTTTAATTTCCATTTTCGCCACTAACTTTATTGTCACTATATAAATCATACCTTATGTTATACTAAGGTTTGCCAAACTCAATACTCAAAATTCCTTTATTTTCACACACTATTATTATCACATACAAATATTTATAACGTTATGGAGAAAAACACTACATCTCGATCTTCTTACAATCGTGGTAATTTTCAAAGATCAAATTCAATATCTAGTCGATTTTGTTCCTCTTCGATTTCTTCACGTCCAATGTCTAGTTTCTCATCAGCATCTAGATCGACGTCGCCTACACGTATAAATATACGCAAAAGTTGCATTACTCCAACTTATTTGGTCCAATTTTCATTGGATCACTGTCACAAGGCTCCTGGCAGCTCAGTTGTCAAGAACATAAGTGACCGTAATAATAATAATAGTATTATTAATAGTAATGGTAACATAGTGTGGAGTCATGGGTCAAGGAAAACATGTTTATGTTCACCTACAACACACCCTGGGTCTTTTCGATGTAGTTTACATAAGAACTCGAATAATGGTGCGAGGAATTTGAATGGAAGTAGTAATGAAAATAATGATTTATCTAATTATCGGTCTCATAGATTGTATGCAAGGAGATCGGCTATGACTAATTCGCTTGTGAGGATTGGTACCGTTGAAGGCGATCTTGTGAAGAGAGCTCTGGCATCTTTAATTCGTCCGTCGTCTCATCAGCAAAGACGACGGAACGATTTTCAAAGGAGGCCTAGCCGGCTCTCCTTGATGTCCAAAGCTGAAGAATGACTTTGCTACATGTATAGTGTATTAGTGTCAAGTTAGACGTTGAAGTTGTATATAATATAGGTTAGAAATTTAGAATTGCCAGTTTTGTTAGCTTATGTTTCCTGTTTATTAGATGGGGAGTGATATTTATACAACAAAATTTAGCAATCTACAACAAAATTACAAACTGTATTACGCAGTGTCTAACTATATAATGCAGGATTTGTTATAGATGGCTATAGTATATATTTACTTTGATATCTCACTATGGATTGGATTCTTGCAGCTATTTATGTTGTGGATCTATCTATGAAATAAATGTTATCTAAGGTTACAAAGTTTGCGGTTTGTTATGTACTGTTTATTTCTTAAGTTAATGAGTTAAATATTTCTTTCTTTTGTTTTTTTGGTAAGGATATCAAGTCAACTTTATCGATATGCTAGATAATATTTTGTAGTCGAAGCTCTGTAAAAATCCTTACAACTTCGCGGAATCTCCACCCATAATTCCTTCCATAGAAATGAAATGTCGTGATTCGAATTTGAAACAGGCTTTACCCATAGAGATGATGGCATTTGTCAACATACGTTTCTTTTAAATCATCCTGTTATCTTATTTTTGTTATGTGTTATAATCAAATGAGTAAGAGGATTTGCTCTAGTTTAACCAAATCAAAGGAATTTTTACAAAGGGCATAAGTTTTAATAGTTGCACATATGTCATGACTCATGACTAAAGTGCACTTAGAAAAATAAGTCTAACATGATAAGTCAATGATCTAAATTAATCGTTAAAAAAGAAGAATTCCACATAGAAATTGATATTTGTCATTAAATATGTGCCTTGTGTTTTTGTCACTCATTCAGTCATTTGCTTGTTCTAATTTTTGTTTTCATAGAACATTTAACAAGCCACAAATTTCTAAAATTACGTAAGATTCTAAAAGAAGTTGCTAGTGAATGCGATTGCGCCTAGATAGGGGAGGATACGTTGACCACAAATTAGAAGACATGTGGCGTGGGAAGGTCCTTGTCTCGTGGCAGGTACTCGTATATTATAAGGGGACCAACCTTGTCTATAGATGACAGACCATAATAGCACTTTCTTGTGCCCAATTATTTTCTATCTTTGCTTCTTTTACCTCTTTTGTCATTTACATTTAAGCAGATATATAACTCTAAATCAATCATTTTCTCTTAACTAAAATTCATTCATTATAGGGATAATGACCTGTGGATGTAGTGAACTATGACAAAATGTTTATGTTATATATTTATCTAATCGGAGGTCTATGTTATGTGACGAACTAACCAAAACTGTCTAAGTGATGCATGTTACCGGGTAATCTATAGGTAGCTGGTTACCATCCATTTTTTTAGGGGATAATGACATGTGGTGTAGTGAACTATGACAAAATATCTATGTTATGTATTGATCAAATCGGGAGTCTTTATTATGTAACGAACTTACCAAAATTGTCTAAGAGATGCATGTTACAGGCTAAAGCCGGTCATCAATTTTTTTCCCTTCATTTTTTAATCTTCGTAATTAATTAATTTATTTAACATATATAAATAAATATAAGTTATGGAAACATATATGTATATAAGTTCTATAATTATATAAAAACTGTAAACACCTTCATATCTTCTGGCCGCCGCCTACCTCCCCATTTTTTCGATCAACCCTAACACAATCATATACCAAAAAATCAAATTTGAAGATATATCAAAGATCTCAAAAATTAAAATCGCATTTGAAGATTACGATCCCTTATAAGATCAAGAACCTGAAACCAATCACTACATATATTCTCAAACATATACACATTGACACACACAAATCTAAGGGTACATACATACAACCACCACAAACAAACAATGAGAGACTAGGGGACGTATTCTTACATGGCTTCTTAAAACATAACTTATAATTGAAATGGGAAAGAATAACTAATTGCTAGATTTTAGTTAAAGCAACAAAACAACAAACTTAAAAGAACGCATTATAAGCCTAAAGCTGAAAAGATCAAATCTCCTTGACCTCAGAATTCATCATTTCTCTTTTCGGGATATTAATAAATAACAAAATGGAAACAAGAAAATACCAGTTCTCAAATACTCGGAAGGAGTTGGAAACAATAAATAACATTCATCACTTAGACAGTTTTGGTAAGTTTATTACATAACATAGACCCCTGATTAGATCAATACATAACATAGGCATTTTGTAATAGTTCACTACATTCACTGGTCATTATCCCTTTGGATGGTAACCGGCTACCTGTAGATTACCTGGTAACATGCATCACTTAGACAGTTTTGGTAAGTTCGTTACATAACATAGACCCCCGATTAAATCAATACATAACATAAACATTTTGTCATAGTTCACTACATCCACAGGTCATTATCCCTTCATTATACTATCATAAAAATCTTCATATATCTTAATGATTGAATGTACATCAAGATGGGTGAAAAAGAAAAAAAAATAAAATAAAATACAACTTTTTTAATTTTAAGCAATCAGTGAGTTGTTAAATACCTAAATAAAGATATTTTGTTATACACTATTAGTTTTTTTTGACATAATAATACATCAAAACAAACTTTTGAGTTTTTTATACTATTTTTATTTTAATGTTAGATGTATTTGATTAGAACTCTATATGTAGAAAATGTGGGCTCATTAACATTTAACCTTGTAAAAAGTAACTATATGCAATTGTAGTTCTAAGCCCATCTGTAAAAACAGGTAGACTCTGGTAGAGTGGTAGACAGTTACCGTCAAATGAGTTGAAAGTAAAGCTGGATTGGATATATAGAGCCCAATAAGAATATTTTCATAAATCTAACAACGATAAAATGATAGATGGATAAATACCGGTCAAGGAACAATGAGAACGTATATTTGGTTTTGTACACAATTGAGTCAAATATTTTTATTATTAACCTATAAATCTTAAGCTTACAAATTTGTATATTGATGATACTTTTGATCGATTTCCGACACTCTTCTTTTTCCTGATGACAATTATACATTTGTCCCGACCAACTTTTCTCACATTAAAATCAAAGACAAGATTTAAAGATTAAGTATGTCTCAACTTAGCTCTCAAGTTTGGATAACTGGACAAACTTTTACTATTTTTTTCAATTAAACATTCTCTTTTTCCTACTATTTTGATACTTCAAGATTAACGAATCTAGCTAGGGGTATTGATGAGTCGAGATATGGGTTTTGTCGATTACAAACTAGTAAGTCTATAAGCCAAACTGAGTATGATTCAGGCTAGTTGGGTTGTCCAGGTTCAAGTATTTGGGTCAGGTTTTGATTGACCCAAATAAGATTATATTTGGTTCATATTCCATATGAACATTCATATACCGAGTATTAGTGTTCCTGCTTTATTAAGATCTTTTATGTTGAATTTGTTTCAGCACAGATTCATATTCTAACACAAAGTTGTCATTAACATGGAACATATTTGCAGGATTTGGTATCATATGTGTTAAGGAACATAAATATGTACTCCCTTTCAAGCATTGCAGTTCCTAACAATAAAAACATAACTCTGGAAAGTAAGCCCATCATAGCTTAATGCTTATAACTCAAATTTTACATGATAAAACATAGAAGCCGTTCGGAAAAAAAAAAACATATACATAGAAGGCTTGTAGCATGAATTCAATACGGCACTAAAACTCATAGATTGTCGTGACAATGATAATATTGGCGATAGTGACACCCGATGTAATTAGAAGGACGAAACAATTTTATCGTACAATCTACAACAAGCGTCAAAACATTATACTTGAAGAAATTATCCTAAATTATCACAAGAACAAAATTTAATCAGATGAAAAGGTAACATGCTGTTACAGTATATGTATCTAACTCAATTACATCTTCTGAAAGAATATCCTCTGGTATAAGAAGGGCAACTTCACCAGTTTGCCCAAAAAATGGCTGTCGCTGCAGTTTTGCCCGGTATGTGATACTTATATGCTCTGTCCAAATCGAGTGTAGCCCGATGGAAGTATATATCACAAAGCCAGAATAATAAATCACTTGGATTTACTTTGCATACTGTAAATGTTGCCAACAACTCCAACAACACTAACCATGACTGCTAAACTCAACATCAACCAAGCCAGGAACCTCTCTCGGCTAGTCAAACCAGGACCTTGACTGCTCAGCCGTAGTGCAATAAGAGCTGGGAAAGTAAATCCCAATGACACAGCTGTGGTTGCACCAGTGAACTTGAAAGCAGTCCATATACTTGGGATCATTGTGGATCCAATGTACACGAGTGCCAAAAGCACAAATGTCAAAGCTAAACATCTTTTTCTACTTTCTGACAACGGGCCTGATCCGTTAAAAGCCAACTCATCAACTGTTTGTCTTAAAGAAAAGTGGATCACCGGAAAGACAAGAACCAAATGAAACACATACCCAACACGAACAATGTAAGTTAAAGCAGTACTAAACCGGATCCCAAGTGGTTTGTCAAAGTTAGTTAGAATATCAGATTCAGTATCTTTCCCAAACAGAAGGTAGCCTGCAACGGCAGTCGACATGTATATCATAACGCAAAGAACAGTTGTTAGGCGTCCCACTTTATTCATCTTTTGAGGCGAACGGTCTTCAAGCTCATTATATATAGGTTGAACATTAAAATGACAAACATACGCATTCGACATTATAGGAATCACGACTAACAAATCAAGAATCGCCTCTTTTGTCCCAAAATCCGGTGTCAACCTAGGAGGTTCAATTTTACCTTCAACAAGCTTTATAAACGCAACAACAAACGCCACAATCACAAACACTACCGCCAGTGCAACAGAAGCAGCCGAAGTAGTACTCAAAGAATCAATCTTATCCAACACACATAACGGCGCAAGACAAACAACCACCACAATCAAAATCACTAACTTCCTATGATCCCAAAAACCATTCCCTAACCATTGATCAAAAACACCAATATGTCTAAGAGAACCCGACATAACATCACCAATAATAATCAAATAAACAACCAAAACACCTGCATTGTTAACTATAATACAAATTTCCGACAATATCCTAGCCGGTTTCCCTAACGCTTCTTGAACAACTTCACCATAAGAATTAGCCTTACATTGAACAGCAAATCTAATAAGAAACTCAACACTAATTTCTGACAAAACACCCATTACAAATATCAAAAAAATACCAACAATTAATCCTAAAACTTTCATAGTAGCAGGAAGTGCCATAATTCCAGCCCCAATAACAGAAGTAGCTAAATTAAACACAGCCCCATAAATACCACTACCAGAAGCAATATCTTTTTTAACAATCACAAGTGGCAAATTATCAAAATCTATATCTATATCTGTATCTATATTATCATCATTTTCATCATCTAAAAAATGGGATTTTTTTAGCCCATAAGTTTCTTGATCTTGTAATTGCAATTCAACAAAAGAATCTTTTGGAATTTGCTTATAATTACTACCCATTTTGATTTAGATCGACACAAGTAATGGGTATGAATCTTTTTGTAAAAATACTCAAGATTTAAGCAAAAAGCAATGAACTTGATTGAAATTTATATATAAAAAAAGGTTTAAAATATACAGATACTTACAAGATTAGAGGATTAATGTTATTATTAGGAATAGGAACGAATCGAGATCTCAGGGTGCTTGATTTAATGAACCAATGGATGTAGGAGAGAGGAAAATAATGGAATTTCTTTTTGGTGTTTGAGAAAGCGTTTGCTTTGTGAATAAACAGTCGGTTTGTTGACTTTTGGTAATTAGACTTCTAAGCTACTATTTGGGCCGTATAAATTAGTCTTAGCCCAACTTCAATTAGGATTTTTTATTTTTATGATTTGTTGGTCGAATATTCACAGTTAACGACCACGAAAAAAAAATTGACAACTGATAAGATATTTGTTTTCTCACAAAGTTATAGATAGGTTCGAGGTGGTCACACATATTCAAGGTTGTAAAGATACCAAGTTGGTCGACTACTTAAAATAAACTTCTGACTCCCCACCTCGTTGAGTCGAGTCACGAGTTCTCCAACTTTAATACGGACAAAATGATGATAAAACGTGAATTTATCAACTAATGTAACATTTAATTTTCAAGTTTGAATTATTATGTTAATGTTTATAAACAAATATGTTTAAATTTAAAGTTTAGAATATATTTTTTAAAGTTCTATTACATATATAATTTCAAAAATACTTATATTAGTATATAAAATTCCAATCCGAGTTCCCCTGAGTCAAGTCCGAGTCTCCAAAAACTCATGACTCCCCCTTCGTCGAGTCGTGTCCGAGTCATGAGTTTCTCAACCTTGCATATATTTAGTTTTTACTTATGATAAGTTTGAGTAAATTTTCTTATCTGAATCTTTATATTATAGAGGTTTTCCATCGATAAATTTAACTTGAGAATCTATTTTACAAAGGAATATCTAGCGCAAACCTGGTTAAGACAATCTATGTCAAACTTCTCGATATTCGTGAATAATTCACACAACAAAATAAGGAGAAAGAAAAATAGTATACAGAGTATTATTAAGTACACATCAATACAATAGTGTGAATCGAGTTAACTTGTTCTTGAATTACTCAAGCTCAAGCTCATTGAAACCGAGTCAAGTTTGATTTATTAATTTTTTCGCTCGAGCCAAGTTATTGAACTCGAGTAGTTAAGCAAGCGAGTTTAGAAAAAATTTATTTTTGAGCTGACTCGTTTAAAAATCATTTAAATATTTAATAAGTGAGCCAAGCGAGTTAATCCAGCCTACCATTACATGGTTAAAATACTCATTATATATCATGTTAATAAGTTGATTGGAACGGAAGACCTCCAAACACACTATGTAAGTGAGTTTTACAAGTTTTTAATTATTAGCTTAGTTTATACATGATCATAAATAAATTTATTTGAGTTGTTTATATCTTAACTTCTCTCATACAATGAATATGATTTTGTGACTCAAAATTCGTAGAAAACGAAGTTGGGTGTTATTTTTTTGTTTAACTAGTGTCATAAGGAATTTTGATTTTGATGTAGTAGAGTTCAATTTAATTTAGTTTTGTTTGATTTAACAATGATCGTTTGAAGTTACAAAGAAAATAACGTGAAAGAACAGTCCTTTTCAATGTGTCTTTCATAGAAAGAAAGTCTTCCGAAATCCGAACTCCCAAGAAGGAAATTAACAACTTACACTTTATTCATTGATGTAGCCTCGTCATTATCACTCTTTCTTTCATTCAACCAAAAGTCTTAGAAATTTGGGTGGTGGTCTTTGTCAATCAACATGACAAAAACGTATTCTTAAATTTGACCAAATTATATTTATATTTCTTTTTTGTTTACAAAACTAATTAAATCGTTCACACATTGGTTAGGCTAATTGTTATCGTTATTTTAATACAAAACCAAATACAACTACTAAGTGTGCTACTAAGTTACAGGCTTAATACATCACATTATATTAGTACGATAATAATAGTATAATAATTTTTAATCATCCATAACAATATATACTTTTTACAGTTCTACACTATATAATATAATATGTACATTTATTGTGATCATTAGCAGGATCAGAATTAAAAGTGACCTGTGTAACAAAACTTGATATAACTAGCTTTGTATCAAATTAAAATAACGATAATAGTTATATTGTTATGAATTTTAGCAATGTTTAAAGATTTTTGGGTATTTTAACGGTTTTTAAAATTTTTGGGCACCTTTAGAAATTTTTTTTTTTTCATTTAGTTGCATAATTACGTATTTGTAAGTTTTATTATTAGGGGAAAAAAAATTCAAATGTGTAGAGTTAGTTTTATTAAATAGTGCTATATTTATTTGACCTTAACACTAATAACAAAAAGTTATTTTGTAAAAAAAAAAATGAACTACACATAAATAAAATAGATTAGTTACCTAAGATATCCTTATATTATGATGTGTATTTTCCAGTCTTAAATTTATAAACATGAAATACCTAGCTACTGACTACTACACACTTGCGGGCAGTGAACCCGTTCGTATGCAGTATAGTTAACTTGGTAAATCTGAGGTCGAACACAAGAAATTTGTAAGCAATTGTATAAATAAAGTGATTCATAAAAGAGGGGGGGTTTATGACCGAATTGCCACTTCGCAAAATTAAACTAAGAAAATCGTTTACCGGGGCAAGGATCGTCCTAAAACGATAGTAAAAATGATTGTATGAAAACAATGATAAAAATGACACCAACTTGGATCAGCTCACATGTCAATCATCGGGTCTAAACATTACTTGCATTTGTTGAACGACTCAAAAGATAGACAAGACGAACTTCCGTTATACTTGACACTTTAATTGCTTTAAATATAGTTATCGCTTCCGCATTTAAAATCTATTCAAAATAATTAAGCATTAAGATCCTGAGTTGATTTTTACGATTTAACTTTCAAAAGCTTTCTTCCGAACTGCTTATTCACCTAATCGGAGTTCTCTATCATAAGTGTTTACACATTCAAAGTGAATTTAACTGTTTAACATCTTTATCGTTGATTTCTTCCGAACTCCAACGACTTTAGGTTAATTATAGACCGATTAACCATTTCATAAACCAATTGACAATGACATAGATTTTTTCCGAACTTTTAATTATAATTATCAATCAATATATATAAAAGATTAAACAATATTTAAACTCAAATAAATATGGATCTTCGATTAAACATAAAAACCTTATTCAACAATTGCAAGTAACATTCAAATCGACCCTATGACATGCTTACTACCCAAGCGGGTGCAAGAGATTTAGCTACTCATAATTAAAACACAAGGACAAACAAATAGAGAAGAAATCGTATTATACCAAACGATTGAAGAATATCCGGTAGCAATGATGATTACAATCCAAAGTTGAAAAGATGAAAAACCCTAACAACTCGTTTGCTCAAAAGTGCTAATAACAATGAGAAACTAAAGAAAAATAAGCCAAAGATTCGTCCATAATGCAGAACCCTAGACGACTATATGTACAAAAATCCCGTGTAATGCCCGTTACAATCATCACGACCGTTACACGCTTGCTAAAACCATGACGGGCGTTTCCCAGATAAGGGTCGTTACATGTCTTCATAATCCACACGGCCGTTATGTCCTTAACGGCACGTTTCAAGAATTTCAGGCTTTTTCCTTGTAACGGGTGTTACATCGGTAACGGGAGTTACATCTTCTAGATTTCGTTTTCTTCGTCTTTCACTTGATTTCGACCGAATCCTTCTCCCGTTTCTTCCATCAAAATCAACCAATTCATTCGTCTAATCATTTTCCAACCTGAAAACACTTAACACAACCTCAAAACATCAAAAGTTGGATATAAAACTATACAAATAACGAATAACTTGTTCTAAAGTCACGTGAGAAATGGTATAAAATATTGAACATCATATTTTATGTAGTTCTGCCACCATAATAACTGTTATATAGTTTTTTTTTGTAGAGTGAATCATTTGCTCGTAGGGGGGTTTGTGGTTTGGTTTTTATCCGGTTTAACCGTGAACCGAACCGTTTAAAAAACCGAAAAAACCCAAACCGGATTTGAATTTGGTTTTTGGTTTGGTTTGTAACCGAAACCGAATTGTATAATTGGTTTTTGGTTTGGTTATGAGTATATGATAACAAATTTGGTTAAACCGAATAACTTATATTATTATTATGTATTTCAATAATTATTTAATCTTTATCTATTTTATATGGATCATTATTAATATACTTCATACATTAGATGTTTTATTTGTTTATTATATTCGTTTTTTGTAAAATTTTGAAAAGATTGGATGGAAAAATAATAAAAAACTTGAAGATCAAAGATTGAAAATATTTAATGATGATGATAAAAAAGAATTTATTTGTTCCAGTATTTTCTAAGACTATTTTTTTTTTTAGGATGATTGTATTACTTATTTATTCATTTCGTGTTTGAAGTCTAAATTTATTACTTTGGTAAAAAATTGAAATTACGAACCTATTTGTGTTTTTCATATTTGGTCTTTTTGGTTTTAAACCGAAACCGAACCGAATTCTAATTTGGTTTTCGGTTTGGTTTTTCTATTTTGAATTAAGTTTTGGTTTTGAAAAATAAAAATAAAAAAACCAAAAAAACTCGAACCAAATAAACCGAATAATCGAAAACCGAACCGATAAATATCCTTATTTGCTCGCAATATGGGATATAGCTTATAATTTAGTATGATATATTTGTGAAAAGTATGTTTTAACTTTAAAAGTGATCAAATAAAATTTAAGCGAAGTATGTTTAAAATGTGCACGTGCCACCATTATACTAAATTTATTTTTACGGTGTGTCGCATATTAAATATGTCAAAGAATGTGCATACCATAAACATACAGGTTTGAAATTTTAGATACATTAGGGTGAAGAGTATCCATGTCAAGATATTAAATTTTGGCATGAAAACACCCTCTAAAATGGTGCCACATAGCTTAAAAAATTCCATGTTAAAGCATGTCAAAACAAATACAAATCTATGCCGATTTTGTGAATGAATATTGATTGTGTAACACTGTATCGTGTCACTTTGTGATTAGGTATTACAATTACTGTAAATTCTTCCTTAACATTAATGGTAGACATCCATTAATTTTCATGCCATATGCCTTGCAAATTTGAGCAACAATTAGCCTAAGGGTAAGGAAATTAATTGTTTACATTAATGTTTCTGGTTCGATCCTCACTTGGCACAAAAAATAATTTCTTTAAGGTATCAAAACTAATGAAGCCTAAACCCACCTGTGAAGTTTAAATACGCAGGTTCGATCATTTGAGGTGCTGATATGTCCATTTATATGCATATTTTCATATCGTTTCTAAGTCGTTTTAAGCTTAATTATGTGCAAATTATATGTATATTCGATGCTTTGATGGTATTGTTAGTGATTTCAGGCTTAGAACAGGTACATTGGTTAGAAATGGCATTTGGAAGGTTAAAAAGATGCATTAGGATGATTCTTGGACGAATACGAGTGAAGACGAGTTAAAAAATACAAGTTTCGCGAAATCTAGAAGCATATGCGGCGCATAGATGTGGTATGCGGCGCACAGAAAGTCGAGATTTTGGACAGGGAATTTGGCAATTGTGCCTGTGCGGCGCACAAAGGAGGCATGCGGCGCATAGCGGGTATTAAAAGTCTGAAATATGGAAATTGGATGGTTTGTGCGGCGCATGATGGCTTTGTGCGGCGCATAAAAGAGGTCAGCTGAAGGGATTTTGATTTTTCACTATAAATACAAGACCATAACCCTCCCATTCGATATATAATCACCTCTAGTCGATTTTAGGGTTCTTGGGGCTATTCTCGGTAGCTTTTTTGTCCATCAAGGTCTAAGGGTTGTTCGTGAGCTTCAAGGCATTCGGTTGTCGATTTTCTTAGCGTTTACTTGTTTTCTACACATTGGTACAATATGTTCTTCTATATTTTTACTCTTTGTGCTTTAATTTTGATTATGAGTAGCTAAATAATTCGTCATCCACTGAGATGAAGTGATACATTGAATAATGGTTGCATAAATCTTTTGAATTCAAGTTGATTTGATTTAACGTTGTGTCGTAATCTTAGCTTATTAATTCTTTGTTATTTAACTCTTAATTGCGGATAGTTTTTGCATAATCTCAGTGGTAACTTAGGTTGTGTAGAAGTTATTTTGATTGCTTGGTTAGAAGCAATTGTTTCTATGACGGGTACGGTAGAAAATAATTCATAGTTAATAAGGGTTGGGTACAATCAATAGACACAATTGTTATATAAATAACCAAAACAATTAGTTGGCTAGGAAAGTTATGAAAGGCGTCTTGGGGTACCGGTCTTAGTAATGGAACTAGTTAATTAAGAGAATTGAATAAAGTAACGAACTTGACGGGTACGGGGTGAGTCTTTGTTTAGTTCTCGGTTATAAATCAACATATTTGAATTGGTTCTTCAATTAATATAAAAGCCAAGATGACGTGGTATCTTTAAAAAACCAAACTCTTTTTAACTACTTAAAATTCGCTAGCTTTTTGTAGTCTCCGTGGAACGAACCTTTACTTACTTTAATCTATATTGCATACGAACGGGTCCACTGCCCGATTGTGTGTGGTATTCGATTCGGAGTATTTTTAAGGATTTTAATTTAACTAGATTTTCACACATCAGGTGCCCAAATCATGTGAGGTTGAAGATAAATGTATTGTACCGACATCATATGACTTAAACGGGGTGAACCGATAAATATCTAATTATTATACCAGGGTTAGGATTCTCTAATTCTCTCCATCACCCTTTTTTATATTTGAGCTACATTGGCATCACCATGCCGACTTTGAGATGCCACTTGCTGACTTTCGTGCATATAAATTTTAAAGGTCAAATTGTAATTTCGTTACATCTTAGAATATATTCATAGTTAATTATCATGCGCATGTGATGATATTATAAAATTTTAACACAATACGTTATAAATTTACTTAATTTTCTTTATAATGTTTATTTTATGTAACATTAGTTTTTGTCTATCTTTTTGGAAAAATATATATATGTGTAACAGTAACGAATACAACAAATGAAAGCACAAAAATGATGTCTTTTTAGAGTATGAAAAGCAGCCAATGAAAGATCAAAATGCTAGAGCATCTATATCGAATTAGTCGTCTAGGGATGACAGAGATCACATGAAAACCCTATTCTACAGGGGATTATTCCAAAAGTACCCCAACAAATTATATATATACTAAAAACTTATGTAAATGTATAAGTGTTTTATGCGTGAAATGTATAAGCATTTTAAGCACATACTAATTTTCATCAAATTTCGTTTTAACCCCTTAAATTTTTACCAAACTTCGTTTTAACCCTTAAAATTTCTATTTTTTTAACTTTTATCCCACATCAAAGTTTTCGCTTTCATTTTCATGACACTAAACTTTTAAGCTCTCATGTTTTTATCAAACAACTTTCACACAGTTACGGGTTTACTTTTGAACATTTGGTATTTTATTATTTTCATTTAAATACTTTATGTGTAGAATGTACAAGTTTTAACGTTATGCGTAGAATGCACAAATCCTTATAGCACATAATAATTTTTACCATTTTCAATTTAACCTCCTAAACTTTCTATCTTTTAACTTTTGCCCCATATTAAGGTTTTTGTTTTTATTTTCTTGACACTAAATTTTTGGATTTTCATGTTTTCATCAACTAACTTTCACCATTTGGTTTTGACTATTTTTATTCGTCTTTTTCTATACATAACATCTTTAATTTGCCCCACATCAAAGTTTTCGTTTTTATTTTCTTGACACTGATTTTTTGGGTTCTCATGTTTTCATCAAATAACTTTCACATGGTTACGATTTCACTTTTTAAATATTTGGTTTGACTATTTTCATCCATTTTTTTATATATAACGTTTTTAAATTTGCTCACATTAAAGTTTCATTTTTATTTTCTTGACACTAAATATTTGGATTCTCATTTATTATTACTAAAAAGCTATATGAATGTACAAGTACGTTATACGTGGAATGTACAAGTTTTCTATCTTTTAACTTTTGCCTCATATTAAAGTTTTCGATTTTATTTTCTTGACACTAAATTTTTGGGTTTTCATGTTTTCATTAAATAACTATCACATGGTTACGATTTTACTTTTTTTGTATAGAAAGCGTAGCCCACGGCAACACGCGGGTACTACAACTAGTGTTATACTATATTCCCATAATAGTTCTTGGCCTACACAACTTTTTTTTTCCTCTTGCTTTTCCAAAATTTCACATATTTATTTATGCTGAAGTGTTAGTTTTTTTCTTCTTTAAAAAAGCAGAAATCCTTATATATACTAAAAGACAACTGACTTAATAGCTTATTAACCAATCACAAAGTTCAATTTGATAAAATTCAGATTTGATGATATCATAATTATAAATATAAAACTTATATAATTATCTAATTAAAATATATCCACAAATAATTATAATACCACATACGAGTATTATGTTACAAAGATATAATAAAATAAACAATAATAATATCAACATATAATTAGATAACTATAACTATTAAAGTTATCAATATCATAATTTTTTTTCTTCACCGTCGTTAGAAACGAAAGCCAACAATTGATCTTTTATTTGATGATTATTTATAATTATTAATTATTTTATAGTAGAAAGATTAAATTAATGGGTGAGCTTTTATGTGAAAAATGCATATTTTAATCTTAATCTTGATCTTGATCTTAATCTTAATCTTAATCTTATCTTAATATATACTATAAGACAGTTGAACTAATGACTTATTAACCAATCAAATCGTTCGATTTTATCAAATTGACACTCGCTTATGTCATCATGTAGATAAACTATAAATTAAAAATTCTAATACTAATTATCCAAATATATTATTATATTAATATTTATATTAATTTGTAGAAAAAGTCTCATTAATTTACACTTTTTTGTTTTCCATCAATAATTTACAATTTTTAGCCCTGAATACTTAAATTATATTTATTTTTAACCATCAACTTTAGAGGATTTTTTAAAATTTACAATTATAGTTAAGAAGATTTCAACATAATCTCTCAATAAAAAGGTACATATTTTATCCTTTTCTATATATTAACTTTGTGTATTAATTTTTAAAGTTACAATTGTCACTCAAATTAAGAGTCCTAATTATTATCAAAATAATATATAAACAATCATAATTGTTATATAAGTATCATAGAACAGATGATTGAAAATAAACCTATTCGTGTTATAAACCCGTATCATCATCAAATACATATACTTGAATGTTAAGTACAAAATTAGACGTATGTTTATATTTTAATTTTTAACTATCTTTCATAATAGTATCACATTATGAGTAAAACTGGTTTGAAAAAAAATTCTATGATAGAGAAATTATTATACCATGTGCCTTGTGGAATGACTACGGCAAACAATTCCATGAATATGTCTCGGCTAATAATGAAAATGACGAACATGTAATTATGGTACTACAACTTGCAAAGTATAACACTTGGAACAGTGTATTTTCAAAACTATAAACTTTTATGACTTAAATATATGAAAAACTAATATTGATAATATCGTAAATCCCGTGTCCAGTGTTGGACACGGGTCTAAAATCTCGTATATACTATAAGACAGTTGAACTAATGACTTATTAACTAATTAAATCGCTCAATTTTATCAAATTGACTCTCGCTTATGTCATCATTTAGATAAACTATAAATTAAAAATCATAATAATAATTATCCAAATATATTATTATATTAATATTTATAATAATTTGTAGAAAAAGTCTCATTAATTTACACTTTTTGTTTTCATTAAAAAATTTACACTTTTTAGCCCTTAATACTTAATTTATATTTATTTTTAATCATCAAATTGAGAGGATTTTTTAAAATTTTCTAAAAAAAGTTACAAAAAGTAATTATTTAATTTATTTTAGGTTACAATTGTCACTCAAATAAAGAGTTCTAATTGTTATCAAAGAAAGTAAAAACAATCATAATTGTTATTTAATTATCATAAGACAGGTGATTGAAATGATCCTGCATCATGACAGCATACGTATACTTGAATGTCAAATACAAGATCACAAGTATAGTTATATATTAATTCTTAATTATATTTTCATAATAATATTACATTATGAGTATAACTGGTTTTAAAAACTTCTATGATAGGGAAATTATTTTAGCATGTGCCTTGTGGAATACCTATGTCAAACAATTCCATCAATATGTCTCAGCTAATAATGACAGTGACGAACATGCGATTATTGTACTACAACTTGTCCGTTATAAAACTTAGAACCGTATATCTTCAAAATTATAAGATTTTATAAATCAAATGTATGAAAATCTAATATTTATAATATCATAAACCCCGTATCCAGTATTGGACACGGGTCTAAAATCTAGTTACTTATAAATGACTAAGGGTTTAACATACATTATTACTCGTGAAAACATTTATAGTCATTACATATAGGTTTTGGGTTCGACTATCCGAAATGACATACCTATAAGATATTTTTCTTAAATTGTTCTACTACCACATCATGCCCCAAGTTGCTTGGGTTTATCAGACTTTGAGAATCAAATGTTCGAAAAGCCATCAACCATGCCAGTTCAAATTAATGATTTATTAGTTATTGAAATTTTATCTTTGATATAAAGTAAGAATTTTTTTTTATTATTATTTTTTTTTGATTTTAAGATTGAGAAATACTATACAAATTATAAACAAATTAGTACAAATTAATGTGTCACCAATAAAATGAATAAAGATAATTTAAAATGAGAGATAAACTCTACATGTAATTAGTCAATATTTCACATGAATTTTTAAATATTTATTAGTAATTTATTAATTCGTAAGCCTAACATTCTTTATTTTTATCCTTAAATATAGTTACTAAAAAAAATATATTTTCATTATATTTTTGTGTGGAGTATTTATATAGATATACTAGATTATATTTGTCCGATGGACAACGACATCGTAAATAAAATTAATTACTAATTACGTAATTTGAGCGTAACTTTATCAAATGATAAATCAAATTGTATACAAGACCAAATAAATTTAATAAAAGATATTAGGATTTAACACTCTATAAAAGTTGATTGTATTATTTACCCATAAATTTTAGAGTAAAACTAAAAGGATTCTTAATGATATTATACACTTATTATGAATGTAAAATCTGAAAGGAACATAAAGTAGATTAAAAAATAATAATAATAAAAGAGAAAAAAAAGATATAAAAGTGAGGAGAGGAAATATAAATTAAATAAAAAAGTAAATATCAAAAATATGTGTGAAATTGATAAGGTGAATATTTAATTTAACATTGATATTTTACAAAGATAGATTAAAATAAGAAAATATATATCTTACAACCTAAGTAAAAGAGGAAGAGAGTGAATGAGAAATACAAGTTTCTTAAATGAAGTCGTAATCTTTATATACGATACCACCAAAAGAAACTTCCTTCCGCCCATCTTAGGCGTTACCGAGGGAATTGATTGATCTGGCACAAACTATCTTCCTACTATTTCAGAGCTCTATCCCTTTCTTTCTACCAAACCCCTTTAGCCGGGTATCCAAATAAATATCCTTATCAGACAAGGTTACTCCGGCACCTCACCCCATGAGGGCAATCATCCCCTTGTTTTCATTTGCACTAAGTTACTTACGGATGTATGCATGCAGTTCGAGAACACTTTGGGGTATATTGGCCCTCAGACACCCGAGAGACCCCCACAATTGAGTAAGTAAGAGGACTCTGTTTAGATGCTCTCTTTTCATCCCTATAGGGATTGATTGAAAACTATTATACTAAATGATATTGTGCCAATTTAAGTTTTAGGTTGACTTTTCGACTGGGACATCATCTACAGCTGGATACAAAATAGATTGAGCCTCTATGGATATCAATTGGTAAATATTATATTTTAATTATCAATAAAATCCAGTTTTATATTATACACTTACCTCACTATTTCACTATCATTTGATCTGGAACACTTGTACCGTTTCAAAAACATGACCAATTTCAAACCATCAATCCACAAAAGTACACACATTATATTCATATAAAAAATCTTTAGTTTTATTCATTTTACAACAAACTGAAAATATGACTGGTAGACGACCAAACGGGTCATTCACATGCATCACCTAAAATAATGAAATGAAATACTTCATACAACCACGATAATCACATTGCAAGTAAAATAATCTAGTCATTTCAACATTATCACTAGCACCACTATTCCAACTATTACATAATTCACATTGTTATTGGAGTTTTATGAGTTTCTCAATTATCATTATTAGAATAGATTCGTAAACCAGGTCGACTGACCCGTTTTCAATTTTGAAAAGTTTTGTTAGGTTCTTTTTCATATTATTTCTTACATCTTAATCTTATCAAATATAATCGTTCTATAATTTCCAAATTCATTTCCTTATTATAAAAATGGCTATAGATGTCAAAACCATTTCTCAATGGGTTTAGTATCTGAAAACGTAAGGAACTTTTACACATTTTTTCTTGTATGAATGAAACTTACATTTGGTGCTTTGTAGGAAGAAACTTTGTAAAACTGTTCAAATTACGTAACATTTTTATATGCACAAATCAGAAACTTACACTTGGCAGCTCATATCTTTTGCCACGTATACAATTTTACATTATTTGAACAATTTTTGAAAGTTTATTTCTACAATGCACCAAATATAAGTTACATTCATACAATAGTAAAAATATAAAAATTTTTTTCACTCATAAATACTAAATCCTTTCTCAATATACAAGATTCCTAACAAGTAATGGTTCCCATATTATCATATGATCTCTCACTACACTTTTTTTAGACGTTATCAAAACCGATATATAATTATAAAACACTTAAAAATTATCAAATAGAACATTAAAAAATTATACATCATACAAGTCATATGATAGTTCATGATAATTCATATGAATTCATCTTTAAACAACAATCCAAAGAAACATAATCCAAAAACATAAACCAAATTTTAATCCATAATAATCCAGATAATATTCTTCCTAATCCAACTTATCTTTGTAAGGTGGAGATTCCAAGCCAAATTACAAAATACAAATACTCAAAAGACAAAACTGCCCGGCTTCATACCCAGACTACTTTTATTTCCATTATCATAAGAAAGACAAGTTATCAAATATAAAGTTGATAAGCACACTTACTTATCACCCACTTTTGTTTCCCATCTCTAAAAAATTCCCACCCCTACAATAATGTGCCATTTTTTAAACCTTTTTTTTAAATCAAAATTTAATTTAATTTGTTTTTTGCACGTTTAGGGTTGAGAAAGAAATCATGAAAGAGAAAAAAAACCACACACACAAACACACACATATATATACAAGCGTGTGTATATATATATATCTATCTTCTATCTATATCTGTATAAATATACATAAAAAGACTTTGTCTAAGTTCTAACGTCAATCTTGTTTTAAGGTTAAATTTCTTTCAACTCATTTTCTTAAAGTTTTTTGCTTTAAAGTTATTGTTTTATTTTTCTCATCTTTTTGTTAAAAAAATGTAAAATTTCCAAACATTTTAACTAAAGATCTGTGTTTTGGTGAATGGGTCTCAATTATTTTGCTATAAAGTTGCTATCTTAAATTAATTTGTCATTTTTTTAAGCTCATATTTGTAAAAAAATTGTGAAAGTTTGAAACCTTTTTACTAATATTACATGGGTTATATTTTTAGATTGAAAATCTTAGCTGTTTAAAGTAATAAAACTTGGTTAATGGGTTTAAAGTATTTTACTTTTGATTAAAGTTGCTTACTTTTCACTCATTTGTTTAATTATTTTTTCACTTTTTTTTTTAATAAATATATTTGCAAGTTTGAAACTTTTTAAGAAATACTACATGGGTTTTGCAGTTTTGTTAGATTGAAGATCAAGTTGTTTCAAAGGTTTCGTTTTTGGTAAATGGGTTTATATATACACGTATTACTTTAAAGTTGCCTACTTTTCACTCATCTATCCGTTTTTTTCAATAAAAATTGTACAAGTAATTATTTTTTATTATAAAATCTACATGGGTATGATGTAATTCACTTTAAAGTTGCTAACTTTATACGAGTATATGTTTTTAAAAAAAATAAAATTTTGCATTTTTTTTAATAAATGGGTTTTGAATTCTTTTTTTGCAGGTGGGTTAGATTGAAGATGAAGTTGTTTTAAAGATCTAGTTTTTGGGTATCAAAAATATGTTTTATTTTATTTTACTTTAACTTTATTTGTTTCTGAATCTTGAAGTTTGTGTCAATAAATGTTTTCTTTTTGTGAACATGGTCCAACTAATATTAAATAAATAAATAATAAATATATATATATATAATTGTTAAGTTTGGGTAAATTTTTCTGTAGCCGACCCTGTTTCTTTTTTCTTACTTTTCAAGTGTTTTTTTTTTACAGATCTGAAAGAACCCTAATTTTCAAGATTTTGAATTTGGCTGCAAATGTCCTCTCTTAGTAGAGAACTTGTGTTCTTAATCTTACAGTTTCTTGATGAGGAAAAATTTAAAGAAACTGTTCACAAGTAAGTTTTTTTTTTCTATTTTTTTTGTTTTACATCTTTGTTTTGTAAGTATTCTTAATATTAATATATCTATTATATAAATTTATCTGTATTTTGCTTGGTTATGGACTTATGGTTAACACATAGTAAAATGTTGTACCGACAGTAATAATTATTTGAAGGAACCGGTTACTTCTATGTACAAAATTTTACCATCTATAGTCATATGGGTGTTTGGATGTAGTTTTTGAAAGTGATAACTTGATATTTGCATTTTTATAATGTTGAATTTAATTGTTTTACTGTTAGAAAAGTAATTATTATACATAAGGAAGTAGTTTGACTCTAAATAGTTAGATATTATGCATGTTGGTTAAGTACTTTACAAAGGGAAACTAAGGTTGTCATATTTAGATAATTAGTGATTTTGACTGATTTGACTTGAGTGTGCGTGCATGTGTTTTGTTGAATTTATCATAGGTTGGAACAAGAATCAGGGTTTTTCTTTAACATGAAGTACTTTGAGGATGAGGTACAAAATGGGAATTGGGATGATGTTGAGAAGTACCTTTCGGGCTTTACAAAAGTCGATGATAATCGGTATTCAATGAAGATATTTTTTGAAATCAGAAAGCAGAAGTATCTTGAAGCATTGGATAAGTAAGTTTTTGTTCAATTTAATTTGGAAAGAAAGGTATAGTATGATTCTTTATTGTATCCGGTTTCTTTTTTAGGCATGATCGTTCCAAGGCTGTGGAGATTCTTGTAAAGGATCTTAAAGTTTTTGCTTCATTTAATGAAGAGCTCTTCAAGGAGATAACTCAGCTATTGACATTGGAGAATTTTAGGTACTAAGATTTTGATTTTTTTGAAAAATAAGTTGTTTGGAATGGTTTGATCATTGGTTTCTTTTATTGTTGTAGGGAAAATGAGCAATTGTCAAAATATGGAGATACGAAATCAGCTCGGGCTATCATGTTGGTTGAGCTCAAGAAGCTTATTGAAGCAAATCCCTTGTTTCGTGACAAGCTACAGTTTCCTAACCTTAAAAACTCGAGGTTACGGACATTAATCAATCAAAGGTATGTCATATAAGCATTTCAAATTTGAGACGATAATGAATATGGAATGTGTTTGTTCATGTATCTAGTACTGAAGTTGCTTTGTTTTTTTGTTGCAAGCTTGAATTGGCAGCATCAACTTTGTAAAAACCCAAGACCAAATCCTGACATCAAAACGTTGTTTGTGGATCATTCGTGTGGACAACCCAACGGTGCACGTGCTCCATCACCCGCAAATAATCCATTGCTTGGACCATTACCTAAAGCTGGCGGCTTTCCTCCTTTGGGTGCACACGGGGTTTGTTTTTTCCTCTTAATACTGATTCTTCTTGGACTTTATATTTTGGAAATTATGACCCAATTGGTATATATTAAATTTGCAGCCCTTTCAACCTACACCAGGTCCGGTTCCAACCCCGCTTGCTGGCTGGATGTCTAATCCTCCGCAAGTATCTCATCCAAGTGTATCGGGTAGTGCAATTGGTCTCGGCGGTCCATCTATGCCAGGTCTCTTGCTATTATATGATAATAAATATGATTGATTTACTTCATTAAAACTTGTTATAGGAGATGTAGTGTTTGGAGTTGTAATAATCATTTTTGATGGCAATGTGTGTTTGACAAGACTTCATAGTTAATATAATGGCTGAATAAGGGCGTAGAAGTACTAGTAGTCTATCCAT
Organism: Erigeron canadensis; assembly: GCF_010389155.1. Lineage (NCBI taxonomy): Eukaryota > Viridiplantae > Streptophyta > Magnoliopsida > Asterales > Asteraceae > Erigeron > Erigeron canadensis. Next base: position 3,016,621 of record NC_057767.1, on the reverse strand, counting down.
TTAAAATAATTCAAGTTACTGGCTTGCAGCTATTATCAAACTGTGTTATTTCAAATGATAATCGGCAATTATTGAATTACATATAATTACTTTCAAAACATATATAAAACACCTACCAGGAGGATGCTTTATACTATCTGTTTATTGACCCCATTAACGCAATAACGCCTGCCGTTTTGAAATTTACAGCTGCTTTGAAGCACCCAAGGACTCCTTCCTCAAATCCTAGTTTAGATTTTCCATCTGGGGATTCCGATCACATGAGTAAAAGAACAAGAAACATGGGCATGAATGAGGAGGTGAATTAAACTGAAAACTGTCATCTCTACCTAAGCTTATACAAACATATGTTACTGATTTTTCTGGCTATTTTATCCTTCCTTCATAGGTAAGTCTGCCAATTAATGTGTTGCCCGTTTCATTTCCCGGGCATAGTAGTCATACTCCAGCTTTCCATGCACCCGATGATTTACCAAAGACTGTTGCAAGGACTCTAAACCAGGGTTCATCGCCTATGAGCATGGATTTTCATCCTATTCAACAGACATTACTCTTAGGTAGTCATGTGTTTTTGATTTGGTCAATGGCCATATTGCAGTACATAGTAATATTCTTTCACTTCAGTTATAATATGGCATCTAGAAATATGGTATCTAGACTTAATAAAATTGTTACCAGACCACCAAAATAATCAGTTGTTTTTGGTGTCTTCAAATTGGGTATTGACTTTTGTGTACATTGATATTATTGTATCAGTTGGAACAAATGTGGGTGACATAGGATTGTGGGAAGTTGGATCCCGAGAAAAGTTGGTTCTTAGAAATTTCAAAGTTTGGGATATCAGTGCATGCTCAATGCCTATGCAGGTTCTAATCATTTGGCCACCATTCTGTTCTTGTATCATTTTATAGTTTTGACCTTATTTAATAAATCTGTTTGTTTTGAGGAATTTAGGCTGCTCTTGTAAAAGACCCTGGTGTCTCTGTGAACCGTGTAATCTGGAGTCCAGATGGTTCCTTATTTGGTAAGCCCCTTCTAATTCAGTATGTTGATCTCTTGTCATAGGAATTAATGTGAGCATATCTAGTAGATTACAAACCATCTGATTTCACTTTTCATATGATCAGGAGTTGCATATTCAAGACACATTGTACAAATATATTCGTACCATGGGAGTGACGATATTAGACAACATCTAGAGGTTCGTGTTTGATCTTAAACATTTAATGCATAGAAGGGGAATGACTTGAAAGTTGCTCTAAATCTACTTCAATGTATACAAGCTTTTAAATCGTTTTAATTCACAAATTTGATAACTCTTGTACTTCTATTGTTTTTTTTGGTCTTCATATACGTTATTTTAAAATCTGACATAAGTTTTTGTGGTCTACCCGACCCAACCAACTAGTACTGAAAGATGGTCTATTTCAGTTTTTCAGGTTGAAAACATTTTGACCAGTTACGCAAATCCACCCATCCTGGCATCCTGCCACCATCAGTATTTCTTTTGCATAAAATGATGACCGATAGTTTCTTTCCTTACAGATTGATGCCCATGTTGGTGGAGTAAACGATCTTGCATTCTCTCATCCCAATAAACAGCTTTGCGTGATAACGTGTGGGGATGATAAGACCATCAAGGTTTGTTTGACATAACAATTGTTTATCGTGACTTATACACTCTATTTGTTAACTTTGTTAATCAAGATTGTGTTGTTTATAGGTCTGGGATGCTGCTACAGGTTCACGACAGTACACTTTTGAAGGTCATGATGCTCCTGTTTACTCTGTATGTCCTCACTATAAAGAAAACATTCAGGTAACTTGTTCTTGTTTCCAGTTGTTGCTGGTTTTGTGAAATCGGTCATACAGGCAGGCCATTGAACTTTTCTTCTTCATTTTTTTTCCAGTTCATATTTTCAACAGCTCTTGATGGGAAGATAAAAGCGTGGTTATATGATAACATGGGATCTCGGGTTGATTACGAGGCTCCTGGTCGGTGGTGCACCACAATGGCGTACAGTGCTGATGGGACGAGGTTTGTTACATTTATACCAGAGGCGGACAAATGGGTTGGTCGGGTTATGGGTCATGACATTTTTGGGTTAGAATGGTTAGTTTCTGGTATAAGCCGAAACAGGCTGGGTCGGTGTGACTTGAAACATTTTTTTTTTTTTTGACATTTTTTGGATTAATTATGTGGGACTGTTGGAGGCTAGGCTTTCAACACTGAAAGTACTGTTTGGATGATTTTTCACCACTTTAACCTTGTTACCTTTTATGTCAATTTTTTACTTAATCTTGACCCACTTAGAGACACTACGGTATACACAGCTCTATTTGACCCATTTATTCGTAATATGGACATATGGTCGAAATTTCCGCCTCCACTGTTCGATAACTATGTTGAGGTTATATGTCCTGTTTATCCCTCCAGGTTGTAACTTTTGTTCTTTTTTTTCTATTAAAATCCAGACTCTTTTCCTGTGGGACGAGTAAAGACGGGGAATCACATATTGTAGAATGGAATGAAAGCGAAGGAGCTGTGAAACGGACCTATCTTGGTTTTCGTAAACGATCTCTAGGTGTTGTGCAGTTTGATACAACCAAAAACAGATTTTTGGCAGCTGGTGACGATTTTGCCATTAAATACTGGGATATGGATAATACCCAACTTTTGATGAGTGTTGATGCTGATGGAGGTCTTCCGGTAATACCATTTTTCTCAAAGTATAGAAAACTGTGCGATATCTCATTTAGTCAAATCTAATATGTTGATGAATATCAAATGAAGGCAAGCCCACGAATTCGATTTAACAAGGATGGCGCACTATTGGCCGTTTCTTCAAATGAAAATGGAATCAAAATCTTGGCAAATTCTGATGGCCTTCGATTGCTTCGAACTTTTGAGAACCTTTCTTATGATGCTGCTTCAAGAACACCCGAAGCTGCAAAGGTTGCTGCTTAAGATCTACTAAAACAATTGATATCACTCGATTTTTGCATCACGAATTACCTTCTGAATTTCTGATATTCGTTTATTTTGTTATTATGTTTTGCAGCCCACAATAAATAATACATTATCGGCTGCGGCTGCTGCCGCTGCTACTAGTGCTGGGTTAGCAGAGCGGGTTGGATCTGTTGGCTCGATTTCTGGAGCGGTAAGTTTTTGAATAGAACTTAAGTGATATTTACATGATTCTTTAACGTAAATCTATAAATGTATCAGTTATGGCCAATTACATACGAGAAGGTTTATTGGGTTATGTTTCTCTAATGGGTCAAACAGGCTAAGAACTAAGGATAAATAATTACTATGAAGGATACAGAAAATGAATCACATGTGTCAAGGTGATCATAAGTCATCCGAAGGCATTCAGATGCATAAACCTTCAAAATTGCTTTCTTGGAAAATATTAGATTAATAAAGTACTAATGTTATATGTAATCATATCCAACGCATAATATATGTAAAAAATCTAGATATTAACAAAGAATTTTTGCGTGTTGACCTGACCCTTTTTGACCAGGAAAAAATTACTTAGTTTGATCAGGAAAAGGTGGCCCATTTCGACCTGAAGATTTGATTCTTTGCCTAACTTGGCCTTTTTTTCTTTCTATATGTGAAATCTGATTGATTTGAAAATTGTATATATCGTTATGCTAGAATGGAGATACCAGAAACTTGGCAGATGTGAAACCAAGAATCAATGAAGAATCAAATGACAAATCGAAGATTTGGAAGCTTATGGAAATAAGTGAATCTTCTCAGTGTCGGTCATTGAAACTCCCTGAAAACATGAGAGTAACAAAGGTACGTAATGACAACGTTCTCAGTAAATTAGTAGTATTTATAGAAAAGATATAAGCTCCCTTATTGCTTACCTTTTTATGTTTTCAGATATCAAGGTTGATATATACAAATTCTGGAAGTGCCATTTTGGCATTAGCCTCAAACGCTATTCATTTATTATGGAAATGGCAGCGTAATGAGCGTAACTCAAGCGGAAAGGTGAGACTGATGGTTATTCTTCTTCTTGTTTGGATATCCTTTTCCTAATTGATTATCTGGTTATTAGTGCTTTGGATTATGAGTTATATAGCTACTTTATCTGAGACTAAACCAAGATACACCTATTTGCCCCTCTTCAAAACTAGTCTGAGTAAATTTTACTTCTGACTAAACGTCTCCTTATATTAACAATAATCTTTATGGCCATTATGTATAAATTCCTCAAATTATTAGATTTGCTAGACACCCAAGCACCTGGTTATTAGTGATTCCTTGATGCTGGTTATTGAATATCATAAATTTACATACATAATGCAAATCCAAGCGCCATATGAGATGAGGCTAGTAGTAGAAGTCTTTCTTAATTCTTGATCCTTTTTGCAGGCAACAGCTGCTGTTTCTCCTCAGTTATGGCAACCTTCAAGCGGGATTTTGATGACCAATGATGTGGCTGACATGAATCCTGAAGAATCTGTGTCCTGCTTTGCTTTGTCCAAAAATGACTCTTATGTGATGTCAGCGTCAGGAGGGAAGATTTCTCTCTTCAACATGATGACATTCAAGGTAATGATGTATTTGTTTTTTCATCCTTTCGGTTTTCCGAAATGGCATGAAGGATAAACTGAGATCAACCCGACTTATTTCTAGTATTGATCTATTGCAGACAATGACAACGTTCATGGCCCCGCCACCAGCAGCAACATTTCTTGCTTTCCATCCTCAAGATAATAACATTATTGCTATTGGTATGGATGACAACACAATCCAGATCTATAACGTCCGTGTGGATGAGGTAGATATTTTTGCAAGTCTGATTAATTAGAGGTGGCAAGTTCGGCCATTCACTTATGAATGGTTGGTTCGGGTTGTGTTTATAAAGCAAAACATCAGCTTAAATTGAAATGGTTAATGGGTCGAACGTGTTGGAAGTTGCCCGAAAGTATATTTGTAGTTCATAAATCCCCCTAATACACTATGATTTAAATATGATTAGTTTTGCAACCGTATGAGAAACTGATTGTTTTTGTAAAACTAAAAACATGGGACAAAGAAGTTCTCTGGGTCACATTGATTGCGCTTCGGCGGTACCAAAAGTTATATACCTAGATATGAACCCATTGTACTACCATCTCATCTATTTCTGATAAATCTATATGCCTTATGTTAAAAAAGTTTTCTTCTGTTTTGATTTATCATTTATTTAACATAGGTCAAAAGTAAACTTAAAGGCCACTCGAAAAGAATCACGGGTCTTGCTTTTTCTCATGTGCTCAATGTGCTTGTCTCATCTGGTGCAGATTCCCAGGTTAGTAAGATCAAGAACATCACAATTGCTTCTTTTTTATAGTCTTTTCTTAATATCTAGGCGAGTATTTATGACAATATCTATTAAATTTCTTCTGTATATTTGGTATTCTTGTTTTTACTTTTTAGATTTGTGTATGGAATTCTGATGGATGGGAAAAGCAAAAGGCAAAATACTTGCAACTCCCCCCAGGGAGGACAGCAGCTGCACAATCTGACACACGGGTCCAGTTTCATCAGGATCAGATCCACTTTCTTGTCGTCCACGAGACACAGCTTGCTATATACGAAACAACAAAACTAGAATGTGTTAAACAGGTGAGGCTTCAGATCGCCATCATACTTTGTTAGAGGTGGCATTATACAGGGTTGGGTAACTTATTAAACAGTCCAGGACGAATTGGCCTGCAAGCATTTCTTTTATCTTGTTAAGTAATCAATATCTTAAACATGATTGTTAAAGCTATTAATCTTTTTTGTTAATCTGATATAAGAGGTTGTAAGCAATTGAAATCACTTTGGGTGTTTTGATCTGTTTAACCCATTTGACAATGTGGTAAGAGGGGGGGGGGGGGGGGGTTGGTTGGTTAATGGGTCATAATTGTAGTACGGGTTGGGTTGACCCAAAACATGTCCAAATCTTATATATCATCTTATGTTTGTGTCTTGTCTGTGACATTATATGTTCCTGATCAAATTGTTGTTTCTTCAGTGGGTTCAACGTGAATCTTCTGCCCCGATATCACACGCCACATTTTCATGCGATAGTCAACTTGTGTATGCATGTTTCTTGGATGCAACAGTGTGCGTCTTCACCGCTTCTCACCTCCGTCTACGATGCCGCATTAATCCTTCTGTTTATCTTTCTCCTAGTGTTCTCAGGTACATACCCTCCAAAGAAGTTCAATACTTTGACCTCCTTAACCACCATTTTCATACCTTTTTTGTTTCATGCAGCAATCTAAATGTACACCCAATGGTGATTGCGGCTCACCCACAAGAACCAAATCAGTTTGCACTAGGCCTTTCGGATGGTGTGGTTCATGTTTTCGAGCCACTTGAATCAGAAGGCAAATGGGGGGTCCCACCACCGGCTGACAACGGGTCAACAAGTAATGTAGCTGCCACTTCACCTGCCCGAGGTTCTGGATCAGAACAAGGGCAGAGGTGATCTCTTTGGGTCCCACAACACGAGTTTTTTTAAACACTTGTTTTTTGCTGGGGAGGGAAGCTTCAAAAATTTAGGGATGATGTTGGTTGGTGTTTATTGACATGAGGGACTCGTAGATCTAACTTGGTGTGTGTTTGTAAGGTACATTGTGAAATTATTTTTAGGGGTTTTCAAAATTTTAATGGTGAAATGTTTGTTTATTTTTCATTTTATGAATCCACAAAGTTGTTTCTTTTTGCGGGGGTGCTAGCAAGGGTTTAAGATAATACACTAGTGGTACATAAAAATGGTGAATTGTTTGTTTATTTTTCATGTTAGTCGTACCATTTACTACTAATATATAGTATAAGATTTGCCACATGAAAATACTAAAATTGAAAGTGGTACATAAAAATGTTTCTACAATCGTCATATGATTTGTTTTTGTGAACTCCAAAGGTAATAAAGAATTTTATAAAATACAAAGGAGGTATGTCATATTCCAGGTAAATTACTAAATATGCGTCAATGAATGCAAAGTTGAGGAATAGTTTATTTTTCATCATGAATTTTATGTAAATGGTTAATACACATTCAAATATTTTTGGTGACAACCCATTTTACGATCATCAAATTATTCTACTGTTTTAGTTTTTTTTTTCTTTAAATAGTTTTTGATCAAAATTCAAAAGCACTCTTCTAGTCTTTAATGTATATTGCAAATGATGTGCAACCTAGATGTGTAACTGGTTAGAGACACTTCCGGTTCTATTTAGGATTTTGATTTCAATCATTAGGTATGATAAATTTTGATATTTTTCCCTCCGAATATTTGTAACGGCTCTTGTCAATATCTCAATGTCTAAGGTACGCGCAAGACTTTATATTAAAAGGTGAAATTTTCTTAATGTCACATACTGATTGAATGTTAAGTCTTTAATGTATATTCGTTTTATTAATACAACAACAACAACAAAGACCTAATCCCTGAGCGGAGTACGAGGGAGGTGGACTGTAGATAGTCTTACCTCTACTAAAAGGTAGAGAGACTGTTTCCATAAGAACCTCCGGCCACAAAGAGGTGAAAGTCGAAAAGAGTAAAAAGTTTAGTTATCATACCTGTCAGTCGACAATAGCAAAGAAGGAAATACCTGTTTGTTGAGTATCATCTGACTACATTAAGCGTAGGGAAAGTAGCAAACATGCAACCTAACATATGTTTATTTTAATTATTTATAATTTTTCGGGAAAGAAAAATTCTTGATGGTTTAGTTTTTTTTTTTTGGAAAAGTAAAATTTCTATTAGAACTTACCCCGGCAAAATGCCGGCGGTATATATGTACAACAATTTACATGATGTTAAAATTACACCAATCTTCCCACGTAATAGTTTTGTGTTTCGATCTCGTACTATACCATAAAAATCCTAGTGCTTTTATATTTTGAATAGTCTTCAAATCGTTTCTTTTAACATTGTCGAATTTGATATCGTTCTTTGCCTTCCATACACATCAACAACTTATCATAACAATTCCTTTAATTGCCTGTTTCTTTTCCTTGCTTCTTCCGATTTGCTCGTGGTAACCCAAAAGATCTTTTACGCCAAATACAAAGAAAGGATTCGATCTACACCACTGGCTGATGGCATGCCAGATTCTTGCTGCTAATCCGCATTCACAGAGTATATGCTTGACAGTTTCATCCCCTTCTCCGCACATTGCACACGTTAGATCCCCAGTGAAACAGTTCTTGGCCTTAAGGGCAGTCATGGTAGGCAGGCGATCCAAAGCAGCCTTATCGGTCGATATTAGCAAAGAAAGAAATACCCGTTTATTGAGTATCACCTGACTACGTTAAGCGAAGTATGTAACCTAACATATGTCGGTCGACCTATGGTTTAGTGACATATAAAAGTAGCATCACTTTATCCACATCAAGAAAAAAAAATAAAAAAATGCAATACGAATTAAATTCGTTGACCAATATCTGGATCTTGGTCAAACACATCAAGAATCTTGCCCAACAAAAGCCCTAACAAACCACCTGTCCCAAAACCCATATACACTGCAATGGAGACGGAGAGGCTGTGCTACGGCGGAGCTACGGTGGCAGAAGCCTTCAGTTTGATGGTCCAGTCTTCTCTGCTTGCCCATAAGTCCATTTGTTGTCTTCTGTTTTTGGTATATATAGACACCACATATACATATATCATTACTACTACTATATATAATCTTTTTTGTACATTATTTTTGAGTGCTATTTTTATGGGTGTGTAAGTTAGTTCATGTTGCTTTTTAAGTTGTTTAACTGAGTTGACCCATTAACCGATATGTTGTTGGTTCTAGTTTAGTGTAGATAAATTGTACAAAAGTGTGGATATTTGACTTCCAAAGAATGAAAAATCTTAGGTGGTTTGTTTATGATGAATTCTAGACGATCTTATGACGATTTATTATTTATCAAGCGTTTGTTAGCAAGGTTTGGATTGAGTGTGGGATGAAGGTCCCATTTAGGTATCTACTTAGATACAGCCGTATAGGTGTTTAGGGCTGCAAACGGGTTGAGCTTTTGTGAACAACTCAAGCTCAAGCTTGTTTGGGTTGAGTTTAAGTCCAAGCTAGAAATGGATAATGAGTATTAGCTCTTATCGAGCGTTAAGTAATAAATGTATGTAAAAGAAGTATATGTAGTTAGTAGTTTTAAGTCATGTTATTGTTGGCATTTACCGTTTTTGTAGCTTTTGAAAGGGTTTTGATTTGTAGTCGTGTTTTGTTTTCACTTTTATATGTATTTTAATTTTTAAATACATTTCGTTATTGGATACATTTTTGAAAGATAATTTGGAATAAGTTTGGTTATCGAATGTAGTTTTTATATTAACTATTTGAGATTTTTGAGCTGAGCTCGACCCTTCTTGAATCATTCTCTAGTTCGATTTGAGCTAGCATCATGACGGGTGGTCAATTTATCGAAAATACTTGAATCTAGGCTAGGATTGTATGCAGCCCTACACCTAGTTACTTAAATAACGAAAGGTTGTGAATAAGTGGGTACTTGTGTCTGTTTTGGCCTTTTGGGTTTGGTGTTTTTTCTTAGTTCTAATTATAACTGAATCAGGAACTTGTAGTTCCTAAATTGCACTTTTTAGATCTCTTAGAATTTAGCTTTTGAAATAACATTTACAAAATACTAAGAATTGTCTAATTTCAAAGCGTATTTTCATTAATAATTAGATATGGGTAAGATTTTTTTCTTTTAACTGATTGCGAGAATTTGATTAAATCTTGTGGCCCACTTCAAGTTCACTTACAGAGTTGATATAAAGTTAGTCAAGTAAAGTCGAGAACAATCAGATGTTGTCTTACCAATTACACAATGTATGATAACGTTGGATAGGATGATAGAAGTATAAAACTGCAACATTTTTGATTAAGATCATATTTGATAAGGTTCTTTAGTTAGATTAATTTATGATGTTCATGGCTATGCCTTCTCTGGATCTTGTATAGTTTTTCACTTGATGGCTTATAGCGGCCATGTAAATTTCAACAATAACCCGAGTGTTCTGCGTTAGCATAGCTTTTTACTTGTTATTTTCTTATATTATATTGCTTTCTCGTTTCAGATTAGATCATTGGCCAACAATGCTGATGCTTTAACTAGACTTCTTGAATCAGAGAAGAGGTGTGATGCATTTCTTACCTTCTTTTCATTTGTGGTCTGCATCTTCTTATGAGTTTCTTAAGCTGGATTTGCATTTGTGCAGGTTTCCATTTAGTGACCTTCACGACATTTCAAGCCCTGATGCTGAATGCAAAGACAACGGTGAAACAGATGACGATAGTGATGACGACGATGAAGATTCTGGTGGTGATGATGATAGTGATGACGATGATGCTGAATATTCATCTGGAGAAGACGATGATGAGCAAGGTGATCCCGATAGTGATTCTGATGCCAATGACGACGATGATGACGACGATGATGAAAATGACGATGATGATGATGACGATGACGAAGATGATGATGATGAAGACGACGAAGATGAAGACAACCAACCGCCTTTTAAGAAGAAAAAATAGGGAAACAATATTGTTTCCATTATGCTCATGTATTCTGTCATCATTTTAGTATTCGAGGTTTAACCAGGACAAAACATTGTTTTTGCAATCTCTAATTTTGTTCTCCCTCAAGCAGCAGAAGCAAATCAAATATTTAGCTATCATTCTTTATTCGATAATGGATGTTGAATCTATTTGGTATTCATGTTATGTTGCTGGGCCTGTCTTTTGCTCAGAGGTGCTGGTTTGAATACAGTTTGATCTGGGGTTCAAGTCTGAAACTTCCTGCAAGATCTATTCATATCCTTGAGGCTATATCTGTTCATTTGGTGGCACATTTGGAAAGCTAGAGACAATAATCTCTATAATAATATGCTTGGTTTGTCTAGTAGCATTGATATCAGTAACACCATTTTGTTGGCCTTTTTTATTGTTTGTGAACCGGGACAAGAAAAATCTTACGAGATCGGGAAGATTGGAGCAGAAACCAATCTTCTTTAGCTGTTGGATGAATAAGTATCCTTCTGCCCTTGACTGTTTGGTAGCGAAATTGGCTTGGGTTTCTTGGAGCATTGAAAATAATGGCCTTTGCTTAATAGGCATGTAGTTTTCATCTTTCTTTCGAGTTTCAAACTTTCAATGTTGCTGTACATGTTCTTTGGTATCTTTCATTTAAGTTTTTTAAAGTTTGAAAAGTTAGAAAAAAAAAAGACAATTTGTTTTAGGAATTGATAAATACAATTTCGTACATAAAAAAAAAATAAAATATAACTTTCATATCAAAAATTCATCCTTAAATTTTATAATAATAATACAACTATTTTATACACCTTAATCATAATCTGAAAGGATTCGTTTAACAAAACTTTTTATTTTATCAAAGATTTTTTTATTTTATCAAAGATTAAAGATAAGGATATATCTATGTTAAAAAACTACATTGTTGATTGTATTTTGTACCCATTGATTCAAGCTTTTATAGTCAAACACAACCTTATTATAAAACTAAACATATTTTATGATAAGACAGAGAATACTTTAAACAAAGCACATCCAAAACACCTCTCACAAGACAAGATACATTTTATTCATGTTGATCTAATTTATGATCCAAAAATGTTCTATTTGTGTTGCGTTAAAAAATTGTCACCCTTCTTTTTTCAAGTTATTTATTATTATTTTGAATAATATACAAGGACCAATCTAAATTTTTTTTTAAAGGTGAATTTCGCTTGAGAACTTCGTGTCGCGATTTTTTTTAAAGGTGACTTTTTTTTTAAAGGTGAAGGCACGGCGATCAATAGGGGTAAACCCTGTCTCCTCAGACTTAAACCTGGGTATACCCAAGCCAAACCTTCATAGAAAGACTTTCTATGTACTTCCCAAGTCTTGAACCAAGACCTCATGCTTATAAGACAGGTGCTCAACCACTTGACTCAACCACTTGAGCTAACTAGGAAGTACGGACAATCTACATATATCTACATATATTAAAAGACATATCAATATCATTCCATGTATTTCCCTTAGACCATCCTCATCCATAACCCATCCTATACGTTAAAAAAAATATTTTCTTTCTTTTTTATCTATCCAACCCATTATATTTCAAACAACAACCCAACCAAACTATCCTTTTTAAATAAATAATACTTTTTATATTTTTTTTATTCAAAATAATTCTCAATACTATTATTTCAAAAAAAAAAAAAATTTTATCATTATAAATGAAACTAAATCAATCATCTGAAAAGTATTTGTGTTTATTAGATATATTAGATATTATAATTAAGTAAAAGAATCTATGGTATTAAAATATAAATTAAGCTAGAGTACATATACGTTAAATTGTAAACAAACATGAAAATACATATATATATAAATACAAATAATAATCCAATTGGTTAAAAGGTTGTTTATGTTGAAATGAATCGCTGTTGATAAAGGCGGAGGTAGTACCTATCGGGTAAGCCCTCGGGTTTGCCGACCATGATCAAGTACACCACTGCCGGTGGTCGGGTAGCTTTTGGGTAGGAAAATTGGGTACAAATTCGAGTTGTGAAGCTGATCGTTGGGTTCAATATTTTGACCGTTTGAAAGGTAGCCCCCCTTTAATATTAATAGATTTGGCCGTTTCATAAGGGAAAAAAAAGGAAAAAGGTAAGAAGTTGTATGCAGAAGCGATACCAGGAAGAAATTTCAAAGGGGGCGAAATTAAAAATCCGTAAAATATAAATATACAAGGGGTCAAAATGTTAAAAACCTATAAGAAATTTTTAAAAATAAATAAAAATATATGACAAAATCTAAATTTGGAGGTGGACATTTGTCCCCTTTGCCCCCCATGTGGTACCACCACTCGTTGCACACGACTTACACGAAGAAGAAGAAGAAAAGCTGAAAAGATATATCTATACTGTAATCATAGTTGCAAAGTTTTCATAATGGCCCCTGAACTATCATAATATTTATGACTTTTACATGACCATTTTGAAAAGTTTCTTTTTACCCCTGAACTGTTATTATTCATTATTTGTTGTTTTATTATTATTATTTACTATTATTAATATGTAATGTTTATTTTTAATGAAATGTTTTAAATTAATATATTTATGTAGTAATAAAAATAAAAAAGAAAAACAAATTGGGTTAGAATTGGGTATGTTATGCCTAGAATTTGGGTAATAATTGGATAGTTGTGAGTTGGAAGGTTTTGATGGAAGTATGAATTGAGTAGATGTGGGTAAGGGATGAGTACTCCTACCACCCAAAGGAGTTGGTTGATAATGCTTGAACATGTATTTGTTTTGAGTGCATATTTATCTTTTGTCGGTCTATATGGATTGATTACAAGTTGAAATATGGTTAGAGCGCTTATGTAATTTGTAGTCTTAAAACTATCCGGAGCAAGACTTCCTTTTAAAGCCCATCCTAGAGACATCCCACGACACATGACAGTCTAATCATCAAGGGGCTTTCTCTCAATTTTTGTTGGAGCAAGGCTTTACAAAAGAAAGCCCTTTTTGTAGGCCAAGTTTGTCTTTAAAAAATGTGGACAAAACAATTACGTGAATGACAAATTTGAAGTATGTGGTCAAAACACAGCTTCTGAAATATTGACGGAGGCCAGCTAAGAAAGCACTTAAAATTTGGACTAATCACACAATAACAACTCAATGGAAAAAAAAAGACACGCATGATACTAATTCACGGCAACACGTTTTGACCAAAAATATGTTCCTTTTCACCCCGTCCCATTCTTCACGCCCCATTCTTTTTCTCTCTCCAGAACGCCCCTCATGACAATGTTCCGGACATTCTCAGACGTTCCAAAACTACAAAAAAAAGTAAAAAATGACACCTTGTTCCGGAGAGCCTAACGTGGACAAGTTTATATTTATATTCCCACGTGGCATGATATGCTATTCATATTCCCTCTCAAACATTAGTGGGTGAACCGACTAAGTCGGTTGGTGAAACCTTTTTAACATGTTATTATTGAGTTTTATTTCCGACAGAACAAATAATTTGCATCCGATGGGGATGGTCTTTTAATAGTCGGTTTCTTCGGTTGCTTAAAACAACATAAAATCAAGTCGATAGTCACTACATATTTTCCGCTAAATCGCTGCTACAATTAATACCCGACTTCCATAAACGCTAATCGACATACATAATCATGGTATGCATCTATTTTATCAATATTTATATTGTTTTATTTATTTCAGTTTCTAATTTTATTAGGTTTATCTATTTATATCTTGAAATTGGGGATATTTTATATCCTTATAATCTGGGTATTTGTTTTTTTCTTTTTAATTTTGTTTTGATGTTTTAATTTTCTGCCTTGTAAATGTTTGATAAAATTCCTGAATGAGTTTCACTTTTTGTGTTTGTATTAGTTGTTAGGAACTTTGGTGTTAGCCCTTTAGGCGTGTGGCTCGGTTAGGTTAATCTCGAACTAGAGGACTTCGCGGAATATGGGGAAAGTTGTATTGCTGGTTTTAAAAGCTTTTGAGTCTTGGTGTAAACATATCGAGTAAATTGATTATGTGTAAACCCGAGAATCTGTTTGGATGTTTAGGGGATCAAGACTTGTAATGGTTTGACGAAATGCGTCAAATCATCATTAGGAGTTTTTTCATCCATTTTGTGGTCCTTGCAGTTAAAGCCTCGAGATGAGTCTAGAATGCGTAGTTTTGTTTAATCTCTAGAGTAGCAGTTGTATATTTTATTTCTAGCTTGTAGCTAGAAGCTTTTATTATTATATTTGGCCGGCAAAAATAGATATCAATAGGAGTCTTTATGTTGCTTAATCTCTGTTTATATTATTAGTTGATGACATGGTAAACGTACAGTAGCTTGAAATTATATTTTGTAAAATTACGTTGCTTGCTTATATGCTTTAGAGTTCCTTCCAGGATATGGAGAACGATGATGATTATGAGGAATATATCCCGGTTGCAAAAAGGAGGGCCATGGCTGCACAAAAGATTTTTCAACGTCAGGGGCAACCTTCAATTCTTGAAGACGAAACAGAAAAGGCAAAACAAGTGGAATTGAAGCCGAGTTTGCTTGTGAAAGCTACTCAGCTTAAGCGTGAACAGCCTGAAGTCACTCCTACTGAACAAGCAGTTCAACAAGAAAAAGAAATGATGGAAAATCTTTCTGATAGAAAGACTTTAATGTCGGTTCGTGAACTTGCAAAGGGTATAACATACTCTGAACCTTTGCCGACTGGTTGGAAGCCCCCTCTGCCCATAAGAAGAATGTCACAAAAAGCGTGTGATGGTATCAGGAAACAATGGCATATTATTGTTGATGGTGATGAAATCCCACCACCGATTAAAAAATTCAAAGATATGAGATTTCCCGAGCCTGTGTTAAAAAAACTGAAAGAAAAAGGGATTGTGCAACCTACACCCATTCAAGTTCAAGGATTACCCGTTATTCTATCAGGAAGAGATATGATTGGAATTGCATTTACAGGGTCAGGAAAGACATTGGTATTTGTGTTGCCAATTATTATGATGGCGCTGCAGGAGGAAATCATGATGCCAATTGCTGCAGGGGAAGGTCCATTTGGGCTGATTGTATGCCCATCAAGAGAGCTAGCAAGGCAGACGTATGAGGTTGTGGAGGAATTTTTAATACCCTTGAGGGAATCTGGATTTCCAGAAATAAGACCTCTACTTTGTATTGGAGGTGTTGATATGCGAACACAGCTGGATATCGTCAAAAGAGGTGTTCACATTGTAGTTGCTACCCCTGGAAGGTTGAAGGATCTGCTTGCCAAAAAGAAGATGAATCTTGACAATTGCAGGTAAGCACTCTCATTGTGTTAATTTTATAGGGCTAATTGATTGAAAAGGTCTCCAACTTGTCCAAAATAGCTTTACTGGGTGTCTGGGTCTAAACTAAAAAACTCTATTGTAAGGAATAAAACCGGCAAATGCATATTTAAAGGGTCCGTGTTCAGTACCTGGTTACCTAAATTTCAAATTCATTTTCCTTTTTATTAATGCCTATGTGAATATTCCATGTCATTTAATCATATTTAATCATTTTTCATGTCATTTAATCATATTTATATTCATTGTGTTTTTTCAAACAAAAAGGAAAATGAACTAGCTGTTTTTGGTGCCGAATTTGGTTAACGAAACATTGCTTAAATTGTTAATCATCCAAACCAAAAGACATACTATACCACTTATGGTGGTGGTGCCAATGAACTAGCTGATGGTTACAATAATGGAACCGTCGAACTGGTTTAGGTACCGAAATCTGTGGTTATATCATCCACAGATTTGGCCATGTAATCACATCATCTTATTATCAACATCAATAATGAAGGTGTATTGACATGTCAGATCCTCCATCACTGCTTTCACAGCCAACCTCATCACCCCCGTCGCCATTTCCAGCCACCATCGCCGGCAAATGTTTTGACAATCGGATCTGAACATATTATTGAATTTAAAAAAATGCAAAACATGAGCATGTTTTTATATGAAATACAGATCTGCTCTTTAAATGGAAAAAAAACCCGGAACAAAAGGATACCAAGTATTTTGAGCAAAAGAGAAGATGGGTTTTGGTGTGTTTTACTAGAAACCGATAATAACCAAGAAAGAGTGGTGTTGGGCTGCTGTGGCGGCGCGGTGGTGACCTTTAGGTGGTGTGCCCCCGACGGCGCAACGTAGGCGTTGGCGGCAGAGGTGGCATCGGGTGGTGTTGGATGGTTGTCCACTTGTCCTTTATTCCTTAGATGATGATGAAGGCTATTTTTGTAGCGTCTGGAGGTGTATTCCATTTTTCTGGCGAAGTGAGGCGATGGTCTGACGGTGGAGGTGGCCAGAGTCAGAAAAAGGGGAGGAGGGCGAGAGATGAGTATCTGCAAGTGTTTTTCTTATACATATACATTTATTATACATATCATATAATTAAATAAGTTGGGGGTTAAGTGGGGTCCCAAGTGTATACATGGGTGCCAAGTAAGCAATGACCAACTTCATAATCATACCTTAGCCCGTACAAATCCTTCATAGGTGTTTTACCGGTTTTGTTCCCTACAATAGAGATTTTTTTAGTTTAGACTCAACAAAGATATTTTGTACGAGTTGGAAATTGGAATACTTCCCAATCAAATAACCTTATTTTATAATGTCTAGAATTAGTGTAGAACCTTAAGTTGGGAAAATTGGCAGGTTGGGCGAATTGTTAATTGGTGAAATGGGTAAATCTTTAGTGGGGAGATTAGGTGGGCCGGTTACCTTTTTTTTTTCTTTTCTGTAAGTGCACCAAGAAAAGCCTGTCAGGTTTAGATGCAAAAACAAGTTTTTAAAATAATACTTAATCTGATTAATTTTTTAACAAACTAGTTTTGGAGGTAGTAAGCATTTGGATGCATTTTGAATGTGAACCCGTTTCTTTTTTACTTATATATCTATGTATATCTATATTTTTACATTACGAGATGTATGCCCGCGCAATGCGGCTGCGATAGCGGCGGCTGTGGCGTTGACGGGTGGTGGTGCCGGTGGTGTCGGAAGCGGTGACGGTGACAGGTGGTGGGGTCGGCGGCAATGATGGTGAATGTTAATATATTTGATGTTAAAGGTGTAGTTTTTTAAGGGTTGAGGAGTTTATGTTGTAAATTATTTCATCAAGGTTATTATAGGTATATTAGGTAGAGTTGTTTAAATTAGTGAACAAAGAAGAGGGGTATTTTGGGTAGTTCAAAGTTGTAATTTGAGAAAATGGGGAGGGGTTGATGCTTTATATGAAGTATAGATAAAACATTTGTTCCCTCCAATTTTTTCAACCAAGTAGTTGATAAACCCAAAATACCCTTTTTTTTTTTCTCTAATTCAAAGATTTACTTAAGATACCTATAATACCCATAATGAAACTATTTACAACGTACATCCCTTAACCTTAACTATATGTCTATACCACTCCCTTTTACATCAATCACTTTTACATTAATAGTTTATTTATATTCATATAGCCCGTTACCGATATATAAACCCAACTCGACCATTCGTACCATTGCAAAAAGGCAGGCTGGGTAATTTGTAATAGTGGGTAATCGTTTAGGGTGATAGGTTGGTTTTGTCCAATTTTTAGAATTTGGCTGTATTTTCTGTGACCAGTCAGTTCCAAGGGTCATGACATTAGTGCTTCAGTTGCTATAGTTTATTAGTATTAACATGTTATTATTACTTCAGTTGCTATAGTTTATTAGTATTAACATGTGATTTTGTGCAGGTATTTGACTTTAGATGAGGCTGATAGATTAGTTGATCTAGGATTTGAAGATGACATTAGAGAAGTATTCGATCATTTTAAAGCTCAAAGGCAGACTCTTCTGTTTTCAGCCACAATGCCTGCCAAGATCCAGAATTTTGCTCGAAGTGCTTTGGTCAAACCCGTCACAGTTAATGTGGGTCGAGCAGGAGCAGCAAATCTTGATGTTATTCAAGAAGTTGAATACGTGAAGCAAGAAGCAAAGCTCGTTTACCTCCTTGAATGCTTACAAAAAACTCCTCCACCTGTTTTAATATTTTGTGAAAACAAAGCCGATGTCGACGATATTCATGAGTATCTCTTGCTTAAAGGAGTCGAAGCAGTTGCCATCCATGGTGGAAAAGACCAAGAGGAGAGAGAATATGCAATTTCATCTTTCAAAGCGAGTAACAAAGATGTTTTAGTTGCTACTGATGTTGCTTCAAAGGGTCTTGATTTCCCGGATATCCAACATGTCATAAACTATGATATGCCTGCTGAAATTGAAAATTATGTGCATAGGATCGGAAGAACAGGGAGATGTGGGAAAACAGGAATTGCAACTACTTTCATCAATAAGAATCAAAGTGAGACTACTCTTCTCGACTTAAAACATTTGTTACAAGAAGCAAAACAAAGGATTCCCCCTGTTTTGGCTGAACTAGATGACCCGATGGAAGATCTGGATGCAATAACTGATGCAAGTGGTGTCAAGGGTTGCGCATACTGTGGTGGACTTGGTCACAGGATAAAAGATTGTCCAAAATTGGAGCATCAGAAAAGCCAACAGATTGCTAGCTCTCGGAGGGATTACTTTGGTTCCGGAGGCTATAGGGGCGAAATATAGGTCCATGCAAATTTTCTCAACTTCGTATGAAGGTTACTTGAACCTTGTTAGCTAAATTTTGTTAGATTAAATATTGTGTTCTTATGTATGCTAATGTTATAAGGTATATGTTCCATTTGTGTAAGAGATCACTGATGTAAACTGTGTGAGATTTAAGTTCTGATTCAAGCAGTGATTAACAGGTGTATGTTTTGATAGTATTTGAATGAGCTTGCACGTATACTGGAAACAATACAATACCAAGATGTCAAACTTCAGATTTACGATTCTAACTCACAAGCCGTTGATAATCGTGGGATTCATGGAGTCAAATATTTCTTTATGTTGATCTGTCAGATGGTTTTATATAATGATCGCATTAAAAGATGTGGGTGGTATTGCATGTCATTAGTTAATAAATTACTTCCGTTTCTTAGAAGTCATTGATGTCATTATTCTCTTAATATTCTCTTAATATGTGAGACTAAAAGTTTTTGTTTTGCAAATGCTTGAATTAGTAACTCTATATGCTTCAAATTTGATGTGACATCCAAAATGACAACTTGAGTGTTTTTCGTTTTTCTATCATGTTTTACGGCTAGGACGGCTGGTACAAGAACTCGAGGTCTCGAGGAAGCCGGTTATTTTGATTTGAATGCTGGAATATATGTGAACGTGGGTTTGCACACTTTTTTTGTTGGAGTTTGCACAGATTTGTAGTCCTTTTCATACCAATACAAGGACGCAAATGCATGGTCCTGTGTGGCTTGAAAAGGATTACAAGTCTGTTGTTGGGGTTTTATATATTTGGGTCTGATATTGGTAATAGGTATGGTACATCTTGAAGAACTTGTTCTGTTCACTTACTGATGCTTTTTTAGGGTTCAGGGAATAAAGAACTTGGGCATCTCCAAGTTGCTTTTACTGGTTACAAGAATATATATACCCTTTTGGTATTCAGGAATATATTATTTAGGAGTTCTCATGGTTTTTTAAAAAAAATGGTTCTCAAAATAAGGAAACTATATATATATTATATATATATATATATTGCGGTAGATCATTTATAACTCTTGGGGACATGTTTGTGATCTGATCACAAATCAGATTATAGTTGACCAGTTGTACCTATAGGAATGCCATTGGTTACAACCAGGTTACCTCTCTTTTTTCTGTTAGCAAATTATCCATCCATCCTCTTGCCAACACATTTTATCATATGCCAAAAGTTGTGATATCGAACCTCCTGTGTCATCAACATTTGCATTTGAACGTACTGCTGGTCAGCGAAATGAAGTTGTTTTTGTTGGATGACTTGCACTAAAACACAGTGCAAGGATTAACTCTCACTAAACAAAAGTCAAACTTTCAAAAATTGAGAGTTGTAATTGCCTTAGTTATTAGATCAACTGATCAAGTGTGATTTAGTATAAAAACAGATAGCTTATCTACTTTTTAAAAACTAAATATGAAAATTTTAAACATGGCACAAAAAATTTATATCATAATATAAAATAACGTTTCATTAGGGAACAAAAAACTTGTTCAAAAATAAAATTAAATCTAGTATCGAAAATTAAAAAGTCGTCAAAAGTATATCGAATTGCATCCCTGATGAAAGAGGACGAAATTTTAAGACTAACCATATTTTTTTTCCATCTAACGATTTACGGTTTGTGAGATAAAACATTTTGAATGATTTGAATAAATTTTTTTAATTTATAAAAGAGAGAGAAAATAAGATAAAATGAGTAATTCAGAATTATTCTCGTTTTTCTTTTTATTTGTGAGTTCCTCTTCTTTTTATTTGTGAGTTCCTCACCCCTTTATGTTATAATGTTAGATACATATATGGGTTTTTATATTTATCTTTTATAAGGCCCGTCAAGGTTTATGGTAACGGAATCCCAATATATCTATACTTTTTATTAAAGAAAATACCTCTCATGTTGAAAGTTATATGGGGAAATGTCTAAAATGCTCTCCCATTTAATATTTTCATCTACCAACTTTAAAATATGTAATATATTGATTTAGCACTAAAATATTTTCACTTACACTACCTCTTTAATTTAATGATTAAGTTACACTATCAATCCTTTATCTTTTGAAATAACTCCATTAACCCTTTATATCAATAAACTACACCAATTAACCGACGACTAATCTACCACCAACTACCACTACATCATCGACGTCACGACCACCGCCGCATTGCGTGGGTAACGTGCTAGTTTAAATAAAAGAAGATGCACCTAGCATTGCGTAGTACGCACGTATTCATTCATATTCCTAACGTAAAAGTAAAATCAAAAGTCATGTTGATGTCGGAATATATGCCTCTAGAAGTTCGGACGAAGATCTTGAAAAGACTTCCTTTAAAGTCATTGATTCAACGCCGATGTGTCTCAAAATCATTCAAGTGTTTGATCGACAGCCCCGGTTTCATTGCTTCTTACGGCGTTCGTCACCCTCTGCCCCATCGTTTTATTTAAAGGAAAGAAATACATGGTGTTCCTAATCAGCATAAATATGACAGTCTTGTTGATGAAGATCATCGTCGTTTGTACAATGATTCTTTTATTCGAGCCATCTCTGTTCCTCACTTACTTACTTGAATGTTCACCAGGTTATCCTTGTGTAGTTGGCAGCTCTCACGGTTTGTTGTGCTTTAAGATAATTGAAAAGGATTATAATTATGATTACTCTAACTTTAATATTAATGAGATGGTTGTTCTTTGGAAGCTTTCAATATGGAAACTCATTCGTATTCCAGTGCCTGATTTCCCGAATTATAACTTTAGTATTTATATGAGTGGGAATTCTAACTATGGTGATGATGATGTTGTTGGTTTTGGGGTTTGTCCTGTCACTTTTGATCCTACTATTCTCAAGATTAAACGTATTGATTATCGGTCAGAAGCAAAAGATAAATGCCTCCTTTGGAGAGTTAGAGTTTTTACTTTGAGCAGGGGGACTTGGAGTATTCTATCTACCGGTCTTCACTGTGAGTCAATTAGACTTAGAGGGTCTGAGGTTGTTATCGATAAGTTTATTTATTGGGTTGCTTTTGATATGCTTCATTCTAAAGATGGTCAATCACCTTTTCTGGTCATGTCATTTGATTTGACCGCCAAGGAATTTAAAGAGATAAATCTCACGGATTGTTTATCAAACCGACTTTGTAGAATTCAAACTATATCTGAGCTACGGGAGTCTCTTGTTTTGATTGAATACCATAAAGAGAAAGGCGTATCAGTTTGTTGTCTATGGATGATGAAGGAGCAAGGTGTTAATAGATCGTTTACAAAGCTATACAACATCAACGTGCCACACTGCCACATGCCAAAATAAAGACATTACTAGGATTTAGGAATACCGGTGAAGTGGTGAACTTATACTGGTAACAAAATGACAAGGATCTGATGGCAACCTTTGTTGGATATTTTAATGTAGTTGGGTTAATGGTAATTTAATCATAATAATACATCATATAAGTTTGGTGGTGCGGAGTGCACGCTTATATGAATTTATTATGATCTTAGGGGCGAGGGACTGGGGTCTGGGGGCAGGGCTCCGGGAGCGGGGTCCAAGTGGCAGAGCCCCTGACATTAAAATTGCTATAACGTCTCAGAAAATTAATTATCAGAATTTAAGGGACTTGTTTTGCCAATCTTGCAAAGTCAAATTTAACTGAGACAGTTAATAGGCCCTGATTCTTGATTATGGTCATTACGAATTCACATAGAATTCTCTCCCCGTTTTTCACACAAAACTCAAATACAAATCATACAGAAAATTATGTAATCACTGATTGTATCCGGTTGAATAATTTGGGGTGAACCACCGAATTGATTCAATCTGAAAGCGTATCGCGCCTTCAGTGATTGTATATTATCCGGTTTTATTCATTGTTTACTGTAATTCCCCAACAACCTTGAAATATACGATCCCAACTCGGAAGCCATCCATGTACATGGGATTGATGGAGTATATTATTCATTCTTTATGTGTTCTTATATGGAAACACTGCTATTGCAAAATCAGTTAGATGGTTTTATTTATTCAATCAGCATCTGATCACAAATAGATGATGTACTACACCAAGGACGGACAACTTGTCATTACTTATGGTAGATTAAATTACTTTCGTCTTTAATTGATGTCATTATTCATTTCAAATTTCAGACTTTCTAAGTTTTCATATGGCAAATGCTTGAATTATTAATGCTTCATGTCTTAGTGCTGAATGATCAAAATGATTCCATATGCTTCAAATTTGATGTCATATCCCGAATTGCAGCTGGTGTGTTTTTGTATATGGGAACAGTTAATTTTAATTTCTTTGTATATCGTCTTTGTATATTCATACAGATTTGTCTGAGTAACAGAAGTTCAAATTAATAAGATAGAATGACTCTTATCTTTACAACCTGTAGTTGGGCATATCACATTCTTAACCATTTGGATGCCTGCAGCGGTTAATTGGTTTAGTTTGTAGGTGTACTTGTTTGGTGATGCTATACTCAACGTCATTTCTTGGGGACGTTTTCGTCATCTGATCACAAGCCATATCATCTAAACCATTTGAGTAAGCATGACATGGTACAGTATGACTCTTTTGGTTTTTGTGAAATGAACCTACTATATGGAATGTTAAAGTTTAAAATTTTCGGTTATTGTCATTCATACATCCATTGCAAAGATTGTTTAAATTTCTGCAAGTATGTCACATGATGAAACCGAATGATTTTATATTTGCTAGTGGTGATCTCGTTTCCAGTAAACCAATCTTATGACAAGACAGTTATGTGCAATGAAATTATTGTCATTCTGTTGTGGGAACCTTAAGATGTTATTTAGCCTCATTGATGATAATTGTATGCTTATGGTTTAGAATTTGCCCCAAGTTGGTGGCTTTGATACTCAATTTTTTAATACCAGTGTTATTATCCAAACAGTATTCATATGTTTTTCTGATCATAGTTTCATACAGATTGTTAATGAAGGGCATACATAGTTTTGCCAGAAGTGTTTCTCGCTAACCAAACTTGACATGTTCGTCCTCTATGATGAAGTTTTGGTTAACCCAATTTGACGCATCCGATTCTATATAGAATCCTCTATTATCCAACCCATCCATTCCGTCTGTTTAGCCCTAATCTACCACTAGTCTTGAATCCACAGAACCAACCAATTCTAGTAAAAACCGAAGTCTTGTCGATCAAGTGTAAGTTGGATTCTTATAAAACCGCCATGACCATTCACTGATCTGTTAAAGTTGGTGAAGGAAACGCGGGCCATATGTCAAGCCCGAAAAAGATTATTACAAAACAATGGAGACAAGCATTAAGCTGCGTTTGGGCCTTCTGCAGCATTTCAATTTTCGAACTAGCCTCAAATGTAAAAATTGGTTAAAATCATCATTATATGATTTGATTCTATCTTTCTCACCTTCAAACATTGAAACAAAGATGTATTTTACATTGCATTTATTTCAAAACACCAACTCCGAAATTTGCATTCAACCTACAGTTTGGCATCAACTTGGTTTTAATACAAAATCAAACCAGTTTATGTTTATATCGTTGTGGTTCTGAGAAATGTCACTACAGGTTACTAATTTCAGAAAGCCAATAATAACTTGGGACCAATTTCTGCATTATATATATAGTCTAAAGATAGATAAACTTTTTGGGACCAATTTCTGCATTATATATATAGTCTAAAGATAGATAAACTTTTCTTTCTTATAGAACGCTACTGCATGAAACAACCAGCAGAATCCCACCCTAAGTTTCATCTAAACCAAACCACTACTAGAAAATGAAAGAGAACTCGAGTCTATATCTGAAGAAACTAACTTTTTTCAACATCATCACTGGCATGACTACCTACGGGCAAATTAGGTGCTAAATAGATGTCTGCAGCCTATAGCTTAAAGAGCAGACCACCATGAGTAGCAAAGAAAGGTGCAAAGACGAGCGATTCCACAGCCATGAGCTTGATAAGAATGTTGAGTGATGGACCTGAGGTGTCCTTGAGTGGGTCCCCAATAGTGTCACCGATCACAGCAGCCTTGTGTGGTTCAGATCCTTTTGGTCCAAGGGTCCTTGCGTGTTCTGATGCACCAGCCTGATGGGCAATTGAAATTGGTCAAAATTTTAAAATGTAACTCGAGGTGTTAACTTTGACCTGCCTACTCATCAATAGGTTGATTCGGGTTCAGTTATACCTCGATGAGTTGAACAGGTGGCATTAAAAATTTCTTAAAAGAAAACGGGTTAAACTGTAGTGATCACCAAAAAAAAAAAAAAAGATCACCCGGAGTGTGTTTTTAATGACATAAACTGGTTCATGTTTATGTGCCAGTGGACTGTGATCCCCAGATTAGTTGGCCAAAAAACCCCAAATCTCGATTACCCGCAAATAAAAAGCCTCCATAGATCATTTTGTTTAGCAAGTTGGACAATTATGGAAACAAAATGATCTTTGTTGACCGACTATAAATTTGCAGAAAATCTAATATGTAAGGCAAAATGGGTTTTTGGATCCGACCCATTTAAATCTACAAAAAATAAACTGATTTAACCCATTACCCAATCTGCCAATTTTTGCCGCATCAAGTAATAACCATGGCTTAATCTACATAACTGTAGAAAAACAATTAACTCTTTGGGAAGGAACATAGAAGATTGGGACACACATCCAGTCCCAATGCATATAAAGTTTATCCATTTGACTTGAACCATTTGACCAATTACCCATCCAGTTTGACCACCATGGCAACAACAAAACGGATAATTACCTCAATATACTTCTTGGCATTGTCCCATGCACCACCAGTATTCGAGGCAGATATCGCAACCTGTATACCAGAAAAATCATAATTCATAAGTTATAAGTAACCATCAATGTTAATGACACAACATTTTTACCAAAGATGTAATAATTACCTGGACTCCAGAGACTAAGGCACCAGCAAGGACACCTGAAAGTGTTTCGACTCCAAACAATGTCCCAACAATTAGAGGAGTTAACATAACAAGGGCACCAGGGGGAATCATCTCCTTGATAGATGCATCAGTCGAGATCTTCACACACGTTGTGTAATCTGGTTTCGCAAGACCCTCCATGAGGCCTGGGATGGTGTTGAACTGCCTACGGACTTCCTCCACCATTTTCAAAGCTGCACTACCCACACTCTTCATGGTCATGGCTGAAAACCAATATGGAAGCATGGCGCCGACAATCAAACCTATGAAGACCTTCGGTGTCAAAACATCAACTGTTTGGATTCCTGCCCGACTGACAAAAGCACCAAATAGTGCCAATGAAACCAATGCAGCAGACCCAATAGCAAATCCCTATAAGATCATATATACATATCATCGGCACAAACGAAGTTTTGTTATAGAACTAAAGTTTATAGAAGATAACCAATCACCTTCCCAATGGCGGCAGTGGTGTTCCCAGCAGCATCAAGGGCGTCGGTCCTCTCACGGATTCTGTGACTCATGCCTGCCATCTCCGCAATGCCGCCAGCATTGTCACTGATGGGACCATAAGCATCTATAGCCAATCCAGTTGCAATGGTGCTAAGCATTCCAAGAGCAGCAACTGCAATCCCATACATGGCAGCAAAGCTGAAACTAACAAAGATACTGATAGCTATGGCAAAAATGGGAATGATGACCGATTTGTATCCCAATGCAAGGCCAAAGATAACATTTGTTGCAGCTCCAGTCCTGCAGGAATCAGCAACATCTTGCACAGGACTGCAGAAAGTTAGAAGAAAACTGAATTAGCAATCATAATAAAAAAAATTAAAATCTATAGCTAAATGTGTAAAAGTTGAAATGGGATTGGGTTGAAATGGGTCACCTTAACTCCGGATTGACACAAGCAGGGTCAAGTTGATATGAAATCTCGTCTTTTTTCTTTAAAAAAGATGATTTGTAGCAAAATCAAAGTTGTTACGATATTAAATCTTAATCTTCAAATAATAATAACAATATAGGTGGTTATGTGCATTCAAATTACACTAATGGCATTTTCAACAATTTTGACCCGTTTGAGATAAAAACACGGTTCCAACTGACCCCCTCATTCATAAATGAGTAGATATTGTCACTGATAGCTCTAGCTGCAAAACAACATACCTGTAAGCATTGCTGGTGTAGTACTCGGTCACGAAACCGATGATAAGTCCAGCCCAAAGGCCAACACATACACACAAGAAAAGTTGCCTGCATACATATATACCCCATCCCCAGTAAGATATAAATCAATTGTTCAATAGTGCAAACATAACTGAATCAACAAAAAGAACTTATGCTTACCAGTTGTACACAATCTTTTGAGAACCAAAATTATATATTGTGAAGGACGTCGGAAGCCCAATGAAGCTAACAACAGCAATACCAGCAGTCATAAGGATAGTGGAGATTATAAGCTGATTCTTCAATGCCTTTTGGATTTCATCAACAGCTTTGATTTCAAAGAAATCAGTTGCAAATAGGGTGGTTATCAAGCAAACAAGAATTCCCACCGAACTCACAAGCAACGGGTAGCACATTGCAGTGAAATCATGCTCAATTCCAAATGATGAAATGGAAGCAACAACAAGTGCTGCACAAGATGATTCTGCATACGAGCCAAAAAGGTCTGATCCCATCCCAGCAATGTCCCCAACGTTATCCCCGACATTATCTGCAATGACCTACAACAAAAACAGAAACTTTAAAAACACAAAGTTTGTTGCTGAAACTACAGGAAAGGTGGCCTCTCAATCCTTCACTTATTGGTTGCTCTGAGTTGGTAAAACAAGTCAAAATGTCACTACATTAAGCCTCCTAAATTGTTATATTCCAAAAGTTAGATTTAGAGCGAAACAACATATATATTTGTTGACACGAATTATTAATAAAGACTCCTTTTTTGGATGACAAAATATGGTTCGGGTGAACCAGAACCTAAACTGTACCAAAAAGTATCTGTGTTGAAACAAAAACTCAGTTTTAATAATTCATTCTAAATGAATATGAGTATGAAATATGAATATCACTTACTGCAGGATTTCTTGGGTCATCTTCTGGAATGTTCCGTTCCACCTTTCCAACAAGGTCAGCACCAACATCAGCAGCCTTCGTATATATACCGCCACCAACTCTTCCAAACAAAGCCATCGAAGAACCGCCAAGCCCATAACCAGTTATAGCCTCAAAAAGTCCTTCCCAGTCATCACCGTAGTACAACTTGAAAAGATTAATCGCAATGTATAGAACCAAAAGCCCGTTTGCAGCAAGAAGAAACCCCATTACAGCACCTGACCTAAACGCAGTAACAAATGCTTTACCGACACCTTTTCTAGCTTCTAACGTTGTCCTTGCATTAGCATAAGTAGCTATTTTCATACCAAGGAAACCCGAAACAATGGACGTAATAGCCCCAAGTACAAAGGCAATAGTACTAAAGGCAGCAGTTGCAAGTGCAGGCTTACACATTCTAGTAACATCATAGGTACATTTTTGGCTCTTGGTGCTGAACCCCTCAACAGAACCCAAGAAAACGAAGATCAAAATCGCAAAAACGACCATGAAAACGCCAACATACTGATACTCGGTGTACAAGAACGACGTTGCACCTGTTAAATTTGAAACAACCATTAACCAGCATTGTATGAGCAAGAATCATCAATCAAATCAGTAAATTGTTATTATTTAAATGATTGTATCATACTAATAGATGCATATTAAGTATTTTCAACAAAAATGTACCATTTACTAGCATTTTAGGGCCAGAAATTTTGGCATAAATTCTAGT
This sequence comes from Erigeron canadensis, assembly GCF_010389155.1. Classification (NCBI taxonomy): domain Eukaryota; kingdom Viridiplantae; phylum Streptophyta; class Magnoliopsida; order Asterales; family Asteraceae; genus Erigeron; species Erigeron canadensis. Next base: position 2,987,654 of record NC_057767.1, on the reverse strand, counting down.
CCAAAACCGTAACTTTAGCATAAGTACTATATATACTAGTCCAAACCAAAAGTTAACTAACTAATTTACCGGACTTGCTTATTATAAATGATTTATCTAAAGTGCTTTTATACATGATTTAGTATTGTATGTATCTTTCAAATCTTACCTTGTCATGTAGTACTAAACTTTCAAAACATACAATTAGGTCATTTAGTACATAAATGGGTAGTAGGGAAGAACATAGTCAGAAGCTAGAAAATAGCTTCGGGTTAAAAAGAACATTAATTAATACATCCTAGTCAAAAGAGTCGTCCTTCCTTTTCAAGATATGTGTTGCTACATTGGACGATTGGAGTACTGTCCTGTAGTCGTTCCAAAAATTATAGTGCCACTTAATTTAGCAGACTACCACTCTTGAATAATTTGATACATTATAACTAAGCTTTGAAAGTTGAGTACATGATTGGAAAAGCAAAACACGATTTTCACAAACTTCGTAAATTACACAATTAAAACCAACTGAGTTGGATCAAAAGATTGAACCCTTGACAGGTAGAGGTCAAGGGCTCAATCTTCATGCCCAGCAAGCTGGAGGGTCTATTCTACATTTGGTATAACTTGAAACAACATCTCTACTTTTGGTAGTGGTAAAGGTAAGCCTATTTGCATCTTAACTTCCCCATACACGGTCGAAAACGGTATTGGGACCCAAAAACCGTTGGGGTATTGTTATTGTTTGTAAATTACACAATTTAGTGGATGTTAAAGTATTTCCAAACCAATTAAATGATGTTCCTGGCACGAAATTTCAAACTTCTTTTTTTCAAAACTGCGTTTTTGAAATAGACAGACACAAATAGACCACTTAATTAGTTATTTATGTGGTTTTATCAAAACACTAATTTCTCATGATTTATTTTCTATAAACACCATAATCACAAAATTAGATAATCTTTGAGACACCCAATCTCACAATCCTCTTAAAGTACATAAAATATCCAAGTCATCATCATATCACATGTATATCAATCCAAAACCAACCAACAATATTAATCATAAAAATTATACCACTCTATAAAAAGATAAAAAATAAATGCAAAGTAATCCATACCTTCAGAAATGGCATTTTGAATGTCAGCACATTTAATAACAACATTATAACCATCAACACCATCTTCTTGATCTTCTTGAATCAACAATTCATCCTCATAACCATTTGATTTGCCTCTACTAATATTCTCACTTGGTGTCACTTTGACTTTTGACACTAAAGCCCATTGTAACAACGAAAATAAAATACCCACAACCGCACATACCGGAATTATTATCTCCGTTGCTAATGTTGTCAATATTGCCGGAGCCATAGATATATATACTTTTCCTATATATAGATATATTAAAAACTTCTTTAAAAAAATTTAACTAAATAATTTGTTTAGTAAAAATTAAAAAAAAAAATTTATATAGAGATATAAGTTGTTTGTAGAGTGTGTACTTTATCTATATATATGTTGTATGGAATGTGCAAGTATATAAATAGAGTGTATAAGGTGGCGGTGCATGGTATTTATATAGTTTGAAAAAGGATGAGAAAATTGAAAAAGAAAGAATATAATAAATGGATAAGGTGGACACATAAATCATATGCAAGTGTTTTAATGTGATTGGGTTGTTTTTTGAGGTTGTTCGGTGTAGTCGGAGGATTCATCGGACGGTTTAGGATTTTTAGATAAGTTATGTGAGATTTTGATTATGACTTTATTGGTATCTTTTTTTCCTTTCATTTTTGTGAAAATAAAATGTTAATTCTGATTGGTCAGTATCGGTCGATCCATCATGTCACAGAGATATGGACTTCTATCTAATTGGATGAGCAGGTCCATTAGGCTTCCTAATTAGTAAAACTTAGGGCTTGTTTGTTTTAAGTGAATGAATGGAGAAAGTGACTGAATGGATATACATTGTTTGTATAGATTAAGTCAATATAGTTATTTTTTGGTTTATTAAGTCAAAAACAAACATATTTTCTTGACTTAATGGATTAAGACAATTAAAATTAAGTCATGGCTTTTTAATTAAGAGTTTATCAAACACCACCTTAATCTAGAAATTTTTTTATATTTTTATCTTTTTCATTTATATTCTAGATAAGATAAGAAATAAAGTATCATTTATATGGTTACTTTGGTAAGATACAAGTATTTCTTATTATAACTCAGTAGTTAAGCATTACCTTTATATACTGGAGGTCTTGAGTTCGAGACAAGGAATTTACAATTAAAGTCTTTCAGCGAAGCAGGTTTGAGTCCTGCAGAGGAAACAGAGTTTTATCTTAATTACATGTCGCGCTTTCGAATGGTTTAGTTGGGGGTTTTTCTAACTACTAGGTATTAAGAGTGAATGAACTTTCTAACGCAGACCCGGTCAAGACAATTTAAATAAATCTCATGTGCGAGCAAATAATCCACACTTTTCAAAAAAGAAAAAAATAACCTTGGTAAGATACAAGAAAATATATTAGATTTAGGGTATACGCAAATGAACTTACATAACAAATGATATATTCACTTAATAAATCAACTTGATCTATTTAATTACATTATAAATATAATTCATCAATTCTTTAACTTGGTTATCTTTGATTTTAATGTCATGATCAAATAATTAAGATAAAATAAAAATGTTATATCTTATACTAGTGAAATATTAATGAGATAAGACTATGATAATTAAAATCTTTTAATAACCTTTTACATCGATTATTTACATCATTCGACACCTTATCTACCACCGACAACCGACTCCACCATTACATCGTCGCAGCCACAACCACACCGCATTATGCGGGTAACAGGCTAGTTAAATATAACTCATATAGCTAACAAAATCCTTAATTTAATGGACTTTTAAAATGTATAAATATATTTCAAATCTTAAATTTCAAATAAATATTTACCAAAAATATAAGATAAACTCATTTTTTAAAAGGAAGAAAAACTATACCAAATATATTGCAAATCCCATTATTTATGGTAGCTTTAAGGCAAAAGTTTATAAAGTCGTCACTGGTTTGGATTTCTCTTATCTTCTTTCAAAAAGAAAGCACATTATTCTTTGGCTCATTTTAAAGAAAAGGATATCATATAACCGCAAATTTTATGCCTGACTTCTTGCGACGATTGTTGTTTTAAATAAATAAAAAATGAGTTTTTAATAAATAGTCAAGTACATTAATTATAAATTTCAAGATTTTAATTAATTAAAAGTGTCCAACTTATCTCTTCATGCGAACATGTGACTATGAGAGAAAGACAATTTGGTAAAGATTGAAAAACAGAAAATTAAAGGAAGAATATGTAGCAAAAATAAAGACTCAAGGTACCTAGACGCGCGTTCTATGAGATAAAACTTCATATTATTTTGTGAATTTGATCCATCTGCTTATCCACTTCCAGATATATCAAACATGTCATCGGTGGGTGTGGTCAACTAAACTTTTTCAACTTATTTTAGGTTTTAAATTTTATTTTAATAAGCATAACTCTTTTGAGTGGTTTACAACTACTAGATTTATTTTAATTATAACTCTTTTATTTAATTCACATAATATTTTTGAAAGGAATAAAATAGGTTGAAGAAATTAAAAATTGATTGGAATGAAATTTGACCGAACATTTTTTATTTTTTTGAAGATATAAGTGTCAAAATGAATGAGATTCCTTCCTCTATCTATATGGAATAAAGATTCCATCAAAATGGACTTTAATTCCATTTACATTAGATTCTATCATAATTTATGAATCAAATGCGACCTAATCAACTTTGAACTGTAAGCCACAACTTCCGTATTTAATATTGACCACCAAAGATTCAACTATGATACTTAAACAACACAATAAAGGAGAATACCGATTTGGCGATTAAGACTCATCATAGATTGATATAAATCTAACATATGTCTTCTACATTCTCTCTTATTTTGATTTTACAATGTGTTTTCATTCTCTTTACATGAATATCTTAATTCTTAAAGCTTTATATTTGGAACCTCGATCATTTTTTATTACACAAACAATGGAAGCTAGACCTTTGCAACATGAAAGACTTATACGAACCGAACTTGATCCATGACATGTTACACTAAGAATGGAATTGGATTAAGCCGAGCCACAGGAATACAAACCAAAGGGTTTGCTCTAGGAAGAGTGATCCCAACTCCCTCTTCCATGTCAACACTAGTAAGATTTCCGTCTTTCTCACCCTTCCAGTCAAAACACTGAATCATGGCACCAAGCGTTGTGTGTATCACCTGCAACGCTAGTGACGTCCCAGGACACATTCTCCTGCCACTACCAAACGGTAACAAGTGAAAATGTTGTCCCCTCACATCCAAGTTGTTTTCTTTGAATCTTTCGGGCCAGAATTCAAGTGGTTTTTCCCAATGGTTTGGGTCTCTACCGAGGGCCCAAACGTTTACAAAAACAGCAGTGGATGCAGGAATATGGTAACCTCCTACTATGCAGTCTTCTGTTGATTGCCTAAAAATAATTGGGCCCGTGGAATGGAGCCGTAGAGTTTCCTTGACAATCAATTGGAGGTAGGGAAGGTTTGGTATGTCAGACTCTTGTAAAAGTCGGGTTTTGCCTACAACTTGATCAATTTCTTCCACCGCTCTTCTCATTATGTTTGGATGGTTGATAAGTTCTGCTAAAGCCCATTCTACTGTAATTGCGGAAGTATCTGTTCCTGCAATTATCATATCCTGAAAAGACAAAAATATATAATTTAGTATTTTTGACATACAAAGCCCATAACTTATAGATATATCATCTGTTCATGTTACCAAAATGAAGGCCTTAATGTTCTCTCTAGTCAACTTAATCTCCATGCTCGTATCTTCTGCAACATCGAGTAAAATGTCAAGCAAGTCCTTGGATGATGCCCCTGAATCCAACTTTCTTGCCTCTTCATGTTCTTTAATGATCCTTTCTATCAGTTGGTCGAATCTTCTATGAATATCCTTCATCTTTTTCCCAAATCCTTGCAAATCTAGATTCTTAAGGAACCAAATGTAGTCTGATATGTTAAATTTACCCGTAATCTCTGCTATCTCAGTAACCAATTGATTCATTTCCCCTGCATCATCTACATTATCTGAACACCTTTCACTCATAAGCATTCTTGATATCACATTGTTTGACATCCTCACAAGCTCCTTATCAAGATCCACCGATTTCCCAACTTTGGAATTTTTAGATAATGATTTCATAAAACGATTAATCTCATCGCGCCTAACTGGAAGAAGCAAGTCAAGTGTAGTACCATTTAAGAGCTGTGACATGACTATTTTCTTCATGAACTTCCAATAAGATCCATATGGAGCAAAAGCAAAGTCTTTTGACCCGTAACTTAAGTAAGCTACAGCCGAGTTTTGAGGTCTATCAAGAAAGGCATTTTCATTTGTTTTAAGGAATTCTTTTGCCATTTCTGGTGAACAAACGACAACGCAAGGTACAGAGCCTAGAAAGAGGCGGAAAACTCCTCCATATCGGAGAGAAATCTTGTGAAAAGCTTGGTGAGGTATCGGGCCAAGAAGGTGCAGATGGCCTATAATGGGAAGGGCAAATGGGGTCGGTGGAAATCGATGCTTAGAACCAGTAAATTTACATAACACCAGAATTAAGATGGTAGAAATCAGCCATAAGATAATAAGGAACAAGTGCTCTTGGAAATCAGCCATAAGTAATGTGTGTACTATGGCTTTTAGATCTGAAAAACCAATACATAAAGTTTCAACCTTTCTTTTTCTTGTTTTGCAAAATGCATATAGTTTATAGTTTATGATCAAGAGTTCCATAAATATGTATAATGTCCCAAACGTTACAAGAGATCAAATTAAAAAACTAGATAATGTGAAAATGACAGCTCAAACTAATGCAGTACAATAATTAATCATCAATAACATTATGGAAAATTTTAATACAAAATGATCTTGGTCCACATCAATTACAAGTGACACTGACATGTTTTTTTTTCAAGTAACATGATGACATTATTTGCTATCAATCTATCATATAATGGGGACGATGAAGTTGTTGGTTGCTGTGTTTTTAATTCTTTTTTCCTCAATTATCACGTGGTGATCGAGTTCATAAAGGCTACTAGCTAGTAGCATATATGATTTTCTCTCATAAAATGTCTCAATTCATAATATGGGTCTTTGATCATCATAATGGACCATTGTGACACTTGGTTTTGTTTGTAGGTAACAATTTTGCAAGTTGTGAATTGGTGCTACTCAACTTCACCAAGCTGGAAAGATATGGCAAGAAAAAAAACAAAAATATCAACCACCAAAATTTTTTAGTCGGGTGATTCATGATTGAACTGTATATGAAATTATTTACAATGAAGTATTTGATCATTATTTAAGAGAGAATATTCGTATTATAAATTTTGATTTACCCACCATATTGTACAACTTTTATAATTTACTATACTTATCAGTAAAATACATGCATGATAAATATATCAATTATTGTGATACGTATTACTCCTCATATTTAATAAAAGTTTTGCAGTCATATATAATATTATTGTTGTGAGTTATGACAAAAATTCAACCCATATTGACAGGGCCTACATGTAGTTATAAAATCAACCAAAACTTGTGAAGTGCTTACTGCTTACATAGTAAAGTTTTGCACAATTTCTTACAAATCACCAAATTAAAAAAAATATGGGGTTGTGTTTATAAAAATGAGAGGATTGAGTAAATGATAAGAATCAGTAAAAATGATAAACATTACTTATATTAAGTGTGTTGATTGTATTTGGGCATAATAAGTATATTTGTGTTTAGGATCTGAGATTTGAGTTGTATAGAGATATATGGTTAAATTCTACATATTTTTAGTCACAAATTGTACAGTCATTTTTATATTTTAGTTATTTTGTATGCTTATTGCATTTAATTACGAGTACTTTTTAGTAAAATCTTTTACATCTGGACATTGTTTACTCGTTCACGGTTCATGTACAGATAGAGATATTATCACAAGCATGTATTGTTTATTATTTTATTTTTTCATATACTTTTTTACATTTTCTATATAAACACATTAATGAATGGCAAATAAGTCGCAAGCGGCAGATTAAATTGGTGGGAGATATGTGAACCTTATCCAACATATCATGAAAAAGTGATCCAAGAACTTTTATAAAATACATATTCAAAGTCATGTGACCATCACATGGAATACATCGTGATTTTTTATAGATATTCTTTTCATCGATAAATCGTGACATTCTAACTTGATAGCTCATAGTCAGATTATTTAAATCGGATTATGTTATCATGAGTCGAGCAATAATGTCAGGAAAAAACCCCGCAAACTCCCCTTAGAGCAACTTAAGGATTAATAGAAATAAAATTTGCATTTGACAAAAAAACATCGAGTAACTAATATAACGGACTAAAATTACCTTAGAAAAATAGGATGAACTTGACTAATGAGTCATTGGCCACATTCTCGTTTATTACTAACGATTATTAACTGTTATTGCTAATTGTAAACTTTGTTTACATACATGTGGATCCGAAGGTTCATTTGCCAATTTAGTGATTTCTATATTCCTTTACTTAATGTTAAATCGAAGGAAATATTTCTAACATATATTCAAAATTTCTACCAGATTATTTGAATCATTGATCAGATGAAAACAAATACAAGACCCAAATTACACGTAACTTTCTAAAGAGTTATTAAATTCAGGGTCTCATAAATTATACGTATCAAAATATCGTTACTTTCTTGTCACAGATGACTAACTTTTATCAAACTTTAATATAAAATCTTATCTTAAAGTCAACCCTTGACTTTTAAGTTGTATATATCGAAAAAGTGGATAAAAACAAGAAATCCTAAAAACTCTCTTCTTCTACTAACTTATAAATTCAGGATTCACACTCTCTATCTAAAATTTCAACAAACAAACAAACAAAAAAAAATGGCAAAAAAAGAAGCATTCATTGGATCAATAGATCAAGGAACAACAAGCACAAGATTTATCATTTATGATCAAAATGCTCAATCCATTGGATCTCATCAAGTTGAGTTCACCCAGTTTTGTCCACAAGCAGGGTATGTCAAAAAATCATCAATTTCAAATCATTTATTTATTTATTAGTATACTAGGGGGCATTTACATATATCCCCGAGTCAGTATATATCTTTTTTGTATATAAAAAGATATATATACATGATAAAGATTGGATCTTTTTATGTTTGATGTTGTAATTCTTTACAAAGATTCATACCCATGAAAAAAGTTTTCATCTTTTTCATGTTTTTTGAAGTAATTCTTGAAAAAATAATACCCATAAAAAATAATACCCATAAAAAAGTTTATCTTGCGGTAAATTTTTAAAAAAGATTCATGCCCATGAAAAAAAAATCCCATCTTTTTTAATGTTTGCTGTGGTAAAACTTCAAAAAGATCATGCCCATGTAAAAAAAATATTACCCATTTTAATGTGTCTTTTGATATTTATAAAGAAGATTCACACCCCTTTTTCGTGTGTCTTGTGATATTTTATAAAAAAATCTCATCTTTTTTAACTTTACCATGGTAAAACTACAAATAGATACATGCCCATGTCAAAAAAATCTCATCTTATTTTTGAAAATATTTATGGCGATAATTTTACAGATGGGTTGAACATGATCCAATGGAGATACTTGAAAGTGTGAGGATGTGCATATCAAAGGCCATTGATAAGGCAACTGCTGATGGTTATAATGTTGATAGTGGTCTTAAAGCCATTGGTATTACTAATCAAAGGGAGACTACTGTTGTTTGGAGTAAGTCTACTGGTGCTGCTCTTTATAATGCTATTGTTTGGATGGATATTAGAACCAGCTCAATTTGCAGGTACATTCATATTTTTTGATTTACTTCCATCATTCTCCTTTTTTTTTTTCTTGTTTTTGTTTTGTTTTGTTTTGTCAATCCTTGTTATTTGAATCATATCAACTTTGATTTTATTTAAAGTTAGTTAAAATGTATGTGGGATAACCACTAATCGTTTCCGAACCCTTTATGCTACCCTAATCTACTGGAGGTTGATATGTCATCACTGTTGGTATATTATTTAGAAACTAGTTGTAATTGGGAAATTTAGATGATCACCCTTTTCAAGAAATTAGGGATGGCAATATTGGATTGTGAAGAAATGTTGAATAACTGAATTGTATTTTTTTCTTTCCTAAATATTTTTCTGTTTACTTATTTATTACTTGCAATATAAGAATTTATATATATTTAAACCACTTTGTTTTTGTTGAAATTCTTTTTTGAGTTCTTCAAAAGTTATTTCCTTGTTGCTGATCTGGATCAAGAATCAATCTTGTTATGATTGGGATGATCACCCTTTTTGTTGAAAGTTTAGGTGTGGTAAAATGGGTTTGTTTGGCCGTTTCAATGTCATGTTGGGTCATTTTTATAATACGGGTTCTATGACCAGCTGTTGTTCTAAACTTCTAAACTTGCTTCTTTTTGCTGAAAGCAAACCAGCAAGAGTTATAAATGATAGTGCTTATTTTGCTGGTTAGATATTGTATAAAATGCCATTTTGTTATGATTGGGATGATTACCTATATATGGAAAATAGAGATGTGAAAACAGGTGGTGGATTGGGTGGTACTAGTCAAAATAAGTAGGTTAGAACAGATTACTAGTTAGGTTGACCCATTAAAACTTCTTTTGTAATATTTATATAAGGTATTAGATTATATATATAGTTATTTGTTAGGATATATCTAATCTAAAAAGAAACTGAAATACTTTGTAGAGGCTGTAAATAATACAACACGTATATTTGGGCAGAACCATATTGATCTGATTTATCAAACTGAACCGAAAATCTTTGATGGAATGCTGTTATTTCCCTATCAAACTTTATCTCTTGATATATATACATAAATATACATATTGATCTATTTTTAAATTCTTTATGTTGCAGGAGACTAGAAAAAGAGTTGTCAGGAGGAAGAACACACTTTACGGAATCATGTGGATTGCCCATAAGCACATATTTTAGTGCACTCAAGCTCTTGTGGCTATTGGAAAATGTGGATGCTGTGAAAGAAGCTGTAAAGAAAGGGGATGCCCTTTTTGGAACAATAGATTCTTGGTTGATTTGGAATTTAACCGGAGGTGTTGATAATGGTTTACATGTCACCGATGTCTCTAATGCATCAAGAACCATGCTTATGAACTTAAAAAAACTTGATTGGGATGAATCCACATTGGAAACTTTGAAGATTTCTAAAAACTTGCTACCAAAAATTGTAAGTAATGCTGAAGTTATTGGTGATATAGCAAAGGGATGGTTGATTCCTGGAGTCCCGATTTCAGGATGTTTAGGTGATCAACATGCAGCCATGTTGGGTCAATCTTGCAGGAAAGGAGAAGCAAAAAGCACTTATGGAACCGGTGCTTTTATACTCCTTAATACCGGTGAGGAGGTGATTAAGTCAACCCATGGTTTGTTGACCACTTTAGCTTTTAAGCTCGGGAAAGATGCACCTACAAATTATGCTTTAGAGGGATCAATTGCTATAGCTGGTGCGGCAGTTCAATGGCTCAGGGATAGTCTAGGGATCATTAGTTCGGCTAATGAAATTGAAGCATTGGCTGCACAGGTTGACTCAAGTGGTGGGGTTTACTTTGTTCCAGCTTTTAATGGATTATTTGCACCATGGTGGCGTGATGATGCCCGTGGTGTATTAATTGGAATTACAAGGTTTACAAACAAGTCTCATATAGCTCGGGCTGTCCTTGAAAGTATGTGCTTTCAAGTGAAAGATGTGTTGGATTCAATGCATAAAGATGCTGGTGAGAAGGGGGAAACGAAAAATGCAAAAGGGCAATTCTTGCTTAGGGTAGATGGAGGTGCCACAGTTAATAATACATTAATGCAGATTCAGGTATGTTGTCATTAAAAGTGGCAAAATGGGGCTGTTCGGATGGGCTGAGTAATGGGTCAAAATGATTAACTAAGGGTATGGTGGAAATGGTTTGTGTCGGGTTTACTTGAAATACTCTTGCCCTGCGAGTAGTTTCCATATATTTAAAATCGGCCAAAAAATTGTTAAGAAAATCTAGTATTTAAGATAGAATCAGTTATCAAAAGTAGAATTTGGGTAAATTTCAACCCATTTGACCCATTTCATTGTATGCTATTGTTTTATTGTACCCCTCCAAAGATAAAATGTAGCCTGAATCTCACCCATGTATAAGTGGATTGGTCGAAGTTCCCATTTTTAGTTTGGTCTTCTTGTTTTCTTAAATTTGATCATCAATGTTTATAATTTTTTTTCACTGAACTTGCAGGCAGACTTATTGGGCAATCCTGTGGTGAGACCAGCAGACATAGAGACCACTGCACTTGGTGCAGCGTATGCTGCAGGCTTAGCAGTTGGAGTTTGGACAGAAGAAGAGATATTTTCAAATGGAGAGCGAATGAAGAAAGATACTACTTTCAATCCTGTTTGGGATGATGATTTGAGGAAGAAGAAGGTGGCCTCTTGGTGCAAAGCAGTTGAAAGAACTTTTGATTTGGCTGATCTGTCTCTCTAAACCAGCAATCTGATCAGTTTAACACCTTTTCTCTTTGAAAGTCCTCTTAATTTTCTTATTCTTATTTCTGTAAGAAACATGTTGCTCCATCTTTGTGCAACATGTGTCATGGTACATTATTAAAAGTGGTGGTTCTTCTTGTTGAATTTTTACGACTATGTTTCTTATATATTTTTCAGTTCATTGAAAAAAAATCCACTGAAACTTACTTGCCTATTATCAATGTTACAAAGCATATACGATATCAAATAGGGGCCATAATATTCTTCTGGATTGTTTTATATATACTGTCCAACCCTTTTCCAAACCTGTATTCAAAACACACATACTTCTACATTTTGTCTTCACCTCAAACTTTTAGTTTTCATTTTTGCAAATCTATATTTCTTCTCATTTTCTAAAGGTTTTGCTTTATATTTCTTTTCTAAGTCGATTAATAATAACATTTACATGAAAATAGAAGACACGTGTATAAAGAAGGCAGAGGATCAGCAAACTGTGCCGATCATCAATTTTGTATAGCATATTCTAAGTCGTTTAAAAACTACGTCATAGATCTTGACGTGATGTTACTATGCATGACAGGACCCTAACAAATAGATCAATGGTCTAAGGTGGGAGAAAACCAAAAGCATCGAATGCAAACGGTATAAACACATATTGGTTATTAAGACACATCTTCTTGTGTTTGACCATACACACACATCTATACACTACATACGCTGATACACCACCCACATATAAAGTTTTCCAAGCTACGCCTATCCCTATCCGGTTCATGAATGGGTGTCAATGACAGTTAGATAACCATCCATCATTTAACATTTTCATATGCAACCTTTATATTTGACACATATATATATATACTAAACATAAACATATTTAACCCAAAGTTTAGATTAACCATCAACGTTTTCCTTAAACTAATCTTTGGTTTAAGGAAATTCTTCAACTTACTTTGTCTTGCTCTTTACAACACGATTGGTTCTTTATTATCATTAATAAGATAAGTTTCTTCTTACTTTTATTTCTGTCATTCTATTTCTAACATTCCCAAAATAAATTACTTGCCTTATCTTCATTGTGCCACACATGTTTTAGTTCTTGCACCATATAAACGAATCTTCTTTTTGCTTTCTCACGTTTCTCACGAAAGACATCTTATCTTACTTGAAACAAAGTGCTTCTCTTGCTTACTTAAGGCAATCTCGAATAGACAGTTTGTTTGACCGGACAAATTGAACATCGGTTTCCAATGTACTTCTAGTTTGTTACTCAGTTTGCCAAACCAATTTGACAAATTGAGTTTATGGGGCTAACTTTAGTTTTGAATTTTTTTTTAAATGGGCATTTTCAAAGGTGTTTTGTCAAATAAGTTTTTGAATATATATATTTTTTTGAAATCGTTTTTTTCGCTCGAGCCCGGTATTCGCAAAACCGGGTTCAGATTTCGAAGCTCAAAACCGGTATTAGCATTACCGGTTTTGCAGTGATGTGACATGTTGTAGGGAATCTTTGACCGGAACAGGACCACTACATAAAGCCCGAACCCAGCTTTGGAAAACTGGGTTCGGCCCAAATCCTAACACGTGGTGCGACGTGGTGAAACCCTACTTAAATTTGTAAACCTAATCTCTCTATATATTACATGTGATGTATCTACAACCATTATCAGTATTCTAACAAATATTTTGAGATAATACTCAAACACTCGACTATATTTCTAGGAATAATGGCATCTTCACATTCAACCCAATTATGGTTTAGTTAAGATGCGATGATTGTGTATCATTCGTAAATAAATCCTTCAAAATGCAGATCCATCAAAAAGAAGAAGTTTTCCTTTTTTTCACGTAATGAGTTATTGAGAAATTTGTGATGTCACTTACAGTTGTTTTGGTGTTTCAAAACAAGACTTCAAACTGCAATTATATTAATGGTATGAATTTAAGGGTGTTCCTTTTAGAATTTTAATTACGGATGATAATACTTTGACAATGATTTATCATCTGGGTGATGCGCAATTTGAAGTGAAGTTCGAGCCTACTTTTACAAACCAGTTGTTAAGCTTGACTCAAAGTCAATGTTTTTTTCAAGCGGGTAACCAGTCAGAAGATAACGAAGATGATGAAGACAGTGACGATGATGAAGACAATGAAGACGATGAACATGTCGAAGATGATGAAATTTCACCAATGGTTGATGAATCTGGTGATGAGGCACCTTATACAAGCGATGATACCATCGACGGATATAGCGTTGATGGGATGTATTTGGAGATGATGAAGGGGCACATGTAAAAGGTCCCTTGGAGCAACAACAACATTTTAATCTTGACAATGATGATGAAGATCGTCTAATGCCACTCAATGAAGTTCAAGAAGATGTGGTATTTTGGTCGATAGAAAGAAATGTGATAGAAAAAGGAATGGTTTTTCAAAGCAAGGCGGAACTTGTATACGTTATTAGGCTTTGAAACATAAGAGAAAACAGAGAAGTTATTGTTCAAGATTAGAGGCCACAGTTTTGGAAAGCACAGTGCATGACCAGGGAGAAGAATTATCGTGGTGTTATGGACCGGGTCCCCTGTAGGTGGGTTGTAGTTGGATCTAGCATAAACAGTTTAGGATTGTTATAGATCACAAAGTGGGTCAAGAGTTACAATTGCTATGGAGAAGTGATACCTAACAACAACTGATGTATGCCAACAAGTATGATAGCTTCTAAAATTTTGCCCCAGGTGAAGGAGGATTTAACTTATCAAGTCAAACACATCCATGCACAAGTAAAAAACAACTTTCAGTGCCAGATGTGACCTACGCCAAGGCGTTGAATGCAAGAAGGATAGCAATTGAAAGGTTGTATGGAACTTGGCCAAGTAACTTTGATGCATTGCCCAAGTATATTGCTGAATTACAATGTGCTAATCCAGACTCTAACCAGTTCAAGCCATATACAAACATTCAAGTTTGTATTTTGGACATTTGGACCGGTAATTAAGACATTCCAACGTTGTATTCCAGTGATCTTTGTCGATGACACTTATTTGAAACTGCAATGTGTTTAAACTGTATGAGAATGGGGCATCAAGTCTTTATAAATGTATCTTATTTTACCTAAAACTTGCATACATATTTAACTTTCAATTATTACTATTGTATGTATAAGGCCTCATATGACTTGTAGCCAATGACATAGCACCGATATTGATGATGTGGCAACTTATACGGTAGCCACGTGAACAAGAAAATACCAGTTACCGAATGAAAAAGTCATCTATCTATACAATTGCCAATAATAAAATGTTTGATGCATTAAACAACAATCTTAAACTTTGATACATTTAAACAAACTAATCCCCTTAATAAACAAGCAAGCTCAAACACTCCCTACTTCCCTAGTCCATAAATATAGTACCAAATAATATACTAAGGTTATTCATCTAATCTAAAATACTACTAAATAGCAACTTATTTTTCGTTTGTCGTCTTTATGTGACAACTTACCAATTTATGTCTTGCTAAGACTATCACACTTTCAAACCATGGTCCCTTTTCAACAAAAATAACTTCTTGTATTATACAATATCGAGTGGCTTATATAGCCGTTACACACACACTAACGGATACTAATAGAAACGGTTACAAGGTTACAATCACACAAGTTTGCACCCTCAACTATCGTATATGTACAGATTACCCCTTACGACCAATATTGTCTTATTATTGTTTATTAATTCTATTATTAGGATATTAAATACTAACAATTCAGCATGTTTACCTTCTGCTCTTCAACCAGCCTCAAGACACTCTCATCAGCTTTTTTCTGTTCCATGGAAGCCATATGCAGAGAAGTGTTTTGCAGATCATTCTGGATTGAAACACATAGAAATGAATCATATAAGTTGATTGTAAATATAAGTAGGATTAGCATGTATAAAAACTCTGCAACCTATGAACATCAACTTGTGAATACGATTACCTTTCTTTTATCTTCTTCTAGCTTCTGTTTATCGCGTTCTGTTTTGGCCTCACTCATTTTGAGTTTCCTGCTCCAGTCATCAAGCTTTTTCCTACGTTTTTCCAAATCTGCATTTAGCATTTCCTGTTCATCTAACACCCTTTTCACGTGCTCCCTGGCAATCCGCTATTAGCACTTGAGGTGGAAATTTGGAGCCCATAACCATAATGGAGAACTGTTTTGAGATTTTATATCTAATAAGTCAAACGGGTTAAGCCAAAGCATCTGGCTGGAACGTTAGCAGTTTAAATGGGTTGAAACTTGAAAGTCAGCTGAAGTGTATTTTCAAACACATAAAAACCTCCAAAATAGTTTTACAGATTGAAAGTTACATCACTGTATTCGAAAAGTTGGATAGAGGACTCAAGACGAAAGCAACGGGGGAGTAACAAACCTTCATAAAAAGCTTGATGAAGGTTGTCTTATTCCTCGAGCATCCTACTCAAAGACTTGGTTTTTTGACTTGCAAATCATCAACATTTTCTTTTCTCATGTCAATTTCAGTTGCCAACTCCACGACCGCTTTGTTTCTGTTTTCAACAGCTTCTTGAACAAGATCAGAAATCGTTTTCAGAACTCTATTAGCACGGAGATTCTCTCCTATCGGCCCTTGAGATTCAAAGTCACTCGCCCGAGCTATCCATACATAAATTCTAGAGTCATTAGGATTTTCAGAGGCCTTCCATTCTTTCTTACTGTGATGGGCAGCTTCAAATGACTTCTCAAACTCCATTGCATTTTTAAAACCAGTCCAATCATTATTAAATCCCACCAAAGCTTGTCCGGCCGTCTGTTTATGGTTGTCATTGATTTGTTAATTATATCATTGTCAAGTAAATATGGACACTTTTCATCAGTTTTTGATGTCTTTTGGTTTTTATTGATTGTCTAATGCGTGTATAATTTTAGCACGCCAAGCCCGGACACCTTATCAAGTAGAAGCCTGTCAATTTTGTCAGATAACAAGAGTCGACGAGGCAGAAAAAGAAAGTTAGTATCTATGTTTTCCCATTATGCCAGATATCTTTTCTTATATCACCCGTGTCTTTCTACTTATGCAAAATGTTTGTCCTTATCACAGATTTGGTACGTGACTTTGCGGGTCATCGATGCCGGTCTTCAAGTTATCTGAAAGTGCTACGAAGTATAAGTGTCACAACATAAGATAAAGTCGAAGGTGTTAAATAGGTCTGTGTATTTCTTTTTGTAGCTATGATAAATGAAAATTTTATAATTAGTAAATTGTTAAATACAAAATACTTGGCATTTCTGTTTATTTTCTAAAAAACTAATATGTTTTGAGTGGTCAGGGGATTAAGGTCTGCTTCTGTACCAAGGGCCTAAGAGAGTGCTTGTAGATGTACCTCTTCACAACAGAAGAGTCGCCCAAAGCTAACATCAAAGTTTGATGACCATACATGCTCGACTTTGATGACCTTTAAAGGAACATACATGCTAGAAAAGGAAATTCCTCAAGCCCAGAACGGTGTTACACGTGTAGGCGATGAAATTTTCAAGCCTTTAGTGGAATAGCAGGGTGTGAAGTCAGTTTTTCTAGTTTTCTTTTTGAGCCGCTTGTTAATGGGGTAGGTATTTACAGTTGGTGGACAATATGTTAAGTCTTGGAAGTTTCTTCTTTCAACATCATCATCGTTTTTTTGCTGGAAACATTTGTAAATGCTAAATGCTTTGATGGTTGAAATAGTTGTGTTTTCGTTTGCTCAGTTTCCAGTTTTCCGTTTCCCCTTATCACTTCCAAGTCTGTTTTTTTGTGGTCATCAGTTCTCCTGTGCTTAATGTAGTGCTGTAAACAAGTCCAAAGCTTTATCTAGTTATTTGAGCTTGGACTCGATCCCGGTTTATCTGAGTTGGGCTTAACCAAGCCTTGGGACTGCATTGCCACAACCTACATAATAAGAAAATCCCAAAATTTGGGGCAATGGCAACTCAGTTTCATGCCCGCCCCAAAAAGCCATGGCATTTACAAATGCTATTATAGAAACTAACTTGATATGCATTTAAACATCAATACCAAGCATATACTTAGATCTCAAGGTTAACTGTTACATATTCTTTCTAAAGACCTGACAAGTTTAAACATCTTAAAACACCATAATAGTACTTAGATCTCAAGGTTAACTGTTACACATTCAAGACCTGACAAGTTTACGAATCATAAAACACCATAATAGCCTAAGCTGCACTTACTCCGCTGTGCTTTGCCACATTATGAGCCTTGAATGCAGTTTTGCTCTTAAAGTCCCCACAAACGAAACAAACAACATTAATTTAATTAACTCGCTTTGTAGGAGTAGAATTCTTGTTTTGTAATATAGATAATAAAATCAGCAAGACTTATAATGAGGCTGCTGTTATATCAAAATACAGTTTTTAACAAGATTCCATGAAAACATGATAGTATTGAGACATTGACATTGTACGCGACATTTCTTAGACTATATGTATATATATATATATATATATATATAGGGGAAAGATAATTTGAGACCAACTAAAAAAAGTCCAAAAAAGGACCATTGATTTTCGTAAGTTACACACCACCATCATGATCTACTATGATATACAAGACTTTTTTGTAAAAACACTAAGACTTTTAAGCGACGGGCCCACAGAAAAATCATGTGTAAGTTAACTTACACACTTACACATGATTTTTTTATGGATCCATCGCCGGAAAATCTTAGTGTTTTTACAAAAAAGTCTTGTATATCATAGTAGATCATGATGGTGTACAAAAATCAATGGTCCTAGTTGGTTCTAAAATAAGAGATGGTCTCAAATTATCTCACTCCTATATATATATAGGGGAGCCTTATTTTGAGAACCCATTTTTTTGTAAGAACCGTAAGAACTCCTAATATTTTTATTGGATCACATGTTTTTTTTGTTCATTCACATATGAAACGTTATAAAAAAATATGTTGCAGAAGAAAATTTTTTTCAAAACCTTACATATAGTCGTTTGTCACATGTGAACAGAAAATGTTAACAAATTCATTCACAAGTTCATAAAAAGCTACTTTGAAGGTTTCATAAAAAAGTTTCTTCTACAACATACCTTTTTATATCATTTCACATGTGAATGAGCAAAAAAAACATGTGAACAAGTATATTATCCAAGAGTTCTCATGGTTCTTACAAAAAAAATGGTTCTCAAAATAAGGAAACTCTATATATAGATATATATATATATAGAGGAAAGTTATTTTTAGTACAAGGGTTTAAAAAAGTACAAAAAGTACAAGGTATTTCCTCCTTTTTCTTCCTTCTTCCTTCCATCTCCGACCACCACCACCACCATGATCATCTCCGACCACCACCATGATCCTCCGGCGACGGCGACCATCTCCGGCGAGAGTTACAGATGTGTAACTAACTTACACATGTGTAAGTACAACTTTTTTTTAGCATTTTAGGGTCTAAAATTTCTAGGTTTTTTCCTTCGCGAGACAATCACCACCAGCCACCATCATCTCCGACCACCCCAACCACGGCGCCGGCGCCGGCATCAAGGGCTTCGCCCGTACCGTAGCAAACCGTCACCATCTCTTGGATCGCCGCCTATCAAATCCATACGATTCCCATATGCGTCCCTTGACGGTCAGCTTAGAACGGATGAGGGCCTCTGGCCCGTACCGTATCCACCCGAAAACGCACCTGATTCTCGCCGGAAAGTTAACTTACACATGTGTAAGTCTCGCCGGAGATGGTCGCCGTCGCCGGAGAATCATGGTGGTGGTCGGAGATGATCATGGTGGTGGTGGTCGGAGATGATCATGGTGGTGGTGGTCGGAGATGGAAGGAACAAACATGTGTAAGTTAACTTAGACATGTACTTTTTGTACTTTTTTAAATGCTTGAACTATAAATAACCCACCCCTATATATATATATATATATATATATATATATATCAGCAGCTGCAAGTATACTTTATTACCTAATCAAAATGTATAGACAGAAAATTGTTGCTCATCCAGTTGATTTTATAAAACTGCTGGTTAAATAATAAGAAACGAGTCATATATTTCAAGAATAATCTTAGTTTCGAGCTTAAGCGCATTATTATCTTTAGTTGTTTTTGGCAATCTGCTACTTAAAGGAAACATTGCATAGGTACTCATATAATTCATGTAATCATTTTCTTTACCCATATTGTTCTGTACCAATTTCTTAACCCATTTACGACAGTCCTTGACTCGACTCAAATTGGCTCAACCGATTTCATGGTATAGTAAGTCTAACATTATTATACATACTACTACCCATTTAACCCCGATAACGATAGCTAAATATTTATCACAAGACTCAATTATGGAGTGTATAAGAGTTGTCCAATAACCAAAGAGGCTACCTGTTACATTGCTGGCAGGAGAATTCAGTCTCAGCTGCATTGCTGCTTGCACTAGAAAGTTCCTGTAACATTTGTTTTGGCAACGGGAAGTTATTTATATGATAAAATTGTTTGCCAATAATCAATACGATAAAAAAAAAGGCTGACCTTAAAGTATGCATCAACAGCAGCACAAACTCCCATGTGATTCAAGGTATTAGATACTCCAAAGAAAGTATCAGTACACAAGCATTTAAACCAGTCACTCTTACTCTTCAATTCACATTTTCTTGCCAAACGCACGTACTTTGGTTCTGCATGGGAAAAAAAATACTCAGATTATTGTGTTTTGAAATCGTAAATAATCTGTTTTAAATGTTTGGCAAAAACTTAAAAAAAATTAACTATTTGCGTTTGTTGGGCCTTAAAATGCCAAAATAAAAAGCAAGTTCTTCCTTGCTGCAACAGAATGTGGAAAGTAAAATTCATATTGTTTTACCCCTTTTACCAAATTACCCCAAAAAATACCCCATAAATTTCTAACACGTAAAACATAACATGTTTCACAGTTTTTGAGTGTATCAAGGGATCATAATAATATGCAGGCAAATCAGGATCCTCTGTTTTTATACACATAACCATCGGTGTATGATATATGCATAACCTTACTTTTCTTGGCCTGTTGTTATACAGATGAGGGAAAGCAATCCTGTACTCGGTCCTCAAAGGTGAACGGATGATAAGTTTATTGATATCATTGAACTCATTCCAATCCTCGTCACCCTTCTCCATGTCACGGTACAAGGGTTCAAATTTTGGACCACCTAAAAAACAATGGAAGTGGTTAGGAGATGCTCAAACAAGTCATAACAGCGATCAGTAAGTTCAACAAACACTTGACAGGTATGTACTGGTGACATACAGCAATTAGCCAGGATAAATGACGGAGACGTAATCAGATAAACATACCTGGTATGCACATGTTAAGAGCTTTGGCAGTGAAAAACGACTCCATATCAAACAGGTAGAAGTAATTCCTATCAATAAGATCAGATAGCAATTGTCCTGCTAATCGATGAAGTGTGGCCCTGATAGGAAGTGAGAGATGCCACTTTCTATAACTTGGTCCATTAATAAATTTGGTCTTCACTAGAGGCTTATGGTCATAGAACCAAGTATATACAGCAGAATCTTCTCATCCAACTCTAGTTGAATGGGTTCCAAAGGATCCACATCCAGAAGATTGTCCGTATAATCCAATGGAGGGTCCTCGTCATCAAAAGGAGGAAAACGCATTCTCTTGAAATGTCTTTGATCCCTCTTCTCCCTCTGCTTCATGATCCACATGGTCCCCCACTGCACAAGTTCATAAAGATCGATTTCTTTCATGAGAATGATATTGGAAAGTAAAAATAAGTTACTGTTGAACACCCTTTTACTTGTGTCTTTTCCACTTCATAGAACTATTACTTTAAAGAAAAATGCCATACCTGAGCAAGATATATTGGTTCAACAACCCATGGAATCTCATTAACAAATGTGATTGCACCAGTGATGTGATATAGCACTTTAACATCACGGACCTATGTTAAAAAAAAAATCGGTAAATCATTCAGGAAAAGACAGATTGCAAAACAACTCATAATATCAGGAAAGTTAAGCGGCCAAGAGAGATGATATAACAGTACCTGTTCCCAGGGCATGGGCATGTTCTCCAGAAGCTTGTAAACTGAGGAACAAAGTTAAGAGTCCCAAGGTATACACGTTTTCGATACTTTTTCGATGACATATCACCATGATCCCTATAAACAAAACCATTTTGCAAATTTAGATGATCCCAACAAAATATAGCAAGAAACTGCAGCTGGTCAGTTCACAAACAGAATTCTGATATAAAAATAATTATTAAAAGAAAAAAAAAAAAAAGAAGCTGAGAAGCAGAAAGACAAACATAAAACGATATGCTTGCAATCTAAGCAATCCCCCAAAATCAAAAAACTAAGCTCCAAATACATACGCACAAAGTAGTGAAGAAGTATGAAATCTGCTCTCCTAAACCTACTTTCAAGTTTCAACAAGTTCACATCAGAAAAATAGCATCCCATGTGAGAAACACAGATTGGCAAACCAGGGTTCACACAGAAAACATACATCGAATCACACTATGTTATAAATGATGTAACAAAGAACATGTGTAAATTTTACAACTTACACATGTGTAAGCACCACCCACCATCATCTCCGACCACCACCATGATTTTCCGGCGACGGCGACCATCGCCACCATGACTTACACATGTGTAAGTTATATGGATGCAAATTAACCATCATCTCCGACCACCGCCACCATCATCTACACACTACAAATGCCACACACACACACACACAAACACACACACACACATATATATATATATATATAATTTTTCAATCAGTGCTTATTTCTATCTGGTTAATGAATGGGTGTCAATGACTTATACATAACTATCTGTCATTTTATATATACATAGACAACCTTTATATTTGACACATATAAATACTAGACACTAGCATACATTTCTAACTTGACATATTCAACTTAGAGTTTAGATTAACTATCAACATTTTCCCTTAAACTAATCTTTGGTTTAAGACAGGTTTTCGTTGGCTCTTTATTATCATTAATGTGATTAGATTTTTTTTTTTGCTTGTCTTTATTTTTGTCTTTCACTTCTAACATTTCCTTAAAAAATAGTTGCTTACTTACCTCTTCCTGCTTGTGATTCACATGTTTAAGACTATCTCGAATGGAGAGTTTGCTTGACTAGACAAGTTTGCTAGTCAGTTTGCCAAACCAATTTGACAAATTGTATTTTTGGGGCCAACTTTAGTTTTTTATTTTTAAGTAGATATGAGTATGTATTTTTTTTTTTTTAATTTTAAGTATGTTGGATTGGAGACAATGAGTTCAGTATATTAATATAGTATGCTAGAATAATTTTCTGATGCGTTGCTAAGTTAATCGGTCTGTGTGAGAATATTGACATTCTTTAGAATCAAAGTTGAATCAAATTTAGTCATGATAGGCTCTTTAAAGACCCGTTGAAATACGAAAAATTTAGTTAAAAGGCCCTAGAAATAAAGGTTAAAGGTGAAATTTCAACAAATGGTTGGTGGGCACCAAGAGCATTTCAAAAACAGTACCCCGATTCACATCTTGGACATAAGGAAGAAGATGATGTTGTGGGGGTATAAGGAAGCAGAATCAATCTCGAAGTAGAAAAAGGTTGTTGGCAGATTGGAGATGTCAGTGGAGCATTTCATCGAACATGTGGTAGGCAATGGAAAACAACTAATAATAAAGAGTTGATTTTAATCTTATTACACATCAATTCTTTAAGAGACCTGACCTAGTTACGGAAGAGCATAGAGGGCTTCCTTACTAAATCATACAGAAAGTAATAGCATTTATACATACATTCTTCAACAAAGTCTAGCCACCTTCGACGCCAGTAAGGATTCATGTAAAGAACCGCAGCAAATCCCAACATGACCACAGACCATGTGGCATAAAAGGATGCCATATCAATATCGTACCATTTTTCAGTGCCTTCTTCAGCTGGTGGAACGATGATCGTCGGTGACTTGGTCGTAGTCGTGCATTGCTTCTCTAGCGGCTGCCCGCAAAGAAATGGGTTCCCTTCATAGCTTGCACTGGAAAAGGTACCAAACTGTGCTGTCAAGTCTGGGAGTCTACCTGATAGATTGTTGTTGGAAACATTAAAAACAGCCAAGGAGTTCAGCTTAGTTAGTTCCGATGGAACTTTGCCACTCAGACGATTTGAAGAAAGGTCCATGCTTTCTATATTCGAAAGATTTGAGAACGACACTGGGATGGGTCCAGTCAGCTGGTTGTGAGAAAGGTTCAAAACGTGAATCTGGGTCAACCTCCCTAGTTCCGGTGGGATTTCACCTGTGAGTTTGTTGCACGATAGATCCAACCCTGTCATGTTATCGAGGATCTTACCTTTGTAGGGGCGAGGCATGCTTTTTATTGTAAACTCAGCTATGTCTTCTGTTTCAAACGTCTCCACAAATTCGCCAAAATCAACTGAAACCCCAAAACCCAAGCTGGAAATTAATTCCTGTATGAAAGCAGGGTAAGTTGCCCCAGTAATATTTTCAAGGCAGGGAGGTATTGAACCAGAAAGGAAGTTGCTAGATAAATCTATCAAACTCGCATTACGTAACTGGCACAACTGCTTTGGAATCGACCCCCTAAACTTATTTTTTCCCAAAAGAAGGATCCTCAAATTGGATAGTTCACCAAGAACCTCAGGAATACTGCCTGACAAGCTGTTGTTTTGTATATCCAAAGTCAAAACACTGGTCAAATTGCTAAACGAAGCTGGTATAGATCCAGTAAATCTGTTGAAACCCAAATGTAGATGCTTCACAAATTGCCAACTTAAGCAGGACGGGATGGGACCTGAGAAACTATTATATGAGATATCGAGAAAAGAGAATGAAGCTGTTCCACAAGGAAACTGCCCCTCCAACTGATTGTTTCTCACCAAAAGTTCCACGATAGAATGGTTGCTTATCCAACCGGGTATCATACCCGAGAATGAGTTATCGCTAATATCCAGAAGATACATATAAACGTTCTCGCCAAGCACACTTGCAATCTTCCCTGTGAAAAGGTTGCTATCTAACTGAAGCCTCGTTAAAGAACCGAAGCTTAAGTTTCCCGATAGTACCTCTCCCTGCAAGCTGTTATCTGATAGTTTTAATTGCCACAACTCCGAAAGATTTGTGAGCAATCCCATTGGTACTTCTCCACTCAACTGATTATGAGATAAATCCAGTGCCTCTAACCGACTCAATTCACCAACGGAAAATGGGATAACACCATCTAAAAAATTCCTGGACATATTTAACTGAGTTATACTGGGAAAGAGCTTTTGTATATCGCTGGGGATAGTACCTCTCACGAGATTTTCAGAAATATCCAACCACACCATTCGGTCGTTCCTTAATAATGACAGCATAGAAATATTACCGTCGAATGAGTTGTTCCTTAGAATAAGAAATTCCACGGCAGTATTATTTTTTGTCAACCAATTTGGAAAGTGTCCCTCCAAGGAGTTGTGCGACATGTCTAGGAACTGTAACTTGTGCTGGAGAAGTAGAAAACTAGGAACACCACTTCCTTTTGGCCTGTTAATATGGCAATTCGACAGCACGAGAACTTTCAACTGGAATGTTGGAATCCAACCTTTAGGCTCTTCTGTTATGACCACAAACTTGTCGTTGTCGCTTTTAAAAGCAACTACCTCAAGCTTTGTATGATTGGAGAATAAGCTGAAGGAGAATGAATCTTCAAACTTGTTATGACTAAAATCTACGTGCTCGAGAGATGTGAGATTAGCGAACAGAGATGGCGGAAGTGATCCCGTGAATAAATTTGAAGAAATATCAAAGACCTTAAGAGATGATAGCCTGTTGAAACATTCAGGCAGGCTACCACTGAACATGTTGTCACTAAGATCGAGCTCATGGAGATTCTTTAAGTCACATAACCCTGTCAAAATATTTTTTTTAAAAAAAGACTATGGTTAAGCCTTTAAGAGTAAACACGACATACATTACATTTGCATATCTTAATTAATGCATTCTTTAGATATGTTACCAGTTTCAGGCAGCGATCCATTGAGTGCGTTGCCAGCGAATGAGATGGCCCTAAGAGAAGACAATGACTGTATTGTCGACGGGATACTTCCAGAAAAGCTGTTTTGACTCAAATCTAAGACCTCCAGATGGTGAAAAGATGCCAAAGCTATATGACAGGCAACAGGAAAATATTTCTAATCATTTATGATTGATGGTTCAAGTGGATTAAGCTAATTATTTCTGATGGGTAGGTAATTAGTACTTGACTAGTTTTATTTAGGCAGTGGCACTCTTTAAATGAATTATTGATGTAAGGAAAAGTGTTTACCTTCTATTGGTAGCGTTCCATTGAAATTATTACCTCTCAAGCAGAGGATTTCCAAGTCAGGCAAATGGGGCAGTTCTGAAATTAGATAAAAAAAATTAAAAAAAAAAGACACGAGGTAAATCGATAATAAATACAATAAGCAATAAAAAGGCTGTCAATCATATGTAACGATGGAGTAAGTTTTAATTATTGCATGTACCCGGTGATACATTCTATGATATGACAACCATATATATATAGATGTCATGCCAACAAAATTAACGCCAGACACGTACTATCTCAATATGTGAGAGTTAGAGATGCATGATGATAACAACATTTAGAGTTGAAACCATATTTGGATACATTTGAAACAAATCATTACCAAAGGGTATTTCTTCTTCGAAATCATATCCAAAATTCAAAGAAAGAATTCTTAGGGATGGAAAAGCAGCGATGGATCGCATGACGTCTTTTTTGAAGAAGTTATCATCCAACATCAATCAAATTAAAATAAGATATAGAATCAATTTGGCGATTTTATTTTTCTACCATCATAATAATGGAAATAAAATGAAAAAACTTGCAAATAACAGCAAGCTTAGTTCAAATATAGTTAGATAAAGTAGTTTGATTATACTTATCATACAAATTATACATATCTACTAACAAACTTATACACAAAAAAGATGGTCTGGTTTTTCTTGTTTGACCCGAACTGTTGAACTGGTTGAAACGTGAACCGTTCTCTAACATGGTTCAATGTTCAATCCCGCTCTGAAAACATTGTTTATCATATAATTTTAGTAGTGGTTCAAGATCTAGTGAAGCTATCAAATAAATCAAAAATATAATATAATGGCCGGCTAATTAAATAAGAAGTACAGTAAAATTAAAATATGTTGTCACATAAGGACAAAAACCTTTAGCTGTAAATGTTACGTCATCATGTATTAGACTCAGCAATCTATTAGTCACAATAGTAACTTGACCGAAAATTTTATATGGAATCAGGTAAAAAAAAAACCAAAGTGAAAAACTCAGCAATCAGGTTGTTATAGTTGACGGAAAAGTTGAAGGGGCAAGTGAAAAACTAGTATGTATTTTTAGACGATAAACCCAATAATAATTTTGACACACCTTCGGTAGTACTCTATGTGAAAAAGTATTATTTTTCCTTGTTGTAAAGTTAAAGAATAGACATGAAGAAAATATAATGATTTATGAAGCTAGAGATAAAACTCACCTTCGGTTGGAAACACAGATAACGGATTATAACTAAGATCTACTTCTTTTAGCGATGAAATGACACTTAAAGATGTGATAATCGTTCCATTAAATTGATTGTAAGCGAGAGATAGAGTTTCCAAACTCTTCAATTTAGAAATCTTCTCTGAACCTCCTATCATAACACATGTATGGATTTATTAGTGTAGAAATAAATATTTCTAATCAATTAACCAATACTCCACCATTAATTACCAAAATTTCTTTCTAAAAACTCCTCATTAGTTTTATAAGCAAAGGATTACAAAAAATAATGTTCAAACAAAGTACAAAATCATGTATTAGTTTTTAGATTTCTCCAAAATTTCAAAGAAAACTACTGTATAATTTATGGGAGAAATCAAGATGGTATAGTTAAGCATGTGCATTTTTACTATATTAGTTCCCATAATTTTTTTTAATGAGAACTTTCTTTTCTCCCAAAAAAAGAATCAAAATTCATAAGCACGGTGTATAATTTTGCGGTGTTGTAAGAAAAGTAACTGTTCAGTGCCGCCTTTCGTGGGTTTTGAGCCCCAATACCTCAACGGTGTTTGGGGGAGGTTAAGATGTAGGCAGATCTTACCTCTACCTTAGTAGAGAGGCTGCTTCCAGTTTCTACCTAAATGGTAGAAAATGCCCTCCAACCTTTGCATGGGATGAGGATCGAACCCATGACCTCTGTCTCTAGAGGCCAAGGGTGTTTACCACTGATCCAACCATGCTGCTTTTTGCGGTGTTGTAAGAGTACGTATCAAATTCCATTACCTGGCACTTGGAAGGTACCATAAGAGTCGCTCCCAGTGAGATCCAATACCACTAAGTTTTCCAAAGCTGCCAATATTGATATATCTGCAAAAATGTATAACCCTCAATCTTCGGAACGAATGGATATAAACTACGAACCCGAATTAATAATTCAACACATAGTCACCTACATTGATGTATTTGCGCATTCCTTTAGAACAATTAAAGCATCAATTATCATGTCAATATGTCGTAGTATAGTCAACATATAGAGCTCTCAGTTTTGACACGCGAAACATGTTAATACAACACAACAACACATGGTTAAACCATAACAACTAATTTATTAATGGTTTCACACGGTAACATTGTTAAATATCAAGGTATAAGAATTAAAAAAATTAAAAATGGTGAGTTACATAAATATATTTTTAGAAACAAATAGAACCATTATCAGTTATTAAAAAAAAACAAACAAAGAAAGAAAATGAAGCCAAACCATCATACGTATGGTATACCGGCCAATAGATACCGGTTACATTGGTTTGGTTTAGTATTCTCCTATCAGTCACACGGTCCGGTTCGGTTTGATATACATAGCAATTTGGGTTCCAGTTTGGTTTGAGTTATAGGGAGAAACTGGGTAACCACGCCGTAAACACCCTAACATTATTTAAAATTTGTCGGCCCATATATTCCAAAAAAAAAACAACGAAATTAAGGAGTTAGAAATATCCTTGTTTTAGAAAGAAAAAAGTCTGGCCTTCATAAGAAACTCTTCAGTCCAGGAATTTGAAAAAGGTGTGATCCACTATAGCAACTTTAATTTATCATGAAGTATTGTTCCCAACAAAATTATTACGTAATTAACTAAGGTCTTACCGTTTTTAACTTTTGTTCCACTTTCTGCTTTGCTTGATGACGGATAGTTGTCTTTGGCAGTGCAACTCATATCCAAAGTTTTGAGTGAGGTGACTCCACCTAATGAAGGAAAGAGGCCGCTTCCAATACTATTATAACTAAGATTGAATGTCTCCAGTTTTTTCAAACTCGACAACCTTTCGGGTCCTGTAAAACAGTCAAACAAATTAAAAGTTATAATATTTCTAGACAATTATGATATAAAAAAATGTTATCTAACATGTTAGAAGTATTGGTAACTTATTATGGTAATCAAGAAAAGAATGATCGAGCTGGTCATTGTATTGTGGGTTAGTTTTGTATAAGCTATGTGTGTTAAAATAGATATTTGTTGTTTTTCATATGGGTTTCAATGTTGCAACGTATGAAGAAAAACAACAAAATATGCAATGTATTTTCATGTTTGCTCGTTAGGGCGGACATAACAGTTCATCTTTTTTGAGATGTAGAACACCTTAGAGATCGGTGATGGTGGGATATCAGTTGTCACCGGGTGTGAATTGGATGCGGGAAACAGCCTACATGCATATAGTTCCGAGGTCTTGACGAACAATAATGCTGGAACTAATTAACACTATCATCACCAGGCCGGCAACACCTCCGACCATCACCACTGTGAGGCGATGTCATACCACCACCAGATTCTTTGTCTACATCTTATTTCTTTTTTATTAGATTTATTTTTGTTTGTGTTGCTGTTGATGCTAATAATATATATGTAGATCTTATCTCTTGTTTGTTTGAGTTGAAGTCGTTACTGGTGGGTAAGTGATGAGATGATAGTTATTTTTCTTGTCTGTGAGAAAAAAACATATATATATAGTAGTGTAGTAATTATTGGACAAAGAAGCGAATGATACCTGTGCTAAGTATCGTGTCGTCAATATGATTTAATGACAAATCGAGACTTCTCAGTTCTTTAAAATGAAGAAAGAGAGAAACATTTAACGGCCATATTTTATCACTGTGGTAGGAGTACCAATCATCTGTAGGTTCACCAATCATGTTTCCCAAAGACAGGTACGTTACATGCCCGGTGGTCATGTTACACTTGACTCTCTCCCAATTACAGCATTCGTTGCGTCTACTACCACTGGTATTTCCATGATCAACCCAAGTGGGAAGAAGATTAATAATGCCCACATCATATTTGTAGCAAAAATCATTCAAGGAGGCTTTGATATCTAGAAGTGCCTTTCTTTCTTCTTCTATACAAACACCTTGTATCTGTCCAACCATGAAAATTGGTAGCATCATCATGCATACAAAAAACCCATACAACCATGGTTCATGATTGCTTGAAAAGCAACTCTCCATTTTATATAGTAGAATCAAATAATAATTAAGGGTGATGTTATTGTTGTTTGGTTATTATATAGGAAAAAAATCCTTGTATATATACACAATGACCAATAGAACTTGTGTGGGACGACCATAATATCGTATTTTCTCTATTTCACAAAAAACTTCTTTTTTTTTGTTTTTTATTTTAAAGGTGTGGATTATTCGCAACGGAGAGTCTAGAATATGTTTTCTTAACCGGGTTTGCATTAAAGAGTCTCCTCATCTCGAATACCTAGTAAAATGAGAAACCCCCAACTATAAGAAAAATAAGCCTTTTAGCATATACTTATATTTAATAGTCTTTGAAGATATAAAAAACGTTGTCAATCTATTCATATGAATAAATTACGAGTATATACTATTATTCACAAGTGAGACAAATCTATTTAAGGTTAGTTATGAAGTCTATAATGAAGTCAAAGTCATTTAAAATATATGAAAATGTGCATGTAACGTGTAACTTGACTTGTCAATAAGTCTTCAAGTCAATGGTCAATTCTCGTCAATTAGACTGATCTAACGTCCTCCCGCTACTTGTTCTAGTTGTCCATTTTAGAAAGATAAGATATCACTGGAGTGGCTATTTCTAGTTGTCCATTGTTAGAAAGATAAGATTTCACAGGAGTAAGAAGCACTCCTTATGAGAACTTAGAAAAACAAAACACTACTAAAAATTTGGCATTCTTAACTTTTCTAACAACTAAGATTGGATAAGAATAGAAACTGCTTCATGACTGATCAAGTGAATATGTGGTTAGGAGTTTTCATAGAAATACTAGTTACACAATACACCTTAAAAATGTCATCAAATCGATCAGGAGTATGATTCACGTACTTCGAGACTTTTGAACTCTCCGAGTTTTCCAAGTCTTTGATAAAACCTATTGTTTGTGGTGTTCAATAGTTTTCTTCAAATGGTTAAACATTGTCAACCTTTTGATAAAAAAAAAAAAAAAACCTTTGTACCCACTGATGTCAAGGTTTTTAAAGATTTTTTTCTTAAAAAAAGCTTTCATCAACCTCCATTGGAGGTGCTCTTAT
The DNA here is from genome assembly GCF_010389155.1 of Erigeron canadensis. NCBI lineage: Eukaryota > Viridiplantae > Streptophyta > Magnoliopsida > Asterales > Asteraceae > Erigeron > Erigeron canadensis. The sequence goes on along the minus strand of NC_057767.1, from coordinate 2,956,378 downwards.
TAGTTGGATATTTAGGAGGGTGATTGGGTAAGGAAAGATAATTAGGGATAAATTAGTCACATAAAATTATTTTTTGAAAATTAAAAAAAAGTTGCTCTTTGATAATGACATATAGATGTTTTTTTTGTTATTTTTTGTTGTTCACAACTGAACTTTTATCCGCGTGTAAAATTGTGGTTATAATCCATCTTTTTTAATATCCCTTACCAGATTAAACTCGAACATAAATTAAATAATACAATAACCGATATTTACATAATTATTCATGTTTTATAATTATATAAAAAACTGTTAAATTATGATTGATACAAACAACAAAATTATAATTCATAAATAAATATAAAAAAAATAACAGAACATCCAATACTTCCAACAGTTTGACAAAATATAAACAAATCTTAAAAGCATGACATAACTACATAAGTAAAAGGAGACATATTTCATTGGAAGAAAAAAAAAAGAAAAGCTAAAAAGGTGATACTTCTCGTCCATGAGATAGGATACCATGGTTTGTCATTTGAGTTGAATGGAAAAGGTATTGTCTTCCTCTTCATCACCTACCAGTTCCTCCCACACATCTCTCTATCTCATCCTCTTTGTGATCTTCGTTCTTCATCAGGATCAAAAGTTGAAAGTCAGGATCAGAATATTTGATTCAGCTTGCTTGTCTTTATATGTTTCTTCTTCTTCAAACTCGTCACCATCATTATCATCGTCATCACATCATCACCATTTACCAAGTAAAATAGAAAAAAGTTCAATACTAAAATAATAGATTAACTTAATTTGTAGTATAATGTAGGGTTATTTACTTGAAAAGTCACTCAACTTGTTCCAAATACCTGTTTTGAGGTCTAAACAAAAAGTTCTCTATTGTGGAGAACAAAACCGGCTAAAATGTCTTTTGTGGGACTGTTAGAAGGTAACCGGTTAACTTTGATTTTTAATTTCATTTCTCAATTTTCTTTTCCCAAATAGTTATTACATGTCATTTGTTATTTTAAATAATATAAAATAAAATTAAAATTAGTGATTATCCCTTGCATATCTATATATATAATTATTATAATTAAAAATCAAGAAATGGTGATGGTGGCCGGTGGGTGTTGGAAGTTGCAATCTATATATATACGCACACCATTGATAAACTTACAACGATCAAGGATATCCATATGGAAGTTAACCAAAATAAATATGAAAATAGGATATTTGATGGAGGTGATGGCACAGAGGAGAACTTGCCGGAAGTTCGCCGGAAAAAACAATAGCCACCAAAAATTAACAAATCAGGAAAGTGAAACCGTGAACATGATCACAATCATTTTGCAAATGTATAATGAATCAGAAAAAAATAATTAGCATATCTAAGAGAGAAGGCGACCAAGATTTGATTGGAATCCGCTAAAAACGAGATTTGATTGTTGGTGGGTTTTGCTAGAAATCAAAAATAACCAAGAAGGAGTGGTGTTGGGAGGCTATGGCAACGCGGTGGTGACCTTCAGGTGATTCAGAGGCGACAACGCAACGTGGGGTAGAGACAGAGGTGGCGTCGGGGGGTTGGATGGTTGCCATTTTGTTGCTTAGATGATGATGGAGGTTATTTTTGTAGCGTTGTGAGATGTACCCCGTTTTCTCGATGAGTTGGGCGGCGGCAGTGGGGGTCGGAATCAGAAAAGGGGGATAGAATACAGGGAGAAGATTAGAACGTGCAAGTGTTATCCCTACATTATATAAATCTCACTTCAAAATTTGTTAGTTATTGCCTATGTGGCATGCTTAAAAATGCAAGAAAGCCCATAAATCATTACAATATTGCTCCTTGGAAGGTCTACGGATTAATTACTTTTATAAGAAGTTCAAATTTTCGAAAACGGATTAGTTATGCTTTCAAGAAGTTCAAATTTTTGAAAATTTGAATATGTAACCGTTCGTGTATTGCTTGTGGCGGTTACTTCCTTGCATGTCTATGTCTATATGAGGCCGCTTCCATTCAGTTTTAAGGCATTCTAAAACGTAAACACATAACAGATCAATTTAGCATGACTTCACTAAACCATGTTTCAATTAAAAATTTGCGTCCAAATAATAAGCCCTGTACGATAACGGTCAGAATTTGCAGCTATGGAAGCAACCTCTATATGGAGATGTTAATAACATAGGTAGTATTGAGATGATCCTGATGGACGAACATGTAAGTATTCATTGTTTGTGAACTTTTTTTTTTAATTAGATTACTTTTTAACATAACTTTCTTTCGAATTTATAACTAGCTTTTTAACATTCTAATGTATAAACATTTTCATTTTGACAGTTTGATAAAGTGGTTGTTGTTGCAACAATCGGTTTTATTCCAACCGACCAGTTATGGTATTCAATGGAATGTGTGAACTGTTCTCAAGAAGTTAAGTTGACCGATCTCTACATGGATGCAGTCGACATTATTGATGCTTTAAGGGACAACAAAATGTGGATTTGTTGTTCATGTAACAAGGAAGGAGTTCTCATCAATCCTAGGTATATATTTATATTTCGTATTAAAACTCTATAATCATTAAGTTGTGTGGTAAAATTGTATCTCTGTTTTTTTTTTGGTAGGTTTAATGTGCAAGTTAGGATTGTAGATGTCACTGGTGCTATTGGAGTTAAAATGAATGATCAACAAATTTCAAATCTTATACAAAGAACAACCTATCAAATTTGTGATGAAAATTATGAGGTATATTTGGTTTATTTTAGTGCTAAATAAGACTTTTCTATGCATTTTAAGTCATTAATTTTTTTTAAAATGGTCATTAGTTGTAATAGGAGTACATTTACTTCGCTATATGCATGCTTGAACTGGTGTTAAAGAATTTTTTAAGGTTATAGCGTATCCACGTGGGTCTATATATCAAAGTGGGGGAAAATTTATAATACCTATCACATCCAGGTAACCAACATAATCCTTCTTATATGCGCCTACTATGGGCAATCAATTTTATAATTTCTATCCGGCATGCAATGTATGCGTTTTAAGCCCTCTTGTATCATTAATAAATCCCAAGGTATATCTAGCATTCTTCTTATTTAAATTATAACTCATAAGAATATTTTTATTATGTCCAACTCAGTTATATTTATTCATTGATACAATCTTAAAATAAAGTTTACAAAAAATTATTTAGGGTTGTCCGTGCATCGCACGGGGTCTAAGCACTAGTATATGTATATATGTATACACAAAATCCTTTCAAAGAAAAGACACTACAAACAATATTGCATTTGTTCACACTTTTAGGTGAGTGTGAACAAATTAAAAATTTTGTCACGCTTTTTAGTGTGTAGAAATATATTAAATTAAAAGTGTATGGAAATTTATCCACACTAAAAAGTGTGTATAAATAAAAGTTCACACTTTTTAGTATGAACTTTCATAGTTATTTTGTCATACCTCATTTGTTCACGGTAACTTTTTTAGTTACCGTGGACAAATGGAGTGTGACAAAATAATTATGAAAGTTCACACTAAAAAGTGTGAACTTTTATTTCTACACACATTTTAGTGTGGAGAAATTTTCACACACTTTTAATTCAATATATTTCTACACATTAAAAAGCGTGACAAAATTTTTAATTTATTCACACTCACCTAAAAATGTGAACAAATGCAATATAATTTGTAGTGAGATATAATACACAAAAATGCATCTATGATAGACGTTCATAATTCATACACCCTACAACACAATATAAAATTTAGAAAAGCAATTGAGAAATGTTAACCGACGAATGGGTGTATGTCAACATGGAACTTTTATATACTGCAAGTGTACTGTGGAGGCCAGGTAAGCTAGCACTAACCGGCTCCATATCATGCTTTAGTCGGTACAGTTCCATAAAAGACATTTTAGCCGGTTTTGTTTCCCACAATAGAAGACTTTTTTGTTTAAACCCCAAAACAGGTATTTGGGACAAGTTGGATGACTTTTCAAGTAAATAGCCCTATAATGTAACTCAAATACACCCTACATTGAATATATAAGATATAAACACAACTTACATGGTCTAGATACTAAAAATCATACAAAATTTGTTAAAAAGAATCAAAACTTGTTTAAAAGATGTATCAATATATTTGGAAAAAGATGAGGTTGTTTGGACCTTTCCATATCAGCTATTCCAAATTCACATTTATTTAGTGATAAAGTTAAATACATATATATTATCGAAACTCCCTAATAACACTTACCCACATATGTATTTATAAAAATATTAAAAGTACCTCAATTCGAGACATTTTTTCAATGCTATAATAAGAGGAAAGATGAACTGATAGAAAACAATGGTTATATTCTCTATGGCATTGGAATAACATGAAGTTCATATGCACGTTGGTGGAGATTGAGTCACATGCCGACAATTCTTGAATTGAAGTAATGAGACACTGTGACGATTACCCCAATGATATGTATTTTGATAACTAAACAACCAAAAATATATAGACTTGGATGTGAAAGTTGGCAGTTTTATTAGCAAACTAACGAAAGAGATTAAAGAAGATTGGTGCACACAAAAAATGTGATAAATAATGGATTTAACTGGAGGTGTTGATAATGGTTTACATGTCACCGATGTCTCTAATGCATCAAGAACCATGCTTATGAACTTAAAAAAACTTGATTGGGATGAATCGACATTGGAAACTTTGAAGATTTCTAAAAACATGTTACCTAAAATTATAAGTAATACTGAAGTTATTGGCCATATAGCAAAGGGGTGGTTGATTCCTGGAGTCCCGATTTCAGGCTGTTTAGGTGATCAACATGTAGCCATGTTGGGTCAATCTTGTAGGAAAGGAGAAGCGAAAAGCACTTATGGAACTGGTGGTTTTATACTTTTTAATACCGGTGAGGTGGTGATTGAGTCAACCCATGGTTTGTTGACCACTTTAGCTTTTATGCTCGGGAAGATGCACCTACAAACTATGCTCTAGAGGGAGCAATCGCTATATATAGCTGGTGCGACAATTCAATCGCTATCATACGGGTTCATGATTACGTAAATATCTAGAAGGATGTTGCACAGTTTTTGTGTTCCCAGTCCTACTTTCTTGCCGAACTTTAGGAAGTCTTTAGGTTGCACGGGGGAATAAGTAACAACCTTACCTAAGCGTCAACAGAGTCTTTAGGTTGGGTAACCATCTGTGAGAAAGTCAAACTACAACTATCTGTGATGCTTTTGACAGTCATGATAGGCTCTTTACAGACCCGTTGAAATGCGCAAAATTTAGTTGAAGGTGACATTTCAACAAACGGTTGGTGGGCACCAAGAGCATTCCAAAAACAGTAGAACGATTCACATCTTGGACAGCATAGAGTATGTTGAATATGATGTTGAGGGGGTATAAGGAAGCAGAATCAATCTCGAAGTAGAAAAAGATTGTTGGCAAATTGGAGATGTCGGTGGAGCATATCATCGAACATGTGGTAGGCAACGGAAAACTAATAATACGAGTAATAATAATAATAATAAAGAGTTGTTTTTGAGATCTATTTGGATATAATAATTAAACGAGAGAGTATTTTAAAAATAGAAATTATAGTCATTGAAATAATTGAAGTACCACAGAAGTCTTCTTAGCGCTATGATAGGCACGACATGATATATATAAATGTATTACAACCAAAGGGAAATCATGTTTTAATCTTATAACACATCAATTCCTTAAGAGACCTGACCTAGTTACGGAAGAGCATAGAGGGCTTCCTTACTAAATCATACAGAAAGTAATAGCACTTATACATACATTCTTCAACAAAGTCTAGCCACCTTCGACGCCAATAAGGATTCATGTAAAGAACCGCAGCAAATCCCAACATGACCACAGCCCATGTGGCATAAAAGGATGCCATATCAATATCGTACCATTTTTCAGTGCCTTCTTCAGCCGGTGGAACGATGATCGTCGGTGACTTGGTCGTAGTCGTGCATTGCTTCTCTAGCGGCTTCCCACAAAGAAATGGGTTCCCTTCATAGCTTGCACTGGAAAAGGTACCAAACTGTGCTGTCAAGTCTGGGAGTCTACCTGATAGATTGTTGTTGGAAACATTAAAAACAGCCAAGGAGTTTAGCTTAGTTAGTTCCGATGGAACTTTGCCACTCAGACGATTTGAAGAAAGGTCCATGCTCTCTATATTTGAAAGATTTGAGAACGACACTGGAATGGGTCCAGTCAGCTGGTTGTGAGAAAGGTTCAAAACGTGAATCTGGGTCAACCTCCCTAGTTCCGGTGGGATTTCACCTGTGAGTTTGTTACAGGATAGATCCAACCCTGTCATGTTATCGAGGATCTTACCTTTGTAGAGGCGAGGCATGCTTTTTATTGTAAACACAGCTATGTCTTCTGTTTCAAACTCGTCCTCAGAGAAGTCTGGACGAAAATCAACTGAAGCTCCAAAAGAGTCTCTCGAAAATCTGCTCTGTATGAAAGCAGGGTAAGTTGCCCCAGTAATATTTTCCAGGCAGGGAGGTATTGAACCAGAAAGGAAGTTGCTAGATAAATCTATCAAACTCGCATTACGTAACTGGCACAACTGCTTTGAAATCGACCCCCTAAACTTATTTTTTCCCAAAAGAAGGATCCTTAAATTGGATAGTTCACCAAGAAACTCAGGAATACTGCCTGACAAGCTGTTGTTTTCTATATCCAAAGTCAAAACACTGGTCAAATTTTTAAACGAAGCTGGTATAGATCCAGTAAATCTGTTGGAACCCAAATGAAGATGCGTCACATAATGCCAATTTAAGCAGGACGGGATGGGACCTGAGAAACTATTATATGAGATATCGAGAAAAACGAATGAAGTTGTTCCACAAGGAAACTGCCCCTCCAACCTATTGTTTCTCACTAAAAGTTCCCTCAGATTACTCATGTTGCCTATCCAATGGGGGATCATACCCGAGAATGAGTTGTTGCTAATGTCTAAAAGACCCATATTAATATTCTCGCCAGTCACACTTGCAATCTTCCCTGTGAAAAGGTTGCTATCTAACTGAAGCCTCGTTAAAGAACCGAAGCTTAAGTTTCCCGATAGTACCTCTCCCTGCAAGCTGTTATCTGATAGTTTTAAATACAACAAGTTTGAAAGGTTTGTGAGCAATCCCGTTGGTACTTCTCCACTCAACTGATTATGAGATAAATCCAATGCCGTTAAATACCCCAAGTCACCAACGGAAGATGGGATAACACCGTCTAAATAATTTTTGGATATATTCAAATATATTAAACGGGGAAAGAGCTTTTGTATATCGCTGGGGATAGTACCTCTCACGAGATTTTCAGAAATATCCAAATAAACCATTAGGTCATTCCTTAATAATGATGACATAGAAATATTACCGTGGAGTGAGTTGTTCCTTAGAGTAAGAAATTCCAGCACAGTATTATTTTTTATCAACCAAATGGGAAAGTGTCCCACCAAGGAGTTGTGTGACATGTCTAGCACCCGTAACTCGTGCTGGAGAAGTAGAAAGCTAGGAACACTGTTAATATGGCAATTCGACAGCACGAGAACTTTCAACTGGAATGTTGGAATCCAACCTTTAGGCTCTTCTGTTATGACCACAAATTTGTCGTTGTCGCTTTTAAAAGCAACTACCTCAAGCTTTGTATGATTGGAGAATAAGCTGAAGGAGAATGAATCTTCAAACTTGTTAATACTAAAATCTACGTACTCGAGAGATGTGAGATTAGCGAACAGAGATGGCGGAAGTGTTCCCGTGAATAAATTTGAAGAAATATCAAAGAGCTTAAGAGATGATAGCCTGTTGAAACATTCAGGCAGGCTACCACTGAACATGTTGTCACTAAGATCGAGCTCATGGAGATTCTTTAAGTCACATAACCCTGTCAAAGTATTTTTTTTTAAAAAAGACTATGGTTAAGCCTTTAAGAGTAAACACGACATACATTACATTTGCATATGTTACCAGATTCAGGCAGCGATCCATTGAGATAATTGTCAGCGAATGAGATGGTCCTAAGAGAAGACAATGACTGTATTGTCGACGGGATACTTCCAGAAAAACTGTTTAGATTCAAATCTAAGACCTCCAGATGGTGAAAAGATGCCAAAGCTATATGACAGGCAACAGGAAAATATTTCTAATCATTTATGATTGATGGTTCAAGTGGATTCAGCTAATTATTTCTGATGTGTAGGTAATTAGTACTTGACTAGTTTTGTTTAGGCAGTGGCACTCTTTAAATGAATTATTGATTTAAGGAAGAGTGTTTACCTTCTATTGGTAGCATTCCATTGAAATTATTACCTCTCAACCTGAGGATTTCCATGTCAGGCAAATGGGGCAGTTCTGAAATTAGATAAAAAAAAAAAAGACACGAGGTAAATCGATAATAAATACAATAAGCAACAAAAAGGCTGTCAATCATATGTCAACAATGGAGTAAGTTTTAATTATTGCATGTACCCGGTGATACATTCTATGATATATATGACAACCATATATATATAGATGTCGACATGCCAACAAAATTAACGCCAGACACGTATTTGGATACATTTGAAACAAATCATTACCAAAGGGTATTTCTTTGAAATCATATCCTAATCCAAAATTCAAAAAAAGAATTCTTAGGGATGGAAAAGCAGCGATGGATCGCATGACGTCTTTTTGGAAGAGGTTATCATCCAACATCAATCGTACCAGCTTGTTGTTTATGGTACCTGCATATATATTAATTTATTTGAATTGTTAACGAGGTTAGTTAGAATACCTAATTAATCAGAACAACGGCTGAAACAATTTTAGTTAAGTTATTATCGATTTGATTATCGACAAATATGTACCAACTTTCAGGATGAGTGTTTACAGAGTTTATTCAAATGAGTCAAGAGTTTAATTAGCTTTGGAGTCAAGGAATACTTGTTATTAAAAGCCAGTTATTGGGGTGCACGTATCTAATTTGCATGCATAAATGGGATATATAAATACATAGAAAGGGAACTTGCAAAGAACATATAACCATTTGATGTGAGTGACTCAAGGTGACAATAGCTCAAGTCAAGTGACTCCAACTCTCTAAAGCTAGATAACTCTACACAAAAGGAATTTCAAGTTAATTAATAAATAATAGCGAACGTACGGATGGTGAATGCGAGATTTAATGATAATGAGTACTATTTCATGACCAATAATTAACATGCCTTGCATAGGAAAGGAACTTCCCAAATTTGTAGAATTAGAATCGCTAAGATCAAGATTCTTGAGGGACGGGAGGAAACTTAAACAAGATATAAGGCTCTTGTCAAGATGGGTTCTTCGAAGTGTTATAGTTTCTAGCATTTCCAATCTTGATAAGCTCTCACAGCCTGTAAAAAATAAAAGGAAACCTTGGTCTTGTTAGTTTGTTGCTAGCATTGAAGATATATATGTAGTATTGAAGTTCCACAAACTACAATGGTTAATTAAAATAAGATATAGAATCAATTTGGCGATTTTATTTTTCTACCATCATAATAAAAATAAAATGAAAAAACTTGCAAATAACCGCAAGCTTAGAACAAACTAGTTAAATAAATAGTTTGATTATGCTTATCATACAAATTATACATATCTACTAACAAACTTATACACAAAAAAATGGTCGATCTGGTTTTTCTTATTTGACCCGAACTGTTGAACTAGTTGAAACGTGAACCGTTCTCTAACATGGTTCAATGTTCAATCCCGCTCTGAAAACATTGTTTATCATATAATTTTAGTAGTGGTTCAAGATCTAGTGAAGCTATCAGATGAATCAAAAATATAATATAATGGCCGGCTAATTAAATAAGAAGTAAATTACACATTTCGTCCTTTAAGTTGGCACGTTTTTCACTTTTCGTCCTTTAAGTGAAAAAATTACAATTTTGACCTTAAAGTTAGCAGATTTTTTCAATCATCGTCCCTCGCCAAACGTCTTTAAGTTTCAGCCGTTAAGTCGGACACGTGCAAAACACGTGAGGGACTGAAACTGCAAAAAAATGAAAAGTTCAAAGACAAAAACTGAAATTTACTTTTCTGTTGTCATCGTCTTCATTTTTTCAGGCTGACTTTCGTCGGAAAATTTAAAATACCGATATCTCACTCGTTTCTTCGAATTAGACCACGAAACCACCACCAAACATCTCAAAATTAATTTCCACACGAATTTTAACAAAAAAATCTTAAAATGCCAATGTTTCATGAAATGTAAATGAAATTGTAACCAAGACCCAGTTGACCAAAAAAAATCAACAAACTAGCATGGAACTTGTACGAACTACCGAAACGAGATCCAATGAATCGGTTGTCACACCCGAATTCTTTGTACCTCAATCTACTAATCTAACTATTGTAACAACTTAATAACCTTAACGATTGACTAGTAAACTATATCGAAATTCTTACGATGAAACTAATATCTAACTAAATCGCCAAAAATGAAAGGTAACGAATTGCTATAAAACTTAACACAACACTAGATGAATATGGACTAATGAATGAGGCACACCATTGGTGTCTTAGTGAGGAGCACATACACCTAATCCAACATAGACTTATTTGCGAAAACAGAAATATTGCATTCTTGGAATAAGCTAAATCGTACAGAAATATTGCTCAAAATCCATGTTATGGGTATTTTGAGTTTTCCAGCAAGTGTTGAATCTGAAATCTTTTGGTTAGGATTCGTGTGAAAATTAATTTTGAGAAGTTCGATGGTAGTTTGTAACACCCCAAAGTTTTTAAGGTAAAGAAATTAACCTCTTTTTATAGTTTTGACATTAAATTAATTTCCTAGTATTTTATTTTTGAATATGGGGTTTATTTAGTTGGAACTTTGGCGGATAGCGGGTAATAATACCCACAAATTTTAGTTGGGTCGTGGCAAGCTAGGAAGGTGCCAGCCAACTTCTTTTTTTTCCTTGACTCACACTTCCACCTTGTTCTTCAATTTTTCCTTCATGCAATTCTTCTAGTTCATTTCAAAAATTAAGGCAATTCTCTCTTTAATTCAAGAATAAGAACATCCATATTAATCATCACCATCAAGTAATCTTCAATTAAGAATTCAAAAGCTAGGGTTTGGTGTGGTGGCCAAAAATTGAGAGGAAAAAGGGGAAGAAATTGTGGCTTGAAAACCCTAATCTATTGTCTTCCATTGTTGAGGTATTGATTTCCCCTAAATTTAGTTTCTTCTTTCTTTTGAATTTAGGGCTCATGAATGAACCAAATTGGGGGGTTTTGCTAGAAATTGAATTATGGTTAATTTTCCCCAATTCCTTAGTTAACCTAGTTGTCATTGAGTTATATGATGTGTTTGATTATGAAATTGATAAGTCCTATGTGATAATTTGAGTTTGTGAGAAAAGATGAAATTTTGCTATTTATTGGAATATGGATGAAAATGGTAGGATGAACTACCTAATGTTGTTGTTAAAGATGAAGGTAACTCAATGACAAATGGGTTGGGTTTGGGGTTTAGAAAATGCTAGTGATTTAGAAAATGCTAGTGATTGAGTATTACTAGGTTGAGTTAGTCAAGTGTGAATGAAGGCTTATGCATTTTTATGATATGATCATAGGTTGAGCTTGTGAGCATTATCGTTTTAGCATTATTGTCCTTGTTGCGGAGGAGATGAGTATATTTGCATACCTTTATGTATATGTTGGATCAATTGATCACACATGTTGAAGCCTTTTGTCCATGGTGGTGTCGACCACCATGTTGAAGTTTATTTGTCCATATGTGGTAATTGATGCGGCGTTAGCCCATGTGGGGTATAGTAGTTGTTGAGGCCTAAGAACCTTCGGGGCCTAAGAACCCCGATAGTTGATCTATTGAGGCCTAAGAACCTCCGGTGGCCTAAGAACCCCGATAGATGATCATGATTATGTATTTAGCTTATATGGATCCATATATGTGTTGTTAGCGTGCAAGGTGAATATGTAAATGTGACATGATGATGCCGTAGGTTACATGTGAAAGTCCTTGTACTTTGCCCTCCTTCGAATCCATAGATGTATGCAAGTATATTCACTAAGCATTCGCTTACGTTTTAGTTGTTTCCTTTTTATAGGTGGTTCCGGAAGAAGGAACTAAGAACTTGTTGATTTGAAGTTGAAGTTGCTTTTGGAAGACTTGGAGGTATTGCCATTCATGGAAGAATGGTATTTTGTGTAGACACTTAGATATCCCACCTCATTATGGCTTTTGACACTCTTAAATGTTTTGCTAATCTTGTTTTTGGTAAATTTTTGGAATTATGGTCATGTTGGGTCTTATGGTTTCAAGAGTAAGTATGGTTGTTTTGTTTAAATTGTCAACTTAGGTAAACGACCCATTTGGTTGTGTTTATGGATGTTGTTTCAAATAAATATCATAACTATGCTTGTAAATGGGTCAAATCCTTGTTTGAACTAAAAAATGTTGTAATATGAGGTTTGGTTTTGAGTTGGAAAAGGTTGCAAATTGAGTTAATAGTCAAATTTGATGTTTGGTGTGTGCAGTAAGAGTACAGACGCAGACACGGCTGACCGTGCTCATCGTCTGCAGTATTTCCTCTTGGTGTTCAATTTTTGAGAGCACGGACGCAAAGCACGGTCGACCGTGCTTGCGGCCGCAGTTCCTCTGTCTTCGAGCAAAATTTTTCCGAGCGTCATCCGATGTTTTCAAGGTCTGAAACTTATAGGATATGTTTATTATAATATATTAAGGTATTCTAATTTGTTAGATTTTGAATTTGAACATTTCAAGTTTTTCACTTTATTTTGTCTAAAATTTTTCTAAGTATGGATTGGTAAAATAAAGTCGACTTGTACAAAAAAAAAATGGCCGAGTCGAGTTGTGTTCTTTCATAGTTTCGTGGTCTAGTTCGAAGAAACGAGTGAGATATCGTCATTTTAAGTTTTCTGGCGAATTTTCTAGACGAAAGTCAGCCGGAGAAAATGAAGATGATGAAAATAGAAAAGTAAATTTCAGTTTTCGTCCCTGAACTTGTCATTTTTTGCAGTTTCAGTACGTATCCGAGTTAACGGCTGAAACTTAACGACGTTTGGCGAGGGACGATGATTAAAAAAATCTGTCAACTTTAAGGTCAAAATTGTAATTTTTTCACTTTGAGGACGAAAAGTGAAAAACGTACTAACTTTAGGGACGAAAAGTGTAATTTACTCAAATTTGTATATGGAATAAGGTAAAAAAAAAAGACTTTTTATCTGAAAAGTACCTTAACTTGTCACTTTTTACTTTATTGAGGTTCAAACAAAATTCCGTCCTATTGTAGGAAAAAAACCCGGCTAAACCATCTATGTTGGGTCTATCATCAGGTAGCCAGTCGTTTTTCCTTTTTAATTTTATTTTGAATTTTTTTAATTTAGTCATATTAATTACATGAGGGTATTTTAGTCATTTTCTCATCAAACACAAGTACACAACCTCTTTTAAAGATCTAAATCTTAATTATAACCACCATCATCATCATTATCGATCTCTGCTACTTCTCTCTTTTTAAATCAAAACCAAATAAAACATACAATATCAATATGCTCCTCTCTCATCTCTAGAATCAATCATATAAGTATACAACACCAATCCATCCATCATCTATACATATGTAAAGGAAATGCAGATCGAAATTGATGATAAAAGCCATCCATATAAATGTGTATCTCTACATCTATATATGTGCACATCATGTTATTATCCCTGCCAAGAAACTCACCGTGGTTCCCTTTTTCCGACCAAACCCACCACCGCACTGGTTGCCCTAGCTACTTTTTCCGGCCACCACTATCCGACGCCTGCTTTTCCGATCACCCTGTTGCTGCCCCCGATTTATTATGCCAAAAAGATAGCAGTGGGCTTCTCAATGTTGTTTATATATGGTACATATCTATAGTGATACTAATGTATAGATGTATAGATACTGATTTATGTATAGATAAATAGATACGGATGAATAGTTACAGATCTCGCTGTTATTAGAGCAATTTCAACATCATCAACAAAAGAAGGAAGTAATCTCATGTGGGTAGACTGGAAAAAGGAACGAACTCGAACAATCGTCGGCGGAGAGACGACCAAGAACGGAGGAGGTTTTGTGTATTTTGAGATATCACAATAACTAACAAAGATCTAAGCTTTTTATTTTCTTACTCTAATAAAGATCTAATCGGTGGTATTGTTTGTCGGTGAAGAAGGTTAAATTCTTGATATGAGGATGATGAACAACAAAACAATACCCACTTCCACTTTTTTTTTATATATTATTTGCAATTAATCTGATTCTTTTAATTACTCTTCAAAGTGATGTATTAATATGTTAACAATTTTTAAATGGTTGGCTAGGTTTTTATAATTTTTGTTATAGTCTTATGTGTTGGATTTTATATTTCGATGATTTACTAAAATTTGGAGTGTCATCAGAAACTGGAAAGAATCACCGGAATCTGCTGCTGGTTTATTTAATCATCGAAAACTGCTAGTGTAAATATTTTATTTTATTATTATATATATTCACTTGGATGCCAACTGGGCTGAAACCGGCTCCACATCATCTCTTAGCAGGGAAAAACCCAACATAGTTGGTTTAGCCGGTTTTTTTCCCCACAATAGGACGGAATTTTGTTTGAACCTCAATAAAGTAAAAAGTGACAAGTTAAGGTACTTTCCAGATAAAAATCCCTAAAAAAAACCAAAGTGATAGTAGGTTGTTATAGTTGACGGAAAAGTCGAAGGGGCAAGTGAAAAACTAGTATGTGAAAAAGTATTATTATTTTTCCTTGCGGTAAAGTTAAAGAATAGACACGAAAAAAATATTATGAACTATGTAGCAAACGGATACGACAAAGGGGCACGAGAATTATACGGGAACGGGGAACGGTAAAACTAAAAAAATTAAGATACGGGTACGGCAAAGATACGACAATAAAAAATATAAAAAAATGAAAATATATTGATTTTATATGGAGAGAGACTCAAGATGTATAATTTTATGATATATGTTAGATATTGACCGATGATCACGGATGAAATTTTTAGTAATCAATTCTGGAATAGAAAAATGTTGATGGTCATCTCAGTTGTATAATGTAGTTTGTTTGTGTTTTGGGGTATGCATAGTCGCAAGATAACAGTCGTTTTTGGAATAGAATAAGCTCATTGAAACCCTAATATTAATTAGATATTGTATGGAAGCTTTACATAAATGTTTCGGTATATATGGAAACTTCAAGCAAGCGTTTCGTACGAGTTTTCAAAACGAGTACGTCTACTTGTTTGGAGTTTCGGTGCATTATAGATTATGAAGCTAGAGATAAAACTCACCTTCAGTTGGAAATGCAGATAACGGATTATTACTAAGATCTACTTCTTTTAGCGATTGAATGGCACTTAAAGACGTGATAATGGTTCCATTAAATTTGTTGTCACCGAGATATAGAGTTTCCAAACTCTTCAATCTAGAAACCTTCTCTGAACCTTCTATCATAACACATGGATGGATATATTAGTGTAGAAATAAATATTTCTAATAAATAGTTACTCCACCATTAGTTATCAAAATCTTTCTATTAAATTCCGCATCATTTTTATAAACAAAGAATTAAAAAAATAATGCTCAAACAAAGTAGAATCATGTATTAGTTTTAGATTTCTCCAAAATTTCAAAAAATATTATGATTTATGGGAGAAATCAAGAAGAGTGTATAGTTAAGCAAGTGCATTTTACTATACGAGCATGGTACCCGCGCAATGCAGCGACAGTAGTAGGGAAGGCGGTCTGCTTTATTAGGGATTTTAGGTAGTTACGTAATGAAAAAAAAACAATAAAGTCCAAGGACAAATAATGTATTTCAAAGATAGAAATATTTAATGGGGGGGGGGTGATTTTGCTTTATTTGGGAGTAGAGATGAGATGGTAGGTTGCAAGAGATGTAAAACGTCCAAGGGCAATTTGGGGTTTTCAAAGGCAGAATTTCCTAAATTAAAAAAGGTTTTTTTGTGTTATTAGGTAGTATAGATTAGTTCCCAAAATTTTATTTTAATGAGAACTTTCTTTTCTCCCAAAAGAAGAATCAAACTTCATATTTGTATCAAAAGCACGGTGTATAATTTTGTGTTGTTGTAAGAGTACCTATCAAATTCCATTACCTTGCATTTTGAAGGTACCAGAAGAGCCACTCATAGTGAGATCCAATACAACTAAGTTCTCCAAAGCTTCCAATATTGATATATCTGCAAAAATGTATAATCCTAAATCTTCAGAACGTATGGATATAAACTACGAACCCAAATTAATAATTCAACACATAGTCACCTACGTTGATGTATTTGTGCATTCCTTTAGAACAAAAGCATCAATTATCATGTCAAACATGTCGTAGTCAACATATAGAGCTCTTTTGTTTTGACACGAAACATGTTAATACAACACAACACATGGTTAAACTGTAACAACTAATTTATTAATGGTTTCACACAGTAGCATTGTTAAACAATATAAGAATTAAAAAATTAAAAACGGTGAGTTACATAAACATATTTTAGGAACAAATAGAACCATTATCAAATATAAAAAAAATAAACAAAGAAAATGAAGCCAACCCGTCCTACCGGCCACTCTATACCGGTTTCATTGGTTTGGTCTAGTCTTCTCCAATCAGTCACACGGCCTGATTCGGTTTGATATACATTGAAATCTAGGTTGCAGTTTGGTTTGAGACTTTGAGTTATAGGGAGAAATTGGGAAACAGGGCCGGAAACACCCTAATATTATTTGCATTTTGTCAGCCCATATACTCAAAAAAAAAAACGAAATTAAGGAGTTAAGGAATATCCTTGTTTTAGAAAGAAAAAAGTTTGGCCTTCAAAGCTTCATGGAATTTGAAAACGGTGTGATCCAACCCCTTGAGAATTTAAGCCATTAGGGCAACTTTAATTTATTATGTAGTACTGTAGGACAGTTAATTGTACTTGAATTGGTTCCTAATAAAATTATTACGGAATTAACTAATGTTTTACCGTTTTGAATTTTTGTTTTGTGTTCTGCTTTGCTTGATGACGGATTGTAGTCTTTTGCAGTGTAACTCATATCCAAAATTTTGAGTGAGGTGATTCCACCTAATGAAGGAAAGAGGCCGCTTCCGATACTATTATAACTAAGATTGAATGTCTCCAGCTTTTTCAAACTCGACAACCTTTCAAGTCCTGCAAAACAGTCAAAAAGAAGTTATAATATTTCTAGACAATTATGATATAAAAAAATGTTATCTAATATGTTGTATTGGTAACATATTATTTAGAAGTGTTGGTAACTTATTATGGTAATCAAGAAATCAATGAGCTGGTCATTGTGGTTTATTGAGGGTTAGTTTTGTATTAGCTATGTGGTGCATTAAAATAGGATTAATTGTTTTCATATGGGTTTCAATGTTCCAGGCTTGCAGCGTATGAAGAAAAACACCAAAATATGCAAAATGTATTTTCAGGTTCCTGAGGTTAAAGCTGGTACAGGTCACACGAAAAATATTAAGATATGGGTCAAACACGAACACGGCTTGTTAACTACCGTGTTATTTTTTCCAAACACGAACACGACACGGAAATTAACAAACATATATCAGAATAAAGATCTACAGTGTAAGTAGATTTGTGATGGTTTCAAGATCTACAACATCAATAATTGAGATTGATCATGTTAGGCTAGGCCCGGTTCCATGACAAAAAATCAAGTGGGCCAGTTAATGATCCAAATTGTCTGAGAAAAAAAACATACATAGTAGTATACTAATTATTGGACAAAGAAGCGAATGATACCTGTGCTAAGTATCGTGTCGTCAAGATGATTTAATGACAAATCGAGACTTCTCAGTTCTTTAAAATGAAGAAAGAGAGAAACATTTAACGACCATATTCTATCATCCATGTAGGCGTTTTTAGCAATCATGTTTCCCAAAGACAGGTATGTTACATGCCCGGTGGTCATGTTACACTTGACTCTCTCCCAATTACAACATTCATTGCGTCTACTGCCGCCGGTATTTCCATGATCAACCCAAGTGGGAAGAAGATTAATAATGCCCACATCATATTTGTAGCAAAAATCATTCAAGGAGGCTTTGATATTTAGGAGTGCCTTTCTTTCTTCTTCTGTACAAACACCTTGTGTCTGTCCAATCATGAAAATTGGTAGCATCATCATGCATACAAAAAACCCACACAACCATGGTGCATGCTTGCTTAAAAACCAACTCTCCATTTTATTAGTATCAAATAAAAATAAGGCTGATGTTATTGTTTGGTCATTATATGGAAAAAATCTTCTATATATACACAATGACTAATAGAACTTGGTGCGGGACGAGTGGACGACCACATTGTTGTTTAGTATGAGTATATTTTTATAATTTTTTGAGTTTAGTGATTAAAAATACAAAGTGTGTCAACTTCAAAAACCAAAAGTGTAATGTACCCTTGATATACCAACTCAAATTGTTAGCTATTTTTTATATTAATCAGAATATCACTATAAGAAAAATAGTCTTTTAGTATATACTTATATTTAACAGTCTTTGAAGATATAAAAAACGTTGTCAGTCTACTCTGTTAAAATATAAATGAACATGTAACGTGTAAGTTGAGTTGCCAATAAGTCTTCAAGTCAATGGTCACATCCATTACACTAATTGTTGTCGTCCATTTTAGAAAGATAAGATTCCACTGGAAAAAGAAGCACTCCTTATGACAACTTAGAAAAACGAAACACTACTAAAAGTGGCATTCTTAACTATTCTAACAACTAAGATTGGATAACAATAGGAACTCCTTCGTGACGGATAGGTCCATTTTTTTTTACTCATTAAATGTTGAACGTATATTGACCGATTGTATTAGGTAAAAAATAAATAATAGACGTTTATTTTTATTTATTAAGTCAAAAAAGCACATTAATTTTGACCGAATGAAAACTAATTAACTATATTTTAGAAGAAAAAAAAAACACTACAATGCGGTTAGGAGTTTTCATAGAAATACTAGTTACATAATACACGTTAAAAGTGTCATCAAATCGATCAGGAGTATGATTCACTTACTTCAAGACTTTTGAACTCTCCGACTTTTCCAGTCTTTGATAAAACGTATTGTTTGTGGTGTTCAATATATGGAACATTGCATAATACTCTACAAGTCATCAAGTCAATGCTTAAGAGATAGTAATAATGGACAACTTAATGCACCCCTTGTAAAAAGTGATTGCCTCAAGTCCTCAACCACTATTCTTATCATAATGTTGGAAAAATAAAATAACGATTTAGTATGTTTTAAAAAGTTACTGAAACGAACGATTTAAGAATCGGGTCAACCCGAACTGGATTAACCCAAAGCGGGTCGGGAGATTGGGTCAATTATGGTCGGGTTTTTGATTTGATAAATGTTTTTAAAAAATACTAGTCAGGTTTCCTATTGAATTAGTTTGACCCGGTTCAAACAGTTTTTTTTTTTATTGTCATGGAAATAAAAAAAGACAGGAAGTAAAAATAAATTAGTATGACAATGCTAAGTTACCACAATAACGTTAGAGAATGTTCAATCCTAAGAACTTTCACCATTGAATGTTGATCAAACCTTTTGTACAGGCAACTATAGTATATCTTGTTCTCCATTTCTGGTAATTTAGCTTCAACGCAGATACATGTATTACAAACATAAATCATGTGCTTTCTTACGCCATTTACTTTGTACCATTCTCTTCTAGAATCATTCAACTTGAATACCTCGATGGGTTCTCCAATCCCGCCCATAACGACATGTAAAAGATGTTCGTCACATTTCACCAAAAAATATTGTGTCGGCGATCCGCTATACCATGTTGGGGGTTGGGCTATTAAAACTTCAGAAGATATTTTATTTTCGCCCAAAATTTTAAGAACCCTTAGTTCCCCTGTATCACACAAATGATGGATATCACCGTCATGAGATATTGGAAAACCGACATGCGACTCTAGTTCTGGACATACCTCATAGATATGCCAAGATGGTTCTCCGAATACATAATGGATCAAATTTTTTGACCTCACAAATCCAACCACCTTACAATCAGGGGAAGTAGGCGGAGCTGAGAACCATAAGTTTTTTAAACCGTACAGCATGCGCGGAAGTTCCCGGAGATCCTTTGTGAAGGGATTAAAAAACACTGGAAAATAATCTCCAGTTTTAAACACCAACCAACCAAACCTGGTATAGCATATTGTTTCATCAGCAATGGATAATTGTGAAATTCTCGCAAAATAGTTGTCACCCAACAGCGGATCCGTGAAAGTAATAACACCCCGAATTTGGTCTACAACCATCAGCCAAGGTGAAGCTAGTGAAAAATTATGTGATGCTGCTTGGTTGCGCCATTGTATTACAGGTGCTGCCTAATGACAACATTTGCATGTAGCACGAAAGTTCATGTATTCCATGCCAACACAAACCTTCATAAGTGTCTCCAGAACATCAAATGGAACAATTAGCAAGGGAGACTCACTAACTTCAACCTCATTGTCTGTGATAAAGCTAATCGTCTTCTCATCCTCTTGTTTAGGATCAACCATGATTTTGGCTTCTCTTTGGTCATCTTCTAACCTACACAATATGATTTTGAGAAACATTATTCCAACACATATATATATGATAACACATAAATAAACAGATAGAAACAATAGAAAAAAAAAAAAAGCAATGCGAGCAAACCCACAATGACATGTGGCTTGTTGGCAGCACCGAAAAGGGAATGGGAGATGGAATGATAGTTTAACTGTTGAGGTGATATGAATATATTAATTTGTCCATTTTGTCATGAATATTTATATACCCCCTAGCTCCGAGCCAATTATAGGGTTGTAAAAAACAGAGTTATCCTGTGCAAGATCCACAACAAATATGCGTTCTTTAAGGTCTTTCGTTTCTTCCCAGATTTCTCGAATACTTTTCAAATCACGCCAGGTTCTGATGCATTCCAAAATCTTCCATTTTATACTAGTCATGTCAGCTTTATACAAAAAACACATCCCCGGGTGTTTTGTTAGTTTCCCTACGAAAACCAACTGCTATGTAAAACAACTATGTAAGATATCCTGTCAGAAAATGAAGGTGCTTGGGACAACGATCCGAAGGAGGAAAAGGGAGTTCCCCAGACCAAAATACCCGTACCACAATTTTTATATCCTTGAGTGCAATTTCAACACGTACGACAAACAAAGAATAAAAACTGTCTTCACATATAGCATATATATGACCATTGCAACAAGTTAGGCTACGTAGTGAATGCCCACCAATTGCTACCTTGAGTTGATATGCGTATGACTTCTCAGTCCATCTTGGCTTTTTTCTACGGTTTTTTAATTTTTTAGGAAATAGTTGACAACATACAAAGGTGGGCTTATTGGTTCTTGTTAACAAAATAACTGAATTTGGATTATCAGGAGGGACAGACAAACAAGATTCTCGGAGAGAATCATAATCTCCGTCTTTCAAAAGCAAAGGAGGGAGAGATATGGTGTAAGAAGTGGATGAGGGATTCCAAAGAGACCACATATTATTGTGTGGATGGTTAGATAGAATTATCCACCCATGGGAACACCCTCGGATACGTTTCCCTGACAACTCAGGGATTCGAGACTGATATTTAAACAACAAAGGGTTGTCTAAGGCGGAGAAAGTCTGGTAAGTGAGATCTTCAAAATTTTGAACACCAAGCCATGGATATTTTGCATATAAAGGAGTCAAATTAATATCATCACTACAAAACCCCTCGTGTTTATTCTGCTCCATCATCACCATCGAATCTAAAAAAAGATAATGAAATTAGATTCCGACTCCTTTTCACAACATGGAATCAATTATTTTTATCAAACAAGCAATCGACTTTTATCAACTTAAAAAACCCCAACTTTTTATCGAATAAACAATGAAAAGACTCAAAAACTATTATCAAATAAGCAAGTTAAAAAACCCTCGTGCTTATTCCGCTCCATCATCACCATCGAATCTAAAAAAAGATAATGAAATTAGATTCCGACTCCTTTTCACATGGAATCAATTATTTTTATCAAACAAGCAATCGACGTTTATCAACTTAAAAAACCCCAACTTTTTATCGAATAAACAATGAAAAGACTCAAAAATTATTATCAAATAAGCAAGTTAAAAGCTAAAGTTATATCAGATTATATAACTGAAAAAGAGTCAAACATTTATCAAACAAACTAAAAGACTTAATTTTAATCATATAACAGACTCACTTTTTATCAAATTAGGAGCTAAGAAACTCGATTTATATCAAATATACAACTGAAAAAGACTTAAATTATCAAGAAAGAAAACTAAAAGATTCAATTTTTGTCACATAAGCAACTAAGAAAAATGACTTAAACTTTTATCTATTAAACAACTAAGAGTGTCGATTTTTTATCAAACAAACAACTGAAAGACTAATTATTAATCAAATAAGCAACTAAGAGACTAATATTATATCAAGTATACAAGTTATCAAACAAACAACTAAAACACAAGGTTGAGACCCCCTTCCAATTCTAGTGTTACAAACTACTTACAATAAAACAAGCAAACAAGACCAGTTTGAATCTATTTAGCTAAACCCGTTCTCTTGGCTAAGGTTAGTGGTTATGGAACAATTGCAAGACCTTTAACAGATTTGCTTAAGAAAGATAGTTTACATGGTAAAGCCTCTCGCGCTTTTAAGAAATTAAAATGAGTTTTTATCAGCCAAGCAACTAAAAATACTCAAATTATATCAAATAAACAACCAAAAACAACTCAAATTTTTATCAAACAAACAACTAAAAGATTCCATTTGTATCAAATAAGCAATTAAAAATCTCAAACTATATCAAATACACAACTAATGACAACTCAGATTCTTATCTACCAAACAACTTGAAGATTCAATTTTTATCAAAAAAGAAACTAACAAAATTACAGTATATCAAATATATGTCACAAGGACTCGATTTATCAGATAAGCAACTAAAAAAGTCAAAATTATAACAATTAAATAACTAAAAAAACTCAAAGTATATCAAAAAAGCAACTAAAAAACTCAAAGTATAACTAAAAAAATCAAAGTCAACATAAAACACATTAATGAAATCATGAAAAAAGACAAATAAAAGTAAATGTAAAAGCAGATATCCAAACAGACCCTTAAACTTTTTTCAAATTATACTGTGTTTCTTAAACCTAAGAAAAATATTAGATATACGATTACCTTCACAAGTCATATCATCAATCGGCGACGGTGGAGATACTCGGTGGTAGTGTTGCAGAAGGAGAAACAAGGAAGATAATCAGGGGAAAATTATTGGGAGAAAAAAGCGTGCTTTTTTTTGAGGGTATATTTGGGATTATTAGTCGGGTACTTTAGGAGGGTGATTGGGTGAAGGATAATTAGGGGTAAATTAGTCACATAATATTATTTTTTGAAAATTAAAAAAAGAGTTGCTCTTTCATAATGAACTAGTTTTTATGCCCGGACGTTGCCCCGAGAAAGATAATGACACGTAAAATTTACAACTCATGGTAAAAAGTGACTATACAAAAGTATCTTCAAACTGAAATTAGAAAAAAAATAACTAAACATGTAAAAATTATAAAAATAACATATAAGAATATATAAGAATAATAACAACTATATTCATCCATATAATGCATGACATTCTTACAACAATGATGATGATATGTAAATTTTGGGATGAGGAAGAAAAAAAACAAACAAACAAACAAAAAATATTAATTTACGTATATTAAAAGAATGTGTAAAGGAGAATAAAACCAAATGTTAACGAAAAGTAAGTGTGAGAATCGTAATGTTATAAAGTTCGAAAGTTAGTAAGAAAGCCAAACAAACGAATAAACAATTTTCAGGAGTAAAACTGTAAATATGTGATATTTGTGTGGCAAAAAATGAGAACATAAAGTTTGTTACTAATAAAATGGAAAGAAAAAAAAAGTTGAGGGAGGTTAAGTGTTAAAAGATAAGAATTATAAGGGTAAATTAGAAAAAGACTGGAAAGATATGTATGATATGATGTATTAGGTAGTTGTATTTTATGCAAATTAACTTGTAAAATTCAAGTTAGTTTTTAGTATATAGGTAAATATATATAAGGTAAAATTTATTAGGCCCACCAAGTAAGTATTTAGGACCCATCAACTAATTTTTAGTATATTATAGAGTGATGTGAATGCAATAAAAATAGTAGCTTGTGCAAATAAAGATGTACTTTTAGCTACAGTTGTGAATGCTGACAAAATTACTTTTTATTTGCTTAAAAACCCTGCAATAGAAGTTGTACTGTGCGCAGTAGTTATAGTACTATTAGCTACAGTAACTATCACTCACATAACCGACATTGGTTTTTAGTAGTATATATATAATTAGGAGTATGCCCTCATGATGCAGCAGTAATGGTGCTAATGATGGCGGTGTGGTGGTAGTGGTGGCGATAACGGATAATGATGGCGGTGGTGGTGGTGGCGACATGAGATGTGTTTTAAGGATAGATACACCATGGATAAGTTGAGGAAAAGAGAGTGTGAAAATTGTTGAAAAGAATAATTAGGGGTATTTTGGGGAAAATGAAAAAATGCTTAATTTTATCCACTAGGATTATAGATACGAGCTTAGGTAACACACATTGCGGTAGAATTTGATAATTACTTTTTTAGATGAATACATTGGATACAGAGTGTATAAAAAAATATAGATTATGAGATTCTGTCGATTGTTTTAAAATCATATAAAAAGATCAATTTTAATTAAATTAAAGTTAATTACAAATTGATAACAAAAATATTGAACTAATATAATAAAGAAAAACAATGCAATACAATATTTATACATACACTAGATAGTATTGTAGTGCGTGAAGAGACATTTTGAAAACCATAAAGATGCTGAAAGGGAATTTCTGGAACAAAAAATATGTTTAAAGACTTAAATTTAATATTCTTTATAAGGGGATGTTTGGTATGATGGAATGGAAAGGAAAGAAAGAGAATGAGAAAGACTTCCTTTGTTTGTTTACAATAAAGAAAGGGAATGAGAATAGAGAAAGGAGAATCAATTCCATTATCTTCATTCTCTACGAATTGTAGAGAATGGGAGAGAAAGGAATTTTTTTTTTTCATTTTCAAGATGTTATATGTATTAAATTTATTATTATTAAATTTTTTTTTATGTATCCATTCTCTAAGGTACCAAACAGCATAATTCATTCTCTTTCTAAATACTTATTCTCTTTCTTATTATTTTCATTCTCTATTACATTTCATTCTCTATGATTCTCTCCTACTAAACATCCAAGGGATTAAAGATAAAGACTCAAATCTCTTCTCTCTATATAACTAAGAGAGGATATGTTTTTGCTTAGTTGACAACTTGACATTTATAAGAGCATGACATGTAAGATTTTATATGATTTGTCATTTTTTCATTAATTCTTTAATTTTAAGTTGCTATGTGTTTATCCATGTCACTTAAAATATTCCTAATAATTAATCTTAATCATTAATAATTATTAATTCAAAAAAAATAAATTCTTCAGCGGTGCCAGCCGTGCAAATCTTTAGTAATTTTAATAATTATTTATTTTAATTTTAATTTAGATTTTTAATATATAATAAATCCCAATCATCATCATTAATTATTAAAAAATAAATTCATCTCAAACATGTGCAAATCTTTGGTAATTTTAAAAGGAAAAAGAATCCCGGAAGATATGTAACTTGTCATCTTTTATTATTATATGTATGAATAAAAAATTTTAAACGTTTTATGAAATTAATCTGTTAAAATAAATAAATCATGTAACCAACCGGCTAATTGGTGATGTGAACAAGTTACCTTCCACATAATCTGCCACGTATATTACAATTTTCGTCCCTATGGTATACTGGTCAGTTTTTTTAATACAACAAATAAAATAAAGAAACATATCCTAATAAATGTTTCCCGATATTCAAAAATTATCAACAAATTACATGTTTTCTCCATCATCATGATCATGAAACAAATTCATCAACATAAAAATCATCATCAATCCTAACAAATTCATCATTCCTTTAAACTATTTAATCAACCCCCCCCCCCCCCCCCCTGGACCTACTTTCTTTCCGACCGTTAGGTTGCACCAGGGGAAGAAGTAACAACCTTACCTAGGGGTCAATAGAATCAGGTTGTCGATAGTTATTATCAAATGCTTGTGAGAAAGTCAAACGACAACTATGTGTGATGCTTTTGACAGTCATGATAGGCTCTATAAAGACACGTTGAAATGCGAAAAATGTAGTTAAAAGGTCCTAGAAATAAAGGTTAAAGGTGATAGTTCAACAAACAATTGGCGGCTACCAAGAGCATTCCAACAACAGTATAGAGTATGGAGAAGATGATGTTGAGGGGGTATAAGGAAGCAGAATCAATCACGAAGTAGAAAAAGGTTGTTGGCAAATTGGAGATATCCTTGGAGCATTTCATCGAACATGTGGTAGGCAATGGAAAGTGAATAATAATAAAGAGTTGTTTTTGAGTTGTATTTGGATATATAAGTTAAATTATAGAGTAAGGATCACCGCTGACACTTCAAATTGCATGTCGAGATTGGTCACTTAAGTAATAAAGTATTTTAAAATTAGAAATTATAGTCATTGAAATAATGGAGAACAATGAAAATAATTGAAGTACCGCGGAAGTCTTCTTAGCACTATCATAGGCACAACATGATATATAAATTATAGGCAAAGCATGTTTTAATCTTATTACACATCAATTCTTTAAGAGACCGGACCTAGTTACGGAAGAGCATTTATATATACATCAATTCTTCATACAGGGCTTCCTTACTAAATCATACAGAAAGTAATAGCATTTATATATACATTCTTCAACAAAGTCTAGCCACCTTCGACGCCAGTAAGGATTCATGTAAAGAACCGCAGCAAATCCCAACATGACCACAGCCCATGTGACATAAAAGGATGCCATATCAATATCGTACCATTTTTCAGTGCCTTCTTCAGCTGGTGGAACGATGATCGTCGGTGGCTTGGTCGTAGTCGTGCATTGCTTCTCTAGCGGCTGCCCGCAAAGAAATGGGTTCCCTTCATAGCTTGCACTGGAAAAGGTACCAAACTGTGCTGTCAAGTCTGGGAGTCTACCTGATAGATTGTTGTTGGAAACATTAAAAACAGCCAAGGAGTTCAGTTTAGTTAGTTCCGATGGAACTTTGCCACTCAGACGATTTGAAGAAAGGTCCATGCTTTCTATATTCGAAAGATTTGAGAACGACACTGGGATGGGTCCAGTCAGCTGGTTGTGAGAAAGGTTCAAAACGTGAATCTGGGTCAATCTCCCTAGTTCCGGTGGGATTTCACCTGTGAGATTGTTACTGGATAGATCCAACCCCGTCATGATATTAAGGAAGTTGCCTTTGCAGAGGCGAGGCATGCTTTTTATTGTAAACACAGCTATGTTTTCTGCTTCAACCGTGTCCACAGTTTCGAGTAGATAAAATTGTTTATCCAGAACACTAGAAGAAAAATCAGCTGAACCCTCAAAACCCAGGCCCAAAGTTATGCTCTGTATGAAAGCAGGGTAAGTTGCCCCAGTAATATTTTCCAGGCAGGGAGGTACTGAACCAGAAAGGAAGTTGCTAGATAAATCTATCAAACTCGCATTACGTAACTGGCACAACTGCTTTGGAATCGACCCCCTAAACTTATTTTTTCCCAAAAGAAGGATCCTTAAATTGGATAGTTCACCAAGAACCTCAGGAATACTGCCTGACAAGCTGTTGTTTTGTATATCCAAAGTCAAAAGACTGGTCAAATTGCTAAACGAAGCTGGTATAGATCCAGTAAATCTGTTGAAACCCAAATGTAGATGCTTCACAAATTGCCAACTTAAGCAGGACGGGATGGGACCTGAGAAACTATTATATGAGATATCGAGAAAAGAGAATGAAGCTGTTCCACAAGGAAACTGCCCCTCCAACTGATTGTTTCTCACCAAAAGTTCCATGATAGAATGGTTGCTTATCCAACCGGGTATCATACCCGAGAATGAGTTATCGCTAATATCCAGAAGATACATATAAACGTTCTCGCCAAGCACACTTGCAATCTTCCCTGTGAAAAGGTTGCTATCTAACTGAAGGCTATCCAAGGAAGGACCCAGGCTTAAGTTTCCCGATAGTACCTCTCCCTGCAAGCTGTTATCTGATAGTTTTAATTGCCACAAGTC
The DNA here is from genome assembly GCF_010389155.1 of Erigeron canadensis. Classification (NCBI taxonomy): domain Eukaryota; kingdom Viridiplantae; phylum Streptophyta; class Magnoliopsida; order Asterales; family Asteraceae; genus Erigeron; species Erigeron canadensis. The sequence continues at coordinate 2,928,053 of NC_057767.1, read as the reverse complement.
CGAAAGATTTGTAAGCAATCCCATTGGTACTTCTCCACTCAACTGATTATGAGATAAATCCAGTGCCTCTAACCGACTCAATTCACCAACGGAAAATGGGATAACACCATCTAAAAAATTCCTGGACATATTTAACTGAGTTATGCTGGGAAAGAGCTTTTGTATATCGCTGGGGATAGTACCTCTCATGTGATTTTCAGAAATATCCAAATAAACCATTTGGTCATTCCTTAATAATGACAACATAGAAATATTACCGTCGAATGAGTTGTTCCTTAGAATAAGAAATTCCAGCGCAGTATTATTTTTTATCAACCAAATGGGAAAGTGTCCCACCAAGGAGTTGTGTGACATGTCTAGCACCCGTAACTCGTGCTGGAGAAGTAGAAAGCTAGGAACACTGTTAATATGGCAATTCGACAGCACGAGAACTTTCAACTGGAATGTTGGAATCCAACCTTTAGGCTCTTCTGTTACGACCACAAACTTGTCATTGTCGCTTATAAACGCAACTACCTCAAGCTTTGTATGATTGGAGAATAAGCTGAAGGAGAATGAACCTTCAAAGTTGTTATGACTAAAATCTACATACTCAAGAGATGTGAGATTAGCAATCAAAGATGGCGGAAGTGATCCCGTGAATAAATTTGAAGAAATATCAAAGAGCTTAAGAGATGATAGCCTGTTGAAACATTCAGGCAGGCTACCACTGAACATGTTCCCACCAAGGTCGAGCTCATGGAGATTCTTTAAGTCACATAACCCTGTCAAAAGAGCGGAAAAAAAAGAGACTATGGTTAAGCCTTTAAGAGTAGACACGACATACATTACATTTGCATATCTTAATTAATGCATTCTTTAGATATGTTGCCAGTTTCAGGCAGCGATCCATTGAGTGCATTGTCAGCGAATGAGATGGCCCTAAGAGAAGACAATGACTGTATTGTCGACGGGATACTTCCAGAAAAGCTGTTTAGACTCAAATCTAAGACCTCCAGATGGTGAAAAGATGCCAAAGCTATATGACAGGCAACAGGAAAATATTTCTAATCATTTATGATTGATGGTTCAAGTGGATTAAGCTAATTATTTCTGATGTGTAGGTAATTAGTACTTGACTAGTTTTATTTAGGCAGTGGCACTCTTTAAATGAATTATTGATGTAAGGAAAAGTGTTTACCTTCTATTGGTAGCGTTCCATTGAAATTATTAACTCTCAACCTGAGGATTTCCAAGTCAGGCAAATGGGGCAATTCTGAAATTAGATAAAAAAAAAAAAAAAGACACGAGGTAAATCGATAATAAATACAATAAGCAACAAAAAGGCTGTCAATCATATGTCAACGATGGAGTAAGTTTTAATTATTGCATGTACCCGGTGATACATTCTATGATGGAGTAAGTTTTAATTATTACATGTACCCGGTGATACATTCTATGATATGACAACCATATGTATATAGATGTCATGCCAACAAAATTAACGCCAGACACGTACTATCTCAATATGTGAGAGTTAGAGATGCATGATGATAACAACATTTAGAGTTGAAACCATATTTGGATACATTTGAAACAAATCATTACCAAAGGGTATTTCTTCTTCATTTCTTAATCCAAAATTCAAAGAAAGAATTCTTAGGGATGGAAAAGCAGCGATGGATCGCATGACGTCTTTTTTGAAGAGGTTCCAATCCAATATCAATCGTACCAGCTTGTTGTTTATGGTACCTGCATATATATTAATTTTTTTGAATTGTTAACGAGGTTAGTTAGAATACCTAATTAATCAGAACAACGGCTGAGACAATTTTAGTTAAGTTATTATCGATTTGATTATCGACAAATATGTACCAACTTTCAGGATGAGTGTTTACAGAAAGTTTATTCAAATGAGTCAAGAGTTTAATTAGCTTTGGAGTCAAGGAATACTTGTTATTAAAAGCCAATTATTGGGGTGCACGTATCTAATTTGCATGCATAAATGGGATATATACAGATATATGTATAGAAAGGGAGCTTGCAAATAAAGAACATTACCATTTGATGTGAGTGACTGTAGGTCACATCTGCTCAAGTCAAGTGACTTCAACTCTCTAAAGCTAGATAACTCTACACAAAAGGAATTCCAAGTTAATTAATAAATAATAGCGAACTTACGGATGGTGAATGCGAGATTTAATGATAATGAGTACTATTTCATGACCAATAACATGCCTTGTATAGGAAAGGAACTTCCCAAATTTGTAGAATTAGAACGGCTAAGATCAAGATTCTTGAGGGATGGGAGGAAACTTAGACACGATATAAGGCTCTTGTTGAGATAGGTATATCTAAGTGTTATAGTTTCTAGCCTTTCCAATCTTGATAAGCTCTCACAGCCTGTAAAAAATAAAGGGAAACCTTGGTATTGTTAGTTTGTTGCTAGCATTGAAGATATATATGTAGTATTGAAGTTCCACAAACTACAATGGTTAATTAAAATAAGATATAGAATCAATTTGGCGATTTTATTTTTCTACCATCGTAATAATGAAAATAAAATGAAAAAACTTGCAAATAACCGCAAGCTTAGAACAAACTAGTTAAATAAATAGTTTGATTATGCTTATCATACAAATTATACATATCTACTAAAAACTTATACACAAAAAAGATGGTCTGATTTTTCCTGTTTGACCCGAACTGTTGAACTGGTTGAAACGTGAACCGTTCTCTAACATGGTTCAATGTTCAATCCCGCTCTGAAAACATTGTTTATCATATAATTTTAGTAGTGGTTCAAGATCTAGTGAAGCTATCAAATAAATCAAAAATATAATATAATGGCCGGCTAATTAAATAAGAAGTAAAATTAAAATATGTTGTCACATAAGGACAAAAACCTTTAGCTGTAAATGTTACGTCATCATGTATTAGACTCAGCAATCTATTAGTCATAATAGTAACTTGACCGAAAACTTTATATGGAATCAGGTAAAAAAAATAACCAAAGTGAAAAACTCAGCAATCAGGTTGTTATAGTTGACGGAAAATTTGAAGGGGCAATTGAAAAACTAGTATGTATTTTTAGACGATAAACCCAATAATAATTTTGACACACCTTCGGTAGTACGTACTCTATGTGAAAAAGTATTATTTTTCCTTGCGGTAAAGTTAAAGAATAGACATGAAGAAAATATAATGATTTATGAAGCTAGAGATAAAACTCACCTTCGGTTGGAAGCACAGATAACGGATTATTACTAAGATCTACTTCTTTTAGCGATGGAATGACACTTAAAGATGTGATAATCGTTCCATTAAATTGATTGTGAGCGAGAGATAGAGTTTCCAAACTCTTCAATTTAGAAATCTTCTCTGAACCTCCTATCATAACACATGTATAGATTTATTAGTGTAGAAACAAATATTTCTAATCAATTAATCAATACTCCACCATTAATTACCAAAATCTTTCTAAAAACTCCTCATTAGTTTTATATGCAAAGGATTACAAAATATAATGTTCAAACAAAGTATAGAATCATGTATTAGTTTTTAGATTTCTCCAAAATTTCAAAAAATACTACTGTATGATTTATGGGAGAAATCAAGATGGTATAGTTAAGCAAGTGCATTTTTACTATATTAGTTCCCATAATTTTTTTTAATGAGAACTTTCTTTTCTCCCAAAAAAATAATCAAACTTCATAAGCACGGTGTATAATTTTGCGGTGTTGTAAGAAAAGTAACTGTTCAGTGCCGTTTTTCGTGGGTTTTGAGCCCCAATACCTCAACGGTGTATGGAGAGATTAAGATGTAGGCAGACCTTACCTCTACCTTAGTACAGAGGCTGCTTCCAGTTTCTACCTAAATGGTAGAAAAGACCCTCCAACCTTTGCATGGGATGAGGATCGAACCCATGACCTCTGTCTCCAGAGGCCAAAGGTGTTTACCACTGATCCAACCATGCTGCTTTTTGCGGTGTTGTAAGAGTACGTATCAAATTCCATTACCTGGCACTTGGAAGGTACCATAAGAGTCGCTCCCAGTGAGATCCAATACCACTAAGTTTTCCAAAGCTGCCAATATTGATATATCTGCAAAAATGTATAACCCTCAATCTTCGGAACGAATGGATATAAACTATGAACCCGAATTAATAATTCAACACATAGTCACCTACATTGATGTATTTGCGCATTCCTTTAGAACAATTAAAGCATCAATTATCATGTCAATATGTCGTAGTCAACATATAGAGCTCTCAGTTTTGACACGAAACATGTTAATACAACACAACAACACATGGTTAAACCATAACAACCAATTTATTAATGGTTTCACACGGTAGCATTGTTAAATATCAAGGTATAAGAATTAAAAAAATTAAAAATGGTGAGTTACATAAATATATTTTTAAGAACAAATAGAACCATTATCAGTTATTAAAAAAAAACAAACACACAAAGAAAATGAGGCCAAACCATCATACGTATGGTATACCGGCCAATAGATACCGGTTACATTGGTTTGGTTTAGTATTCTCCAATCAGTCACACGGTCCGGTTCGGTTTGATATACATAGCAATCTGGGTTCCAGTTTGGTTTGAGTTATAGGGAGAAACTGGGTAACCACGCCGTAAACACCCTAACATTATTTAAAATTTGTCAGCCCATATATTCCAAAAAAAAAAAAACAACGAAATTAAGGAGTTAGAAATATCCTTGTTTTAGAAAGAAAAAAGTTTGGCCTTCATAAGAAACTCTTCAGTCCAGGAATCTGAAAAAGGTGTGATCCACTAGAGCAACTTTAATTTATCATGTAGTATTGTTCCTAACAAAATTATTACGTAATTAACTAAGGTCTTACCGTTTTGAACTTTTGTTCCACTTTCTGCTTTGCGTGATGACGGATCGTAGTCTTTTGCAGTGTAACTCATATCCAAAGTTTTGAGTGAGGTGACTCCCCCTAATGAAGGAAAGAGGCCGCTTCCAATACTATTATAACTAAGATTGAATGTCTCCAGTTTTTTCAAACTCGACAACCTTTCAGGTCCTGTAAAACAGTCAAACAAATTAAAAGTTATAATATTTCTAGACAATTATGATATAAAAAAATGTTATCTAACATGTTAGAAGTATTGGTAACTTATTATGGTAATCAAGAAAAGAATGATCGAGCTGGTCATTGTATTGTGGGTTAGTTTTGTATAAGCTGTGTGTTAAAATAGATATTTGTTGTTTTTCATATGGGTTTCAATGTTGCAACGTATGAAGAAAAACAACAAAATATGCAATGTATTTTCATGTTTGCTCGTTAGGGCGGACATAACAGTTCATCTTTTTTGAGATGTAGAACACCGTCTTAGAGATCGGTGATGGTGGGATATCAGCTGTCACCAGGTGTGAATGGGATGCGGGAAACAGCCTACATGCATATAGTTCCGAGGTCTTGACGAGCAATAATGCTGGAACTAATTAACACTATCATCACCAGGCCGGCAACACCTCCGACCATCACCACTGTGAGGCGATGTCATACCACCACCAGATTCTTTGTCTACATCTTATTTCTTTTTTATTAGATTTATTTTTGTTTGTGTTGCTGTTGATGCTAATAATATATTTGTAGATCTTATCTCTTGTTTGTTTGAATTGAAGTCGTTACTGGTGGGGAAGTGATGAGATGATAGTTATTTTTCTTGTCTGTGAGAAAAAAACATATATATATAGTAGTGTAGTAATTATTGGACAAAGAAGCGAATGATACCTGTGCTAAGTATCGTGTCGTCAAGATGATTTAATGACAAATCGAGACTTCTCAGTTCTTTAAAATGAAGAAAGAGAGAAACATTTAACGACCATATTCTATCATCCATGTAGGTGTTGTACCAATCATCTACTGTAGGCTTAGCAATCATGTTTCCCAAAGACAGGTACGTAACATGACCGGTGGTCATGTTACATTTGACTCTCTCCCAATTACAACATTCGTTGTGTCTACTGCCGCCGGTATTTCCATGGTCAGCCCAAGTCGGGAGAAGATTACTGCAGATATCATGAGTGTAGCAAAAATCATTCAAAGAGGCTTTGATATCTAGGAGTGCCTTTTTTTCTTCTTCTATACAAACACCTTGTATCTGTCCAACCATGAAAATTGGTAGCATCATCATGTATATAAAAAACCCAAACAACAATGGTTTATGCTTGCTTAAAAACCAACTTTCCATTTTATTAGTATGATAATAATAAGGGTGATGTTATTGTTGGTTGGTCATTATATAGGGAAAAAAATCTTGTATACATGCAGAATGACTAATAGAACTTGTGCGGGACGACCACAATATCGTATTTTCTCCATTTCACAAAACGGTTTTTAATTTTTTTTTTTTTTGAAAGGTGTGGATTATTCGCAACAGCGGGTCTAGAGTACGTTGTTTTAACCGAGTTTACACTAAAGAGTCTCTTCGTCTCGAATACCTAGTAGAATAAAAAACCAAAAATAAGCCTGTTAGCATATACTTGAATTTAACACTCTTTGAAGATATAAAAAACGTTGTCAATCTATATTCATATGAATAAGTATATACTGTTATTCGCAAGTGAGACAAATCTATTTAAGGTTAGTTATGAAGTCTATAATGAAGTCAAACTCTATTAAAAACGAAAATTATATTTTTGGTACTTCAAGTTGGCAACTTTTGCACTTTTAGTCTTCAACTCAAAAAATTGCACCTTTCATACCTAAGGTTTTGTGAATTTTTCAGCTCTGGTACCACGTTCATACGGCGTTAATTTTTGCCGTTAACGCCCTCACGTGACAAACACGTGAGGGGTATTTTAGTCTTTTGACCCCCCTCTTTTTGAGAAAATTACATATTTGATACCTCAAGTTGTCAATTTTGTCACTTTTGGTACCTTAAGTAGACAACATATTTTTATTATACTCTCTAATTTTCATCTCACACATTAGCATCTATCAAACAACACACACTCAAAAATCAACACACATTGCGATCATCTATATATCCATGTATACATGTATCTCTATACCATACCAAATCCAATACATAAACATGCGTAAATAAATTCAAATCTCTTATATGAATCATACACCACCAGAAAGATTTTCGACTATCTCCCTCCCCACCAGGCACCACGACCTCCACCTTAGCTAGAGATTCCGATCTAATCTCGTTTGTAGCAAATATATTCATCTGTAACAGATTCCGTTCAGATCTCGTTTGTAGCAGATTCCGATCATGTTTCGTTTGTAGCATATTCCGATGGAAGAATAGGGTAATTTAGGGGTGAGAGGGTTTTCAATAATATGAAGAAAAGAGATCGATAGTGGGTGCGTATTCCGGCGACATGATTTTTTTTCCGGCCATCAATCCACCAATGCATTCAGTTCCTCCACCATCACCCGTAGTTACACCAACAACATATAATATTTCAAGAATGGATACACACCATTGGGTGTTTTTTTAAGAGCCGTAAAAAAATATAAAAAAATAAATATCATGTGTATTGTTTGATAGATGCTAATATGTGGGATGAAAATTGGAGAGTGTACTAAAAATAAGATTGTCAAAAGTGAGAAAATTGACAACTTGAGATACCAAAAGTGAAAATTGACAACTTGAGGTATCAAAAGTGTATTTTTCTCAAAAAGATGAGGGCCAAAAGAATAAAATACCCTTTACGTGTTTGTCACGTGAGGGCATTAACGACAAAAACTAACACCGTATGAACGTGGTACCAAAACTGAAAAATTCACAAAACTTTAGGTATGAAAGATGCAAATTTTTTAAATTAGAGACTAAAAGTGTAAAAACTATTAAAAATATAATTTTCTCATGTTAAAATATATGAAAATGTGCATGTAACGTATAACGTGTAACTTGACTTGTGAATAAGTCTTCAAGTCAATAATTGACCCATTTTAGAAAGATAAGATATCAGTGGAGTGGCTATTTCTAGTTGTCCATTGATTTCATTTTAGAAAGATAAGATATCAGTGGAGTGGCTATTTCTAGTTGTCCATTGATTTTACTGGAGTAAGAAGCACTCCTTATGACAACTTAGAAAACAAAACACTACTAAAATTGACATAGGGTCCTTAAAAATGCCATCAAATATGTGGTCCTTAAAAATGCCATCAAAACACTACTAATATTTTTCAACAACTAAGATTGAACAAGAATAGAAACTCCTTCATGACTGATTGATTAAGTGAATATGTGGTTAGGAGTTTTCATAGAAATACTAGTTACATAATACACCTTAAAAATGCCATCAAATCGATTAGGAGTATGATTCACGTACTTCAAGACTTTTGAACTCTCCGACTTTTCCAGTCTTCGATAAAACGTATTGTTTGTGGTGTTCAAGATATGTAACATTGCATAATACTCTATAAGTCATCAAGACAATGCTTAACAGATAGTAATAATGGACAACTTAATGCATGTGAAAAAAATAAAATAAGGGTTGATTATGTTTTAAAAAGTTACCGAAAACGATAGATTTAAGAATCGGGTCAACCTGACCTATTGAACTGGATTAACCCAAAGTGGGTCGGGAGATTGGGTCAATTATGGTCGGGTTTTTGATTTGATATGTTTTCAAAAAAAAACTAGTCGGGTTTCCTGTTGAACTAGGTTGATTCGGTTCAAACCATTTTTTTTTTGGATTATTTTCATGGAAATAAGGAAGTAACAATAAATTAGTATGTCAATGCTAAGTTACCACAGTAACTTTAATGAATGTTCAATCCTAAGAACTTTCACCATTGAATATTGTTCAAACCTTTTGAGATTTAAGAGTTTAAAGATCAAATTCGTACCTGAAATTACACTCCCAATCCATAATTTATTGTTACACAGTTTTCTTGGTTTATTTAACTTATTTGAGATTTAATTTGTAGGGTTTATTTAAGATGGGCGATTTTTAGTGAGGCTGAACATGAGTGACAGGCTGGGTTGGTGAAACAAAACAACGTCGTCTTGTCTCATTGTCTTTCTCTCTTCTTTTCTTTTTCTTTTCTCAAAAAAAAAATAAATAAATAAAATGAAAAAACGGATAAAAACGGATATAATCATAAATAATGACTAGAGATGAGTAGTGTGAGATGGGAGTTGGGAGATGGACATGGATTTGGTAGCAAAAAATCGAAAATCCATCTTCAATGAACAACAGCCCATAAAAATTGAAATAGCCCATCAGCCTTGGTTGACGTCATACTTAATATGAAACCTAGTAACCTAGTTGCCTTGTTACAAAACACATCCTTAACATATGAAAAGTGATATTCGTATAAAGTATGACGTGGGCCAAGGCTATAAACCGAATTTTTACCATATTACTTAAATTTAACTAGCATGGTATCATGGGTTGGAATCACGTTAAATGTGACCGTCACTGATCGTTTATCATTCGTGATATGATAATTGACGATAACTGAAATACCTATGTCTAGTAAATATACGATGGGTGTATTTGCTCTTAAAGACATATTATAAGGTTTCCCATTAGATGATATAAATACGGGGACTTATATTGCACATACTAAACACCATGGGTTAAAGTTGTAAATGATCTCTCTATTAATAGAGAGTCATGTACAACATTCTAACCCTAATCTTCCACAATTATTTGTGTGTGTAATTCTCCTTTAAATTATCAATCCCATCATCAAACAATCATCTTGTTTTGGAAACCGCAATCAATGGCAAATATGCTTAATCATCTTACAGGTTCCTCAGGATCAATGGGTACGTTTACTTTCTATCATATTTTCATTATGTTTATAATACGAATCATAGTTATTCCAACATCATGGTCCTCGCGTGTTGCAGCAAATGAAAGAAAGATATTAACATAAAGTTGCGTGTGTGTAAATGTCTACAAATGAAAAAGGAGAGCTTTTTTCATGTAACTCTTAACATGGTGGCTATTCTTTTTATTACGTAATATAGATATAGATTATTGTAAAAACGATTAATGTATAAAACTAAGAAGTTTCTATTATTATTTTTTCAACAGCAAGTCAGCAAGGATATAAATTGAATGGATTGCATTACTGTAACCAATATTATTTTCTCTTTATATGAAATGATCAGTCGATATATACTCTTTTCCAAAAGTTGTTTTTTTCCCCTCCTTTTGGAGGATATTTTCACCTGTGTTTTACCCTTTCATCTCATGTATTGCTTTTGTTTACTTTTTTCATTTCTAGTTAAAACTAGTATCTTATAATGTTAGCTAATATTGGAGTTCAGATTTTATGTTAAATGGGCAAAGCTTGTTTTACTAACTATATAATCTATTGGGACAAAAAGGTTAAATAAACTCGAACTCCGGTCAAAAACTTTAATTAACATGCCAATAATTCCTATCAAAATAAAGATACCGCATGCACCATAACTTTTAAAACACATAAAAATAGCGACATGTTAAAAAGAAAACAAAACATAGTTCTTCGCTGCTGAATCGTAATTAAAGCATATAGTACAAAAAAGAAGAAGAAGAAGAAAATGAAGATGTGACCTTAGTATAAAAGACACAGTTACTAACTTATTTACCAATTAACATGCCACGGTGAATAGCTCTAAACGACTTTTCCTGCATCCAAAATGACATGACGTGTAATCATTATTGAGCGGGATGGAAATATGCTCCACATCCACCTCATAGTCTTTTTTCCACAAGTAAATAGATCGATTAGCTCAGAAAGCAAATGTAGTTTTCCTTTTCTGATAAAAAATGGTACGCGTTAGATATATCCTCCGTCTAAATATATAAATGTTAATGTACGTTTATATTTTGAAATGTCAAATTAAATATCTACTTACATTTTTACACAATAGAAAGAGGCTTTGGCGGATATACATTTTGAGAGACTGAAGAAACAAATTTTGGCAAGGATTTCTTTTTCAAAAGTTATAGCCTGTACTTTTAGGTAATAACTAGATATTGGACCCGTGTGTTGTCGCGATTAACTTTTTTTACGCGACAAATTTTTACACCTAAATTTAAGTCAAATATTCGAACCCAAAATTTTTTAAAAAAACAACTAAAAATGTAGCAATATAAATAAAATGCAAAAGATTAATAAGATGTAAAAACATAAACAACAACTATATCAATGAATTAGATGTTACATGAACTTAAGACGTAACGATGATGAAAATTATTATATTTAAAAAAACGTTGCATATATAAAAAGACGGATAACATTAATCAAAACCAAATGTTTAAAAAGTAAAACCGTAAACGTGTAAAAGTTGTTTGATTAAACATGAGAGCCCAAAATTGAGGACCATAAAAATAAAACGAAAATTTAATGTAGGGCAAAAGTTAAAAAATTTTATACGGTTAAAATAAAATTTGGTAAAAATTATTATGCTATATAAGAACTTGTACATTTAATGCATAAAGACCATATAAATTTGTATAGATTTTTAGTATATGTCTTGAATATTACATGAACGTAAGGCGTAACGATGATAGAAATTATTATATATTTAAAACGTTATATAAAAAAAAGACGGATGAAAATAATCAAAACCAAATGTTTAAAAGTAAACCATAACCGTGTGAAAATTGTTTGATGAAAAAATGAGAACTCGAAAGTTTAGAGTCAATAAGATGGAAAATAAAACTTTGATACTGGACAAAAGTTAAAAAATAGAAACTTTAGGGGGTTAAAATGAAAATTAAAAAAAATTATTATGTGTTATAAAAGCTTGTATATTCTATGCATAAAAAACTTTTCCATTTACATAGTTTTTAGTATATATATTGAAAAAATGAAAACTCGAAAGTATAGAGTAAAAAAATGGTAAATAAAACTTTGACACGGGATAAAAATTTAAAAATAAATACTTTATGGGGTTAAAATGAAAATTGAAATAATTTATTATGTGTTTTACAATAATGACCACATAGCCATTACCAGTCACGCCACCACCACTACCAACCGCCGTCGCCACCACAAAACCGTTGTTAACACCATCGCCTTCATATTACGCGGGTAAAATGCTACTATATGTTTATTTATGTTTACCACAACAAAGAGATAAAAAGTATGGATTAATCACGACAAGACCAACGTACTTTCCCATTTGTACACGGTTGCCCATTATATTTTTTTATTGATGAGGTTTACCCACATACTTTTTTTTATACACGGTTGGCCAATATTACCGACTATCACAGGTAAACCGGTCAACTTTGGGTCAACCGTGTAAAAAAAAGTATATGGGTAAACCTCATCAATAAAAAAGTATGATGGGCAACCGTATACAAATGGAAAAGTATGTTAGTCTTTTCGGGATGAATTATATTATTTTCATTTTTAACGTGTGGTTTAAAAATGATCTATATTACAACAATGTTGAGTTGTGTGTTACACTATATTCTTGAGTTTATAATTAAAAGAAAATAATGGATAAGATTGGATAGAGGAGGAGAGGGAAAGAAAGTGTATACATATAATGCATTCTTGAGTTTAATGAAAAATGAAAGAAATGGAAAGAAAAGAAAGAATTAATTACATTCTTGAGTTTTATTGGAAAGAAATGAAAGGAAAAAATGATATAATTTTATAAATATAGCCTTTTTGAAACAAACATTAGATGTAAAGTGAAGGATAAGGATAAGTAATTTTCTTACCAAATTGGCAAGAAAATTTTAAAGCTTAAAACATCCCATTTTTTTTATCCTTTCTTATTCTTTCTTTTATAAAATAAACTCAAGAATGAAGATTTGAAGGACTTTCTTACAATTTCTTTTCTTACTCCATGAAAAAAAACTCAAAAAATATAGTGTTATAATATAGTATAATATGGACATAATTATTAAAATAGAATGCAAAGAAACAATTGACAATATAATATATAGTTGTGTTGATTAAAAAGTACATGTTTATAAACATTGATTAAAATTAGATTAATCACGAGAAGATAAACGTACTTTCCCATTAATATCATATAATCTTAGCCAATTAAATAAAATAAAACAGATGATATTAGCCGTTCAAACTAAAACCAGGTCACACCACCAAACACTTGGCCCTCCCCTCCTCTATCCTACGCTCTACACTCTCCAAAAACCCTTCCCCTCTCGAACTCATAAAGTATTACAGGAGACTTAATTTTACTTGAAGTTTGATTTTGGGCCATTCCAAACCATGTCTGACCAAAATAGAAAGCTGTTTCACACCTAACGTTGATGAAAGGTACTCTAGATCTTTCATTCTTCTCTTTTTCTTGGTCACACGATAAAAAAAAAAAAATAGAAAGCTGATTTCCGAGGATGTGAACTCTGTTGATTACTGTAGACAAATTTCCATCATACATTGCTATTATAGTTAGGTAGAGGTAAGGTACTCTCTACTTGGGTAGAGGTAAGGTCTGCCTACATCTTAACCTCCCCCGTACACCATCGAGGTATTGGGGCTCAAAACCCTCGGAAGGCAGTTACTTACTTTTTTTGAATGTGCGTTTTGAAAATGACTGTGATTTAGAAAGTTTTTGCAAATAGTTGTTATAACATAACTTTATTAACTTGCTGTTTGGTTGGCGAGTGGTTGAATGTCCTTATGCCGCTTTATTCGGTCGGCTATTATCAAGGGAACCCATAACCTATTGATTGAGTGGTTGCAAAATGTGTGGGTTACGGTAATGTGACAATTGGTTCTGGTCAAAATTTTATCTTTTTTCTTTGTTGTTTAGGCCGGGTAGGGTTATGACCATGTTGACCAGCAAGGGACTAACGACAAGGATGAGGGACTAATTACTAGGCTGGTAATCAGCAAATCAGCATCGTTACGGATTAGCTTTGTTATATGTGTGTGAATCCCTCTACATCGTAGTCCATGTATAGGCATCTTGACCAGCTATTTTCTAAAATGGCGAGGAGGTTATTGATGGAAACGCGGAATGGAAAAGTGATGAATGTTGTCTATTTAATATGGATGGAATCTTAATAAATCACTATTTAAATCAAATCCTACATGGCATGAATTAAATTAAAAAATTGTCAAAAAAATGACAACTAAGCGTGAACAGCCTGAAGTCACTCCTACTGAACAAGCAGTTCAACAACTAAAAGGAATGATGGAAAATCTTTCTGATAGAAAGACTTTAATGTTGGTTCGTGAACTTGCAAATGGTATAACATACTCTGTACCTCTACCCACGGGTTGGAAGCCCCCTCTGCCCATAAGAAGAATGTCACAAAAAGCGTGTGATGGTATCTGGAAACAATGGCATATTCTTGTTGATAGTGATGAAATCCCACCACCGATTAAAAAATTCAAAGATATGAGATTTTCCGAGCCTGTGTTAAAAAAACTGAAAGAAAAAGGGATTGTGCAACCTACACCTATTCAAGTTCAATGACTACCCGTTATTTTATCAGGAAGAGATATGATTGGAATTGCATTTACAGGGTCAGGAAAGACATTGGTTTGTGTTGCCAATTATTATGATGGCGCTGCTGGAGGAAATCATGACGCCGATTGTTGCAGGGGAAGGTCCATTTGGGCTGATTGTATGCCCATCAAGAAAGCTAGCAAGGCAGACGTATGAGGTTGTGGAGGAATTTTTAATACCCTTGAGGTAATCTGGATTTCCAGAAATAAGGCCGCTACTTTGTATTGGAGGTGTTGATATGCGGACACAGCTGGATATCGTCAAAAGAGGTGTTCACACTGTAGTTGCTACCCCTGGAAGGTTGAAGGATCTGCTTGCCAAAAAGAAGATGAATCTTGACAATTGCACGTAAGCACTCTCATTGTGTTAATTTTATAGGGCAAATTGATTGAAAAGTACTCTAACTTGTCCAAAATAACTTTACTGGGTCTAAACTAAAAAAAACAACATTGTAAGGAATAAAACCGGCATATACATTTCTAAAGGGTCCGTGTATAGGCACCCGGTTACCTGATTTTTAAATTCATTTTCCTTTTTATTAATGCCTATGTGGATATTCCATGTCATTTAATCACATTAATCATTTTTCATGTCATTTAATCATATTTAATCATTTTCCACCCAACCTAATTTAATCATTGTAACATATTATGATATTAATCATATATATATATATATATATTCATTGTGGTTTTTCAACAAAAGGAAAATGAACTAGCTGGTTTTGGTACTGAATGTGGTTAACAAAACATTGGTTAATTTGTTAAATCATCCAAACAAAAACAAAATGAATTTAAAATTAAAGGTTAAACCAAACAAAAAGACATACTATACTACTTATGGTGGTGGTGCCAATGAACTAGCTGATGTTTACCATAATGGAACTGCCGAACTGGTTTGGTTATAACATCCACAGATTCGGCCATGTAATCACATCATCTTATTATCAACATTAATAATGAAGGTGTATTGACATGTGAGATCCTCCAACTGCTTTCACAGCCGACACCATCAGGTGGTCTGTTTTACTAGAAACCAAAAATAATCAAGAAAGGGTGGTGTTGGGGGGCTGTGGCAGCGCGGTGGTGACCTTCAGGTGGTGTGCCCGCGATGGCGCAACGTAGAGGGTGGCGGCAGAGGTGGCGTCGGGTGGTGTTGGGGTTGGATGGTTGTCCTTTATTGCTTAGATGATGATGGAGGTTATTTTTGTAGCATCTGGAGGTGTATCCTGTTTTTCTGGCGAGGTGAGGTGGCGGTCGGGTGGTGGAGCTGGAGGGAATCTGAAAAGGGGAAGGAGGGAGAGAGATGAGTTTCTGCAAGTGTTTTTCTTATGCATATCATATATTTAAGTAAATAGGGGGTTAAATGGGATCCCAAGTGTATACATGGGTGCCAAGTAAGCAATGACATCATCATCACCATAATCACCATAGTTATAAAATGATACATGCTGTGTTACTAAGGATTGGGTTTGCTCGGCACTAGACCAGCTTTCAACCTAGACACAAGTTGAATTGACCTGGCCGTTGTTCGACACTAAACAGTTTTAATCTGTACGACACAAAGTAGCACTCGACACTGTTCCGATTTAGTGTCATGCGACTCTATCCAGTTTTGATCTTCTAATTCATGCGATTCTACAGGGACGACTCCTATTTCGACACTTAAGACGACTGAATGTGCAACTTGAGGTCAGTTTCATGATCTTCAAACAGGGCTAAGGTCATGTTTAAGGGTAATATGATTGGTTTTGGACAAGTTATTTACTTAAATTTTTGATACATAAAGTGGCGTTTCTAGGTTACCCAATATAGACACACACATTTTGGTATGTCTATTGTTTATCTTGTATACTTATATCTCTAAAATCAATACATGGTATGGAAGCTACTGTATGAAGTTGACAGTATATGGATGGTAAATTCAAATCCAAATTGTTTAAGTTATAAAGTTGTGATCTAATCTGTAATTCTGTATTTATATTTATTGGGGGTTAGAAATCTGTCTTCATGTATCCGATTTTGTTCCCTAACTAGTGCTCAAACAGTTATGTTATATGCTTATGATGCAAGTCTTATTTACTTGTCTAATATATTGTTTCTTTTGTTAAATTGGAATTGTATATGCTGTTGAATTTTCTCACACAAGTGGTAGTGGTTTGGTCAACATGGCTAAAAGGTGAACCAATGTCATTCCATTTATCGTGGATGGTAGACATCCAGCCAAGTACATGGTGCTAGTTGGCATGGTTGGTGTTATATTTTCTGATATTGCACAACCTCATCAGGTCTGCTTTGCACTTATTACGTGCTTCATGCATGCTAATCACAAGTGATGCAAAATTGAGTTGTTGATGCGTCAATGAGAAAATATTAGTTTTTGGTACAAGCTGTTTCACTTTGTATATCTTAAAAATGGTAAATGGGTGGTAAATCTCTAGTTCCATATATTGTCTTGACTATAAGTTTTGAGTTTTGGACCTTTTGGTATTGTATATACTCAATCTGAGTATCCAATAATATGGAATGGCTTATCCACCCATGATTACTGACTGTCCTTATCTCTGTATGTAGGCAAGAATTTTAGCACTCAATGCATCTTATTTTTTGAAAACTGGAGGACATTTTGTTACATCCATCAAGGTTTGTACTCTTATATAGGATGTTTTATTGATGGGATGTTCCGCTCCTCGGTAACTTTTTTTATGTTTTTTTAGGTATAATAACTTTGCACTTTTGCAGCGCAGGCCAACTACATTGAGTCGACCATTGCTGCTGAGCATGTATTCGCTTCTGAAGTGAAAAAGCTTCTAGCAGAGCAGTTCAAACCCATGGAGCAAGTGACTTGTGAGCCGTTTGAGTGAGACCATGCTTGTGTTGTTGGAGCATATTGCACGCCAAAGAAATGAAAACCTACAACAAAGATGTTATCTGCTTCTCTGTGTTACTTGGGTGTTTTGCCTGTTGTTTTTGATGGATTGATTTGTAATAGTACTTTATGTATATAATTCAGGTAGACATTGGGTTGATTTTGAAAGTTGCTGCTTGATTTTGCTGATTATATATGAAAGTATATTCATAGTTTGTTGGAAGTGTTGTATTTGGTTACTATAAATATCGCATTTATTGTTAAAAGCATTTCATTTGATTATATAAAGTGTTGCATTATAGAATAAAAAGAGTTTCATTTAACTTTAAAAGTGTTACATTTAGTTTTACTAGTGTTGCATTACATGATAAAAAGTGTCGCACTTACTCTAACAAAGTGTTACCTTAGTATTGATCAGGCGCATTGGTGATCAAGGGCTTGGATTTATTGACATTTACTAACCTACTGTCAAAGTCTACCAAAACAATAATGGTCATCAATGTTCATTTACCTAGAGCCTATTTTACCCATATCATCATCGGATGCTCCAAATAAACCTTCATTTTAATAACTATATAAAACTACAATACCTTTCGACCAAAACAACATTATTTGTTTAAATTAATCAACTATATATGCTTTTTAAATGGTAGATTAGGATCCTTTAAAGTTGTTTTATGACTAGACCAGTAAAGTTGAATAGATCGATTAAAGTCAAGGTTGAAAATTTAAAAAGCGTTTTTGAATTTTGACGGTTGATTTTAAGCGAGAGGTCAAGATAGTATAGTTAGTTTTAACTTTAAAAAAAACTCAATTCTTAAATGGTTGATTTGTGGCGCATTTTGGGTGTATAGGATCTCCAACTATGATCCCAAGTAATTTATGTTGAATCTCAAGTTAGTGTACTTTTCATAAAAAGGTATCGATAGCGTATGCATATTTAAAAGAAAAACACATCATATATATTACCCGGAGTAAAAGCCATTTGTTCAAACAAATACAAATAGAGCATGATGCGGTTCTTAAAATTGCTTGCACTTGGAATGATTCTACCATACTCATTTGCATCTTTTGGAATTTTGCATCATTCGGGAGTTTTCTCAACTTTTTTCTCTTTTACTTTTATGTCAAATTGTCATGATGGGTCCATATACTTAGGTTATTTTGCATGCTTAGAATCTTGAATACTGAGATTGATTGAGGTTGATGATTGTGGCATTGAGTATTAGAAACTAAGTAGGACCTAGGTGTGGGATCTCATTTCCTTTAACACACCTGTTGGTTGAACACCCATTATGTTTTCTTTTTACCATAAGTGTGGGATTCCCACCTTTTGCCTTTTCACATTTTGGGATATGTTTGACTATAAGTGTGAGATTGGTCGTTTTTTGTTAGATATGTGATTCCACTTATTGTGATTTGCTTGATTAGGTTGTAGGGCTTAATTTGTTGCCATATGAACATACTCGGGTTTGGACACCCTCTTTGTTATTCATAAGTGTGGAATTCCCCACCTTGTGCCTTGGAACATCGAAAACACTGTTCAGTGTGGGATGTGGTCTTCATGCTAAGAATGAAGTCCTATTTAGCTTGTTCTTGATTAAAAGTAAGACACTTGGATTGAGAGTGTTGTGATTGGCATTTGCTTGACCTTTTGGTAGCCTCTCGTGACCCTTAATTCCCGCTCATCCATTTATCCATTATTTTTTTAAAAAAATGAAATTCTCTATCATTTGCACATATTCATGATAAACTTGGATTTTTGTGAAATTTTTGAAAGTTTTGATGCTAATTTTTATGTATATAATTACAAAAAAGGAGAAAAGAAAATGAAAAAATATATTTAAAAAAAAATTGAATTTTTTTTTTAATAATAATAATAAAAGCTTTAAGTTTTAGAGTTTGATTTGGTGGTGTTCATTAGATGAGTAATCTTGGCTGAGTTTGGTCTTAGGTGTTGACCTTGACCAAGAAAAGTCAACATTATTTATTATATGGGCATTCCCCATTTTAAAACTCAGTATTCTTTTGACATTAGTCAAGTGTGGTCAATGGTCTTATATTAAATATTAAACATCATCGTAGGTGATAATCGACTTCGAGAGCCCATATTCTATGATTTGTGGCTTTTTACTCCGTAGAATGCATGACCTATAGGACATAAGGAATGTCCTGCGGGTTTGGTTATTTATAGTTATTAATCTTTAAATGAAAATTTTAAAATGTATACTCTTATTAGTAAAAATAGTTGAGAGAAAAAGATATCCAAAATTACGTCTATGTTACTTAATTAATGGCAAGTAGCAATGAGAGAACCTTGTGGCAACCCTTCGTTATTATATATCATTAATCTCAAGGTTGTCACAATGAGCGGTTTTGATTTTGCAACGCCCTACATTATATGCATATCTTTATTTTAAAGGCGTTGTGATTTCTTCAAACGCTTCAAAATTTGCAAATGTGATTCAAAAGGTGGCATTCAATTCTTGATTTGAGCCTTAAAAATTCTTTACTTTTTTCAATTAAATAAGATAGGATTAAGTTTGAATATGGTTCTCAATAAACTTGAGCTATTAAGGGCTTTTCATTTAAGGCTTAGTAACTGATGGTGTTCCTCTTCGTATCACTGTACAAAGGGAACCCTGCACTGGTGCCGGCCTTGGCTATGAACTGGCTAGGCTTAAGCCCAGAGCATATAGATAGGGGGCAGAAAGATATCAACCCAAAGCTACAATAAACTAAGCCCAATTTTATTCTATTTGCTCAATGTAATCCATATCCATATACTAAATATACCACATGGTTTTTCACATTAAAAACAGGGCAAATGTCATTAAATTCTAGCGTTTCTTTTCCCTTTTTCTATTTTATAGTTTGATTAGATCAAGTATCCTTCAAATCTTCACTAATAATCTCATATCATTAATCATTTATTATCTTTCACGTCCAAAACCCACACATGATACATAGAGGTTTTTTTATTCCCTGCCATTAACAATAAACGTTCTTATCTTTTGTTTGTTACTTTAAATAAATCTTTGTTTTTGTTTTTACAAGAGCCTAACACATAAAACGATTTTTTAGTAAAGAAACAAACGACTTTTTTTAGCTTTTCTAGGTAATATCTAACTTACGATATCTTTTGATTTCTTGATTATATATATAGTTTAATATAACTTATGTTGTTTAGGATATGTCATATATTTGTTTTCACACATTATTGTAGAGATTAATAATATGCCTCTTCGTATACAATCATTCGATGCTCAAAATAGAAAAAGAAAAATAGAGATACAAAAAATTACTCAAACTTTACAACTATCTTTAAATAAGTATATTGTTAGACATGAAAGTAATACTACTGAAAATAGTGTTGATAAACATAATGTTGAGAAAAATAATATTACGAAGTTAGATTTTTAGCTAATGTAGATTATGTAGATTGTACAATAACCAAAACCCTTATTTATGCTAATTTTAACACCCCTAAAATAAAAATCAAATCAACCCTTAATTATCATAATCCTGACACCCTAAAATAACTCACTAAAATAAAAAATAATTTATTTTAACGGCATTACAGGTTGGTTCGGATCACGCATTCCCTACATCACGTAATTCGTGCCTGGAACTTTACTGAGATCCTTTGTGAAGGGGTTAAAAAAATAAAGGGCAAAGATCACTGGTTTTAAACACCAACTAAACCTGGAACAACGTATTGCTTCATCAGCAATTGAGAAATTCTCATAAAGTAGTTGTCACCCAATAACGGATCTGTAAAAGTAAAAACACCTCAAACTTGGTCTACATCTATCAGCAAGGTGAAGCTAATATAATAAATCTATAATGCTATTTGGTTGCACCATTGTATGAGGCGCTGTTTGAAGAACGCATTCTCATTACAAGCCTTGCCAGGAATTGATATATGACCAATGCAAAGTCAAAATGTTCCTCATCGCTCATTTAAATATAACAACTTACAAATAAAATGACATAAAATACAAAATTACAAACAAGTAATTTAAATGATACAGCTTACAAATTAAACGACATGAAGTACAAACTTACACACAAAAATCTTTAACAATGAGCACTCTGGAAAAACACGTCTTGAATCAACAGAACTGTTCACGTATCTTAAGACAATTTTGCAAACAATAATACTGGAAAATATTTCAACCAAAACAACTGTTGTTAAGCCGCCATCCCAAAACTCAAACGCACCCTTTCCTTTCAAAACTCGACAACCAACACCAGCCGCTACTCGACAGTGGTATCATCCACGAAAAACCCTTCCTCTTACGGCAACACCAATATAAATCAATTTACAACTGAGAATCATGAGCTTTTAACATCACTTATGCAACTGAGAATCATAAGCTTTTAACATCACTTACTCCACTGGTCTAGACTCATGGGCTCTCCAACCAACTTGGTTCAATCCAAGTATGAGCGAAAAGATGTGTAGTCAAATAAATATCTCCTAAATTTTCTTGGATGCTTTTACCATCGAACGTGTGAAACGTGCTTGTTTCAAGTGAATAAAACACTATCTTCTTGTTCCTAGAGCCGAATTGGGCCAAGTATATCTTGTTCTCCATTTCTGGTAATTTAGCTTCAACGAAGACACATGTTGTATTACAAATATAAATCATGTGCTTTCCTACACCATTTACTTTGTCCCATTCTCTTCTAGAATCATTCAACTTGAATACCTCGATGGGTTCTCCAAACCCACCCATAACGACAAGTAAAAGATGTTTGTCACATTTCACCAAAAAATATTGTGTGGGAGATCCGCTACACCTTGTTGGGGCTTTGGCTATTTTCAAAAGAGATTTTATTTTCACCCAACAGTTTAAAAACCCTTAGTTCCCCTGTCTTATACAAATAATAAATATCGCCATCATGGGATGTAGGAAAATAGATAGGGGACTGTTGTGCATTTGGACATACCTCATAGATATGCCAAGATGGTTCTCCGGATAAATAATGGATCAAAACTATTGAACAATAAAATCCAAACACCATACAATCAGGGGAAGTAGGCGGAGCTGAGAACCATAAGTTGCTTAAACTGTAACTCGTGCGTGGAAGTTCGCGGAGATCCTTTGTGAAGGGATTAAAAAACACTGGAAAAAAATCTTCGGTTTTAAACAACAACCAACCAAACCTGGAACAGCATATTGTTTCATCAGCAACCGATAATTGTGAAATTCTCGCAAAGTAGTTGTCACCCAACAGCGGATCTGTGAAAGTAATAACACCTCAAATTTGGTCTACAACCATCAGCCAAGGTGAAGCTAGTGAAAAATTCTGTGACGCTTTTTGGTTGCGCCATTGTATGAAAGGTGCTACCTGATGACAACTTTTGCATGTAGCACGAAAGTTCAGGTATTCCACGCCAACACAAACCTTCATAAGCGTCTCCAGAACATCAAATGGAACATCTAGCAAGGGAGACTCACTAACTTAAACCTCATTGTCTGTGATAAAGCTAATCGTCGTCTCATCCTCTTGTTTAGAATCAACCATGAATTTGGCTTCTCTATGGTCGTCTTCTAACCTACATAATATGATTTTAAGAAACATTATTCCAACACATATATATGATATGATAACATATAAACAGATAGAAATAATAGAAAAAGGAAGCAATACGAGCATTCCCACATTGACATGTGGCTTGTTGGCAGCACTGGAATGGGATTGGGAGATGGAAGGATAGTTTTACTGTTGAGGTGATACGAATATATTAGTTTGTCCATTCTGTCATGGATATGTATATACCCCCCTAGCCCCGAGCCAATTATAGGGTTGTAAAAAGCAGAGTTATCCTGTGCAAGATCCACAACAAATATGCCTTCTTTAAGGTCTTTCGTTTCTTCCCAGATTTGTCGAATAAATTCCAAGTCACTCCAGGTTCTGATGCATTTCAAAACCTTCCATTTTATACTAGTCATGTCAGCTTTAAACAAAAACACATGGCAGGGTGTTTTGTCGGTTTCCCTACGAAAACAAACTGCTATGTAATTAAAACTCTGTAAGGTATCCTGTCAGGAAATGATGGTGTTTGGGACAACAATCCGAATAAGGAAAAGGGGCCGGCCAAGATGGTAATACTCGTACCAAAACTGTTCCATCCTTGACTGCAATTTCAACACGTATGACAAACGACTACAGTTGTCACAAAAAGCATATATATGACCATTGCAACAGGTTAGGCTATGTACTGAATGTCCATCACCAGTTGCTACCTTGAGTTGATATGCGTATGACATCTCGGTCCATCTTGGCTTTTTTCTACGGCTTTTTGATTTTTTAGGAAATAGTTGACAAAATACAAAGGTGGGCTTATTGGTTCTTGTTAAGAGGATAACTGAATTCGGATTATCAGGAGGGGTGGACAAACAAGATTCTCCGATAGAATGATAATATCCGTCTGTCAAAAGCAAGGGAGGGAGAGATATGATGTAAGTGGACGAGGGGTTCCAAAGAGACCACATATTATTGTGTAGATGGTTAGATAGAATTATCCACCCATGGGAACACCCTCGGATACGTTTCCCTGACAACTCGGGGATTCGAGACTGATATTTAAACAACAAAGGGTCGTCTAAGGTGGAGAAAGTCTGGTAAGTGAGATCTTCAATATTCTGAACACCAAGCCATGGATATTTTGTAGATAAAGGAGTCAAATTATTATCATCACTACAAACCTCCACCTGCTTATTCTGCTCCATCATCATCATCGAATCTAAAAAAAGATAACGGAATTAGATTCCGACTCAATTACTATCAGATAAGCAACTAAAATAAAAATGAAAAAAATCTGATTATAGCAAATAAACAACATAATGACGTTAAACTTTATCTAACAAAGTAAAAAACAACTAAAAGATTCAATCTTTATCAAATAAGCAACTAAAACCTCAAAAGTATATCAAATATAGACTCAAAAAGACTCAAAATTTTAATCTAGCAAACAACTAAAGAACTCAATTTTTATCAAATAAGCAACTAAAAAATACTGAAATTATGTCAAATATACAACTAAATAAAGACTCAAAATTTGAATAAACAAGGTAGAAGACTCAATTTTATGAAACAAAATTCTAAAAAAGACTCATATTATATATCATAGCAATCGAAAATAAAGAAAGACTCAATTTTTATCAAATAAACAACCAAAAAAAGACTATCTATATTAAACAAACAACTAAAAAAAGACAATTTTTATCGTACCAAATAAACAACTTATTGTACAACAACTGTACACAATCCCTCAGCGGGGGTATGGGGGAGGTGAGCTGTAGACAGTCTTACCTCTACCCGAAGGTAGAGAGACTGCTTCCACAGGGACCTCAGGCCACCAAGATGAAAAAACCATAAAATGGTAAAGTGTTTATATCTGTCTGTCGAGAACATGATAATTGATAAGACGATATACCTGTCTGCTGGGTCCGCTGATTATGGCTACCTCGAGAGTAAGGAAGAGTAGCAAACATACGGCCTAGCAATAATTTAGCACAGTACATAAACTCTAGCAACCATTGAACGTATATAACAGCATAAAATGTAGGAACATAATAAACAAAGTCATTTGCAAGGAGCTCAAACAGTGGAACATAAACCGCCATAACAACCATACATAATTACATATACAAAGGAACAGGACAACCATAAATAAACAACTTATTGTGTATGTATCAAAAGCAAAAAGCTTAATCTTTTTAGCTTTTTTTTTCTTCACCAACAAAAAATAACATAGAAAATCTTAAGCAATAAGCTTCAAAAATAAGCCCCCTAAAAAAGACTAGATTTTTATCAAGTAAAACACTAGAAAATCCTCAATTGTTTTTTTTAACAGATAATAATAATAACAATAATAATCATAGAAAAAAATTAACTGATGTAGTTGGTTTACAATTACAGATTAAATCAACGAATTTTAAGAGTTTAAAGATCAAATTCGTACCTGAAATTAGTTAAATTACCCTCCCAGTCGATAATCTATTGTTACACTTACACCGTTTTATTGATTTATTTACGAATATAAATTTATTTAATTTGTAGCGTTTATTTAAGATGGGCTTCTTAGTGAGGCCCATAAAAGTCCACAAGCCCTTGAAAATCAGTAGCCCATCAGCCTTGGCCCACGAAGCTCATAGCTAGTAGCCTAGTTGCCTTGTTACAAGATACATCCTTAAATTAAAAAACGTATTCTCTCTTTATATGAAATGATCAGTCGATACATACCTTTTCCCAAAGTTTTTTTTTTTCCCTTTTTTTGGAGGATATTTTCACCTGTGGTTTACCCTTTCATTACATGTATATGATATTGTTTTTGTTTACTTCTTTTATTTTTTGTTAAAACTGATATCTTATAGTGTTAGCTAATATTATTATCTTACGAATTTTAACATTCGGTCATAAATGAATTGAATAAAAAAAAGTGCCAAATTTAATTCTTTTATTTGGGTTTAAAATTTTAGATGAACTGTACATCATATAATAACAGCTATATGATTATAACTTTTATAGCACATTCTGTTTTTTAAGTCTCTCTTCCTAATAAAACAAGGTTCCCCGTCTAAGAAAAATAAAGACTCATTATCATACAACAAATTACAATGAATCAAATAACTTTTTTTTTCTTTCTAAGTCAAACAACAATCTACTGATGGGAAGCTGACGATCGTCTTTCACTCTGCAGATCTAGGGAGGCCGACGATCATAGATCATGTCTTTCACTCTGCAGATCTAGGGAGGCCGACGATCATAGATCATGTATTATCTGTCTATGTCTGGTAATTTAGGGTTTTATTTTTTTAATTTTCGCTTTTAGGGTTTTTGAATTTCAATCCATGGTATCATCTTTATTTAAATACTTTTATCTCAATCTCAATCAGAAATTGTTAGATCGCTTTTACGACGATTCAAGCTAATTTATGGTGATTCAATGTAGAATTTAGTGAAGTGCGTGATAGGGTGAAAGTAGGTGTTATAGGTGGTTTCCAGAAGATGACACCGTTATATAGAGTGTAAAGTTAATTTTTATTTGTATTCATTATGATTGGCTGTGTTATAGTCAGTGCTTAATTGTTCAATCCTATTAAGTATAAACTGTTTGTTGCTATAACTATGGGCTTGTGGGTGACTGGTGATTACTTGTGATCAATACATGTTGTTAAGTTGATTACTTGGCACAAATATTTTTTGGGTCTAAAAATGAAACACTTTGACAAAGTCAAAGTGTCGGGTTTATTTGGATTATTCGGACCCAAAGCATATCAAATTTGTGAATTGTGCATTTCATTTGTAATAGCACTTCAATTGACTCCTTTTTTTAATAATTTTTCGCACCAATCACGTTTACTGATTATGTGATTTTTTTAGGTATTATTAGTTCGGAATGTGATTTGGAATATCTTTGTGGATTGACATTGCTTAATTTGAGGTTTTCATTAGTGTAGTTGAAGTTTTTGAGTGGTTTGAAACCCTTTTTGCTCACAGAAAGCCAGCGGGTGTTCTTTGCTCCCCAGTCGTTTGTTCGTGAGGAATCATCATCTGACAATAAGGATGTTGCCAGTGAAGGCGAATTAGACAGCACCAAAACGCTTACCAGTCTTTGCTTACTACTACCATCTTAATTTTCTGACATGTAGTCTGTATATCCAAAATTAAATTCCTCTATCCCTTTAGATTCTTACTTACCAGCTTTATCACATTCATTATTTGGTATGCGTTCAGAGGTTAATATTTGAAAAGGCAGATACTGGGTGAAGAAGATAGTATTGGCTAAGAATATTGTTGAAATCAGTATCACAATTCATGACATGGTTTTGGTAATTGATTGTGGCAAGGCCAAATGGGCATCGCATATGCACTTAACAATACTCCTTGCCTTTTTTCTGTTTGGATATCCAAGGTTTCTCCTAAACAAGTGAGTTTCTTTTAGTATCAATTCTAGATCGTTTGTTTGAGAAGAAATCATATATTAATTATTTACTTTCTTTTTTGGGTTATCCCATCTTTCTTTCGGTACTTTCATTTTGAGAATTAAGTATAGAAGGTGTAGTTTATGTTTAATTTTTCTTTCTTACAAGGGAATCAAATCTAAAGTTAGAGAGTGGTTCTTAAGCTCTGCCTAATTATTATCGAAGTTTGCTATGCCTGGGGTTGTATATGGATCCAATAGGATCATATCAGTACCTGTCACCATCCGTGTTGGATGTTGATTTATGTCATTCTTGTATGCGGATTGGGATAATGTAATCGGTTGATGTTGAGTCATGTTTGATGAGATTTATATGAATAATGTAGTAAGAATACTGAGAGAAGATAAAATGTAATAAGTAGTGTACAGTTATTCTTATGTCAAAATTAATTTGACATGTAGTTAAGCATTCATGTAAATTGTAATTGGCGTGGAAAGCCATACAAGACTGGACAGTGGCTAAGCAGCATCAATTTTTTTATTTTTTTATTTTTGTTAGTATTGGGTATTAAGTTAAAGACGAAGAGTTGGTCGCGTTTGGAGAGTGTTACCATCTATATCCTAGATGTGTGTATGATTTTTTTGCTGATTATCAATTGCCAAAAATATTGAGAGAACGCCTTTACAATCCCTTTGTCTTCTGGATTTTTTTTACCCAAGTCTTTGTAGTCACCTGAGCGGCTGAGCCTCTAACAGAATGCTAACTTTATTTATACATAGTTTTATCATGTTTTATAGTTTATAAAGGACATTATCAGGTTCTCATTCTGTTTGCTAAAATCTTATAATATCTGCAAATTCACAGAGTATCTTATCATTGAATATCTATTTGTTTATAGGTTCAACATGCTATTGAATATATGAAGATAATTGGTGCTTTGGATGAGAATGAAAATCTGGATCTATTGGGTATGTTGGGTCATACGAGTAAATTCATACTCTTCTATCTGGGCTTTGCAATAGATTGATCAAATATAAATGTTTTATATTGGATTTGATGAGATTTATGACATCAAACAAACTATAGTTATATACATTATTGTCTATTTTTTTTCTGAACTTTGATTTTGTTATTAAAATAAAATTTATTGGTATTTCTACATGTATCAGCCGAGTAACCTGTATGCCAATGTATTTAATCTTTTAGTAGTTTCAGGATTGGCAACTTCGTGGAAAACGAAATTGCCGCAAGGGTTATGCTAAACAACTAGACTTCTTAGCTTGGTTGTTAATGCTCACTAGACTTCTTATTCAACTCTATAAATGTACTCAGCTACATAAATATTTACACAAATACACACACACAGATATATATATCTATATACTTATTAAAACAATAGGAATCCGAATGATCCTAAAGGTTCTACAACTCAAATCTATTTTATAATATCGACACATAAGCCTTAATCCTATGTGGCATTTTTATAATTTTTTGCCAATAATTTAATTATATAAAAAAATGAAATAAAACTAAAAATCCAAGATATTATTTAACGTGAGATATTTGTTTTCTTTGGCAAATATTGTGTTTCCCTCCTCTAATTATTTTAGTATTAATCTGATATTAATCATATCTCTATGAATGTGATATTAGCTACTCAAAGAAACACACTTTTAAAGTTTCGTATGAGATATGCAAATTCCGTTTTTATTTATTTTTGATTCTTTTTCTATACATTATTCATCATCATCATCATCATCTAAGTTAGTTTTTTCTCCTATCAACATCTTTATGATTTTTTTTATTTCTCATTTCAGCTTTGTATTAACGCTTCTATTTGTAAACTCAAGTTTTACCTTTCTAGATGTCATTTATTTGGTTATTTTTATCTCAATATGAACAATTTCTTTTTTAGATAAATGTTGTTGTGTTAGCATTCTGATTTAATCTTGATTGACATAAACTTTCTATACCAATGTCACCATTTTTATACTATTTGCTTTTGCAAGTGATTTTGAGTTTTAAATTACTATAAGGTGATTTTACTTTTTTGAAAAAATAAAAATGAAGACATTTTGAATTTAACTTAAATTTGAATAATAGATTTGTTTTTTATAATCTAATTGTAATTTTAATTTGGTTTATCTTTAAAGCTTTTTATCTTTTACGAATTTCATTATTTGATGACTTAAATTCTACTAAAGTATTTTATTTTGAATGAATGTGATGAAATTCTAATGTATTACATATCAGTTTACAAAAATAATACGAGTAGTTGTTATGGTCTTACCTTACATTATACTTTAATTTAATTTCATGTTTATTAACATTGCATGAAGTATAATATGTGGTATTAAATATGAATATTTGATGATAACACGTTAGTGTCCTAAAAGGCTGGTATAACTTATAATCGACTAATTAATAGTTAAATAATAACAGTTATATTTTGGATTTATATATTTCATTATATATAAATATTTCCATTACCGATAAATATAGATTTGTATATACCTACTTAAAATACAAGTTATAATTGTTACAAATTGTTATTTATACTCATATAACTAAACAACATGAACAACTTTTTTAAACAGCCACACATCGTGCGGGTAAAAGACCTAGTATATATATATATATATATAAGATAGAGATCAAATGAGAAGGTACCTTAAGGAGAGAAGGGTGAGAAAGTTCGTTGATTGTTTTTAACTTGTTTTTAAAACTTTTTTTCTTTTTTTCACTTTTTTCATTCTCTCCTTAATTAACTTATTTCATATAAACATTTTTAAAAAGTTTTAAAAATATATTTTTTTTCAATGTAGCCGTAAGCTATAGGCGAAGCCATAATAGTTAAGGGCGAAGCCCGTTAGGTAGATCACGCCATCACCGATCACCCCCTATGACCTATCACCCTCTATGACCTATCACTCCTATCAGCTACCCCTTATTAATATCCTTAAGGGCGAAGCCCGTTCGTACCCTTATATGTATAACTCACTAACTCGGGTTAGAAATTTTTTTATTTTTATTTATTTTTTTAAATTTTTTTATGGATTGAATTAATTAAAAAAAAATAAGAAAAGTGAAAAAAAGAATAAAAGTCAAAAAAACAAGTTAAAAAAAATAAAAAACGAAACTTCTCTTCCTTCTCTTCTTAAGAATTTTCTCTCTAGATATCTACCCTCTATATATATATATATATATATAAATATTTTGTTTGCAGAGTTTTAATTAAAACACCCGGGTTAAATCCGGGTTGATTAGCTAATTTAGATAGTATGTCTTGGGTGAAACTTATGGCATCTTGAATGCATGTATTGATAAATTGGTATAATATAAGTATCTTTCTACAACAATTTTTACAAAAATTTACTCCAATTTGTTTTTCTATTAAATATTTCATAGAAACTATTAAGTTTTGAACCCTTAGCTATTTAATGGTTTGTCAATCATCTAACTATAGATCGAGGATGTTAAATTTTGAGCTTGTTGTGGTTTGGCAGCACACACCCTTCAATCATCATCTTTTTAGTTTTTCGGAAATGCTAGTTAGTACTCGTATTTAATTTGAATATTTAGATCGATTTATTGTATAGGAATACAATTCATAGTCACATAATTCGCGGTTCGTCTGGGTTCGGGTTCGCGATTCGAGATCGCAATTCACAGGGGTCCCGTGAATCTCGTTCGGGAGGGGTAGACTCATTTCGGATCGTTTCGGTACGTTTTGGTTCGGTGAACCCAAATTTATAAATACAATAATAGATTTGAATATTGAACACTCCAAAATCAAAGAATTTCAATACTAAAAAAAAAACAATTACAAGTCTTTAAACTTAAAAGTTTACAAACAAAACATAAAATAAAAAGAATACATAAAAAAATACTATATCCTTTGTTTTTTCCATCCATTTAATATATTTATTTTGAAAATTGCAACATTTAATTACTATTTAAATCAAAATCACTAAACCCAAACATAATTCACCGTATCAAGTTCTTCCAAAACACGAATTTTTCCCGTCCAATTTACCGAACCTCACCCATTTGGGGTCGTCGAACCACCCTCTACCAGTTCGGTGTTTTTTGTCTTCGGTTCGCGAATCGTATCGCGAATTGGATCGCTGAACCAAGAACAGAATTCGTGGGGTGCTCAACGAATCTGGTAACTATGATACAATTACATATTTAGATGTAACTCTGTAAGTAGTAATTTATTTATGGTAGAACCTGGAAGCAGCCCTTGGAAACAGAGGTCATGGGTTCGATCCTCATGCCCAGCAAGGCTGGAGGTCCTTTTCTACCTATGGTAGAACTTGGAAGCAGCCTCTCTACCTTTGGTAGGGGTAAGACTGTCTACATATCAACCTCCCTCATACACCGTCAAAGACAGTATTGGGAACCAAAACCTGTAGAAGACGGCATTGGAAGTTACTCTTACAAGTAGTATTTTAGTGGGGTGGATCGAGTTTCGTTTCTAATCCTTCTAACAATATTTAAAAGAAATTAACCGAACGCAAATTTGGGGGTTTGGGCAATAAATCAATCCCATCAATAAATAGAAAAGAAAAAAATATTCAAAAAAACTTGCTGAATAAAGTTGTGTAGAAAACAAATGAAAAGGGTAGGCGTGCAGCTTAGAGGCTACCCAATGGGTAGGACTCATCCCTCAAGTACTAGTCTCTGTCAGCGTTACATCAGCAAAAAACACTCCAAGGACTAATCCCCCAAAATGCAACCAAGGCACTCTTCCTTATATATTGGATTAATATAAAAGAAAAAAACAAAAAATACCTACATGAACTCGTCCCTGCAGGAACGAGTGAGACGAACGAGTGCGAGGGACGAGTGGAGGACTAGTCTGACCCAATAGTGTCAACTAATACCTCCACACCAGACAAGTGAGGACGAGTCCCATTGGGTAGCCTCTTGGTTTCATAAAAATTAAATCATGTGGACCAAACCAATCCTTCAATACTATTCAAATCTTTTTCGATATTTTGATAAAATCATGGATAACATTATGAAAGTAATGGTGATAAATTCTTCGAATCTGAATCTTCACTCTCATTCAATTATACGACATTTTACACAAATGTTATAAATCACATTACCCCACCTTATCATACATATAAATTTATTTTTGAAACTCGGGTTATTTGAAATGGCGAACTATTAGTATTTAACTCTTAAAGAATGAACCCTAATCTAATCTTAATGAAGCAAAAACCTTTATCCATTAAGTTATTATTGCATTGCTCGTGAACTATCTCTTTAAGTTATGTGTAACGGTCCACCTAGGTTTTTTGTTTATCGTAAGATATTGATTTATTTTAAAATTCGATTTTAAGATATTTTGTGGAAAAAACCAAGACTCTTCAGAATTAGATAATGGACAGTGATAATTCTACAACGCCTTCTAAAAATCTACAACAAATATACCCATTATATTTTACGTGAAATGGGAATATGTGACTGTTTAGTACCTAATTTTTGGTATAAAACCCTCACTTTAATCCATTAAAAACATGAGGGTTAATAAAGTATTCATTATAAAATAAATATTACGAGTAAAACATATTGTATGTGACAGAGATAGTTATATACTTAAGCTTAGGTATCTAAGAGACACAATTCACTTTCTCATATATTACATAGTATAGTTAGTTTGACGGTTGATTTTAAACTAACGGTAAGAATTCCCAAATTATACTGGTAATAGTTAGTTTTAATTTTAAAAAAAAACTCAATTCTTAAATTGTTGATTTGTGGTGCATTTTTGGTGTATAGGATCTACAACTATATATGATACCAAATAATTTATGTTGAATCACAAGTTAGTGTACTTTCATAAAAAGGTATGGATCGTGTATGCATACTATTAAATATATATATACATCCATTATTCATATATGAACCGGACTAAAAGCTTTTTGTTCAAACAAATATACACATAGAGTCCGATACAATATAGGTTACGACATTATATACCTAATTCAAATTGCTTCATAATCTCATTGAACCTATTAGATGGAATAAAAGAGACTGAAAACAACATTACAAAAAAACTTAAGAGGGAAGAAAATAAAAATGTATCAATCTCTTTGAGATATATAATAATCTTAGTCCTTGAAAAACCGTTGGATGTCATTGTCGATGCAATTACACCACTTTAGAAACACCACCCTGTCACCATCACTTTGAAGTACCTTAAAATCATTTATCAACATATCAAAGCTCTGTATTCATTCTCCCAAAACCCTAACACATATTTTTATTCACACATAAAACCACACACTCCTTTTCTCTCTGTCGCTGCATCTATCCTTCCTTCTCTAATCTTTTCTATTTGCTGCTTCATCAAAGGCAAAGGGAGATTCATCAAAGGACACATAATATCTCAACACTTGGAGTAAGTATACTTTACACACACATGCACACACACACATATACATATATTATTTCGATATTTATGTCTATTTTAGGGTTTATATTTTCCGATAAACATTATTTGTGCTTTTATATTCATTTATTTGTTACAAATGGTTTATTTAATTATTTGTTTACATTTATGTATGTTATTTATGCATTCACTTTAATATATTGTTGTTGTTTTTTTGAAAGAAAAGAATTGTGTGAATAGTGTTAACTATTTTTTGTCTGATCCGTCTCCGTGTCTTGTGTTTGTGCATAATATCGAGTTAAAAATTTTGAGTTAAATAAATATTGATATGCATATGTCAATTAATAGTTATTTAGGAGCTTGTTTGTGTGTTTTTTAGCTCTCTATATCCTAGAGTCAAGATACTTATTTGGTACTTCATGTAGTAAGACTGATATTCATATGCATATGTCAATTGATAGTTATTTAGGAGCTTGTTTGTGTGTGTGTGTTTTTTTATCTCAATTGATAGAGGGATATTGTTGAAAGAAAAAATAGAAAAGTATGACGTTTGGTATTTATTGTATGATTTATGTAAAATTACAACAATTTGTGATATATAGTTACATATCTATGCAACTTTATACTGTGTGGTGTTCGATGTTTACACTAAGAAAGATAATCTATTGTTGATGCTATGTTATGACTTTACTTGAAAGAAAAGAATTGTGTGAATCGTGTGTTTGTGTATAATATAGACCTAAATTTTTGAGTTATGCTGATATTGATATGCATATTTCACTAGTTATTTAGGAGCTTGTTTGTGATCCTTTATTTGTTTTGTGAATGTACTTATGGTTATTCTTTTCCCTTTGCACAGGAGATTCGTTCTTAAATGACATAAAGAAGTTTGAGGTAAAATGGGACTATCGATGCAGTTGTGGATGAATTTGTAGGCGGACCAAAGACTACGGTGATGAATCACGTCAGAACCCGTGGGCCTGCCTAGAATTACTTATAAAAAAAACATATTAGACTAAACAAGGTACTTAAAGTCTTAAACAACAACACTTCCAATTCCAATATCTCAAAAGACTTTACTTGTGCTTTGTTTGGTTATGCGACTTTAAAGCCGTTTTGTTTTTAAATGACCTACAAACAAACCAACAAAACTAAATAATAAATTTGACAAAAAGTTTAATTTAAGTTAGTAAGCAATATATTTATATATGTTTGACTCAGTTTCACTTTCAAGATGAATAATGCGGCTAAGCGTGTATCTGGCGCGGGTGTGCCGATGGATGGAGGCATAAAATTTCATTAAATAACAATCAAAACTTATATTGAAAAATAGGAAACAAAAGACAATCCTATCACAAGGCTTGCAAGTGAATGAGGTAGAGGTGTTTACTGAACTTCTTGCATTAAGCTCCTGCAAAATAGTATTGGTAAACATAAAGTTCACTATAACCAAACCAGTCTTATCTACAGTAAACCAAAGCAAAATTAAACAAACTAAAAAATTTTAGTTTTGCTTTTGTTTACATTTATAGATAAGTCTGTTTTGATTATAGTTAACTTTATGTTTGCCCAACATTTTACGGGAGCTTAATGTATGAAGTTCAGCAGACATCTCTACCTATTCACATTCAAGCCTTATGATAGGTTTGTCTTTTGTTTTCTAATTACTTTATAATATAAGTTTTAATTGTTTCTTAATTAAGTTTTATGTCTTGTTAATGCGCTAGTGAAACTGAGTGAAATATAAATATATTGCTTACTAACTTAAATCAAACTTTTCATTAAATTTATTATTAGTTTTGTTGGTTTGTTTGCAGGTCATTCAAAACATAGGCGGCTCGGAATTCGCCTAGCCAAGCAAAACATAAGTGAAAGCTTTAAGATATTGGAATTGGAATTGAAATTTGTTGTTGTTTAAGACTTTAAGTACCTCGTTTAGTCTAATATGTTTTTTAGTTAATGAACTTCTTGGTTTAGATCCATTTCTATCGTAGTAATCCATACTTATATGCCATTTGTAATGGCTTCACATCATTTTTCTAGTCAATTTTGATTGTGCTTAAGAAAAACAAACTCTTGTTAGAAACGATGGGGCACAAACACTACCAACAGTTTGGTTTAGTCATATACTCATATAATTTTTATCTTAAACACAAGAGAGGATCTTATGAATATAACATTAACCCAGCAATGAGTAAGATTTGGTAATTCAAAAAATGGATCAAATGAAGTGTACCTTTTTATTCTAAACAAACTACAATTTCACAAGCAGAGTAATCGGGCCCTAAAAAGTTTGGGCCTCAAAAATATCGAGCCTTCGGTCTTTTTTTTTTTAAGTGAGTTTCGATTCAGACGTGTTGGAGGTAATTTTAACCAGATATCTTTTGTACCTCTAACCCCTTTCTCATAGAAAATTCCTTTAAGATGAGAACCCAAGACTCGAACCTGAGACCTTGGGTAAACTTATCCCCGAGGCCCATATAGTGGATTTAGAAGATACCCCTAACAAAAAAAAACATAGTTATATAACAAAATATTTAATTAACCAAGGGGTTGAATTGAATAATAATAGAGTAATAAAATAATAGTCTTCTTCATAATTTTTTCCTTCCAAACGCATAACAAATTTATTTATTTTTTTTAATTTTCTTAATTTAACTATTAAGTATTAACTATATTCTATATAAAAGTATGGTTCTAACATGGTTAATACATGCACATTGATGATCAAAACGTCATTTACATTAACTTCGTGTCTAACTCAAACTAAAACATGCTACTATGCGTTCTAGGTTTTGCAAATGTAATTTTTCAAGCTTTTAACGACCCGCAAGTTTCGGCCTCGTCACTTTTAACAATGATGAGTTCTGGTTCAGTAAGGGACTGTAATGACCAAATATTCTTAACGAAACAATACTAAGATTCATATTTCAATAGGTTGGTAAAATGTCAAGATATAGGCATATAGCGCTCAAACGTGAAACGATTTCGAACTCGAATGCTAGCTATATATATTTTGTATGGCTTTAAGTGTTTAAAATATGGTTAGATGGCTGACTCTAGTATAATATAGACTATAATTTGTTGCCCCCGGCCCGTCCAGGACCGGCACGGTTAGTTATACCAAGACTTTTTTTTTTATATATGCCTATATGTATATAATTTTTATATACATCGTGCTTTTACCTTGCAAGTTTTGATAGTATGTCTTGAATGCAACCAATCGCATCTCGAATGCATGTATTAATAATTTGGTACGTATAATATAAGTATCTTTTTACACCAATAACGCTTTTTATTCCAAAGCATGGCTTAGATCAGTGATAAACATTCTATCCTTCGGAGACAAAGGTCAGATGTTCAATCATCATTTCATGCAAAGACCGGTGGGCTTTTTTTCGATTTAGGTAGAACATAAAAACAACCTTTCGACCTTAGTAGAGGTTAAGGTCTGTCTATATCTTAACTTCATACATCATTGAAATATTGAGACGTAAAACCTGTAAAACCTTGGCAGTTCCTTAACCTTTTTATGCTTTTTACTCCAATATATACAAAAACTTACTCCAATTTGTTTTCTTTTCAATAACTCACAATAAATAAAATTAAATTTTTAACACTTAGGTCACATTTAATTATGGAAAATACTTCCTAATTATTTTCTAATTTTTTAAAAAGTGAATGAAGTTTTCTATCTTTAAAAGAAAAAATGAAAAATTTAAAAACGCGGTAAAAATTAGAAAATATTATTTCCATTTTTCAATATTTAATAACTTGGTTAAGTGAAAGGTTAGAGGTAGGGTAGGGGCAATGAGTGCAGGGGTGACAGGGTGGGGGTGGGGGGGGGGGGGGGGGTTGGAAGACAGCTAATATAATGTGAGGTCTATAAAATTTTAAAAATGAAAAATAAAAAGTATAAATAATAAAAATAAATAATTTTTAATAAAAGAAAATATTGTTTTCTGTTTTTTTATAAAACTATAATTTGATCGTATTTTCTATTTGATATGTTTCCTTAGAAAACAACCATCAGAAATGAAACAAAAGGCAAATGTCTCACCTTAGGTATTTAATGGCTTTTCATATGTTAAAATTTGGTATTACAGTCCTTAGGATTTAGTCCAATTGGACATTAAATGCCTTTTATGCTTTTCAGTCAAATGTTGGTTACGGTTTCGAAATCTTTGAAAAACATATTGAGAAGTCCTTGTTAATGAGTTGGGGCATGGGGGTTTTCTCTAGCATTTAGATGGTACCTCCAGAACGGTAGTGGGACTTCTGACGCCAGTCATGCCCTCGGATCTATTGTACTGGTGACGTGGTTGATATCTACCGATCCATGGAGAGGCATGCCGCTGAGTCCAATCATCACTGCTGTTCAAAAAAGAGTAGTATTATATTTAGTGTTGTAACAAATTTGATTTGAAATACTTAAAGTTTTAGTGCTGCGCAAATATTACACCAAATTTGGTTTAGAATTACACGATGTTAATCTCTATATACATTAGAGATGGTTTAGAATTACACGATGAGAAAGTTATTTATTTGTTAACTAAAAATTTTTTTTGTGAGTCATTTTTATAACTATTGAGATAAAGATATGAAAAATGACCTAAATGGTCAAATATAAATGTGTATGTCTAAATTAGACATCTATACATTTTTTTTCTCATTTGATCAATTAGTTCTTACTACCTAATCCTTTTAGTAAAAAATAAAATCTTCCAATGAAATTATGACATATGTTACATATTGAATCAAAGTGTCCAAGATTTGTACTTACGAAATTATGAAAAAACCATTTTTGTACTTAGCAATCCTAGAATATTTTTTTTTTAAATAGCAAGGGTCAGATCACAGATATCCAGACTGAATACTGTTGACCTACCCGATCCCCTCCCCCGACCGCCCCACCCGGTAGTGACATACTTCAGCCATCAATTTCATACTTCTGCCAAAAAGTATTTGAAAATCGATTTATAATATTCTAGTGTTGCTAAGTCCAGATCACGAGTATTCGGACTTAGCAATCCTAGAATATTATAAGTCGATTTTCAAATACCTTTTGGCAGAAGTATGAAATTGATGGCTGAAGTATGCCACTAAAGGGAAAACAGAAGTAATGAAAATACATTAAATCCTGGTTCCGCCTCTAAGTGTATCATAATGTTGGTCTGCTGCTTGATTTCTACTAA
The DNA here is from genome assembly GCF_010389155.1 of Erigeron canadensis. Lineage (NCBI taxonomy): Eukaryota > Viridiplantae > Streptophyta > Magnoliopsida > Asterales > Asteraceae > Erigeron > Erigeron canadensis. Next base: position 2,889,217 of record NC_057767.1, on the reverse strand, counting down.
TGTCACTTTCAAAATACTAGCCTAGTGCCCGCGTGTTGCAGCGACTCCAATTTATAACACGTGAGATGCCATAACGATATTAATATAAAAGATGTTTAAAATATTCTTGCAAAAAAATTAATAACAAGTTAAGACGATTATAAGCTGGTCATTAACAACAATTAAGAGATGGATAGTGCGTAAGTTATAGAGAGGTAGTTTAAGAATATTCAGAAAAAGTGTTTAATATCTTAATGTTATCCTTATTATATATAGATGGTGATAGGTCATCAAATTACCCGTCCGATAGTTTTCAAATTTTGCATGCTTACCGTAGTCGGTATCTTTATTGTTAATAACAAGGATAGTTCGTTCATATAACAGGAAAAGATGATTGTAAAGTTTTTTTTATAAATACAAGTCTTGGACTCCACTTGTAACATATGGCAAGATTTCATTTTGATGATTTTATTATATATATACTAAAAATCTATGCAAATGTAAAAGTATTTTATACGTAAAATGTACAAGCTTTTAAAGTATATATTATTTTTAACCAAATTTCGTTTTAACCCCTAAAATTTCAATTTTTTAACTTTTTTACCCCACATCAAAGTTTTCGCTTTCATTTTCGACTTGCCATTTTAAACTTTTAGGTTCTCATGTTTTCATCAAACAACTTTCACATAGTTACATGTTTACTTTTAAACATTTGGCTTTTGATTATTTTCATTTAAGTACTTTATGCGTGGAATGTACAAGTTTTAACGTTATGCGTAAAATGTATAAGTTCTTATAGCACATAATAAGTTTTACCATTTATCATTTTAACCTCCTAAACTTTCTATTATTTAACTTTTGCCCTATATTAAAGTTTTCGTTTTTATTTTCTTGACACTGAATTTTTGGGTTCTCATGTTTTCATCAAATAACTTTCACATGGTTACGATTTTAAACATTTGGTTTTAACTATTTTCATCCATTTTTTTTATATATAACGTTTTAAATTTATCTCACATCAAAGTTTTCATTTTTATTTTCTTGACACTAAATGTTTGAATTCTCATTTATAATATACTAAAAAGCTATATGAATATACAAGTACGTTATGTGTGGAACGTACAACTGTACAGGTTTCCATCTTTTAACTTTTGCGCCACATTAAAGTTTTCGATTTTACTTTCTTGATACTTAATTTCTGGATTCTCATGTTTTCATCATATAACTTTCACATGGTTACGATTTACTATTTAAACATTTGGTTTTAAATATTTTCATCTATTTTTTTTTATATATAACGTTTTTAAATTTGCCCCACATCAAAGTTTTCATTTTTATTTTCTTGACACTAAATGTTTGGATTCTCATTTATAATATACTTAAAAGCTATATGAATGTACAAGTACGTTATGTGTGGAACGTACAAGTGTACAAGTTTTCTATCTTTTAACTTTTGCCCTACATTAAAGTTTTCGATTTTATTTTCTTGATACTAAATTTTTGGATTCTCGTATTTTCATCAAATAACTTTTATCTGGTTACGATTTTACTTTTAAACATTTGGTTTTGAATATTTTTATTCATTTTTTATATACATAGCGTTTTTAAATTTGCCTCACTTCAAAGTTTTCGTTTTTATTTTCTTGGCACTGAATTTTGGGATTCTCATGTTTTCATCAAATAACTTTCACATGGTTACGATTTTACTTTTTTCGTGTAGAAAGCATATCCCGCTACAACGCGCAGGTATTATAGCTAGTTTCTTACTAAATATATCAAGTAGTAAAAATTAAATGATCAAATAAGTAAATGAAAAAATTGTAGGTGTTTGAATCTAGACATTCACCTTTATATTTGATCATTTACGTAATTTTTCCATTAAGATATATACATACTTATTAGTTATTACATACTTTGGTTTTGGAAGATACATAAAATCACATGCTTAAACTTGAACAAAACATATCACAAGAACATTACCTATTTTACTTTGCTATAATGAATTACAATAATTTAAAATATCTTGATATTTGGAAGCTCAAACTTTGGTGTTCGTTGTGATGTAGTAGTACTATGGACAATACTATTCTCGGGTATCGTTGCTAAAGGGGATTTGGTACGATTGGAAGATGTTGGCAAAATAAGGACAAACGGGCTTAACCAACCAGGGTCCAGAGTCAGCCAGCCCAGACCACACCCACTGACGTGACTTTACTTGATTTGATCTGACTTGACTCTACCTTTTCCCTTCCTCTTGATTCACTTCTCAAACTTCCCATCCTTTTGACATATTATTTCTAGACAATTTACTTTCTTTTGTTTTTTACAACTAAGTTTTATAATACCTTATAAAAGAAATGACACATTCTATATTAGGTTATTACCAGATTGCCTTTGAACTTTTTTGTTTTTTTTTCTTTATGCAACTATCCAAAATCTCTAACAGACCGTTTTTTCTACTACTGTCGCCGTATTACGCGGGTACCATTCTCGTTATTTCTAGACAATTTACTTTCTTTTGTTTTTTACAACTAAGTTGTACATCATTCATTCATTTGTACATTAAATATATTGATATTTACTATCGCGATTAAAAGGTCATTTTACGTAGTGAAAGATGAATGAGATCTTTAGAATGTATGTAGTTATAGTTATACCCTATATATAGTTGATGAGATTTTTCTACTCACATTAACTAATAAGGAGGACTTTGACTTAAATAAATTGGTCCTAGTCGAGATGTTTACGTGATTACTTTTCAACTTTTTTTTCTAATTAATTCAAGATGTTTATTTAAATCGAAACTTGTCTATTTTAATAAAAATTTTAGGTCTGATCACTAGCCACTTTGTGGTAATTATCCTTACATATTAACCGCTCAAGGAATCTGGTGGTCCTTATTAGAGTTCACGAGCTTAAAGTTTGAACATTTTTAGATAATACATTATACATCTAAGGCTGACTAAGGTTCAAAATGGTCATGAGTATGCTCCTATTAGGCTGAGTATATATATATATATCTGAATTTAACAACAGATTCACCTATTTTCATGTTTATAAACCATTTGATATGTATAGTGCCGTTACATTACCTTTCTATGCTTATACAAGAAATTAAATTAAATTTTTAATTGCTTTTCAAAAATCCTTTTCTGATATTTCGATAAAATCATGGATAACATTATGAATTTAAATACACGAGTACAATGGTAATAAATTCTTCGAATTTGAATCTTCACTCTCATTCAATTACACGACATTTTACACCAATGTTATAAATCACATTGGCCCACATTATCATACATATAAATTCATTGTGTGCCGTTACATTACCTTTCTACGATTCTGACGGAACTTTTTTTTAAAGTTATATGTGACGGTCTACCTAAGTTTTTTTTGTTCATTGTAAGATATATAATGATTTATGTCATTTTGAAAAAAAACAAGACTCTATTACCATTAAATAATGGACAATGATAAATCTATAATGCCTTTAAACAAATACATATCAGATATATGTGTTATATTAAAAAAAAATTTTTTTAAAGGTATGGATCATTTACTCGCAACAGGGTATCTAGCTTACGTTATTTTAACCGGATTCGTACGTGCTAGAGAGCTTCCTTACCCTCAATACCTAGTAGGACGAGAAACTCTCAATTAAACCGTCCGAAGGCACTACATTTTATTCGGATAAAATTATGCCCCCTTTGCAAGACTTCAACATGTTTATTGGAGGACTTTAGTTGTGAAATAACTTGAAATGTCCTTCCCATATCTCGAACTCAAGATCTACAGCATGAAAAGTTGGTGTTCAACCATTGAGCTGTTATAGGAAGTACACATGCTATATTACATAGTATACAAAAAACAACATTGTTGGATAAGTCGTTAATACTCATTGTTTGTAAACGGAGATCAAAGATTCCATCCTCAAGCCTTGTAAGTCTGTAGGTTCTATTTTATCTTTAGATACAATTTGGAAGTTAGCATTTTTACACCGTCCTTATATGAAATCTTAACCTCCTTCATATACCATCGAAGTACTAAGTCCCAAAAACCGTAAAAATAATATTGGGTGCTTACTTCTATATCGTAGAATATAGAACCGTATAAAACATACATTTTATTATGTATGATAAAAAATTGTTCGTAAAATATATTTCACTCCCATGGGCATGGGATAATGGACTTATAAATCCACTATATATATCACCATTATTATATCTTGTAACCATCTCTCTCATAACATACACACACTCTCACATCATACATGGCTTCCGACCACCCCAACTCCACCACTTTTGTCCAAGCCGACCCATCAAACTTTCGAGCAGTCGTTCAACGTCTCACCGGTGCCACACCCACCACCCCACCAACCCGTACATCCGGGTTCAAACTTCATGAACGTAGACAAACCACCGCCCGAAAGCTAGAGATCACACTCAACAACCGGTTTCATTACAATCAGTTTGGCATGATGTCACCTTCTTCCGCTAGACAGGCAATGATGACGTCATCATCCCCTGTTTCTACATTGGATCATGTGTACGGAAGAGGAAACAGTAGTCCAAAGACTCCTGTGGAAGGTGAAGAAGAAAGAGCCATTGCCGAAAAAGGGTTTTATTTGCACCCGAGTCCGGTTAATACTCCTCGTCGATACGAGCCCGAGTTGTTGGTTCTGTTTCCTCTTCATTCGCCGAAAAATGACCCGTCTTCTTCTTGACCCGGTTCGATTTGATTAGGCTTTGTAATGTACTAGTCTAATTAAGTTGGTTAATTATTACTACTGAGTTTTATAAGTAGGGTTATTAGTCATTTATTAGTGTGTTAATTAATTTCATGATTAACTTTGTTTGTGTTTTTGTAGTGGTTAATGAGATTATTATTTGTTTATTTTGTTTGTAATTTTTTTTTTTACTTTCTATTTTTGTCTTGAGTGGTTCTTGTTACTAATTTGTATTGTGTTTGCTTGTGTAAATGTGAATTTGAATGATTATGATTATTTGAGAGTTCCCTATATGTATTGAGGATCAAATAGAAATAGTTCATGGAAGAATGTCATATCATCAAATAATTAGTTTTTTATGTTATAACAACTTTTTTGTGACTATAGGTCTATACCATAGCTCTAAATAAATAAAATAAAAAAAAAAAAGAAGAGAGAGTAGACTTTCTTAAAGAATTGAATAAAATAGACTAGCATTGTTTTCATTTCATGTAATTTCAACACATAAAAAAAAAGAAGCAAAACAATACTTGAATGAAAGAATTGAATGACTTTCATTTTGAAACTAATTTTTCTTTCATATAACCTTGTGATAATTCACAATAGATACATCAAAGTATAAATCTTTGACTTGAATTCAACTTCTACTACTTCCTTATATGACAAATAGTCAACGGATATTATTCAAAAGATAAAATATACTCGTAATAGTCAACAAATTAATCTTGTAGTTGTAGGTTATCACATTTATAGTTTCAGTTTGTTGAATGTACTTAGGCTGTGTTTGGTTTAAAGTTAGGGAATTACAAAATATATCGTTTGGTATATAGAGTTTTATTTTATATTTTATATAATGGATATCAAACCCAAAAAATAAAATTACAAGTAATAAAGTAAAGGGGTTTGTTAAATAGAGCTGTGTTTAAGGTGCATAAATTGTTTGTACATTTACCATTAAAATTAGAGGGCAGACTTTTAATATAAAAAGTACAAATTTTTTTATACACGTTAAATACAACTGTAATTTAGAATTTCCCTAAAGTAAATACATGTTCATATTTCATAGTGAATACTGAATACTACTAGAAACCAATAAAAGAAATCTCTCATATATATATACTTTAATTGAAAAGATATTTTATTATAAAATCAACTCGCTTCTTTTTTTTGTCCGGCTACAACCAAATGTAAACATATCCAAGTCATGATTATTAGGAAAATTTTTGTCAATGAAGTCATGAATGAAGTTTTGAAAAAACTGAAAAACCACAATAATTAAAATGATTAAAAAGAAATCAATGATTTTTAATTATGAAAATGTATGATCAACAATATCTTTCAAGTAGTCTTTTGAAAATATGCCTCGTCACACCATCCACTACATCTTTTTACCCCCTTTCTTGCTTAAAATAGCAACGAATGATTTTCGTAGATGTCAACTTTAGTGTTTTTTTGCCAAATTTTAAAAAAAAAATCTTCCTCTAACATTAACTTAATTTATTCATTCATACGAGTATAAATAATGATTTTGCAATTTGTACCCCTTTAAAACTATGGATAAATGCCTTAACGTATTGTACGTTGAATATTACTTTTGGGAAGGCCATCAGTACTTTTATACGAGTAACATTTTACCATGCATTGTTCATAATATTAATGGTTATGAATAAAAAAATCCTAGAAGAATTTGTAATGAGAATTTCAATTTTTTTGGTGTGCTAGTTTTTGGCGGGAGGAGTGAAGAGAAGGTAAATGTGTATATATTTATTGTCTGTTACGTTATAAATATAAACTGTGAACCGTACGATCGGTTGACAAAATTATGATCAGGCGCATTGGTGATCAAGGGCTTGGATTTATTGACATTTACTAACCTACTGTCAAGTCTACCAAAACAATAATGATCATCAATCCTCATTTACCTTAATTTTGTCAGATGCCTATTTTACCCATATCATCGGATGCTCAACTCTAAAAACTTTGGACCTTTTTTTTTTTTCGAAAAGTAAAAAAGAAAACTTTCCACCTACAATGTGTCTATATATATATATATATCATATATATATATATATATAGGGTAACACTCCAGTGAGAACAGTTTTAAAATAAGAACGGTGAGAACACTTAAAAAACATCATTTTGATGCATTAAAAGTCCATAAAACTAACATAGTGCTTAACTAATTATCATTATTTAAGTGTATAACAACACATTGGCCTGTCAAAATCAAGAAAATCATGTTTTTTGTTTTGTGCATCCATATTGGATGCATATTCTTCAAAATAATGCATCCACCAAAAAACGTGATTTTTCGATTTTGACGGATCAATGTGTTGTTAAACACTTAAATAATGATAATTAGTTATGCACTATGTAAGTTTTATGGACTTTTAATGCATTAAAATAATGTTTTTTAAGTGTTCTCACCGTTCTTATTTTAAAACTGTTCTTATTTGATTGTCCCTATATATATATATATATATATATATATTACGGATTAACTATGTATATTACAAAAAAATTTTATTATATGAAAATTAAACATAGTTATAATATGAATTAAAAACCTAAAATAAATTGAACAAATATAATATCAATTAATATACACGGTTCTAGTAAGTAGATAAATAACTACATAGGTAAAAATAAGGTCTGTCTATATCTTAACATTTTCCATACATCGTCGAGATATTAAGTCAAACCTGTGAAAAACGATAGCGGACAATTCTTTTCTTTTTCTTTTTTTTTACTTGTAGGTTCAAAAAAGAAAAAAAAAAACAACTTATAGATTATCATCACATTTATGTTAATTGTTAAATGGTATTACTAAAATACATAAATTTTTTGTTAATTAAAAATGTAAGAGAAACTATAAAAGCTTAACTTGATAAGAACATACCTTTTCATAATTGAATTAAACCAATTCAATGGTTTAGTCTTTATTGGGTTGAAGAAATTGTGTCTTATAACCGAATAATACCTTCACAAACATATATAAGGGTCACATATTAAAAGGTTGTTTCGGATTACATTTTGAAGTGATTATTTGATTATTGCGTTTATAAAGCGTAAATAATCTAAAAAGTTGTTTGTATGAAAAAAGGATCATATGCTATAAAAACGTAGTTTTAGAAAAGCATTTACATATATGCTTTTTCAAAACGCAGTTAAACGAATAATCAATTTTCAAAACGCAATACCAATAAATTAGATAAATTCGTAAGATCATAGTGTTTAACCGAAGCCATAAAATAAAATACACAGTGAAACCAATAAACACAATCTCATTGATCTTTATAAAATCATAAAAAACATTAGAAACAAAACTTCAATACAACAATAAATCTAGAAACATTATATAAAATACTTTAAAAAAACACATACTGTATGTACACACTAATGTATGTGTCTCAATACTTCAACCAAAATGATGAAAGAATTGTACGCGATATATATACACTCATAGGATTAGTATTAATACTCATGCGTATGCACGGATTGACATATTTATATTTTATTTTATTTATAAAAAAAGTTTCTTCTTTATATGTAGAGATAATCCTTATAATCTATGTTGAATGACTTAAATCATATGTTTTCTATGATGATTAAAAATATATGATGATAAGGATTCTATTTAGACATGGTTTGGCTCGAGGAGTAAAGATGACACAAACTATGACCAAAATCCCAAATAACTCACCTGTAACCTTCTTTGTTTTGTTGCTTAAAATTAAAATCTAGTTGATTTATTACGGATAAACAAAACCACGTATAACAATCGGTTAACATAAGATACTATTAAAATATAATGATAATAATCAGAACATTAATAATAATAACTTAAGAAAACAAATTATTAATTAGAAGCTTACCAATCATATGTTTTGTAAGAGATAAAAAAAAAAAAAAGAACGATGGGGGTAACATAATTCGTAAGAATATATATATAGGCGTCGGATGTAGAAGTTCTAAGAACTTTATTAGGAAACTAATAGATATCCATAGTTATCTTCCGTTGAATTTTGTAAATAGATTATTAATAAAATACCGATATCTTTATTTAAATAACAAATTTGTTAACTGTTAAGTATCCTTGTTTAAATACAGATATAAATAAATGGAAAAAAAATAAGGAATTTATAAATAGTTTTTAAGTAGTTTTGGTTAAAAAGTCACTTGTCGTTTTAAAACTTGTTTTAGTTTATTGGTAGATATGTTAAAAAAAAACACACAAATTGACCAAACTATCCTTAATGTATTAAATCATCAACTCTTAAAATTAAATTACGTCATAAGTTTTTTATAATATAATATATTTACTATCTCCTTTAAATCAAACACATTTACATTAATTATTTATACCATTTGACGTCGCTACCACTATGACCATCTGTCAGCATCATCACATCATCATCATCGCCGTATTGTTCGATTACCGTATTAGTCATTTGTTTAAATTTATCAAAACTAAGACTACATATATATATATATATATATATTGTATATTGTATACCAGAAATAATCTTTTTTATCGTTAATGAATTAATTTACATGCTAAACTTTTATCTTATTAATTTACACCCTAAACTTATATCTTCAAATATACTCAACTACAACCTTTACATAAGTTACATTTACATTAACCCACATCACTCAACCCCACCACCACCACCACCAATCGTCGTTACCATCACAACCGATCACCGCCACCACCAGACCACCACTGTCGTCATCATCGCATTGCGTGTTATGCTAGATTTAATAAAATATACATCCATACATTAACGGGAAGACAAACTTAACATTCATAAATATGTACACATTACTATAATATTAAAGACCATCGGATGAATAGTGTCACCCTCACGTGCACTATTCTATTGGTCCTTCTTTATCCCGCATCACTATTTGGTTTTATCATATTGGATCCCGTTAAGGTATATGTTCTTTCGTTTTTCCTCGGTTTTTCCCATAATTTTTTTATTCATTTGTATTTTCTTCTAATGGTTCAACTTATAACCCGCATCTCTACTCGGATTTCGTCACTGTTCTATTGGTACCCTTTAATCCCGCATCACTATTTTGGATTTTACCATATTGGATCTCATTTACGTTTTTGTTCTTTTGTTTTTTTTTTTTTGGTTTTTTCCATAGGTTTTTTTTTTGTGTTCTCTTCTAGTGGTTCATCTTATACCCCCATATCTCTACTTGGATTTCGTCATATCGGATGTCGTTAGAGTTTTATTTTTATTTCGGTTCTCCTTGGGTTTTTTCATAGTTTTTTTTTTACTTTTGTGTTCTCAACTAGGTCGTCGTTATGAACGGTGTCACCTCCCATGTGACACTGTTTAATTGATCCATTTTAACTCCCATCACTATTTGTATTTTGTCATGTTAGATCTCGTTTGAGTTTTTTTTTTTTCCTTCGTTTTTCTTGGTTTTTTGCATGGTTTTTTTTTGCTTTTGTGTTCCCTTCTATTGTTCATTTTATACCACGCAACACTACTTGAATTTCACCATATCAGATGCCGTTTGATTTTTTTTTCTTTCTTTCGATTCTTCTAGGTTTTTTTATTATATTCGAAAAATGTACTCAAAATTTTGTTTTTCCTTCGTTTTTATTTTGGTTTTTTGCACAACGTAAATGTATATTTTCAATATTGAAAATTTTTGACCCAATTTTCTTCGTTTTCTCGCAAAAACATTTTTGGTTTTACTAACGTTATTTCTTGGTTTTTATCACACTTTTATTCCTTGGGTTTTTTCATAGTCTTTTTTATTTTTGTGTTCTCAACTAGGTAGTCGTTATGAACAGTGTTACCGCCCACGTGGCAATGTTTAATTGGTTCATTTTAACCCCATCACTATTTCTGTTTCGTCATATTAGATCCCGTTTGAGTTTTTTTTTCCTTCGTTTTTCTTGCTTTTTTGCATAGTTTTTTGCTTTTGTGATGTCTTCTATTGGTTCATCTTGTACCTCGCAACGCTACTTGGATTTCCTCATATGAGATGTCGTTTGATATATTTCTTCTTTCTTTTGATTCTTCAAGATTTTTTAATATATTCAAAACTTTTACTCAACATTTTTGTTTTTCCTTCGCTTTTATTTTGTTTCTTGCACCACGTAAATATATATTCGATATTGCAAATCTTTGGACGCGTTTTTCTTGGTTTTCCCGCAAAAGCATTTTTGGTTTAACTAAGGTTAGTTCTTGGTTTTTATCACACTTTATTCCTTGGGTTTTTTCATAATTATTTTTTACCTTTTGTGTTCTCAACTAGATCGTCGTTATGAACAGTGTCTATTTTAACCCCCATCACAATTTGTATATTGTCATATTCGATCCAATTTTTCTTGTCTTTTTTTCCCCTTTTTTCTTGGTTTTTTCCTTCGTTTTTCTTGGTTTTTTATATAGTTTTTTACATGAGAGTGTCTGCCGCTACATCTATCCTTCCTTCTCTAATTTTCTCTATTTCTACTTCAGCCTTTTGTTCAATGTCATTATATACTTTTATTTAAATTGCTTCATAATCTTATTTAACCTATTAGATGGAATAAAACTATAAAAGAGACAAAAAACAACCTTACAAAAAAACCATAAAAGCCAGAAAAAATAGAAATAAGTAGTCATTCAAAATCCGTTGTACGTCACTATTGATGCTACTAAAAACACGACGCTATCATCCTATCACCATCACTATGATGTAGCTAGAAATCATTTATCTACACATGAAATCACAAACTCCATACAAGCTCCGTATCCATATTTTTACTAACACATCAAATCACACTCTTTTTTCTCTATGCTCTTCCTTCTCTAATCATTCTCTGCTTCATCAATGGCAAAGGGAGCTTCATCAAAGGACAAAGACTATATGGTGTGAATAGTGTTAACTCTTTTTTTTTTGGTCTGATCTGTCTCTATGTCTTGTGTTTATGCATATATTAAGTTAAAATTTTGAGTTAAATAAATATTGATATACATATGTCAATCGATAGTTATTAAAAAACAAACTAAAACATCATCCCTTCCCCAATCTTTACCACTTTTCTATATCATCACTAACTAATAAAAATCTTTCACCTCAATCTTCCCCAAATCAGTGGCGCCATTTTCCCCAAACTTCCCCAGTCTACACCTCATCATTTCTTTTTAATTATTTTTAATACTATTTTCCAAACTATATAAACTAAAACATACATATAAATACAATCAATAATATAAAAAAATAAAGTACACGGACTGATATGTAATTAACATAAATAAACAAATAGTTTACATAGACTGATATGTAAATAAATAAATAATTTACAGAGACTGAAATGTAATTAAGAATAAATTAAAAAACTAAAAAAATAGAACAGATCGAGAAGCATCTACTTTCTTTTTCATACATATTATACATGTATACATATATACATATGTTATATATATATGTATATATATATGTATAAACTCCATTGATCATAATTTTTTTCAAAAAAACATATTATTGTGGGTCCCCCACTTTTTTTCAACCAATCAAATTCACTCTTTCTCCTTTTTCTCTCCTCTCTCATCTTTCCCTTCAATCGGTGCTCATCCCCGATTTTGGCTGTCTCTCTCATGCGGAAAAATGGTGGCGGCGGTGTACCCGCGCGACACCACTAGCGGTAAACTCTAACCCCGTTTCTACTCCCCCTCTAAGGTAGTAGTAAATCACATGTCCTGGTAATTGATGGTATAATTTTAATCTTTCGACCATGTGTACAATGTCCACATATGAGTTACTACATTTTTTTGAACAACGAGTTAGTTGTTAGTAGTTAGCATTTGAGACACCACAGTGACATCCAATTGGGCAGTATGCGGAGCTCGAACCACGCATGCCTGAGATGAAACCCGGGACTCTTGAAAACCCCCCTGATAATCCACTCCAACAAATGAAGGAAGTAGGATTTGAACCCTGGTGGATTTCCCAAGTTCAAATACCTTACCAATGGGTCACCAACAACCATTAGGTAGTACATAATGCACAGTTGCACATGTTTTTTTTTAACGATCTATATGTTTTTGTGAATGTACTTATGTTGAGATATGGATTCGCTGAGAGACTCAGCAAGTCTCTTCTTCAACAATTCCTCAGCGAGTGGCTTCGTCAGCGATCTTTCAGCGATCAATATTATCTTCAATTTAAAGATAAGTTCGATGACTCATTGCCTAGTTTTTGTAAGTAAGAAATTAGCGGGAAAATAAAGATAAGAATATTGGTCCCAAGACACGTGTTGATCAAGAAGATTGAAGACATGTGATCATGTACCAAAACGGTACCTGGGTCTTTCTCTCTCATACCAGATTTGGAAACAAACAAGATGAAGATAGAGAGCCCTGCAGATCTGAGAGATCCACCAATAGATTGTTGACAACCTTGAGGTGTCAACATTTATTGGGTTGTCATGTGATTCCCATCTCTGCCTATATAAGGAATCACTTGACCTAGCCGCAACTCTTGTTGGTGCAGTTCTGCAATTATCACTTTGTGTGTTTCTTATTATTGTAGAACATTTAAGTTTTTGTGTGTCAAAAACTTAACAAGTATTTTCTTTTTTCTTCTTCTTTGTAAACCAACCATGTATTCACTGTTTAATTAATATATACATATATACTTAAACGTGTTTACTTTTTATCTTATATCTTTTATTTAATCTGTTTTGATCGTTGCAAACTTGGGACTTTCAACTTATGGTTATTTTTTCCCCTTCGCATAGATGATTCGTCCTTTAATGACATAAAGAAGTTTGAGGGCAAAGGGGACTATCGATGCAGTTATAGGGATGTCTTTGTAGGCGGGCCAAAGATTACCGTGATGAACCATGTCATAACATGTGTGCCTGCCCAGAATTACTTAAGGGTTAGGGTTTTTAGTCTTGCTTTTGTTTACCTCTTGTATAGTTTTGATTATAGTTGACTTTATGTTTGCCAACATTATTATCTTGTAGGTGCTTAATGCAGGAAGTTTATCTAACACCTCTGCGTCATTCAGATGCAAGCCTTGTGATAAGTTTGTGTTTTGTTTCCTAGCTAATTTTCAAATAAGTTTTTATTATTTCCTAATTACTTTTTAATATAAGTTTTGATTGTTTCCTAATTAAGTTTTATGCCTTGTTACTGTACTTTCATAAAAAGGTATGTCGATTGCGTATGTATATACTAGCGTTGTACCCGCGCGATGCAGCGGGGAATAAGAAAAAAACGCCGGTGGTTTGATGGTGGTTTGTGGGGCGGCGACGATGAAAAAGAAAAAAAAATAAGCCGGCGGCAGTGGATGGTGGTTTTTGGGCGGTGGTGGATGGTGTTTATGGGGGATAGCGTACATAGAAGGTGGATTGCGGCGGTGGATGGTGGTATTTGGGGCGGTGGTGGATGGTGTTTATGGAGGGAGAAAATCAGAGAAGGGGAGAGGGAGAGAAAATCAGAAATCGGCTGAACGTATGTGTGTGTAATGAGCGTGATGGAGAAAAAAATAAGGTAGTGTAAATTAGGAGGACATAAAAGACATTTTAAAGATAGAGGTGTTAAAAGAAAAGTGAGGTAGTTTGTTTATTAATAGAGTATAGATTTAATAAAATATACATATACATCCATATATTAACCGGACTTTAAGTCTTTTATTCAAACAAATATACACATAGTGTCTGATACAATAGGTTCCGACATTATATACTTAATTTATATTACTTCATAATTATTAGACATATATTAGTTCTATATATTTAGTTTTCATATATTACTTTCCATGTATTAGTTTAGGATACTCTATAAATATAGCCTCTTAAATCCCTATTAATTAAAATAAAATACAATAACCTATAAGGTTTTTCATGGTACCATAGCCAATTTAACAGTAATACCAAGCATTCCATCTGCAGCGTGTTTAATTTGCCTTTTATGTTTCTCATCCTTTGGCATCTTTACACGGTTGGCTATGGTTGAGTCATGCATTCTAAGGAATACATTCTTTTCCTCTATACAGTTATATCGATATATGATTTTATCTTGAAAGTAAACCTTTAGAACGTCATATTTATGCATGATTTTACATGGAGGATTGCGCGCTTTCGGATCATCTCCATCCATCAATGAAGTAGATATTTCAATTGTATCACCTCTTCGTGTAATTTTGTTCACAATGCATACATAACGGTCTAATTTGACATAGTCACCTAGTCTGGCCATTTCGACAATTTTCAAGCAATTGTTTCGTGCACGGTCACACTTTTCTGCTTTTTCAACTGTTTTTTTTCTCTTTTTTTCCTCAAGTTTTTGTTTTTTCGAGTGTGACTCCATCTTAATCACATCGATGATGATGATGACGTAATGGAACGGTTGTGGCGGTGGTGGTCTTGCAGTGCTGAGGATTGTATTTGGTCGTTTCCACATATGACCAGATTGCAAATGTCTCCACAAAGCCACTTTTCTCTGCTCGATTCCTCGGCATAAGATCCAAGCTTAAGGTCGCTCCCCGACCTTAGCTTGTGGGGGGATATTAGACATATATTAGTTTCTATATATCTAGTTTCCATATATTACTTTCCATGTATTAGTTTCTACTCTATTACTTTCCATATATTACTTTCAATAATTAATCTTATTTAACTTATTAGATGGAATAAAAGGGACAAAAAAGGGTTTAATCACGAGATAAGTATTGTACGTTTTTCTTTGTACATGTACAAAAGAAAAGGTATGTTAGTCATCCTGTGATGAAGCCTAACAAAAAACTAACATTACAAAAAACCATAAGAGTGAGAGAAAATAGAAATGTATCAACCTTTAGGTTTTTGGTCCGTACATTGCATGAGCTAACACAAGTTTCTAAAGAATAGCTCAAGTACTCAATAAAAACTCAATTTAAAAAAGCATCTATCATTAAAAAATGAACATAACTTTTTTTGAAATTCAAGTAAAATGTCAACAAAACACAAGGTAATTAACATTATTACGAGGAAAATTTTTTAAATATAAGGGTGGATGGAGTGTTTCCCCACTTTTTTCATCCCTCCCCACAAGCAAGAAGTACTTTAACATTTTGTACCCATCTATCCCTACTTAAAATAAGACAAAAAAAAAAAAACCAAATAAAGTGAGAGGTAGGGAAGAAACCGGGCACCACCATCACATTTTGATTCCCATAGGTACCTATAGGGTGGTGCGGTATTCCACCTGGTCACCGATCTGTCACCACCTTACTCCTTTATGCACTCCGTCCACCCTCAAAGAATTAAACATAAAGTATATAAAAAAATAAATTCAACTCATATTAAGACAAATTTTACCCAGTGACTCGTTATGTAATCAACAATTAAAAGTCATACTGGTTAACAATTTATAAGCCAAAAGGGGATACATTGTAAATTACATATTTTGTATACATTTATAAATAATTTAACCATTTCACTTTTTACATAGTAAAATTGTTTGAGAGGTTACACACTTCTTTGTGTTTACATACACTCTAATAACTTTGTGTTTAGATAATCAATCTTTTCTTATATAACATGTAATAACTTGAATCAGACGGTAACAATAATGACAACTACAGAAAGAACAATATAAAAAACACCACCAACTATCATCTTCATTATCTACACATAATAACATGTTTTGTTAACGAAAATGTTAAGACAACGTATTCATCAAATTTATTCACGCATTATTAAAAACTTGATGAATTTTTTTTATCGACAGGCCTTGTTGATATGTGGTGGTTAAATCTAGTAGTAAATTTAAGCATAAACTCATATATATATATATATATACATATATATATAATATAATTAGATAAAAAAAATATTTTTAAATTAATAATTACTCACGTATTATACACTTATAAAATAAATATTAAAAAGTTAGTATGTAAAAATTTTACATATAAACTTAGGTGCATAGCAGACACAAATTCACCTTTCTTATAAATTTATAATTAATATTATTGTGATGAATTGTTATTAACAATATAATTTATAAAAAAAAACGTATAAAACTAATGCAACTATATATACTAAACTCGGGTGTAATTACACCACTCTCACGAATTTAATATTTCTAGAGATGTATAAAAAAATACCTATTCAATTTTGTCAGTTCTCCCGAAAATCTGAAAGATACATATCAACCTTCACGAATATTAGTTACTTATCCAAAGTATTTTAAAATCAATTCATGGATGGAAAAAAAAAAAGAAAAAAAAATATTTTTTGAACCTGTCTTTAGTTTGAATATAAAGTATATCCTTTCATAAAAAAATAAAAATAAAAAATATATAAAAAATAAAAAACGCACAAAATATGTTAAATCAGTTATGTTAATTCATAATGGGGCATATAGAGTTAATTAAAAGATGTTTGAAATATGCCACCGTTCATTTAGGTCAAATTAAAAGGACGCTAAAAACTAGTTACATTGATTACATAGTGGAAGTTTTGATTTACCAATAAAATAAAATATGATTGAGATATTTTTGAAACAACATGTGATATAATCCTCGATTAATATATGTCTATTTAATTTATTTATTAAATTAGTTTTTTAAATTATATATAGATTCAATTTTCTTATTAGACTTAAATTAATTTATCTAACTATGGACTAATAGAATAATAAAATTGTTTCTTTTTCTTTTTCAATTCTTTAACTTCTATTACTTATATTATTTATACTTATAACAATAAATTATTAACGTGAAAACTTCAAAGATTTGAATTTTACGATCCAAAATCACAAAGCTATTTTTCGTCATCATTATGTTTACAAGTTACGATTTTGATATAATTGTAAAAAATTTAGGTAAATCCAAAACTATAACTAAACATATATTATATTTATCATTACTCATTATTGTTTATTATAACTTAGCTTTACCTTAACTGTAATTTATTTCATACTCACGAATCATGTATAAAGCATATTTAAATTTCTTTATGATACAATCTATATAGTTATCATATATTGTACGGGTATTAAGACTGGTGTAAGTATAAAAGACGATCAAATATTTAGAGAAAGTTAGACGAAAACAATTGGTTCATTAATTACTATTAGTGGGATATGAAAAAATTAACAAATATCAATTGAGACGAGTTGGCTATTTTTAGTCATGTATAAAGTAAGGGGGGGAGGTTTAAAACCCATATCATGTCATTTTTTTTTAATAATTAGGATTATATATACAACATTCATAGGTGGTTGTTTACGTATAACATTCGAGATACTAACAACAGATGGATAACAGTTAGGATGATGTGACGATATTACACAAAGATAGAGAATTCTTAAAAATTAACATAAAAATCCTTCTAAAACATTAAGTATGTAACATGCGGTATCCACTTATTCACTTTCTTAATCTTGCCCCCTGATTTTTTCACATATCATCTCATAGTTACGAGGATTATTAGGCTATATATTTAGTTAGACGGATTAATCATTTCCCTTATATATATACTAGATTAAACTCACACGTTATGTAGTATTGACTGAGAACATAAATAAAACATACAATAACTTATAGTTATATTATAATTCATAATTTATGATAATATGTTAAAACATGACCAATAAAAGATAAATATTTGTAAATCTAAAAAAATCTTTATGATATCTATTCATTAAAATAAATATAATATAATAAGTATTTTTCAAAATATAAACATAATAATTTAAATGACATGAGATGCTTAAAATTAAGAAATTAATGGAAAAATGACGCATCATAAAAAATCCTACATAACATACTCTTATGATTGTCAATTAAGCAAAAATATATCATCTCTTAGTTATATAGAGATTGTTGGTGCATATTAGGCATGATGAAGTGAATAAAGACGTCTCTCACGTTTTAATGATGATTAACAATACACGAAACGATTGTTAAAGGATATAAATATTGATTTATGCATGTATACGCTATTTCCAAGCTAAAAACCGCAAACTTCATGTTTGAGCAAATGTGTAGCACTATAGCTGAGTACTGTTGCAAGCGCGGCCTGCCGTGCTTGTGGCCGCAGTAGGTCTGTCCAAATTTGTTCAAATGTGTAAGGCCCGTTTGATTTTTTCGTGACTTGTAACCTTCAGAATATGCTTATTCTAACATATCTAGGAGTTCCAATTTGTTAGAATTTGCATATGTTCACTTTATGTTTTTCACACATTTTGGCCTAAAAATTCACTAAGTGTTGGAGGGTCAATGAAAGTCAAATGGGTTGGGTCTAATATATTAACACTTATAAAGTGTTTTATCTCAGATTTCTGGAAATAAAATTACCATTTGAAAAAGCAAAATCTTATCCCTTCTTCCTCAAACAAAACAAAGTGACTTTACTCATTTTCAAAACCCTCATGTGATCTTCCCTCTTCAAGATATCTCCATTAGAAGTAAGCATCTAATGTTCTTTCTAAATAGTATTTATATGCTCTTATGGCAATGGAAAGATGCTTGGGTTTGATTTTGACATTGCTTGAACGGATTGAAACTTTTGCCAAGAACCAAGTGATAAAGTGAATCTGCAGGAAGCATGGCCACTGAGCACGGCTGCTTATGCGTCTGTCTGTTCTAACAGGCTGAATTTTTCTCTTCCTATATATTCCAATATTGGCTTCAAGTATTCTCACCTCTTGCATACACAAAACCTCCTGAGATTCGAAGTGATCATTTTCAGATACATATCTACTTTCAATTTGACAAATTAGCAAGAGTGAAAAATTGTAGTAAGTGAAAATTTGTATAATTGTCAATTCACTACAAGTTGTAATATCACACTAGTGAGTGTGAGTAGTGATAGAAGAGCTTGGTGAATAGGTCTTCTTGAGTGTTTATCAACTCTAGTGGTTAGAGTGGTGATAATTCTTGAAGTGTCGAGAATTGATATTTCCTAGTGGTTAGGAATTAGTGAGTCTTGAAGTGTCAAGATTGTACCCGCGGACTCTCCACCGGTTTTGGAGGATTTAGTGCTACTAACTCTTGATTTGTGAATCAAGGAGTGGATTACGGTGAATTCGTTAACATTCACCCGAACCACTATACATCGTGGTGTTCATATGTGTGGTGATATATTTCTTACTCTATCTCTTTACTTATTTTAAGTTTATTACAAACATACGTATATATATTGTTTGATAGAGTGAAGCTAAGCACAAACAAGTTTCAAATAAATTTTTCAAACATAAGTAATCAAAAAGAAGTAAAAATTGGTGTCATCTATTCACCCCCTCTAGATTACACTTACAGACATATAGAGATTAGTTCTTGAAAAACCGTTGGACATCATTGTTGATGCAATTACACCGCTTTGTTACCATTAGAACACGACCCTATCACCATCACTTTGAAGTAGCTAAAAATCATTTATCTACATAAAAATTAGTACCGTCCTTGCAAGACTGCCAACTCAAAATCGATCACTTTTCTTAGTTAGTGGGGAATATGATTGAATTATCAATTTATATTGAGAGGTACTACCATTCTTGATGTAGACATCAACAATATACATAACGGGAGGGAGCCGAAGCGAGATGGAGGAGAGAGTTGGCGGCGAGCTCGTGAAATGGAGCGAGCTCCGGTTGCCGGTGAGGGGAGCTGGGCGCGAGATGGAGCCGGCAAGTATGTATCTCGCGGAGAGTTGGAGAAGACAGAGACCATTTGTGAAACTTTTCAAACGGTCATTTGACCGTTAAAGGGACTGTCGGTGCAAATTAAGACGCTCCAGGGACCATTTGTGACAAGTCTGGCCAACTTTTTTTTTTTTAAATTTCTATATAAAGGGCCGAACCTATTACACCAAAATCACAACCAAACACCATTTTTACTCTATATTTCTCATTTCAAACACAAATATTAACATATTTTCATCATATGGATCTATCATCTTCATCATCATCGTCGTCCGAAGCAATTTCTTCAGCTTCAGAATTTTCAATTCCTTTGCCGTTTCCAAATTTATCCACGAGTAGTAGCCTACCTTTTTTGCAAAGTGTTCTTGACGCGGTTGAAGACGACACGGCAAGCTCAACATTTCGTAATAAAATGTATGTGGTTTTATTTTATTTTATTTTATGTTTTGTATCTTTAAATTTTTAATATCTAAATGAAATGTATGTGTTTTCCTTATATATTTGATTAGTTTATATTAAAAAGGGTTAGTTATGTAAAGTTTATAAAGTTAAGGATAAATTATTAAAATATGAAAAAAAGGTTGGGAGTTTCGGATGCCACTAAAAAAAGGTTGGAGGGTTGAAATGAAATAGAGTAATTTGATTGGATAAAATTAAGGGTTGAGAGGATTGAACTCTCCGACTCCCTCCCCCTAAGTGTATTGATATGAGGATATTTTAGTGTACATTTACAAATATAATGTATAACCTAAAATGCATGTACTATATGTAGTGTTGAAACGTCAAAGCTATTAAAACCAGTGCATCAAATGTAGATAATTAAAGTGAATGGGTTGATGAATCGTTGGTAAGGGTTTACACTTTGGACAAATTTATCGGGATTTAAATCTCATTTCTTATATTTGTAGAAGTGCATTATTGGGAATTTTTTTTTAGTCTTGGGTTTCATTTCAGGCACATATGCGCTTAGAGCTTCGGAATCGTCTAATTGGAAGTTAATGTGATGTCTCGAATACTTACCACTAACTTCTTGTTAAAACAAATTGTATAGATAACTAACATATTATTAATCCTTTCTTTTCATAGCAACAAGTATAACATAACAATAATAATAATAATAATAATAATAATAATAATAATACGTATTCTGCAAGTTTTTTTTAATAGCAAAGTTATAGCATGCATATCACCATTTTAACCAGAGCTTTGAATACACGCAAATAGCCTCTGAATCTACAGTTGATTATACACCCATTTTGATGCTGATAAAAAGTAAATTCACTGTTTTCCCATGTCAGAAGATCCCAAAATTATAAAATGAGTTGTCTATACATTATTGTTTTTAAAATAACTTGATATATACGGTTTTAAATGTTGGACTTGTTGTGGACATAACAGTTTTCACAAGCCTCATATGAGTTGATTAGACTTGTCACAAGTACATTTGTCTCTTGTACGATCGATTACCTCATATGTTCCACATCCACCTCAGAATCTTCTCTCCACAAGTATATGTTCATTTTTACGATCGATTACCTCACAAAGCAAATGTAGTTTTCCTTTTCCAATAAAAAATGGTACGCGTTGACGTTATATATATTTTCACTTAGATATGTCCTCCGTCTCAATATATAAATGTTAATGTTTTTATTATGAAATGTCACAAAATAAATATCTACTTGCATTTTAAGCAATAGAACGAGGCTTGGTGTATCTTTTACTTCTTAACAGTCCCTATATATATATACTAGATGGATGCTCACGCCATGCAACGGTGATAGTGGTAGCGACGAGTGTATGACGACGGCGACAGTGGCAGCGGCAATGTGCGGCGGTGCGATAATGGTGGCATGGTGGTAAATGTAAATTAATTGATGTAAGAGGGGTCAATATGGTTCTTGAAGGGTTGGAGGATATATGTTGTAATTTATTTCATTAAGAGTATTATAGGTAAATATGTGAAAATATTTAAATTAGAACAAGTAATAAAGAAGAGAGATAATATGGTCCATTTCAAAATCTTAATTACTTAAAACGGAGAGGGTAATTTGTTTTATATAGAGGTATAGATTAATATATCATATATAAACGTAAAAATGTAAATAAAAAACGTGACATTTGTTTGTGTTGGTTATCAATCAAAACCTTTTAGATAACTTTGTTCAACTTAATTAGTTCATTCATTTACCAAATAAACAAAGGGGTTTGCGCCCTTAGAGCTGTATTTAAGGTGCATAAATTATTTGTACATTTACCATGAAAATCAAGGGGTAGGGCTTTTAATATGGAAGGTACAAGTATTTTTATGCACGTTAAATATAGCCCTTAGGGCTGTATTTAGCATTTCCCATAAACAAACATAGACAGTTTCATATTGAATTCATCAAACGTTCTTATATTTATAACCCTACTCGTAACCTCTAAATTGAATTCAACGTGCTTGAAAGTTCACACTTAGATCATTATAAATGTATACTTTGGATTTTCGGTGTATTTTCTACTTATTCCTTGTACAAATTAAATTGAATAATCTCTACACCCCATCTTATTATTTGAAGCTTCAGATAGGCAAGCAATGCTTTATCGACCACAATGGGGTCGTTTCCTGGATTTTAAAATGTGCCATAACTTCTTTGTATTGCTACAATCTGAGTAATGATAAATTTACAATACATCTTTGTCATATACAACAATTATTAGTTTTAAACCGTTATATATTATCCAATAACATATTTGTATTTGTGGTATAGGACAATTTTGTATTTGTGGTATATGATAAAATTTTGTTGTAAGTTTATCATTTACCCACTTGAAAATGAATAAAGATCAGTTTACAATAAGATAAAAAAGAATCAGCCTTGTCAAAAAATAAGAAGAGACAAAAAGTACCGGGCTCAAAACAAATTTAAATTTTTATGGGCTGGGCTTATGACAGTCGACACCTAAAATAAATGTATATAATTAAGCCTACATATAAAACTTGGTGCTCTAGTATCCTGTGTGACTGTGTCTGTGACTCTGTGTGGCTAAGCTGCCAGCACACATCCATAATCGGACCGTCACTGATAAGGACTTTTGACTTAACGATATTCGAAAAAAATTAAGGTAAGTTATAGACTTATAGGTTGTCTTTGTATTTTAAAAATAAATCGACAAAGATTCTGAAATGGTTATATTTAATTTGTTAATCAAATACTTCATCCGTCTGTTCCACTTTATATAATCACACATTTTAAGAAAACATACTAAAGTGTCATTTTAACACATACTAAACTACTCGTAGTAAAATTAGGGCTGTCAATGGTTCGGGTTCGGATTGGCGGGTTGGTGGGTTGAAAAACTCCGACCCTAACCCAACCCACTAAAAGTTTCAGGTCAGAAATTTCAACCCTGACCCACAACCCGCCAACCCATGACCCAACCCATGACCCAACCCATGTGACCCGAGAAGCAAATATATATAAATATAAAATGGAATAAATCAACCAATATAAAGTTTTATCATTGATGGTGTAAGCCGAAAACGAATGGTACAAAAAAGAAAGAAATACGAGGGTATTGTTAATACTTGGCACAAAGTTAACAAACTTACCGCCTCATCCTACATCACTTACCATCTCACAGAATTTTAAATCCTCCTTTTATTTCATATTTGAAGTTACTTTAGGTTAAAAGTATAAAAAATGAGAATAGGAAGTATGAATTAGTGTAATGTGGAGTATGAACTATTATATATAATTCAATTATTTTAAAGATATTGGGTTGGCGGGTCGACCTGACAACCCAACAACCCAACTCGGACCCAACCCAGAAAAAATCAGGTTGGTGGGTCGAAAATACTCAACCCTAACCTGATTTTTTTCTGGTTGAGTTCGGATTTAGGTTTCGAGTTGGGTCGAAATTGACAGCACTAAGTAAAATAGATAGCAATTTTAGGATGAAATAATATATAGTTTACTTCTAGAAGTCTAAAAAGTGAAAACGAAAATGACCAAGTCAATGGATGATGACGTGGCATCATATAATTGGCTAGAAAAATATAGAAGCGTTGCATGTCAATATACCAGACAATACAGTTAGACTATTCATTCTATTATACTACTAAAACCCAAAAATACTCCCATAAAAAATCTATATACATAGAAGTCTTTACAAAAATCCAGGTCATTAAAAAGAAAAAAAAAACGTGGGAAAGACCGTTACCAATGCCGGAATTACCAGAAGTTGAAGCAGTTCGGAGAGCCATTCATTTAAACTGTATAGGAAAGAAAATTATAAGGTCGGTTATTGCAGACGATGTTAAGGTCATTGTCGACGTCTCACGTTCAGATTTTGAAGCTTCTCTAACAGGAAAAACAATCGTGGCGGCTCATAGGAAAGGGAAGCATATGTGGATTCAGCTTGATTCACCTCCTTTTCCGTCTTTTCAGTTCGGTTAGTACAGTTTCCGCATCGTTTCAATTACTTATTAGGACATGCATAAAAGTATGGAAATTTCTAAATGAAGGGCTACAGCTAACTTGCATAAAAGGATTGTAACCTTCATATCAAAAGTCTACGGTAACAACTATTTAATGCACCTTAACTGCAAACCTTAGGGCCGCGTTTAGCAAAACTCTAAAAGTATTCTATATTAAACATAACAACATCCCAAAAAATGCATATATATATATAGGTATATAATAACTTATGATTCGGGTCACTTTATATCCCGCAGGTTGTAGTTATCATGATTGTATACACAATGCAGATATCTAGCCTTGTTTTTCTTTGTTGAACGACAAATTTACTCAAATACTAAACTACCCAAAATAATCCTAAAATCACTTATGTCAGGGATTGAATCCCGACCTTTCTCCCTAAGAGACAATAGCATCTACCAAGTTGGCTAATCCCAGGTTGGCTAAGTTTTAAATGTTTAGATATTGGTATCATACTGCTAATGATTGGTGGATATATATTTCAGGCTTGACAGGTGAAATGTATATCAAAGGTGTTGCTGCTGCAAAGTATAAAAGGTGAAGGGCCAGGCTTTTTTTTCTTCCTATCAAGAAACAATAGGTTCCTAAATGATATGTCCAATCTTAATGAAAATAGATAACATATTTTTATATCAAAGATGTTGCTGCTACAATGTCGGTTTATAAATGTTTTGCAAAGTCTTCTATGCACATTTTTGAATTGTGCATACGTTGCTAATAATAATGTTGATTCCTGGTTGGTTTTTGACTACAGGTCTTCAGTCAAGGACATAGATAACTGGCCTTCCAAATACTCCAAGTTCTTTATAGAAGTAAGGACCGCGTCCCTTATATATGCAAAAAATTTTATGCTATGTTGCGAATTGATCGCATTACATATGTGGTATGCCTGTTCTTCTATTGCAGTAAGTTATTGATGATAAATTAATAATCATTTAATTGTTATACCAGCTTGATGACGGTTTGGAGGTTTCTTTTACTGACAAGATTCGATTTGCAAGAGTGCGGTTACTTAAAAATGTATGATGATACTACTTGCACAAAATTTGTTTCTTTTTTAATTTTGGTATAAGGCTAAATTTTGAATGCTTGCGAGTACAGCCAGCTTATGAACCACCAATATTTGCGCTTGGTCCGGATGCCTTATTGGAGCCAATGACGGAGGACGAGCTATTTAAATCAATGAGCAAGAAGAAGACTTCCATTAAGAAACTTATACTTGATCAGGTTAGAACCAAGTCTGAGTCATAGTGGGTAAAGGGTCAAAATGGGAAAAACTGTAACGGGTTGAGGCAGGTTGACTAAGATGCAATTTCTATATTTTACAAATTTACAGCAACACTTTCTTATTGAAATAGAATGACAGAGTTTTAGGCATCCCAGATACATTACGTTCGACCTGTTTGACCGACCCAACCCATTTCTAGTACAATCATGTTGGTATACATTTAACTTTGTTTTTATATGCTCCTTGGTGCAATGCATTATGGCAGGGTTTTATCTCAGGTGTTGGCAACTGGATTGCAGATGAAGTACTATATCAGGTCAGTTATTTGCCTTCTAAACGCAACCCTCGCTGTGTGTGTGTGTGTGTGTTGTAATATTTGGATTGGGTTAACCTAGAAGTATGTTTATTTAAAATGATGTCTCTTTGGAGCAAGATGTGCATAAACTATATTTAGCTAAAAAGGAAACAAGTTAACCGATTCAAACGGGTCAAAAATTTTATATTCAAATAAACTTTTAAATCAGTCTATTTACAGAACTACATTATTATTATTACGTATTATTGTAAGGCTAAAGATTTTATAATCCGACGTAACACATTACTTATTCCAAGAAATTGGACAAAAATGTGTTTGTGGGTCAAGCCAAACATGTTTCGACCTGTTACCCGCCCCACCCATATGGCCTCCACAGGTATTCTAGCATCTTCTCTCCTTAAATTGTGTTTTACTGGCATCCCTATTTACAGTTTTATCTAGATTCTATTTATTCATATGGCAGTTTTAATGTACCCTTTAACCAAATTATCAGTTCTCGTGCAATACTGTAATTTATTTGTTCTGCAGTCAAGGATTCATCCGCTACAAATTGCCTCCAGCATTTCCAAAGAACAGTGTGCAGCACTACATAAGTCTCTCAAAGAGGTGCCTAACAATACTTATCTAACTTTATTTTACTCGTGAATGGGTTTATTTTGATTACCTTTTATCTCTAGCAGTTAGATAAGAGAGCATACCGCAAAAGGAAACAGGGACCAGAGTTGCCCAAAACTTAGACTAAACGCAGATTAAATACTCTTTTATTGGATAAAGGAGTCACCCCTACCTGACCCATTTCAACCCATACCAAAATACCTACTTAACTCAAGCCCATTACCCAACCCTCTGATTGTGTCACCTCCGTTGTTGATTTATCTTTTAAACAGTTAGTGTGAATGTTAAAACAATACTTGCAGGTTATTGAGTTTGCAGTTGAAGTTAATGCCGACTATGATCGCTTGCCTGCTGATTGGTTGTGTCATTCAAGATGGGGGAAAAAACCTGGAAAAATAAATGGTAAGATGGTATCTTGACAAAAGCTCCTCATTTTTAAGTCAAGTTTGTTCAGACCTACTCTTGTACTCAAACCTTTCAACTTCTTCCTTTTTATGGCAGGACACAAGATTGAGTTTATTGAAGCTGGAGGCAGGGTACGTCTCTGATAATATATATAACAGTGGCAAGTTTACACATTTGCAGATGGGTTGTTCGGTTTCAAATAGGTTAAAAGAAAATATTTTTGTTGAAATGGAATCGGGTCAAACAAGAAGTCATTAAATACTTTGTGGGTCATTCCAACATGACCTGGCTACTAGAAAATGATATATTCCAACCAGAACTCTTTTACCCATCTTGCCAACTCAAGTTTTTACTGTTTCATTGATTGAAATTTGAAGATGTCTGCCCTCTCTTTTAGACATCTGCATACGTACCGGAGTTGCAAAAGCTAAGTGAAGACCAAGCAGCCAAAATAACGATCAAAACATTGACAAAGTCTAGTAAGAAGAGCAAAGGCGAAGCTGATGAAGCAGAAAGTGAGGATGAAGAAATTGCATACAGTGAAAAACCAAAAAGAGGGAACAGAGCTCAGAGTAACAGTAAAAGGCCTCCTATAAAGCGCAAGTCTCATAAAAAACTTAATGAAGATAGTGATGATGATGATGAAGATTATATGGAAGATGAAGTGGTAAAAGGAAAAGCTGTTAAAAAAGCTGCAACCACAAAGAAGACGAAAGGAAGTAAAGAAAACAAGAAGCCTTCTGCAAGAAAGAAATCACAGGAAAATGAAGATGAAAGTGAAAGTGATGATAGTGGCATTGATGAAGAATGGGAAGAAGAAAAGAGGGTTCAGGTGAAGGGAAAAATGGAGGTCGATAAGAAGGTTCAGGCCGGCGGGCATACCAAGACGAGAGCAAAATAGTCTTTTGGCTAGCTCAGTTTCTAGTTTGGAAAAAACTTTGGGGCCAACTCTTAATACGAGTATATGTTTTGTAACAAGTATTTGAGCAGCCTTCTTAAGGACTCTAATCTTATTTTTGTGCATCTGGCCATGGCACAATAAAATTTTACCTGTTGTAACTTATTAAGATAGTGATGCAATAGGGAACCAATTTTCTATTTCTATACATAGGAATCAAATAGATGGGTGGAAATGGGTGTCTTTCTGCATTGTTAAAATAATTGGGTAGAAATGCTATATAGAAATAATTGGGTCTTGAAGGAAAAACAATAATTAGATGGAAGCTATAAGGTATCATACCCTGAAGATTACAAAAATAACAAAAAAGCTCTAACGGATATTAGGATCTAGATATGAGTGTCATGAGTGTGGTGAAAACCAAATAGTTAATATACACTAGGATTTGGCTCAAATTTTTCATAACCATGCATGCCCCACACAGTTAAAATGGTGAAGTGGTTCAGTTATCACTCTTGAATACTCAAGCCCATGTGTCCAAAGTCTAAAC
The DNA here is from genome assembly GCF_010389155.1 of Erigeron canadensis. Lineage (NCBI taxonomy): Eukaryota > Viridiplantae > Streptophyta > Magnoliopsida > Asterales > Asteraceae > Erigeron > Erigeron canadensis. The sequence goes on along the minus strand of NC_057767.1, from coordinate 2,860,363 downwards.
TCAAAATCAAGTAATTAGGAAAATCAAATTTATAGCATCTGGAAAAATTTTGTTGGGTTTGCAATAAGTGCCAAAAGCCCATGGTTAAGTTTAACACCTCCATTAGTTTTGTTAGTTGAAAGTAATAAGTGCCTAATGAGCAGATATATCTTGTTGGGTTTGTGAAGTCGGTCTAACGTTTATCCCTGACATGTTTTCTAGAGTGCATTGAGCGAATATTCTAATCAAATGGATTTGTTATGAACTATAACAAATTACCCGTTTACTGTCATTGCATACTCTTTAAGTAGTCAATGGGATGGCTCTTGTCTGCTTACTTTAAAAGGAGATACATACAGTGAATTTAGAATGCTATACAGTAAACTACATGTGTTTCAACTGCACAATACAAATGTATACTTACAATTTACAACTGTATCATAATCAAAGAAAGTATCTCAGGGCATCAATAACCTTCTCAGGCCTGAAAGAAATTTAATATATTAAGTTAGACTTGCAATATTTATGGTAACCAGTACCATAGACAATGATGGTATTACGTGCATCCTATACGATTGTCAAAATCATGGCCAATTCAAGGTTTGGGTATATGCCAGTGTGGTTTGTAATATAGATAAACGTTTTAACAAACTTACCAGTCTTCTTGAGGCATATGACCAGCCCCTTCGATTAATTTCAAAGTTACAGCAGATGGGTTTCCTTTTTGGAACTCCTCTGCAATTGATTGAGGAAGATACTTGTCGGATATACCCCACGCAACTAGTGTTGGTATATCCCACCTGCCACCAAGAAGCTAACTTTGAAAATTTGAAGATACACAAGAACTGCAGGTATGTAGACTGGTTTTTAAAATAATGCAATCCTAAAAGACTTGGATTTTGCAATGAAGTCATACTTTCCGGATGCAAAGCCGTCAGCTATCTGGCCTGATGTTCCTTTGAAGTTAATTCTTTTGGCTGCTTCAAGCAAAGCTACAACATCAAGTACAGAGAATTAGACTCTTATAATTAATCTAGTCATTGTCCATACTTTGTCTAATGCACAATCTCATTTTCAAGAAACAAATGTTAACAAAATTATTTGTTAGTCATTTGGTACTGTTTACTTAGTAATCAACTAATCATTAAAGAGAGAACAGAGAAAAGAAGAGTTTACAAACCAAAACCAGGTCCACTGCTTTTCAAATATGGTAGTCGATAAACATCAGCCTTTTCCACCTTCAGGACATAACTGCCATACGAACAGCTTTAGTAAAAAGATTGCAGCTCTGACATTACATACTTGGTCAAAGATACTATTGCCACATAACAATGCATTAGAAGTAGAGGTAGAAAAATGTATAACATAGATCGGTTCAAATTGACTTAAGACACTTTTTACCTAATTTGATCGGCATTTACAAGTAAACACAGTATCAGATGTTATTACAAATAACTATGTAACTTTAAAATAACGATCTAATTCTTTGAAGAAATTTTTTTGGGGGTTTTATGCATTAAAAACATGCTTTGAACTACATGATCTGCTTGCATTTCTACTTTTTTTATGCAGAATTGACTTGTGCTTTAGGCAACAAGGAAACTTGGCAAACAAGAAATTATAATTTGTGAACAACACAGTTCCGCTATCCTACTATATCTTCTTTACTAATTTTACTTTATCTAGATAAAAATAACTCGAACTGACTCATTCAAAAGTAAATGATTCAGAAGTGTCACTATCTGAAGATGGTCATCAATAGATGATGTCACCTGATAACTTGAAACCCATTCATTAATAAACTGCGGAATAAATGACCCACTGGTAAAATGATGATCTATTTTAATTTTGTGAAGTGGCAACTAAGAAGATATCTTACTTTCTTATTGTAAATGTAAGATTGACGGTCAAATGCAAATTACCATAACTGTCAATTACTCATTAGGCTAAACGTTCGATGATCATCCATCACCCCCTATTCTTATTAAATTTTGGCATCTGTCAAACTCTCAAATTCAGTCCATAGTATATAAATGCACTATTGGATACGTACGCGCTACCTGCTTCAATAAAGCGCTCGGCCATTATAGCATTTTGGCAAGTGAATTCACCAAGAAGAGGAATTCTGTAAATAAAGAGGCAAAATCTTGTTATTTGATAAAACATGTTCTACATGTTGCACGGTGATGCATATTTCAATTATAAGTGCTATTAACAAAAAAAAAAAAAAAAATTTGTTGCAGAATTTGAACCTGAGCTGTTGAAACAGTCCTGGAACAGGGGACCCAGCTGTCAAAGGAGTATTCATTATGACAAGTTTGGATATCCTGCTCGGATTTTTCAAGGCCCATGTTAATCCATAAGAACCAACAAGAAATCCCTACAATAGAGTAGAGAAATCTTAGATAGATGGATTTCACGAAGACTAATAGATAGGCAAGGAGTCCATATCCTTCATGGTAAAAGAACATACAAATTTCAGCAAATAAAACAGGAATTATACTACCGATCCATATATACCAGAAACATGAAAAGTACAACCAGATAAATCCTCATTGGTTCACTGTTCCATGATGTAGCATGACATGAATGATCTATAAACATGACATGACCGATTAGCCCGTTTACACCTACCAGGGTTATTTATCTACAACTTGATTTTTAAAAAGTAATTAAAATTGAACTAAGGAGTTCAAAAGCTGTGGGATGTGGCTTATATGAAGGTATCAGGTATGTGTTCTGCATAATGTGTAAGAGAACAAAGACCATGTAAAAATGTGGCACAATTTGATTACAGCTTTGGAAATTGTCATGATTCTTAAAGAATGAACAGGGTATCTTGATCTTTTCATAAAACATAAAGTTGATATCTGGTGATCAGATACGAACAGTTTGAAAAGAACATACTCATTTTAATTTAGGAAATGAAATGAATTCAAGTATATCAATTCCCAACACCTATATGACTAAATCATGTAAGGTTTGACACACAAATCACAGTTAGTATTTTCAATTTATCTATCGTTGATAATTACTTCCTAAAGTTGTGTTGTGCACATACGGAAGTTTCACTTACATACCTATACAGTTAAGGACAAAGCTATGCTTTTTGTAGGTGGAAATATGCTAGGAACTACTGTCAATATGATACCCCACTGAAAAACTATCAACAGCGAGATTTCTGATGTTTAACATCTATCCATAGTTGTTTTAATGTTAACAATTAGCTTGAAGTCTATAGATAAACATACATTTTGCTAATGCTCTAATGAGGTGTACAAGGTTTGATGGAAACATCATTAAGAGCTTAAGAAACATTCAAATCCATTAAACCTAAAATAAAAAATAAAAATGTCAAATTAGTTCGTACCTGAACCACTAGTGAGAAAGGAGATTTGATCTCCAGTTTATCGAGCAACTTATCCAGTTGTTCGTGGTACTCCTTCTCTGTCGAAGAAATTTAGGTCAGATCTAGGGATGTGAGCTTCATATAGCTAAACAAAACAAAAAGTAGGAATTTATGTTCATATATGAATAGTCCTCCCACACACCAGTGTAGTCAAAGCCATATCCTGGCTGTGGCTTGTCACTGAAACCAAATCCTATCCAATCAGGTGCGTAACAGTGGAAACCAGAAGCCGCCAACTAAACATAAACATGAAGAAGAATAACCATTACAATATGGCGGGCTAATCGAGTCCTATTAATCATCTATTCAGAATATAGGTTAATAACATCATTTACTAAGGAAGCCGTTATTATTGACCCAAATGGCATATATATTCCCTTCTCTGCCTAAAGACGGACGAAAGCGTCAAACATTACATAAAGGGATCAGAAAGAAAACCTCGGACATCACAACTCGGTAACTGAAAGATTGCGTTGGAGCACCATGAAGGAAAACAACAGTTCCACGTGGACCAAGCCGAGCATCAGACGAACCTGCAGGTCTCAAATTTTAAATTACATTATTACTAAGAATAGTTTAGATGTTAATATTTATGTATGTTTTGTTTTATAGATATCTAACTTTATATGTACCTGTTTCCCTGACAAACCATACAAAGCCTCCGGATTTGATGTAAGAACCATATTCTTTTCCCTTATCTTCTATTCTCTAAATCACAATCATTTTAACAACAAAAGTTAAAATATTTTAATTAACCTCATTAACTCAAATTCATTTATTTATATTTTAAATACTATATTACAGTAACTAACTTCCTCTCAAATTATTTCCTACATATTATTAACCTACTATACATAATATATAAGTGTTCACAATAATGGAACCTGATACACTTTATTAATAGTTAATCATTATGCCACTCTTATAATTATTTGTTAATTATTTAATTCTAAAAACCACAAAAAAAAAATGGTACTGTAATACATATAGCATTTGGCCGACGTTGCCGTCTTCAGCGGGAACTTCAGGAAGTTGAATAGCGCTACGGCTAGAAGGATTATCGGTTACGAAACCAAAGGGATTAAACGACGGCGTTTCGTCATCGTTGTTGTCGTTTTGAGAAGTAGCTTTAGTTAAGAAAGTAGTAGGACGTGTGAGTGATAGTTTTCGGAGGCGGGTGGATGGATATGATGAGGCCGGAAAATTGAGAGGTGGAGAATTAAGACAAAAAGCCGCAGCCATAAATAGTTGATATTATATTATATTATGAACAAAAAACACACTAACTGTTGGTGATTCTCGGTTGTTGTTGATGATGGTGGGAACCAGAGGTTCTGTTTTTGTGATGCTAACTCATCATGCCCGCCACGTGGCCTTTTATATCCTTGATTATTTATTTCTGTTTCAATTCAATAAACAATTCTCTATTTTCTTGTTTTAAGTTTTTATTTTTTGTATTATTTATGTTTTTAACTGTAAGTGGTATTCGAAAATACAAACACTTCACTATATAAGTCTTGCACTTTTCTATACTATAAAGATGTATATCATAATTCGTTATAAGTTATTCAAAAGGAAAACACCTAAAACACATCATCGTGTAAATTGAAATTTATGAGTCTATGACATGAGATAGTAGCGAAATTTTGGTATTCATGGCCCAAAGCCCCAAACTAAGGGTGCTCCCAATCTTACTTTCTTTTTCTTATTAGAGCCGGTCTTAAAAATTTAGATGTTCATGGCAAGATGGTAGAAAATATGTCCATTTCAAGTTATATATATAATACAACATAAATAATTTAAGGGTTTGGAATTTAGTTAAGTTAGGCTGCTCATCCCATGCTAATTTTTAAATTATATAATAAGTTATAAATTTACAATCCGATGAGTTAAACTTTGAACTAATATTACTACATAGAATAACTTAAAATGATTTCTATGTGCATTTTTTGAAGCAAAAATTTCGATTATTTTTTCATATCATTTACTTTAGCTAAAAATTTACTTTCAATACTTAAAACTGCAAACTTGTTTAATCTCTCTTGACTTATAGTATTTCATAAATAAGATTTCAATTACTCCATTTTCAACATTATTCTTCCCAACAATAAGTTTGCACGTGAAGGATAATTGATGATATTAGATATTATGTTAAGAATTAAAGAAATATTGATCTGATTAAACTATGAAAAAGAAAATTTTGTTGCATCTAATTTATATATACTAGCATGGTACCCACACATTGCTGCGGGATACCATGGTAAAGCCTTGTCATTCGGGGCTGTGTGTGCGAGCCTCAACGATTTGGAATTAGCATGCGTTTATGGCTGTGTGTGCGAGCCTCAACGATTTTTTCTTTTGCGCGATGAAAAAGCATTGGTAGATGTACCGGTTTTTGCCATTTGGGGACTCAATATAAAGCTTGTTCAAAAAGTTTGCCATTTAATTGATGATTTTAAATCAATTATGATCATCTATCAATATAATAATATAATTATCATAATTAGTTTGTGTGCACAGGACATGTAGATGAACTGTCATCATAACTGAAAACTTATAATCAACTAGGAATTTCATGCCACCCGATGGGCGGCGTGAGTTTTTGAAAACATTTGCGTTTATGAGTGGTTTAAATAAATCAACAATTTATGGGCGATAAAAAGTATTAAAAACGAAATGTTAACAAAAATGCAAAAACAATATACTGAACCAAAAGATTTTAAAGACAAAACCAAAAAAAAAATTACGAACACCAAATGAAGAAGTTATAAAAAAACAAATCTTACATGTGAAAAAAGTTGAAAAAATAAATGTTTAAAAGAATACAAAAGATATATAATGCAAAAAAGAAATATAAAAAAAGCCAAAAAAGTAATAAATTACAAAATGTATAGTATTTTAAAAAGTTATATAAAAATGTAAAATGTAATAAAGGTATAAAAAAAATAAAATGTTACAAAAGATTAAGAAAAAACCACAATTTATATAAAGTTGGGAAAGGGTTTGAACCTATGACCTCCACCTTCATAACCATAAAGACCAACCACTATACCAAATTCATTTTTTTTTCATAACTGCTAATTCTTTTATTTATCATTAAAATGCAGATAATGACAAAAAACACTATTCACATACTATTCCTTTATTATAGTAAGTAATAAGAATAAATTAATAAAATACCATAAGAAGGGATAGATGAAAGGGGATGACTATATTTGTTACGTGATTTATTAATAAGAGGGGGCTATATTTGGACGTGAATTAATAAAATTACCGTAAATGTGTTGGCGCATATATTTGTTACGTGATATGTTAATAAGCGAGGGCATAATAGACATTTCCCCCTGTAATTTTCAACGGGAGCTATAATTTTTAATATGTAGTATAAATAATAGCTTGGGCTGAAATTTTGTTGCACCTAATTTATATGTTGCTCTCAGCTTAAGCCCAGCCTACCCATCGACAAGGCCGACACTCTTTCTTATATGCACCCATATTGTAGGATTGTTTATTTCTTCCTTACCAAACCCTCCTAAAAATCACATGTGTAAATACAAAATCATCATCCTCACAAACCAGGTGATAGTTGTTAAACCCATTTATTTATTAGTATTAAAAGGTCTTATGATTCTTCCCTTCTTAAGTTTAAGTGTTGATCATGCCATTTTTTTTTATTCTCAAAATAATTATTCAATAGCAGAAATGAATTTAAATATAGCTGCATAACCTCTCATTTTATCTCTAATCTATTTTAGCATTACAATTTACAAGTATTACAAAATATTAAATAAAATCAATAAAATTGTCATATGAGAGAAGAAAAAAAGGTATACATTTTTCTTACCGGTGGAATTATAATAAATCGAGAGAAAACAACTGGAAATCTTTAATTATTCAGATCACACTAACTAAAATTCCCAGAAAACCATCATAATCTGCCACAGTTCCGCCGGTCCACCCTTTCTCCGATCACCGTAGTCAAGTACGTTTCTTTAATTTACATTTCCTCCCTCCTACTTCCTTTCACCTTTAATTTTAATTAATTAATTTAATTCTTTATTTAATTTCTGCTTTCTTTCTTTATTATTATTATTTTTAATTTCCTTAATCATTATGTATATTCACAATTAGATAGATGTACCAGTAATCTATTTCACATTCTCCCTTTAGTTGTCTTTACATTTATTTTAGCTTAATTTTCCATATTAATTACTAGTAATTTTTTAATTCCTAATTTATAATTAGTACAAGATAGCTTTATTACATTGCTACTAAAAATGGGTATATTTTAAAGATACTCTATTAGTTAATTTACTTTTTTCTAACTGGCTAAGTGAATCGAAAAGTATCAAACTTGTCGCGATTTGGTAATATGTATATCGAGCTTTATTTTAAGTTGAATTACGTGTTTTTCATGTATGTGAGCTCTTATAACTTTTAAATCGTAATCAGTTTTGATGACGTGGCAACTTGTATGGTTGTCAAGTTAGTAAAAATGTTGGTTACCAAGTGAAGTGGTAACCGGATACATACAATAATTGGTTTTGAAGGCAGATGCACACAATGGCGAAATGTGACAAGTTGGATACGTCTTGGATCGTGCATTCGGTTTTTCTTCTTTTTGCATGAAGTGATGACATAGTTTTTCATTTCTCCGGTTCAAGTACCTTTTGTGTGTGTGTGTGTGTGGTGCAACTCAGTCTATAAAAATGCTGGATTTTTATATAATGTCAATGTTCATATAATACGTTAAAGTTGATGAATTTATTAATGATTTAGGCAGAACACAAAGCAAATCGTGTAATAACTTAGATGTACACAAAAACTACACTGAGCCGATTAGTAATTGTAATCCATAGGCATGTACGTTTTGGTTTCTCATGCACTGGTTTGTACTTTTGGTGGGTTTGTGTATACCATTGGGAGTTGGGGTACGTTAGTAAATGCGTCTTAACGGATCAATCTTTATGGATATAAGAGTCCTATGGTCAAGTTAATCACTTACCTTAAACGGCTGCCTGATAAATTTTGCAATTGCATAGGGGTGTGGGTGTATTATTTATGCTTCCATTCTTCATTAGTCATTACTATTAATTAGTAATATAGTTTTGAGGCACCTTTGAGCAGTTTGCTAGGGCAAAGATGGAACAAGATGTTAACTCCAATCTCACACACACATATATACACATGCTCTTTTTGTATGCTGTTAAGGTTCCTAATTTCTTTGTTCTTAATTAACTTATGCTCATGTAGGTGGATTCTCATTTGAGATGGAAGACAGTTCTGATAAAAGTGAAGATCTTCTCGAGGACGATGGTGGTGATCATGAAATTGACAGAGAACAAGTATTGGAAATTGTAAACAACGACGTGGATACTGAATCACTGTTTGGGATTGAAGGTGATGACTTGGAGAATGACAGTGATCTAGTCCTTGACCTTGAAAGCAATGAAAATGACAGTGAGCAAGTTCTCGATTTTGAAAGTAATGATCTTGAAGATAAGAACCAAGTGGGCGAGTTTGAAACCAACGGCCATGATCCCGAGAGTGTTCAAATGCTCGGGATTGAAACTAATAACAATAACAATTGTGTGCACGGTGATCAAGGAGACAAAGACAACCCTCCACCAGTTACAGGGATGGAATTCGATACATATGAAGATGCGTATAAGTATTATTATTCTTATGCTAAAGAAACCGGATTTGCTATCCGGGTCAAATCTTCATGGACAAAACGTAACAGCAAAGAGAAAAGGGGTGCAGTTCTTTGTTGCAACTGTGAAGGTTTCAAGACTTTAAAGGAAGCAAGTAGTAGAAGAAAGGAAACAAGAACGGGTTGTTTGGCAATGATTAGGTTGAGATTAGTGTATACTGGTAAATGGCGGTTGGATGAAGCTAAACTTGATCACAATCATTCGTTTGATCCTGATCGACTCCAAAGTGCCAGGTCACGTAAAATAACGGAATATGGATCAAAACGTAAATTTGATCCAACTTTAGATGTGGAAGTGAGAACAATCAAGCTCTATCGAACCCCTGTTCTAGATTCAGTTTGTTATGGAAGTTCAAATGAAACAGACTTGGATATCGAGCTTTCAAAGAATATACGTTTAAACCTGAACAAAGGAGATGCCCAAGTTATGATTGATTATTTTTGTAGGGTTCAGCTAATAAACCCGAACTTTTTTTACATCATGGATTTCATGGATGAAGGTTGTGTAAGAAACGTCTTTTGGATCGATTCTAGGGCACGGGCTTCATATGGGTACTTTGGAGATGTGGTTGCATTAGATACAACATGTTTGACAAACAAATATAAAGTACCGCTAGTGGTGTTTGTCGGTGTGAATCACCATGGTCAAACTATATCACTCGGATATGGTTTGCTTGCTGATGAAAGTCAAGAAACATATACATGGTTATTAAGAACATGGTTAACTTGCATGTCAGGACGCCCTCCACAAACCCTAATTACAGACCAGAGAACGACCTTGCAAAATGCTATTTCTGAAATTTTTCCTCGGGCTCATCATCGTTTTTGTTTGCCTCTTGTTGTGGATAGCATTATCGAGAACTCTGGTAATTTAGAGTCCGAGGAATTTCGATCAATACTTAATGGCATAATCTATAATTCATTGAAAGTGGATGAGTTTGAAATGTTGTGGGGTGAAATGATCCAACGATTTGATATGATCGACAACGAATGGTTACGGAAATTGTTTGAAGACCGAGAGTGGTGGGCCCCAGTTTACTTGAAAGACACGTTTTTCGCAGGGATGTTCACTTTTCAACCGGGTGAGTCCATGGTTTCGTTTTTCCACGGGTATGTCCATCAACAAACCTCTTTAAAAGAATTCTTCGAGATGCATGATTTAGTTTTTCAAAACAAAATGCAAAAAGAATCATTCGATGATTGTGAGTCAAGAGAGTCAGCCCCAAAGTTAAGAACGATGTGCACCTATGAGTCACAGCTTTCCACAGTATACACAAAAGAAATATTTTCCCGTTTCCAGTATGAGGTCGAAATGATGTCAACTTGTTTCAATGTGTCACAAGTGAATACTAGTGGGTCTATCATCACTTACATGGTCACGGAGCAAGAAACTGAGGGAAATACCATAAGAAATGTTGAAGTAATGTATGATAAAATAGGTGTCGAGATCAGATGCATATGTAGCTGTTATAATTTCAAAGGTTATTTATGTAGACATGCATTGGCGGTACTAAACCATAATGGGATAGAAGAAATCCCAAGTCAATATATATTGTCTAGATGGAGGAAAGATTTTAAACGGCTGTATGTACCTGATTTTGGCTCTGATAACATGGATATCACAAACATGGTCCAGCGGTATGTACACTTGCATAAACGGGCTTTACAAGTCGTGGAGGAAGGTATGACGTCTCAAGAACATTACATGGTTGCTTGGCAAGCGTTTAAAGAGTCATTGAGTAACGTCCGTTTAGTAGCAGACAAGCCTGTTCAAAATTAATTTTATCATAAAATGTATATGTATATGTATGTTTTTAGTTGCAGTTTATAATTTTCTTTAGTCTTTATGTGGTTTATCTTATGTGATTAGTTTAATTTTAACAAAGCAAATGTGATTAGTTGATGGGTATCCAATTGTGATACTAGGGTTAGGGTTCCCTCCATTTACTTTTTTTCATTGCGAAGGTTATTTTATGACCTTATGTTGGTCTTGTAAATGGATATTGTGCAATCAATGCTTGCCCGTGTATTACAATGACTATTTTTCTGACGTCATTCGTGGGTAACCTGGACATTAGGTTACATAATTGCATGTCAACCACTAGATCAAGCTTCTCCAGATGTTCATAGACCAGCGACACAGAATAATAGCAAACACATGGCATACAATGGTAAGGATCTTATGTACTTAACTGTAATTAACCATCCTATGTAGTATTCTCACGATTACGCTGCATAAGAACAAATAATTTTAGATATAGTTACCCAATTCAAGGTGTGGATGTCGCAAATGATCTCAGGATGAAAGCTTACAACTTGCAAGAATGTGATAATAGGGAAAGATGCATCTCTCTCCTAGATGCTGCCAAATTTTATTGGTGAGTGACTCAAAAGCAATATTTTGAAAATCATACCGGACATTGAACCGATCTTATATCGACCAGCCATCAAAACAAATATATTTTACTACAGTAATTCTAAAATAACTCTAACTTAAATGATAACATAAGTTCATTAATATTAAATTCTAATTTCAATCATCACAAAACAAAACCAAATTTTAGCACAATAATCCACAGGATAAACAACTAAAAACAGCATTTATTAAAGAAAAACGAATTAAGATTTATGTTAAAAACTTCAAAACCAAAGTAACAAAATAGGCCAATTGACAGGTCCAAATCCGATTTGAACCCGTTCTGGTTCCGGTCCGACCATAGGGTTCATGCGATTCTCTACGGGTTCGGTTACTAAGAACCAACTGGTTGTTATCAAACTGATTTTCTTAAAACACCCAATCCGACCAGCCTGGTGGTCAAAAATCGAAATGATGTACTTGAATCTTATTCTAAACAAACAGCTAAGGTTTAGATGTTCTATACGAAATGATGTCGTCATACATTGTAAAGAGTTATATATTGTTATCAGAAACAAAATTTAATCTTTCATCAACGCTAGATGCCTCTAGCAATGAGTTACACAGCATACAAAACATGCGTTTTAAGCTCTCAAGTTGCAACAGGACAAAAAGATATACCAGATAACCACATTACTTTACAGTACCCCACAAACACGAAATTGAAGAATCGTTTGCCTTCCTTCAAATTTCAATGATCCAAAAATGATGGAATGATTAAAGATCTACAACAAGACTGTAAACTAAGAAGATCCATGCTGCAACCAATCTTTAGCACAAACAAGTGATTCAAGAGTCGATGGACTTAACGAACATTGATATCTATTCATCTTCTTACGCCTACTGTCAAACACGAATTCTTGAGAAACTGTAGAGACAGGAATACACAAGATATCAAAAGCCATTTTAGAAAGCGTCGGGTATTTTTGTCTGTTCACCTTCCACCAGCCCAAAACATCAAATGCATGCACACGGGGTAGCACTGATTCTTCCAAATACTGATCTAATTCAGATTTCCTGTTTTGAAGGCTTGCGGTTTCAGAGATGTAGATATCAAAATCAGAAAGCCCGTCATCTGTTGAAAGAAAAATGGCTTCTTTCACTGAACGCTCTTCATTTTCACTTCCATTCCCAATCTCGATATCATTCCCATTCTCATTTTCCTTAACAACAAATGTCGGTGTAGGAAGCATTTGCACCACATAATCAAGATAAAGTTCCTCAACAGCATCACGTACAACTTTTATCTGATTCTCAGCTTCAGAACTGTAGGTTTTTGAAAAACTAAACTCCACAAGCTTCATCTTAAAACGGGGATCCATAATCACTGCAATTGCAAAAACCAGAGAGTTATCTTTCCAGTACTTGCTAAACCTTTCATGCATCGGTTTTGTCAACTTCCTAATAAACCTATCTCCAATCATTGATGCATTTGTAAGCGCAAGTTGGATTTTCCACACTTCATGAAAAAACACATCCGTGGTCAGAAATGTGGGACCCACCAAAATATTGGCTGCATCAAACAAGAGTTTCAAGAAAACACAAAGAACTTCAACTTCTTTCCATTCTTCCATTGATGGGCTTTTTATGTAACTAGGTTCAAAGTCATCCAAACATGGAAATACCTCTTTTAATTCGGATGCAGCAACTAACATGTGGTAAGTTGTGTTCCATTGCGTTTGGCTGTCAAGATCGAGACTTTTGGTACTTGGTACCTGAAGTTTTTGTTTCAAATCATTGAATCTTTTTTGTTGACTTTCAGCTGTCACTACATACTTCACAATATCACGAACTTTTTTAACCGTTTCCTTCGTTGAAATTAAAGCATCTTGAGCAAGATGAGTCAAAACCCGAGAATAGCAACTGCTAATCATGAGTTGACCTTTAAGAACTAGCGGGTTGTTGCTAGAAAGTATCCCTCTGAGGTATTTTGTCACGGTTTCATTTGAAAAAGATTCATCAAGAGACACTGTAAATAGCTTTGACTCTAAATTCCATTCAGTTATGCAAGAAAGGACTGCATGATTGAAAATAGATCCAGATTCGGGAAATGATAACAGCTTAACACCAAGAATCTTTCGATTCAACTTCCAATTGTTATCAATGAATTGACCCGCTATGCAGACATAACATACACTTTGATCTGTAGACCACATATCCAAAGAAAGACTAACACGTCCTGGGATGCTAGAAATACGATTCGAAAGGGCCTGTTTTTCCCTTGCATAAAAAGCAGAACAATCACTTTCAATAGTATCACGGGACAAGACGTTGAATTGAGGTTGCAGAGCTCTGACACAATCCAAAAATCCAAGATGGTCCATCATGTCAAGTGGATATTCATGCATAATAATCATCTTTGCAATCTCATATCTGCAACAAGGCTGATTCAATGAACCAATTGCAGATCCAGATGTACTTATGTATCGTTTTTTAGGGAGAGCACCATTAGTGTTTGAAACAAGGGTACGTGAAGACATTTGAGGGCAATTTTCAAAGGTAACATGTTGCTTAAGGTGGCTAGTGGTACATTTTACATCGACACTCTTAAGTGTGACATGTTCCCATATTACAGAATTCTTTCTCTTGCTTGTTGCCTGTGCCTCATCATCACGTGGTTCATTTTTGATTATAGGGTTACCCATGAAATTCTGAAAATACAAAAATGTAATATAAATGTCAAAATAAGCTAGTTTTACAAATTTGCATAAACACAACCATAAGTCATAAGGTTAGAATAGTGCAAATAGTCCCAAAATATCACATACGTTAGGGGGATGTTTGGCATTGCATATTTGGATGTTACTATGTGATATGGAAGAATATATCTACAACAAAATGGAATGCATAAGATTGTTTTAAAATGAGCTAACAAACTGTTTTCTGAGTGTTTTGCGGATTATGATTATATAAGAATATTGAAAGCAGCAACCGTAAATATTCATATAATCAAAAATCAGTTTTGCTACAACGACACTTAAACTATTTATCCAGAACTGCATATGTGTAAAGACTTCAAGTTAATACCAACATGACCAGTCATTTTGTCTTGCCAAAAAAACAGACTTTAGGGCTCCTATCTTTTTCAATTGGGCGAGAAAAGACCTGTGACGTTGGTTTCAACTTGAGAGGGTCTCAATCTTTATTTCACCATAAAAAGTCAGATAGCTAACTAACACTAAAGACTAGTTATATCTGCACGACTTGATAACCCAATGATGATATAGATAACTTTAATCCGCAATGCCAAACACCCAATTGCTGGTTTTTAGTTTCCATTATCTCTTTTACTCGTAACATTATGCGAAAATGAATCCAGAGAAAAGTGAAATCAAATGTATCGAACTCTTTTTAAAAAACAGGGCATTCAAGTTCAAAAAGATGCAACACAAGAGTCTCAAGCACCAAAATCCTTCGTACTATTTACACCTTAGCAACATGTTGGTATCCTCTCATGTTGTCTCAAGTCATAAAATTGTCAATAAAAATTAAAGGCCCCCAATTTTAGTTGATGGTGTTCAAAGAATTTTGATTGGTTCAACATGACCAACACGAGGGATTTCAATTTGATAGGATCATAACATTAACATCATAACATTAACAACCATTTATCCTTAAACCCAACCTACAAAGATATTATTAAAATACTAAAAGCATATTGAATGATAGACAAAACCAATGGTCAGGCATCCTGGTTTTGGGTAAACATCTCATACAAAGGCCGGAGGTCCTTTTCTACCATTTAGGTAAAACTTGGAAGCCGCCCATCTACCTAGGTAGAGGTAACGGACTAAGGTCTGTCTACATCTTAACCTCCCCATACACCATCGTCAAGGTATTGGGGCTCAAAACCCGCGGAAGGCGGCCGTGAGCTGTTTCTTTCTTTATTACTTTATCTTAGGGAGGATACAAAAATGTTTGGAAAACTGTCACGGAAATACCCCTTGTTTAGGTACAACATAATACTATCTTTACACGAAAAACCTCATTCGTTTACCCGTTTAAGGTACAAAACATATTTACTAGACATAACAACAACAACAACAACAATAAAAATTAAAAAAAAACAACAACAACATTTTACTCTGGACATTGAACATGATACATGAAACTAAATTTATACTAAACTGCAAACATATTTTATCATATTTGAAGAAAAAAAGAAAGAAGACTTACAAGTGAAGCAGGAGATAACCCAGAAGTTGAATTTGAAGAAAACTGAAACTAGGGTTAAAGTAATATTCTTCCCCTTCTTCCTTTTATTTAGGTAGATAAATTCTATAAAATCTTAACAGTGATTATTTGAAAAAAAACAAACAAGTACTCCGTACATTTCAGGGGTTTTTCAGAGGTTGATGCCTTGATGGAGATATGATGGGCTTTTGGGTTAAATGCTTAAACCCTAGTAAGCCCAATGGGCTCTTTTGTAAATTTGATTTTGGCTTTTTGTCTTGTTTTTTTATGTGTATTTTGGATCTTAGCCCATGGGTATTTGATTTCTATGATGCTTGACTGATTGAGTTTGACCGCCAGATATATATTAAGCTTAACAAATAACTAATGTCTAATGATGTCATGAGTAGAGTATAAAATTGAATGATTTTGATATATGGATAATTATATATAAGTTTTATAACTGATTGATATAAATGGAAACAATATATATGTACTAATGTACAAATTTACATTGATTTTGATAGATGAATCATTATGTATAAATCTGATTGTACAAGATATTAAGCTGGTTATACATGAATGTAGTATTGGTATATACATCAAAAATATTAGGGGTTTGTTAAATACATTTAAGGTGCATAAATTGTTTGTACATTTATTATGAAAATCAGGGACGGACTTTTAATATGGAAGGTACAAGTTTTTTTATGCACGTTAAATACAGCCCTTAGGGTTGTATTTAGCATTTCCCAAAATATTACTACCTATATCACCTTCCATATATAAATAGTCATGCACTCATATCTTTATACTGCATTCTTAAGTTTTTGTAAAGAGTGATAAAAAAGTAAATGATAAGAAAAAACCTATTTTTTTCATTATTGAGTTTTTTAAACAGGAAAAGAAATGGAATGATATGATATAATAACTTAAGGGGTTTTTTTTTCAAAATTTTCCAGCCAAATTTGACTAGATTTAAATGGAAAAGTTTGCATCCATGTGTAAAAGTACCAATCTATCCCTGTGTGTTTATTGTTGTTGCTGCTGCAACTGAAAATATATATGAGCTATGAAATAGGAAACAAATCAAGTGTTGCAATTGTTGTAGTTGTTTATGATAACACCACTAATAAGTATTGTAGAGATGGTGGGGATATGATTCTTGTGTTTGTAATCAAAAGGTGAATAAAAAGCAGAGAAAAAGATGGCTTTTTCAAGTTATCAGAGATAAATTATGAAAGATCGGTGGTTATTTTGATGGGGGAGATGAATGAATAAAATTGGATAGGTCAAGAGATGGTGGGGTCAAAGTTGGTATAACAATATTTGTATTTTTTTTTTCTATCTCTCCACATAAACTCAAGAATGCATTTCTAAAATTATAACTTTTTCCTTTTCTTTTTCTATCCACTCTTATCTTTTCTTTTCTAATGTTTTAAACTCAAAAATATAGTATTACCGCTTTAAGTGCCTTTTGAATAACTTAAATATATATTTTGAATTTGTTTTATGGAAGTTGAGAATATACCTTTTGAATTATCTTTATCTTTATCTTTATTTTTACTACATTATAAAATATTTTTCTTTCAATTTAAACATATTCATCTAATATACCTATAATACCCCTAATAAATTAATTTACAACATAAATCCCCCAACCTTAAAATAACTATGTCATTCTCTTTTACATCAACCATCGCTGCTGCCGCCACCACTATCCGTCGCCGCCGCCGCATCGCGGACAAAAGGGGGCCAACGCCCATCGGAATTTAGATTTTGTCATGTATTTTTAAATTTTTCATTTTTCATATAGGTTTTTAACATTTTGCTCATTTTTAGATTTATTTTTATGGATTTTTTAATTTTGCCCACTCAGAGACTTTTTATAGTATGCCTTTTATCAGGCAGGCATTTGTCTATTATATATACGAATACGAACGTCGAATGATTTTTTCATTTTGTATTTAAATTTCTACTTTTACGTTTTTTGAAACAACAAGTAGGGGTGATCCAAAACATAGGCTGGCCCAAGAAAACCATTAAATCGGCACGAAAAAGACTGAAACTAATAAAGCCCGTTAAATTTCGATCCAGTGCATGTGCCTAATTTTCAATACGAAACTGAAAACCTGGTTAACTCAAAAATACCGCTTCTGTATGATCTTCTAACTTGAACTGTTTCTATATATATATATATATATATATGTTTTACTAGTTCTAATAGCCGTACGATATACGGTAGCTATATTGATTATATAATAAAAAATTTCGAATATGGCTCATACATGATTCATGAGTATGAAATAAATTGTGATTATGGTTAATCGATGATCGAAACTAATTATAATAAATAGTAATGATAAATATAATATATGCTTAGTTAGAGTTTTGGATTTACCTTTAGTTTTTTAGAATGAAATCAAAATCGGAACATGTAAGCATAGTAGATGACGGCAAATAGACTTTTGACTTCGGATCATAAACTCAAAATTTTGAAGTATTCATGTTAATAACCTTTTATAAGTAACATAAGTAATAGGAGTTGAAGAATTGCGAATGACAAATAGACAATTTATTAATGATAAAATAATCAATCAAATAAGGTTATAATGTCTTTTGTTATAATAAGCCAAGAGTTAGAGTTTAATTCTAATTTTAATTAGAAAAATGAATTTATATACAATTTAAAAAGCTAATTTAATAAAATAAATAAATTAAAAGGTGTCAATCAAAGGTTACGACACGTGTCGTTTCAAGAACATCTCAATCTTGTTTTAGTATATTGGTAGATGTTATCTAGCTTTACTAAAATCTCGAAACGATGTTGATCAACTTATCTACTTGATCTGATTAATTTCATCCGAATTCATAAGGCAATATTTAAATTCGTCAGCGATTAGAAAAAGATTTAGTCAAATACTTCTTCATTCGAATTGTTTACCTTTTATAGCCATTTTAATGCAGCTTCCAATTATCTATATCTATATTACATTATAAAGTAAATTTATATTTGATTTTCAATATTGAACTTAAAATTTCATTAAACTTATAATTTCAATATTGATTTTAAGTTTCAACAATGTACACATTATAATGCATGATATACCATACATCATAGGCACATTATATCAATAACTTCCACTACTCACCGGCGCCACTACCACCACCAATCTCCGCCACCACCGCCGCTCGCCGCCACCGCCACCACCGCCTCCGCCATTACATCACCGCCACCTCCATCACCGGCGTAACGCGCGGGTACTGTTCCCGTGTTTCATAAAGCGCATTTAACATTTTAAAATTGAGCTTAATGTATGACAAAAAAAAAATGTGATTCTTCTAATCTTGAGAAGAAACTTAAAAAACTTAGACAAAAAATACGTGATTCTTCTAATTAATCTTAAAAAATATATCAGGATGGTGAATCTAATTGCAGGTGTGAAAGGATTGTAACCAAACATTAAGACCTAAGCAATTAGAACCATAACGTAATATCTACTACTGATTTCGGTGATGATGCATGGTTTCAGTAGCCCAAGCTATAGCCGGCCTTCAGTAGGAAACCCAACCCGACAAGAATTCAAGACCGGAACAAAACCATAAAATCAGGGTCTGTTTTCGGTCTCCTGTATATGAATCTTTTGTTTCTCATGTTGGTCCAGTCTACAACCGGGCCGGGTTGATTTTTGGCCCACGATGACTCTTAGGCCAGCATGTACAAACGATTACTCATTACAAGTATCATATATCTATGTGATTTTTTTTTATTATTAATAAAGTTAATTTACTAACGTACATCACCTCACTTTGCTTTAAGAGAAAATCACTTGATTAGCCAAATTTTATTGAGATCATATCACATTAGTCAAGTTTTTTTGAATTTTCACAGAATAGCCAGCAAAATCGTAATAATTTGACAAAATCGCAATGAGATCTTCAAAATTGTAATGAGAACATTAAAATCGCAATAAGATTTTACAAAATCGCAATAAGATTATGAATAATCGCAACGAGATTATGGAAATCGCAATGAGATTCTGAGAATCGCAATGCAATTCTTATGCATGCATAATCTCTACGAGATTCTTTTTGCAGAATCTCTACGAGATTATCAGAATCGCATAGAGTTTCTTAGAATCGCATTGCGATTCTTAGAATCTCGTTGCGATTTTACAAAATCTTATTACGATTTTGAAGTTCTCATTGCGATTTTGTAGATTTCATTGCGATTTTGTCAGTTTATTGCGATTTTGTTGGTTACTTAATGAAAATCCAAAATTTTTTGGCTAATTCGATACAATCGCAATGAAATTAGGCTAATCATGTGATTTTCTCATGCTTTAATATTGTTCTTTTGCAATTTTCAAGGTTCAACATTTTTCAATCATTCTATGACATCAACACATTAACCGTTTGTATGATCATATATATATTTAAAATGGGGAAAGGGAATATGAGGCTGTTATGTATTTAAGATGGATGGAAAAAACATTTACATACCTTTTTTTAAACCATAAACACCTAAGTTTGGATGAAAAACCCCCCACATACCTTTTTTTAAACCATAAATATCATAAAAGGCCAAACATTTATTCAAAATATTAAAATATTGGTATGTGAAGAGTTTTTCACTCAAGTTAAGTGCATAACAGCCACATACTCATTTTTCTCATTTAAAATTGCTTGATAAAGATTGTAACATAATATCGAAAAACTTAATTTTGAAATATGTAATAGACCATTCTTATAACTTTAATTTTAAATAATATTTACTTTACACTTTTAGTCAAAACTTTTTATCTACATTTGACATGAAGTAAAAACATTAAAAATATTATTAGTCTAACATTTCAAGTTATTTTTCTTACTTTTAATATAGAGCACAATATGGACTTTCTTGGATTGATCATTTTGCAATCATTTTCAGTTTTGTTTTTTATAATTTTATTTTAAGCTAGGTTTATTTTTATTTTTTTTATTATTATTATATCATAACTGTAATCACTTTATATTTATATTATCTTATAAATGAGGATTTTTTTTTTTAAAGAAAATATGATTTGAACTAGCTAAATTACCTTTCTTCTTTATTTACTATTTTAAACATTTCTGCCTAATATACCTAATATACCCTTTAATCTAAACCACTCATTTTGTTCTCTTTTATCAAATCTTAACCACTCATTTTTTTCTCTATTCTCCATAAATCATTTTATACCTCTAATTCATTCAAAATCTTTTATCTGAAAAACCGTATATCGATAAATTGTAAAAATTATTTTATGCTCTTTCGTTAGAAAGGTCATTTGATATACTTTAGACGAATTTTTAAATTCGAGAGCGGAGCCCGTATAACCAAGACATTTGTTTATCACACTCTATTACTTATCACCTCATATGACTTAATACCCCCACCATCTCACCGCCATAACACGCAGATACTATCTCTCTTATTGATATAAAGGCCCAACAAGAAAAGATTGAAAAAGCGTACATCAAAATAAAGGAGCCTCCTACTATACTCTCACCTCCTATTCCTAAATATACCTCTTACCTCTTAAAATACAATAGTGCACAAATAGGAGGTATATATAGAATAGAAACGTGGAAATAGATACCCACACAAAATAAAATAGTTGCAAGAAATTGTAGAAACACCACACTCAATCTAATCATGCTCATGCTTGAGCCCAAATAAGCCATCCTCTTTCATTCCTTTTCACAACCTTATATTCTTAAAACCAATTTAATTTTATCATATAACAAATGTAGTTGTTAGCAAAAATAAAATAAAAAAATTCATATGGTCGGAATTGAAGTACATGCATGCACACGTATATGTTTGTAACAGCTTAGGTGCATTTCTAGGGTGGTACCTTAGTACCCTCCATAACATCTTATGCTTCTGTCTGTCTTTTATAACCTTCCATCTTTAATTATATATATATGCACACCTCGTGATTCCTCTCTTCTGTCTTTCTTTCTGCCTTCCCCCCATGGCATGGGCTCCCCATCGATCCATACACGCCATTATATATTCTTGTCTTCATCTCCATTTCTTTGTAATATTTTAGAAATTTTTTACATCACGAGATATTCCGAAAATTCAGTAATGTGTCGCTCAGATTATTATTTAAAGCTTTTGTATTGTGTTTGGTTTTTAAATTCTATGACAATTGTAAAACGAGTTTTGATTGAACAAGATGAGATCAAGATTACTAAGGTGAAAAGATCCAATTTTGGTCTAATGGCTCAAGATTGAGTTGAGAGACTTAGCTTATCTAAATGTCACATATTCAAACCCAGAAATTAACGTTTAATTACTAGCTACTAACAACTAAGATTTGTCATTAAAAAAAAGGGTTTTGCTAATGATAGTCATATGAGTTGTCATTATTGTGCATATATATATATATATATATTTGTACCTTTTATCATAAAATTTTGAATGTGAACTTTTGATATTGTACTTTTCTAGAAAAAATTAAATTTGTTATGTAATTTCTAAAAAAAGTTTAAATAAAGCGATGGTAGTTACTCACTCACTCTAAATGATTGTTTAAGATAGGGCAAGAAACGTATATCTCCTTACTTTTAATAGGATAAGGATAATTAGATTTAACTTTATAGGTAAAGTTGAAGCAAACTCTATGTTTTGAATTACGGTTAAGATTCAAACTTAATCTATGCTTCTTGATCTTTAATTAATTGTAATACAAGAGTTAAGATTGTTTTAGCATTACTTATAAAGTTGCTTTAAGGATTTGTATCCCTTTCAATACGGGTGGAAGACCAACTCGATCGATATATAACCTTTACTTCCCGGCCTATAAGAGGAAACTCTCATTATATTATAGGTAAAACCTAACCCAATATTAAACTAACCTCAAAAACTTTTTTATTTGTAAGACGTGAAACCATAACATTTAATATATAATATCGATGTGAAATCATGTCTAGTCAATGATCCATGGTTTTTATAGTTGTTGGGGAGCCTAGTGTGCTTTTTTCTTTGGTACCGTTTGTTTGGCTCATAATAATGGGATTCAGTTTATACAACCGACTATCTGTTGTCGGTTGAGTTATGACCTCATGAACATTTGACGATGAGGATGTTTGTTTTTATTCCTAAGTCACATGTAAAAATTTATATAAAAAAGATGAACAATTACTATCAGGCTAATTAACTAGCTAATAATTGACATTGGGTGAAGGAAAGTAGTAGAAGACAATTCATGGTGAAAGACAAACAAAGCCGATCGACAATTCAAAAGAAACCAGAAAGTGCGATCCTGTCAAATTTTCCTAAGGTCAAGTTGGGACAGCTTCAAAAATATCAAGATTTAAACTTGATCTTAATATCATGATTTTTGATTTAATCCCGTGGTTGATAATGTATCAAGACCAAACAATTTGGTATAGTACAATTTAAGGAAATCCTAATTAATCCTACCTCATAAGATCATTAAGAACTTATTAATTACACGATCAAATATATTGATCTACTTCACTAAAAAAAATAGGTTCTGCTAAACGTACATTTATCATAAAATTTTATCTTATAAAAAAAAAAAGGTCATGACGTGTCAAATTATACAAAAACACGTACATAATATCGGGTTTTGTTTTAGAAATTGGAATCTAATTAAATGACTTATAGGCGGTCCGGTGACATTGGATTGCATCTGTAACCTGATCATCATCTCCTATTATAATAGTATTCAGGTTAATTAATTATCCAGAATCCAGATCGATAAACTAATTAACTATTAAGATGAGTCTTTTTGATTCGGGTATATATATATATGAGGCCTAATAAACCTCGATCTCCAATGACTTTTCATGTATAATTAAGTTAGTATATAAAATACGTATGATATTTGTTCAAAAAAAAATACCTATCTATAATCCCTATTAAAGTATATTGGATTAAAAAATTCAGCCTTTTTTTCCTACCAAAAATACCCCTATGCTTAACAACACTTAAGTAACCCTAACTAATATCTCATTCACACGTCACTCTCGCCATCCACCGCAACTGCCATACCTCTCTCCCTCCTTTCACTGCCCGGCCACCATCTCCGCCACCATACCTACCTCCGTCGTCGTCGTCCATTTAATCCGCCGCCGCCGTCGTCCATGGATGTTGTGTGATTTGAGTTTAGAATATTTTGGTTCATTCACCTCGATTCAACAAAATACCCACACAAATGAAAAACTCACCGTCGCCTCCCTCCCCCTATCTTCTCTTCTGCTCCGGTGCACCTCTACCATAACAAAAAACCTACACAAACGAAAAACTCACCGGCGCCTCCCTCCTCCCTGTCTTCTCTTCTGCTCCGGTGCACCTCTGCCATAAATTGGCATCACCATCCGGAGCACCTCTTCTCTTCTCTTTTGCAGAATTTTTTTATTTGCAAATCCGAGTCTTCTTTTGATTTTCTATATGGAACTGCGATGATTTGATGTATGCTTTTAAGTCAACAAAAGATCTGAAAAAAACCCTAAAAAATCCGGCGGATCTGGGGTGGTGATGGCGGCAGCGCCACGGCAGATATTGGGGTGGTGGTGGTGGCGAAGATGGGGCGGTGATAGCGCTGCATATCAGCACATTAATTGAACCTTTTAGATCGTCGTAAATTGGAAGACGATGGCTGAGAATATGGTATTTTCAAATTCCTTTTTTATAATTATCTTTGTTAAATAATTTTTGAGCATTTTTTTGGATATTGTTATTATCCACATCTTCACATCTTGATGCACATTTGAATTGACTGGCTGATTTTGAAAGTATATGTAGTTGTTTGTGTAAAGATTTTTGCAATTCAATAACATAGGGATGTAGTGTCAAATTTATTTTATTTATTATTTTGGATCATTTTTATCTTTGATAAACTAAAATCTGGCGTGTAAATAGAGCTGTGATTGGAGTCATTGTCCTTTCAGAATTGAGGTACTACTATGTAGTCGTATGAGTCATTCGGGGTTATATTACTCATAATTTACTAGAACAGAATTTATGACATTCATGAGTTAAACCTGATTCCGTTTTCCGTTTAGTTATGCTAACTAAATTATATCAGGAGCGCAGTTAACCATTTCAATTGTACATGAATACATACTTTGCAGGGCAGTTTCTTTATAGATGAAATACATGCTTTGCAGGGCAGTTTCTTTATAGATGAAATACATGCTTTGCAACTCAATGTCTCTATAGATAGTATATCACATATACGCCTCAGGTTTTGCTTTATCAAAGTTGACAACTTGAAAGTTTTATTCTTTGAACATCCGCATAATTGTATGTTGTACCTCTTTTGGGAATTTTTCAATAGAGGTGGTCGGAAATATGTAAAATGGTTTGTGCAGGATGTTTTTAGTTTGGGTTGACTGGGCTTGGTGGGATATGTTTGACTAATAAATGCTTTATTGTCCATATTGTTATGCTTTACTCTTTTTTAGCACAGATTGTAATGCTTTACTTATATTAACAAAAAATAAATTATTACGAAAATATCTCACTTTCTGTGTTTTTGTTCACGCTCACTTTTCAAAGCTTTAATTTGGTACTTTTTGTGATTTTACTTTGGCAGAGTCGTTTGAGCTTTCTTTTAGGATGTTGGATTAAATGATGATAAGGTATGTAATTGCAACAGGATTTTTGTATAGTTTGTGTATGGCAATCATTGTTCCATAAAAAGCAAGTTTATGGGTACTATGAGCATATTGTTCATTTTATTTTTTTTAAGAGGTGAAATTTATTATGCAGGCTGATGGTATTCTTTTCGAATAGTGTTCAGCCGGGTATGCAATCGATCTAAAAGAGCAGCAGTAAGCAAATGGAATCAGGAGAGAAACGATTGGTACAAAAGATTGGGTTATCTTGAATCTATATATGTACCCAGGGACTGATTCTGACAGGCTAGACCAGAATTTATAGGTATATAATTGCAACAAAAGATTGGGTTTGTAGTCTTGTACTGAAGGTACATCTTTCATTAGTCCATAGCCGTTATTTGTTAACCGTGTATCTACATATATGGTTGAACCAAGACAGTCTTGTGGACATGTGACTTATTTAGCCTATGCGAGAGAATTTGGGTTAGTTTTATAGTCATCGTATCTATAGTTATAATTTATATCAATCTAATTCAAACATCCATTTTATCTGCATGACTGCATATAATCTTTCATTTTGTATGTGGTGTATAATAGTTTACTACCATTTTTGAGAACTACATTATGTACATTACAAATTGTTTTAGCGAGATTTTTGCCACAATGTATGGGTGGGTTATCGGACATAAGTTTTAAACGGTATAAGTTTTGGGTTCTAAAACGTTATATGAGACTAGAGGGTTATCACTCATTTACCCCCTCCACATATAACCACAACTTTTTTTAGAGTTACCGCTGCAACGCGTGGGTTCCCCTCTAGTGATATATATATGGTGATAACTTATAAGCCTTAATTTGCCTTAAAAAATTAAAGAGGTCATGAATATTTTTAAATCGGTTGAACTGTTATTACACATCAGAAAGAGTAATAAGTCGATCAATATTTATATTATACCAATTAAGTCACGTGGCTAATTCTTCAAATCAAAAATATACTAGATTTTAGACCCGTGTCCAACACTGGACACGGATTTACGATATTATCAATATTAGATTTTCATATATTTAAGTTATAAAAGCTTATAATTTTGAAGATATATGGTTCTAAGTGTTATACTTTGCAAGTTGTAGTATAATAATCACAGGTTCGTCACTGTCATAATTAGCTGATACTTATTGATGAAATTGTTTGTCGTAGTCATTCCACAAGGCACATAATATAATAATTTCTCTTTAATAGAATTTTTTGAAACCAGTTGTACTCATAATGTGATATTATTATGAAAGATAGTTAAGAATTAAAATATAAACATACTTGTGATCCTGTACTTGACATTAAACTAAGTATATGTACTTGATCATGATGCAAACCCATAACACGCATAGGTTTATTTTCAATCACATGTCCTATGATAATTAGATAACAATTATGATTGTTTTCTATTCTTTGATAACAGTTAGGACTCTTGATTTGAATAACAATTGTAACTTTAAACATTAATACCCAAAACTAATATATAAAAAAGGAGAAAAATATGTACCTTTTTTATTGAGAGATAAAATGAATCTTGAATGGAGTTTATATTCATTTGGATTTACTATTCAAGTAATCTTCTGTTGTAAATTGTGATTTCTTCTGTGATCGTCCCATGTTCTGTGATTCCTATTGTGTTTAAGATAAGGATGTTGTATATCGTCATCTGTTATTATGTTTGGGATATGTATCTAGCGTTCAAACTGTGTTTATATTAAATATTAAAGTAAGTATTAATATTTATAATTTATAAAAATCTAATCAAATATTTGTTAATAAGTCATTAGGTTTGAATAATTTTTTGTAAACAATATGTCATACGTTTAAACTTGTTTAATTAATTACATAAATGTATATTTTAAAAAATTCTCTCAAGTTATGGCTAAAAATAAATATAAACTAAGTATTAAGGGTTAAAAAGTGTAAATTATTGATGGAAATAAATAAAAAAAAGTAAATTAATGAGACTTTTTCTACAATTTAATATAAATATTAATATAATAATGTATTTGGATAATGATTATTAGTATTTTTAATTTATAGTTAATCTAAATGATGACATAAGCGATAGTCAATTTGATGAAATTGAGCGATTTAATTAGTTAATAGGTTATTAGTTCAACTGTGTTATAGTGTATATAATATATATATATATATATATATAAAAGATATAAGATGGGGATTATATATGTTAGGTTTGAAATAAATTTGAACACCGGCCCATTAAAAATAATGATACCTTAAAAAACTTAAATGTTACAAAATAACTTCAATCAATATATATAGTTATATTGGTCAAACTTTAGGGTTTGTAAAAAAAATATTAATAAAAGATCGAATTAATCCATCTTGCCAATTGATATTGGAAAATGAACTACTTTTTGATGGATCTGTTGAAAATTTATGAAACAAGCCACGCACTGATCTGAGAAGATTAAAAAAGGTGATCAATGTTATTTTCCTAAAATCTATTAATTTGGAGCTTAATAACGGAAAAATCAAGAAACAAACTAATTTATGAAAGCAAATTAAAAATGTATATGCGGTGAAGGTGTTTTTCAAAACATCCAATCATCACCTTACTTATGGATAAAAAATTGCTCTACATAATAATTGGTGAAATTTTACGTTTTAACATTTTCTGTATACTGTGCTAGCTTCTGATTTTTTCTAATGAAATTGATTAAAGGTTGCAGTTCAAAAAAATATATATATAGGAAATAGGAAAATGTAAAGATATTTTTGAGGTCATAGGAAAATGTAAAGATATTTTTGATGAGTTAAGTTTTATTTATCACAATGGGCATATGGACAACGGATTTTGCTCAATTGGTGGCTTTGGCTACAGAGTTCCGTTATTCACGGAGCTGGGTCGTTGGGTAATTTCGGGTAACCCGACATTAATTTTGTTGGACGTGAAAATAACATGGTCCATCTTAATTGGAAAAAAAAAAAAAAAAAAGATACAGTAATTGCGGTGATTCAATTTAAAACCTGTAAGCACTGAAAGTTAACATATATACACTTGAAGAAACAGAATCAGGAAACTATGTATTTAACTTCTTAATTGGTTCATTCCACAATTCATAACTTTGTCTAAACAGTACTCGATCTTGAGATGTTTTTAATTACTTATTTTTGTTTTATATAAATTAGAAATAAATTATTTATATATAAAAACTTAGTACAAAATTTACCAAACACAACACATGCATTTCCAAACTTTAAGATGTTTGTATATAGGTATTGTGTATGTATGTCTAAAATTTTTTAGTGTAATTAAATGTCGACATATCTTTTAGCAAAAAAACGCATGTGTACGTACGTACGTAGATAATTAAGAAACTTACAAATTAAAGAAGTATATACAAGATTGACAGATTAGCCACCGTGCATCCACCTTTTGAGATACATTTGTAACAAATGAAAATTTGAAGAGGTTTTTTGAGTGAGTGAGTGAGTTGTTCACGATATGCATTATATTGATCTGGTAGCTAGGTAGCAATATTTCACATTAAGAAGTCCATGAATGCTCATTTCCTCCCACAGCTTTCTTGAGCTTTTTAGCAAAAACACACATTAATTAACTAGCTAGCGGTTAATTATCGATACAAAAGTTTGTATATATGTATCGATGATATGTGTGACTAAAAAGTTCAAGAAAGCTGTGGAAAAACATGAGGAGGACTTGTATATTAATTCTTCATTTATATATATTTTATATATATGCATCTTCTAGCTAGCTAGCTACATTCATCACCTAGCTTCTATATATGCATATATATATAGTGATTTTAGAGAGAGAGAGAGAAAGAGGGGGTTTGTGATGGAGGTGAGGCAGTGAGTTGGATGATATAGAGGCCATGTTACTTATATAACACAATTTTGGAGTACATTTTTGTGTGGTATCATGGCATGTTTGGAGTGATTTTGTTTGTACATGTATATATACAATCCAGTGAATCAATCCGTAAATCGTATAGGTATTCAGACAAATGTAAAATAAATACGAAATATATATGTTTGTAATATATATATTACATAAGATACGGTTGATTCATGAGCTAGATGGAGATTATATATATTCCGGCCCGTGAGCATAGCAGATAGAGATAGAATTGGAAAGGTAGGTAGGACATTGAAATGGTGTGTGTGTGTGAGGAGTGAGGACCACTACTACTACTAGTCTAAAGAAGGGAGAGACAGGGTACGTGAAGGTAAGTAACATGGGTGAAATAAAAAAAGCAGCAGCCTTAATTTGCACAGAAAGATATACAGTTTTATTCATTACATCTCACGTAAGACATGATTGATTGGAAATTCCGTATATGTAAGTATAACTTAAATGCCGGAAATTAATACGAATCATTTCATAATTTATAAGCAGTATATAAGGTTGGATTGTGGTAAACATCCTAGCCGTTGCAGACAAAAATTTGGGTTCGATCCTTATCGATTACATGCAAAAGTTGGAGGGTTTTTTTCTATACCATTAATAGAAGTACCTGGTCTCTCTACTTAGGTAGAGATAAGGTTTGCGTACATCTTTACCTCCCTCGTACACCGTCGAAGTATTGGAGCTTAAAACCCGCGGAAGGCGGTACTGAACAATTTCTTTCTTTCTTTTCATTTCATATTTTTTGAATATAAGGTTGATGGCAATGGGAAAGGCATTTCGAGAGTCCTGATTTTTAGGCATACGTGTCATTTAGGATTAGGATAGAATGTCGTTTAAAAAAAAATATCTCATGCCTACCGCAACGCGTGAGCTAGGCATGAATGCTTGTCACAATCATTGTCGACGAGGCACGGCTTGCTGCAAGAGTTTCCAACCGTTATATAGCCCACTCGCTAGGCATGAATGCTTTGTTGGAATAAACATGATTCGATTCGAGTGATAAAACATCCTCAATCGTCCTGTGGAACCTGTAAGAGCATAAAGCATAATTGCTATTGATTTCGGGTAAGGCGATTGAATAATAATGGGATGATAAATTTGGCTGGAACATGATGCACGAATTAGAGAGGAATACACACACGAAATTTAGGGTATTATGTGTGTAGGGATTAACCTTAACTTAGGGTTAATTATCTTCTATTTATAATGAGAGTAATTACACATTCAACCCTTCTGGTGTTTAATGTGTGTACCATTAGTCCTCTTAGTTATAATCACCTAATGGGAAACTCTATATACTACGTCTCTAAGAGTAAATACGACCATCATATATTTACTTAGACATAGGGATTTCAGTTATCGTCAATTATCATATCAAGAATGATACATGATCAGTGACGGTCACACTAACATAGTTCCAACATGCTTACCACAATCATTGTCGAAGAGGCACAATTTGCTGCAAGAGTTTCTAACCGTTATATAGTCCACTTTTTGTGATTTTATGAATACAGTATATTAGATGAGACATGGATCATGGTTGTCATTGTTAAGACATAAGAGAAACATGATATGATAGTGCCAGATATTGTGTGTTGTGAGACATGGGATGGCTAATAGGATTTAAACAAATGGTAAAGCGTAGAACTTAATTTTCACATGAGTGAATTTAAAATTATTAATGGTAGTTAAAATACCACGATGAAGATTGTGGATCAATTATATGGAGTACAAATAAGTGAAGATGGGTGCCATACTTTGAAGATCAAATGATTTTAGAAGAAAATAAAAGGACAGCTGCAGGCGGAAAGCTAAAGGACCAAAGGGACAGTTGGATGCGTGTGTAATGGAGCCAGCCAAGCGTGCACTTGCAGTGGATTTTAACTGTAGTTCCGTAGCTACTACAAGTCTTATTGTAGATTACACAAATATATATAGTTAATAATTTGCCTATTCTATTCTAAATTAACACTAAATTACTTACTTAGGTAGTGTTTATTTGAGACTTAATCAAAAGTACTTATTTCATTAACTCATCAAAGTGTTTGGTTTTTTGTATTAATAAACAAAAAACAACTATATTAACTTAATCCATACAGATATTATTTATCCATTCAATCACTTTATCGATCAATTCAGACACTTAATGGTTAAAAATACAAACAAACCCTAGTCTTAAAATCTATAAATTACTTGATACTGATCCATTAGATTCCAAAACGGTCACATGATATTCCGATGAATGCACCACCGAGTGCATTTTAGGTGAACCACAAATACCATCACGATTATTATCTAAGTGACAAGCTTCTGAAAGGGGTAAACTTTCTTATGCAACACTCGACTAAATAAACAAGTACGCAAGAAAGTCCAAGAAAGTGAAGGAAGGATGTTGAATAAGCATTTTGTGATGTGCTTTAGGGTAAATGAACCATCATCAAGATCACAAGAAGATGGCAGATCATAAACAAACTCAGTTACGTGTATCATATTATATAATATAAAATTTCAAATAAAATACATACATATATGATAAGTACCCCTAACCCATATTATGACCATCCACCACCTTTAAAGGTCGAACACATGAATAAATCGCTTTAATTAGCGGGTATTAATTGTTAGAATATGATCACGTAAAATGAACGTATGTCCGAAAAGTATTTAAGCCTACGGGGTCACACGTTCAACACGAATGTAAATATAATTGATTAATATATTAAATGTAACTTATTAATTAATTAGATCACGAAAAACTAACGATCGTCCGTTAAAAGGGTTAATAGTTAATGGTACTTAATTAACGGACTTAACGAAGGAGAGTTGTAATTAGGAAACAATTAGGAAACCCCTCTAGAATCTTCTAGGGGGGGGGGGGCGAAATTTAGGAGAAAGGGGGTTTTGAAAACCCTTAACTTTGTAAACAAGTTACCTAATCCTATAAATAGAGGCCTAAGTTTAATTGTTTTCTACACACAATTCATAAGGTTTTCTAAAACCCTAAAAATCTCTCTTTCTCCCTCTCTCTTGGCTTCAGCCGTTTCTACCAAAAACAAAGGGTTTCGGGTTTTGGTTAGTTCGAATTAAAGGGGTGTTAACAAAGGTTGTTCGGTTCGTGATCAAGTACTAGCATACCTACATTCTAACGTTGTGTGTGCGATCGTAGAGAGGTTTAACTTTAAACCTTATTATAAAGTTTCTTACTTTATTCTCTCTAATTTAAAGTACACGTTTTCTCTCTTGATTAATTAATTAACTACATAAAATTTATATTCCGCTGCGTGCTTTGTGATTTGATTTGATAATAGTTATATAACCCAACATTAATAATACCAACTACTGCGACAAGGAGATACAAATCATGCCCTTAATTCAACGAGGACTCGCGCAACACATTTGGGAACTACATAATAATATATATTCGTATTTTGTTTATAAAAAGCTTTATCAATGGTTTTTTAGTTTTAATGTATTTTGTATTTTGCATTTAAATTTATATTGTATTTGTCTTTTTTTATTAATATTTTATATTTTGCATATACGCGAGTACATACAATGCACATGATCAATTCGTATAAGTTTCTTACATTCTAATGTGTTAACCCCTTAAATTAATACCGCATTTAAATGACCTCTCTTGTATAATCCATTGATGAAGAATGTCTTTGAAGATCATGTGGTTTGACTCGTTACCATTAGTTCCTTTCTCTATAAACGAGTTATAAAGTAGCACTACTAGAAAAACAGCTATTCTTGACGCGCAATGCGCGTCAAGGATGGATCAGTCATAAATTTTCATGACCCGCATTTGGGCGTCATCCTTCTATGACACTCGGTTTATGACCCTCGGTTTATGACTCTCTTTTCTGACGTGCGTTTTTGCGTGTCATAACCTATTTTTTTTTTAATTAATTTTTTTCGGTTCCTAATTTTCTATTAAATGAGAATTAAAAACCTGATAATACAAAATTAAAAGCACAAATATCAAAATAACGCATTTCATATATATATATATATATCAAAACAATGAGGTTAATTCAAGTACTAATTCACGATAAGTCACAAGTTAATTAACGACAAAAATTACATATCGATAGTAATTCACAAGTTAGTTTAACAGCTTTCACATTGACCACTGAGTATACAACAAGACTACCCGAGTCATCCGTGCAGCTCTCTTGAAGTAGTAATAAGAAATACAATAGTGCCGAGGTAGTAAATATCAAAACCACATAATATAGTAACTAGAAGTCATTCCTAAAACTGGAAATTGGTATCCCTATTTCAAATGCAAAATCTGAAATAGATATTTCCCTAATCAAATACAGAGTCTAAAACCAACTCACATGCGCAACCAAATCTTGAATTTCCTTTTACCAAGCAGATGATTGTTGGCTTCCGTCCCTTGGCTTGAATTTTCCTTTTTGACCCGTAGATCCTCTTATTCTTGGTTACTGTTGCTGCAAAAGTTGTTGCTGAGTTGGCAATTGTTGCTGCTGATGCCCAATCTGCTGTTGCTGATTTTGTTGTTGTTGATTGCTGGGCCATTTGTGATAATTGATGTTGGTTCAACGACATCGAATTCTGCAATTGAGTCTCTGAGCCTAGGCATGCTTCTAACAACCATGACAATAATATACCTATAGGAGTATTAATTGTTAGGGTTTTCCCATTACAATATATAGAGATACAATTTACATTTAGATACCTTGAACTATGCTAATAAAACAATATAATAAATATAAATAATATACTGCTAATACACCCCCGCAGTCTAAGGCGGAGGGTGTCGAAGACTTAGGCTGGAACGGAAGTCCAGAAATAATGCCCGAGGTAACCCTTTGGTGAATATATCTGAGAAGTTATGACGGGAAGGAATATGAAGAACTCGAACTTGCCCCCAGTGAACTTTCTCGCGAACAAAATGAATGTCAATCTCAATGTGTTTCGTCCGTTGGTGTTGAACTGGGTTCCCGACAAGATAAACAGCAGAGATATTGTCAGTATAAACCAGAGAAGTATGCCGAGGATGATGACCCAGTTCTAAAAGTAAATTGCGAAGCCAACATATCTCAGCAACAACATTAGCAACTCCCCTGTATTCAACTTCTGCACTGGAACGAGAAACCACAGATTGACGTTTAGAGGACCAAGAGATTAAGTTATCCCCAATAAACACACAATACCCGGAAGTGGACCGACGGGTGTCCGGACAGCCTGCCCAATCGGCATCGGTATAAGCAACCAACGTGGAAGGGATAGAAGGACGCATGAAAAGCCCTATATGTAAAGTACCTTGAACATAGCGAAGGATCCGTTTCAAGGCTAGAAAGTGAGAAACCCGCGGGTCATGCATATGCATACAAACCTGCTGAACGGCATAAGAGATGTCCGGACGAGTGAAGGTAAGGTACTGTAATGCACCTGCTAAACTCCGAAAGAAAGTGGGATCGTCAACCGGAACGCCGTCATTGCGGCTAAGCTTACCTGCAGTATCAACCGGAGTGGCAACAGGATTGCAATCAGACATCTTTGCGCGAGCCAGAATGTCCTCGGCATATCGAGACTGAGAGAGAAACAAACCGTCTTTTGAGCAAGTAACTGAGATCCCCAGAAAGTAATTAAGAGCACCTAGATCCTTCATAGCAAACTCACAAGACAAGTGACCTAGAAAATGCTTCTTTAAGGCAAGTGAGGAAGAAACCATAATGATATCATCCACATATAAAAGAATGTAAGCCGTGTGGATACCCTAACGATAAACAAACAAAGAGGTGTCTGATGAGCTTAAACGAAAACCTAGTCGAAGAACATAATCGGTAAAGCGCTGGTACCAGGCTCGAGGAGCCTGCTTGAGACCATACAAAGATTTCTTAAGACGACAAATATGATGAGGAAACCGCGGATCCTTCAAACCAGGGGGCTGATGCATGAAAACTGTCTCAAGTAAATTCCAGTGAAGAAAGGCATTCTTGACATCTAATTGAGAGATATCCCACTGATGATAAAGAGCAGTAGAAAGAACTGTCCTGATGGTGGCCGGTTTCACAACCGGGCTAAAAGTATCTTCACAATCTACCCCGACCTGTTGAGAACGGCCATCTCCAACCAAACGAGCCTTATACCGTTCCAAAGTGCCGTCAGATTTAAATTTATTTTTGAAAATCCACATGCACCGAATAATATTCATGTCAGGGTGTCTAGGCACAAGCTCCCAAGTCTCATTATCAATAAGAGCAGAAAACTCTTCAGTCATGGCATGATTCCAAACCGGACTATTAATGGCTTCGGTGATGGTTTTGGGAACGGAAGTGAGAGCGGTATCGGCATGTAGGTTGAACAAAGTTCTTGGTTTTAGGGTGACCGTCATGCTGCGAGTCACACGAGTAGTTTGAGAGGGTGGTAGTGGAAGGGGTGGTGGTAGAGGAGGTGGTGGAGGGAGTGGTGACGGAGATGACTGACTAGATGAACTAGGTGACGAAGCGTTAGGAGCGGTTGGTGGGGAAACATCAGGTGGGGTTAATAGATCGGTTTGAGTTGGAGGATTGGTCTTGGTACGAGGAGTACGAGAATATGTGGTACCATATCGAGAAGAGTTGGGTGGGACTGGTGGTGGATCGGGTAGGGAGTTGGATGCAGGTGGTGGAAATGGTTGGGTGAGGAAGGAAGGGTGAAGTTCATTGTCAAGTTTCTTGTGAAGGAAATCATAGGAAGAAGACGGAGTAGAGGTACGAAACGGAAAAATAGTTTCATCAAACAAGACATGACGAGATACGATGATCTTTTTGGTGGAAAGATCGTAGCATTTATATCCACGATGATTAGGTGGATAACCAAGAAAAACGCAAGGAGTAGAACGATTTTGAAGTTTGTGAATAGAAGTAGAAGGAAGAAGGGGATAACATAGGCACCCGAAAACTCGAAGATGCGAGTACAGTGGACGTTTGTTATAGAGAAGTTGTGTGGGGGTGAGATGTGACTTTGTTTTGGAAGGTAAGATGTTAAGAAGGTAAGTGGCCAAAGACAATGCATGATGCCAGAAAGAGGATGGGAGATAAGAGTGTGTTAGAAGGGTGCGAACAATGTTGTTGATGGAACGAATTTTGCGTTCAGCTTTACCATTTTGGGAAGACGTGTGAGGACAAGAAAAACGAAACGGCATGCCGTTTTGTTTACAAAAGTCATGAAAAGATTTGTTATTATATTCTCAACCATTATCACATTGAAACTGTTTAATTTGACGATCAAACTGAGTTTTAATAAAAGTGGAAAATTGTGTGAAAATAGGGAACACATCCGATTTATAAACTAAAGGGAAAGTCCACAAAAAATTAGTATAATCATCCAACAATAACATATAATACCGATGTCCACCGGATGAAGGAACGGGAGATGTCCATAAATCACTATGAATTATATCAAAAGGCATTGAAGTAAATGACAAGGAATCATGAAAGGGTAATTTAACAGACTTTCCAAAAACACACGATTGACATAGTTCTTTATTCAATGGAACAGAAACAGAAACACACTTATTTTTATTTAAAACACGTAACAAATCTATGTGTGGGTGACCTAAACGCTGATGCCAACGATCTTGTGTGAGCGCAACAAGAGCAATTGGAGAAATGACCTTGGAAGGAGGAGTGAGCGGGTACAGGTCCCCGGAACTGTCACATCTAAAAATAGGAAGCTTGGTCTGGAAATCCTTCACAAGAAAACCGAAACGATCAAATTCGATAGATATATTGTTATCAGTAGTTAAACATCTAACAGAACAAAGGTTTTTAATTAAACTAGGTGAAACTAGGATATCAGGTAGGCGAAGTGGAGGATAAGGAGGTGGTAGGGAGGTGTGACCAATACCCAATGTCCGGATTTGGGAACCATTGCCAACAACTATAGGTTTTGAACTACCAATATTATTAAAAGAAGAGAGTGTACCTGAGGAGTGCGACATGTGGTTGGTAGCAGCTGAGTCCATGTACCAATTCTGATCGGGGTTCAAAGTCATGGTGTGGAGTGCATGATCAATGTTGGTAGGAGTGTAGTATTGTTGCGATGCAACATAGTTAGCAGAGGGGGCCGCATATGGGGAATTAGGAGCCGGACCCAAAATACCTCGACTGTGAGAAGGTGTCTGAAAGGGCACACTAGGGTATGGGCATGGTGGAAAGGCCCAAGATTGTTGTTGCCAAGGTGCAGGATACCACGGAGAAGGCTAATAGTTTCTATACTAAGCACCGGGTACGCCATAAGAAGGAGAAGGACCATAGGAGCCACGACCCCGACCACGGCCACCGCGACCCCTACCACGGCTAGAATCTGAGCTGCGACCTTGAGTGTCAAAACCAAGAGAAGGCTGAGGTGGCGGTACTGTGGTAGGAGGTGTCGGGTGATCTTGTTGACCAGAAGCTGCATAGAGACCAGTAGGGGTTTCTTCCTCTTGTCTAGCCTTCCTACTTTCTTCCATGATTAAACGAGAGCTTGCACCTTTAAAATTGGGAGGTTTATCAAGTTGTTGCAAGTTGGTAGCAAGATTGTCATATTCCTTGTTTAAGCCAGCTATCAACTGGAGAACTAAATTCTGATCAGAAACTGGGGCGTCAACATTGGCTAATTTATTTGAAATCAGCTTTAACTCACGACAGTAAGCAACAGCATTAGGATAAGCAGAGAGCTTCATGTTGGAGAGTTTGTGTTGTAGTGCAATTGCCCTGGTAGGTTTGTTATCAATGAACAAACTTTCAAGAGCCTTCCAAGCGGTTGCAGCAGTGTCATCAACATGGAGAATGGTGGTAAGAAGATCAGTGGTAATGGTGTTGTAGATCCATTAGAGAACGATGGCATCAATGCGTTTCCATTCTTCATCATGTGCTGAAGAGGATGAGTCAGAGGATGATTCTGCTTCTGGGGGAACGATGTGATCAAGCACTCGGCAGGCAGTGCATTGAACCTTGAATAGTGCAACCCATGAGTTGTAGTTGCACTCTTCGGTACTTAGGGTTAGTGGAATCTGGTTACGAATATTTGTAACCGTTGTTGCAGGGTGTAGTGGGATGGCAGTTTGTTTGGTGGCGTCTTTTCCATTATCGCCAGCCATTGAAGAAGAAGAATAAGTGGAGATGATGAAGTTGCTATCAAGAGAAGGAGATTACAAGGAAGCTGACTTTTTTTTTTTTTAATGAAAAAAATAAAAAATAAAAATTAGAGGTAGGGTGATGTTGTCGACTGCAAAAGAAAGAAAAGGAGGGAAAAGAAAGAAGTTGTGATCGACTAAGAAGCCTGGACTCGTGATACCATATAGGAGTATTAATTGTTAGGGTTTTCCCCTTCTCATTGATCACAATATATAGAGATACAATTTACATTTAGATACCTTAAACTATGCTAATAAAACAATATAATAAATTAAATAATATACTGCTAATAATACCATCCTGAAGTAACACAGAACTTAAGTTAAGCATAAAACCTATTTACCAAGACAAAACATATATACAGTATGTCAAGTTCTTACCAAGTACTTAATAGAATGAAGAGAAAATCCTTTGGTATTGGCCAAATGATCCACAAGACGTCCAGGAGTTGCAACCTAAATTAACAGAAATATATATATAAGACGTACCATGCGAACAATACACGCAGGGTCTAGTGAACAAAAGTTTGGACACTTATCTACCCCTCCAACAAGCTACAAAAATGACAAACAAAACATATCAACTAATCTTATTGCTGACAGGGACAATTCCGAGACCTCAAACAAACTAAATTGACCCTTTTTGGTCACAATATGTAAATTTGAAAACATGACTTTTACTAATGCATACGAGTAATAGCTCACCGGACTTCACACGAATGTGAGAACCTAAAGCCTCAAACTGCTCAGAAATTTGAATAGCAAGCTCCTTACAAAAATGAAAACATTACATTTAAAACCGCATAAAAAGAATAATTAACAAAATATATACAAATGAAAATGTGCATACCTAGTTGGAAACAGAACTAAAGCAAAGAAGGCAGGAGCAACTCGATCTTGAACTTGAGCTTCCCATAATGACTGAAGTATTGGCAGAACAAATGCACTGGTTTCCCAGAACCAGTCTGTGTTAACCCAATCAAATCCTTACCTATACATTTTTATATATATTCATTATACGCAACAATTATAGATATAGAGATGAAAGATAAACAATATATATTACCTATACATACATATATATTCAGTATACACAACAATTATATATACAGATAAGCAAAATAAACAATATGGTCATTATACACAACAATTATAGATACAGATATGCAAGATAAACAATATATATATACTAATATTCTTTTTATTTCTTGTTTAGGTGTGGAACCCCTCACATACTAATATTTTATTATTTCTTGTTTAATGAATAAATGCATGGGCCCCCATGATTTTTATGAATTAAAAAAACAATATGTGAGTGTTCCACGCCTAAGCTTAGATACCCGACAGCCTTATATTCTCATCCCCCTATATATATATATATATATATATAAAAGGAAAAGAAAGGGGAAAAAAAGGAACCCTTGAAGGGTATGAGGAATAACATCAGCTTGAATTTTGGAAGGATTTTTCCAGCCTAAACTATCACAAGCTTCAATTAATTCTTCAATTACTCCCAATTCTTTAAATGATTTCACTTCTTCTCCTCCTCTCTCTTCTTCCATTTTTCTTCTCTTTTCTTTTCTCAATCTGATGAATTTCCATATAAATAAAATAAATAATAAAGATAGGTTCTTATTATAATAATATCACGATAATACAATTAAACAATAACTATAAAAATTTAGGGCTAAAGAAGAATAGCATGTTGTCTTTGTTATTGAATCCAAAGTGAGGGAGAATTAGGTGTTGACATGGCTGCATTTGTAATCACAAATTCATTACATGAACGAGCAACAGCTCCTTTTCGGATAAGCTGTTGTAATATAAACACTCAAAAACGCATATTACAAAACAGATTTAGCGAGTTTCAGAAATTAGGGCAAATCGATTGAAGAAAAATTAGGGCAAATCAATTATGAGACAAAATTAGGGCAAATCGATTTAGCGAGTTTCAGAACTGATTATGGCAAAAGAATAGAAGAAACGAACCTGGAACCATTGATATCCAACACAATCTGCTTCAATTTAGCAACGTTGGTGAGTGAGTAGCGTTGTGGTGGTGGTGGATCGATTGACGATGTGGTGGTGGTGGATCGATTGACGATGTGGTGGAGGTGAATCGATTGACGTCAAAGAGGATTTTGTAGTAAAAAAGAGGATCAAAGTGGATTTTAGGGCTTCGATTTGTAACATCAAAGAGGATTTCGTTCGATTTTGGGGTTTTTTGGGTTATTTTAGTAGTAAAGGCGATTTTATATAATAAGAAGACATTGTAGCCCCGTGTTACACTACCTTTTTTTATGACACTAAAAAATGCGTGTCATAAACCCTTCAGATTTTACAAATTATGACAGTATTTGTATGACTTCTCATTTTGCGCGTCATCTATTAGCGTGAGTTATAAAAAGCGGGTCAAGAATAGCTCTCTGTCTAGTAATGACCCGTGATCCCATGTACCATTTGTCATTCACTAATTCCTCATGATTTCATTTTCTAAAAGTAAAGTAATGGAACCATGATTTAATTTTCACCATATGTTTTTTAAAACATCCATAACGAATGAAATGACGAGAGTATATCTTAAAAACTCATATACATTTGAGTAAAAGACTTTAACCTTAAGAGGAAAAGTATCTCTTTTTTACACTTTTACCAAAATTTAAAAATTTAGATACTTTGGCACTTTTTCACCATGCCTAAACCGTATTTTTTTTTAGGAATGATATTATATATATATTTCAAATTCATTTATCCAATTACCCTTTTTAATACGTTGTTCTCTTCACATATAGAGAGGTTGGATATTTTATTCATCGTGTATGAAATTGAGGTGTAAGAGCAGCTTATATGCTAGCTTTTAGAGCACATTACATAAACCAGCTGAATTATACAAGTATATGAATATTACTCTTTGAAATAATGGGAAAGGAAAGCAAGTTATACGAAAAGTAAAAACTCAACGTACTAACACCGGCTCTTATCTAAGATTCCTATAATACAAACAAAAAAATTTGTCTACCAATATGAAAATAGATTAACAAGTGAAAAAAGTAAATATGGATTGATATTTTATTTTTGGAAAGACGAAAAAGAGTATGAAGGATTTAGGATCCGAAAAGTTTGTGATAATGGAGAGGGGCCCTGATTTTTAGACAAGACATAAAATCCCAGGCTGTTGTCCCAACGAAATGACAATTATTATTCATGCATTTTTTATTTATTTATTTTTATTGATATTGATATATGATCGATCGGTTTGAAATGATGCATCATAACCCACACGTTTTCCCTTCATTCTCTAGGACTATTGTACTACTACTACCTTATTATTTCGTACATTAAATTCACAAAACACCAAATACTCATACTACTTGCTACTACATTCAAGAAGAACACCAGATACTCCTACTACATTAAAATAAAACATGTATGTCATAATGACATGAACTATTTAGAAAGTGATAAATTCATTTTGGAAATTGAATAATTGCTAAAATGATACTAGAAGGGTACCCGCACGATGCGGCGACGATGACGTAAACGAATGGCGGTAGTGGTGTGGTTATTAATGTAAAAGTTGTTATTGATGTAAAAGGTAGTGTAATTATTTTAAGAGTTGAAGGACATATGTTGTAAATAATTTTTAAATTATATTTAAATGAAAGTAAGGTCATATATTTAATGAAAATTTTTTTAACAAACCAACAATTAGTTTGTGAGATGGTGCTTTAAAAGTCATATATTC
This sequence comes from Erigeron canadensis, assembly GCF_010389155.1. NCBI lineage: Eukaryota > Viridiplantae > Streptophyta > Magnoliopsida > Asterales > Asteraceae > Erigeron > Erigeron canadensis. The sequence continues at coordinate 2,818,236 of NC_057767.1, read as the reverse complement.
CTTGTTCGAGCCTTGTCTACAACAATAATAATTGATTTTTACACATTTTAATAAACATGAGGGTATTTTGAATTTAAAAGCCTTAAAAGTTAAAAGGGGAAAAAGAGTCATTTGCTTCGTAAGGATTTATAGATAAAAATACATTTTTATTTATTATTCTATCTCCATTTGTTTGTCAATAACATAAGTTTAAAAAAAATTACTCTTTCAACCTATTAATTTTCAAAAATATTTTTTAAACTTTGCCCGTAAAAATATGTTTCTATATAACATTCGATGACAATCATACCAATAAAAACATATCTAAAATTCAATCAATTCATATATAAATTTTATTACATAATACAACCTAATATATTTAAGGTAAAAAAAAAAAACTTTATATATTCAAAAGATAACACTTATATTTGGCAGAAAGAGTAGTTTGTAATAACAATAATATAAGGTTGCGTCCACGGTGCTCGTCAGTTGTTGTTGCTTAAGCGACGCCTTTGACATGCGTATGTTGGTTGGCTTCGTTAGTTTCCATCGTTGGTTAAGTGACGAGTGAAGGACAAGCTTGTGTGGGTTCACCTTGAGATCCAACCGTCTAATCAATGAAAAATAACATTGAAGGTTGTGATGGATCATTGGAGATTGCTGGGATCATTATTGGAGGTTATTACTAGTGGTTAAAAAAAAAAAATCATTTTTGGGTTTGGTGATACTTGTAGTGGGAATAAAAAGGCTTAGATTTGAATGTGAAACGGGGTAAGAAGTTGATCTGTATTGTGTAATTTCTCAATAGTTTAGTGTGTTTGATTGTTTTCGTTCTAACGAATATAGAAAAGGTTTAGAAAAGGAAAATGACGACAACGTACGTAGATGAAGGTTGATGTTAAGGGCTTGCGGTTGTTTTAATAAGACTCGTGATAGTTTTATAACATCTTTTAGTTATCCACAACGAACGTATATATTATACAACACCATACAATATAGAATATGTATTGTTGTGGATGACGAAATATTGTTGTAGATGTTATCTTTTTTTCGAACATTCGGTTGGTATTTGACATCTGGAAAATTTCACCGTACAATGGTGAAGTCTTGCACGTACCTTAGACAACGAGATGCTGACCATGGGCCGTTACAAGTATTCAGAGGAAAAAACCCCACGACTTGTCATCCCTAAAGATCGAACTCAAGACTTTGCGTAAAACTTGCGATGCCTCTGACCAGTTAAACTAACTTCCCATTTTATAAGGATTGAGATTCCCTAAAGTTAATTACAACTTTATTGGTAAAGTTGTAGATCCTAACCATTGATTTAAAATCAAGGGTCAAGATTCAAAGAACTTTGAATCTTGACCTTTAATTTCAATCCAAAGGTCAAGATGTTTCCAACTTTACTAATAAAGTTGAAAGCAACTTTTGAGGATCTCAATCCATTTTATAAGGGTATAGTGTTACTGGTGGTGTTGTATGTGTAAAACATAAAAGTGATAGAGTATTAATCAATATGTTTGAATTAATACTAATAAAAAATAAATGATAAGGTGTTTGTAGTAAAATGTGTCAGTTTAAAAGTGTTAAAATAACTAATATAAAATTAGGGTTGTATTTGTATATTTTATCTAACTTTAGGGTTAAGAGTTGTGCAGGTTTATTATTCAGTATATTTGAAGGACTGAAGTTGTTAGAAGCTAAAGTGGAAGGAGGTCGGTTTATTTAGCTGGAAGATAAGGAGTATATATAAAAGCTTATACCCGATTAGGGTTTGGATCGAGATAATATTCACACACATATTTTTCCCTTGATAATTTTCTCTCAATATTTTATGTAATTCTATTTTCCTAGATTTAGATTGATTTATCTTAATCAATCTTTCAACCGATCATCTTGATCATATTTTTGTAATAATCGAACTCTATAAGTCAACTTTAACAGCCGGCTGATTATTTATGAATTAATAATAATAATATTTTTTGTTGTTCTTCAATTGATCTTCGAGTTCGTTCAAGAAGTAATGTAGTGTCAAAACTGACGATGAACTAATCTCGTTACCATAGGAAGCAGTGTGACTAAAACTGATGGACATACAAATTTACTAGTTTGTCGACTTCAAACGATGTCTTTGACGAAATATGTAATCCAACCATCTATTTAAAAAATATTTTTACTACTTTATCTAGTGAAATATATATGAAAATTTAGAAGGCGTGAAATCTTTGTCAAAAAATTGAAATTTGAAGAATCATACATTGGAAGAATTTATTTTTTCTCTAACAAATTAATTAATGTTAAATTTGTTGAATACTATATTAGAGTACTTATGTAATGTGACAGTGTCAGTAAAGTTGATATAAATGTAACTGATGTAAATTTGTCTCTAAATGTGAACATTTTGTTAATACATTTATAAGTGTGAAAAAATTATGGTTTTCATAAATTCTTCATATTTTCAAATGTGAACTTTTTTTTGCACATTTTTAAATGTCAAGTTAACAAAATTTTTTACACTTCGTGGACAAATGGTATTTCTTTGTAGTGCTTGACCTAAACACGTTTGATCGGTCCAACATTTAGCATGTTCTTAAATAAGTTGTGCAAAGCATAATGTATAACACAAATAATATCTCATCTCAGACAATACCCAATTCATGTTAATAACTGAGAACCACATCGTCTAATTTCATCCACGATGAAATGAAGTTAACCGAGTTGTCTTAGTTAATGTGTTCGTAGACTAATAATGACGCCCCCAGTGGCCAGTTCGTAGACAATACCCAGTGGCCAGTTCGACTCAAGATCAAGACTCTTCATTGATAGTACCTTTTACATTTTTCACAGCTTTTGGAATTTATGAAGGCTTAAATAATCCATAACTGGACCATGCGAAAGTGAATTAAATTTGGTTAATAGAAACAAATGGTATTTGGGCCCTTTGAGAAACAGAAGTGACTGCCTGCCAACCTACATCATGGCTTGCCTGCTTGAAATTTATACTATCATACATACAACCATAAATTTCCAACCCACGACATAATAATTATTGCTATAACATTACCCCTATAATCATAGGTGTTTGACAGTAGACAGGGCAAGTACCAGTGAGGATAGGTTTAGAATAAAACAGTTCAAGATACCTGCTTGATCGATTAGGATTATATGCTTAGAAATTTAAATATCTTTTATATGTTTTTTCTTCTTAGGAGGCCACAGCCAACCCAAGACACTTTCCTCTTTCTTTCTCATTGCCACATCAGCTTTTCTCTCTCCTAAATCACCTCTTCCTCACTCACTACCAACCCTACCTCTTACTTACCCTTCCTCATCTCTTCCTCAACTATACACACATATATATACATACTATACAAAAAAAAAAAGCAAAAAAGGATCCACACTAATAGTCTTCCCTTCGTCGTCCCCCTTCCACCCATCGGACTACCTCTTTCGACGAGTGCCACGAACAAGGTGCTGCCAATGGAGGAAATGAGGAAGAGTCCAACGAAGAGGCCAAGGACACACCGTTGGCTTAGGCCTGACATGCACTTTTTCTTTACACACACATACTTGCATGCCACTAATTTTATTAACATATAGTTTTGTCAAATGTCTTTATAAAAACGATATTAATGTATGACTGTTTAAATCTCACCTCTCTCGTACCACGTCTTGATAGGATTTGGTGGTGATGTTTTAAATTTTATCCTCATCCTTTCAACTATAATATTACACAACTAACTTATCTTGTAATGTCTTGAGCCCAATGGGGACAACCACATGGCCCAATGGTAAGTTATCTTTTCTTTCTTAAGATGATTATTATTGTTGTATACTAGTATGGTACTCGCGCGTTGCAGCGGATACCATTGACAATCCGTTCGATGTCGTAATTACCAAAAACAGTATCAGGTGAACAATTAATTAAGCGAGATACCACGATGATACCGTAGCTTCAATATCAACCAACAGTAACAAAAAATACACGTATTAACAATATAAGTGGATATTCAATTGAAGTGAAATTGTGAAAATAGTTTAAATAGGAATGCATTTTAATTGAAATAAAGGAAGGGCATTCTTGTACATTCGCCTTGTTACATTTTAACATTTGATGAGAGAGAGTGCTATTTCTTTTATATAATAGTATAGATATAGAAATATAGATAAATGGATTTGTAAACTGGATACATGATGTTATTCGGTAAATTGTTTCAAAATTTAGCAAAATTGTCATTCAGCTTCATAAAATGAAAGATTTAATGTGGTATTGCAATTTGATCTATAAAGTTGTTCGATAGAGAAGACCAAATTAGAAAGAAAGACAGAGAAAAATCTCATGTTTGATTCTTGGATTCCTCTCGACTGTTTGGCCAATGAAGTCGCTCGTGTGGTTCATGCATCAAACTCTCTTGTGTTGTCTAGGCTGAATCTAGAAGTACCCTAGAACAACAGTTCTCTTTGCAATAAATCAAAATCAAACTCTGAATATAGTAAAAACTGAAGCCGGTTTAAACTGTTTTCATATCTAAAGTAGCATAATTTAAACTTTGTGAGAAATAAAACATTCTGATTCAGATCCGGTTCAGATTTTGAGTAGACAGGGAAAACCAACTTTGGATTATCTAAAACAGAACTACTAATAGTCGGCTACAGCAAGGCTTTTCAGGTTCTGTTAGTTTACATCGCATTTGCACCTTCTTACTGTTTCCCAACTATCATTTTACGCCATACCCCTACCAGATTGCACACCCATTGACAAACTACGAAAAAACATCACAAATATTTTTTAAAAATATTAAAAAAGCAACAATGAAAAAATATACCTAGCAAAATATCAAAATGAAGTAACCATAGTCACACAGACATAAAAGCTGGAAACAACTCAACATTTAGAAGTGAAAGAAAATGGCACACTGTGGATGGACTGGGTATTACCTTTTTATACAATGAATAGAAAATTTTTGAGAAGACAATACATTTCATACAGCAAGGTGATTTTTTTCATCAAAACTCAGTTGGAGGCTTCAACCTTATCAGCCTTTTGATTCTATCCTTGTCTGTGTTCTCCAACAGCCCCTTCATGGTGAACCGATATAATTAGTACAAACTTCATTATGTGGAACAAACACAATGACAACAAAAGGCGTTACACAAGACTTGCATCTTTATCTACAAAATTTTACTATTTTCCTCCATCTTTAATACTTTGTTGCAGACCCCATACCATATCACATACATGAACCCCTAATTATCAAATACATAAACACTTGTTGAGCTAACAATAATTATCGCATTTTATCTATTTACCAATCACATGGGACCTATATTACCATTCATAATTATATCGCAAATGAACCAGCATGATAGAAAAAGAAACCGGTCAAAAGAAATCACAATAACTGTCTATGCGAGATGATTTACATCTATTTACTTTGACTATCTTCTCAGCATACAGTATGCCCCATATAACCGACTTCGTTTGTATTAAATAATTGGGATGAAGAAACTATATGGAAGGTAAAACTAACTGGGCTGAATCACTATATGCAAAGAATCCTTTTTTGCTCATCTTCACTTTGTCTGGCCTTACGGACCTTACTCCAACATCCTAGAAATGAGGCCAACAGAAACATTGATAGCATTGAAATGGAAAGAGTAGAGTGAAAGTAGGACGAGGTCTGCCCTTATCACTGATACGAATCAAGAGGCCCATTGGGTTGGGCCAGACAAGAGGGCGCATATTATTATTATTATTATTATTATTATTATTAGTTATTACTATTATTAATTTAGTATCTTGTGTAACAAGTTAGGGTAAGTTGTCAGCTTGGTTAAATAAGGCCATTAGGTCACCGTTTCGGGTATGGAGATTATTATTATTGTTCTTAGGAACTAGGGCTGCTGGGGCATTAATCTAGATAGGGCCACTGGGGCATTAATCCAGATTATCTATCGATTGTCTTCTCTTTTTCTTATTTTCTGTTTTATTCTTATTGTGTTGCTACTTTCGGGTCTGATACACATCAATTGGTATCAGAGCAATCTTTCCTGCAACCTGTGGTAGTAAAAAAAAAAAAAATACAGTTCATCATGCGAACTGTTCACCGCGTTACTGTTCGTCCAGAAAAGTTACTATTCGTCGTGTTACTGTTCATTCGGGGGGAAAAATCAGCGGGCAACATGAAATCTGCCTTGGAAAAGATCATGGCTATTAGCCAAGAGGGTACTGTTGAAGAATATTGCCTTTTGTTTCAAATCTTATTCGATCAAGTTAAAAATCTAGAAGAAATTTCTGAGATCTACGCTATATATCTATTCATCTATGGTTTAGATACTGAAATTAGGGAGATATTTGTTAAATGGCATCAATATAGCTGCTCTAAGTTGAAAGATGTGATGTCATTGGCTTTGGAAATTGATTCTCATGGTTTGCAAGATTCATTCTCTCCTTTTGATCCTACTTCTTCTCTTTATAAAGAAGATTCGGAGTTTGATTTAAAAAAATAAGAGAACAAGGCTGTTTTTAGTGCTGGAGTTGAAGATGTGGACGTCACTGAAGGTACAAAATCATGTCAAGAAAAGAAACCACGGTGTCTGTTAAACTGGTGGTGGTGGAAGATATACGTGAAGACTGTGCCGAACTAGCAGATGTTTGTGATAGTAGTGCTATAAAGCAAAACAAATATGATTCTGTAGTAAAGTGTTCTAATAAACTGCTTTGGGGTTGGTTACTTGGGACAAAGACAACAGCAGCGGAGACCTTTAAGGAGAAACCTATTGCAACAGATCAAAAACAAGAGTTACTAGAAAAGAAATTTTGTTGCAAAGGCGTTGGAAGAGAAGTTCAATTTGATACTGACTTCCCATGGGATCCCGGAATTACTCAAGGCAATTTTTTGAAGCTAACACCTTGAGGACAAGGTGTTTTTGCGAGCGGGAGTAATGATACGAATCAAGAGGCCCATTGGGTTGGGCCAGACAAGAGGGCGCATATTATTATTATTATTAGTTATTACTATTATTAATTTAGTATCTTGTGCAACAAGTTAGGGTAAGTTGTCAGCTTGGTTAAATAAGGCCATTAAGTCACCGTTTCGGGTATGGAGATTATTATTATTGTTCTTAGGAACTAGGGCTGCTGGGGCATTAATCCAGATAGGGCCACTGGGGCATTAATCCAGATTATCTATCGATTGTCTTCTCTTTTTCTTAATTTATGTTTTATTCTTATTGTGTTGCTACTTTCGGGTCTGATACACATCAATCACTCACTGAGATCTATAGGAACCCTATTTTATCATTGTTGGTACGAACTTTAGATATTCAATAGACCTATGTGATTAGCAAGAGTTGCATTTACTTCGGTACTAAGGGGGTTTCAAGAATCAGGACGAACATAAGTTGGGCATTATTTTAATTAGGTTATTCAATACAAACATTTCAGAGTAAAATAAAGACTATCGACTAAAGGAGTGGAGCTCACCTTCCACACAATCTCATCGAGGCACAAGCATATCCTACCATACTTGTCCAAGAAAAGGCGCTCTGTCGGAGGCTTCCCACATACATCCTTTATGGCCGAGGTAATAACAAAAATTGCTTCTGACACTTCAAGAAAGGTGAAAGAAACATAAACAGCTGGAAGATCAAAGAAATAATTTGACAATAATAATGAGGCATTATTCTCTTATCATGTGGGGATAGGGGAAAAGAGGGATAATAATGATACCCTGTTCAGTTGTTCTATGAAAATTGTAATGTTTGACCTGACACACATTGATTACTTTAATATCTAAAATACCCTTCAACACACACGCAAAATAAAATCTGAGTATATCAACATCATTGATAATATTAATTTTAGCATAAGAATAGTGGTAAAATGGAATTTTTTTTTTTTTAACAAGTGAACAAAGCAATTCAAGTATAAGACAACATATAAATGATTGGAGTAAAAAAAAAAATTAAGATGTGCTTACAAGCAAGTTCATCATACTCATCCTTGCCAACAAGAAAGATGCTGACATGTCCAAGCACAGTGTACACAATATATACAGACCTGAAAAGACAACGACAAATCAAAGATTGAACTGACACATAGTATAACTTGGTAAGCATGAAAAAAATGCATATAGAGTCATCCCATTTTAGATATCACTTCATTCAATTTATAGATAGAACAATATTAGTAAACAACTGATTTTGTAATACACCCGGCCTGTCAATCTCACTGGTACCTACTTCACAGATTTGAGATAAGGCAATACCGGTAGTCAAACAGATAAGGATCACGATTTTTGTAAATCGATACAAAAGCAGAGATGGACAATTATGAGATGTTCATATAAGTAATTGTTTATGAGCACCCTAAAATGCTTTGTGATAAAGTAGATTTACACAAGCTCAAACCCATACATAGATAAGTAACTTCATAGAGTGTATAAAAAATCAATACAGTAAAATGCAAAATGATGATCATCTAAAACTCAAATTATAATAATGAAGGCATTTATAAGTTGTATATATCATCTATATGCATAGCAACTATAGTTGGAACTTGCCGACTAAAAAATATTATATACGATAACAATGAGATTCACTTAAGCGGGTATTCTCATGCTTTTCAGATGTGGAATAGTCGGTAAATGTGATAGAGCTCTTGCATGTATGAATGACTGGGTGAATGCTTAACTTTGAGATATATCAAGAGTCAAGCCTTTTCTAAATACCCTTTCTATCATTCAATACATCAAAAACATACCAAATACATAGAAGGCATCTGAAATGAGTAATTTGATTTCAAGACCTCTATTTACGTACAATTTCTATTGCTACTTCTTCTGACTTTGGTGATTGAAGACGAAGAAAAAAAATCCATTACCATTTGCCACATAGAAACATAAACCATAAAGTTGGGACTTCTTATGAAGAAAAGGATATATCATGACAATCAAACCAGAAGTCAATTTTGAATCATTAATGCATTATTGGCTAAAACAATATTATTAGTCACTTGGCCAATTAGGCATATCCTCACACTATTAGATTGTCTTTGCCCTTTGGTATCCATCAGATATATATATATATATATATAACATTTAGAGATGTTTATTTGTATACAAAGAATCTATTAAAGTCACAAATGCATTCTACTTGGCAGACTTATTTAGTCAGATAAAAGCAATATGATGATAATGCGGCATGGAGTACTACTGAGTTCCACACGCACAAGTTTATTGTTTCGGAGTTTGATCATCCAATAACTGGTTATTAGCTTTCATGTGGCTGATTTTCTGGTACTTGCTGATGAGAGATGACTTTTGAGTATATAAAACTGAACACTTTGACAATTTAAACTAGAAACATGTCACAGCATATCAGGCGACACAATATTGATGAAAGTTAATGGGCAGAAAATCCTAAGCATGTGAGGAGAGCCAAGAGAAAATATTATTTAAGACTGGCGGCAAGAAGATAGTTTCAGTGTGGTTTCAATAGATGGGATGCAGATACACCACTTTATATAGAAAACTATATCAAGAAAGTAACAAAGTTATGTGTCATAGAATTGTATGTTATGCACAATGCATCCCAAGTCACATGTTCATGGTTTGGCGAATAACGGATGAGCACTTGAAGACTTGAGATAAAATTGGTTAGTGGGAATGTCAGCCAGCTATTAATCTACAAGCACACATTCTGTGTAATACAATACAGTAACCTATGTTCATTTCATTTTAAATGTCTCCCCTCAAAACAGGCATCAAAACTAACAATGCAAACATGGATCGACTTAGGATACAATGACCAGTATTATCAATCAATTACAATTGCGATCCGAAAGTAATAGTGCTTGGAGTGAAATAAGTCGCCTCATTAGGAGGTGCTCCCTAATCACATATAGCAAGTAATAAACAGAATTCACAAGAAAGGTTCTAGAGAGGAGGAAAATATCACAAACTCAACACTTGTAGTGGTTCAGCTCAAGCTGCTCATTAAAAAATTCAATTCGTCCTCACCAAAAGGAAGTGCAGTTCTGGAAGATTTCCCATCACATCCTTGATGTTTTCAAGGTTACAACTTCGTATCTGGATTTGTTTATGGTTTTCTTAGCGAAGAGCATCCTGGAACATACTGTCATTTGCTTTCTTGGTTTTGTTAGTTACGAATTGGTTTATTAAGTATTCCCAAGGCAAGTCTTGAAAATATGTAACCGTTACTTTGTTGGTGGGAGTCCCACCAACTGTATTGCAGATAAAATTTCATTTTGATTAACCGGTTGTACCACGCTCCTTTTAGCCAAAAAGGATATATTGCTGCATAGTGCAGCCATCCTTAATTATATAGTACCATAGTTGGCACAAAGATAAGGATTTGTAAACTGCTCGTTAACCAAAATGAAGTTACTATCAACAAGGAGACGAGTGAAAGAAGACACTATACATTCCTTGAAAACCGACTACAAGGAGGTACATAAGAGGGTTGAAATACAATGAATAAACCACCAGGCAGGACAAAGTGAAGTATTAGTGTAGTGTTTAGAAAACCGACTTCAAATATCATTTCTAAACAAAATTATGCCTAGAGGTAGAAGGCTACTACCATGTCATGCAATAAGCATGTCAAGTATTGTCGTATGACAAAAACTACAATGAGTCAGCTCTCGTACATAGCTCAGATTCATACAAGACAAGTATAACAGCAAATTTTGCAAACCAGATAACATAGGAAAACAAGGAAGAACAACATACTTGTGGCATGCGACAAGAAGTTCTTCACTCTTAACACCTTTAAGGTTATCTGCACCAAGTTTAACTAAAAATGATCGCCAATGCAGTCGTTCCTCGCCCGGAACACCATTAAAACTGCAAAAAAAAATATTACACATGCATAACTGACACATCTATAAAAATGGATCAAGCATCAATAGCACGACACCATGTAGAATAGTTGAAAACTTCAATTAGCATATATCCAAATTATACCGAGGAGCTTCCTACTCTATTCAGAACCACCAAGATATTCATTCATTCATAGATACAACAAACTTTTGACAAGTTTCTTCGGTTCGTGTTTCCCTGACCGAGTAACGTGTTGGGCTTGAAAGCGGAAATTATAGCATTTGCTGTTTATCCAGTGAATATTTAGTAAAAAGATCAAATTTTTACACAAAGATAATAACTGGGTATTCCTATACAAGTAAGTCTCTATAAATTCTATAATAATTATGTTGAAACTAGTTTATACTGGATTAGATCCAATCCGATATTTACAAGTTCATCAAAAGTTAAGTTTTTTAGCAAACTATATGTTCGTTGTGAGGTTTTGATTTGATTTAAATAATCTTTAGTTGTCCTGATCCAAATTAAGTAGTTGTTAAAGAAAAATGTATATTAACAATAAATTATAGGGAGGGGAGGGGAGGGGGTACCGTTCAACAAGGATATTGCCTTCCGAGTTGGCGATTAAAACAGCCAGCAACATATTCCTCCTCCTCCTCTTCCTCTTTGCTGCCCGCCCTTCTTTCTCAGGTGATTTATTCTTATAATAGTATAATAAAGAAGAAGATGAATTCAATTTACAAATCTAGAAGAATTTTCTTTTTCTTTTTTTTTATCTATTCTTTTATCATAAAGAAAATAACATTTTTTTTCCTTTTTTTAATATCAGATGGTATATATATATGTATGGTTACTACTTTTTACACTCTTTTGTTATAATCTCGTTTGGTCGAAATTTGATTTTTCTGTTGTTGTTGTAGATTATGCCAAATGGTTATTTCATTATCGAAATTATAGTTTTAAATAAACAAAAACTAGTAATAGTAATAATAAGTGCGGACTCATAGGTGTAGAACAAGTCACTGTTATTTAAAACGAGCATGGTATCCGCGCAATGCAGCGGGGACGGCGGTTTTGTGTTGTCGGTGATGGTATAATTGGTGGTGGTGGCGGTGTTAAATGGTGTAGGATTGTAGGTTGATGTAGAAGTGATAGTGAAAATATTTTAGAAAATAATGGTTGAAGTATAAATTAATTTATTAAAAACATAAAATGTCCAAGGGCACTTTCGGTATTTCAAAGACAGAACTTTCTAAAAATAAAAATAGGCTTTTGCTTTATTAAATAGTAAAGATAATGATCACTTTTCTATGTATTACTACATGTTGTTGTTGTTATTATTATTATTATTATTATATATTATCCTTCATAAACTTTATTGTTTTGTTCCCTTTGAGCATATAATTTCTTATTTCTTTTGTGATCATTTATAAATATTTTGTACCCTATCTAATAAGAACTTAAATTATAATGAAAACTTTTGCTTTCTTTTACATCTAAAAACAAATGAATGTGCATTTGCCATGTTGGATGTGCACTTGTGCGCAATAGTTTCTAGGCAGGTCAAAGTTAAGTCGAATATGTGGTGTAACTATATAAATTCATGATGTTGCTATGAGCTTCACGATGTGAACAATGAAATAGTTCATATAGATTATTTGGAACCATAATGAGATAATTTTTAACAAGATTGTTTGCAAGCTTCTTGCATTGATATCATATTTATATTAAGTCATTCAACCAAACAAATTATAAGAGAGTCAAATGCATGGTCAAACAAAAAAATCTTCAGGATGTAACCATGAGTTTCAGGATGTGAACAATGATATATATTGATGATGTAGAACCTCAAAATGAGAGAATCTCTAAGAAATTTCTTCAAGCTTCTTGCATTGATATCATATTTATATCGAGTCATTCAATCAAGCAAATCATAACAGAATCCAAAAAAGAGTTTTAGTCCAGAAATGCCACAAGCAATCAATGCTTATTCATCAACTTCTTATCATTAATAGAACCGAATAAGATTGATGAGGGGGAAAAAACTCAAGCTAAATTGAAGCTATGCTAGATAAGCTAGTCAAGTTTGAAAGGAACCAAGTATTGACTTTGGTTACAATACCTAAAGGAACGTCAATCATGGGTACTAGATATAGGTCTACAAGAATGAATTGGATAAAAATGGAATTCTGATAACTGATAAGGAATGACGGATATAAGACCGTTTGTAAAGGTAGGTGATAGAGGTATGTGAAGAATAAAGGTGAAAAGGGTGAATGGTTAAGGGGTGTAAGTGATGAGTGTAGGTGAAGAGAAGAAGGTGATTGTGATCACCTAGGTAAAAAAACAAAATGTGGGGCCCTTTTTTATATATATATTTTTTTGTTTTCTTTTATTTTGATTGGATATAGAGTGAAAGGATTATAGGGTATTGTGTTTTTAATTAAATAAAAGTGGGGACCAAATGATAAGTGAATGATTAAAGGGAAAAGTAGAGGTGAAAGAAATAAGAAGGCGATGTTGATGTGGCTGAAAAAAGCGTAATTGAAAAGGTGAACGGTTACAAATTGTCTAATTATCGTTATTTTGACGCATATTTAGGAAAACTTGGGACGGGAACAAAAGATGAAAAAGCTCAGCAAATTGGAGCGTACATACACCAGTACAATTGTAAAAAAAGTTTAAATTAATAATTGTATATTCGATTCACACACAAACTGTTTAACGCTGTCAGTTATTTGTCTTTTGCAACCAGTAGAAAAAACGTACATAAACCACTGTTCAACTCAAGTGGCAAAAGAGAAGAAAAAAAAAAACGCATACAGAAATTTTTGGTTGATCATATACATGTTCATGAACACATTCCTGGTCTTTACAATGGACAATAATGTCGAAAACAATGCATAACCAAAAAAAACTTGTCAAAAACAATGCATAACCAAAAAAAACTAAGTTTAATATGTCTATAATCTGCCGCTTTGGTGGTCTATTTGTCACCACCACCAAACATGCCCATCATATCTTTGCTGGAACCCATTTGTTTCATTAAACTTTGTAATCCGCCCATGCCACCAATCTGCTTTAGCATTTGTGGAGGAAGGACCTTACTCATCTGTTGTACGTTCATGTTTCTAGATAATGCGCTCATGTCTCCCTTTTTAGGGATTTTAAGACCCTTCATTTTGCCCCAAATCTTGGCGAGTCGTTTATATTCTTCAAACATTTCCATGACTTCCCTCACTTGACGACCAGCACCTCTGGCTATCCGCATGATCCTGGATTCATTCATGAGTTTTGGGTTGGTGCTATCCAACTCTGCAACAAAAAGAAAAATTAATTTCATAAAAAAATTTGACGTTAATTGCTTACATAATAATACATACAACTTCCAATATCACTTTTTAAAAAAACTAGATAATTTTTCACATGATATATTTTCTTTCTAATAATATTCAATACATTAATGGTTACACCGGTTTCTCACTTTGGGCCGTTTTCAACGGTTTCCGGAAGGTGATGCATCACATTCTTATTAGGGGGGGAAGACAGGACTGTCTATAAATCTATAACACATTCTCATTTAAGATTAATGGAAACTCATTGAAAGTTTAAGCCTTTATTGTGAATGCAAATATATTTTTTACACTTATACCACCTTTTTATGCAATTTATTTTTCACAAGAGTTAAACAATTTGGACATGTAGTGTTGCACGCCAATACATTCCAGCCCATATCAATAATTACTTGTGACCTAATAATGTTTTGACCTGTAACCCGACTGCTAAACCCACTCATTTGTTCACCTCCAAGTTTAACTAACCTTCATTAGTCATTGAATCCATCATTGTCATGTATCGTTTGATCTTTGCTTGGCTTTCCTTTTCACGGCCTTTGGGCATCAACTCTGAGCTAAATCCTGGAAGCATTGAGAATACCTACATAATAGAAACAAGAGAAGGAAAACATTTAACTGCCCAATGATATTCGAATTTTACCACGTAACATAGATATCAAACTTAAATAAAGTGAACGAATGGTGAACCTGGTTGATAGGACCCATTTTGAGCAAGTTCTGAAATTGGTCATACATAATCCGCATAGTGAAATTCCCTTCTTGGAGCTTTTGAAGAAGCTCGGGCTGCTGATCCATAGGAACGACTTCCTGAATTTTGTCCATGAAGCCAGACAGGTCACCCATACCTGATTCAAGAAGTCAAAAGGGTAAAACAAACTCTCAAATAGACTCGCAGTGCATATAAAACAAATAAAGAGGGGCGTTTTGACACATTAACTAGAAACCGGGTTAATTTGGATTTATATTGTATACCCAACAAGGCCAAACAGAGAACTTTGTAATCTTAGCTAAAAACGAAACATATCAATTGGGTAAAAAATGAACTGCAGCGTGTTATTGCATTCAAATGCTCTATGCTTATAACCTCTTATATTGACAATATATTCAGAAAAAACGAACAAATACTTCAGCAATATGGCATTTTAAGTTTTAACCATATTTAACATATTCAGTTATAAAAAAACAAACAAGGAAAAGTGAATGGAAGTTGTTCATGGGTACGCATTCAACCCAGCCTGATCCATATCTAAAGCAACATGTTCTAAATAGAGCCTGTTTTGGCCAATTACAGCGCTACCTGGACATATTAAACGCTGTAAGATAGAAATTAGCATCAAGAGAACTAATGATAAATAAACAAAAAGATGCAAACCTAAAAGACGACTGACAAACGGTTTAACATCAAAAACTTCAAACTCGTCCATATGTTCACCAGTTCCAATGAATATGACTGGGCTTTTTGTTGCTGCAACTCTGCATATATAATAAGAAAACGATGGTTAGTAAGAAGAAACAGTTGAATTCAATAAATTCAAACCTAGACACCAAATGCAGGATCTGTTTGCCCTTCTATCAAGACAGAATTACATTTATCGGCTTATAAGGTAAGAAAAACATTAATTTTATCACAAAGCACCAACAACACAACATAGTTAGCAGAATGACACTTACGCACTAAGAGCTCCACCTCCCTTAGCATGGCCGTCCATTTTAGTAACAATGACAGCTCCAACAGCAACACTCTGCTTAAACGCTTGAGCTTGATCAAATGCAGCTTGACCAATACTGCTATCCATGACAAAGATAACAAGATCCGGTTTCTGCATGATCATACACACAAGCCTTTAGAAACTCCCTTGGGAATTCAAATTCAGAAAATGAAGATAACATAATAAACGGGACAATTTATGTTTACCGTTGCTTCAGCGACTTGACGCATCTCTTCAAAGAGCGCAACTTCTTGTTTATGCCGACCACTTGTGTCAACAATAATCAGATCACATTTCTCCTCCTTGAACCTCTGAACACCTTCAACTGCAATCTTCACAGGGTCTGACTCCAAATAACTATAGTAGCAGATGAAGTTGATACACATTAGGGGTAATATTATGTAGTAGTAACTAGTAAGTGATCAAAATGTTAACTAAGCAGTACGATAGTAATTGGTATCCCCCGTCTCTGAACATAAGAGCTGTTATATTTCATTAAACATAAAAGTCTGCATATCACCATATGGCCAACGGATGGTTTTCTTAGAAAGCCAATAGATGGTTCTATAAAGCTTATGTTGTCTACTTGTCTGTTTCAAACTTTCAATATGCTAATAACATGATAGAAAGCAACTGAACATTCTTATTCCTATTCATGGCAAACCCTTTATGCATAAACATGCCTTCATAACACAGCCCAGCTTAATTTATTAATTTGAATATTTCAAGTAACAATAAAAATTCTAGCCTAAACTGATTAAAAGTTGGCTAGTACTCATCATCGCAATAAGCATTCTTAACAGGGTTCCAGAAATAAAATTCTCAGATGTACATCTAACAGATAAACAAACAACCTTCCATAGAACGGAATCTTGGCTTTAGTTGCATTTTGTTTTAGCTGGTCAAAAGCACCAGCTCTGAATGTATCTGCGCAAACAAGAGCCGGTTTCCAGCCCTTCTTCTGGTGATGATATGCGTATTTTGTACAGGTGGTTGTTTTACCGGACCCTGAAATCATCCACATTCCATAAATACATGTCATCGAGACAGTAAAGACTAAAGACATAATATACAGCAAACTAATGTAGCTAAAGTAACAATACAATTGACAAACAAATTTGAATAGATGAACAATATACCTTGTAGACCGACAAACATAACAACACTTGGTTTGTTTTTCTTGGGCGTGAAAGCTGGCTTTCCAGGATCTAACATCTTGCAAAGCTCGTTGAATATAGCCTGATTAAATGAATAAATCACCGTCAACCATCACAATGTTCTTAGACTAACCCTTGATAATTAATGATAACATACATTCCCAGAGAAAAATAGAAGAAATGAAGCACTAGAGTTGGCAGGTGTAGCCACCTACTTTTAAATAGTTTATGTATCAACTATATAACATGAATACTGCCGATAGTCTTATAATAGAGAGCATTCATTAACTGAATAACTGACCAACGACAATCGACAGTTAACACCGAAGCCACCTACTTTTAAATAGTTTATGTATCGATTATATAAAATGAATATTGGCGATAGTCTTAAGAAAGAAGAGCATTCATTCACTGAATATTTGACCAACGACAATCGAAAACTAACAGCGCTTGTCCATCAAGAGTGTGTATACTAGAGGTATCAATAGCAAAAAAAAGTATCATTAATCAAATCACTGTGAAACAATAAAGTTGGAAATTCTAAAAAAGCGAAGTGAACCTAACAACATTCATGTGCACTTCACCAAAACCAAACACTTTTTAACACCAGAAAATGGGAGAAATTGAATGGTCTATTTTGATCACAAATAGAACACTTATTGGCTTATACAGGCATTTGAAAGCACAAAATTCTTAAATTAACTGCTATTTTCTGAATCAGTTCAAATTCCACACATTTAGCTGAAGTATAAATTCAATGACTAAGATTTGAGTTTGTGACATGAACAACAGACCATTTAACTATTTCATCAACTATATCCAAGTTCTGTTGCTCTCCACTCGTTCCCAATTTGCTATAGCAGTCAGATATAGTCCAATCAATCAACTATAAAAGATCCATATTAGCTAACTCCATGTACATATGGATAGTAAAATAACCCCTAATCAGCCAACATTAAATAATTTTTTGCAAAGCCATAACTTAATAATTCCAAATATCAACGTTAGTCAAAACTGCAACTCATGTAACATCCACTCAATCTAGAAATCATAAAATTTGTAACAAAAGTAGAGTATACACCTCGCAAACCAAAGCGTCTTCTGAAGACAAACGAAAGGTTAAAAAGAACAAACTTGAATAACTAACATGTAAATTGTTGATGGGTCCTGCTTTTAACCCTATGTATATACAACAGTCAAGATTCGGGAGAACTACAAGCTCTATTCAGACATGAAAAGTGATGAATGCACACATTAGCACTAATAATTAAAGACCACAAAATCATTTGCTATTATGTAAACGGATCAAATAGTACGTGTTTGAACACGATTTAATCCTCTTCTTTCTCCAGTTTCAATCACACGAGAATCAACTTAATCATACGTGAATCCGTAATCCACTCCACCTATCCGTTCTATTATAATCTTCCTTCCGGTATGTTTGTGTAACTTCTTTAATTTTGTCTTATTTTTCAATCACTGATCAATATACTAATCCACTACACGTCCCTAGCCAGCGTAATCACGAAAAATCTCTATAACAAATCGCTACGATCACATCACATAACTAACACAACTTTTAACAAGTACATTCACTCAAATAATACAGTATCAATAAAAAGTAAATATATTAAAAAAAAGGTGAAATAATATAAAAATACCTGTTGGATGATTTTACGTTTATTATGACCAGCAGCAAGATCCTCGAGATTAACGATATTTTTAATATTATCAGTCATTTTTTTAACGAGAAGAAACTGGACATCAGATTGAAGAAGAGCGCGAGTGATGTCATTCAAACAAACAGTTAAAACTTTTTCATCTATAATTGTTGCATTGCTCATCTGCTGTAGAGCACGTGATATGCTCCCTCCTAGCTCCGCTAACACCATTTTTCTTCTTCTTTTTTACTGCAACTCTCTTTGATTCAGATGATTTTTATGATGATCTGTGTGAGAGAGTTGGAGATTGTGATTTTGGAATTTGGGAACTTATTAGGGTTTTTTCTTTTTCTTTTTTTATATAGAGTTAAGCACTTTTTTCGTCCCTGTGGTTTATCGTTTTATCACTTTTCGTCCTCACCGTTAATTTTTGGCTAAAATCATCCCCGTGGTTTGCATTTCGTCCTTGGATCCGTTAACCCAGGGGCATTTATGTCTTTTCATCCAACTTAAGTACAAAATTCGTCCTTATGGTTTGTCGTTTTAGCATTTTTCATCCTTATCCTTAACAAACCTCCAAACAAGAATTTAATCAAAAACCTATATATACATACATATGAAAATGCAATTTAACACCGGCGGTACGGTTTATTTAATTTATTTATTTTAATTTATAAAAATGTTATAAAATTTACTATAATTTAATGAAATTGTCAAAATATAATTACTATCCACTTAAAAATAATACCAAATTGGTGCTTTATTATAAAATATAAGTTTTAAAGTTCAAATTGAAAAAATAACACTAAAATATTATAAAAATAATTTTTAAAAAAGTTCAAAAAATAAAAAATGAGAATACCGGAACGGTAATACCGAAAAATATCAAAAAAGCCAGAAATAGTTGTACCGGAGTACCACCCCGATACCGGTATTGCCGGTAACACCGACCGGTATATACCTGTATTTAAAACATTATATGTACGTGTTAACATTTGAAAGTGATTGAGTAGATTCTCAAATATACATGTATATATAGGTTTTTGTTTTGTTTGGATAAGTTGTTACCTTTTTTTTTTGTTTAAGAAGAGGATGAAAAATGCAAAAACGAGAAACCACAGGAACAATTTTTGCACTTAAATGGGTGAAAAGACGAAAATGCCCCTCACATGACTTGCATGTGAGGGGGTTAACGGTAAAGTTATAACGGCAGGGACGAAATGCAAACCACGGGGATGATTTTAGCCAAAAGTTAACGGCGAGGACGAAAAGTGATAAAACGATAAACCACAGGGACAAAAAAAGTACTTAACTGTATATATATAAAGGGGGATGTAAAACTGGTTGATGAAAATCTTTAAGAACCGGAGCGTCTGGGTCAGGGGTGTAAACAAATCGGTTTGGTTCGGATAGTCAAATTTTTTTAACCGAAACCAAAAACTCGGGTATCATATATTAGTAACGGTAACCAAGCCGAAGATGTCGGGTACTTGGACCGATGAAACCAAAACTAACCGGTTATCTGCGAATCGGTTTATGCATAGCCGGCTCTACAATTGTTGTAGACCAAGTCATCGTTTTGGGGCCAAAAAAATTCAACGCCTCAATTTTTCGTATAGTAGGCTTATAGAGTGTTTGTGATTGCGTTTTGAACTGATTATCTGATTAATGTGTTTGCATAACGCATAAATGAAAAAATGTGTTTGGCAAAAAAAATGATTATCTGCGTTTTATTAGAGTTTAAACTGCGTTTTGGAAAAGCAAGTAGGGACATGCTTTTTTCAAAACGCAATTTTTAAACGCATAATTTATTTTATAAACGCAAATACAAACACACCTTTAATGTTTGACTTTGGGCTAGATATCATTATATGATTTGTATTAGATTTAACGCTTTTATTTGTTTTTAATCAACCTTTACACATTTTTTTAATAGTAGTTATAAGTTGAGCAACACTTCGTTTTTTGCTTTCGTTAACTTTAAGTTCGATGTTAATGAATTAAAACCCCAAAAAATTGATCTCGCTTAAGGTCTTCAAAAAGCTTAAGTCGACACTTGGTTTATGATTAACCATTTTCATTATTCTATTCAACTTAAACATGTTATAGTACTCCTAAACAACGCAAACGTTGCTATTGAATAACAATCTAGACTTAAGAATTTGACGAGTATACAAATGATATCCGATGAAGTTCAAATTTATATTAAAACCATGGTTCAACCATTACATTTAAAAATAAAACCATGCCCATTGTTCAATAAACATATGGAAAAAGTTCATTTACAAAAGAAACTTATAAGGAAATTTAAAAGAAACGCAAGTTTTCAACAATAACAATAGTTATCATTCAATATCATCCAAAGTAAACAAAAGTATAACCACACTAATCTTGTTTCAAGTCATTCTTCAGCACCACCCAAAAGTAAACAAAAAGAAAACCACACTAATCTTGTTTCATCTATCCAACTTGAAAAGTTCAATCATCGACAAGTAATATTGGATAAAGCCTCGACTTATTTTTCAATTATAGAATGCCAAAAGTTATAAATAAGATAATAATAAAAACAACAACAACAACAACAATAATAATAAATGATTAATACAAAGTCATACCAACTTCAAATGTGTAAGAACCCAAACCTTTTTAAACAAAATCGAATATATATATATATATATTTTTAACAGTGCCCACTCCGGCGCAGTGGAAAACCTCGGCAAATAATGAAAGAAAGGTCACTGCGGCGCAGTGAGGCACGACAAACCCACTGCGGCGCAGTGGATAAACTCGGCAACAAAACTCCATTAGCCCACTGCGGCGCAGTGATTTAGGACAGGCTCCCACTGTGGCGCAGTGGGACTACCTACAGCAAACTACTTGATCAAAAATCAGATTTTTTTCCCTGCACTTGACTCAAATTGCTAAAACCAAAACACCATTTCAACTTCAACATTTCCAAATACCAAAACATGACATTTAAAACATATAAATCACCAATACATTGAAATCCTTTATTTTTACAAGACTTTTGACTATAAAATTCCACAAGCGGGTCGATAACCCTACTTGGGTAATTGTTAATTTAGTCACAAATTCTATCATTACCAACGTTTTCAACGCAACCACAACTTTTCAGAAGTTCATTCAAAAATAATTACCAAAGATCATGTATCAAGAGCCAATGGGTACCAAAAAGGGACTATCTACCATCAAAATTATCCAACTTGCCAACCTTAGCGATGACAAGAACCTTCAATTGAACTTCACTCTAGAGTTTCCTTGCCTTTACTACTACCAACTCCTATAAAAGAGTTAAACAACTAAAACATAAGCAACGCTTAGTGAATGCATACACATATAATCATAATCATGCCATTTCAACTTTGTGCATCAAGCACCATATAAGCCTAGCAAGCTAGCCTTTTCATACAAATCAAACAACATACATTCATTTTCAACATGGCCATGGACAATGTGGCTAGTAGGAATTTACCCACCTACTAGCTCTTACAAACAAATTGACTAGTAGGAATTTACCCACCTACTAGTTCTATTTAACAACTATCACATGGGTCATAGGAATTTACCCACCTATGAGGCTATGACCTCTAATAACAAGAACATGATAATATGCATATACACTCACCTCAAAATTGGCTAGTTGACACAATAAGGCTACAAGATCAACAACTCACTCTTCAACACCTATACATGAATAAACACATAACATCTATGAGTTCTACAAAACTCACTCTCTTGCAAGTATATGCTTGCATTCATAAATTCCATCACTATGGTGTTTGGCTACTCAATATTTCCAACAATCCAAGCTCTCATGATAGAATCCCCTTTTATGATTACTAGTCAAATACCACTAGATATAAAATTCTTACTATGGGGATTTTCATAATCAACAAACTTTTTAAATCAAACTAACCATTTATCAATCAAATTTAACTAGGGTTTTACTTGAAAAATCTCAAATAATAGGAACCCCTAAATTTTAAGATTAAAGACCCTAAATTTAAATAGCAATAGAACTAGGGTTATGGAATCAATACCTCAAGAGAATTAGGCTATCAAATCACAATTCTTCTCCTTTTTCTCCCTAGAATTTTCGGCTACCACCACCTCCTTACAACCTTCAATTTCAATTTCTATTGTAATTGGAGATGGTTATTAATTATTGTTCTAAGAGTAAAATTTCTTTAATTGAGTTTCCATTGCATGGATTTCAAGAGAATTAGAGGAAGAAGATAGTGAAAAAGGATGAGTGAAAGTTTAGTGGGAAAACATGAATCATCAAACTTGGTGGCTGGCTTTTCTCCCTGCTAGCCACGTCCCATAACATATTTTGTGGGTAAAATACCCGCTAGCCACTAATGTTCCGACTAAATTAACCCCTTAACTCAAAACAAAATACTAGGAAATTAATTTAATGTCAAAACTACGAAAAAGGTTAATTTTTATTTACCTTAAAATATTGGGGTGTTACTAAATGCTTCAAGATCCTCAAGGTTTTCTTCGATATCCATAAGAACATCTTTGGACTGAAGTCAGTTTTGAGTACATACAATTGCCTTGACAACACCAGGGGTCAATGAACTTCTAAATGCATCAAGAACACGTCCACATGTACTAAATGCAGATGTTGGAGCTATAATGGAAGAAAGAATTGCCAAAATATCTCTCGCCATATGATGTGCTAAATCAAGTTCAAAAAATTATAAACTAGAATCACCTAAAAACTCACTACTACACACTATCAGGCAGTGGACCCAACCGTTTGCAATACAGTTAAGAGGTAAGACCGTGTTCGTTCTCGGGGATTGGTTTAAACTAGTTGTTTGATAAAATGGTTTGGAAAAAGCGGTGTTGCTTTAATTTTCACGTTGACAAATAAATTAAAAGAAATTTAAAAGACAATTCGCATACAAGGAAGGAAAAACTTCAGACTATAATAATAAAGATCATCCCCCTTGAATTCACTAGACTTCAAACATGATTGTATTCAATTAAGATCAAATCCATTTGAGTTGAAAAGATAATCGTAAAAAGGATTAAAGTGTCCACGTGGTACCACCAACCGTGAACAAATTACCCGATTACCTAAGTTGTTAGTTAAATTACCCAAGCCGGTACCACCAATGCCTAGACAACCTTACCAACAATTAGTTTGTTTGACTATCGAATTAACAATTGTGCCTATGTGAGGATAATGTGGTACCACCGACCGTTATAAAACACGTTGACAAAATATTCCTTTCAATACAATGATATTCACTACCATACCATGAACTAGTGATAATTGCTCATAGACAAACAACCATTTGAAAATCACATATGCATTCAACTTGTATCACCAACGAAGAACACACATGCCACCAATATCATAATAATATATATAAAAGAATTAAATTATCAAGATCTCGACACAATGATAATTGAAATCAACTATTTGAATTAAAAATATAGCAATCACATCATTCGTCTAGTTTCATCAAGGTGGATGATTAAATGTTTAGCCACTCATGATTAATTTAAAATAATAATTAAAATAAAAGAAGAACATGATGTACCAATCGTTTGAGAAATTGAAATTGTAAGACAATAAAAGTAGATACGATCTAGGTGGGTGCTCGTGAATCTTCAATGAATCGATGGAAGAAATACTTGTTTTTGATCCTTGAAAAATCCCTTATAGAACAGCTCCTAGAAAGAAACTCTGATTCATTGAAAAATTAGGTTTTGGTTTGTATTTATACCCTTCTCAAAATCTGATGCAAAAACGATCCAAAACCCTCAGCTCCGTGCTCCCACTGCGGCGCAGTAGGTTGTGATGACCTCCACTGCGACGCAGTGGTGCGTATTTGACCTGGGCGCGTTTGACCTTCTTATGACTGCGGCGCAGTGGGTTACGATCTCCTCCACAGTGGTGCATTCCAATATCTCTGACAGAATTGCTAGTTTCTTGAAGACCACTGCGGCGCAGTGGCTCATGCTTTCCCTCACTGCGTCGCAGTCTCAATTTTCTGATCTGAGAATCCTTTTCTTCGACTTGCAACTCACAAATTCTCACCATCTTTTCCACTTCAAACAACTCTTGATATCATGAATCATTATCTTGACCAAAAATCATCTGAAAATGTGCCAAATGAACGCGTAACCTGTTTAGAGCCTGAAAACACTAACAAACACCATAAACGCGTCAAATGCACATAAAATCGACTTAAAACACTTAATAAAATGGCCAATAATGATGTGAGCGATAGATATAAATTGGCCACATCACCATAGTAGCCATAATCGGAAACCATGCTTCTTTTTCATTCCACCAACCCGACAAGTCAAGGTTGCTATCGATAGACTCACATTGCTCAACTAAATACCTTTCCAACTCAGTTTTTGTAACATAATTTGGTGAGGTTTGTTCCAACTTTTTTTCCCCTACTAATTGCTTAAAAAAGTAGTTTGGTCATCATCAACATCCATAGCATCAACGTTTCCTTCTTCAGAAAGTTCATAAGTATTTTCACTGCCTAACATAGCAACTCCAACCAAAACCAAATAATGATCAAACAAATTATCCAAAACATTTTTTATCCTTTTAAAGAAACTCACAAACTTTAATTTAGAAGTTGAACGCACATGAGGGTTTTGACAGAGTAAACCTTTTTTTTTAAACGACAGAATGATAGAGTAAAGCTAATTGTTGTTAGTGTTACAAAGAGTTGTGATCAAAATTTACTTTCATAGTGAGTTATGATCAAAATTTAGTGGCATTGGGAGGTGTGGTAAAAACACAACTAAAACAATGACCGGTAATAAAATAAAATGCACTCGGAGTAAGAGTTTTACTTCGACAACTACAAGAACCCATTCTAGAAGCCCCTCTAGAAAAATTTTTAGAAGCCTCTTTTAGTCAAGGAAGCCCTTTTGATTCAAAAGGCCTTTCAAGGAAGCCTTCTAGGAACCTATTTCCGGTCAAGTAAGTTTTTTCCATCCATCCATGGCTCTCAAACCTAACCTATGATGGATCTAGGGTGACAAAGTAGATGCCTTTGATCCTTTGCCACATACTATGAGATGCTCCTTCCGACAATGGCGGAACCAGGATCGAATGTGACCCTTAGCACATAATTTTTTTGTTAGCCACGTATCGCCACAAAGTAACGATAACCTTCAGACTGTTACAGTTTTTAGCATATTATTAAGGATTTTTGCGCTTTTGGGTGGTTTTTTAAGAGTTCTTGGCACTTTTGGAGTATACCTTTTCATATTTATTAGCACAAATACATCTTTATAAGTTATATTGATAGAAAAAACTTTCGAAAGCTTAAAATTAGTTACATTGACTGGTATCTCATATATATTTGACCCATAGCACCAATATAAACTACATCACTTTTTAAGAAAAAATATACTACAAAATTTTACGGCCCGTAGCCCCGACTACCCCTTGTCTATGTGTGGTTCCGCCAGTGCCTCCTGAGCGATAAAACATCAACACCGCTCTTAGTTTAAAGTGGCATTGAAGCTTTATGGTATTATGGGATAGTTTTTACTACAGTGGAAGAAAGATGATTACATGACTTACAATAAATTTCACTAACCCCGAAATACAACGTGGTTATAGTTGAAAAAAGTTAACTAAAGACATTGGAGAAACTAAATCTCTTTTAAATATCCCTTAAGCCGATTGGTTTGAGTTGGATTGGAACGCTTTATAGTCTTCTCAACAATGAAGCTTGTTCAACTTGTGACAAATGGAAGTATTCATATTCCTTACCTTACTAAAAAAAAGAAAGACATGATGAGTAATAGTATTGTCTAATTTTTGAACTATCTAATTTTTGTGATCAAGTTAGTAACTTATTGTCTCATGTCGTTATATATTACTAAAAAAAATGATTTTGCTTAATTGATAATGATTAAACTTCTTCCTGTCACCGAAAAATCTTTCTAAAGTACCCTAAAAGCCTTGCTGGGTTAGCTTCGTTTTTCTTGACTTCACAAAAGAATCATTTCCGATTAACTAAACCATTTACCTGTTAATGAATCATGCTTAGAAGGGTAAAACGGATAATCCACAAACCAAATTTTCTATTTGATTTTACTTTAAAAACATCCGACCCGAAGAGAATACCATGGCTAACATCCTATAGGCTACAACCACACCAAAAATATCCAACAAGACTTGACCACGTAACCATATATAACACAACCGCCTTACTAATCAAGCCCACCCTCTCTCTATATCTATACACCCCACTCTCATTTTTCCCCCAATTTATTCACACTCTCACTCAGATCCAAAACCCTAACTCACCGTCATAACTTAAAAACCTCCCAAAACACACGCACACAAACACCATACGACGTCGTTTAAGTTCCGTTAGGGTTTCATGATTAGCTCCAACTAATACTCCAATCTAATCATGTGGAACGGAGACCAACAGATGTGGAATAACAACACTAACGGGATGATTGTTCCGCCGGGAACCGGCGGAGCACCGCCGTTAGCTCCGCCTGGGACCGGAGGAGCTGGAGGATCGATTCCGCCACCGCCGGCAACGCAGCCGTCGTACACTGTCTTGCCGTCGCCTGCAGAAGCGGAAGCTAGGTTAGAAGAAAAAGCGAGGAAGTGGCAGCAGTTGAATTCCAAAAGATATGGTGATAAAAGGAAGTTTGGATTTGTTGAAACGCAGAAAGAAGATATGCCTCCTGAACATGTTCGGAAAATTATTAGGTCAGTTTTTTTCCCCATTGATTTTTGATGTATATATATGTATATATTGTATGTATTTTTATTTATGTTTCAGCTGATTTTTTTGTTATTAATTCGTACTGTGGAGATTATAAGCTAAAATATGCAACTATATGATGTATTAGGTTAGTTTTTTTTTTTTAAAATAATTTTTATCTGATATTTGTGTATATATTTATATATGTATATTATTTTAGATATAAGATATTCATGAGGTAGTTAAACATTTGTTAGTGCTTGTATATGAATTAACTGAGTATGCTAGGAAGATTTTGAGGTGCATGCTAATTTCTGGTTGTTGCTTTTTGATGTATATATATTATATACTCATATATGTATTTAATGTATGCCTATATGGTGCTTAAACTTGATAAACTGCTAATCGGTTTATGCATTTTGTTACACACGATGCATAGATGTACATGAGTTAAACACTTGTTATAATGCCATGTACAATACCTGTATTGATATTGTATATTTATGTATGATTACACTCAAACCAAGAGGTAAAGGTAATTGATTATGCTGCTTAACAAATGATAGGTATCATGATTTTGAGTTAGTTACGTATTTGCTAACTATGTGCTTAAGTGGCTGGATGATTTGAATAAACTATTATAAGGTGTTTGGGTAGGAAATAAGATCAGAGCTGAAACCCTTTTGTTAGTTTTTTTTTTTGAAAACGTGATAAGGTTAAAAACTTTAGCCATAAGTTCTTCAAAGAAGCTTACAGAAAAACCTGATAGTCGTAAGTTGGCCAAATTTGTTCTTTGTTACATCATCTATAACACAGTGTGATTCGAAGTATATTTTCTGTGTGAGCCCTGGTCTGCCATCTTGTGTTCCTCACATGGGATGCCATTCTTCTGATGTCATGTTTATAGATGTGAACTTGATGAAAGTAGGTTTAGGAGAGTGGATTTCATATTTCTTCACTATTTCGTGCGTATGTAATTGGAGCTTAGTTTTTTGATTTGATGGATTGCGTAGAATGCAAGCATATCGTTTTATGTTTGTCTTTCTGCTTCTCAGCTTCTCTTTGTTTTTCTTCAAATAAATTATTTTTATATCAGAATTCTGTTTGTGAACTGGCTACCTGCAGTTTCTCGGTATATTTTGTTGGGATCATCAAAATTTGCAAAATGGTTTTGTTTATAGGGATCATGGTGATATGTCATCGAAAAAGTATCGACATGACAAACGTGTATACCTAGGGGCTCTCAAGTTTGTTCCTCATGCAGTTTACAAGCTTCTGGAAAACATGCCCATGCCCTGGGAACAGGTGCTGTTATTTCATCTCTCATGGCCTCTTAACTTTCCTGATCTCTAGTTGTTTTGCAATCTGTCTTTTTCTGAATGATTTACCGATTTTTTCTTCCAACGTAGGTCCGTGATGTTAAAGTGCTATATCACATCACCGGTGCAATCACATTTGTTAATGAGATTCCATGGGTTGTTGAACCAATATATCTTGCTCAGGTATGACATTTTTTAAAAGTAATAGTTCTATGAAGTGGAAAAGTCACAAGTAAAAGGGTGTTCTACAGTAACTTATTTTTACTTTCTAGTATCATCCTCATGATTTTGATCATTATGAACTTGTGCAGTGGGGGACCATGTGGATCATGATGCGGAGGGAGAAGAGGGATCGAAGACATTTCAAGAGAATGCGTTTTCCTCCTTTTGATGACGAGGAGCCTCCATTGGATTATGCTGATAATCTTCTGGATGTGGATCCTTTGGAACCCATTCAACTAGAGTTGGATGAGGAGGAAGATTCTGCTGTATATACCTGGTTCTATGACCATAAGCCTCTAGTGAAGACCAAACTTATTAACGGACCAAGTTATCGAAAGTGGCATCTCTCACTTCCTATCATGGCGACACTTCATCGATTAGCAGGACAGTTGCTGTCTGATCTTATTGATAGGAATTACTTTTACCTGTTTGATATGGAGTCCTTTTTCACTGCCAAAGCTCTTAATATGTGCATACCAGGTATGTTTATCTGAACGTCTCTGTCGCTAATTGCTGTATGTACACTAGTACATACCTGTCAAGTGTTTGTATCAACTTACTGATCATGTTAAAACTTGTTTGAGCATCTCCTAAGCACTTCCATTGTTTTTTAGGTGGTCCAAAATTTGAACCCTTGTACCGTGACATGGAGAAGGGTGATGAGGATTGGAACGAGTTCAATGATATCAATAAACTTATCATCCGGTCACCCTTGAGGACTGAGTACAGGATTGCTTTCCCTCATCTGTATAACAACAGGCCAAGAAAAGTAAGGTTATGCATATATCATACGCCGATGGTTATGTATATAAAAACAGAGGATCCTGATTTGCCTGCATTTTATTATGATCCCTTGATACATCCCATAACCTCTGCTAACAAAGATCGGCGTGACAAGAAATTGCATGAAGATGATGAAGACGATGATGATTTCTCTTTGCCAGATGGTGTTGAGCCCTTGCTTACCAGTACTCCTTTATATACAGACACTACAGCTGCTGGTATCTCTTTGCTATTTGCACCCCGCCCCTTCAATATGAGATCTGGTCGGATGCGCCGTGCCGAAGACATCCCTCTTGTATCAGAGTGGTACAAGGAACATTGGTAGGGTTTTGATCTTTTTCAATGTTCAATTGTTTTATGCTATTGATTGTTGAGCTTGCTATATAGTATGTGGGAGGTCTTGGATCCCTCGTTTCTTGTTACTTCTTAATGCTTACTGTTAGTTTTCTTTTTACAGTCCTCCTTCATATCCAGTGAAAGTGCGGGTTAGCTACCAGAAATTATTGAAGTGTTTTGTTTTGAATGAGCTGCATCATAGACCACCTAAAGCTCAGAAGAAGAAGCACTTGTTCAGATCACTCCAAGCTACTAAGTTTTTCCAGACCACTGAGCTTGATTGGGCGGAAGCAGGTCTACAAGTTTGTAAGCAAGGTTACAACATGCTCAATTTGTTGATTCACCGGAAGAATCTTAATTATCTTCATCTCGACTATAATTTTAATCTGAAGCCTGTTAAGACGCTTACTACCAAGGAGCGTAAGAAGTCACGTTTTGGAAATGCCTTCCATCTTTGCCGTGAAATCTTGCGTCTAACAAAGCTGGTTGTTGATGCAAACATTCAGTTCCGTTTGGGGAATGTTGATGCATTCCAGTTGGCTGATGGCCTTCAGTATACTTTCTCTCATGTTGGTCAGTTAACTGGTATGTATCGATATAAATACCGTCTCATGAGGCAGATCCGTATGTGCAAGGATCTCAAGCATTTGATCTATTATCGGTTTAATACTGGGCCTGTTGGGAAGGGACCTGGTTGTGGTTTCTGGGCTCCCATGTGGAGAGTTTGGTTATTTTTCCTTCGTGGTATAGTACCCCTACTGGAAAGGTGGCTGGGAAATTTACTCGCTCGCCAGTTTGAGGGAAGACATTCTAAAGGGGTGGCTAAGACTGTTACTAAGCAACGTGTTGAAAGCCACTTTGATCTCGAGCTTCGTGCAGCTGTGATGCATGATGTTCTTGATGCCATGCCAGGTTACAGTTCTCAATTTTTATGTGTTATACCTATATTTGATCACAGTTATGGTTTTGCTGTTTTTAACGTAGATACTTCCGTTCTTTCTAAATGGCCTTCTTTTCTGAACTTTCAGAGGGAATAAAGCAAAATAAGGCAAGGACCATTTTGCAGCACTTGAGTGAAGCATGGCGTTGTTGGAAGGCAAACATTCCCTGGAAGGTATCTTCAATATGTGAAATTGTTTACATGGATAATATGATATTATGTATATTTAGTGCCTGTTATGTTCATCTGACATTGGTGTATGCAGGTTCCTGGTTTACCAGTTCCAATTGAGAACATGATTCTTCGTTATGTGAAGTCAAAAGCTGATTGGTGGACAAATGTTGCTCACTATAATCGTGAGCGTATTAGAAGGGGCGCCACAGTTGATAAGACTGTTTGTAGGAAGAACTTGGGTAGATTGACTCGTCTTTGGCTGAAAGCAGAACAGGTATATTATTTTTCTTTGATTGTTTTGTGCTTGTGTATGTGATTATATGTGTTTGATTATTGGTTCTTTGGGGGATAATGTATTCATATCTGGGTATGTCTTTCTTACAGGAGCGACAGCATAACTACCTGAAAGATGGTCCATATGTGACCCCAGAAGAAGCTGTGGCTATATACACTACGACAGTGCATTGGTTGGAGTCTAGGAAGTTCTCACCCATACCTTTTCCCCCTCTGTCTTACAAGCATGACACAAAGCTTCTTATTCTTGCTCTTGAGAGGCTTAAGGAATCTTATAGTGTTGCTGTGCGGTTAAACCAGCTCCAAAGAGAAGAGCTGGGCTTGATTGAACAAGCTTATGACAATCCGCATGAAGCATTATCAAGAATCAAGCGTCATTTGCTCACGCAGCGTGCTTTCAAAGAAGTAAGTTCTTGCCATATTTTTTTTTGTGTAATGTGTTCGTAGTTCATTACTAACTGCCTTTAATTTTTTTTGCAGGTTGGCATCGAGTTTATGGATTTATACAGTTATCTTATCCCAGTTTATGAGATTGAGCCCCTCGAGAAGATCACAGATGCATACCTTGATCAATATTTATGGTTTGAAGGGGACAAACGCCATCTTTTTCCAAATTGGATCAAGCCTGCAGATTCAGAGCCACCACCACTTCTTGTTTATAAATGGTGTCAGGGCATTAACAATTTGCAGGGTATATGGGACACTGGTGATGGACAGTGTGTGGTGATGCTGCAGACGAAGTTTGAGAAGTTCTTTGAAAAGATCGATTTGACGATGCTTAACAGGCTTCTGCGATTGGTTCTTGATCATAATATTGCTGATTATGTCACTGCGAAGAACAATGTTGTGTTGTCGTATAAAGATATGAGTCACACGAACTCATATGGGTTAATACGTGGTCTCCAGTTTGCTTCTTTTGTGGTGCAATATTATGGACTTGTGTTGGATCTGTTGCTTCTTGGTTTGACCCGTGCAAGTGAGATTGCCGGTCCGCCACAAATGCCCAATGAGTTCATTACTTTTTGGGACACGAAAGTTGAAACACGCCATCCAATACGTCTGTACTCTCGGTACATTGATAAAGTCCACATTTTATTCCGTTTCACACATGAAGAGGCTCGAGATCTTATCCAGCGGTATCTCACTGAGCATCCTGATCCTAACAATGAAAATATGGTTGGGTACAATAATAAGAAGTGCTGGCCTAGAGATGCAAGAATGAGGCTCATGAAACATGATGGTAAACTTCTTAATTCTATATTTGGATGCCTTACTTATTTTATCACTAGTAAAAGAAAGCTGTAGTTTGGCTATATGCCTCCCGTTCGAGACTCAGATCTCTTTCTATTTTTTCTCAGTGAATCTTGGAAGAAGTGTTTTCTGGGACATGAAGAATCGTCTTCCTCGGAGCATTACAACCCTGGAGTGGGAGAACAGTTTTGTTTCTGTTTATAGCAAAGATAATCCTAACCTGCTATTTAGCATGTATGTTTCTTGATCCTCTGCCATATCATAACTTTTTGTCTTCGATTAATTTGACTTGTAGTTCTCTATTTTGACAATAACGAACTTGTTTATGCAATGCAGGTGTGGCTTTGAGGTTCGTATATTGCCAAAAATAAGAATGACTCAGGAGGCGTTCAGCAACACCAAAGATGGGGTTTGGAATTTGCAGAATGAACAGACGAAAGAGCGTACAGCGGTTGCTTTCTTACGAGTTGATGATGAACACATGAAAGTGTTTGAAAATCGTGTGAGGCAGATTCTTATGAGTTCAGGGTCTACAACATTTACAAAGATTGTTAACAAGTGGAATACAGCTCTAATAGGTTTGGACTTTTCACTTTTATGTACCTTTCTCCGTGTTTTTTCTTCTGTAACAAGGATTAACTAATAGCTTTGTATCATGCAGGTCTAATGACTTACTTCCGTGAAGCGACTGTGCATACACAGGAGCTACTTGATCTGTTAGTCAAATGTGAAAACAAAATCCAGACTCGTATCAAGATCGGATTAAATTCTAAAATGCCTAGCAGGTGGGTGTTTGATGATTTATTTACTTTATAAAGTGTAGACTATTTCTGAACTTGTGTAGCATGTGATAAATCTCTTTTACAGGTTTCCTCCTGTGATTTTCTACACACCCAAGGAGATTGGAGGGCTTGGTATGTTATCTATGGGTCACATATTGATTCCACAGAGTGATCTTCGATACAGTCAGCAGACGGATGTTGGGGTAACACACTTTAGAAGTGGTATGAGTCATGAAGAAGACCAATTGATTCCAAATCTCTATCGTTATATACAGGTATCTTATTATCCATAGTCTTAGAGATGTCATCAAATCTTATGTGGCAAACAGACTTTTTGACTTGTTCTTTACTTTCAACAGCCGTGGGAGAGCGAATTCATTGACTCTCAACGTGTTTGGGCCGAATATGCTCTGAAGAGGCAGGAAGCTCAGTCACAAAACAGGCGTCTGACGCTTGAGGACTTGGAGGTGAGTGTCATTTGGTTTCATTGTCATACATTTCTATTATATGGTAAATACATGTCTGAACAAATGTTTGCTGCTAACTTTATATTAGGATTCATGGGACCGTGGTATACCAAGAATCAATACATTGTTCCAGAAGGATCGACACACACTAGCATATGACAAAGGATGGAGAGTGAGAACTGATTTTAAGCAATATCAGGTTTTGAAACAGAACCCATTTTGGTGGACCCACCAGAGGCATGATGGGAAACTGTGGAACTTGAATAATTATCGAACTGATGTTATCCAAGCACTTGGTGGTGTTGAGGGAATACTGGAGCATACATTATTCAAGGGAACCTAGTACGTTTTCATTTCCCTTCGTCTTTTTTTCTATCTTAAACACAACACTTGTATTATTTTGACTTCATGTACCAAAATCTGAAATGTGATTTTACTTTCCCAATGTTTCGCAGTTTCCCAACTTGGGAGGGTTTGTTTTGGGAGAAAGCTTCAGGTTTCGAGGAGTCAATGAAGTACAAAAAGTTGACTAATGCTCAGAGATCAGGGCTGAACCAAATTCCTAACCGTAGGTTCACATTGTGGTGGTCACCTACCATTAACCGAGCCAATGTTTACGTTGGTTTCCAAGTGCAACTGGATTTGACTGGAATATTCATGCATGGGAAGATTCCTACTTTGAAGATCTCTCTTATTCAGATCTTTCGTGCTCACTTGTGGCAAAAGGTCCATGAGAGTGTGGTGATGGATCTTTGTCAGGTGCTTGATCAGGAGTTGGATGCTTTGGAAATTGAGACTGTGCAGAAGGAAACAATCCATCCGAGGAAAAGTTACAAAATGAACAGTTCCTGCGCTGACATTCTACTATTTGCTGCACATAGATGGCCCATGTCTAAACCTAGTCTGGTGGCAGAGTCAAAAGATGTATTTGATCAGAAAGCGAGCAATAAGTACTGGATAGATGTGCAGCTTCGCTGGGGTGATTATGATTCTCATGATATTGAACGTTATACTAGGGCTAAGTTCATGGACTACACCACCGATAACATGTCCATCTATCCATCACCAACAGGTATATTATTTGACTTTGTACTTGTTTTATATTGAACTGTCCCTTTTAGAGGTGGCACGATGGGTGGGTTGGGCATTTTTTGTAAAAGGTGTGAATGGAAGTTTGCTGATTTTACCTGTTGGAAAAGGGCTGGCAAGATTGACTGGCAAAGCACTTTCTGTCCAGTTTCTCTAATTTTTCTATAATAATAAAAGGGTTAAATGCAATGTGAAAAATGATTAACGTTTAAAATTTTAAATGAACGTGTGAATAAATATATAATATAGGAGTTATATTAAGCAAGTTTTATGTCTTGCTACCCGGTATAATTCATAACCCAAATCAGCTGATATATGTGTTGTGGTGTGCCTATCGCCACTTAAACCAAATGTAGTTTATTGCTTTGACACAGACTAAATTTGTTCAATATATGATTGCAGGTGTGATGATTGGACTAGATCTTGCGTACAACTTGCATTCTGCTTTTGGTAACTGGTTTCCTGGGTCAAAGCCACTACTTGCACAGGCAATGAATAAGATTATGAAGGTATGCACTATCTCGTTGATATTCTTTTTATTATGGTGCTAAGAAGTGCTATTAATTCACGATATAAGTTAAAATATGGAGGACTTGATTATTTCTTTGTTTTGCAGTCAAACCCGGCTTTATATGTTTTGAGGGAGCGCATAAGGAAAGGGTTGCAGCTGTATTCTTCAGAGCCAACTGAACCGTACCTTTCCTCTCAGAACTACGGAGAAATCTTTAGCAATCAAATAATCTGGTTTGTTGATGATACAAATGTGTACCGTGTGACCATCCACAAGACGTTTGAAGGAAATCTTACGACAAAACCCATTAATGGTGCTATCTTCATATTCAATCCTCGCACAGGGCAGCTATTTCTGAAGGTTTGTTCTTCCTATAACTTGGACAGATTTGATAGATACCTAGTGTCATAAATGAAACAAATCTTATGGTTTCTGCATAATGCTCTTTGTTACGAGTGAAATTGTTGAGGAGGTTTTAAGAACTACACTTAGGGGATCAGTTTGTACTGTTTCTTCGATCAAACTTCCTATAATTATCTTTTTTGACCCGTTAGAGATATGACATAACTGTATCTGCCTATTTAAAAAAGCGGATTGAAAGTCACCACTAGTGTTGGGTTTGACTTCCTGCTACTATTCTACTTTATTCATTTGTTTATTATGCAATTTACAGGTTATTCATACAAGTGTATGGGCTGGTCAGAAACGTCTTGGTCAACTGGCTAAGTGGAAAACCGCAGAAGAAGTGGCTGCTCTTGTTCGTTCTTTGCCTGTTGAAGAACAGCCTAAGCAGATCATTGTCACTCGTAAAGGCATGTTGGATCCCCTTGAAGTCCATTTACTCGATTTTCCGAATATTGTCATCAAGGGAAGTGAGTTGCAGCTTCCGTTCCAAGCATGTTTGAAAATTGAGAAATTTGGTGATCTGATTCTCAAGGCATCAGAACCCCAAATGGTTCTGTTTAATATATATGATGATTGGTTGAAGAGCATATCATCTTACACAGCTTTCTCCAGGCTAATTTTAATTTTGCGAGCTTTACATGTAAACAATGAGAAGGCAAAGATGTTGCTCAAGCCTGATAAGACGATTGTTACGGAGCCCCATCACATCTGGCCATCCCTTACGGATGATCAGTGGGTGAAGGTAAGCTTCACCCTTAAATGCTTCAGCATTTTTTTTTAAGGAAATTGGTTGAGTGATGGCTAATATTTCGTTTGGTGCAGGTTGAAGTTGCTTTAAGAGATCTCATATTGTCGGATTATGCAAAGAAGAACAATGTTAATACCTCCGCGCTGACACAATCCGAGATACGTGATATTATTCTTGGTGCTGAAATTACACCTCCTTCTCAGCAGCGACAACAAATTGCTGAAATAGAGAAACAGGTACGTTATAACAACTGTTTCACTCTGAATTGTACTTTTTGCAGTGTTACATCAAAAGAGCTTTAATTGCTGGTCGTCATTTGTTGATATTGTCTATATGACGATTGTACTGGATACCCTTCATTTTTAAGGCCCTGTTTTTCCGTACCTTCACTGTATCACTTATGTCAATTCTATGTATTGTGTCGGTACTCGTGGTGACATATGATATTTATATTGCAGGCGAAAGAAGCTAGTCAGTTGACTGCAGTCACAACCAGGACAACAAATGTTCATGGTGATGAGCTCATTGTTACCACCACGAGTCCTTATGAACAATCTGCATTTGCTTCCAAGACGGATTGGCGTGTTAGGGCAATATCAGCTACAAACCTGTATCTCCGTGTAAATCACATCTACGTAAACTCGGAGGACATAAAGGTAACATTCCTTATATTTCTGTTGGTTATGTAGCATGACTTCTGTTTTAAAGGTCTTGTGTTTATATTCTGTATTGGATTAAACTTCTGTGCAGGAAACGGGGTATACATACATCATGCCGAAGAATGTTTTGAAGAAGTTCATATGCATTGCAGACTTAAGAACTCAGATTTCTGGGTACTTGTATGGCGTAAGTCCCCCTGATAATCCTCAAGTTAAAGAAATTCGGTGCATTGCTATGCCACCTCAGTGGGGTACTCATCAACAAGTCCATCTTCCATCTGCTCTCCCTGAACATGACTTCCTTAACGATCTGGAACCGCTGGGATGGATGCACACACAACCAAATGAGCTTCCTCAGTTGTCACCGCAGGTACGTTTTTAACTTTATGTTGCAAATTAGGTGTGTGGCTATCTTTTGACCCATGTACTTCTTTCCTTATGGGTTGATTATATTCCATTTATATCCATTCAAACTGGTAACGCTTTAAAGGAATTTAGTTTAAAATGTGAAACTGAATACCTGCTCTAGGTTTTTTTTTTTTTGGTAATCCTCTAAATCATGTTCATCTGTGCAGGACCTAACGTTTCATGCTCGGATTTTGGAAAACAATAAGCAGTGGGATGGAGAGAGGTCAATAATATTGACCTGCAGTTTCACTCCGGGTTCCTGCTCGCTGACTGCATATAAGCTTACTCCAACAGGTTATGAATGGGGTCGTGCAAACAAGGATACAGGAAGCAATCCTCATGGTTATTTACCAACCCATTATGAAAAAGTTCAAATGCTTCTAAGTGACCGTTTCCTTGGATTTTATATGGTAAGCAAGTATAAACGTGGCGGAGAGGTTTTTATTTCCTTTCATTTTGTTATTCATTGGTTAATAATCTATGTTTTTGGTTTTATGCTTTAGGTCCCTGATAACGGTCCTTGGAATTACAATTTCATGGGAGTGAAGCATACAGTTAGCATGAGATACGGGATAAAGCTAGGGACTCCACGTGAGTATTATCATGAAGATCACAGGCCCACACATTTCTTGGAGTTCAGTAACTTGGAAGAGGGTGACGTTGCCGAGGGAGACCGTGAGGACACATTCACTTGAACAATATGCTGTTTAAAACATGTTGTAAGCTGCGACTATTTTCATCAGTCATACAGCAGCACCGTAGTGTAAATATCTGTTTTGTTTCATCTTAATACCCTGTACGATTCACACCCATTACAAACGGGGATTGTAAGATTTTGTAGGTAACGGGAATCTGTGTTTATCTGGTAATATGTCATAGCACGTTGCAGTCCTTGAACAAACGTGAAATACTTAAGCTAAAGATTTTCATGTTTACTAGTATTATATTTTTGTAGACACAAAGTTATGGTTACTTGTTTACCATAGCTTCAGATGTGTGGAACAACTTATCATTCAATGAAAGTATAAAACAATCAGCTTCTTATCTGATCCTCCTTTCAACAACTTGACCACCTTGAGAATTGTAGGTCTCTTCTCTGGTAGACCGTGAGTGCACAACTGCGAGAATGGTTGCCCTTATTAGTTCTTTAATATAGCTACTTCCCTATTAGCTTTGGGTCTGCAACTTCACTGAATTTCCTTGGAAAAATAATGGTAAAATCCAGTTCGTGATGGAATGTTTGGTGGTTGTGCCCCTAGTGAGCAAGCATGAGGATTTTTTTGCCCCAGTGTGCCTTTTATGTTAGTGGTCACATACTCGCATGCGGTGCACCATCTGGGATCTTGCAAGGTTACCTGCACTAGGGCTCACTAGACGGACAGATTAATGCTGTTTTTGGGTATAGCTTGTAAGTTGTAACTTATGGAAAAATGTTAAAAGTTGCATGTCAGGAGTGGAAAAAACTTGTCGAAAATTAAGAAAACAAAAGTTATATGGTGAAAAGTAAGATAATGAAACCTTTGTGACAAAAATTAGAATACTAAAAGTATTAAAAAAAAAAAAAAAAATTTTGTGCGAAAAGTAAAAGAAGCGAAAGTGGTGTGACAAAAGTAAAAGAGCGAAAACTTTACTAATGTAAAAAGAATAAAACTTTTATGTCAAAAGTTAGAAAAATGAAAGTTTAAAAACTAAATAAAGCAGACAAAAAGTAAAAAAGTTAAAAGTTTCGTGTACTTGACAAAAGTAAAAAAAAAAAGTTATGTGGTGAAAAGTAAAATAATAAGCCTTTTGTGATAAAAGTTAGGAAAATAAAAGTATAAAAAGTAAATAAAACAAAACTTTCTTGCGAAAAGTAAAAGAAACGAAAGCGATGCGGCAAAAAGTAAAATGGACGAAACTTTAGTAAATTTGTTTGATAAAAATTAAAAAGAATGAAACTTTCGTGACAAAATTTAGAAAGATAAAAGTTTTAAAACTAAGTAAAACAAAAGTGTGATAAAAAGTAAAGAGAATGAAACTTTCGTGTCAAAAGTTAGAAAGATGAAAGTTTAAAAACTAAGTAAAACAAAACTTTCGTGCCAAAAGTAAAAGAATTAAAGTTATGTGACAAAAACTAAAAAGAAAAAAAAATCAAGTAGGCAGTTGCACAACTGCCTACCAGCATGGTTCACTGTTCATGAGTTACTTTTCATGATTAGCTTTCTATTCAAATAGGTATAATATATATGGTCCTTTACATTGTTTTACATTTATAAGTTACAGACGTTCACTATTTCGACAAACGCATTATAGTATAAGAGGGCTAATTGCCTGAAAAGTACTCTAACTTTGACACTTTTGTTTTTTTGTGAGGCTCTAACAAAAAAAAGTTCTACTGTGAGGAAAGAAACGGGTTAAAACATCTTTTGTGGGTCTCCGAACTTATTTTGCTGATGTGTACTGTAACCAACTGGTTTTATCCTTAATTTTAATAATTCATCTGCCACATGTATCCAAACACTCCTTCCCATCATCATCATCATCATCATCATCATCATCTTGTTCCTCATCTTTCTGTTCCAGGATTAAACTATTATACCATTTTAATTTAATACTTTGTATGTCCTTCCCCTTGAGTTTGGTCTTGATGAAGATCTCTTGTGCTTTTTTTCCGACAAGCCAAGCTATACAACACTTTGCACCATCTAGATCTGAAAGTTCTTTACACACAATCTCATCTACCACCACCATCATCACCATTATAATCAAGATCCAGTACTTTTAAATAATGATAAGCCATATGTAGAGAAATTAATCACAACCATCTCAAGAATATCTTTTGCTTATTTTTTGGGTTTTAATTTTAGTGACGAGGGCTATGATTTCTTTTGGGTTTCGATTTTAGTTTAAAGTGAGAGTAGTGCGGATTGAAGAACGGGGTGTTTGGTTGTGTGACATGATGGTTGACAATTTATAGCGACGGTGGTCAAAATGTTAACGGCTATGGAACGGTATAGATCGAAGTGGTGATGGTTCTTGGATATATGGAAGCATGGGCTGATATAAATAAAATCCTTCATTTTGTTTAGTTTCAAATCGATGATTTCTTTTTCAATTTTGATGGATTTAAATTCCGATTTTTGATTTGGATGTGGATGGAAGTGATGTTCAGATATGGGTTGATTTCGGGAAAAATGTTTATCCGGCGTCGGAAGAAGTATACATCTCAATTCTCTAAGTTTCCTCTTCTAGTCAAGTTTCTAATTTGGAAATGATAAATCAAAAATAAATGAGTTAAAAAATAAAAGAAATAAGTTTCAAAAATATTTTTAACTGACTACTTATACGGAACCCCACAAAAGATGTTTTAGCCGGTTTCTTTCGTCACAATAAAACTTTTTTTTGTTGAAGTTTCGCAAAAACAAAAGTGTCAAAGTTGAAGTACTTTCTAGACAATTAGGCCCTAATATAATACTAACAAAACCTAGAGCTACTAGCTAGAAGCTTTAACCACAAGAAACATACCCAATAGGCCAATTGAATAACTTTATCTTTCACGGAAACCAACCCCATAGTTTCATACAATGACCAAACCACCCTTTAATTTCCACTTCACAAACAAACTCTTTTCCCGCCATCTTCATCACACAATCACCATCACCAACACATCATGGAACGCCCAGCTCCGGGAACTAACCAAACAAGAAAACTATCACCAATGTCTCGATTTATACCGCCGAATGCTCCGTTCCAACGTCTCTCCGAATGTCATAACCTTTCCGATCACCCTCAAGTCTTGCGCCAATCTATCACTCCCAATTTCAGGTCAACAGCTTCATTGTCATGTCATCAAAACTGGGTGTCATTCAGAACCATTTGTTCAAACTGGTTTGATATCACTTTATGCAAAATGTTGGTTTATTGAAGATGCACATAAAGTGTTTGATGAAAGTCCTCAGTCACAAAAACTGACTGTTTGTTACAATGCACTTGTTGCTGGGTATATTAGGAATGATCAGTTTTTAAAAGGGTATGAGTTGTTTTGTCGAATGAGGGTTTTGGGTGTTTCTGTTGATGCGGTTACTATGCTTGGTTTGCTACCTGGTTGTTCGGATAACGGACAATTGAAGTTTGCGACGGCTTTGCATTGTTTTGTGATGAAATGTGGGTTGGATATGGAGTTTTGTGTTGGGAATTGTTTGATTACGATTTACGTTAAGTGTGGATCGAAAGAACTTGCTAGGAAGTTTTTTGATGGGATGAATGTTAAAAAGTTGGGAACTTGGAATGCTATGATATCAGGGTATGCACAAAATGGATATGCAACCGAGGCGTTGGAACTTTATCAGAGATTCGAATTGTCGGGTATTGATCCTGATCCTATAACGCTTGTTGGTGTGTTGTCGTTGTGTGCTCACCTTGGCAAGAAGGGAATTGGTGCAGAGATAGAAAAGAAGATACAAAATAGTAGGTTTAAGCATAATCTTTTCTTGAATAATGCTTTGATTAACATGTATGCTAGATGTGGTAATCTAGTAAAAGCACGAGAGATTTTTGATAACATGCAAGAAAAGAACTTGGTATCGTGGACTGCAATTATAGGTGGATATGGGATGCATGGGCAAGGAGAAACAGCAGTACGGTTTTTTAGTGAAATGATAAGATGCAATATAAGGCCTGACGGGCCGGTTTTTGTCTGTGTCTTGTCTGCGTGTAGTCATGCTGGATTGACTGATATAGGGTTACATTATTTTAATTCGATGAAAATAAAATATGGGTTGAAACCAGGTCCTGAACATTACTCTTGTGTAGTGGATCTTTTGGGCCGGGCAGGTCGAATTGATGATGCACAAAAGATCATAAGTACAATGCCAATGGAACCTGATGGTGCAGTGTGGGGAGCTCTTTTGGGTGCTTGCAAGATTCACAAGAATGTTGATCTAGCTGAGTTTGCATTTGAACGTGTGATTGAGCATGAACCCACCAATATCGGTTACTATGTTTTGTTATCGAACTTATACACGGAAGTCAACAACACTGAAGGCATCTTACGCATACGAATGATGATGAGAGAAAAAGGGCTCAAAAAAGACCCTGGGTATAGTTATGTCGAACATAAAGGAAAGACTAATCTATTTGTAGCTGGTGATCATAATCATCCACAAACAGATGAGATATATGCAATGCTTGAAAGACTTGATGATTTTGTAAATGCTAGCAGTAGTGATGATGGTGGTTTGGTTCATAGTGAGAGATTGGCTATTGCTTTTGCATTGTTGACAACTGATATCGGGCAAGAAATTCTTGTGATAAAGAACTTACGGGTATGTGGAGATTGTCATGTGTTTGTAAAGTTGGTTAGTAAGGTTGTGGACCGTTGGTTTATTATCAGAGATCCTACTCGTTTCCACCACTTTAAAGACGGAGCTTGTTCATGTAATGACTACTGGTAATCGACTTGCTTATTATTTTCTGAAGCATATGCCAGGGGTTTTATCAATGACAAATGCTTGATCCTCACACACCCTTTTCCCTTTTGATACTTGAAACCCCAGCCTACTCTTATTGATTCTCACTTGTGGCACAAGGTCCACGAGAATTTGGTGATGGATCTCTGTCAGGTGCTTGATCAGGAGTCGGATGCTTTAGAAATTGAAACTGTGCAGAAGGAAACAATCCATCCAAGGAAAAGTTACAAAATAAACATTTCCTTTGCTGACTTTCTACTATTTGCTGTGCATAGATGGCCCATGTGAATACCTAGTCTGGTGGCAGAGTCAAAAGATCTATTTGATCAGAAAGCAAGCAATGAGTACTGGATAGATGTGCTGTTTTGCTGGGGGGGATTATGATTCTCATGATATTGAACGTTATATCAGGTCCAAGTTCATGGACTACTCCACCAATAACATGTCCATCTATCCATAACC
The DNA here is from genome assembly GCF_010389155.1 of Erigeron canadensis. Lineage (NCBI taxonomy): Eukaryota > Viridiplantae > Streptophyta > Magnoliopsida > Asterales > Asteraceae > Erigeron > Erigeron canadensis. Next base: position 2,774,486 of record NC_057767.1, on the reverse strand, counting down.
AACAGGTACATTATCCGACGCTCTGCTTGTGGTACATTGAACTGTCTCTTGTAGAGGTGGCACGATGGGTGGGTTGGGCATTTTGTGTAACAGGTGTAAATGAAATTTGCTGGTTGGCCAGATTGACTGGCCAAATACATACTGTCCAGTTTCTCTAATCTTTCTATAATAGGGGAAGGCTGAAGTACAATGGGAAAAATATTATCATTATAAACAAGCAGTAGAAACTAACGTGAACACTGATTGTGGGTGTCCCATTTTATTACTGTTTGGTGAATTACAATAATTCTATCACATAATCAAAAGATAGAGCAGATCTTGTAGTGTCTTATATTAAGGTAGAAGCAAGATTCTGATTACTGTTTACCATAGCTTCAGGTGCGTCGAACAGCTTATCATTTTCTAAAACAAGCAGCTTCTCTTCTGACTCTCCTTTCAACAACTGGACCACATCGAGAATGGTAGGTCTCTTCTCTGGTTGACAGTGAGTGCACATTAGTGCAAGAATGATTACCCTTTTCAGCTCTTCTTTAATATAGTTCCCTTTTAGCTTTGGGTCTGCAATTTCACTGAACTTCCTTAGACGGGCTAATGGTAAAATCCAGTCTGTTATGGAATGTTTGGTGGTTGTGCTCATATCTTCGACAGGTTCTTTGCCACTAGCAAGCTCAAGCAAGAGGATTCCAAAGCTGTAAATGTCGCAACAAGTTGAGGCTTTCCCTAACATCGCATATTCTGGGGCAAGGTACCCCAGTGTGCCTTTTACTCCAGTGGTCACGTGCGTTGCACCATCTGGGATTAGTTTTGCATTGCCAAAACCAGCTAGTGATGGGTTAAGATCCGAGTCTAGCAAGATGCTACTTGGTTTGATGTCTCGGTGGATTATGCGCGGGGTGGCATGATGATGAAGATACCTGTATGAAACAATAGTGTAAAGAGCTAGTTCCATGATATAATTACATGTGCTAAAGCTCACCAAATGGACAGGTTTATGCCGTTTTGGATTGGCTCTTGGTTAGGTTGACCCAAACCCTTTATGTTCTATTTAGTGGGCTCTTTTTAGACATTTTAAAGCGTTCCACCTGTTTCACTTGTAGTTAATTTTGGTTTAATATAAAGCTCAGTTGTCATGTTGAATAGAGAATTTGATTTGACCAGATTTGTTTAAGTAAATGGAAATGTAACACAAAAAATCTGTATTCAGTTGCTTATACTAGTTTGATATTCATGAATCGTTCTTTTGGCACATTTGAAGTACCTTTCAACATGTTAGGTATTCTCTATTTCCTTTTTTATTTGAAAGGTTTAATTTGTACTCGTTTGACTAGGTAAAGATAAAACATGAAACTGTAAATGGTAGAGCTTACGCAATTCCCTCTGCGGATCCAATGGCAATAGTTATGCGCTGGCTCCATTCAAGGGATCGAGTAGATTTTTGCCCATGAAGATGAGACATCAAATCTCTACCAGGCATGTAGTTGTATACGATTAAACGCTCTTGTCCTTCTGCACAATACCCGTGAAATCTAACCACGTTCTTGTGTTGAACTCTTGCAAGTATCTCCATCTCAACCGCAAATTCTCTTTCTTTATCCACTTTATTAAACCTCTTCACTGCAATCTATACACAAAGGTGAATGGCCATTATAAGAGGACTACTTTTTACCTTTTAAAGGGACAATTTGGGTTATGTTTTATCTAAGATTATACGGTTGTCCGTTATTATCTTTGAAACCGAAGTACATTAATTTGTACTTGAAAGGCGTTAATGTTGTAACCATTAGGCCTAGGGGGTATCAGGTCGTCGAACAACCAAGATGTTATGGGTATGTTTGATAAAAATAACGAATGGAGGGAGAGTTAGTATGTTACTTGAGATCCATTCCAAAGTTGGCCCCAATAGAATGTTCCAGATTCACCTTCGCCAAGTTTGTTATCATAATTAAAATTGTTTGTAGCACTATGTAGTTCCTTGAATGAAAATATTCTCCATGTTGATTTCTTCTTCCCATCTCCTTTCCTGACATATATAGCATACAAGGATTGAAATACAATCAGTAAATACTTCCCTTAGTTTTTTTCTTTTTAAAGCAGATGGATAAAATTCAAGAACTTATTTGTTGGATCTTAAAACACAATGTACAGAAACCCATTTTTTAAAGTTCTTTCTGTATTAAGTCACTCAATTGAGAGACCCTCGTCTGTACTAAGTTTATCTCGGTCAATCGATTTAATTAAGTCTTAAACAAACAAGGCCTTAGTGACCGACCAAGTTAAGATTTTTTCCCCTTTAAGCCAAATAAACACAACCAATGAAACATGTGGAAAGTATTATCTGTTAGCTGATTTTAGGTACATATATATAGTTTGAAATGGTGTATAAACATTAATAATATGGCTACAAGAAGGTTTGAATATCTAACCACTAAATTATAGAGCTTTAAAAACTATGACACGTCGAGCTAAACATCCATTTTGATTGTTTTCCAAGAGCATATGAATTCACTAACTTCCTTAGCCCAATAATCCATCATGTAATTTTAGACACTTCGTTCATCTCATTGATTAGAAAGTCAAAATATTAACTAACACAAATTCGCAAACAAAAGCAAGCAATAACAAAACTACAAAAGATCAAATGCACACGAATGCAATCAAATCAAATCTATATATACATAGGATTTTACATTTTCCCAACATGTATCTATAAAAAAACATGATGAAACCCATAAAATTAGATCATTACGAATATAAACATTTAGTAAACATTAATGAAGTCCAACGTTCTAATTATTTTAGAATATTTCGTAATCTAACTTATTTATTGTGGTATAACATGTGTCTTATGAGTGCATGTTAGCTGGAAAGAAAACGATAGAGGTAAACCTATGATAACAATTTAAAGGGAGCTCACCTTATGCAACCAAACGAGAGGAAATCCATAAGCTTACAAATTCTGATTTCTCCAAATTAAAAACGACGATTCATTAATTATTATAACTTATTCTTTGGATCTCTTAATTCTTTGCAAATTTGTAAGCATTCAACCATTGGAAAATGAAACAAGAATAAACAATTTTATAAGTTAGTCAAACATTCTAGACTTGTCATGACTCTAGAAACATAATACTAATAACTTATGAAGCTGTTCTAAGCACTAAAACTACATCAATCCATTATTTATTACAACCTATATATTTTGATGTAACATATATTGTAATTTAATCCAATAACATGACTTACAAATTTTCATATCATAATGGTGGCTAATTGAAGAATCATGGCTAAAGGTGGGTTTTTCTTTCTAATTGGGTCCCACGCAATGGTGCTGTTGAATGCAAATACTTGCATGTCAACATAAAATCTTCGAAGCCTTTGTCATTTCAATTGCATGCGACCTAATTACTCATTGCATACAGGACCTTATTATAGCTTAGATAGATGTATACATTGAACACTATACAAACTGTAAAATATGTACGATTGTTATAAATGGTTAAAAAGTGACGTGGATATGCCACTCCCCCATTGAAAATAGTTGACTTTCTCACTGGCATCACTTTTTATTTGGCCCTTCTGCCCTTTTCTAAAAGTACTTTATGTGACATCACTCTATTTTATACATACGTACATTTGAAGGATAGCATAAGGAAATTTATTCTTTTTTGAACGGCAACATATAAATTTTATTAAAGAAATTAGCGAGAAGCTAGAAGAAATACATGAAAGAAAAGTTTCAGAGATTACATAGCTTCCAAATCAAAAGTGCACCAAGAGTTCCAACTTATATTTGTGTATTTTGATCTATAGGAAGCTCGTGTGTTTTATTTCTTCCATGATCCATCTCGAGTTGACATTTTTGTTGGAGAAAACCTTGTCATTTCTAGCTATCCAGAGCAGCTTGCAAGTGGCTTTAACTTAGTAGGGGAGGCCTCTGCTACAAATAGGCACTTACAACAAACCTTAAATGTAAACATGATTCTCCTACTCAAGAATCTCCGATAACTCGATAAGCAAAAGCTTGAATATGTAGTTACTGCCAAAGATTACATGTTAATCATTACATACTTTAACGAAGTTGCATAGATAATAAAGATTGTAAACAAAATATCCGTCATAAAAATAAGAATATAATAATACAAGGAATTTATGTGGATTGAATGCCACAAATTCCAGCTAAACCGTTACAAAATTTTGACCCCTCTTGATATTTAATTGTGACGAACTCAAGCGTGCATCCAATCGTTTTAATCGTCAGCTAAACTCACATGGAAGTGATTATCTGAAGTTTCATTGATTTCTGAATCCTGGATATTACTCTAATCGTTGTCTTGTAACTTGTTAAACGTTTTATGATAATCTCGAAGGATGTGCTATGCTTAAGAACATGTGGACAATGTCCAGATTTTCCCACATGACCACGATTTCCACAGCACAGAAGTCTAAAACTTTCTAAGTAGCGTCCACACAAATGACACACTTTCCTCTACCCTTAATCCTCAAAATAGTTCTCAATAAAACGTTTCACTTCTATGAACTTCACATTAGAAAGAATTACATCAGGCAACTCAATTTCATCAACCACATTCAAGATTCTTGCTTGAAGTTGTTAGTCAAACATATCAGATTGACTAAGCTATATATATGGCTCAAAATCAAACAACTTCAAAAGATAATATAATCTTTTAATTACCCCAAAATATACACTAAAAATTACAAATAAAAAGAACACATTAATTACCATTGTACCAACATACAATGAAAAAATAACTTACCACGGTCAGCCTAATTATAAGACCACACTTTATACCCTGTCAAAGACATTGGCATTCATCCTAACATAATATAACTGGAATTCTCAGCAATTCAAATATTCAGATTTAGATAATGCAACAGATAGGAAATAGGTGTGGATGTGTGTATTTGTCTTTCTAATAAAAGAGCCTGAAACTTAGTAGATCCTAGTTCAAGAACTTCAAGTAATTTAGATAATATCGCTGATAAACCTAGATTTACTCTGTCAAAGACGTTGGCATTTACAATTCAAATATTCAAATTAAGATAATGCAACAATATAAAATAGGTGGGAATGTGTGTTTAAAAATTCCTAGTTGGAGAACTTAAAGTAATGTCTGTTTAAAAACTACCCGTTACGACTTCAGATTTGGCATTCATAATTTTACAGTCACCACACTTGTTTGCAAGTAGAAAATGAACTGAATACACATGTATATCCTACAATCCAACAAAAAAAATGTAAACAAAGCATAGAGAAAACCCATGGTAAACTTAAGGCTACATACTTAGTTTGCCAGTTTTTAGGTTAATGGTTAATACAACAGCTGTTATCAAGAAGAGCGAAAACGACTATGATAGAATAAGATTCTCGGGGCCTATAAACTAAGAAGTTAGTAATTTACATGGTAAGAAGAGAAATAGAGATGCTACATTTAGATATGAAATCGACAAAGTTGTCAAAAGCGAAGGCGATCTTAATGCGAAAAGACCCCAAATGGAGCAAAGACGGCAAAGGGTTGCCTCGCCATCACATTGCGCCTAGGCGGGCTGGGCACACGCTTTTAACAACACTGGAAAGAAAATCAGTATTGGTGGTATTCTTCTGTGAAGGTAATTTCCTTCCAATCGTTCGTATCGTGTTTTCTGCACACACACACACAAAAAAAAAAAAGAAAAAAGAGGATAAATAATGAAGGAAGGTGTTTAAAAATGGAATTTAACTGCAAATCAAGTGAAAAGTTAAGTATAACCTTTACCAGCAAATCACCCGTATCTAAACCCATACTAATGGAATTTACCTGCAAATCAGAACAGAAATGGAAGATAAGTATAGCCTTTACCTTTACCTACAAATGGAAGTTAAACACCCATATCTAAAAGATGGATAAGAAGCGCTTCACATGTATTAAAATTGAATCATAGAGAACCTAAATTGTCACTTTAGTGATCAAGGTCACCTACTCACCCATCTCTTTCTATTGAAATTGTTTCAAACAAAAAACATATTATTTCAAAATCAAAATAAGAAAACTGAATTGAATAAAAAAAAAATACCCCTGATAAATGATCATTATACATGCAACTGCAACTCATAGACATTTTCCCTTCCATCCAGATAATCTTGGTCTCCAATATGCATGACTCCCTTGCTTTAGTGTTTGATATATATTATGGAAATTACATTAGGGAAATTAATTTCTGATCATAATTGGGCAAATGATGTGAATTCACTTAGGGTAATCCAATATACATATAATTGATTATAAAATTAACAATATAAGATAATGTTGTTGTATTTTAGTTGGTAAAATCCAAAAAATATACAAAAAAGTAAAAAAGAAAACCTGTAGCAAAATGGTGTGGTAGGGAGAGAAAAAAGAAAAAGCAATCCTGTATTGAGATATGGAAGACACAGTGAAATTCACAATGAATCCTGTGGTTCTTCGGCTCTTCACTACCAACTCAATACCGTTTCAAATCCTTACATCTAACCCCTTCTTTAATGCAGAATGTAAGAAGCCACATCAAATGACAGATTATTAACACAGGTCCTCATAAACACTGTAAATAAACACAGTCCATTTATACAATTATATATACCAGTGGATGAGGAAGGGTATATCTTTGGGCCTGTGCAACAAATTACTGGACCAGACATGTTTTCATGAATCAACCGCTTTTAATTAAGTAAAATGATAATTGAAAATCAATCTTCAAATACAATTAATATATATAACCGTATAATGCTTGTCGGTTTAAAACACATTTTGTGCCAAGATATACCGGGCCCTGTATCCCATCAAGTCCTCTCATGTTGATCTGTAGAAATTAAATAATGTTATAGGTGGCAAAATGGGTGGGTCAGTCTAGCCAGATAGCAGGTTAAACTGAAAAGTTTTGTACGGGTAAACATGAAATACTTCTTGCCAGTCTAATACTCTGATTACAAAGTCATTTTCAATAATACTTGATTTAATTATGGAAAAGGATCTAATAGGTTTTTTACATTAAAATACACTCGGGGAGATTATCGACCCGTTTGTCTTTGACCCATTTACTTTTAAAATTGAAAATCAATCCAACCCGACTGGTCATATATTAACTCTCTACTAGAAAGACCTCTTGCAACTTAAACTTTTTTACATATTACCAAACCTACCTAACCTGAATGACTTAAACCATATAGATGGAGAGATTTACTTAAATTATAACTTAATGATAAAAGGATTCTTTCTGGCGATCCATTTCCATTTTAACACTTTTTAAGAAATTAGTCGAATACCTTATGTGTGGTTCTCAAGCTAGGTATCTTGAATATATAAAATCAAAGAGCTAAAGAGTAAAAGTTTCACGTGTCCAAATCATATTGAAATATGCTGTTGAAAAAATTGACAGAAATGAATCGATCCAACCGTTTCCAAAAGAACTTCAAACAATTATGTACACCATTTCCAGCAAAGGCAGTAGGATCTCGTCTGGTGTAACTGGAAGACCCTTTGGTGATATTTTGTTAGTGAAAACAACAAAGTTCCCAGATGACTTGGAACGACAAAGGACTTGAGTTAGCAATTTCAAACCCTCTGTTTAGAATGGGTTAATTCGGATTTTGTTGTATCTCAAATGGGTCGGATGGATAATAATGATTATATCTAAGAGAAGATCAATTTTTATTTTGAAAGTTAAAGAAAAATGTTCAAATCAATCTAACCTGACCAGTCATATTTTAACACTCTACTAAAACGACCTATTACAACTTAAATCTTTTTGACATATTACCAAACCCGCCTAACCTGGAGACTTGAACCATTTAAAGAGCGGTATTTACCTGAAATTTAACTTAATGATAAAAGAATTCTTTTTGGCAATCCATCTCCATTTACGTGAATGAAGTTAACTATTACTAAAGTTCCGAAAACATCAAAAAATAAAGCCAACAACGAAGAGTGGGGCCTGTTGTATATCATATGTTTATATATTTCAAAGAAATAAAGACAGAGAATCTGTATGGGTTCAAGATGACCTGTTTTCGACCTCTTGGCTCTTGCCCAATTCGTTCGACCTGTGAACAGTAACACCTAACTCATTATACTTGTCATCACATATTCTGCCAGTTAATACATTAAAAAAAAGCCTTTTGTTCGTCTACAATTCTAAGATGGTTGCCCTGCATCAACGGGACAGCCGAACCATTTTGTGCTTAACAATGAGAAAACAAAAAAGTACTTCTAATTAACTAACTTTCTAATGAATTAAATGCAACCGGATGAGTTAATAAACGAAATGACACTTTTAACTCATCCAACAAACTCGGTCATTCGCTAAACAAAGTATATAACTAAACCAAAATATATCAACATTTATCACCTTCACAAATTTTGGAACAAAACATGATTACGTACCATAACATAGTAGGTAGGGAGGATCCTACGCTAAATTACTGAGGTACACATACCTGATACCTTCAATCAACAACATTCTGCTGTCATTTTCTTTTTGTTTGTTGGCATATACACTTTGACAAAATTAGCTCCATCAGAAACCTAAATACAAAAAAGGAAAATGGTATTAAGAAACTTGCAAGACCAAAAAGTAGCACATCACAAATATATAACATAGAGATGTACCTCATCCAGTGAATTGTCCAAAACTTCAGCAAGAGCTACATGAGTTCATGTAGATTGACAAATAAGCATACAGATCACAATGAATAAAATAGGTGGTTTAAACTCTTTCAACCGATTAGACGTTCTTAGCATAAGTAAACGGGTTGACATGGCCAACTATAGATATAGAAAATAATAATAATAACAATAATGCCACGCCACTAGAATTAGTAACACGAAAGCAAAAACAGTCAGACTCTTACCCAAAAGGCCTAAATAATACGATTATTCATGATTAATATAAAAATATATATATATTGATGAGGCAAACTTGATAGATGTAATTAAGGTTGAGCAATTTATCTTATTTGGCCACCAGCCTTGACCAGCTTTGAAAGAGGTTAAGAATGCTATTCAACATACAACATTACCAAACCCTGAGATTACTACTTACACATCTATACATATAGACTTCCAATAATAGTAAGAATAAAAATACATACGTAGATACAGACATGTGTATTTTAACACCACAATATGCAATTGATTCTGCAATTATGATGCCACACAGAGTGACTAGGCCCAATTTCACATTATATCCGAGTGCAAGAGTGACGACGACACCCTTTCAACATTCATCCCTGAAGCAGATGATGACCCTTTTAGAGTTTGAAGTGAAGACGACGTTGATGGTTGCAGTATCGATGGTGAAAAAGTAGAGACGCTGCTAGTCATATTCACACTACTACCAACTGACCCTTCTATCGCGGTGCCAGCCTTTGGAGCCGGAGGCTTCTCGATCTCCGTCACGCCTTCCAGCATTTGAACGACTTTTCCCATCATTGGCCTTTGGGATGGCTGTTCTTGGATACACCAAAAACTTACTTCAATCACTCGCCGAACCTGATCCAAATCGACTTGTTCATAGTTTCGAATCTTGGTATCGATGATCGCTTCGATGTTTCCCTTCTCGTACTCCTCAAAGGCCCAAACAGAAAACTTTTTCCTGTTGGTTTGTTCAGAGACTTCAAAGTTCCGTTTTCCGCACACAATCTCCAACAAAACCATCCCATAACTGTAAACATCCGATTTAGATGTTATTGGGAGGTTTGCGAGCCATTCAGGAGCCAAATACCCTCTGGTCCCTCTCACACTGGTTAACGTTCGATACCTATGGTCTTTTGGGTTCACTAATTTAGCGAGCCCAAAATCCGAAACTTTGGCATTGTAATTTTCGTCCAGTAGAATGTTTTCAGGTTTTATATCACAATGGACGATACAATCTCGACATTCTTCATGAAGGTAGGTGATTCCTTTAGCCGTCCCAAGACCAATATTGAACCTGGATTGCCAATTTAAAAGCTTTCCTGATTGTAACCGTTCTTCTGGGGTGAATAGAAAGTGGTCAAGAGAACTGTTTTTCATAAACTCGTACACTAAAAGCCTGTGACGACCCTCAGAGCAAAACCCGATTAGTCTCACTAAATTTAAATGATGGGTGCTACTAATCGTTGCAACCTCCATACGGAATTGTTTCTCTCCTTGCTCAATTCCCTCGAGCTGCTTAACTGCAACCGTTGTTCGGTTTGCAAGAACCCCTCTATAAACTGCCCCGAACCCGCCAGCTCCAAGCTTCTCCTTGAACCCTTTTGTGGCCCGTTGAAGGTCTTTGTATGAAAACTGTACCGGCGCACCAGAGGCGTACTCAAGAAGTGCATATTGAGCCGATAAAACACCAAGTTTCGGACTATTTCTACAGCACCAGTACCATAAACCTAGTTCGGCCATGACCAAACCAAAAAGGGTACCCACCACCACGACCACTACAATCCACGGACGTAGCTTCCATCGTGTACCCTTCTCAGTAGTAAGGGACGGATTAGGCGTCACCGGTCCACAAACCTTAAGATATGACGTGCTAGGAAGCGCTGGGGATTGATACCCACTAACAAAGCTCGGAACTTTCAAATAACACAACCCCGTCCCATCCGACAACGACGTAGACGCAATACACGAACCACTAACAAGACAATTCAACCTACAAGCCGAAATCCCAATAAAAAACACCTGAGAAGCCAATTCTGGCGGATAAGTCAAAAACCTTGCATTATCCAACTGCAACATCGTCGCACTCCCAGGACAATTCTCAATCTCCACCTTCCGTCTACACCCTTTCCGAGCATCACCCGGATCAACCAAATCAAAATTTTGCGAAGGACACCCACAAATTGGATTCGACCCATTATAACTACAAACACCTAAATTCCCACAATACCCAAACACTTGACATTGATCACTTACCGCGGCCCATCTCACGTTTGGATTACCAGAGCTCGACAAACTATAAATCCTTAAATTTCCATCCGTATCCAACTTAGCAAACCTAAAAATATCCGGGCCTTCGGCGTAATCACTACTATACGCCACAATAACAGATGTTCGTAAGTTTGCATCAGACAATGACAAAATCCCTATAGATTGTAAGCCTAAACTTGGTGACGTCAAATTCGTGTTAACACTCGAATTCAAACCTAAAGTCCAATAAACTATCGAATCGTTCCATAGTAACGTTAAATTCCCAGAACTAATTAACCTAAAGGAATACAACCCAGATCTTAAAACATTATTTAAACTAAAATTCTGACTAGGGACTATAGTATCAGTAGGATTTTCAAAACTAGACCAAACCGAAACGGTGTCGTTTTTGAGGACAAAGTTACCTGAGTCTTCAAGGGCGGCAGTGGTGACACCTCGGTCAGCAGTGTTTGACTGCCAGACAAGATTGTTGGTTGACCCGTTGACCAGACGGAGGTTGCCGTCAGGGAGAAAGGTGAGGGTAGCGGTGGAGTCGGCGGCGCCGGAATCGCCGCCGGCTTTCCAGATGGGGATGTTGTTGTAAGTGATGGCGGCGTAGTAAGTGTTGGGTGAGGTGGAAATGAAGGTGAAAATGAAGGTGTTGTTGGGTGAAGACCATCTTTGTGATGAGTTGGCGGCGGAGAGTGATTGTGGTGGGCGGATGTCGGCGGCGGCGACGGCGGAAGTGGCAGAAATGAGGAGGAGGAGGAGGAAGAGCGTGGAGATCATTGTTGCATTATATATATATAGTAGATGTAAGTGAGAATCTTGCTGAAGTTGATCGGAAATTAAAAATAAAATCGCCGGTTTCTTGACTCCAGTGGAGGGTTGTTTTGTGAAATGCCGGTCAGGAGAGGGAAAAGTAATTTATGGGGAGTGGGAAAGACTTTTGGAAATGGATAGTGGAATATATCTAGCAATTTTTTTTAATTTTTTTCTTTAAAGGTGTCATTTGTTTGCAACACGACTCAAACTGTTTTACTTGAGTTACGATTTTCTTTTTTTTTTTTTTTGATTCGCAGGTGTTTTTTTCTGCGATTTTCTTGTTGCGATTTTATGTTTTTTGTTACGATTTTGGTTTCTTGCTGTGATTTTATTAGCTACTTTGTGATAGTCGGAAAAAACTTAGCTATTTTGATAAGATCATAACGAAAGTTGGCTATTGCACGATTTTCTCTGTTATTTATGTTTAATTTTTTTGGTTTGCAATATTTAATTAGAAAGTAAATACATTTTTCTTTTATTAGTTATGATGTTATTTAGATGATTGAACTTAAACATCATAAAATAACAAAAAATAAAGTTCTAATAACTTTTAAAAAGGAAAGTGTTTATGACATCATGAAGAAATTAAATAAAATAAAATTAAACTTTAAGAAATAATTTAGAGCTGATAAATAAGTTATTTTTATAAATGATGATGTCATAACAATTATCTTTTATTTATAGAGAAGATATATATGACTTGTAATGACTCTAGAAATATACTTGTATGAAGTTGTTCTAAGCTTGAAACTACATCAGTCCATTATTTATTACAACATATATATTTTGATGTAACATTTATCGTATGATATACTCCAATAACATGGCTTACAAATTTACACATCATCGTGATTTCTATAATAACATTGAATTAAGGACCAATTCAAAGAACGTCATAAATCATATACGGAGTAACATTTTTTGATGTATATTCTAAAGTATTCCTATATCATGCCTTAAAATTTTCACATTAACATGCTTTTAACAATATTATTGAATTAAAAGGACCAAAATATGTTGAAAATCATATAACATGTATTAATATATATCTTAAAGTGGATCATAGCAAATTGTAAATGTTCATCCAAACTAGAAAAGTTATAGAAAAAAACTATACACTTGTGAATTACAATAATAATAATCCAACCATAGCTATTATTAGTAATTGAATTAAATATCCACTATAACTCCTTGCACTACTTGCAATAGATGTATTAGCCCGAACCAAATCGCCTTCATTTCCTGTGGAAACATGTTGAACCATTTGGGCCGGGCCCGGTTTTGGCATGTCACAGTGATCAATGCCCGAATCTGATAGCAAGCCCAAGTCGCCCCCGAACCCGCTTTGACCATCATAACATAGTCCTAAATTGTTTTGAAGCTTCAACTTTCTTCTCATTTTCCAAACCATTTCTTTACCAAATGGGATTGGCCCGATTAACTCGTTATCATTTAACCTTAACTCACTTAGCCCATTTAAGTTCTTGAAACTTGTTGGAATGGAACCATTTAAGCGGTTTCTATCAAGATGGAGTATGCGTAAATTTGGTAGTTGGGCTATTGATTCGGGCACTGGCCCGTTTAAATTTGTGTCCGAGAGAATTAGGATCATTAAGTTTTTTAACCCTTCAAATACGGTGGTTGAAATTGTTGACCCAATTGGATTGCCATTGAGAATGAGAGCTTGGAGGGAATCCAAGTTATTTAGGGCTGTTGGAATTGGGCCCGAGAGGCTATTGTAGCTTAAATCCATCAAGATTAATGATTTTAGCCCGTTTATGGAAACGGGTATTTGGCCCGTGAGGCGGTTACGACTTAAATCTATTTTCATTAGGGAGTTGCAGCTTCCGATGGTGGACGGGATTGAGCCCGTGAGGTGGTTTTGGTTGAGGTCTAGTATAGTGAGTTGAGGAAAGGTGAAACTTGGTATTGAACCGGATAATTTGTTGCTACTCAAATCTAACGACTTTAAACCTTCGAACCGGCTAAAAGAAACCGGAATTGAACCATTGAGATTATTTTTATGAAAATCAAGAACTTTTAAACCGGTTAAATTACCAAGTTCGTTAGGAATTGGGCCAACATGTCCATTTTCTCTAAGAACAAGAGTTTGTAAAGTAGGGCCCAGTTGGCCTAAAAATGATGGAATGGGTTGTGGCTTATCATCAAAACACCTATAAAAGAACAAGGTTCGGAGATGTGGTAGTTTAGTAATGGAAGGGGAAATGTAGGATCGGGCCGGGTCACAAGTTGGAAAAGCCGTGTCGTCAGATAAAGCCCCAAAAGATAACGAAACAACGTGAAAAACATTGTTTTTATCTGGCATGCACTCGATTCCATGCCAACGACCTCTACAAACATCTGGGATGTCAGTGGCCCATTCGTTACCCGTAGCTTTCATGATGTCGTAGACTGCTTGTTGCTCATGATGGTCGGTTTTAGCCCCGTTGTTGTTCATTGAGAACCCGGTTTGAGGGGCGTCTACAAGAGCAGAAGGGGCCCCTGAATCCGACATAATAACGGTAAATGAAAGACATGTTGGAATGACAAATATGAAAGCTAGGATAGAAAAAACGAGAGTCATTTTTGTTACAAATAATTGTTGTGGCATGAAGGTTTTATATCATTGGTAGTAAAGTAAGTAAAGTGAATAATAAAGGACATCACGAGAAAATTCGGATGTGAAATAAATATGGGGTATGTCAGTAAATGTACTTCACGAGAAATGCACCTTGCTTTCAATGATATTTGTAGCTGTTTTAGAATATTTATATTGGGATCATTGTTTTTTTGGCTTTGTCTACATTTATCTTTACTTTTTATCTTTACTTTCAATCTTGTAAGGGACAAGAGTGTAGGTGGCTTATTTATTGGCAAGAAGTATCGGCAATTCGGCTACACTATAGCACGTGAATCGGCTTGTATCGGCAAACATTGGCAAGAGCAATCGACTAGTTTTGGCCGATGAAAATGAACGTTGGGCAAGGCCACGTGGCCATTCTTGGCATGTGGGAGCGTGTACTTTTGTTTTTTTTTTAAACTTTCCCCCCTCAACTTCTACATATATACAACTTTTTACACTAAAACACATTTTATTCATATTAAAAAAACACATTTACACTAAAAAAACACATAATTAAAAAAGACAATACATGATAAAAACACGAAATACACTGGGTACGATTATTCATCATCATCATTTTTGCTTGACATACTTCCCAAGCCACGGTAAGCGTAATCGTCTAGCCACCACTTGTCATGTTGTGGGCATTTAACTTCCCACGTGCTTTTGCCTTCCCCGCAATTATCATGGTACGATTCGGCCCAAGTGCACTGGTCACCCAACGTATGACCGGCCTTAAAAACATCGTCGACCACACTCTTGAAGTTGTTGATCTCCCCTTGTAGAAATGAAGAATAGTGCTCTTCGTGCTTCGAAACGTTGCGGCCTGACGCTTGTATTGCCTCTACCTTTTGCTCGCATCGTCGTCTTTTCTCCCTCAGGTATCCCATGACACCAAAGAGTTCAGTTTGAAGAAGGGTGTCCTCTTTGATATCAGCCATGATTCGTGTCTTCATTTCATCTTCGGTCAGACAAGGTCGGTGGACATTCTTTTTTGATGAGGATGCCATTTGGTTAGAAAGAATGCGTTTATAGAATGATGAAAATATATGATGAAAATGCAACTAAATTGAGGTCTGTGTTTGTATTTATAGAGTGACAATACAACTAGCCGTTCAGGGACTGGAAGTGTAAATGTATTTGATTTTTTGGCCGTTTGAGGGACTAAAAGTGTAAATATATAAATTATGCCATTGGAGGGACTAAATGTGTAGATATTTGAATTTTGAACGTTAGATGAGCGTCTTGTAGTTCTCTTTAAATAGTGGGTCCTTCATCTGGAACATTATCTCAAACACAAACTTTTAACCATCTAAAAATGTCTTCTTCATCAAATAAAATGACAGTTGATCAAGTGCATGAGGGTATCATGGCTGATATCCTCGACCACCAAAGGGTCAAAGAAGAACTTCTTGTTGTTATGCGAAAACTTAACGAGAAGAAACAATGGTGTCGAGAAGAAATCGATTTACATACAAACCAGGTATTGTACTGATCTTGAGGGCCAATACTTTACTTATTTGCAGGGGAAGATCGATAAGATTACAATTGCTGTGCAAGAAATTGCTTCCGCCGTCATGACTTTGGACCATCTGATCATATGGGCTAAAGCAATGAATAATTTCCGTTGTTGAATTGTTCTGGAACTATCATGTTGTATGTTTTTCTTTAATAAGTTTGTAATGTTTTTAAATTATGAATAAATTTTTGTTGTTATTAAATAGTCAAGTAGTCAAAGGGTCAGGTCGCCTCAAAATCCAACACCTCGTCAACAAAACATCCTCTTCTTTAGTCCAGTGATGAGGCATTTGGATGTGATGAATGAAATGATTTGATAAAGAGATAAAGGATTTGAGATAATATTGTTAGAAAGTATGTGTATGTATATATAGAGGTTGGAAAAGGGAAAAAAAAAAAGTCCAAACGCTCCTAACGTTTGAGTTTCACTAAAAAAAAGGGTAACTCCCAACGTTCACTAGCATCGGCCAAAACTACCCATATGTTTTATTTGTGTTTTTAAGTTTAATGAAAGTTTAGGGTTGATTTGGTAATATATTTTAGCCATAAATTGGCAAGTTTTACACTACAGCACCACATTTGGCAAGAATTTGGCTATTTTTGGCTACACCACTTGTCACATCCATTGACTTTTTTTTTTTTTGCCAAACTTGCCAATTTATCAATTTTGTGACACTACACCCTTGCCCCTAAGTGTCTTGGTCTTTTTCTTAATTTGTTCATGGTTACAAATTTTAATTATACGCATCATGATGAAATAAACATGACAAATCAACTCAAATCCCGACACAAAGATTCCAACCTTTCTCATATTATCATCTTCACTTGCAAATTTGCAATCTTGTAATGTACTTTGGTCCCCTTCTAGCTTAGGTTTGTTTATACCTTTAGTTTTACATTTTGCTTTCAATAGCGTATCAATTGTAAATGATCATCAAAGTTGGCCGTTAAATTAAACATATTGAGGTTTTCTCGAGAATTTTAAGTTTGAATGTCTAATTCAACGTCAATGGAATCAATACTATTCACTCACAGAGTGTAACACACACAACTATCTGTATATGTTACAAACTTACAATCACTGATGTATTCAGAAATCAATTAATAATTTTACAGAGAAACAGACATGGAAGATTTAGGAATTAATGAATATAAGTTAAATACGTAAGTTAAAGTATGTAATCAATCGACAACTTTCTTCGAGTATCGAAAACAAAATTCTTGACAAATTTAGTTGATGATGCATATTTTCAATTAACTCTAGTAACATACTTTTAATCTGTATTTATTTAGATAATAATAAGATCATATCTTCCGCGATGTCCACAATCAAAAGATAAATGAAAGCTAAAGTTATCCGCAATCACTGGAAAATATTTGTTCATTCCAACAAACCATCAAAGGGAAATAGCCCATAACCTAATAAACATCACAAACAAAAAATCAGATGATGTACGAAGCCTAACAAATCATACACCATCTTATATGTTCTATCGAATTTCATGTAAACTTTTAAGTTTTTCGGTATTTCTATTATAACATTTGCAATATTATCAAAACCTATACGAGGTTGTCGAGCTGTGCTTGCAGGTCTTGCATAGCTATCATATTTATGTTGTTCATCTCCTCCTGAGAGTACTCCTTTTTTAGCAATGACTGTACTTGTTCATGGGCTTCTATGATATTTGTCCTGCATCATCACAAACTATATAAGATACTTGAATACAGTATTCCATTTCCAAGTTTGATATCAAATGCTCGAGAAGCATCTTGTAGACCCAAATAAATATCTTAATATATTTTAGTGACACTAGGGGACAAATAAGATTAGCTTGAAATCTCCAAAAAAGCAGAGCATGGAAAAATGAAAAATGTTGCATACAAAAGAAAATTAAAAAAATTAAATAAGCCACACAATTCACAATTTCTGATACAGCCTGCCCTACTAGAAGTGAGGTTGAAATAGGTATTCCACGGATGAGGATGCTCAGAAGTTGGAATCAGCTTTACTAGTAAAGTTGGAGAAATCCTTACCTTTAAATTAAAATTAAGGGTCAAGATATAAAAATCTTCTTTGAATCTTGATTTTAATCTAAGGGTCAAAATCCTCCAACATTACTAGTAAAGTTGCATTTAACTTTAGAGGATCTCATTCCGTATTCCACACAGACTGAGTTGACCTGTAGCACTTGTTTTGTTCAATTTATAAAATTTCGTACCAGTTAATGTACTAAACATGATTTCAAAGACTAATGAAAAAACAATCTCTTTTCATTTTGTTTTGTGTGTAAATAAAATGATTCAGTAGATGGTAAACATTTAAATACACCTTGCCACCCTGGGGAGAGTTTTAATCTAGTGGAGATTAACTTATAATCCACTTGAATCATTTATAAATCTTTTGATGATTTCAAGTCCACGCATTCTACATTGCAACTCTTACAGGAACTTGAGAGAATGTGAATAACATCTTACTTGATTGGTTTGAAAAGTATTGCACGTGTCGATGGATTTTGCAGATAAAGCTTCATTTTCTCCATCACTCTTGGCAACTCATTCTGCATAGTTGCATTCACCTGTATCAATCAAGTATAAGTTTACAATCATATAAAGTTAGAGATCTTAGACAACCATCTTATCAAGGCCCTACTCAGGACAGTTGAAGTTACAAGCAACTTAGCATACCTTCTGGACAATTTCCGCAACCTTATCCGGTGTAGCAAAGGCTTGATCCTTGAGTGCTTTTCCCATAGGTGACTCTAGCTTCTGATTTTGAGCACCAGATGACAATGCACCTCTGACTGTTGTCACCTTCACAGAAATAATGAAAACAATGAGTGTTTCATAAATACATCCACATCTTTGGTTTGTTGACATAGGAGACGAAAATGGCATATTCGCATGGACATCTGGCTAATAAGTGACTTGGCGCACTAGCAAGGGAGTTGTATAATTGTTTCCCTCCTGAAGACAGACGAAAAGTGAAGATAACTAACCTTTGCAACAAAAGAAAGCATGGGATCTACTACTGACTTGGTGACTGACATGATAAACTCCTCACATGTTGTTTTAAGATTTTTCTCCAGTTCCTGCATGTAAAGGATAAAAGGAATAAATTTTAAAAGCAAAAGTTGGAGAAATGCAAGAAGCAATATAAAATACTTCACCTTCTTACAAGCATGCATACTGGAAATCCCAAATTATATAGTAAAGTAGAAATAATCAACTAATAAGTTGGATACCTTCTTTGCATCAATTTGACTTTCCAAAACTCGAGGGGACAGTGTCCTAGCCAAAGAAGAAGATCTTGACCAATCAAATAACGAGGTCTGACCTCTAAGAATACGTCTAAGATGCTCCTGCACAAAAAAATAAATAAGCAAAAGTTTTCATACCCTCCTTGTGGTACATATAAACAGCATAAGAACTTTAAAGGATGTAACAGGCATCCAGGTTGATAATACTGTATATGCAACTTTGAGCTGTCTACCACTTGTTCAAAGAATTTAAGACATCATTGTTGCAGTAAAGTTGATAGAATTCCCAAATTAAACAATGGAAATATACGGCTTAGATCTCTGGAACTGAAAAGAAACACATGATAAGGCCTTTTCGAGAAGGCAAATCTCAACAACAAACATACCAGTTTGCTAATTAAAATAACATCAAAAACAAGACAAAGAAACTAGACACAAGAAAAGAACATTTAAAGGTGAGGTTTGATGAAGCATTTATGTCCCTCCAACTTTTGAGCATCCTCATCTTAAATTTGCTAGACTATATACCATCCTAACCCCTCTATCTCCCCATACTCTGGATCAGGTTTGAATGGGTCAAATCCAGACCCATAAGTGATGTAAAGCTGCTCCATCAAGTTTCTTTGGGCTTACCCGGTTTCATTAGATATTTTTCGCTTTGATAAACTTTCATAGGGGCTGGGTATGTATCAAAAATCTTATCATGAAAAAAATCATACATTTAGTTACAAAATTATTATCTTCATTGCTAAGATATCCACTCACAACATCGGTTTACCAGTTAAGTGCATAATGTATCATATCTATAGGCAACTGAAACTCTAATCATACATTTAGTTACAAAATTATTATCTTCATTGCTAAGATATCCACTCACAACATCGGTTTACCAGTTAAGTGCATAATGTATCATATCTATAGGCAACTGAAACTCCTGGAGTCCTGATGCACCAAAAACTAGAGGTTCCTCTAGAAAAATTAAAGTGAAGTTGGTGTTTAGAGATACTTGGATTATATAAACTAATGAACAGGCATGTGAATGCATAATAATCAGATAAAATATAAAGCATCCCTAACATGCAGAATACTTATGCCGGTAGTATATAAGAAAAAAGATATCAGGCATATAATAGTCTTTCAAATGGTAAAGGAGGTGCGTGCATTTTTCATATCACCATTATCCATATAATTGACTTTAAAAGGAAGTAATATATGTATGCATAAAACAAACAAAAATTCAAAACACAAGCAGGTGACTAGGTCTGAGAGCTATAATAATGAAATATAAAAGTGGATGTATGGATAAGAAGTGTCCAGATAAAGTAGATGTTCAGAAGGATACTAACCAACAAATGAGAGAAATCCAATTCCTTATGTGTGACTGAGAATTCTATGTCAAAAGGTGCAATCTGATAAGACGTACCCAAACTTAGTGGTAAAAATAAAAACTAATTGCACATTGATAAGAGTGACAGGTTAAGACCTGTTCTCTCAAGATAAGAAGATGCTTGATAAGAAAGAGTTGTCCATCCATTTGTGACGATCTTTTTGCAACAAGTTTGCTTGCTTTCTGCAGAAATTATACCATAAACTTAAAAATCGCAAATTTGAATAAATGTGTATCTGCATAAAAAATATAAATTAACGCAATACACTTACTTGAATGGACAATGAGCAAAACTCAACTGCTTCCTGAAGGATAGAAAAGAAACTTAAATAAAAATAACATATATTGAAATGATGAAAACTTATGGGATGTCGATAACGCACAGCTTAAGAAGTCTAGAAGGAGATTGTTAATACCTGTGCCAAGCCAGTAAAAACTGCTTGCTCCAAACAATTATATAATTTGGAAAGGCATGATACAGTTTTTTCCAGTGGAGGGTACCAAGTCTTGAAAACATCTGCACTCTGATCAAGCTGCAAGGTGAATGTACAATGCAGAAAAACAATAGCATCTATATTAAAATGGAACAAATAGGTAAATGCAAATTAACTCTTCATCCTGCAAAGAAGGGCATAATAAATAAACCTTGACTGTAATAAATGGCTCACAATCTGACCAGTGACACAAATAATCCAAAATGATGAATCATGACCAAAGCCACCCCTTTAGATTCTTATTTTCTAACCAATCACACCCTCCCACACCAACCATCCCTCCCTTTCCCCTCTCACTTTGACTTTGTTTCTCTCTTCTCCTCCCATTCTTTATTTCTTTTGTTTATTTGTAGAAATTTCAAATACTATATATTCGTATCTTTAATTTTACAAACCTCACATTTTATTAAAAGAGAACTTTATCAAGAATAAGATATATTTAAAATATAGATATGATCCCAATCATAGACAATAAGAAACTATATGTTGACATCAATTTATATTTGATTTTGTGATACAATTACTTTCATCAAAAGTAAGTAAACTCTTTTGCTTATCTAACCAGGTGACTTATTTAGCTGTCTAACCCATGACAATAAAACACAATCACAACAAAATGGATAGTCAAAGATGAACCATACAATCCATATTACATAAAAAATAGAGAACAAAGAAGAGATAAGACCCTTTAGCAAGAATAATGGCATTAATGAAAGAAACTGAAAAAATAGAATGGAAAAGATACAAATACAATTAAAGAACTAACAAGAAAGTGAAGATTTGAGTTGAGAGCTTACAGTACTATGATCAGATTTGGTCTCAGCTAATTGTTCCAGCTTTCCAGGGTAATCTAGATCTTCATCCAGTGGAAGATAATTTGCTATCTGAGATGGACATACAAGAGTATTCATTTAGCAGAATTGCTCATCCAATCACAAGATGGTACAGTTTCAGAAATAGTATTAAGTGTAACATTCTTTGTTTGGTCCTTTAAAGATCGTCACTTTCTTAGAAAGGAAAGCCTTTTTCTGTCATTTTCTGAAAGTTAGGAGGGCCTATCCGCTAAAGGATCATTGATTTTTCCGCAGAAAACTCTTAAAAATCTTCCATTGAGTGTTTATCACTTTATCATGTTCGATGTAAATAATGTTTTCTTACAATGGCACTACAGATTCTGCAGAACAAATTCTACATTGAGGATCAAGCAATGAAGCAGCCAGCCAAATCATCTAGAGGCAGGATCATTGGTTTTTCTGCAGAAAACTCTTAAAAATCTTCCATTGGGTGTTTATCACTTTATCATGTTCGATGTAAATAATGTTTTCTTACAATGGCATTACAGATTCTGCAGAACAAATTCTACATTGAGGCTCAAGCAATGAAGCAGCCAGCCAAATCATCTAGAGGCTTAGATAGTGCAATTGCTTAGGTTTGTACATCAAGATTTTCTAAAGAGAAGCCACTAGTTTTTAGAGGAACCAAAAAGACTTGTTGTTTAAAGGAACACTGGGTACTACAATTCTTTGCAGTTTCTCAGTTTAATTATCTCAGAAATATAAAAAAGGTAGGCTGTATCATGCAAGTTAGATCAATAAAAGTAAGAAGAGATTAAGGAAAAATGCAACGTGTAAGTTAAATACATGACATACCTCATCACGGATGTGTGTTCGAGCACGGAAGGTTAACCTTTCATGAATATCGGCCAGAATTCTGTCCAGTGTAGGGCGTATTCCGGCCAAAGATTCACTTCTTCTGCTGAGATGTTCTCCTATAACTTCTATTTTAAGAATATCCACAAGTTCACAAAGAACATCTAAATTCGCTTCATGAATAAGCTTTGGTCGCAGTGTATCGTACAAGTAAGTACATCTGGAAAACAGTTAACTAAATGAGAGACATGTGCATGGATCCTTTGCATACAGCACCATTGCTAATTACTTCTTTGAGCTCAATAGTATAAGAAGATATAACATGATGCGGGTTAATTAGACATCTGAACTTAAAAAAAATTTTCAAAAGATATTCTTAAGCGTTATCACAGGTGAAATTTCAGGCTGAAATAGCACTGTTGATTGGCCTAGATGACAACAGCATAAGTTCATTGCGAATGCCTGATTGTCAGAAGACAGTAAAATATTCAAAATATAAAGTATATGTCACCAAATATTTGTTAAATACGATGTCAGCGTAGCAATATTCTGTTATGACTTTTATCCTGATTCGATTAGGTAAGAAAACAGATATAAAAGATTCCATAGACATTTTAAGAATGAAAAAGATGACAAATATAAAACAGGCCAGGAATAAAAGTTCTGCAGCAGAACTTACAGAGGATACACTAAAGGAGCCAAACTTGAGATATCCTCCGAGGTTGATGGAAAGAAATGGTCAAACAGTTGGTGCTCCAGCTGACAAACCTGTAAAAGATTATTTAGAAACAAAGAATTGGTAAGCAAACGGCAAGAAAAAAGTTAAATTCGTGCTGACTACCCTTCAGTATACACGAGAAGTAATGGAAATAGACAACATTGTCCAGGGAATATCTTTTAGTAATCCTTCAACTGTATACATCAATATGATAATAAGTAAAAATAGATGAAAAAAGTGACATATAGATGAGGGTTACCTGAATCAAAACACTAATAGCTAATAAGAGAAAACCAGGCATTACCTGCATCAAGTACGCACATCCAGATCTGGTTAATGAAGGTAAAGTCTCCTTTTTGGAATACTCTGTAATCCTTTGCGATACTATGCCTTTTACCTAGATGACATATAGAAGAACATTTGCAAATGCATCAGAAAGAAAACTTGATACATGGACCGATATTATTATACATATACAAGATGTGAGAAATAAACGTAAATCAGCTCACCAAAGATAGCCGCTGTTCACAGTATATTCTGTGACATTCTGAAAGAATTTGAACATACTCTTTCCTTGAAGATCTTCTTTCGATTTCCTCTAGTATCGGTTTAAGCTGCATAAGTAGCTACTATTAGGTTCATTCATCTATTTAATTAAACTTGAAGTTGATTATCATACTAACTGACTCTCTTATTCATCCTTATGCCAATAATACAGGGGGAGCAGTGATGATCGTAACCACCTTAAGGATCTCCACTTGTTAGTGTATGCCATCTTACTTTCCTTATGGTACTACCATAAGTTCACAAGAAATATATTTCTTATGCAAAAACACAGTTCATTATAAGTGGTTTATGAAGGTAACTGGTTAAACACTACTCCGATTCACAGTTTTAGACACTTAAATGGAGATGTTAGCACTTCAGGCTTCGAAGGTTCTCATTCTCTGGCATAATATCTTACACTTGTGACTTGTCCTTATTCAATATCAAACATCAGATTAATAAGCAAAACTCTTAGAATATTCTGAAGCTTAAACAATCCCACTCTTCTAACGACAAAAACAAATTATATGATTCATAAGCAGTGTTGTAAGTAAATATCAGTGATATCGGCCGATATCTCGGTATCGGTCTTGGGATCGGCCTCTCAAGGAGACGAAATGGGTGGGATCGGCTCAAATATCGGCCAAGTCTAGTGAAGCATGGAATATCGGCCAAATATCGGAATCTTGGTCATAACGGTCAAATATCGGCCAGGATCGGTCAAACTTGGTCAAGGTCAACAAAAGTGTTTTTTTTTATAGGTCTTTAAAAGAAACCCTTTTCCAATTAAACAAAACCTCTATGTAGGGCTGCCAACGAGCCGAGCTTTTATCGAGCAACTCGATCGAGTCGAACTATTATCGAACTCGAGCTCGAGCCCGAGCCACAAAATCAAACTCGAAATAATTATCGAGTTGAGCTCGAGCTTTACATAGCTCGACTCAAATACTTATCGAGCTTTTCGAGCTTTTAATATATTATTTATTTATATGTATTTATAATACTTTAATAGTCAAGTCCCGTCGAGCTTTTAGAGTTTCGAGCTGAGCTCGAGCCATATTTATTGACATAACAAGCTAAGGTCAGGCCTTTTTCGAGCTTTTCGAGCTCGAGCCATATTTTACTATACCGAGTCGAGCTCGAGCCTACATACTGAAAGCTCGTCGAACTATCGAGCCGAGCTCGAGCCTACCAGTTTTTCTTCAAGCTGAGCTCGAGCCCTGTCGAGCTCGAGCTCGAGCTCGGCTCGGTAACACCCCTACCTCTATGTTTAAGTTTAAAGAATTATGTTAATGTTTTGAGACAATTATGTTTAAGTTAGAAGTTTCGTAGATATTTTTAATATTCTATTACATATAATTTCATAAATTATAAGTTTTGTTTATAGAGTACCCAATCCGATATCTCCCCGATTTTTCAAATCCCGTCTCCCCGCCTCGCCGATCCAATCCCGATCCACGAGTTCTACAACCTTGTTCATAAGCCGACATAAATTCTTGAGCTACTACAAAGAATCTATAGAAAGAAAGATATTACCTCACTTGCAGCTGCCTTAAAACGAACATAAATGATAGATGCCTCCACACCCTCAGAAACAGCTGCTTTGTTGCCACCACTACCCCGCAGGGCTGTTTGGACCTGCGAGCCAAAAAAAAAAAAAAAACATTTACTGTTAGCATTTCCATTCTAGTAAAATATAAGTGCATCAACATTTCAATAGAATTAAATGGTTTACCTGAGAGGTACTACTTTTGAGTACAGAAAGAACATGAGCACGTATCATTCCTAGGGCCCGAGACTGTAATTTCATAAACTCGTTATAATCTTTTGATCGTACAATCATAAAGGAAAACCAACTTGGGGAATAACTTAATATTCAAAAGGAATGATATGCTACATACTTGAAGCTGACGAAACTTGACCAGATAAACACTGGACTCCGCATATTGAGAATTGTTTTCGACATATCTGAGTATCCCACAATACTAATGATTAACACATGAAAAGAACAGACGAACAGTGATCATGAACTAAGTACAATAAACATGTGATGAAGGGAAGTTCATTGGTTCAATGCTATACAGAAGTTCAAATTATAGTTTCCAGCAGAACAGTGTTCACCTAATCAAAGAGCCTAGAATTTGCATTGAAAGGGGAAAGGGAAGGAGGGGTATCGAATCAGCTAAGATTTACAAGCTTATGCATAAGACCTGGTATCATAAGCAATTTACTTACGAGATGCACTCATCAAGCTTTTTAAGCTGCGTAAGAAAGTTTTCGCTTGTGACATTTGTATTTGAAGAATGAAAGCTTGTAGCCACCTGCACACACATAGTATACCAATACATGAACCATCAGAACAACAATTTGTAAAGACTGACCTTAACAAAGCCAGTAGTAGAAACTAGTTAATGTAGGCTATAATATATATATGTATATATATATATATGGGGATGATTATATAAGGTTGTTAGGTACCTAAGCTTAGGTGTGGAACACTCACATATGTATTTTTTAATCCATAAATTTTTTTTTTTTTTTTTTTTGGGGGGGGGGGGGGGGGGGGGGGGGGATATTAAAAAATTAGTATGTGAGGGGTTCCACATCTAACCTTAGGTGCCAGACAGCCTTAAATATATATATATATATAATTAAAATGGTCCGATATTCAAGGGTCATTAACAGGAACAAGAATCTCCAACAGCTGCTGTCTATGTCCAGATTACTAGGGTGCTTGTGCTCAAGTGATTAGTATCCTATTCAACTCTTGTCTTCTTGTGCACTTCAATTTACAGCTACCAATCCTAAACACCTCACTTAGGTACTAGTCACCCACTCACCCCTTACAAAATTGTATGAAGGACTGCTTTGGAGAATACCAAATCATGCCAACTAAATTAGTATCAAGAGACTGTTCCCGAATTTTAATAAAGTTGCACCATACTTGTTTAAAATACCAGTTTCAAGCTAATCATATGTTGCACATGACAAAAATGCTCTATAGAAAATTTAAATAAACATATGAGATTATAGAATCATGAACTTCTAACAAGAAATGATTAAAGAAAAGCATAAGAATGTGAAACAATTATTGTCCTTTTGGCATGTAAAGAAACTACTTGACTCCCAAAGGGTTTTTTAGACCTAGGTTGACAGTTACAAGACGCAAACTTTGATCCGTAAAACTGAACTTACATTTTCTAGTTCATCAAAATAATTGAGTTTACTGCGAAGAGAGTCTGCAAACTCAATCAATCTTTGCTTCTCGATTACCTGCAATACAGAACGAACTGATTACCCTAAATCTCAGATGTGAGTAAAGTAAGTTATATGCCGATCAGAATTGATATTACTTATAAAATGAAATAGTTAAAGCTCAAATGTGTTTTAACAGATATCAGTGTATCACCATAACTTTGCATTATAACACGTAAACATGAAAAAGAAAACGTTAAAACAAGCTTCAAGGTGAAACCAAGCTGGACCCACCAATCGGTCGCATGCATCATGAAGGGTTTTGGTTTTTGTTGCAACTACTTCATGCTGCATTTGTAATTCGTTGAACAAATCAAGGGTTTCATCCACCTGAAAAGTGTAGTGGTTAAGTTGAGAGTCTACTATAGTATCCTAGAAAAAAAAACTAAAGTGAGTTTTTACAAGGTTGTAAATATCGGTTTCGGTATCGTATCGGCCAACCCCCGATATGCGATATATCGGATACCCTAAATTGTGAAGGAATTCATCTATATATATATATATATACTAACAATATATACAATTTGACATAACTTTACATACCTTTAATCTTAATTACTATGTTATGAAGCAAATTTTACATACCTTTTAAACTTAAAGTCAGAAACCCTATTTTTGGTTTATAAAAATAAAAAAAAGAAAAAAAAAGTCAACTTTTTTGACTGATAATGACCGATATTGACCAACATTTGACCGAAACGATAAGTTCAGCCGATAACCCATATATCGTATCAGTTGAAGGCCGATATCCGATATATCACCGATATATCGGCCGATATGGCCGAAATTTGCAACCATGAGTTTTTACATGGAAAACTGAAGACGTGACAAAGTTACGGGAAAGTATACCTGCTGAAGAATACCATCACATATTTGTATCCTCTCGGTTAACCTGGTAACGTATTGCTGATACTTCTCTTCTGTCTATGATATAACTTAAATCAGATTCCTAAGTGATAACCAGGATTGCCCCAAGATAAAAAAGAAAAGAAGAGAAAATGCTACTAACCTCTGATTTCATTGCTGCTTCAAGATCTGTAAACCATTTGTAAAACTGTATAAAGGTCAATTAGCCATTCATTAAGTCTTCAATAAAGTACCCTAACATTCAATTTACAAACAGTATCTGCCATTCTGCGAGCTTTCTATACTTTAGATTAAAGATGATGAAAGCTTACAATTTTGATCTCACATTACTACTATAACAAATTTTGGTGTCGATATCACCTAGGTTTGGATACTTGAAAACTTAAACGCATAGACCAAACTAAATCACACAAAAAATGAAGAAAAGGGAGAAAGAAGACATGAAGCTTGATCAGCTTCGTAACTTGGGCAAACTCAGGTCTTAAATAGCCAGGCCTTTGTCAGTTTGTCTACTGTACTTATTCTTAGCTTCATAAAACGCATATTTCGAGGCCACTATAGCATGTCGTTTGCCACCAGCTACTTCAATGCACTCTTAAGCATAGCAAGATTTTATATTTTAGATCAACAAAGCTAGGCTAAGAAAGCTTATATTTCCAGATCTGAAGAGCTTGTTCATCAATCTAACTTTGGTTCACATGAAAGTCTTCTATCAAATGTAAGCTCCTCTTAAACAATATAGCAGACACCAAGGACCCACACCTATAGACATATGTAAGCATCCCAGAGCACGACTCACAATAATCAATCATTACGCTTTCAAGGATTCCTCCCAAATAAAGTATACATATGATGAGAAGCATATACACAGATAGAGAGTTGCATTCAGCATGAAACTTGGATAACATAAATGGGAGTAGACACAATGGGCCATACCTGGTTTGTATTGACCAAAACACCATCTATTTCTCCAGATTCTTCCACAGTCCCAGGCTTTGTAGAAATAGATAAACCATGATTTTCTTGTGCAATACTTTCCTGCGACTGTAAATCAAAGTATTGATTATATCAACATATTATACCATAGACATAATATGCATTCAAGTAAGTGTCATGTACAAACAAGATCTCACCAACTTGGAAGGAAATGGCCGCTCCACAATTGCATCAGATAGTGCTTTAATAGCTGCTGCTTGTTGCTCAGTCAATGGAGCATTCTATCCAATAAAACAAGCACTGGTTAACCACCCGCCTAAAATAACACACTATTCTTGCGGGTAGCATGAACTTATCTAAAGCAAAATGCCATGTCACACTAACATGTATGTAACTACATCTCTGCTCTTCACTTATTTGGTTACTACGTAGGTTGGTTTATAATTGAAAATGCACAAACCCAAACCACTAGAAATAATCACTTACTTTATTTCTGGTTAATGACCAAAACCTCTCAGAAAGTATCCTTACATCAGTCTTGTGGACATTAGTAATGAACTAACAAAAACCTTATTTTCTCGCCCCTACGCCATCACTTACTTTATTTCTGGTTAATGACCAAAACCTCTCAGAAAGTATCCTTACATCAGTCTTGTGGACATTAGTAATGAACTAACAAAAACCTTATTTTCTCGCCCCTACGCCATCACCAATTATCATCTTTAACATGTTGGTCCCAGTAGGATCAAGAACATGTAATATGTATTTACTTTTGTATGTTGAATGAATAGCTGTTATTACATACTTACTATATGTCTTCCACATATGATCCTATATATACTAGTTGAATGGTTACAAGTGAACCATTGTATACTTTAGTGGTGGTGTTTGGTGTAATCATCACCCTTTCCTACAATTTTGTCTATTTACCAACCATTGCAACTTTTCAAGTTTGATCTAATTACATAACACTACATTCTGATTACATACTAATATAATCTGCCTAAGTCTATGTTTTTAACTATGTCAATGGTTAACTTCCAACACAATATACATCGAGTGGCTCGCATCAGTCGTATGTTGTTCGTTATCTTATTTCTCTGTTCATATTTCCTAGACTGCCTCATATTTGTACCAGATCCTTCAGTTTTAACCACGGGACCAAACATCTTTATTTCCCCTAGCCTTTAAACTCTTAGACAAATCTTTAGCAGTCGTTTATATAAGTTAAACCACCAACACTAGAGCACCCAGAAGTTGTTAGTTGTTACATAACATTTCTGATAACATCCCCTTTGTATTTGACTCGTTGGAATCCATTGCCTTTAATTATACATTCCATCACCATGACCCAATCATTCAAATGTTTTTCAAACATTCTGCAGCTTCCGCCTTTCAACTTCCAAATAAAAATATCATTGACGTTATAACTCTTAAGTTTCATCAAAACTAAATTTCTTAGGGTTTACCACTCACAGCATTACATATCTCCCTAAAGACTTTAAGCCAGAAAAAATAGTCTTTG
Organism: Erigeron canadensis; assembly: GCF_010389155.1. Classification (NCBI taxonomy): domain Eukaryota; kingdom Viridiplantae; phylum Streptophyta; class Magnoliopsida; order Asterales; family Asteraceae; genus Erigeron; species Erigeron canadensis. Next base: position 2,743,970 of record NC_057767.1, on the reverse strand, counting down.
AAAGTTTTGACTTAAGCTAAAACATACAAAATTTTCCAAACACAATACTCTATTTGTATTAAATGGCATAAAGATATAGAAATCATTTCATTAAACTGTACAGTATCTGTTCTTACGGTTCTTATTCTCTCGGTGTTTTTACATGAATCAAACCCATCACACACATACTACAAACCGTTAAACTATAGTAATATCAAGATCGATAAACTTTAACTTTGATATCCTATTCTCTATAGCATTAAACTGTTCAACTTCACAAATAATCTTCAAGTTTCACCAACCAATGCCAATTTCTATACATATACATACATATATAGGGGTGGGTTAGATTAAGGACTCCTTATTTTAGGGACTGTTAGGGTCTCGATTTAGACCGTCCATTTTCATCAGATCTAATCACCACTGATCATCTCCAGCGACATCTCTGGCCATATTCATCTCCGGCGAGACTTACACATGTGTAAGTAAGTACAACTGTGTAAGTTGAATAAAAATTATGATTCGGAGTGGGCTTCGCCCTTAAGGATATTCATAAACCAAAGTTGGTGGGAGTGATAGGTCATTGAGGGTGATAGGTCATAGGGGTGACCGGTGATGGGTGATCTACCTAAAAAAAATTGTACTTAAAACATGTGTAAGTTACTTACACATGTGTAAGTCTCGCCGGAGATGGTCGACCTCGCCGGAGGATCATGGTGGTGGTCGGAGATGATCATGGTGGTGGTGGTGGTGGTCAGAGATGATGGTGGTGGTGGCCGGAGAAGGAGTCCCTAACGGTCCCTAAAATAAGGAGTCCCTACGAGAGCAAGTACCCGTGCGTTGCGGCGGTAAAATGATGAGGGTGATAGGTCATAAAGTGTGATAGGTCATAGGAGGTTATATGTCATAGAGTGTCATAGTCAAATGCCTTAGTCGTACGGGCTCCACACTCGGATTTAAAAATTCGTCGAAAGTATCTCGAATGACATCTCTAATGAAAGAGCATGAAATTTTAAGAACACCCATATAATTTTTATATTTTATCGATGTACAGTTTTTAAGATAAAAGATTTTGAAAGAATTAGAGGAATAAAATGATTTATGGAGAAGAGAGAAAGTTGTATGCATTGATGTATGGTACATTATGCATTAATATGTGTCTATTGTTGAATTGAATGTTAAAAGTTGAAAAGTGAATTTGCTTTATAATATATAATATAGTATATAGATACATAGAGAGAGATATGAAAAAAATAAGAGAACCTGTTCCCAATTAGATACAAAGTTATAGCCTCTAGATACAGCGTCTGTATTCGGAACACCGGTTCGTGTGGCGCTACTCATTTCCTTATCAGTTACCTGATCATAATCATCATCATTCATTCAGATATATAACTCAAACTGTAAAAACTAATATATATATACACACACACAAGAATAATGATAATGATGAATATATACATACAAATACATATATATATATATATATATAAATGAGATCTGGTGAAATGATAACCTACTTTGCACACAAACCGCAGGTGTGATCACAGTTTGTGTACGAAGATCAAGTTTCGCAATTGCTGGAGATCGATGAGTTCCACTGTGTGTGTGTATTTATTTTTTTTAGATTTTGGAATTGGATTGGGAAACAAATAGGCCCCTTGGACTAATGAGTGTTTTTGTAAACGGTCCTTTATTTAATATTTAATTTACTTACTTGTTAAGTTGTTAACTTGAAGACCAGAAATATAATTTTTTTCAGAAATTTGTTTTCTTGCTAAAGGCATATATATATTATCCCTTTAATTTAATGTGTTTTGCTAAATTGTTAGTTGAAATACCGATCCAAAATAAACCAAATTACTTTATGTTAGAGGTGAATATCATTCCCACAAATAATATATGTGGTTGTAACTTCGATTGGTTTTGAAAATAAAAAAAAAATCTAATATTAGAACAAATATAAATAAGGTGCCGAGAAAAAAAAAACTAAATTAAAAATTGTAGACAATAATAAAAAACATACCCCTTCCGGATGGTGGATAATTGGGTATGATCAAATAGACATACTTTGTTTAAGTTTAAATAAACAATTTTAGGAACGATTTTATGTTTATTAAACAATTTGTCTTAATCCCAAATCTATTTGGGCTCATTGTCAGATAAATTGTCTTACATTAATTTATATAAACTTTTAGTTAAACAAAAAAATTTGCTGCTTGCATAAATCACTAATAAACAATACAAATAGCTAAAAGGTTTGCCAAACATTATTAACAAAAATTATTCATAGAAAGATATAACAAAAAGTTTAGCCGAAAATAGTATATGATGGGAGAAATACATGTTCCATGTGCACAGACAATTCTTCTTCCATCTCCTCGAACTGTTCCATCTGCTCAAACTTGTGTTTGCTGTTTCGCTCCCTTTTCCGTTCGTGACTTAGTGTCCAATCTATTGGCTTATGCCACCAAAGAAACTATACATTGCTAAGTTTTGGGTCTGCCAAATTATGATGGGCCTTAATTTTTTATATTTTTTTTATATGTATGTTGCAAACCAAGTGCAGCCCACAAAGAAAATAATCCTCTTGATTTCGTTTCCTTATAAATTAGTCACGTCCAAAATTTATGAAAAAAATATTAGAATGTGGCTTTTGAACAGTCGAAGTCAATAGCAGTATGGTTTTCTTTCATCCACTTTTTCTTGAAAAAAGAATACATTGCATGGAAAAGTGAGATGTCCAAGAATGGACACGTTATTGTGTACGTTATGGAGTCTCCATTTCGAGGTCTTCGTTTTGTTGGTACTTTTAGGTGCATCGGCTTGTTGGTGCTTGGAATAACAACCAACGCTCAGTTACTTACTTCTTTCATTAGGTTCACGAGTCATATTTTATCTGTTTTAGCTTATATATCAAAGTAGATCTATTTTTATAAATACCTAATTAATTTAATCATCCTTAGACCCATTTAACATATATCTAATAATGGCTTATTAGTTGTTTTGTACTATGATAATTAAATCAAAAATGCAAACTAAAGAAGAAAAATATGTATGAGATTAAAACTCATAAAACCAAAGGGAGATTTACCCTTCAAGGTATGAGGTTCATGCTTTGGTATGGTAGGGTATTCTTCCGTGAAAATTAAATGGTGATCGGTTGTTTGGAGACTCTTTAGAATAGACATGGTTATGCTTGACCATTCGATATGAATGCGTAATTCAAACCTTAAAAATAAAAGATCAAATATCATAGACCTAAACACATTTTTATTATTGAGAGTGAAAATGAGGAACAAGAAAAAGTGTTATCCATATGTAAGAGCTGAGGTCATTAGACATGTTTAGGACTTTAGGCCATTAATAATGGCTAAAATGTCTTTTTTTTTAATATATAATTCTAGTATGAATGGTGATATGACATGAGCAAATTGAGTTTGGATTTAAGGCAAAGTGAACTTTGTATGTTAGTTACGTGTTACCGAAGTAGCCCGTATGTTTGGGCTTATTGATGTTGCCATTGGAGATAGCCTTTCGTGTTCCAATTCAGTAACGTCTATGCACAAATTAGAAGAACATGATACAGTTAAATAGAGGTGACAAAAGGAACTGGTGCAAACGACTTGGCTGCTTGGGTTATGTGTTCCGGTCCCAATAGATGAAAAAGTATTTTAGACCGACATGGCCCGGATGGGCCAAATCATTACACAAATTTGTCAAATATTCTAAAAACGGTAGAAAAACAGTAGTTCCCAAATGTATATCGTATATTAATCGTATTAACAAAAAGAGGCACACCTATGAATACACACCTCTTACCTATGATTTCAATGAATCACTGTTTAAACTTAGGTTCAACAATTCGTATACGTGATGAAAGAAGGTAATCCAAATCATGATTTTAATCTTCATTATCTGAGTAAGGAGGGCATGATCCGTCATCAACGTTTGCAAGAGGGTTATATTCAGGAGATCCTGGATCGGTGCAGCCTGTTACAAGATCTAATTCACAACGGTCACCCTGCACAATATATAAATTAATCATTTCTAAGTTAAGTCCCTAGCTACAACAATAATAAGAAAGCTTCAAAATGCGGATCAAAACCCAAAAAAGCTGATTTTTTTTTACGTACCCCTTCAAGTGTCAAGTTACCGCTAAGTATACATCTATCGATGACAATGCTTGTATCAGGAAAGATGGCCTTTTCACACGCACCTTCTCTGCTTAGCTCCTCAGTTAGACCCTGTATCGTTAATTTAAAAGAGATGCTATTTATATCCATCTTAAGTTAACGCGGTTTATAAAAGTATCATTTGGGAATTTTGGGGATCAAATGCTGAATAGACTACAAGATTTATTAATTACCTGGTTGAAGAAGTCCATTTGTCGATTACGCCATGCCTTTGGTACTTGAAATTCCAGTTTGTAAGGACCATCCCATTCACCTCCGTTTGTAAACGAAAATATCAAGTTCACGGCTGTGATTACAAATTTGTTGTTAAACAGTGTGAAAGGGAATAGAAAATCTTGAAGTAAATACAAGTGATAGTTTCAGCTCAATAAAATGTTGCAATCTGGGCTATGTTTCAATTTCATCTGGGTTACCAAAAAAGGCGAGTCTTTGACTCGGATGAGCATGGCCTAACTGGGGTATCCCATGACGTTTCTTTTAGAAAAAAAAATATTGGACAAAAAAAAAAAAATTGTTTGCAGATCAACCCAACCACGAAAGACACTAAAAGATTGCCAAAGTCAATCAAGATCTGGTTACCCAACTTAATCCCTCTAAATTCAACACAATACATACCATGCTTGGGGACACATATTTGGATAGTGTAATAAGGAGAATCTGCTACGCCACGATCTTTGCGAAGCATCGCTCTTGGCTCACCGCCACACATAATTGGTTGATTAAACCCTCCTGCAAATTTACAATATAGTTCCATGATATATATTGGATAATCTTGAAGTAAACAATTTTGTAGAAATTGTAACAAGTTTTTGGCAGGGTACCGTTGAATGCGATTCCAAACTCCTCATTTGGAGTAAGTTTGCTAGCAGTCGGATTGTAAAAAAGCTTCAATCTCTCACCCTATGAACTCGACATTAAAAAATGATGATTTAGCAACGAAACAAGAAACCAAAGTATAAATTTTTGACATGTTAGTTAAGTTATAGTCAAGGTATGAACTTACAGAACTAGGAGGAAGCCCATTCATTGTCTTCCAGTATATTGGAGCTCGCCCAATATCGAAATCAGCCCATTTGGGAAGCACACATCTAAATAAATATAGAAAATTATCTTATTAATAGCTATGTATTTCACATTTATGTTTGCATTGCCCATGAGTGGCCGAGTGGTTAGCCCACTCGGTTGAGGCTCTTTCTTTTGAGTATAAGTGTAGGGTTCATTATCTAGCACGGGTGGTTTTAAGATTATTTAGGTAGTACAGAAATAGAGTAGATTTTCAATTCAAGAAACTAATAAAAAAAATTTACTCTAAAAGAATTCTGATTTCTAGTGACTTGTGTGATTGTATAGCAAACTAAATATATGTTCAATATTAAAAATAATTGTAGATACAGAGGAGTATATATATATAATGAAGGTGAGTATAATCATACACTTTAACTTCTTCGGCTGGAGGCGCATCAACAACAGCCGCGGCCCTTATCTTCCCAATTGTCTTGACAGTATTCTTCCATCTTTGATGATGTTCTTGTAAGGATGAACCCATGAAACTTTTACTGCCTGTAAGTGGCACATGAACATGTTACATTAATTAAAACTATATATTTAGTTACTTTTGAAACATCAAATATTTGGCACTAAATAATATTGGTGAAAAACACGAAAAAGACACATATTCAGAACTTTAGAACTTTATCGTAAAGCTGAATCATAACTTCAGTGAATCTTTTTAATTATGTAAAAGTTACGAATCAGCTTTACAAAAGTTCTGAACAAATGTTTTATTCTTGGGTTTCAATTCTCAGTTATATTATTTGACAAAAACGAAACGAAATAATATGAATTAGTTAAGGGGATATCGAGTACCATAAGTGTTGGCAATGGAAGGACTAAAATTACTAGTTGATGCAGCACAAGAAGTTGACACAATTTGAGTCCATGACTGGAAAATTGGAGCACTTGTTGTAGCCATTTTGACAAATAATGGTCATGAAACTTTGGCATTTTAAAAGGATAACCTTGTGATCAACTAAAAAACAAATTTCTGGAAAAAATATCTTTAGAATGATAAAATGATGTACCGCAAAATTCCGAAATTTGTGTGGGTGTAAATTGATATATCTGCTTGAATTTCCAACACCTAGAAAAAGCCAAAAAGATATTTTTTTATATATGCATTTTTTCAAAATATAAAACCATCGAGTTTGATTTATAGTAAGAGACCTTTAAAATATCAAACACTTCAAACTTGAATTGAAGTCAATGTTAGTTTCATATATTGCTAATAAAGTTCAAAATTAAGAAAAAACAAAAAAAGGCATGATCAACGCATGCATATGATATATTATGATCCTCCAAAACCAACCGTCCAACTTGTTAGAGCATCTGGTTGTTTTATAAAAACTTTTTATCAAAGACTTACGATAAATGAAGTTTTTCATAAAGCTTTTGAAACATTTTTTAGTAATATAGTTTAGAAGAAAAAGAGTATTTGTCTCCTCAAATGACTTGAAATTCATCAAGTCATTATTGTATAAAAAATCTTTAATCTAATGGATCAAGGCTTTTTTTTAAAGCTTGATGTAATAGTAAAAAGCTTTTATCAACCTTTTTATTGAAGATATTCTGAGTTTTTCCATTGATGTAATAGTAAAAAGCTATCACTAAACTCTTTATTATTTTCATCAATAAAAATACTTTAGTTTTCTAGCAAAAGATTGTAAACGGCATATAAACTTGACCTCGTAGTCCTTTGACCCAACCCAACACTGCTAATCCCGTTGGTAATGAATAATTTATTACTTTTTTTTTATACTACTCGTATATTGTGAATAGATTGATAACATAGGGCCGGTTACTAAGTCGTCGTATGTGTCATTGATCTCATCTTTCCATACCACCATAGGCACAGCTATGTCCTTACCACTAGACCGACGCCATCACATTGCACGAATACTATATATACTAGTTTTTTCGGGAAAAAAATCCTTGAATTAAACTTAAAGTTTCCTTGAAGAATTCTTCAAAATTTCACGGGTACCATGCTTGTAAAAGATAAAAAGTTTTACATCAAGGAAATTTCAACAGACTATTGATATTGTTGCTATTTCATTGCAAGCTAGTTGATATCTTGACCTCATCTTCATTACTGTATGTTGATAGAAAACTTTTATATATACGATATATACATATATTCTATGATAATGAGATGATTAGTTTATGTATAATCTTTTTAAAAAAAGTAAAATAACGACATATATATTCGATATCCATACGTTATACATATTCAACCTATTACAATTAAGCTTTTCAAATATCGATATACATATGCAACATATCCAACATGTACTAAGTAGCAGTCTGTGTATATAATAATTTCAACTACCTGAAAGACATTCTGCTTTTGTAGAAATGTTTCATCATCATCATGACATCAGATAAAAAGGAATTTTAATGTATGCATGTGCAAAATATGAATAAATAAAATGAGCCGAAAATAACAACTCGAAAATATGTGAAGATCATTCTTTGGAGGCAAAGCTCCGCCAATCCCAAACTGCTTCGGCCGTTTTTCGAACAACGAATTCACCACCTTCTCCTAATATAAGTAAAAATCACACATTACAACTAAATGAGGATCAAATCCTTGTTTAGTGTTTTTTAAGAATCAACTCTTAAGGAGTAATATAGAAAATTGAAATGCCTGCTTCTAGATATCTATATATCAAATCCTTTCCAATTTGATTTCTTGAGAAGGCACCATGAGCACTTTGCGATGGCTTGACCGGAGTCTCTAAACTGGAGTCTTATTTAGAGCATCGACTGGAGTCGCTCACTGAAGGGAAACCTACCTAGAATTTAGTCTATCACCGATGAATATTAAGATCAGCGAGTCTTGCCTTGATCGATCCAATAACTTTAGTGCTCTACTTAATTAGTAGGGATTAGTTTCCTGGAATGTAAGAAACTTTGAACAAATGTCTATAGTAGGAAATAACTAAAGTTGTGTGTATTGTATGTAAACAACTCTAAATAATGTTTATTGTATGTAAGAATTTCGTTTCAACCAATTAAAATCTGACAAGTGGCACCTGTATATGGTTGCCACGTATGTTTTCTTACATACAATAAACATTTTTTCGAAGTTACTTACATACAATACACACAATTTTAGAGTTATCCTACTATAGACATTCGGTCAAAGATAGTTACATTCCAGGAAACTAATCCCTAATTAGTATTCAGATTAGCATACCCTTTCAGATTATTCCACCATATATATAATAAATTCTTTAAAATTTGTACTAACATAATCATTTCACTCCAAAAGAATACTCGTGTTAAAGTTTTCTGTGCAGTTGAGTTGTTTCTTATGATCTCCCTGCACAATTTAAATCGTCATGACTAACGTTTCAAACAACAATATAGGTTTAACCTGCATATATAGATATAATTAACCACTCTAATATTACTGATGTCAAAAAACAACATGCATATAGTATATGATGTACTGATTATCTGTAAAAGAAGTCAGAAAGCTACTTCTAAAAACACGCTTCTCGTCAACCCAACCTGGCCTGTTTGACATATACCAGAACCTGCTATGACCCAAACCCATTTTGACCCATTATCTAAACCACCCACCTTGTTATCTGTAAGATATACATTTGGACGGTAGAAAGAAAACTTTATAAACAGGCTAACCACATTCTTGGGATCTTCTGCATCAATATGAAGTTTTGCCGGTAAGTTCTTTGACTGGTAGTCCACATTAGCTGTAATAGGTGGAGCAATCTTACGTCTAAGGGCTTGGGCATAAACCAATCCAAACTCATCCAAAATATCTCTCTGAAAAAAACAACCCAAAACTCATACAAATCCTTTTAAAAACGTCACATAAAATCTGAAACCAAAAAAACCCATACAAACAGCCCAAAACTTTATCATTAGATTTTCGGTTCAAATACCCACCTTGAGAGTTTGAGGTCTACAGAATATATGTATATCACAGTCTTTAAAGTTAAATTAAAATGTCATTCATATGAGAAGTTTTTTTGTATACAGTAGAAATTCATTCAAAGAAATGCTTCAAAGAAAGTCTTTTAATCCACACACAAGAAGTGAGTCAATTTAACTCCCATCATATGCACACCTAAACTAATGCTTGATGTAAAATCCCCATCATATGCCGGACCTTTTGCTTCCTGTAAAATAAGGGAGGTGATATCTGTACCATAAAATATGGAATCTGGGAAAAAAAAGAAGAGAGAAGGGGAAGAGAAAGAGAAGAATATTACATGGTCGTTTCACCTAATTACACTTTGAGTGTCAATAAATGAGTGGAAACATAATACATATCTGCGCGCACACATTTTTGTCTATTCGTCACCTTTATGCTTTGAAGTGTTGTATACTGTAATCGTGTAAAACATCATGTGATACATGGACCAATGGGCCAACGAGATGAAATACCTGAGTGGTTACCTTCATCATGTGACCATATGGGCATTTAAATGAACGTCGCAAGTTATAGGTTTGAAACTTGTTAAAGGCAAATACGAAACTATATCTTGTGATTAATGTGTAAGGATGGTGTTTTGATACCATTATAGTATATGGGATGAGAGGGTCCCCTATTAGAACGAACGATGTGTTGTTAAATTGTATTTGATACTACATTTTATACTTATTAAATAATTCAAGGGGTTAGATTTTAATAGGAAACTCTTGTATATAATTCTCTTAGACTTTACAAATATAAACAAGTCTTTTCCATTAATCATATACTTAATGAAGATATTTATCATCTCCAATCCCCTTTTTCACACACAAACATACCTAAAACACACACTTAACCCTAATTCCACCATTAATTCTCATTTCTCAATTAAGCTCAACTTTTATCTTTATATTAGAGGATAATATTCTTGTGGTATACCACCATTAGTCAATAACTCACTTTGCATAGTAAAACAAATCAAAATTAAGGTCTATACGAAACACGTAAATTTAAATCCAAATATCTTTGGCGAGAACAACTTCTATTTGATCTAGCCTCTAGGCTTAAACCATTACATGAAATAGTTTAAACATGATGTTCTCTTTTGCAGTCCAACAACTGAAAAAAGCAGATATATCAAATTACTGAGTGGTAGAAATATTAGGTGTATTTACATGAATGAATATAATGAATGTCATGTTCAAGGTATTAGAACACGTCGATTGGGATCGGATCGGCAAGGTGGGAAGACATGAGTTTTTGAAAAATCGGGGAAATACCGGATTAGTTAAATTATAGATAAAAATACTCGTAATATTTATGAGATTATATACAGAGTTAAGTAAATATAGATGGCAAAATAAAGAGATTCAAGAATTTAAGGGATAAAATAGAAATTATGTATGGAAGAAAAAAAAAAACAGTTGGATGTCACTAATCACTAATCCCAATTTCCCATCAAATTAGTAATTTATATCTTCTTTTTATGTTTGTATCTTTCTCCCCTATAGAACTATGCCTATTAAATCTATATCTTTCTCTTTTCTTATCACAATAACGCACCACCATACCACCATGGAATCGATCATCACCATCATCGTTCTCTTTCCCTTTTATCTTCTCTTTTGCCGAGTTTTCAGATTTTGAACGTTTTTGACGGTCGTAGACTGCTGCTAACTGCCGTTGACCGATCATATGAGCCGATCCCGACTTCAGTCCTCAGATCTCGACCGATCCAGTCAAGTTTTATAATCAATGGATGTATATCTTTTCATGGCTTTAAATGGGTGTGTTAAAAAACCATGAAGATAGAACGGAATTTTAAACGTTAAATTTATGTTTTGGAACGGCTTGAAAAATGTTAAATGTTAGTTGTTAGTAGTTATTTTTGCTTCAAATTTTCCAAAAAAAATTTTGAACGACGAATGTTAAATATTAATGATTCGAGCCCCAACAGTCACATCGACCGTGGGCACTATGCTGGAAGTTGAAACCTGCACACTCTTGCAGAATAGGAGTATATGCTGATACGCTCAAGAGGTAAATGCTCGAAACCATGGAGAATCAAGATTCAATAATAAGTCTCCAAGCCAACTTCCCTTCCATCAAGGCCCTCTATGAGGGCCTAGTTGCCACTTGAGACCAAGTGGTTTCAATTAGTAATTAAACGTCAATGTCAGAATTTCAACATGATTCCTCCAAATTTGCAAAGCCTCCTAATTTCTCTTGGACCACCAAAGCAAAGTTTCTTGGCTATGCTTATAATTTTCATTTACAATTTTAAAATTATACTATTTTCTTTATTTTAGTTCTTCTAACTAATTTTATATTTGTATGACAAATTTTTAAATCATTAACGCAAAGGTGCTTATTCAAATGGTTAACGTGTGGCCTTTGTTAAAGATGACCAAGGTTCAAATCTACTCATCAACATTATGTGTTCTTTGACATAATGCTCAAGGTAGACTGGTGGGGCTTAGTTCGGCCACCGGTTCGATCCCAAGGACGACCGTGTAGTATATAACTAGATCAAGTAAGTAAGAAACCATTATCTTTTTTGCTTCAATGTTTATCTAAATATTAATAATAAAAATGGTTGAAATCATCAAAAATCATATTTTAAGTGCATATGTATATTATGTTTGATTTTCTTTTTTTCATCCGGAACCAGAATGGATAATGATTGAATTCAAAGAATTACTTTCCATATTGTGAATGAATGTAGAGATTTTCTCGATTGATTTGTCAAGTCTCTTTGACGACTGATTCATAATGGTAGGTTATGCGAAGTAGGATTAGAAGTTTTCGTGGTTAATGATTGTCAAGTCACTTCAATCCAACTTAGAGACGACGATTATGTGTTGAGATATTACATGAGAAATTGTACATGTCAGCTATTTCACTTAGGAGATCTAGACATGACTTTGGGGACTTTTTTAAACTAGTTGACGATCAACCTAAATATCACTGAGTTTTTGCCCATTCAATATGAATAAGCAGGTATTATTATCAAGAGAAAGATCAACACAGCCGTGATATATATGCAACATATTAATTATGAAGAATTGAAAGAAACTTTTACAAATGTAACACGAAACTTGTATAACCCACGACTCTTCCACCACGAGAAAATATGACTGAAAAAGTTTCTTGAGCTTTTGATGATGATGGTTGCGGAATCCATACACAACCATTGGGTTGCTGAAGTTTTTGATTGAATAATGGATTTCTAATTGATGACATGCATGAAGACTTTGTAGAAGCACATTGATGGAATTGGGGCGAATTTATAGAGCGAAGCGGATCGTTCGATGGGAGTTCGGACTTGAATGATGATAACTGGGGATTATGGCGTGATCGAGATCACGGTTGTACACCAATCAAATCCTGAATATGCAGGAGCATGTGCTGATTAGGTGAAATGCTTATTTTAATGGATATGGTGAGGAGCTATTGAAGTACACCCCCGACCCTCACCGGAGGTCGTACCGAGCGAGGAGCGGTTTAGTCATGCACTGCAGAACTAAACCAAATTTACTATTTAATATCTCAACCTGTACCGCCTCATGTGATGGTCGGGAGTGTAGTCCAACCGCTCTTCGCCATATCGATTAAAATATGATTGTTGGGTCAAACATTTCACCTCATCAGCCTTTTACATGATTATGCATATTTAGGATTTGACTAGTGTACAACCCTGTTGTTTCAATCACGCCATAATCTCCGATTATTATCATTCAAGTTCGAACTCCCACCGGACGATCTGCTTTGCTTTATATATTCGCCTCAATTCCAAAAATGTCGTTCTACAAAGCCTTCCTACATGTCATCAATTACAAATACATTATTCATAACTTAATCAAAAGCTTCAGCAACCCAATGGTTGCCTATGGATTTTGCCACCATGATCAAAAGCTCAAAACGCTTTTTCAGGCGTATTTTCTAGTGGTGGGAGAGTCGTGGGTTATACAAGTTTCGTGTTACAAATGTAAAAGCTTCTATCACTTCTTCATAGCTAATATTGCTTATCACGACTGTTGATATTTCTCTTGAAAAATACCTGCTCATTTGTATTGAAAGGGCAAAAACTCTGTGATGTTTGGGTTAATCGTCCACTAGCTCCAAAAATCCACAATGTCGTGTATAAATGTCCTAGATGAAATAGCTGACATGTACAATTAAACATTTCTCATGTCGTACCAAAAATCCACAATGTCACGACTGTTGATATTTCTCCTGAAAAATACTTGCTTACCATGATTGTTGATTTTAACTTCAACTTTCTTTATGATGATGATTTTAACTTCAATTTTATAAGAATAACTATATATATATTGTCTATTTTTCATATTAATATATGTAAACATAGTTGTTAGACTCGTACGAGTCGAGTTATAACATAGAGAAAAAGAGAGAATCGGAAGGTGACTCGGGTTGTATCGTGTGATTCATGATGTGACTCGGTCGGAGCAATGGGTATTTCAACCGTGCGATTCTCAAAAACCCACGAGCAAAAGAAGAAGAAATGGTTTAGTAGTTAGTGATAAGAAGAAGAAGAAGCCATGAGAGGTTAAAGAGAAGAAGAAACAAGTCGTTAAATAGTTAGTCAATGAGGTGCGTTGGGTTTTTTTATTTTGAAAGAATTTAAAAGGGAATATGGAGTGTTTTCATTGAAGGTATATGGATTCTTTAAGGATTTCACTAGGATAATCATTTACATAAGGCTCTTCTATATATGGTAGAAGAAAAAATGGTACTCGGCCATAGATGGAGATTACCTCAAAATCAAACCAACTCATTTTAATTGGATTTTATTATTTAATATACATAATAATATAATATATGTTATATATATAAGGGGGAAGGGAATATGAGGTTGTTAGGCACCTAAGTTGGGTGAAAACTCTCACATACCTGTTTTAAACCATAAAAATCATGGGGGCCAAACATATATTCAAAATATTAAAATATTGGTATGTGAGTGGTTTTTCACCCAAGTTGGGTGCATAACAGTCTCATACTCACTTTTCTCATATAAATATGTATATATAAAGATTATACACCCCCTTAAAATAGAAAGTGTTACACAATAGTTACGTACGAAAGTACGAAATTGCTCTTAATAAACACCCCCTATAGAAAGAGTTATTAGAGATTACCAAATTTGCCCTTAATGAAATAATATACACTCTAAACCATTATCTTGCTAATTTATATTCTAAGTCCTTATCTTATAAAATATCTCCACTCTTATCTTTACATCAACTTACATCACTCGACACAAATAGGCGATGTCATCACCACTCGTCACCAACACCAACACCACTAAACTGCCGACGCATTACGCGGGTACCATGCTCGTATATAAATATGTATATATAATGAATTTTATATATATATATATATATTTATATATATTTGCTAAATAAACATTAATTTCCATGACTATATTTAGTAAAGATATTTTAACAAAACACTTGATACTTTACATTATAATATAATTAAGTCTAATCATATTGACGATGACACGAAAACGTCGTTGAAAAATCAATGGCCTACTGTCAATAAAAGGATATGGAAGATAAGATGAAATGGATGGAAAGTCAAAACTTGATGACTCGGATGTCAAACAAGAAAGTGATAAATTGAAAACTTTATGCAAAAAGAAAAAAAAATTGAACCAATGCACTTTGTTATATAAAAAGAGATGTTTGATTGATTAATTCAAACTAAAAATGCAAACATAGAAAATAAACACACAATTAATAATGAGCAAAAGTGCTTGGCTAGGCAAATTCTTTTCACATTGTGACGACCATGGTTAACTATAATAAAACAATGCAAATTGGTTGACTAGTTATGACTTGAAAACCATTGACTTTTACTTGAGAAACTATGTACTTAATCATCCAACTTATTTAACTAATCGGTCATCTACAATAAAATATTTAGACACTAAAATCACTAGAAACAATGGAAATAAGTATTGCGTTCACAAATATTTTCCATTTCCACCGTTTGACATGAAAAAAGACTCAGAAGGTTTGGATCAAAAATTCAATTTGGTGTCCCTTTATGTATCCAATCCAAGCTAATAAGTTATATAAACACTTAGATGGTCATCTTGTAATACAATTACAACTCATTAATTTTACGAATCATATTTAACTAATCAAACTCAAAGGTAACATGTGACTTTACAGTCATAAACGCAATCGTGAATAATCAACAACATGTATACGTCCATCCAATCCGCCAATCGCAATGCATCCATATGTATAATGTTATCCTAATTCATTAACTAGTCAAAATTTGACTTTGAAAGTTAACAATCACAAAAATCACAAATAATCAACCTTTAACCATCAATTAAACAATGTCATCACAAAGTGGGTTTCATTATAATGCCTAGCCAAACACCATATTACACTACTCATAAATCATATCAAAAGAAAAAACACAAATAATCATAGTATCATATAAAATATTCATAATGTGTACAATAAAATAAAATTAAGTAGAGAAATACAACCTTTAAATAGCAAAATCAAATCCATGGATGAAATGGATAACAATCTTCTTCTTCTTCAACTCTCACAATACTCCAAGACCCAAATTCTTAAAAAATAATGAATCTTTATTGTTTATATGAAAATGATTAGTAGGTTTTGTAGAAGGAGTGATAAAGGTGAAGATGATGGATGGATTTACTTTTTAGATGCAGATAGATTATGATGAAAGAGATGATTTAGTGATGAAGATAGGGTTTTGTGTTAATGTTAGTGTGTGTGTGAAGTTAGAAAATGATAGAGAAGAAGTAAATAGGTACCCACAAAAAGATGTGTTTATCTCGATCTCACATGTGGAGCTCCAATAGCCACAAAAGTATCATAAACATTGTTATTCATCTCTGATTGGCTGCCCTCTATTTGTTATCTACAGTATCTATCAAATGAAAAAGGGAATGAAAAGATAATGTTGTTTTCTCAAATTGTCATGTTCCAGACTTCCAGCCGAGAAAAACAAATTAAATGGAAGTGTGTGGCTAGGTGGCAAGGATTGATTGCTCGGTCAACAAAATCAAAGCGAAACTCTTGACATTGTCAAATCCAATCTACCAAGTAGCTAAGACCAACATTAACCGAACCACAACGACCCAAAGCCCAAAGTATCAATTACTATTATGAGATCCCCACATCGATGCAACGCACAACTACGCAAAACTAGAGGAGCAAGAGGCGGTTAACCGATTTTGGTTATTAATATCATTAACCGATTTCAGTTATTTTTTAAAATAGTAATAACTGGTTACGATTAATTTGTACCGGTTAATAACCGGTTTCTTGGTTTTAAAACTGGAACCTATCTAACTGATTTCGATATACCGGTTAACCTATTTGTTTTTTTTAACCGCCCATTATAATATTAAGGAAGTGGTGAACAATGGGGAAAAAGAATAATTTTCGACAAGTCTGGGCGACGAATCCATATTCCAAACAAACATCATTTTCTAAATACAAAACAAAATTCATCATCCTAAATCTCAAAAACAACCAAAAATTGATGTTGGATCTGATGAAAGAAGCATTAATATATATATATATAAGCTTACGAAATTATCTGATGGTGCGACCTTTCCGGTTATATATCAATGTGTACATATACAGGGAAAAGATAAAATGAGTCCAACTTATTTTGAGTCTAAAAAAAGTCCATTTATTTTCTTCCATCTCCCCCTATGACCTATCACCCTCTATGACCTATCACACTATGACCTATTACCCTTAATGACCTATTACCCTCAATGACCAATCACCCCCACCGGCTTTGGTTTATGAATATCCTTAAGGGCAAAGCCCGCTCCGAATCATAATTTTTGACAACCACCACCAACCACCATCATCACCGGAAAGTTAACTTACACATGTGTAAGTCTCGCCAGAGATGGTCGCCGTCACCGGAGGATCATGGTGGTGGCCGGAGATGATGATGGTGGTGGTCGGAGTTCACTTACACATGTGTAAGTTACATAGACTATTTTTGAACTCAAATTAGCTAGACTCAATTTATCTCACCTATATATATATATATATATATATATATATAATAGGGTTAATTACAAAAGTGGTACCTAAACTATCCATCATATTGCACAAATCATACCCATGGTTTATTATTTACGTCCGTCATACCCAAACTTACCATTTTTCCACTCGGACCATACCTGGACCTAACATCCGTTAGTTGTGCTGTTAATTGCCCCAAGTACAGGTATGAAATCTGTAATTTTTATTATACTTCATGTACCATTTTTGTAATTTACCCTTATAATTAATATTTTAGGCTATAAAACTATACTTTATCAATTAGTATTATTTAATAAAAATTAATATTTCTAATGACTATTATTTAGTAATAAATTATAATTTTTAAAAAACTTTTTAATATTTTTTAAATATTTATTTTTTAAAAAATATTTACATTTTATAAAGATTCTTTCTATTCTATAAAAATGAGTATGAGACTGTTATGCACCCAACTTGGGTGAAAAACCTCTCACATACTAACTTTTTAATATTTTGAACAAATGTATGGGCCCCATGATTTTTATGGTTTAAAAAAAGATATGTGAGGGTTTTCACCAAACTTAGGTGTCTAACAGTCTCATATTCTCATCCATATATATATATGGAGAGAGAGAGAGAGAAACAAAAAAGTGAGTATGAGGTTGTTATACACCCAACTTAGGTAAAAAACCCTCACATACCAATATTTTAATATTTTGAATTAATGTTGGCCACCATGATTTTTATGGTTTAAAAAAAGTATGTGAGGGGTTTTTCACCCAACTTAGATGCCTAACAGCCTCATATTCATTTCCCCCATATATATAATATGTATATAATATGTGATTAATCGGTTAACCGGTTATAGGTTGACAGAATAATAATCGATTTTGGTTTTGAAAAAAATAATCGGTTACCGACGGTTTCTGGTAACCTATAATCGGTTTTTACTATTCCGGTTACCATCCGGTTTCGGTTACCGGTTAAAAATCGGGTCGGTTCCGTTAATCGGGTTTTTCTTGCACCTTTACGCAAGGCTACTTTTCAGAAACACCACATAAGAAAACGCATCCACTTTCAATGGAAGTCCAAAAATGAAAAACGAACATATATAGAAGCCAAAAAAGAAATATCAATTATTTGTTTATTGATTTCTATTATAATTAGAGAAATGCTACCTATTAAAGGTGAGCAAAAACCAAAATAATAATGAAAAAATCGAAAAGGCTGTAAAAAATTAACCTAAATACTAAATCAAACTAAAAAAACAGCGCATCTAAGTTTTAGATTTTCCACAACCAAATATCGAGTATAATTAGATTTGCTAGAACATGAAAACGTACTTCATTGGCTCTCCGATCATGTTTGATTCATATATTGTTTCATGGTTTAGTTGGTCGATATATTGTTGTATTTTTGTGGACATCTAGTAAAGTTATAGGTTCGAAACTTGTTAAAGACAAATGAAAAGACCCATAAGTTGTTTCCCAAGAAAGGGTTTAGATCTATATCGCAGTACATAGCGCGTAATGGGGGTGGGGAAGACTGTTTGGTAAAGGCGGATCCTCCTGTAGGTACCTAAATGGACCATGTGGTGGTGTGGAAAGGCGTATGTATATCTAATTCGAGCATTTTCTACTACTAGTATGGGTAAGCATAAGGAGCTGTAAATACTGTTACGTAGAACACATAACCTTTGTATAATGAGCTACTCATTAGATAAGACTATATTTTTTGATCAATGTGTGAGGATGGTATACACTTTTGATATACCAATATAGTACATGGGCCTAAAGGGTTTTCTATTCGAACTAAAAATATTAAGTTGTATTCTAGATTACATTCTATACTTATTATATAATTCAAGGAGTAGATGTAAATACAAAACTCTTGTATAAAAATCTCTTGACTTTACAAATATAAACAAGTCTTTTCCATTAATCATATGCTTCATGTAAATATATATCATTTTCAATCTCCTTTTTCACACACAGACATACCTAAAGCATTGATTTAACTCTAATTTCAACATTAATTCTCAATTAAACTCAACTTTTATCTTTACATGCCCACTCACTAGTGATGATGATATTTTTTAATATAACAGGGATTGAAATCTTCTAAAGTTATTTATAATTTTATTAATAAAGTTGGTGATTTTAACCGTTGGATTAAAATCAAGGGTCAAGATTCAAACATAATTTTTAAATTTCAATCCAAAGGTCAAGATGCTTCCAACTTTACTAGTAAAGTTGAAAGCAACTTTAGAGGATCTTAATCCAGTATAGCACCATTCATCAATAATTCACTTTTCACAGACAATAAAACAAATCAAGATTGAAGTCTAAACATGTAAATTTAAATCCAAATATCTATGGCCAGAAGAACTTTTAATTTCTCTAGCTAGCCTCTAGTCTTAAATTGTTACACGAAATAGTTTAAACATGATGTTCTTTTTTGGAGTTGAACAACTGATAAAAGCAAATATATATCTAATAAATGAGTGGTACAAATATAGTGTACTTACATGAATGAATATAACGGATGCCATGTTATGGATGTACTCAATCTTTTCAACTTCAAGTCACGTCGTAATCATTAATTAAAAATATTGTACTATTTGTTGGTCAATGCACCAGTCTATGGGCACTTTTTAGATGTACAGTTTTTGCTTCATTATGATTTTGCTCAATAGTACAATTGTAAAAAAGCTTACATGCATTATCTAATTGAAGATCATTAGACAATTCGTTGGGGTATAGTTAAGGCAGTTGTATAGTAATGATTAATCTAACAATATGTTAAGTTGATGATTTAAGTTAATATCATTGGGACATTTTAGATGCAATTAAGATATGATTTATTTAAAATTAAGGGGTTGAATAATTGGCTTGGATGAATTCTGAACATGCACAATATTGATTGAGTTGGTTGCCAGTAATTTATTCAGAAAGGAAAGGGAGAAAAAAACTTAATCCAAATGAATTTATGAGCTATACAAGTATTCGGATGGAACTCTTTCCACTTGAATTAAAAGAAGTGGATGCAGATCAAATTCCATTAATCAATGTAGCAATATAATGAAAGCAATCCACACAAGACTGATATTGTAAGGAGGTCATGCTATTCAGAAGAAGATGTTAAATGATCAGTACAATTATTTCTTTAACTTTCTTATTTTTAAACCACCTAACTTTTATAACTGATCATTTCGTCAATTATTTATCATTCAATAAAAGATAATTAAAGATGCATGTTTTATGATTCAAGTGTTAAATATATGGAAAAATTAAAGTAAACCTCTCCGTGTAAACTCATGCAGGACGTTTATTTGAGTGTATTAGTTAGGTAATATATATCTCATAATCTATATCTATATCTAATATCTAATAAAATAAACCATCTTTTTTTTATTTAAACTTTTTACCTTTCAAAAACCAAAAATACCTATTTTCTTTATTCACTAATTTAAACATCTCCATCTAATATATCTATAATACCCTTAATAAAATAATTTACAGTATAGATCCCCCAACACTTAATATAACTATAATACCACCTTTAACATCAATTTTTTTACATTCACTACCATCGTCGTCCCCATCATTATCCCCACTGCCGCCCCCACCATCACCTCCGCGATCACTAACCCCATTACCACGCATTGCGCGAGCATAAGTCTAGTAATAAACAAAAGATCTTAGTTCAATATATATCTATATACTTAATGTTAAGTTAGCCAAATCCCTTATATAAAATCGAAAGTCTACGAAGTTGCAATACAATTGTACATACCTAGTACACTATTTTAAAGATAAAAGAACCAAAGTTAATTTTCTTGTTAGACTTCATTGCACATTTGTTTCAACAAGCTAGCCTCTCTAAATCTCCATAAACCCTTACCTTGCAAATTAGTGTACCTCAAATCATACAAAAGCATCAACTCATATACACACTTCATTTATATGTATACATAAAGGTACACACAAAATAAGCTATTAATTAGCACTAAAAGCCAAATAGATGCATGTTTATTAGTTTATATATACCCACTTCATATACTCATTCATATGCAAAAAAAAACCCCTGATGACTATGTCAAGAAATGGCAAAATATTGTTCTCTGATGTGGTGCAAACTAGGAAGAGAAACCACTTCTGGGGACGCAAATGGAGGGACATAGACGTTAAGATGGGTATGGGGATTCTAAGCTTTCATATTCTTGCGTGTTTTGCACCCTTTACGTTCACTTGGAAGGCATTTTGGACTGCCTTCTGCGCATACGTGTTAATGGGGATATTTGGTATAACTATCTCATATCACCGTAATCTATCTCACCGCAGTCTCAAGCTGCCCAAGTGGCTCGAGTACATTTTTGCTTATCTTGGAGTCCTAGCTTGCCAGGTGCATTTTTCTTTCTATTAGAATTAAACTACTCTATACATACTAAATAATTAATTAATTAACCTGCTTCTGAATAAAATTGTATATTTGCATTTAGAGGGATCCAATATTTTGGGTGAGCATTCATAGATTTCATCATCAATACGTCGAAACAGAGAAAGATCCACACTCTCCAACATTTGGGTTCTGGTTTAGTCATATGGGCTGGCTCTTTGATACCGGCTACATTATAGAAAAGGTACTTTGTGTTCAGTAGTTAACATTATGAAAAATAAAATAAAGGTCATTTAATTAATTTGCCTAATTATTATTGTATCATATTTTTCTTGTTTAATTGGATTATGTACATGTACATATATGATTTCAGTATCAAGAACGTAACAATGTAGAGGATTTAAAGAGTCAAGCATTCTATAGGTTCCTTAGAAGAACTTATGCATACCATTTATTTGCATACATGGCCCTTATTTACACTTTTGGTGGATTCACCTACTTTGTATGGATTGTGGTAAGTTTTTGATTAACTACCTTCCCAGTCTAATAGAATGCACGTTTGATTAGAATTCATTGTATAGATATGTAACATGATTATATGTATGTATAATATATATGTGTAGGGTGTTTTCACCACATGGGGTTACCATGTGACGTGGTTAGTGAATTCAGCTTGTCACATATGGGGATATCAAGCTTGGAACACCGGTGATCTCTCCAAGAATAATTGGTACACACCTCCACTAAATGAATTATTTGAATTCCTCTGGAATTGAATTGAAGATATGTATATGAAGAGAAAATGTCACTCAAGTCAAGTTTGCCGTGAAAATTAAACAACTTAAGAAATATATATGTAGTACATACGTACTTAACTAATTAATGTGATATATGTATATGTATAGGTGGGTGGCACTTCTTACTTTTGGTGAAGGATGGCATAACAATCATCATGCATTTGAATATTCAGCTCGACATGGGTTAGAGTGGTGGCAAATTGACCTTGGTTGGTATTTTATAAGGTTGCTTGAAGTATTGGGGTTAGCCACCAATGTTAAGTTGCCAACCGAAGCTCACAAACTTAAAAGGTCATTTGTTTCTCTTAACAAGTTCAAATGATCGACTCATCACTTCATTCTTTGATTTCGGAACTAGCTTGACTCATGCTCAGATAACTACACACTTCTTATCATCGCTCATAGCCGCCGTGAAGTGTTTGGATGCAAAGGCGATGGTGTCGATCATTAAAATGATGGTGTCGATCATTAATTTTAAATCATCATAATTAAGTTTTCAATGCTATGTGTGTGTTTGCGATTTTAATTTATTCGTTGTTAAAGATGTGAAGGATCAAGATTAAGTTTTCAATGCTATGTGTGTGTTTGCGATTTCAAGTCTCTTTTTATCATCCTCCAATATTTTAAGACCACCCCGTATCCAAAAATATTTTTAGGACGGCTGATTGTGGATTTGTGGTGCCTTCTAGTTTAAGCACAGAATGTTTTATATTACAAAAAAGCCCAATAACATAATAATCCTAGCCTAATAACCTTAAAATTTTGGGATCTTGTCTACATGGGGGCGGGGGCCTCAGGCTATCGCCTAGCCCAAGTGCACTATTGGGCTGCCCCTGCTGATAACTATCCAATTTAATCTATCAAATTAAAAATTAACTCTATAAAAAAGACTACATGCTAAATTGCAAACAATTCAAATGACAACTTCCAACGAGACAATCCATCATTCCCTAGTATAGTACTATTGACATGTTAAATCACTGAATAAGTAGTTACCAATCTACAAGTAATTGCATGCCCAACCACAACCGAAATACAGGCCCAAGGCCCAAAGTAGCACATATTGTCTTCGATTAATATAAAATGAAAAGAATGAAAATCATTTTCACCTCTCCGTTATCATTTTTGTTGTCTTCGACTAATATAAAATGAAAAGAATTTTCACCTCTCTGTTACCATTTCTATTACCTAATGCAACCAAACAATGATAGTATTTCTCATTAAATCTTTCTCTTTTTTCATTACAAACTATCTATTTCTTATAATTTATCTTTTCCTATGCATCAAACAGTTATACTCTCTCATGCAACCTTTCCCTGTTTCATTTCCCCATTTCACACCTTTTTTTTCAATTAAAAAAAAATATAAAAATGACAAAAATTCCTTTATATCAAGATATTTTCTTTCCCTCCTTGAGGTACTTACCTTGATGAAATATGTTCACTTAAGATATTTCAAAATACCTTTTTTTATATCTCTTCATTCCGTCCACCTTAATACAACCATCCCATTGAGCTTAATCATGAGCAAGGCTGTTTCTAGTGTTTTAAAAACACCATACGAAAATTCTATATGGAAGTCCGAAAATCAAACTAATATTGTAGCAATCGTCAAATTTCCAAGTCAATATCTATTCTAGATTATATTCTAATTAGTTAAATATGGTATGATAAGATTTTATTTTACTGAATACTAAAAGAAAATACCAAATGTTAAGTAAATCTTTTGGAAACTATATTTTATTTAGAGCAATATATAGTTTGATTGACTATCATATCACTTGTAAAAATAGTGACAATTTCTTATGAACAAAATTATGACTTTTGGTACTTTTACTCAACCCTTATGTCAATCATCAAACAGTTAAATCAAAAATTCAAGATACATGATAGAATATATATCATCAATAGCAACATGAATGAGAATCTAAGATTTTACAAGTTCATTCATTACACCATCAACACCAGTATATAAAAGAGCCCAATTATAGCAAAAACAAGGAAAGGTTCAAAATACAATACGACAAATAACAAGTAGAACACATGAGTTTTCTAAACATGACAGCCAGATTATCTTTTTACCAATAGTCTCCATCTTGTCAGATTATATTCTTGACATCTCTTCCTTCTTATACTAACCAAAATATTCTATTGATCATATACACGTTACAAGATAAAGCACCCCATTTCCCATTGTTTCTTTAAGTCGATCGGTTACAAGGAGGCACCATGTTTACAGGACTCTTCCACCCAGGAGACACCTTTCTTGAATCACCAATAAAACCAGTTCAACACATTCCTCATCACTCTCCTGATCGGCTCTAATCCTCTTATAAATAATCATCCCATTCTCCAGCTCAAATGCACCAAAAACACCATTGCTAAACAATCATTTATAATACTTAAACTCCACCTTACCCTCCCTGTTTTACCCCTGTTCTCAAACCAGAAAAATATAGCTCATCTCACCATAACATCATAAACACTATGACCATGACTTTCAGTTAGCCGCGGTTGTCATTTTTTGAGCTTCGTTGCTATTTTGGGTTCTAGTCTTGAGTCACCAAACGTTTCTGCTAGCTCTCTATCACGCGTTTTCAGTCACCGTAACTCAGGAGCTCGTTTCATCTTAGAATTATCCCTACGCTTCTCGATTCCTGTTGCTGTAAGTCTTTTGGCCCTGCTCACCGATGTAACGATTCTAAAAACTCTTGTCACGATATCGCTTTGTCAATGCTATGAGTAAACTTCAGGAGAAATGGATTCTAAACATGAAATGCTAATTAGTGTTCTAATCTTATAAGCATAATTCAAATGACCTTAAGTAATGAACATGGACAGGGGAGGACCTAAAAGACTACATGCTTAAGCCCACATATTAGTTATATATACCTGGCCAAATAATGTTACACATGTTAAATAAATTGATTGACTTAAGAAACCATAGATGAGAGACTTTTGCTTACATGACCTACTAGTGAACATGTATATGATCAAGTGCAAATGTCTCAGGAGGTCCAAGTTTAGAGACATGAAAGGTTAATATATCAATACGAACAAAATTATATAACGACGATCTCATGCCTATTCAATAATTATGGATATCTCGACTTATGTTTAAATTCAAACTTCGAGTTTTAGAGACACTAACAAATTAAAACTGATCCCACTGTTATTACTATGTAATAAGATAATATAGTGCTCTTATCAAACTTGCTGATGGATTATTCACATGGGGTTTATTTGTATAGACACTACTAATATGAGTTCATCAGGAGATTCTAATTTTGAATATATAGTGATTATTGGCATATAGGCCTACATATGAAGAATAACTAAAATAATGAAAACCTTCTGACTATACTAGTATTATGGGTTTCTTGATTCATACTATAATTTAGATTTTGAGTTTTACAAATAAATAAACTTGGTGTTGGTAATATGGACAGTAATGTAAAACGGATAGAATTTAAGTGACCTTTTGACTTATAAAATCACATGATTTATTTAGGACACACATAATTCCGGAATACTCAACTTCGAATCACCATTTTCTCGATATCAAGCTAAGGTGAGTTCATAGTCCCTTTTAAATATTTTATTTTTTTTTGGTGAGAATACATGCACTTTTATTTATTTTAAGATTGGACACAAGTACTTTATTACTATATATTGCCTGAGTTGTTTTTCATCCTATTAAATCCCCTATTTCAATACCGTCAATTATGGACTTAAGCGCGAATATTTGTGAATAGATCTATTGGGTTTGACACCCCCACCCGAGTTAGTAGCGCTAACTTGATCGGCATGATCAAACGGGTGCATGATATTTGATTCATAGTACTTGAGGATGAAAGTACTACGCATGGGGTAAATGTAACATCGTTAAGCTTCGGTATTAGAAGCTCAGTACTATAGTATTATATATATTATGTATATAAAAACCTTGTGATCCATAAACTATGTTGATATGATAAACCTATGACTCACCAACTTTATGTTGACGTTTTAGCATGTATTTCTCAGGAAACTAGTGTTATGGAATTTCATGGAGTGGAGTAGGAATCTCAAGTATTCAAGAGTCATGTACTAGATAATAAATAAGAACTCTTATATATTCCCTAGTTACTTTATTGTAAGGTTATGTCTTGAAACGTTGGTATTAATGAATAAAAACGACACGTTTAGTGGTCGTTCTCTTGTACAATTTGTGTTATGATCCTTTGTAGTCATAACTCGTCAAAATGATTTGGCGGGGTGTGACAAGTATGAATAATTGTTTATTGATTTTTGTTAGGTAATTATTATTGAAACGCTACTCCATAAACCAAATAAATAAACAAAAAGTTGTAAAGGCAGCCACATTTACCCCAAAAGCTGAACCAAACAAAAAACTGCCTACTTGGGTTTTGGATTTCTCAAAACCAAAATTTTAGGTTTGGTTTAATTTCCTAGGAAAATAAAAACGGAGTTCATGGGTTTAAATCCCCGGCCAGTGTCAATGTCTTATTAATTGCGGCTTACCTCATTGCGGCTTACCTCATTGCGGCTTACCTCTCTTATCGTATGACATATTCGGGGGCCTCTAATAAGTCGACCATCCATTACCTTAGATCAAGATATATCAAACTTATTTAAAATATTTAGGTCGGTGTCTTCGTATTATTGTATAAAGAATAATTTTATTTCTTTTCACAAAATTTTAAAATGTCCCTATCATGTTAAAACCAAGTTAAGATCTCGATTCCATAAGTTTTATACATGGAAAATAATATTTAGTCCAACAATTTATGCAATTATGCCTACAAATTTTCTTACATGGAAAATAATATTTAGTCCAACAATGTACCTATCATGTTAAACCCGTAGTTAAATGATGAGGTAATGACCTCATATACTCCATTATTTGAGTAATTATTGGATTATAAGCATATTATAAATATCAATTTTTAAAAAACCCTCAACCACAAACTTTTGATTGAATCAATGTGTAAAGTAAAATTGAAGAAATTGGAGTAATAAAAAAGGTTAACTAGATAAGGTAATGCCTAGAGTAAGCAAGCATGGGCTTGTTACAAAGAAAAATAAACTCATGCTTCTTGCCAAACCAATGCTAATAAAATAATTGCACGAAAAGTTACTTTACTAAACCGCACACTCTCGATGTCCACTTCTTTTTATATAATTTTTTTTTTCTTTTAGAACTCTAATGTACAAAATTGATTAATACCTAAAGTGATTATCACAATTTCCCGTGAACATTATATACTTTTATTAAACCAAATGTTTGTTATATACACCGTCGAAGTATTGAAACCTAAAACTGTAGAAAATGACATTGCGTGTTATATTTATTTATTTATTAAATTTTTCAAATTCTTAATAATAGTAAAGTGACATAACTTAATGTGATATTAGTTTTAAAGAAATAGATATTTGATATGCTAAAAGTTTGAGCGAACCTATTATACTAATATTTTATTATTTCTTGTTTAATGAATAAATGAATAGGCCCCCATGATTTTTAGATTAAAAAAAAATATATAAGTGTTCCACACCTAAACTAAAATATCAGTCTTATATTCTCATCCCTACAAATATAGAGTTAATTAAGTATATATATGTTGGAAAGGTTGCTGAGTGGCATGGAGCAGGTGTTGGCCACTTTATGGTATGGGTTATGTGACTATATACTGGAAGTGACATTAGCGGCTAAGCTGCAGGGTATTGTCGCACCCTGCCGATATATGCACGCGCACCCACCGCTGCCAAAGACCCCAGCCAGGTTTTATTCCTGAAGTACCACTGCTCTGCACCCAGACCATATTAAGCCTAGCCCCTTGGGTGCTCACTAGACCTATTTGTATTTTATTTTGGAATGTTTGGTTTATGGCCAACATTCTTCTCGATTTTACTAACATTCTCTTTACTAATCATGCTTAGTTTGCTTCCACCATTCCAATTATTTATTCACAAATACATACCAACCACTTCACTTTTATAATTTACGCTATAAAAATATATCTACCATATTACTTATTTGAAAAATATTTAATGTGTTTAAATTGTAGACATAAAGATGTGTCATCATAACATAACAATTGAATGAATAATGCATATTTTTAAGTACTTCTTTAGCCATATGACACTATTAGATTTTGTAAACAAACCAAACATCATAACATCCGGTATGATAGATCTATGCAAAACCATTCAGAAAGCCACATAAATAATACATCAGTTTTTATCAATTTATTAGTTTTGTGCCGTTATGGTTGCAAAAACATGCAGAACGTAAAACATAATTTTTTTATTATTTATTTATTCTTATAAATCATATAAATTAGTTTTTAAACAATTGTTTTTTTATTCAACGAGAGTAAGTACCCGCGCGTTGCGGCAGTGAGATGGTGGGGATGATAGGTAATAAAGTGTAATAGGTTATAGAGTGTGATAGCCAAATGCTTTAGCCGTACGGGATCCGCCCTTGGATTTAAAAATTCATCGAAAGTATATCAAATGACATCTCTAGTGAAAGAGTATGAAATTTTAAGAACAACCATAAATATTTTATAATTTATCGATTTACAGTTTTTGAGATAAATGATTTTGAATGAATTAGAGGAATAAAATAATTTATGGAGGAGAAAGGAAAAAATGAGTGACTGGGATTTGAAGAGAGAAATGAAAATGAAAGTTGAAAGTTATGGGGCATTGATGTGTGGTACATCATGCATTATCATGTGTACATTGTTGAAATTGAAAGTTGAAAGTTTAAACCTTTTTTGCTTGATAATATAGTATAGATAAGATAAATAATATATTTAAAAAAGATAAAACTTTATATTATGTTAAACATAAGGATAATGATAAATCAACTTAATTGGTATGCCTAAAGATATGCCTAATAGTAAGATGATGGCATGTGGAAAAATTAGGGAGCAAGATTAGGAAAGAGAATTAGTAAAATCCACATGTCAAATTCTTAAAGTTTAGGTTGATTTTTAGGCATATGATTTAGGTTGATTAATCATTTTCCTAAACATAATTGTATAAAACTAACCTAAAAAAACATAAAACTAACGTAACTAAATTGTAAACATGGTAATAATTTAGGGTTTAAATTGAAAATTCAATTTAAAATAATTCTAAGTGGGTGTACTAATTGACTTTCTCTTCTCACAGTTTTCCATGTGACTTTCTCTTGAGAAGGAATTCCCTTAAATTACTTCTAACATGACTAGTCATATTATGGTAATCTTGACCCTAAGATAAAAATCAAAGGTCAAGATTTTTCCAACTTGATTCAAGTTGGGGAATTAACTTGAGGGAATCACCCCCCCCCCCCTCTCTTTCTCTCTTCTGCAATTTATATATACATATATATATATATACGCGACTGTAAAACGAAAAAAAAAAAA
The DNA here is from genome assembly GCF_010389155.1 of Erigeron canadensis. Lineage (NCBI taxonomy): Eukaryota > Viridiplantae > Streptophyta > Magnoliopsida > Asterales > Asteraceae > Erigeron > Erigeron canadensis. Next base: position 2,714,115 of record NC_057767.1, on the reverse strand, counting down.
CACAAATAAACAAAAACAACCACAAAAAATAGTATGGGCCATCAATCAACTCACTAGAAACAAAAGAGACTAATAATGTCGGACATCGGCATAATTTTGAATAATCTTGATGAATAGTTCGATGCCGTATGGGGGAGGGATGGAAAGGAGCTCCACCGATTTCCAAAATATTGTGACGGTTTTCTAGATTTTATATCTTTAATTGAATTGAAGAATTTCTTTGTGAATTTTTCTTTATTTATAAAAGTTGTAACTTATTTAATTTTTTAAACATGTGCCTTGTCATGTTAGAGAAACCTATATATATATATATACCTATATATATATATATATATATATGGAAAAGTGAGTATGAGGTTGTTCCTCATCTAAGCTTAGATGGAGAACTCACACACAAATATTTTAATAATATATGTATTTTAAACAAATGATGGGGCCCCATGATATTTATGGATTAAAAAACCAAATTGTGAGGGGTTCTTCATCTAAGCTTAGATGAGGGACAACCCTATACTCACTTCCCCCATATATATATTAAGTTAAAATAAATATGTGGCTATCATGTACTCAAGTTTAGCTATAGATCCTCTAACATATCAATTTTTTAATATTTGTTATAAAATAAACAAATTACATGGCACCTGTAAATTTTATAATTTAAAAAAATGACATATGAAAAGTTTTATACCCAAACTTAGATATATGATAGACACATATTCCTTCACCCATATATTAACTGATAATCATTAAGTTGGTATACTCACAAAAACTCTTGATTTCAAGAATTACCAGTTTCATAAAGTTGGAACCGAACACGAGCAAAGCACGGTTAGGTCGTTATAATGAGCCAAAACATGGTTCACCATCCTGTAATTACTTTTAAACAAAATAACCTTTATAAAGTTACATATCTAATAATCAGTAACATCATTGAAGCTCACTATATGTAGAGGTGGTACTAAAAAAATTACATAAGAGGCAAACTTAAACATTCGTAAAAAGTAAATACGAAAGGGGTCAAAATATTAAAATTTATAAGAATATTTTAAGAATTCATAAAAATCTAAAAGTACATAACAAAATCTAAATTTTCAAATCTTTTTTTTCCTCATATGGTACCACTACTGTTAATATGAGCTGATTTATACGGTAAAATCCAATTTGATGTGCTACATTCACCAAGATAAATATATATGACACAATTTATCTTGTACCCTCTAAAAAAGCGTATATAAATTTTTATGTTTGTTGCTATCATGAAAAAGGTTTTTTCCACAACAAATGTAGTCGTGAAATTAAGATTCAAGTGTCACAATATATTTATGGCGACAAAATGTTGTTGCAAAAAATAAAATGTGAGCCAATAGGTTGGTGACTCATTGGTAAGGTCGTTGACCTTAAAAAAATCCACCAGGATTCAAATCTCACTTCCTATATTTGTAGGAGTGGATTGTTATGGGGTTTTTGAGAGTCCTAAGTTTCATTTCAGGCATGCGTGATTCGAGCTTTGCATACTGCCCAATTGAATGTCACTGTGGTGTCTTGATTCTTGAATGCTAATTGCTAACTAATAACAAGTAACTCGTTGTTTAAAAATAAAAATAAAAAATAAAACGTGAACTTTTTTTCTTAAAACATACTTTTTATGACTTTCCCCGGTCAAACAAAACAAAGAAAAATTATTTTTTGATTTCTTTAATTTTGAATCTAAAAACTATTCATTTTTGATGACAATATATATGTGTTGTAGCAATATCTTATAAGTTATTTATAGTTTTTCTTTATTCTCTCAATAAAAAGTTCATCACGTGTTTTAGTGTTGTATCTCTAGCTATAATTATATCTATCAAACATCTAGCATCTTGTTAGCTTGTTTTGTTTAATTAACAAATACTCATATCATTTTTGCCGTTAGAAAAAAAAAACAAAAATTTGATATACCACTTTATGTAACATTTTCTCATTTTATATAATACAATTTTCTAATTCTCTTTCATTTTTTTATCTCTATACTTTTTACACTATAACCAACGACTAAAACAATTGTAATTCATCAATAAAATCAACTTTGTGTTTAAAATGATTGGTAAGAGAATTTTGTTCTACCTTTTCTCTTCTCTCGATCAGTTTATTCATAAAAGTTAGTTACACTTGTGTGTTATTAATGAAATGTACCATTCTTGAACATGGATCAAACGAAAAAAATTGGTACGCATCAGCAGATTTGAATTAAAACTTAAAATAAGGAGGTTCTTGGGCAAATCAAAAAGAAAAGTTAGTAACTTTTTTCTAGGAAAAAAGGTGTATATCATTCATATCATATATATAATAAAAGGTGTATATCATTCATCATATATAATAATTATTGTAATAGACATGATGTTTGAGTCATTTTGTAATTATGTTTAGTATATATATCATGATGTTATTGCTTTATATAAATGATAGAGAATATGTGCTTTAATCCTTATATATAATAGACCAAAAGTGTAGACGTACTCAGGGACGGAGTTAGGAAACTTTTTGCGAGGGGGCAAAATTAAAAGTTATTTGTCATATTTTTTACGAGGAGGCAAAATTAAAAGTTATTTGTCATAATAGACGTACACCAGGTTTAATATGCATATTTAAAAATATTAGTTTTTCTTAATAAATAATGACCACACGTATCAAACAAGATCTTATTAAATGAAAACGTATTCAATCATATAATACAAGAAACCCAAAAAATATACTTCTTTAGATATACTGTAACCAGCTTGTATATATATATATTCTCTACATTATGATAATTATAATTAATTGTTTGTGATAAATATATATAATAAATTAAAAAAAATACATTTTCTATAAACAACTCCACTATAATATACTACACATTTACATACCCAAACAACGAAAGTTTTTTCTCTAAACTATACTTCATTCTTTCTATTAAAAATAAAAACAACTCGGGTTTTTTAATCTCTTAATGAAAAAATCTATCTTAAAATTAATGTTTGATGACTAATGACATCCAAATAATAAGTTTATGACAAGTTGACAACGAAGGTAACATTTATATCTATTTCATACTTATTTTTTCTTACTTTTACAAAGAAATTACAAATATACCATTTAAATTTTGAAAAATTACATTGTACTAAAATTAGAGTGGGGGCAACTGACCCCGCTACCCCCAAGCTGGAGCCGTCCCTGGACGTACCGCCTAATTAAAACGAAGAAGTAACACAATGTTGCAATTCTTTAGAGTATAACGTTTTATAAGTTGATACAAACGATTGCTTTACACATAAATTTTCATTTCATCGATCATGTTTACCATGCTTGCTCTTAGCTATAAATCTATATTCAGCAAAATTTCGGAAAAAAACGACAATAGAGAACATTATTTTATGAATTCAAATCTCAGTCATGATGATTATATATAAGTAGTATACTTTTCAGGGCTTTATGAAAATATGGTAACATTTAGATATGTTTTAATTAATTGACAACATTTAGACCGTCTATAAAAAATAGTAGATTGGTCATCGCGTGTTATAACGGCAAAAATAGACAACATTCGAAGTGTTGTGAAAACTTTCGAGGTGAGATGTGAAAGGGGAAGGGGGCAGATTATGAGATGAGATTTTTGCTATGTGTTTTGTGTCATTGTGTGTGAGGGGGAGGTAGAGTCTGAAATTTTTATAAGCGTATTTAATCACAGTGTATAAAATGAAGATAGAGATATATTAAGATGGGTGATAAATTAGACATATCAAGTTCTTAAAAGTTTAAGGAGCAAGGTGTCAGTTTCCTTTATAAGAGAGTATAAATAGGTCTTCTTAAAATATGAATTTCAATTTTCATACAACATACTAGGTCTTTGGGACAACCGCGTGAATCACTACACTCCTTGATTCGCGCGGTTCTTGCCGGTTGACACAATGTGTTTTATATACATTATACTGCACTCTATTTGTATTTGTAATAACTTTTTTTTTTAACTAGAGATTAACGTAAATGAACCATAACCAGCTATGTAGCCCGATTCCTAAAATTAAGATGGATAGAATAATTAATTCAAAGATCAACTTTAAATATTTTCGAATATTACACCACAAAATTAAAAGAAAAGAATTAGTCACGGTCATGAGTGGAACTTTTAGTCCTCAACGCTATATATAAATAGAAAACACCACCCCACCTGTATATATAATTCATTACTTATCCTCGAACACTACTACAGAAAAGACACACCAAATTATAAGCAAACTTGTGGATTTAAGTTTGTAGCTAGTTAAGGGTAAACCAAAAGGCAAAAACGGGTGTCCCATTGTGCCTGCTTGGATTCGGTGCAGTTCGTCTGCGAACCGACATGAATCGCTTGCTTTCGTTGCTCTTTCACCAAGGTGTCCTCGACGAGCAATTCTTGCAACTCCAACAGCTTCAAGACCAAACCTCCCCTAACTTTGTTTCCGAAGTCATTACCATCTACTTTCACGAGTCCGAAAAACAACTACGCAACCTAAGAAACTTATTGTAAGTATATATCTACTCGTATAATAATAATTATTCTCCTACATTTACGTTTTGACACAACAACAATAAACCATTTATATTTGTTGTTGATATAAAATAAGGGTGTTCTAGATTAATTAACGTTACTATATATATATCTATAATTATCATTTTAATATACGATAAATATTAAAATGATACAAATGTAGCTATTAATTAACGTTTCTTTAATCTTTTTGACTATGTCTAACTTTATATATGTTGTTGAAATGTGCTAATGGAAGGTTGGAAAGAGAAATGTGGGATTACGTAAAACTCGGAATACATTTAAATCAATTGATGGGAAGCAGTTCTAGCATTGGTGCCAAAAGGGTCCGAAACGTATGTGCTGCATTTCGTGGTGCTGTTGAACAAAATAACCGATCAGCGTATGTGTATATTCTTATTATTAAGTTTGTTGAAATATTTATATGGCAATTTAATTAATTATATTTTGACAAACAATGTACGTGCGTGGATGTGTAGGTGCATGAGGGCATTAGAGGTACTTGAACATGAATATTGTTATTTGAAGAATAAGTTGCATGAACTTTTTCAAGTAAGTTCGTTTTCTTTACCTTGTTTCTTATCTTATTTTTTTTACCAACTTTTTCAAGTAAGTTCCATGAATAATATTGTTATTTGAAGAATGAGACAATATTTGTCTCAAGTTTCTCGTCTTTTTGAAAATAGTCTCTCTATATAGTTGTCTTTTTGAAAATAGTCTTTCGTCTTTTTGAAATCCACAACTGATTGTTAATCAGTCAGTTTAAATAAATACCATTAGACTAAATGGCATTTGTTAATTTTAAGCATTTTTTGTTCTTACTAATTTTGAGATGTAATTCAGAAAATAATTATATGATCACTAAAACTGTTTTTATTTTATTTGTATTGTAGATAGAGCAACAAAGAGTGCTGGGAGATGCGGTGAGATACCCCGGTGTGGTACACCACCAGTTAATCTAAAAGCCCTGCCTGCAGAGTAGAAAGAAGTTTTTTATTTTCTTTTTTTTCCTGTTGTTTTTGTCTTTTTTGTAGTCTTTTTTATCAATTTTACATTTTTGGTTAATTTTTGAAGGAATGTAAAATATGTTTACTTTTCAAGTCTTGTTTTTTCTGGTCATCACTTTTGCAGAGTCGGCGCATGATTCCTTTTTCACCCTTTTCTTGCTTTCATGCGTGTTTATCATTCAAATACGTTAAACTACAACTATATGCTAAATAAGTGCAAAGAATAATGTTATGTAACATATGTTAATTAGTTAAACTTGCTGTGATTTCAGTGAGAAGTCTTTTGAGAAAAGTTAGACATTATTATGGGGTTTGGGGGTTTTTACTAAAAGGGAAAAATAAAATCAACTTAGCGATAGGATGTTTCTAATATTTTAAATGTTTTCTAAACGTTCTTGTGAATATCAAGAGTTCTAAGAGTTCTAAGCATATGTTTTCTACGTTTTATTAAGCGGAATTGTAGAATAAATACTCAATTTAAACCCCTTTATTAAGCGGAATTGTAGAATAAATACTCAATTTAAACCCCTCGAAAAAGTAAGAAACCTTTATCAGATGTACTTTATAAATTCCAGCTTTATATTAATAACAACTAGTCTTAATATTCATATGATATACAAATTGATCATGTATTATTTTTTCCGTTTTGATTTGCTATATTTTTTATACATTTTCTATTTATAACTGTAAATCAAGAAATATATAATATTAATAAAACAAAATTTTGATCACATGATTATTTTAAGAAAAGAAAAAAAATCTTATTTGGCATTTTTAGGGTTTTTCTTATTAATAATCTTTTCTATGTAATTGTATTTATGACATCATATTAAAGTTTTGACTTTTAAATCCCAAGTTTCTCAAAAATAGCCAAACTTAATGTAAAATTACATATCTTTTGAAGATCTAATCATATACTCGTATCATTTTTTGGGAATAACATTTGATTTCGAAAAACATGTTACATTATTTATTATACTTATTTTAGTTTTGTTTTCCTTATGCTTCGTTTTTATTGGTATATCAAAATAATTTTTTTTTTATTTGTCCGCGCAATACTCTTGTTATTAAGCTAGTAATTTTACATTTTATGATTAGCTAGAGTATAACTAAACTGAACTACATAATATAGAAAATAGATATGTTTGACCATGTAAACTGAAATTGTTGATTAGAATATAAAATATATTATTTATATATATGTTTTAAGTGTATATAAGTTATAGTGAATAATACTAATATTTTGATGAGTAAATTAGGATTTTGAATTTCAATGGTTTAATAATAATATTATTAATTTTTTAGTGTATATAAGAGACAATGAGACATGGTCATTTATATAGATGTTACTTGAACAAAAAATGTTTAAGAAATATGAGTAACTATTAATTATGAAATAAGTAAATAACAAATTTACAGCTTAACAAGTAGGGTCTTGTTAAAATATAACAAGTAGGCCCAATCAAAGTTTAAAAAGATGGGTTACTTGTTTGTTTGCTCCGTATTTTGCGTCAAAGAATAGTATTATTGGGCCTGACTTTGTGGTGGATTGAAACCAACCAACAAATGAAAGGAACAATCCAAACAGAGTCTGAACAGAGTAATAAAAGGGTCGGGTCGGACCCAAACAGAGATATAAATTGTCTTTTCTCGACATACTATAGATTTTTGGTTATTATTTGATACATTTTCACTTTTCCAGGTTTAGCCCAAACTAAAAGTACATATAGTCAAATCACGTACACATATAGTGAATGCTTACAAAGATGGCGATATCCCTAAACAATTAACAAGACACGTACACTTACAACAACTTAATTAAAGATACATTATTTCATGCCTTAATTGGAATGGGTATATATCTCACTTAAGCTTGCTACTATCCGCAAACGATTTCTTAAGTTTGTGAGCCTCAGTTGGCAACTTAACATTTGTGGCTAGCCCAATTATTTCAAGAAACCTTATGGTATACCAACCAGAGTCATATTGCCACCAATTCATCCCATGTCGGGCCGAAAACTCAAATGCATGGTGATTATTATGCCATCCTTCTCCAAAAGTAAAAAATGCAATCAACCTATATATATATATATATAACATGTAAAAGGTAAACACTTAGATTATATTTGTCGATCGACACCAATATATAATAATAATGATTAATGAATAAGTTTTTGGCTAAATTAACTTGCCAGTTATTTTTTGAGAGATCACCGGTGTTCCAAGCTTGCTTGCCCCATATATGACAAACCGAGTTTACGAGGAATGACCCATGTAATCCAAATGTTGTTGCAACTCCCTACAATATACGGAGTTTTATGCTTTATTATACTCGTATAATTGATTGATTATATATCGTCTAGCTAGTATAATTAAACTACTGCATGTGCGATCCAATACAAAGTTGGAAATAAGCAAATGTTATATTCATAACTCGATCTTTAAATATATACGAGTACTTTACACATCAAACTATAATCATTAATTTGCGAGATTTAAATTTGCAATTGATTAGGAAAAATCAAGAGTTTCATACTCGTAATATTCTTTAGAAATAGTTCCTCCCTCAGATAAGTTTTAAATAAAGTCTATCATTATAAGTTTGAACTTAAATATTTTAATTGGATTGTATAATAATTAATTGATAATAGTTATACCCAATTAAAATACATTTAAACTTCGATCAATTCATATAATATTCATAAAGTATTTATATAATATTCATAAAGTATTATGCAATGCATACAAATATATTTTTGGTTAAAGTTGTAAAAAGAAAAAACCTTTGAAATTCAAAATTAGACATTTTTAATAAAACCAATGGAATGTACAGTATATTTAGCTTGCAATAAATATAAATATATTATACATGACCTACGACTGACAATTATTTTTTGGAGAATGTTGTCGGTTTCTTCTTTTTTTTACAATATACTTTATTTAAACATGTTAAATACTTAAACATATTATTAGAAATATATATAGTTGAGTCTTACCACAATCCAAACTAAGTAGGTAAATCCTCCAATAGTGTAAATGAGAGCTGCATGTCCAAATGCATGCAATGCGTAGGTTTTTTTAAGGAACCTATAAAATGCCTGGCTCTTTAAATCCTCTACGTTATTCCGTTCTTGATACTGCAATAGAGATAATAAGCTCATTAGTAATCATATCTAGGAGTTAATTAATCATCACCCAATAATCCAATATAACAAGTAGTACAAGTAAAATAAATAAAAGAAACCAGTAGTGTACATCATGAAAATCATCGTACACGTACTTATCTAGGTAATTTTTTTTTTTTAAACATGATTGAACATGGGAGAAGTACGTACCTTTTCAATGATGTATCCGCTATCTAAGACCCAACCAATATGACTAAACCAAAATCCGAAGGTAGGAGAGTGTGTGTCTTTCTCAGTATCAACATATTGATGGTGAAATCTATGAATGCTCACCCAAAATATTGGATCCCTCTATTTATACATAAAAAGTATGTATGAGCATAACTATTTTAGTAAACATACATACATATACTTATATAATTAACCATATAGGCAAGAAACTAATTAATTAAACGAACCTGTAAAGCGAGGACACCGAGATAAGCAAAGAGGTACTCGAGCCACTTAGGCAGCTTGAAACTTCGGTGTGCAAGGTTACGATGATATGAGACTGTTATACCAAAATTGCCGTAAAGTTGATATATGAAAACAGCAGTCCAAAATGCACCCCAAGTAAAGGTAAATGGTGCAAAGAGTGTAAGTAGATGAATAACTACCATCCCAACAAGCATTTGGATGTCAATATTCCTCCATTCACGACGGTTTCTCTTCCTCGTAACCATCACGTCCGAGAACATTATTTTGCCATATTTGCCTTCTTCTACATTTTTAGAAATCGATGTAATGTTTGTCATTTTTGGATGGTTACAAAATTGTTATGTGTTTTGGAATTGTAAGAGTTGTAGGGATATATATATAGAGAGATGAAAATATTACGTGTTTATAAATAATGAAAGCATTCAACAAGTACGTAAGCTTGTTCAAATAAACTGTTAACTAACTACCCTACATAAAAAAATTTCAATTTATTCACATATTTTCATACATACTTTTGAAGACTACAAATAAATTTATCAATTTATACACACTTTAAAAAAATATATGCTTGGAAAGGTACCGACAACACTGGAAAAGCTTGATCGGTCGACATTTAAATATGTCTAAAGATAGGATCGATATATTATTATTAGTAATAAAAAAGAAAAATTCCAATTTGAGTATTAAGATACACACGTTACATTAGAGGCTAGAACTACCTTTTGGCCGGTCTGATTTATAATTAACATGGCTCTACTAACGTTGGTGCCATTTTTTTGTGGTTTGTACCATTAAAGCTTTTTGGTGATTTATGTCATCATATCACAATAAATGTTGAGCTATTTTGGAATAAATCATATTTCGCAAAGAATTCAAAGCATATTCCGTTGAAGTTTTTTTCAAAGGAAAAATCTTTTTTTTGAAAGGATCTTCCGTTGAAGTTAGTCAAGAATTGTTGAAGTGAAAACGTCACTATCTTGATGTACGTACTCGAGAGTCGCACTTGATCAGCGTCAAATTAAGTACCAATGAAAAAGGGAGGGATATATCTACAACTGTTTTTTGCTATTCACAATAAATGTACATGTTATACTATACAGTGTACAACTGTATAAAGCACGCATTGTTGTAAATGGCTAAAAATTGTTGTAGATACATCACTTCCTAATGAAAAATGATCCAAAATACCTTATAATAGATTAGAGTTATGCCCATACAATATGGCGGTGTGATAACGGTAGTGGTGATGGTGACGGGTTGTGGTGGCGGCGGTGATGTTGGCGGTGGCGGAGATATAATCATGGTGGCGGCGGTGACGGCGCGCAGCGGCGGCGGTGACGGTGACAAGTAGTACAAGTTATTGATGTAATGTGGTTTGGTTAAATTGTTGAAACTTAAAATTAAATGTTAAAATTTAGAAATTAATGTTAAAACTCAAAATGAGATTTGCTTTGTAATATATTAGAAGGGTGCTCGCGCGTTGCAGCGTTAACAGTTTATAACGTGTGAGATGTCGTAATGGTAATAAAAGCCGTTTAAGTTACTTTAATAAGATGTGACGATGAGACATCTAACTGTGGTTATCATTCTAAGTATAAGTCGAGGATTAAATGCAAAAGATAATAAGGTGCAAAAATTAATTATTTTAAATAAATTTGTTAGAGTTACTTAAGGGTAATTTGAGGATATTAAAAAAATGCTAAATTTCTTATAATAGGAGGTCAATTTGTTTTATAAAAGATTTTAAATAAATTTGTTACGGTTGTTTAAGGAAAATTTTGGAATATTAAAAAAAAATTTAAATTTTTTAAAATAAGACGTCAATTCATTTTATAATTCATTTTACAAGAGATTATAGATATAGATTATGTTGATAAGGTCAGTATGTATAGAATCCATGAGAGACGTAGGTGAAGGTGGCTAAGATCGAGGTGTAACATTGATTGTAAACTCAAAATGTAATTGTGATTACTTAGCAATAAATATTAAAAACCGAATGGAAAACTGATCTAAGAATTTTTTATTTTTTTAAATTTATGATTGTATATCTATAATCTCTTATAAAATTAATTGACCTATATGAAAGCCAACATGAGCGGGTCAATATAATCTATATGGAAAATAATAAATCTTTCTAACTAAATAGCCTAATAATTCTCTTAAATTATTAAGAAGGTAACATGTGGTATCCACTAATTCTCTTTCCTAATCTTGTCCCCTGATTTTTCCACATGTCATCATCTCTTAGTTAAGAGATTTATTAGGCTATTTGCTTAGGAGGATTAATCATTTCCCATATAATATATAACTTGTAAAAGCTAAGTTGTACGTAGTTAAACGTTACTTGGTTTCCTTGTAGCCCTCTTTTTCTGCAATATTAGCCCCTGTCGTTAAATCTTTTACAATAATGGTCCCCATCAGTTCACGATTGTTAAGTTCTATTATGATGTTTAATGAAAGTTACAAAAAATGCTGCAAATCAGGTCCTTTTTTCTAACAGGGGGTTAGCTCGTAAAGTTCTTATACTTATTTTCTAAAATTATTTATATGATACTTTCCATTTCTTTTTACATTTCATATATAATATTATATTATAATTTTGGTGCGTTTTACATTTTATTTTTTTTACATTTCTTATATAAAATTATTTATATGACACTTTCCATTTCTTTTAACATTTCATATATGAAGTTGTTACATACCTAATTTGAGTTAAAAAATCTCATATTTTAATATTTTAAATAAATTATTGAACCTCCATTTTTTTATGTATTAAAAATTAGTACATATTCGTTTCTCCCGTTGTATAAATGATTAAGAAAAACATCCAAAATCTTTTAGTTAACATCAATTGTTCAAGTTAAAAAGATGACGGAGGAATAAATGCTTTAAAAAATGCTAGAAGGGTATTTGTGATCGACATTCAGGGTGTAATGGTAGTGGAGATAATAAACATCGAATAGTGTAAGTATTTGATATAAAAAAAAAAGTAGTGTAGAATTCTATAAAATATTCAAAATCAAAATTTTTAACACAATCTAAAAATTGAACTGCCAACATACTTTATAATTAACTATAAACTATAGATATAGATTATAGATATCGATATGATCCCTCTCCAAGTTCAAATAAAATGTTAATCGATGTACGGAGTAACAAACTTTATCTCTTTCTATATTATATATAACGAACTAACGAAGTTAATTTGCTACTTCAAATGACACCTAACCCCAACATGGATTAATACTTGGAGGAACTTAGAAACATTTTTTAAGTTCAAATTAAGGTGAGCAAAATATTCCAATGGATAGAAAATTGAATTTTCTCAAAACGGCTCAATAGTTATTAGAATCGATCGAGTAAATACAAAATTATGTGACGTTGAAGCCAAAGTTACTGTTAAGAAAAATATTGACATATTCTTTGACTAGTATATATGGGCCGGGATTAGTTTCCTGAATTATAAGAAACTTTGAATGAATGTCTATAGTAGGAAATAACTAAAGTTGTGTGTATTGTATGTAAACAACTCGAAATAATATTTATTGTATGTAAAAATTTCGTTTCAACCAATTAAAATCTGATAAGTGACACCTGTATATGGTTGTTACGTATGTTTTCTTACATACAATAAACATTTTTTTGAGTTGCTTACATATAATACACACAACTTTAATTTTTTCCTACTATATACATTCGGTCAAAAATAGTTACAATCCAGAAAACTATTAAAATATGAGAGTTACATTTCACATTTCGTAAATATAGAAATAAAGATGTTTAATTATAAATATTTAGATTAAATGTATAGTATTCGCAAATTAATTAATGAAAAAGAAGTGGTATATCTACCACTTATTTTAATATATATATCATCATCGAAACTATGAAAATTGACTTGTATAGTATATAGTACACTAATGAAAATTTTGGTAAAAATATATATCACCTTCCTAGATGAAACTATCAATAACAAAATAGTCATAATGCCACTTCGAAATAAATCCTTTATTTGATACTTACTTTGGACAACATACCGATCCCTTCATTATAATAACACTCAACATCATATCAACGTATAATCTAATTAAGATATTAGCTAGCTAGTCAACATGAACCTCCTTGATATGCTTCTTCTTGGTCTTATCTTTCGGTATCACAACATGCAACATTCCATCTTTCATCTCGGCCTTGATATCCTCCACTTTCGCATCTTCCGGTAGCATCAAACTAGTGTTGTAGTAGCCATAGCTCGCCACGGACCAAAACTCATCGTCGTCTGAACCTTTTCCTTCTTCCTCTTCACGATGTTGTCCTCTAATGCATAATACGCCATCTTCAACCGTAATTTTTACATCATCTTTTGTCAACCCTGGCATTTGATACTTTATGCTATACATTTCGTCTTTCTCTTTGAATTTTCGTATCAAATGAGTTGGAGATAGTTTTTCGACTAGTCTATTCATGTTTGCCGCCGCTTCCACGACCGCATTCCCAATTCCTAGTCTCAAGAAACATTCCTCTTTGTATTAATATAATTGTTTAAACATAAAAAATAATGTAGCATATTTCTTTTTTTTCTTTTTTTAATTAAGGGTGTCAATTTACATTAATTCCTAACAGATACTATCAGCCCACAAAAGAGGGACCGCAGAACACATATGATCCAAAACTTTTTTTTCTATATAATATTTAAACTAAACCCAGCCCAACCCATTTCACCCCTATGTAGATTAACCCAGCACTCACATCCCACTTACTTTTTTCTATACTTTTGTTTTTAATGCTACTATTTTTTTTTTCTCTCTTTAGCTATTGCTTTTAGCTAATTACATTTTTTTTTTTTTTTTTGGTTATCCAAATATGTGCAGTTTTAGGCTGTTGTTTTAATTTTTTTTAGTTGTTTATTTTGCAATTTTAATCTTTAGGCTACTGTTTTACAAATTTTGTCTATATATAGCCATAGTTAATAAGTAGAGGTTTAAACAATCGGGCCAATAACATAAATATCTTTTTTTTTTTTTTTATTGAAGTTAGTTTCGATTCAGACGTTCTTTGCTTCTAATAACTCCTTTCGTGTGCACTATAAGACAAGTATTTTTGTATGTAATAAGAGTGAAATTTACTACCTGATAGAGGATGAAATGGGAAATTTTCATAGTTGTTTTTCCACCAAAGTGATCTATTCCGATTTCGCTTTCTTGGAGAAGAGAGTTCGGACTTCTTTAACGAATCAGAAATCGTAACCTCTTTTGTGTCTGGCTTTTCATGGTGATCGGTGGCCGAGGAGAAACGGTAAATGAGCTGAGAAGAGCATGGAAGAGGTGACATCATATGAGTTTGAGTGAGTTTTTTGAGGATCAAACGTGACATGGTCATTTTTGTTTGATATTAGCAATATATGCTTAATTATGATATATATTCACTATATATGTATATATGTAGCTAGAACAAGTTTTTGTGATAATATACAAGTAACTAATAAAAGTGAGAAAAGGTTACTACTATTGATCGAAGAAGTTATGAGAAGTTTCATGTTTGCTTGCTTTACTATCAAAGGAATAATGCACGAGAACTCTACACACTTCTTGTATCCGAAGTTAGTTGTCGCTCGCGTTTTCTAGATATATTATATTATACAATAATATAATAATAATAATAATAATAAAGTGTCATATTCGATGTACATGCTGACTGTTAGAATTTATCAAGCTAGAATAATTACGAGTACTTTGTAAGTTTTGTTATGTTTAACTTTTGTGACAACTTGTATAACATTTGCTTTGTATATATTTCGTTACCCTCAAATATATATATAAAAGTAAAAAATAAAATAATAAATAACAAAACCTGAACAAAACAAATTAAAAAAATAAACTCTTTATAATAGAAAAATAAGCCATAATCAAACAATATTTAACAACAACTAAATTAAAAGAGATGAAAAATAACAATGACATAATAGTTTAATATAAAATAAAAAAGCAAACACGAATCAAACACCAAAAATAAAGTTAAAGTGATATAAAAAAAATCGTATGTTTTTTTTTTAGTTGACAAAATTACTAACCTTGATTTATTATAAAGTTTTAAATATAACTATTTATTTAATAAGCAAATAAAAAAATATAGAATAGAAAAAGAGAGCTCAAGAGTAATTTAAAGAGAGTTAAAAGGGCTTTAAGGAGTGACAAGTGTACCCCAACCTTTTTTTTAGTTATAGTACTAGTCTTAATACATGTACGATGTACGAATTGACTATGTATATGTTATAAATGATTCACATACAATACCGAAAAACAACTACAATACCGTAAAACAACTACAATCTTGATATGAGGCAAAGAAAACCGCATTAAGTTATAAACAAACTGTAAAGTGTAAACTAATTAATGAAAGATATGTTAATATATATATATATATATATATATATATATATAGGGAAAATGATCCGTACTGCAGACTTTACCTAAGCTTAGGTACTGCCACATTAAAAAAAGTTACATATTAAACCTTTGAATTTAATAAACATATATAACCCCCCCCCCCTGAATTTTACATAAACTCCCCCTGAATTTTACATAATCACCCCCTATTTTACCTAAGATAGGTACTGCATGCTTTACCTAATCTTTCCCCATATATATATATATGTACAATTTTCATAACCAAGAGAGAGAAAAAATAGATAACAAATGGATTGAAGAAAAGAAAATCACACCATAAACATTGGAACAAATAAATAAAGTATTAATAAAGAAACACTTGGTTAACTGATAATCATTGTCTACCTTACGAAAAGACTCACATGGTTGGTAAAAGTTGCATTAGTCTTCGATTAGCATGCCAATATGAAGAGAAAACGAAAAAAACTATTGGTTTTCTAAAAGTAAACCTACAAAAAGGTTTATAATAATAAGCAAAGAAACAAATATAATCGATGTGATATGATTAATTTGTACACGTACTTCAAATTTTTTACTCGTAATAAAGAAACATATAATTAGATAATAAGGAAACATAGTCTTATTATTATTGTCGAAGACTTAAACGTCAGCCTAATTTTTTAATTTATAATTTAATTTATTTGATCAAAAGGACACTTGTCGCTGTAAGACAGTACCATGTGTCATTAAATAAGGGCTACAATCCTGTTTTAGTTTATCAGCTTCTAGTAGGAGCTGAGCTCTTCCGCTAGCTCTGGTAGTAAGGCTCTTCGGTCAATAGTTCGTAACAAGGCTTTCGCCAACCTAGTAGAGTAAGTGGAGGACGTTGATAGACGATTTGGTCTACTACCTCGGCTTGATCTATTGGGAAGTGGTAGATAAATATAGATAAATACACAAATAATCGTAACCGACTATTGTTCTATTAATTAGAAACTGTCGTATAACTTCTTTGAATATTAACTTTTAAAAGAATGTCAAATGCTTAAGGTTGCACTTACAAGTTTTAAAAAACTATACCTTAGATATTGAAAGTTTATCCTCTAAATATTTGGTAAGTATATGCAACTATATACCTTATATACTACGAGTAGCTAATTAACCCGCATATTATGTAGGCACCTAAATAAAATTTATATTTTTAAATATACAACACAATGAACGTGTTTAACTTTTTGTTATGTTGAACACTATTATATCGTATATGTTGACTAAATAATGTTATAACTGTACTTCCTAGTTAGCTTAAGTGGTTGAACACCTGCCTTACAAGCAGGAGGTCTTGGGTTCAAGACTTGGGAAGTAAATAGGAAGTCTTTTTATGAAGGCTTGGTTTGGGTATACCCAGTTTCAAGTCTGAGGAGGCAAGGTTTACCCCTATTGATCGTCGTGCCTTCGGGCGGATTAGTAGGGGGTTTTCCCCCATCGGATATTTAAAATAGGCATTTCTACTTCGAGAGAGCTCTCTAACGCGGACCCGGTTAAAACAACATATGTTAGACCTCCGGTTGTCGAATCGCGACACGAAGTTCCAAAGCGAAATTCACCTTTCAAAAAAAAAAGTAATGTTATAACTACAATTTATCTAATATCATAATATATAACAATTATATATCACATTAGCTATGTTAAAAATTTAATGATAATTCAAGTCTCATATTTTTAACTCTAAAATTTTATAATTTAAATATAAGTTAATGATATTAAATTAATGATTAATTGAATTTTATATTAAAATAGTCACTAAACTTGACAAACATTCAAAGAAAACTTCCGAATATAATATGGACATTGGAACTCGTTTTAGTTTGTACGAACTAATTAAGAAGTTAACAATTTAAATAACTAACAAAGTTTTAATAAATATATATATATATATATATATATATTGAAAGTAACTAAGTAAGAATAGATAAGAAAGAAACAAAGTAGGATTAGGATATAAATTAAAAGGGACACATGTCGCTTAGATAATATGACATGTGTCGATTAAAGAACGTACAATTTTGTTTTAGTGTATTGGTAGATAGAATTTTTCGTGTATTGGTAGATAGAATTTTTCAAACATAAGGTAGCCGTTTCACTTAAATATAACTTCACGTGTCAATAAAAGTTTACCGAATCCTGTTTTAAATTTATTGTTAGATTGTTTCTTTCTTCTGTTTTAGATCTGTACCGTTATTTCATGTATAAGCTTTGTAATGTAAGTTCAAGAAAGCCTCATTGACACTTACCTTGACATTCATTTTTCTAACACCCAACACATCTTTAGGATAAACAACAAAAATACGTACTATTACTATCATTAATTTAGACCGAAAACAAAACAAGAGAACCCGAAAAAAGCCATGTAACATACACGAATTGAACTGATCCAACTGAATCTTATCATTCAAGATTAACTCAATATATTGTTTTTAGACATACACATATGACATATACAGTAAAGAATTCGATACTCTTGGATATCAACCTTTGTTTTCTTATCAAAACCGAAAACATCATCCTGTGGGTCAATGCCATTGACTTGAAGAATGTAGGATAGTTTCTCTCTGTGTGATATCTCATTAGAGATTTAGAGGTAATCTAAATTCAAGAGATTACATTGGAAGTGATCTTCTTGGGCTTACAATTTATGAACTATTATGTGGACCAAGACAATTCATAATGGTTGGTATTTCTGGCCCAAGTTTTGGACTTCACTAGTTGATCATGACACCATACCATTTAGAACTTGACAACTTGTAGTCAATCCATGGTGGAGTAGAGGTATTTTGTTCATGGTTGTGGAAACGAGTTAGTAAACTAGTCGTTCACTCGTTTGTGTTTCTTTTTATTGTATATTTTTAGTCTAATGTGTGTGTATATACATATGAGATAAGTATTTTTGTAATGTAACAAACTTTGAACGAATGTCTATAGTAGGAAATAACTAAAGTTGTGTGTATTGTATGTAAACAACTCGAAAATAATGTTTATTGTATGTAAGAAAATGTATTCAACCAATTAAAATCAGACAAGTGACATCTCTATATGGTTGACACGTATGTTTTTTTACATACAATAAATATTTTTTAAAGTTGTTTATATACAATACACAAAACTTTATTTATTTCCTACTATAAACATTCTTCCAAAGTTTGTTACATTCCAAGATATTTATCCCTATACATATATACAAATTATGTGTCCGAAACTAGTGTGGTTGATATTATTGATAGGTTGGGAGTGTTGTGTAAGATTATTAGTTAAAAATCGACTGCCATGATTTTTCTGATGTGGTGTAGACCAGTACTATCAAGTTTAAGTGAGAATTTGCTATAAAGTTTGTTATCATTAGTTATGGCATAACTAGTAATTTATTTAATATGTAAAATTAAATTGGCGACGAGTTAGCGATAACTTGAACTACTATATATAAATAGCTTTAGCCATTGTTTAAAATGAAAACAACATTGATCGTTTTTGCAAAATAAGTACTCGTAAAAAGTTTTTTTTTTTTCCTCCTTACTTAATTCTCTAGATCTATCCATGACTGTTATAAATTATTTATTTTCTAAAGAAATTTATCTATGATTTTAGTTTCTAAACATTGAAATATAATCTCTCTCTCGGTTAATTGACATATTCTTTTTTGCCATCAACCCGATATATCTATACAAATCATAAGTTATGATAAAATATCTCCCTCAACTACGTTCCATACGCTTTGTACGCCTGGCACCGGCTGACATATATATATATGAAAGTTTTTTTTAGTATAAGGGTTTAAAAAAATACAAAAAGTACAATGTATGTCTTCATTTTTCTTCCTTCTTCCTTCCGTCTCTGACCACCACCACCATCATCATGATCATCTCCGACCACCACCATGATCCTCCGGCGACGGCGGCCATCTCCGGCGAGAGTTACACATGTGTAAGTACAACTTTTTTTTAGCATTTTAGGGTCTAAAATTTCTAGGTTTTTCCTTCGCGAGACAACCACCACCGGCCACCATCATCTTCGACCACCCCAACCACGGCGCCGGCGTCGGCATCAAGGGATTCGCCCGTACCGTAGCAAACCATCACCATCTCTTGGATCGCCGCTCATCAAATCCATACGATTCCCATATGCGTCCCTTGACGGTCAGCTTAGAACGGATGAAGGCCTCTGGCCTGTACCGTATCCACCCGAAAACGAACCTGATTTTCGCTGGAAAGTTAACTTACACATGTGTAAGTTGTAGTTACACATGTGTAAGTCTCGCCGGAGATGGTCGCCGTCGCCGGAGAATCATGGTGGTGGTTCGAGATGATCATGGTGGTGGTGGTGGTGGTCGGAGATGGAAGGAACAAACATGTGTAAGTTAACTTAGACATGTCCTTTTTGTACTTTTTTAAATGCTTGTACTATAAATAACAACCCACCCCTATATATATATATATATATATAATATATTATTTAACCCATAGCTTTAATTGTTTTACCAACTTACCCCCCATAGCCTTCAAAGTACATCAAATGCATTTAAGCTGTTTTACTGTACTTTCATAAGAAATGATTTTATGAGGTGTACGTATTTAGAAAGCACGAAAAAAGGTGTGGTTTTTTAATGTTAAAGTCACTCCGGATAAGATTTATCAAGATATCATGACTTTTGTTTTTTTATCATCTAAATATAGAACGTTGTATAAGGAGTTAAAACAAGATGAAAGGTGTAAGTTCGAAAACGTTACCTTTCAAAAAAAAAAAAAAAGTAGTCGATGGTCATTGTTATACATGAATTTCTCTAGATAATCTTAAGGTCGTCGATCATGTCTTTTATACAATCTAGTTATCCAAATGTTTGTTTGTTAAGTATTTTTAAATCTGTAATTTTAAAAGAAAAAATATCATAACAAATTAATTGACCTTAACACACAAATAAAGAGAAACTAAGGGTGTAAATTGAGTCAATTGCTACTCAAGAACTATTCGAAATGTAATATAAAACAGCTAGTATAGATAGTCTCAATTTTAATGACTTATCAAACGATACATTTAACCAAAGCTTCAAAGTAATCCTTACGGCGTGCGTGCCTTATCAAAAGATCCAATGAAATTTCAAAATCTTTTTTATCAATAGTTCGCCAAAACGTACATTCACGAGTAATCTATCTACAATATAAGGCCATTTCCAATGTCCAAATGTTGACCCAACATACCAAAATTTCGGTATGTCAGTATGTCACCATTGAAGCTTCAAAATGCTAGTCGTTATGCTCCTTTAGGAGCTGCCTTGTACTTCTATCTTTGGATTCGTCCTCCATACTTGTCTCCGGGATGACAAGTGAATACCATGGGGTTGGACTTATCTTTGGACTCGTCCTTATGTCATTCGTCCCCCTATAAACGAATATGTGCTTTTTCTTTTTATTTTAAAATTTGTGAGTACGTGTATAATCAAATAAAAGGTGGTCCAAAAATAGTCCTTAGTATAAGATTGGTTTTAAGGGGATCAATCCTTAAATGATTTTTTGCTGATATGACACTAATTAGTAATTAGGACTTGTCCTTCTGGGTCGAGTCTTGGTATAAGGCACCTCCTTAGAATGTTGGCCAACTTTTGTGGACTAGATATAGTTTTACATTTTAGTTTTATATGTGTGTTGTATTTATATGTGTATAATGTATTTTTAATTTAATAGATATATAATGACGTGACATTTACAAGTTCTGTATTAACGTATCGGGTTGAAATAAAAATGAACCGAGTATAGTGGTTCATTGTGCAAAAGTAGTTTTGCTAACAAATACTAAAATGATACCCGTGCGATACGGAAGTGTAATGATGGTGGCGGTGATAGGTGGTGGTGGCGTGTGGCGGTAGCAGCGGTGGTGGAAGTGGCGACGGTGTTGGCGATTTAAAGAGGACGACGGTGGTAGCGATGACGGGTGGTGGTGGCGGCGGTGCTCGTGATTAGTGTACGTTATTGATGTAATGTGGTTTTAATTAATTGTTAGCTAGCTAATAATTGAAAGTTTGGAAATTAAAAATGATATTTGCTTTATAAGAAGATATTAATTTGCATGGTTTTCATACGGTCTCATAAAAATATCCAAATCTTTGATTCTACCAAGAATTAAATAAATACGTACTCCGATCCGAATTAAACAAGTAAAGAGGGAGGCATTATGTTATCAAACTCAACTGAGGTTAGCACAAACAAATAATACTTTCGCCATTACATCCTCGACCATATATACTCGATCCAACAAAAGCAATATTGAAAGTCATGTACTTGTAAATCTATGTTTAGATATCCACCCCACTGTCTGCTATATATATACGCTCTGACCAGCCGACATGTATTGTTTAGCCGGCCCACTCAATTGCTGCAGCATTTTGCGACTTTTAGATGTCATAGATTTAATTGTTTTACCAACTTATCACTCATAGCCTTCAAAGTAACATCAAATGCAATTCAGCTGCCCAATATATCTTCAACTGTAATTTCATAACAGAAAAGATATTATCATGTTGCTGGTCCAAACTTGGCTTCCCCAAATATTGCATACTGAGTTAATTTATTAGAAACGTCATGTGGTAACTTAATGTATTTCTCACACTCTACCAATCTACCATATGACTCCTTTGGTTTCCATTTTGATTTTATAAGTCTTTCTTTTATAACTTTAACCGTAAATATTTACATGTATATTATATAATAGTTGATATTTTCGTGTATGTTATATAATAGTTGATATATAATATATGAATGAATTGAGTTTTAAATGTAATTTTCATTGATATATTTTCATAAAGTGTATATAATACAAATAAGAATATTTACGGTCAAAATTGTTAAAGGATGACTTTAAAAGTCAAAATAAAACATTTACATTGGGACATTGTAATATTATTATAGATGAAGCTAGCTAATGAACAGTGTCATTGCCCTTGTGTCACTATTGTTCTATTAGTTCATCTTACAGTATCATGTTGGGTTTTTGTTTTCTCAGCTATTATATTGGCTAGTGCACTGTTTAGTCAATATAAAGCTAGTTGCATCTATCCAAACAAAGTTTTTAACACAATAGAAGCTTATTGTTTAATATTAAAAGCAAAAACTTACGAAAAACTCTTGAAAAACTCTTCCTAAACATAGCCATAATGTTAAATGAACTTCAATTGTGTTCATTTTAAGATATGCCCGTATTTTTTTACCGGCAGAACCCGAACCTCCCCCTTCCCCGATCACATGACACAAAACATATGGAAGCACTCCAACTCACCTCACTAGCAGGCGACTCATGTATGGTGATCCAAGACATTTGGTACCCACTTTTTTGTAAATGTATAAAGTACTTATAGGGCAAAAAAATACATTCATAGATACTAGCATTGTACTCGTAGATGCGACGGTAATTGGTGGTGGCAGTGACTGGCGGTAGTGGCAGGCAATCGTGGTGGTGGCAGACTATTGATGGTAGTGCGTGAATTGATGTAAACGTAATTAATGTAAAGTGGTAGTGGAGATATGTAGAAAATAAGGGATTTAATGGTGTAAATTAATTCATCAAGTGTAGAATGATAATTTTGTTTATATTATTTTGTATCTAATAATATTATGAGCGAAAATGTTAGAATTATTATAGGTTACGTAAAATTGTACACTAATTGTAAGTGATGGTGATTACTCGATACAAAATAATACTCGTATACTCAACAGTCAACACATATATACATATCATGGCATATAAGAAAGAGACAAGTTCATCGATGATAATAAATAAAAGTAAAACAGTGATTACTTCACAATTTTTTTTGAACATCAGAATTAATTGTATTAAAAAACCTACACGTTCTTCAGCAAGTCACCGAAAACATAGCAAGTACAGTTACATCGACCTAATAAGACATGGTAATGATAAGACGTACGAGTACAATCCACACATAATCGAACACCATAGATATTGCTTATTCATTTTCAAACTAATTGTAGACAATACAACGGGAATTCATGAAAAGTACTAAATTACTTCGATTTATTATTAGGAGATGTAAAGGATCGTTTAAGCTTGTGAGCAGCAGTCGGCAACTTAACGTTGGTGGCTAAGCCTAATCTTTCAAGAAACTTTATTAAGAACCAACAAGGATCGAATTGCCACCATTCTAACCCAAATCGTGCTGAATACTCAAATGCATGATGATTGTTATGCCAACCTTCTCCATACGAAATTAACGCCACCAACCTACATATGCACATTTAAGAAGTGTTTAAAATTTGTATAATTGAGCTTAATTTAATGACAAAAAAATACTGCAAAAGTTGCGAGCTAATTCAAATAATCTGTATTAACGAAATACATATGAGAGAAGTGAAGGTAATGAAAGTAGTGCTGTTACACACTTAAATTGAATAAAATAACTTTAAGAGTAAATTATTAATTCATTATTATACATTAAAAAATTAGGATAACAATTTGATCGAAAACAATAAGTGTCTGATAGCACTACCCTTACTTTTTCCAATATATTTAGGATAACAATCTGACAACATTCTATTAAGTTTTTAAATGCATATATAATTCAGTTTGGTTTTCATATGGCCAAAAAGAAAAAAGTTTAAAAATTGGACAATTCAAGACAACCTGAAGATTCTAAAATTATACATATTCGATCAACATCCCATTATGAAGCTAAGGAAATATACAATGATGATTTGGTGTTATATATATGAGAAAAAATGAGTATGGGATTGTTATGCATCAAATTTGGGTGAAAATCCCTTACATACCAATATTTTAATATTTTGAATAAATGTTTGACCCCCCATAATTTTTATGGTTTAAAAAAGTTATGTGAGAGTTTTTTCACCTAACTTAGGTGTCTAACAACCTCATACGTCCTTACCCCATATATATAGATATACAATAAATTAAATGCTTTTGAAAGGAACCTTACATATTGTTTTTGGAGAGATCACCAGTGTTCCAAACTTGGGTTCCCCAAATATGGCATGCTGAGTTAATGAGAAACGTCAAGTGGTAAGTAAATGTAATTCTCACACCCTGCAATGTTGGTACCCATAATCAAGTCAAACAACGAAAACGTACATCATACTAATAATACCTTGTGTGTATATACACACACATACACAATATAATATAAAATGTTATAAAATAATTTTGTTTTAATAAACAGTAGCTAGTGATACATATGTATACAAAAATATGTCTAATAACATGTCTATTCAATTTATTTTTTACACATAGATTATACTTTTTCTCTTTCTTAATCCACACAATTTATTTTGACATGTGTCTACTCATTATTAAGCACACCTTTAAACATGTCATTTATGTAATATTAGATGAAAATTTTCTAAATATATAATAGTAATTGAGAAATGGTTAATCATTCTAAAAGATTGATTTAAAAATTCTCTAAACTATTAGATGAATACATGTGATAAAATCAGAGACAAAATTAAGAAAAAAAATTAGTGAATAAAACATGTTACCTTCTCATATTTTTTTGAAAAATTTTAGGCTAATTTTTAAAAGGATTTATCATTTTCTATAATAATTATATATATGAAATCTATGTAATTTTTGTCTTTAATTAACCGATTGATTCGGCCATGTACTGATTCAACTGTTTTTGGTCATCAAGATAAATTGGTTCAACCGAAAAACCAGTTTTTTGGAAACTTACCACCACCCAAACAAGGTAGGAAAAACCACCAAAAGCATAGACAACAGCCGCAAATGCAAGTAGATGATATAGATAGGTGCTTCTAATGAATCTATAGAATAGTTGGCTCTTTAAATCTTCAACATTTTTTCGTTCCTTAAGCTGCAAGTTAAATCCATGTGCGAACAAAAACGACTAATTAACATTTCAGAATATAATACACAAAATTCACTTAAAATAATGTTTAACAACACCATGACAATTTACCTTTTCTACGATGTAGCCACTATCTAACAGCCAACCAATATGACTAAACCAAAACCCGTTTGTGGGTGAATGTGGATCTTTTTCCGAATCAACGTATTGATGATGTGATCTATGTATGCTCACCCAAAATATCGGGTCCCTCTGTGAACGAAAAGATAAATTAAAAATAAAGTTAACCTCTCTCTTTCTCTATATATATAATATATCAGGGGACACCTTTATTTCAAGAACTTTCTTTTATAAAACTGTAAATGAACTTTAAAAACCTGTGATCCAATATAAAAATTAGAAGTTCTCATGGTGTTAAAAAAATAGTTTTTGAAATAATTAAGTCTACCAATTAATATGTCAATTTGGATGAAAGATGTATTATATGATTTTAGTTTGGAATAAGTGTCTTAAAATCTTAATAATTACAAACGAATATGCATAACGAACTTCAATGTATTCATATGTTGTCTGTATATAATAAATCGTCTAAATCTGGTTATCGGTACATATAATTAACATTTATATATGCATGAGTAGTTTTACACTCAGTATATATTTGTTTTCTAAAATTTAAAAAGTTCTAAATATACTATCGTTTTAATTTATGCGAACAATATATCTCTAGTGAGAACTCTAATTTTAGTGACATTTCATGTGTCACTAAAAATTGAAATGAAAACAATAAACATGCATGTGCTAGGCATAAAAAATTAAGACCTTGCAAAGTGTATATGTGTGATAGTTTGTTGGTTTTGAGTTAGAGATTTTTTGAAGTTGAAACCTTTCAAGTTTTTTCAAATAAAAAAGTTAGAAATCATGAGATAAAAAGAATGATGGCACTTTATGTTTATATGTTGATGGACTACGTTTAAAGCCTTTTGATTTTTGAAAAACCAACTTTAGAATATTTTAACTCTCTGTAAGTGGCTTATTAAGGGGCTTTTGAAATTGAGTTTTGAGTTGATTCTGTACTGAGCAAAATGTTTAGCTAAAACATTGATTATCTGCGTTTTCATAAAGACAGAACATAGTTTTGAAACGCAAAAAATCAAATTTAATTAGAAAAATAATCCAAAACACCCTAAGTATGCCAATTAATGCCAACTTTATCAAGTTATATATTTTTTTTTTGGGTAAGAGGTTAGCCGATATGTATATAAATATTTATAATTAAAAACTAATTTTAAAAACTGAGGGATAGATATAAGAAAAACCTGAGCAGCTTGAACCCCAATATAAGCAAATATGTATTCGAGCCATTTAGGCAACTTAAAACTACGGTGTGCCAGATTTCGATGATAAGAGAGGGTTATACCAAACCCAGACAAAAAACTGGCACAAAGTGCTGCCCAGAAGGCACCCCAAGTAAATGTAAAAGGTGCAAAAAGTGACAGCAAGTGAACGGTTAAGATCCAAAGAAGGGTTACAACATCTATCAATTTCCATTTACGACCGAGAAATAGGTTCCTATTCCTCACCACAACCACATCAGACATCCATATTTTTTTGTAGTCTGGTTTACTTTCACCATCTAAAGTGTATGTTATTAGGTTTGTCATTGTTTGATACTAAAATATGTAACGATTCATCAAGTGCATGCATGTATTTATAAGCTAGCTAGGGCGCTTAGTATCATTTATTACGTTTGAAAAGAGTCGGTGATACATACAGACACAATTTAACTTGTCCATAAGATTCTACTTGGTGTAACATCGATCAATTTCGTAACCCGATCTAAACTCGTTTTGTTTCAGCCACAACATTACAATTTATCACCGTATTCATAATAAAACGATTAAAAAAATGCATATAACACAAAAATCGATGTAACCATAAATATGATATATTGAGTAATGTATAACATGTAGTATCAAACTATAATTACTATTGGGTTAAATACCGTGGAATGTAAGTAACTATAACCAAATTTATATATTAGGAACGAACTAATTAAGGTTTAGACATTGTATTTCACAACTTGATAAATTTTTCAATTTATGTAATATGACGTACGTGGCAACCCATATAACCTGTCACGTGTAAGTTTTTGATTGGTCGGTTCATGATTTGAATATTTTTACTAAGTTCTTAACACACAATATCCAATCTGATAGTTCATTCTCACTATAGACATTTGGTCATAGTTAGTTAGATTTCAACGCTTAACCCATTATTATTGGGTCATAGTTGTAGCTAGCTTGAATCGACTCGTAAAATCGAGTTGTCTCGTACACTAACTTTTCTTAACTCGTAAGAATTATAACTTTTGACTATTAGAGTTTAATAACTATGCTTCTCGCTAGGAGGGTTTAAAATGCTTTCAACCAAATGAGGGGGCATTCATTTAGTGTCGTCTTTAAAGATGTAAAAAAAGTTGGAGGTTTGGCTCGAAAATAAAAAGTAGCTCAGTCAATTATTATAAAATATATTAAAATGATAAGTATTCTTGACATTAAAAGCAAAGTATTGTATGACAAAATAAAAATTATACTCGTAATGTTTTACAAAACTATAAAACACATTTGGTGGTGTATATGTAATTAAATGAATTAATTAAATATATTTTAATAAATTACTAAATTGAATTAAAATAGAAACAATAACAAACTGTAAACAAAAGATCTTGGAAAACTTAAATGCCGTAAAAAATATCAGGTCATAAAAAAGGATGCAAATGTTTTTAATGGTTTTTTAGTAAAAGATGCTAATGGTCTTAACGGTTTTATCATAAATATCAGGTTTTTCATGAAAATGGTGGGCCCTAAAAGATGTTTGGGCCTGGATCTCATGCACCCATTGAGCCTCCTCCAAGCCAGCCGTTTCATTCCATCCAAATTTACTTTCAAAATCTTCCCACTTGCCTCCCTTCATACTAAGGATGGACATGGAATTGGTTTCGTATCAGTTTCGATACCAAAAATACTGATCCCAAAAATCACAAAAATAATGTGGTACCAATCCTGGTTCAATATAAGACGGAAATGGGACAGGACAGGGAAATCCCGTAGTTTACGAGATTTTTTTGTTCTGTTCTGGACCCAATATCACTTTGGACTCGATATATTCACTTTCTGGTAACAGGATTGAGACGTTATCTGGGCGGGACTTGAGACTTGGGAGTTTTATCTCATCCCTAATATCTATATAACTATTAAAACAATAGTTAATCGAATGATTCTAAAGCATTTTTAACTTAAAAAACTAGCTTATAAAATTGTCACATAGGACTTAATCCTAAGTGTTATTTTCATATTTATTTACAATATTTATTTTAAATTAAATATTAAATATATTAAATTTTAACTGTGTACTTACAAAATTAAAAAATAAATCTCATATTATAAAAATGTATATATATTATGGATACGATAACCATTAGATCCGATCACTAAACTTAATGATTCAAAATAATATCAAAAGATTGTATAATATTTAAATATATTTGTTTACTAATATATTATTACAAACCTTTTAAGCAAAAAAATTTTAATCAAATTTAGAATAGTCTATATTTCCATTGGAATATCCATACATTAGAAATTTAGGTTCATTATGATTTTTTTCACCAAGAATTTGACTATTTATTACAAAAAGAATTATGATCATTAAGGTAATTAATTTTTGTTATTGTGCTTTCTACATATTTTTATGTAGTCTTAGTTGAAGCTTTATTTCGAATATTAATTTTCTTTTTCAATGTTTAGGCTTTTTTATTTGATCGTGTATCATCATATAATCGGTATAGTTTTTATTATGTTAACTATCGTATTTTGTTTCTTCGATAATTGTCATATAAATGTCACTGATTGGATGTTTCATGCCTTTTTTTTTCCACTTAGCTTAATATCAAAAGGGGTTTTCATGATTAGTGTAATCTTTAATAGTTACATCTTATAAGATTTGATTTTATTTCTTAGATTATTTTCCGGTGATGTCTAGAGACTTGGCGCATTACTTAACGAACAAATTGCCCCACATCTTAGGGGTGTTTTCAGTTTGGTTTTTACCCGGTTAACCCATAGACCAAATCATTTAAAAAACCATAAAGGACCAGACAGTTTATAAATTTGATTTTTAACTGAAACGAATTATATATTTGGTTTTTGGTTTAAAACTTTAATTATGGGTCATTGATGATAAATTTGGTGAAACCCAAAAAACCAAATAATCTCTATTATTATGCACTTTTTAAAAATATTTAATACTTATTTTTTTTATGGATCATTATTAATGTATTTTTTTCATTTTAAATTTTTTTATTTGGATCGTTATTAATGTATTTCTTTCTTTTTTATATTATTATTATATTCACCTTTTGCAAAGATTAGAAAAGATTAGATGGACAAACAATTAAAAACTTGAAGATCGAAGATTGAAAAATTATTTATTTGAACTAATTAATTAACTGAAATAGAATTAAAATCCTTTGAGTTTATACTACCAAAATTTCATTTAGTAGATATTAATACATCTTTTTATATAAGTTTCATATATGTTTATAAAAAAATAATTTAAACTTAGGCTTTGTGATAAATATATAAGTTTCTATGATAACATAATGTGAAGTACTTCAATGTTTCTTACATATCTCTAGCTTTCTTCTTACATATTTCTAGCCTAGTTGCTCCTCATTTTCCCAATTTTATTATTATATATGATGATATATGGATTCTGTATACCATTGAATTTCCATATCATTATTTTAAGAATATAGTTTATTTTGTATATAATTAGAAGTTAACT
The DNA here is from genome assembly GCF_010389155.1 of Erigeron canadensis. NCBI lineage: Eukaryota > Viridiplantae > Streptophyta > Magnoliopsida > Asterales > Asteraceae > Erigeron > Erigeron canadensis. The sequence continues at coordinate 2,683,846 of NC_057767.1, read as the reverse complement.
TTTATGAATGATATTAATGTTCATTGCTTATAGTATCTTTATTTTACTTTTGAAATATTGTTTTTTTTCTATTTATATATATCTACAAAATATTATGATGTTAATCAAAATTTTGTTGAACAATCGTATTAAACAACCGCACATCGTGCGGGTAAAAGACCTAGTGTATATATATATATATTGTTGTAGATAGCTCATAACTAATGTAGATTTATCACTCAAAAAGACTAAAGCTATAATACAATAGACCAAAAAAATGGAAAAGATACACATCTTAATCGTAAATAAAAAAGATTGAAAGATAAAACCTAATAAACATAAAAGGATATGGGAAATGATCCCTACACAACACAAATTTATCATACACAACAATATATACATTAAATAGTTGTACAGTACAACTGTCTGATACACATATTGTTGTGTTTGGTAAAATTATGTTGCGTAGGGATCACCTCCCAAAAGATATTAAATTGTTTTATATGGATTGAATGCTATCCGTAATATCTTACCAAATATAATTATTCAAAGTTTGTCAAAATGGATGGTAGCGAGGAACACTAATTGAAATAATATCAATTCAAAGTCTAATAAAAGGATAGCTATTTTTGTAACTGCTCGAGATTATATAACTATATGAGCTATTCATGGGGGATTTTTACTTATTAATTAAATTGTATTTATCAAATGACAATAATACCCTTACACATATTAATGAAATACTAGTTTTGGTAGTTTCCGATATATTTTTGGTTCTCATTTAATCTTTTGATTATATTTATATATAGTTGCACGATAGTTTTCATGATGCATGATGATTTTCGGTGAAGAAAAATCTATTGTTTTATATATATTTACTTTAATACTTGTTTTATTTTAACCAGAACATATAGATAGTATGGGTTTGGGTTTAAAGCATAAAGTGATGAAACGGATGTTACTAGAGTCGGGAGCAGATGACAAAAAGAAAGGGTTCAAAATGAAAAATAAATTATAGAATGATTTTTCGTTAGTCATAGATGTTAACTAAATTCTTCTTGTAAAGATTCTTCTTATCTATCTATAATATAACTAAAAGAGGGGTTGATGGTACATTTGGCACCTCTAATCCTCTCTTTTAGTCTAATACTCTCTCCTTATTAATCATCTATTTTTTAATATTTATTTAATAAATAATGTCCGACCATTAATAAAAAAATCTTTATTATTATTATTATTATTATTATTATTATTATTATTATTATTATTATTATTATTATCTATATATATACCACCTAGAAAACACCCCTACATATTTTAAACCCAAAAAAAAAATATACGGCAAAAAAAATAAAAAATACGATGATCAACTACCAAAAAGAGTTTTTTATTTATATACTTTGTTCATATTTAATCATTATTATTATTATTTAACATTCAATTCTTATGTTTTTTATTTAACTAAAGTTGAAAAAAAAGGGTAAACTGAAATGAATATTTATATGGAGTTAATTTTCATATTTTTTTTTTTAGCTTTCGTATTGATTAAGTTGTGATAGTGGTCATATTGATGGTTGCTCGAATCATACCATTAATGTATAATTTTTAATTCGTCTATAATTAAAAGTTGTCATCAAGAATCAATTTACTAAGAATATATATAGAGATTTATGAAACAGAAATTTACCCATTAAGAATTAGTACTTAATCTTCGTTATAAGGGGTCAAAGGGGAGCTAGTTAAAATAAAAATCAATTTTGAGGCATTTTACTTCTTTTCAATATCTTATAATTATGCAACATCAGATATATCGGGAGAAGCATGGGTGAGGATTCAGATACGAACACTGTTTCAGGCAGCTTATCTTTGTTCTTTTTTAGTTGTTTTGGATTATGAAGTAGACTTTTTAATTTGATTAAGTGTGCTTTAGTTTTTTTAAGTGTGTTTTAGTAGTTTGAATTATGTGTTGTCTTATACTATTGTAATGTTCTTAAGTATTTTAATAAAATAAGTCTACTTTAATAAAATAAGTTTATTCGTAATTTTAATAACATTACAAACTTAATAAAGAAAAACATACAACATAACATTAAAAGAACCTACTTATTTCATCTAAGGTGATGACCGCACAAGCAATTTCTTCCACATCTTCTTGAATCTTGTTAAACTTCCCCTGCAAATAAGTAAAGTATTGACACTCAAGCTCAGTACAATGCCCCGTTTGTATATAACTGATTTGTTCTTGACACCATTTCTTTTTCGCTTGAAGTTTTAGACCAATTTCAACAAGTTGGTCTTTGAACATTTGGTGGTCGAGGATATCAGCCATGATATTGTCATTCACTTGATCGACAGTTATTGGACGTTTTCGGTAAGGGGCATTTGATGAAGAAGCCATTGCAGATATATAAAAGTTTGAGTTTTGAAATGAAATATCTGGTAAGGACAGTATTTATAGCTGAAGTCAAAGACGCTCATCCAACGTTCAAAATTCAAAATATTTACAATTAGAGTCCTTCCACCGTTCACTTCAAAATATTTACAATTACAGTCCCTCAAACGGCCAAAAATTCAAAAAAAATTTACAATTATAGTCCCTTAACGACCACCTACAATGTTACTCTATAAATACCAACCCAGAGCATTTACCAGTTTCATCACCATTCAAAAAACTTGTTTCATCTGCTAACTCACTTAATATTCCAAATGGCTTCATCATCATCAAAGAAGAACGTTCACTGACCTCGTCTCACCGAAGATGAGATGAAAACACGAATCATGGCCGATATCAATGAGGACACCCTCCTTTAAAATGAACTCTCTGGGGTTCTGGGTTTCCTACGGAAAAGAGACACCAATGCGACCAACACGTTCAGGAAATAGAAGCACCAGGCCGCAGGGTCTCGAAACACGAAGAGACGTATTCTTATTTTCTGCAGGATGAGAGCAAAAGAGTGAAGAGGGTGATCGACAATGTTTTTAAGGCCGGTCACACGTTCACCGACCAATGCACTTGGGCCGAATCGTACCACGACAACTGCGGAGAAGACAAATCAACGTGGGAAGTGAAATATCCAGAACACGACAAGTAGTGGGCCAATGAAACGGCTTACCGTGGATTAGGAAATATGTCAATCAAAGATGATGACGATGAAGAGTAATCGTATCATTATTATGTTTTTTTTGTTTTTTTTCCAGTATTGTCTTTTTTTTATTGTATTGTCTTTTATTTTAAGTAATGTAATTTGTGTTTAGTTATTAATAAAATGTGTTTTTTTTTTTAATTTTGTGTAAAAAAAATAAAATAATAAAATAGTGAATAAATAGTGAAGAAATGGGAAAGAAATGGGGTTATAAAATAGTGAATAAATATATGTCGAGAACTAAAAAACCATGATCGTCTATTTGATCCATTAGATCAAAGGTTGAGATGAATTGGTGGTATTAATGTCATTATTATGAATAGAATTTAATTTCAAGTAAACAAAAATGGTAAAAGGGCATATATATATATATATATAGGGGCATGTTATTTTGAGTCCAACTTATTTTGAGTTCATATAATTTACACATGTGTAAATCGTGGTGGCGATGGTCGTCGTCGTCGGAAAAATCATGGTGGTGGTGGTAGGAGGTGGTTGGGATTTGAGAAGATGGAAGGAAATCAATGGACTCAAATTGGACTCAAAATAAACTAGACTCAAAAAACTTTCCCCCCCCTCTCTCTATATAATATATATATATATATATATATATATATATATATATGTATATATATGGGAAAAGGGAATATAAGGTTGTCCGGCACCTAAGCTTAGGTGTGGAACTCCTCACATACTAATATTTTACTATTTATTGTTTAATGAATAAATGCATGGGCCCCCATGATTTTTATGGATTAAAAAAACAATATGTGACTGTTCCACACCTAAGCTTAGATACCCGACAGCCTTATATTACCATCCCCTATATATATATGTATATATATATATATGTATGTATATATACTATAATATATATAATTGTGTTTTGTAAATCTTCTTGCTATCAATTTTATAATGATCTAAAGGTCAAAGTCTTATTTATTTGTTTTACCTTAATATTTCTTTTACAATAATCAACCTCACTATCAATAAATCTACAGTTAAACATCCACTACAACAAAAATGTTATTTATTCATACTTACTTTTAAAAAGTGTGCAAAATTTTTTTAATTTGTTCACACTTAAAAAATTTTAAAAAGTATACACATTTAAAAGTATGAAGAAATTTAAAAAGTTATAATTATTTCACATTTATATATGTGAAAAGAAAAAGTTCACACCTAAAAGTGTGAACAAATTTCAAACATATTTACATTTAAAAGTGTGAAAGTCAAATTGTAACACTTAAATTCTCCACACTTCTCTTGTGTGAAAAAATTTAGTGTTACAAATTAATCCTAACACTTCTAAGTGTGAACAACTAATATACCTTTACACACTTAATTATAAGAGTGAAAATTTTTTCCCACATATTTAAGTGTGAAAAAGTTATAATTTTTCAAATTTATCTACACTTTTAAAGGTGAATACTTTTTAAACTTTTTTAAGTGTGAACAAATTAAGCAATTTTTTCACACTTGTTAAAAGTAAGCGTAAATAAATGATATTTTTGTTAAAAGCCAGTGGCGGAAGATATGAAGGACCAAAGGAGGTTTTGGTCCCTCCAAAATTTTGGACCATATTTAACAATTATATATTATTTAAAGATAAATAAAATTTTTTTTTATGTGTTTTCACCTCTTCAGAAACAAAACATAGATGCAGAAAAGATAAAACCTAAAACCCAAAAAAATTTTGACCCCTCCAGTGCCGTTGTTCAAGTTCCACCGATGGACATAGCTATAATTTTGATGAAAAACTTGGGCATACACCACCATACAACTGGCCTACAAACCACCCCTAACTTGCAGCGGCACTTGCCACTCACGGCTCATCGTTGTCGTTGTTAGTCAGCAAACACTTCATCAATCAAAGTCTCTCTCCCCAACGTCAGTCACCACTGTCGTTCTTTACCGATTGGTGACAATGTTGCCGTTGGTTACAATCATCTAACACCACTTTAGAGTAAACGAAATACGTACTAACCAAAAAAAGTTTTATTCTTCATCAAATGCTAAAAGATGATTTTATTTGTTTGTAACATTAAACGAGAATTGTAGATGTACTAACTAATAAACTAAACAAACATGAAATATATAAGTTGCTATACATACAATACTAGATTTTAGACTAGATTTTAGACCTGTGTCCAACACTAGACACGGGGTTTACGATATTGTCAATATTGGACGTTTATACGTTTAATTCATAAAAGCTTATAATTTTGAACGTATACGGTTCTAAGTGTTATACTTTGCAAGTTGTATTACATTACTCACAAGTTCGTCATTGTCATTGTTAGCTGAGACATATTGATGAAATTGTATGTCGTAGTCATTCCACAAGGCACATGCTACAATAATTTTTCTATTATAGCATTTTTTAAACCAGTTGTACTCATAATCTGATATTATTATTAAAGATAATCAGGAATTAAAATATAAACATACTTGTGGTCCTGTACTTGACATTCAAGTATATGTATTTGATTATGATGCAGACTCATAACACGAATAGGTTTACTTTCAATCACATGTCCTATGATAATTAGATAACAATTAGGATTGTTTTTATATTTTTTGATAACAATTAAGATTCTTGATTTGAGTGACAATTGAAACTTTAAAAAACTAAATATAAATACCTTTTATAACTTTTAAAAAAAAATCTCTTCAAGTTGATGCTAAAAATATATACTGTATAAATTAAGTATTGGGGGTTAAAAAATGTAAATTGTTGATGGAAAATTAATACATTTAGATAATGATTATTATGATTTTTAATTTATTGTTAATCTAAATGATGATATAAGCAAAAGTCAATTTGATAAAATTGAACGATTTAATTAACCCTTAAAATGAGAACACGATGAGTAAACTTAAAAACATCATTTTGATGCATTAAAAGTCTAAAAAACTAACATAGTGTATAATTAATTATCATTATTTAAGTATTTAATAACACATTGATCCGTCAAAATAAAAAAAAAATCACGTTTTTTGTTGGATGCATCTATTTTGATGAATATGCATCCAAGATGAATGCACAAAACAAAACAAAAAAAAAACATGATTTTTTTGATTTTAACAGATCAATGTGTTGTTAAATACTATGTTAATTTTGTGGACTTTTAATGCATCAAAATGTAGTTTTTAAATGTTCTTACCGTATTCTCATTTTAAGAGTTTTCTTATTTAATTTTTATTCTCGGTATGTTGTAACGGAAACCAACCAAATACCTGTTAAAAAAATAAAAATAATTGTAAAAGTTGGTCAAGTTTAGCTATATGTTATATATAACACCAATCTTGCTGGTATTTTGATTCCAGCTAGTTGATGACCTATATCTTCATTCTTCAATATTATAAGTTTTCTTCAAACTAGTAGTGAGTGTTTGTTATTTCTGAAGGCCATTCTGTATATTTGAATTAAAAGCCCCCGAATCTTGTCAAAAATGTAACTTCCGCTTCTGTCGTTTCTGGAAAGAAATCCAAGCTAGTGTGGAAATCACAAAACTGGTTTTTAAATCCAACATAAATGTTAATGGGTGATCTACCATGATTAATTAGCAATAATAACAGCTATATATAATGTATATATGGTCATGCATGTTTGTAGTAATTGTAGTTGTCGTCTACTTATGTGGTATAGTTGGTAGTTGGTGGCATAGTGTATAGAAAATCATGGTAATTTATTCTGATTCAAGAACTAGTGTGATAGTGTCAGCAATTTCAATACGTTTCTCTTATTGAGGGTTGAGAGTTGAAACAGTAAATATTAATTTGTACACCGTATTTAGTTCAACTGTTCAAGATACACTGCCGACATTAACCCATATTTAGTTAATTATATTTATTATTTTTTTCTTTTTTAACAAGTACGGGATCAACGCCTCAACATCAAAAGAACTCTTGTCAAATCCATCCAATTATTTTGATTCATGACCATAGTTAGAGACTCAGTATTTTTTACTCAATTCGAAATATGATTTTTCGACTCGTGACTCGAATCGTAAGAATCAAGATATTTGATAATATATAATTTTATAATTATATATAAATTTTTGTTGTAGAAATATTGTATTGTATTGATATATTATACTAAAATAGTAAATATTATTAAAATAAAATCATTATCTTAATAGATATTTCAAATTACTGCATATTCAACAGTTTTCAGTCATAAACTTACTGTTTACCTTGAAATTCGCAATAAAAAGATCAAAACTACATAAATACGACAGAAAACAATATACCATCAAATATAATATATATTATAGTATAATCATAGTATCAAACTACAATGATTATAAGTTTGCGACTCGTGACTCGTTCCAAGTTCACACAGCGACTCGTAAGAATCTGGACAAAAACGAGTCATCAAGCGAGTTGACTTATTTTTTATGTAAATCGACTCGACTCGTAAAAGTCGACTATGGACTCGTAAGAGTTCAACAACTATGCTCAAAACCACGTCTGTAATGTCACATATACATATTATATACATTTCTTCTTGATTATTGATAATCTCACACTCAGACCTAGACCCGAATAACTAGGTTGATACCCGACTTAATAATAACAAGTTTCAGTGTTGTGTCTCGTCAGATTTAATTCTTTTATATTATCGCTAGCGGCGGTATGTATATATATAAAGTTTATACACTAAAAAAACCGGTTTGGGCAAGCCCGGTTTCCAAAAACCGTTTTCCTACCCGTTTGACCAAACCATTTTGGGTATTCAGACCTGGTAGAGATCGGGTCAGGTTTGGTTTTCGGCAAAGAAAAGGTACACATTTGACCAAAACCGGCTGAAATCAGGTTTGGTTTGGAAAAAAACAGTTTTTGGACACCTCTATGTGTAAATATTATCATTTAAACCAAACAGGATTCCCCAGTACGTGCAGGATATGTTGCAAACAGGACATAATTTATTTAGCCATGGCCTCTTGGATTTGGTAACTATATAATTCGGTGTGGGACTTCGTCAAGACTCTAGACTTATCTAAAACCAAACCCACACCTGGCTCATTACCTATCCTACATTATTTCATCAAACTTACTGACCTTCCCTTCTTCACTCGATCAACAAATCAAATTCTTTCAAACTTAGGCAAGTTGTTTTAGTTGAATTACTCATAGTTGTAACCGTGCCTAACTGGCTGGCCATATAGTCATATAGACCCTTGTGCAATCTCATCGTCGAATTTTATAACTGAAAGTAATCCTTATAGTATCAACTATCAAATTATGTTCATTTACAATAAACACACCACCTTTTCATCACCTTGTGGACTAATTATTATTGGACTTGTTAATTGTCTATGTCTAGTTAAAAGGTTAAAGTCACTTATACTTAGTTATAGTTGGTTATTAGTTAGAAAAGGTGTGTCCGTTATTTAGTTAGAAAGTTGTGTATTAGTTGGAAAGGATATGTCTATTAGAAAATGATACAATGGTTCATCAAAGGTACCAATGAACCAACACACCCATTCATTGTCTATAAATATATGGGTCATATGTAATGTATAGTTTTAGCATGACAAATATGTGTAAGACAAGATGAAAATATGCACAACAATTTAGAAGTGTGTAATGACAATTATTCATTCAATATATAAAGATTATTACATATTGTTTGTTCTTGATCCTACTGGGACCAACAACTATTGCATCTAGAAAACCTTACTCAAAGATATAATGCTTTAAGGTATCTTTTAGTCATCACTAATTGCTTCAACTGGACCTCAACTTACTCGCACAGTTTGAGAAATTGTTACAATAAGGATAAAAGTAGCACAATAGGTTACACTTTGAAAAATTGATACAAATTACTAGCAGTCTGAGACCGAAAATCTCAGATCATAACACATACATGAGTAGGAATCACACAAGTCACAAAAATTGTATTCACTAATAATATACAGAAAAAATAAAGCAAAAACCATAAATCCACAACAATACATATGCTCTGATAAGAACACCTCTGCAAAATGATTCAAACATTACACCTAATCACACAACAATAAGTGAAACATAAAGTTCCCATTACTTGTGGGCATATGGTTAACTTTCTTCACACATTCAGCACTTAATAAGAGCTGGCAGCTGTTATCAAGCATGCTGAGGTGTTTGTGCCATAGAGCCATACAGAAACCGTGAATTTCATGGGTAGAGAGATGATAAGATTGGTAGACTCCCATGGCTATCTCAGAATCTCTAGCATCGTCCATGGAATGCATTTTGGTATTGGCAGATCCAACAGTAATGCCTTGAAGATTGTCATCTTCTTGAAGAAGAAAAATAGCAGTAATCAGTGGCGGCTTAAGGTTTTTGGAGACCTCAAATGAGATTAATTTTGGGGGCCTAGTTCATTACCATATAAACTAAAGTAAAAAAAAAAAAAAAGTAGCTCGTTTTTTATTATTGAACTACAAGTAATAAAAAAAAAATATGCAGATGTTGATGCAAAAATCAAAAAGGCGTTACCGCAATGCAAATTATATAATGATACTTAATCCAAAATTCAAACACTAAGTCTAATATACAAGATTTGGAGGCCTTAGAAATTTGGGGGCTTAAAGCGATCGCCTAGTCCCATAGTACTGTTGAGCCACCTCTGCCAGTAATCTATGTGATTCTGAATCATTAGACTAGATAACTAAACGCAAAAGGCAAATAGTGCCTTGAAGTCACGAGAATCAGATAATTCATTCCACAAATGTTAACTCAAATAGCCACTCTAAATAAGATTTTTCAGTCAAGATTATATGAGAATAGATAAAGTTGTCAAATGAGAGGAGTCAGACAGGTTGGGTAACGGGTCACAATGGGTTGGGACTAAAACAAGATGGTATGTAGAACCGACGAGGAATTTCATATGATACTACAGAACAAATCCATTAGTTCACCATTACCAGAACTCAACAGTTGCAACTACACTCTTTTCTTGCTACTCTCTAAACATGTCACCTCACTCTGACTATCTTCTCTTTCTGATGTCGATCTGTCGCAACATTTCACACACTAGTATTAAAAATTACCAACACAAAAGGGAACACTTTCGAAAATTGCTACAAAGACAAAAACAAAATCAACACTCATAGATGAAGATGATTTACACTCATATATTATATCCACTAATGGTACACATAAATAACACAAACCGGCAGAACACAGAAGCCCTGATAAGCACATCTCTGCATAAAAGTTGTCCCAACTCTACATAATAATTCAAACATCACACAAACCACAAACACTAGTTAAACAGAAACAAAACATTTTTTGAAGTTTAATCAACCACTTCTTAAGAAGTAAGAATTGGAGGAAGATAATCAACTTTGCCACCAAGAACTCGAGCTTTTGTATCAGGGAAAAACTCAGTTCCGGGCAGTTCAGTAACATTACCTTCACTAGCAACACCAATAGGGTAGCGAAGCAAGTGACCAGGGAGGTCTTGTTCAAGATTCTCACTAGCATAAAGATCCCAGTACTTGTCGGCGATTTGGTTAACTTTCTTCACACATTCTGTGCTTTCTGGGAGCTGGAAGCTGTCATCAAGCATGCCGAGGTGTTCGTACCATAGAGCCATACGGAAACCATGGATTTCACCCCTTGCAGGTTCACGGGTAGAGAGATGGTAAGGTTGGTAGGCTCCCATTGCTATTTCGGAATCTCTAGCACCGTCCATGGAACGTTGGTTAATGTTGGCAGATCCCACAATTATGTATTCATCATCGACTGTGTGACATAAATTATATTGAAAGAACAAATATAAATTACGTTATAATCTAGAGAAAACCAGAAAACCATTATAATCAAAGAGCAAATTAAAAAACAATCTAACAGTCATCTTGAAGAAGAACTTAGCCTGTAAGAATTAACAGTCAAGTTTCAACTGTAATGAACTATACTAGTAGCAGAATCTGTTCTTTAACTTTTGGGTTAATCGGGTTAGTTCACGGGTCACATGGGTCTCGAGTCACGGGTACCAATGTGGTCAGTAGAAAAATAAATTACCCACGTGAATTTAGGGACGTTGGCTTGTTAAAGAATTGGTCCAACTGTTTACCGAGTTCAATGAGAAATGACGTTGAAATGATGCTAAAGCTTAGGGGAACGTGGACTTAGACGGATAGAAGTTATTTTGTGTACCAACTTTTCATTTTGAATGCAAAAGCTCTCAATTTACTCATTCTTTACGTTTCATATTTCTACATATTCAAATACATATATTTGTGTGTTAAGTGTGTATTTAAGAAATCATGACTATTTAAGAATTTATAAATAAAACCGCCACAAAGCAAATTTAAAGAGAGAGACTCCTTTTATTAGATGAGAGCACAAGTCCCTCCATCAAGTTATGCTAGACGAGTAGATGGGTAAACTTTGAAATAAGTTGAAATTGAAAGCAGACTCTTTATCTGAACAAACTCTATACATGAGCATACGGCATACACAAAAAAGACTAGTTGGATAACAGGTCAGAAAGGGCTAGGTTAAACTGAGAAACTTCCAAGTATGAGCCAGAAAGTGTTTGGTTAGGTGAGATGAGGTGTAGAACTATTAATCCGGCTATATGAAGCAAAAATTTTAGGCGGTAGTAAGCATTTCAATACACTTAGCCGGACTTTTGGCCCGTTACCCATTTAACTCACTTTCTTTACAGCTAAATCTAAACTTATTTACCATTTACCCAGAGACCCCTTATCACATAAATAGGTTGAAATTATCACCCTTTCAAAGAAAAAAGTGAAACGCACTACTAACCAATCATCATTTTGGCATGGACGTAGATCATGAACCGCCGGGCCTCCTGAGCTTTCAAATAGTCTGAATCCGGATCAGGTGTTTCAGAAGGTTCATACTCTCCGCTTCTCTTTACCTCTCGGTTACCAAGGCAGAAAAATGTGAGGTAATCTCTCGGGTTTTCCTGAAGGCCCTGAGCTTCAAGAGCCTGTACAATATCTTTATACATCATTTCCATGGTCCTCCTTTGCCAGTCCAATATTGCCTGAACAGATGCACTCTCTGGGATCCCTTCGGGCCACATTGGTACCACAACATAAACAGTGAACTTCTCACCAGCCTCGATTTTGCTAACAATCTTTAAAGAAAGTTCTTTTGGGATGAGATGTAAAGCACCAACATCTTCACCCTTTACATCATCAAACTGCCATGCATAAGAGCTTCCTAAGAAATATTGGTTCTCTATATAAATAAAGCGTTTGGCTCGCCTTATAGCATGAATATAAGCATCTTGAATGCTTCGGTCAATTATGTTATCTTTTCCACTTACTAGACCTGCTTTAGCAGCATCTTCGGGTGTGTCAGGGAACCCAAAAGCAGCCCCACCATCAATGGAGCGGAAAACTTGAACATTCCACGTCTCTTGGTCATCAGGAAACATAACTGGAGATGGCGGGGTAAGGACGCCATCAAGCTCTCTTAAATTAACAAGAAGGTCTTTCCCACCTTGCTTTTTCCACCTTTGTTCAAAGTTAAAAAGAACGTCCCAAGCAACAGGTCCCTCCAGTCGACTGTGGATATCATGCCATGGCTCTCGTGGTCCACCTTTGGTTATAGAAGCCCCAGGGTAGTTCGGCTGATGGAAATCGTCATGGTGAGCTGTATCAAGTGTTCGAAAAAGAGAGTGGAACTGGGAATCGTATCTTCCATCACAAAGATCAATACCACCTACAAAACTCACCACTCGACGGTTCTGTGAGTCCCCACTCGGCATTTCAGAGTCCACCACCACAATTTTCTGGTGGTGAGTGAACATTGTGGAAATTTGAAGGTCCTGAATGAAGCTTCCACCATCATCGGGGTTGCGGGGGCATAACACACAATGAACATCAGTGTTATTAAAATAGTTTTCGGTATCTTCATCATGGGTAGCCATCAATCCGTCTTTTTTTAGTATATCTACAGAGGTTCGGTCATCCCAAACAAGCATAAGAACCCGAACACCGTCACTTGCTTTCTTTTTTAGCAGTTCACCGAGTGTGACATCACCCCCAGGCTTTTGCCTTCTTGTATCTCTGATCAAACTTATCTCAGTGTAAACCGACCAGCCCGTAATATAAATGAAGTGTTCCGCTTTAGTTATAGCATCAAAAATATCCTCCCAACATCTTTTGGGCTCGTAGTACTTGCCGCCAGCAAGGGGTATTTTGGGAATGAAATTGTCAGGAACATGAGCATCTTGATATAAGGAAACTCGACATCCTCGTCTTTGAGAAAAGAACGTGTATGGAACTCCGGGGTATTTGGCATTTTTAAGTCCGTGAGCCCAGTTGCGATCTTGTGTAACATCAAAATACTGTAACTTAACATGGATTTTAGAACCAGCACTTATGGGATTTTTGTCCTCGTCTAAAATTTCGACCCATCTGTCGACTTCATCCCCGCCTAAGAGTTCTTCAACAGGGACATAAGCTCGTCCGATTAAAGTTGCACCAATGGGATTATCATCTTTGACAGTGAATATGACATTCGAAGCTGAGTGGGCACAATAAATGTGGAAAGACTCGTTCCATTTTGGGGTTTGGGGTTCATCTTCGATCTTTTTAGTTCGTCCGACTCTGGCCTTTTCCAGATCAATAGTTGCATAAATTTTGGGGGTTCCTTTTCCAAATCCAACTGTCTCCTCTATGTTAGCCACAATCTGTTTAACAAACAGAAACAGTTAGAAAACTTACTCAACATAGAACATTGTTCACTTGCAATAGGTTTATTCGTATAACAAAAGGCTTATTAAGAAAAGTGGAAAAAAACGATATAGGGAGTCATGTATCATTCTGGTATACAAGTATTGCACGTATTCAGGATGCGATGTGCAAGAACAGACAAGAAAAGTGAAAATAAGATGAAGAACAAACAATGTCATAAAGGATATCACATTGGTTAAACGTCTAGGAATCAAGAAAACCTCTCGCACCATTGTTTGTGATATACATGATCCATTTGCATCCTATTAAGACCCTCCATACACAGTTTTAGGACAAATATGATTTCGAATCAAGATATTATCAATTTATCATATAGATCCACACAAAACTTATAAATGATATTATAATACAATTCTAGCTCCAGAGCACAATGTAACAAGAGTAGTTTTTTTGTAACCGAAAACAGTTATCTTCAGAGATGTTAATTAGGAAAAAATGAATTTGGGAAAAACATATGGTGTACCTTCTTGAGAATATTACGGCCACTACTGACATTAAGCTTATCAACTTCATAAATTGTTACATGAAGAGTGCCATGGAGCAGTATCTGAGCCATTATCTACCCTGCAACATAAAACGTAACCAAATGCATATCATAAGTCAGCCATCAACATTAGTCTAATGTCACCTCTTTACCAAGCACATACATTGAATGAAAATTAACTTGTTTACACAAAACTAAACTGAAGCTATATCGAAAGTAATCGAATAAAATCAAAACCCGCAGCACCAACTAATCGGATAAGAAACTTCAGGATTGTTATTGCAACTTCAATTAAGGAGCAAGTTCCAGGAAAAATGTAACATAATTACCAAATTTAAACCAAACTAAAACAAAAAGAAATGGTTATAAGTTTATTTTAACTACAAAAATGGAACAAAAAAAACATAATTGTAAGAAGTTTGAGAAACAAGTAACACAAATCTTCTTAAAGGAAAACTGCAGATTATAGGAAATTTTTTTACATATTACATTTCTTTTAGTAAAAACTAAATATATACATTTTTTATATTAAAGGATCATGTTTAGTTTACTTAGAAAATTTCTACCTTTTCCCTAACCACGGACCCTATAGAGAATTGCTTACCTAACTATAAAAAACTAGTGGTGTTAATCGTGCCGTGTTTGGGTTGACAGATGACGGGTTAGATCCATCGAACCAAAACACTACCACATGATAAGTGTGTCAAAAACCTCCACCATAATGTGGACATGCTTAAACACGGTAACCCAAGACACAACCCATGTAACGTGTTAACTAAACGAGTGAAATGGGTTTCCAGGTGTCAAGAATGTCAAATTTGTTGGATACTCAACCCATCAAACACTTTACAAGTAATTGTGAAAAAGTCTAACTTCAAAATAACAAGAATTGCTAAAAGAAATAAACAAAAGATTCTCGTTATCATTACATTCTAAGTTGATACATTGCGAGCACATCAACCGACAACCGTTCTCTATATAACATTTTTTATTTTATCTAAATCCGTATATACTTAAACGGGTTAGCCCGTTTATCACCGGTCCAACCCAAAACAACTCATTTAATAAACAGATAAGACGAACCCAATCCCATATATGTCCCCAAAACCCTCTAATTTCATCCCAGGTTCATATGTTTCAAAATTTTGCCTCATCAACTTGAAATCTTACACAAATCTGAACTAAAGTTACTTAAAAACAGTCAGAGTTGAGTCAAAAAGTTCATAAGATCATTTTATATATATATATTTTACTATAGCTTGAAAAATACTCATTATCTTCACTAAAATCAACAAAAAATACTACACTAAACATAAAATCACATTTCATGTATATATACTAATAATAAGAAGAAAAAGAATAATATTATGATAATATACAAAATTAAAGTTATATACTTACAGAAATAACTAACACACAATTTTGATCCAAATAGAAAACCTGCACATGAAACCAAGAAAAAAAAAACTAACTAAAATTAGTAAAAAATGTCAAGTGATGCAGTAGCTGAAACACATAAAAATATGTTAAGAACTTGCTAAATTTAGTAAGATATATAATTATTATTATATTATAGATAGTAAAGTATATATATATAGAATGAAAAGATATTGTTTACTGATGAGAGATGGGTAATCGGTGAAGCACTAGTATCATGAAATGTTACTATGATTTATATATGGTTGCTCAATTATTATTATTATTGTTATGTTTTATATTTTATTTTTGGTTTAAAGAAAAAAAAGAATTAGGATGGTGCATTATTAATGTAGTTGATTGATGAGGTATGTGTGTGACAGTATCCGTCAATGTCGTGTGACTCGCGCGTAATATTAAATGGCGGATAGAAATAAATAAGTAGATAATTAATTAATTTAAATAAATATATCAAAGTTTTTAATCTTTATTTTGAAAAAAATATAACAACAACAACAAAAAGATACTCGATCCTGACACAAGTCGGGCTACGAGGGAGGTATGATGTAGACAGACCTTACCCCTACACAAAAGTAGGGAGACTGCTTCCAGATCCACGAGGTGGAAGGGACCTCTGGCCCAAAGATGAAAAAAATAGGGTTGGATCCACTGAAGTGGAAGATTCGATCTCAAGCTCTCAATCTCAAAACTCAATCTGGATCTCAAAACCATATGCTGATATCTCCGATCTAAAAATTAAGAGAAATAGCCGTTTGGAGACAGAGAGTAGAGAGAAAGAGAGAGGGAGAGAGCCGTTTGAAAAAAATATAATGTTTGGATAATATGTAGTTGGGACGAAAAATATAATTTACTTATAAAATAATACTGTGTGAATATCTTATCATGGATTTTTATCTTTTTATTTTGTTTTATCTTTTTGGTTGTAAAGGTTAGGACAATAATTATTTAAATGAGGTGGCATGTGACAATATGTGTCTACATCGTGTGGCTCGTGGGAACAATATCTCAAAAAAAAAATCATTTTAATCTTGAAAAGAGTACTTTTATAAATAGCTTAATAAGATTTAAGGGAACTTGGTTTTCTTGGCACATGTCAATGTGTGGATTATTTTATATCGTTTGTTGTTAATAATTCTAATAAGAGCAACACATGTCATAATAGTTATTTTGTAATACGAGCATTACTCGTTTTTGAGAATTGAATATAATATAGTTTTATGATATAAAGTGGATCGTTTTTTTTTTCAAGAATATGGTCACTATAATCAATAGCTTCGATTAACTTTATACTTGACAAGCCAGGCTATGATTTATGAATTACAATTAATAGTTTATAGAGAGTTTTTTAGATATGAAAGTGAAAATTTTTTTTGGCAAACTAAGCTTCTTTTTTTTTTTCATACTAATATTTGAACAGAAAATTAACTAAGGAAATTATTGATACATAGCCTCGAGACAAAGATTATTAAGATGATTTATTAACATGATATATTATAACTCATTGTGCAACAGTTAAATATAGTTCTCGAGACAAGTTTATCATTTCTCACTAATTAATTGAGAATTAAGTATTTAATTGGATGTTAAAATGACCATTTCAAAAAAATATCAAGATTATGATATCCTTCCATGTCGTGGCTCACGTGTAAAAATGATTTCTTATAAAAGCTAATATTATATGTGGGATTGGTTGTCACGTGTGAATGTGTGACTATTTTGATCTAGTTAAAATAAAATGACATACCTTTTTAATTACATCTTTTATGCAGTTCTTTTATCATTTTTTTCCTCTTTGCAATTTGCTTTACTGTTAAAAAAAGGAATAAATACGCAATTTTAGTACTATCTTTTTGTTGTTGAATTATTATTTAGATTTTCTAAAGTTAAAAACCCTTTAATTCTTTTCTTCTCATTTTTTTTTACTAAGTTTAAATAAGATTCCTTTTAACTCATTAGCTTAAAATTACTCATAACTATAAGATTAATATTTTGGAAAAACAAAAAGACATAATTAGGAAACATAATTAATAGAATTCACATTATATTTAAAATTTTAAGAGAATTTTTAAATTAATATTTAAATAACTTAATTATTTCTCTTTTTAAATAACTAGAAGGGTACCCGCGTAATGCGGCGGCAATGACAAAAACGGGTGGTGGTAGCATGTGGTTATTAATGTAAAAGTTATTGATGTAAAGAGGTAGTGTAGTTATTTTAAAGGTTAAAGGATGTATGATATAAATCATTTCATTAAAAGTATCATAAATATATTAGATAAAGATATTTAATTTATATCCAAATGAAAGTAATGATATATATTTAATGGAAGTAAATTTAACAAACCAACATTAGTTAGTAGAGTGGTAAGATGTTGCTTTAAAAACCATATATCCCTATTTACTTTATAATGGTTTAAAGATAACATAATTTACTTCAATAGCATATGTCTAAACACTTATGGAATGGAAGTATTCAGTTTTTAGTGTATTTAAAATAAATACGATTAGTATCAGAGGCGGTATCAGAAAAAAATCTCAGAAGGGGGCAAAATTAAAAAATTCGTGATATATAAATATAAAAGGGGTCAAAATATTAAAACCTATATAAAAAAAATTTTAAATCGATGAAAAATTTGAAAATACATAACAAAATCTAAACTGAGGGGGACACTTGCCCCCTTTGCCCCCCATGTGGTACCGCCACTGATTAGTATGACCGAGCGTGTTGCCATTGACGGATGAAGTGTATTAGTAGGGTGGTCAACACCCCATCCTTAACCAAAATTTTCTTTATAAATTTTTATGTTTTAACATTATCTCCCAACCAAAATTACCTTGCTTCAACCTAATTTAAGCTAAACAAAAAAAAGTTCAGCCCCCGATCTTGTGAAATCATGGATCCGTCACTGCATAGTACTGTAATATTGTAGCGATAAATCATAGATTTGGTAATCAAATGTGTAGCTGGTTGGTTATAATTAATGGCATGGAAGATATATAATGTTTATCAAAATGACGTTTTGTTTTACGGTCTCATTTCTCATGCAACCTTCATTTCCATTTGTAAGCTGATCTTCTAATATAATACGAGAACTAAAACAAAAGAAGAAAATATGTCAAGTTGGATATGTAGTTTAGTATATTTTGCTGACGTGTTACTAAGGTGGCTGGTGTGCTTGAACATTTTGTGTAAAGGGTAAATTTTGGATAAATTATGAGAAGAATAATTTGGCTATGACGTGAAAGTGAAAACTTAAGCATTTGAAAGTATCGTTGACAAAGGCCTAAATAACTCAACCCGTTTGTCAATGACCCAACCCATATAAATCCATTTAATGAATAGGTTAGATGGATTCACCTGCTAATAACCCAAACCCACTTTATCTTGTTTCAAAGTTGGTGTCATGTTCAAAAGTATCATGAATTCAAGGAAGTTCCTTAGGTAACTCCAAACAAAAGGCCACTTTCCTAACCCGGACAAGAATTTTGTCATTAAGTCATCTCCATTCACAACCCAACCTACCGATACTATTCATTAAAAAATTACTTTCTCTCTCTTGTATTTACCCAACCCAACAAATACTAATTTTTACACTCACATCAATAACTCAACTAAATTATTTTTTTAATACATTATAATATTTTTTTAATACATTATAATGTTTTTTAATATATACATTGAGCATGTCACATCATATATATAAAATTAAAGAAATTGAAGCCACTTGCTAATGAAATTGCACCCACTTACAAATCTCGTGTACTACAATAAGAAGGCCAGGTCTACTTGTTTTTGCTACGAACGTGCGTTGCTGGACTCACTTAGTTGGTTGGCTATCTAATAGTTTAGTATTATATTGTAACTTTATGTCCGACCGCCGAATTGATTCTGATAAGTGATAAGCACTAGTCACCTTTTTTATGATCACAATGAAGTCGTATTAAGGATAAAAGAATTGTGTGCGGAATAGAAGACTTTGTTTTTGAACTTCTACCAAAAAGCTAGTAATGCAATATTAGAACTTGTTTCAATTTTCAAATCATTGTAATTTGCAAGAATAGGAATATTAACTTGTTTTTAAACCTAATTCAAACTGGATGCACAAATATGTTTATACTATAAAACAGTCACAAGTATAGAACCAACGAATACAATATAACAGATCGATTAGTTCACCATAGCAGAACGCAACAGTTACAACTAACACTTTCTTTTCTTAGCAAATTTCATAGCTAGGCACAACATTACGTGTACACGATATTAAAAACAAAGTTATCTACACAAAAGGGAACACTTCAAGAAAGAGCTAACTACAAGACAGAAAAACATAATCATGGCACATACATGAGGAAATACACAATCTCATATATTACATCTAATAATGAAATGCATAAATAACACAAAACTAGTAGAACACACAATCCCTTATAGGAACATCTCTGCATAAAAGTTGTCCCATATCTACATAATACTCATTTAAACATCACACAAACCACAAGTTACACAAAAAGAAAACATCTTTTGAAGCTTAATGAACCTCCATTCTTAGGAAGTAAGAATTGGAGGATAGTAAACAACTTTGCCACCAAGAATACGACCTTTTGTGTCAGGGAAAAACTCGGTTCCAGGCAGTTCAGTAACATTACCTTCATTAGCAACACCAATAGGGTAGCGAAGCAAGTGACCAGGGAGGTCTTGTTCAAGATTCTCACCAGCATAAAGATCCCAGTACTTGTCGGCGATTTGGTTAACTTTCTTCACACATTCTGTGCTTTCTGGGAGCTGGAAGCTGTCATCAAGCATGCCGAGGTGTTCGTACCATAGAGCCATACGGAAACCGTGGATTTCACCCCTTGCAGGTTCACGGGTAGACAGATGGTAAGGTTGGTAGGCTCCCATGGCTATCTCGGAATCTCTAGCACCATCCATGGAACGTTGGTTAATGTTGGCAGATCCCACAATTATGTATTCATCATCGACTGTGTGACATGGAAAGTATAATGTAAGAGCAAATCCAAAAACGTTAGAATCTAACAACAAATTAAAAAGATGTTATATAAACATATACTTTTTATATGAACATATTCTTTTATGAACATACCTCACAAAAATGACTAGTTGGGTAAAGGGTCAAAATGGTTGACCGACCTATATGTGTACTAAATATGTTAAAAATTCATATATTAATCTGGCAACATGATGAAAACCGATTTAGGTGGTAGTAAAGCTTTATAATACACCTTGCCAGACTTTTGGCCCGTTACCCATTCAACTCACTTTCTTTAAGGCCCGTGTCGTGAAACTATACTATACATACAAGATTTTCAGAAATTTAAACTTATCAACCGGTTATCATTATAAGTCGACCCAAATTGACCCCTTCTACATAAATAGGTTGAAAATGCCGCATTTTCAAAGAAAAAAAAGTTTAAGGACTAATTACCAATCATCATTTTGGAATGGACGTAGATCATGAACCGCCGGGCCTGCTGAGCTTTCAAATAGTCAGAATCTGGTTCAGGTGTTTCAGAAGGCTCATACTCCCCGCTTCTCTTCACCTCACGGTTACCAAGGCAGAAAAATGTGAGGTAATCTCTCGGGTCTTCCTGAAGACCCTGAGCTGCAAGAGCCTGAACAATATCTTTATACATCATTTCCATGGTCCTCCTTTGCCAGTCCAATATTGCCTGAACAGATGCACTCTCTGGGCTCCCTTCGGGCCACATTGGTACCACAACATAAATAGTGAACCTCTCTCTCGCCTCGATTTTGCTAACGATCTTTAACGAAAGCTCTTTTGGGATGAGATGTAAAGCACCAACATCTTCCCCCTTAATATCATCAAACTGCCATGCATAAGAGCTTCCTAAGAAATATTGGTTTTCTATATAAATAAAGCGTTTGGCTCGCCTTATAGCATGAATATAAGCATCTTGAATGCTTCGGTCAATTATATTATCTTTTCCACTCACTAGACCTGATTTAGCTGCCTCTTCGGGTGTCTCAGGGAACCCGAAAGCAGCCCCACCGTCAATGGAGCGGAACAATTGCACGTTCCATGTCTCTTGGTCATCAGGAAACATTACTGGAGATGGCGGGGTAAGGACGCCATCAAGCTCTCTTAAATTAACAAGAAGGTCTTTCCCACATTGCTTTTTCCACCTTTGTTCAAAGTTAAAAAGCACGTCCCAAGCCACGGGTCCCTCTAGTCGACTGTGGATATCATGCCACGGCTCTCGTGGTCCACCTTTGGTTATGGAAGCCCCAGTGTAGTTCGGCTGATGGAAATCGTCATGGTGAGCTGTATCAAGTGTTCGAAAAAGAGAGTGGAACTGAGAATCGTATCTTCCATCACAAAGATCAATACCACCTACAAAACTCACCACTCGCCGGATCTGTAAGTCCCCACTCGGCATCTGAGAGTCCACCACCACAATTTTCTGGTGGTGAGTGAACATTGTGGAAATTTGAAGGTCCTGAATGAAACTTCCACCATCATCGGGGTTACGTGGGCATAACACACAATGAACATCCGTGTTGCTAAAATAGTTTTCGGTATCTTCATCATGGGTAGCCATCTTTCCGTGTTTTTTTAGTACATCTATAGAGGTTCTGTCATCCCAAACAAGCATGAGAACCCGAACGCCGTCACTTGCTTTCTTTTTTAGAAGTTCACCGAGTGTGACATCACCTCCAGCCTTTTGCCTTCTTAAATCTCTGATCAAAGTTATCTCAGTATAAACTGACCAGCCCGTGATATAAATGAAATGTTTCGCGTTGGTTATAGCATCAAATATATCCTCCCAACATCTTTTGGGTTCGTAGTACTTGTCTCCAGACAGGGGTATTTTGGGGATGAAGTTGTCAGGAACATGAGCATCTTGGTACAAGGAAACTCGACATCCTTGTCTCTGAGAAAAGAAAGTATATGGAACTCCAGGATATTTGGCACTTTTAAGTCCGTGAGCCCAGTTGCGATCTTGTGTAACACCAAAATACTTTAACTTAACATGGATTTTAGAACCAGAACTTATGGGATTTTTGTCCTCGTCTAAAATCTCGACCCATCTGTCCACTTCATCCCCATCCAAGAGTTCTTTAACAGGAACATAACCTCGTCCGATTAAGGTTGCACCGATGGGATTATTATCTTTGATAGTGAATATGACATTAGAAGCCGAGTGAGCACAATAAATGTGGAAAGACTCATTCCATTTTGGGTTTTGGGGTTTATCTTCGATCTTTCTAGTTCGTCCGACTCTGGCCTTTTCTAAATCGATAGTTGCATAGATTTTGGGGGTTCCTTTCCCAAATCCAACTGTCTCCTCTATGTTAGCCACAATCTGTTAGAATATTAGAAACAATGCAAAAACTCACTCAATATACAGGGTTTATATATAAAGGATGTGACATCGCTTAAACGTCTAGGATTCAAGAAAACCTCTCACACGCATCATTGTTTGTGATGTATATGATCCATTTACATCTTATTCGGTAAATTTGACTTTCATCTTATTCTTGTTTCATGATTGAATTCCCTCTAAAACATTCTGTTCCTCATATCTTTCTTGAACCATATGTTGATGTTGATTAGGCTAAGTGTGTTGTTAATAAGTGATCTTGTTACTGGTTTTTGTATATAACTTTTGATTCTCTTGTATCTTGGGGAAGTAAAAAGCATAAAATATATAGTTTATAAATCTTCCACAAAAGCTAAATACAGATATTATTTATGAAATATCTATGTCTTAGAAATTATATAAAGGATTTACATATCAATGATCATGCATACTGAAAGTCCCTATGCCATCGGATCAAACAAGATTAAGTATCTAATGTATATGTGCGGAAAATCTTATACAAAAGCAGTCAACAACAATATATCAATACGAACACGAATATGAATAAACTCGAACCGTATATTACTTCAGTAAATGCAATTACAAGTAAATACCAAGTTCCTAAGTGAAAGAGTATGAGAAAAAACAAAAACTAGAAGATTAATGAGTTGTAACTCAAACTCTCTCTTTCTCTCTCTCTTTTGAAACCTAAACCTTACATCTATATATATAGGCTTAAACATGAACCGGGCCAAAGCCTTGACTTGACCTCGACCTCGACCTGGTCAAAGGTCGAGCTCGACCTGGTCAAAGGTCGAGCTTGACTTGGTCAACAGTCAAGGTTGACTTTATTATACGCGAAAACTTAACGTTTATTACAAGTACATATTCAATAGACTCAAGACAAACTTCTATAATGATGTTGTCACCCGGAAATGCACCAAAACATCATGTTAAATTCAATTTGCTTTGTGATAATAAGTCAGTTATTAATATCGTTGTCAATCCCATGTTTCATGAAAGAACAAAACAACTTGAAATTTTGTTCAAACTATTAAAATAAAATTGCAGACATTTTTACCAAAAGTTTGCATACAACTCTACATACTTTTATCTATAATCCCTTATAAAGGAAACTGGGTTTCTCCTCTTTACTTAATTAAAAACCTGATAAGACAAAAATACTCTTAAATAATTTTCCATGCTAGGCACCTTCTCATGTGATATACCAACTATGCCCTTCAACTATTTTCATCTCTAAAAAAGTACTCTCACCGCCACCATCGGACCGTCTTTCCCACCACCACCACTGCATTGCGCGGGTACCATGCTCGTATGTTCTAAACTGAATTTGTTTGATTTGTTCATAAGGAAGGGTATTAAATTACAAATCCTAATCCATCTAGCTTGTCATTTGCTCATATTCTGTTTGAACCTTAATGGTATAAAATTAAAAGTTTTTCCTTTTTTTATGAAAACAGGTAAAAACGCGAAAATGAAGAGGATCATGACCATTAGATTGAAATCAATGATCAAGTTTAAATATTCATTTTTAAATCTCTTACCATTAATTTTGATCCAATGGTCAATAGCATTGCAACTTTACCCATCAAGTTCTGATAACTTGAGGAAATCTCTACCAAAAAATATATGGTGTGTACCTTGTTGAAAATATTACGTCCACCACTATGAAGCTTATCAACTTCATAAATTGTTACATGAAGAGTGCCATGAAGCAGTATCTGAGCCATCATCTATCTTGCAACATATCACATAACCGAATGCATAACCTTAATTAGTCGCTCATCAACATCAAAACTAATAATTCCTACCCATCTCTTTAACAAGCATATACATGGAATGAAGACTTACTTAATTAAATTGAGGTAACATCAAAATAATTATAAGTTTATTTTTGTGACATTTATAAGAAAAAGGTTATACGTTTATTTTAATTGCAAAAATGAAGAAGAAAAACATAATTAATTATAAGAAGTTTAAGAAACAAGTGACACAAAAAACTTCTAAATGGAAAGCTGCACATTATGTCCAAAGAAAGTTTCTTGCATACTATATTTCTTTTGGTAAAAAGTTAAAACTAGACATGCAAAGCTTTTTTTTTTTTTTTATACAATCATAATTCATGTGTAATATAAAAAATTAAAGTTACATACTTACAGAAATAACCAACAGACAACTTTGATCCAAACAAAAACCCGTACACATCAGTAAAGAAAAAAAAAAAAAAACACATCAGTAAAGAAAATAAAAAAAAACTTACTAAAACTAGTAAAAAATGTCAACTAATGCAGTGGCTGAAACACATAAAAATATATATATTTTGGTAAGATATATAACTAACATATAGCATAATATATATAGCATAAATAAATTGAATATATATGGTTTTCTTATAAGAGAAATGAGATGGGTAATCGGTGAAACTGACATGCATTACAGACATGCATTACAGGATGTAATAGAGTCTTGCTTTATTAGGATTATATTTGACGACTATGGTTGTTCCACTATTATTTCTCGTACCCCCTTTTTTGCTGAGATTAGACATATTTCTTTGTATAATATATGGAAAAAGGAATATAAGGTTATCTGACACTTCACATACTAATATTTTATTATTTCTTTTTAAATGAATAAATGTATGGGTCTTATGATTTTTATGGATTAAAAAAACAATATGTGAATGTTCCACACCTAAGCTTAGATACCCGACAACCCTTATATTCCCATCCCCCATAATATATATCTATATAATTATTAAAACAGTAGGAAACCGAACGATTCTAAAGTCTTTAAAAAATCAAACCTATTTTAAAAATATGGCACGTAGGATTTATCCTATGTGGCATCTCCATATTTTTTTCCCACAATTTATATTTTTAAAAACGATCTATTATGGAAATCAATTGCAATTTATAAGTTTTTACATGAAAATATTATTGTGACTTAATTTTTTTAGTCATCGATTCATATATACTTTTTAAAAAAGAAAGTTTGGCTCATCAGAAAATAAGACTCTGGCTTCGTCGTGATTGTATTATTGTAATTGGGATTTATTGGCCATGTGAAAATCTGATAATTAATGTTTTGATGATTTAATTCTTAAAAGAGAAAAAATAGTGTATAGGAGCAGTCACTTTCCACCTCAATTCAAACAAAAAATTACTTTAAATACATAATTTATTTATTTTTTATTAACTATTTTTTACTAATTTATCTTACTCAAGGGCTTTTTATTGATCAAGGTAATACCCATATTTTTTCTCACAATTTATATTTATATTTAAATATTATTTAATTTATGTATTAAAATAAAAATTAATAATTTCATTCAAACAAAAAAACAACGGATGGTTTAAAGATTTTTCAAAGATACGTGTTATATTAACTAATTATCATTATTTAAGTGTTTAACAACATATTGATCCGTCAAAATAAAAAAAATCACGTTTTTTTTGTGCATCTATCTTGCATGTATATTCATCAAAATGATGCATCAAACAAAAAACGTGATTTTTTTGATTTTGACGGATTAATGTGTTGTTAAACACTTAAATAAGATTTTATAGACTTTTAATGTATCAAAATGTAGTTTTTAAGTGTTCTCATTTTAATTTGGTTCTCATTTTAATATTGTTAACCAACTCAGACTTTTAATGCATCAAAATGTAGTTTTTAAGTGTTCTCATTTGTTCTCATTTTAATATTGTTAACCAACTCACATCACGACGTAATTGAAGATTTGTGTTTTGAAAGACCCAAATTCACTCTTGCCAAAAAGTTTGAGAATGGAAACTAACTATTGATAAAAAAAAAAAAAAAAAAAAAAAAAAACTCAACATAACAATGTTGTACATTGAATCAGAGAATTCCCATCAAATTACCTTTATTTTTACATTGTATGACATATTTCCGTAGTTCCTTTGTATATGACATTAAACATGAATGTGTTTACTACTAATTTACATATTAATTAACTTTGATACCATTTTCTTATAACATGTTTTACAAGTATCTACAAACAATATTCATCATCAATTTAAATAACCGCACATCGTACGGGTAAAATACCTAATATATATATATATATATATATGGAAAAGTGAATATAAGGTTGTCCGGCACCTAAGCTTAAGTGTGGAACCCCTCATATACAAATTTTTTAATATTTCTTGATTAATGAATAAATGTTTGGGCCCCCATGAATTTATGGATTAAAAAAAAATATATGATTGTTCTACATCTAAGCTCAGGTACCTAACAGCCTTATATTTTCATCCCCTATATATATATATATATATATATATATTTGTTGTTCTCACATTAACCTTACCTTACATATATATATAGAGAGAGTAAATTACAGTTTTCGTCCCTGAAGTTGACACGTTTTTCACTTTTCATCCCTAAAGTTTAAAAATTACAATTTTGACCTTAAAGTTGGCCAATTTTTTCAATAACTGTCCCTCACCAAACGTCGTTAAGTTTCAGCCGTTAAGTAGGTCACGTGCAAAACACGTGAGGGACTGAAAGTGCAAAAAATTACAAGTTCAGGGACGAAAAATGAAAATTACTTTTCTGTTGTCGGAAAACTTCATCTTCTCCGGCTGATTGGCCGGAAAATTCGCCGGAAAACTTGGAATGTCGATATCTCACTCGTTTCTTCGAATTAGACCACGAAACCACCACCAAACTTCTCAAAATTCATTTTCGCACGAATCCTAACAATTAAAAGATAAATGACTGTGATACTTACCACATGTATATATATATATATATATAGTTACGATGTATACAAATACATATATATATATATATACTTACCACATGAATATACAAATACATACATATATATATACTTACCACATGAACAACCCTTTCCTACCTTGATTTCATTCGACCACAGCCCAATCTAGCTTTCTGTTTGTTGTCTTCGGCCAGAAGAGACGAAAACCAGGAGACACACTCTATTGTTATTCAAAGTATAACCCGTTTCCTTGACTGGTATTCCAAGTATAACCGTCTTTAAGATATAGCTATTTTATTGTTATTCAAACTCTATTATTCTAATCCTACATGGTTACAAAGCATCTAATATCTTTTAAAAAAATAGGCCCCTGTGCCACATATGTATAAAAAAAAATGAGTAACATGATATACGAATGCTTAGGACCTTGTGAAATGTTATGTACATCAGTAGAGATATCAACATGGAAGTCATAGATAGTACTGTATGATTGATGCTAATTTATCAACATGGAAGTCATATATATATCGTAACTATATATATATATATACATGTGGTAAGTATCATGGTCATTTATCTTTTAATTGTTAGGATTCATGCGGAAATGAATTTTGAGAAGTTTGGTGGTGGTTTCATGGTCTAATTCGAAGAAACGAGTGAGATATCGACATTTCAAGTTTTCCGGCGAATTTTCCGGCCAATCAGCCGGAGAAGATGAAGTTTTCCGACAACAGAAAAGTAATTTTCATTTTTCGTCCCTGAACTTGTAATTTTTTGCACTTTCAGTCCCTCACGTGTTTTGCACGTGACCTACTTAACGGCTGAAACTTAACGACGTTTGGTGAAGGACGGTTATTGAAAAAATTGGCCAACTTTAGGGTCAAAATTGTAATTTTTAAACTTTAGGGATGAAAAGTGAAAAACATGTCAACTTCAGGGATGAAAAGTGTAATATATATATATATATATATATAAGGTAGCTATCAAATGAGAACCAGATTAAAATGAGAACAAATGGTAACACTTAAAAACTACATTTTGATGCATTAAAAGTTTATAAAACTGAGATAGTGCAAAACTAATTATCATTATTTAAGTGTTTAACAACACATTGATTCGTCAAAATCGAAAAAATCACGCTTTTTGTTTTTTTGCAGATCGTCCCTGTACACAAGTACTTTTTTAATTTTTTTTTTTTTTTGAAAAAAAATGAATTTAACAACTCTTATTAGGCAAATTTTTGTAGTAAAATCATTCGAGAGGGTTGGTTATTCATTTACTTTATAAACTTAACAGACTATCGTTTGATTTAAAGAATTTAATGGTATTTGATAAAAAAGGAATTTAATATTTTTTCATATTAGATTTTTTTTAACGGTGTGGATTATTTGCTAGCAACATGGGATCTAGCTTACGTTGTTTTAACTGGATCCACGCTAGAGAGTCCCCTCACCATCAATACCTAGTAGGAGGAGAAACTCCCAACTAAACCGCCCGAAGACACGACATTTAATTGGGATAAAACCCTGCCACCTCTGCAGGACTCAAACTTGCTTCACTGGAGGATTTTATTGTGAAATTCCCTCAAATGTCCTTTTCAAGTCTCGAACTTAAGACCTCCAGCATGTAAAGCTGGTGCTCAACCACTGAGCTATAATGAGAAGTAATTTTATTCTCATATTAGATTAACATGGGATATTGTAACTTTTTTTTCCCATTAAATTCTAATAAATTGCTGAACCAAACATCCCCTGTGATTTATGGAATACAATTCACTCGAATTTAGATATTATTGATTTAGCATGCTATTGATTTGATCCTTGATAATTCAAGCGAATTTAAGAGAAAGTTGTTTTCAAGGAAATTTAATTTGAAAAAAATATTTAAGCTTAAGTTAAAATTTAATAGGTGGTAAAGATTTTTATAGATATGAAAGTCAAAATTTAGGTAGAGTATTACTCTATTATATTTCAACTTAATGTTACAACAGCGCAATGTGGTGGTGGGGGCAACTGTTGGTGATAGATGAGACGCCAAGTGTTGTAGATATTAGATGTAAAAGTAATTGATGTAAAGAGTTAATGGGGATATTTTAAAAGATAAAGGATTGATAGTATAATTTAATCATTAAAATTAAGGGAGTAATGTAAGAGAAAATATTTTTAGGGATGTTAAGTGAAAATATTACATAATTTTACAAAGGGAAATGATATCGGTATCACATTTTTTTTATAAATTTACCACAACCGTACATCATTGGTTTGTACAGTCAACTGCAAAAATCTGTACATTATGGTATATTGATCAAAAATTATGATGCGAATAAAAACTTCCAAAACTAAAATGTTATTCTTGTTATAATATCGCATAAATTAAATAAAAAAACTGAGGATATCTATATGGAATAAGTTGGTTCGCACGTGTGAATTGGGGGTAAGTTGGTTCGCACGTGTGAATTGGGGGTCATTTGATCTTGTTATGTGCTAAAAAAAAAATAGAGTTAAATGTTGGGATTGTCTATTTAGTTTACACACAACATCACTTTTCGTCTTTGTGCTTTCATATTATCAGACATCGTCATTTACAGGCGGATAAGGGTCAAGTTTCGTCCTTTAACTTGACGGACGTTTTCTGTATTCCGTTAAACCCTTCACGTGACTTACACGTGAGGGTAATAAGGTCTTTTTCACGTCTAAAAGACCAAACTTGATATTTTTTATCTTTCTTTCTTCTTCTTCAACATCTTTATATCCATCCATTTCCAACTTAATCAAGATCCAAAATCATCTATCATCTTCATGTCCACCATTTCCATATTAATCTATATCTCTGTATACAAAGTATACATACTACAACCACAAATACCCTGATCTAAAATTTGTTTTAGACAACCATTGGAAAAGATACATCCAAGAATACCCATGAAAACCCTCGAATTCAGGCTACCGTCGTTCAGCCGCCGCTGGCCACCACTACTCTGATGGTCGGCCACCAACAGAACACTGAAGGAACGATTAACAGTGGGGTACCCCAGATGATATTCAGGTTGGCAATCGAAAAAGATTTGAATAGTGTTTCAATCGAAAAAGAAAAAGAAATCCTTAAAGATGTTTCTGCCGCCGTAGAGCCACCGCTGCCCACCACCACTTTGGTCGTTGATTAACACTAGAACCCTACCACTCCCCTGAGGACGCGTGTAGTTTGTTTTGGTGATATTATATATATATATATATATATACGGGGATGATAATATAAGACTGTTAGGTACCTAAGCTTAAGTGTGGAACACTCAAATATTGTTTTTTTAATCCATAAAATTCATCCGAGCACAAACATTTATTCATTAATCAAGAAATATTTAAAAATTTGTATGTGAGGGGTTCCACACCTAAGCTTAGGTGTCGGATAACCTTATATTCACTTTTTCCCATATATATGAGGATGAGAATATAAAGTTGTTAGTTACCTAAGCTTAGGTGTGAAATTTCTTATATATATATATATATGGAAAATGGAATATAAGGATGTCCGACATCTAAGCTTAGGTGTGGAACTCCTCACATACTAATATTTTACTATTTATTGTTTAATGAATAAATGCATGAGCCCCCATGATTTTTATGGATTAAAAAAACAATATGTGAGTGTTCCACACCTAAGCTTAGATACCCGATAGCCTTATATTACCATCCCCATATATATATATAATATATATATATTTCTATAGAAGACACATATGCAAAAGATTATACACTTGTTCGTTTTGCTATTTCATGATGTCAAGATCAATCGATATAAAGAGCATTGAATTATTGGAGTTGGAATGTAGGCAAGTGGGTAGAATTGACATGTAATAGCACCAACACATAGCCTCGTACTCATTGTATATTTGGGGCGGAGAACTCCTCAAAGTTACTTTTAATTTGAAGGGTTAAGTTGAAAAAATCTTAGCCCTTAAATGAAAATTAAGGGTTATGATTAAATATCATCTTTGAATCTTGACCTTTGATTTTTATCTGAGGGCAAAAATCTCCCCAACTTGAGTCAAGTTGGGGTATCAACTTGAGGGGCCGTATATTTGTATCTTATCAAATTAAAAATTATAAAAGAAAAAAGAAAGATCATTGGAGTTAGAAACTTTCTTAGCATTATTTTGTTCAAAAAACATTAACCAAGAAAAGTGAATAGTGAATAGATCAAATAGATCTAGTGAAACATCGAACCTTTATTTTCTTGATTTTGAATTACATGATAGATATTATTTTTCTGGGTTTGTGATTTCATGTATATATATATATATATATATATATAGGGAGAGGTTAGGTAAAACATGCAGTACTTATCTTAGGTAAAACATGGGGGAGATTATGTAAAATTCAGGGGTGCTAATGTGCTATGTATGTTTATCAAATCCAAAGGTTTAACTTAGAATTTTTTTTAAAGTGGCAGTACTTAAGGTTAGATAAAGTCTGATCATTTTTCTCATATATAAAGGTGATTGTATTTTATATGAAGAAAGAGGAGGAAAGAAGAAAGTAAAGAAAAAAGAATATCAAGTTTAGTCCTTTAGATGAGTAAAAAGACGTTATGTGAAGATCACGTGTGAGGATTGATGGAATCCAGCAAACAGACGTCATCTTAAATGACTAACTTTTACCCTTATTCGTATGTAAAGGACGACGGCTGATAGGGACCAAAGGTGATGTTGTGTGTAAACCACACGGGCGATCCGTACATTTAACTCTAAAAAATAAGTTTAAAAGATATACAATTTTTTATTAAAAATTTTGTGCAATTTTTAATTTTTTTTCTTAGTCTGAATGTCAGTGAATTAATTGGGAAATAAGAAAAGGGCACTTAAAATCGTTTGTTAACTATTATCAATCGTTTTTCATTCAGTAATAGTTGAAACTATAATATTTAACTGTTATTTAGACAATTTATAAGTATATATTTTTTTTCTTTTTCCTTTTGATTATTATTGATTTAGACAGACTGAAATTTGTTAATGACTTCCAATTGGGTATAACGTGACTCGAATCACGCATGTCTGAAATGAAATCAAAGGCTCTCGAAAACTCCCCTAATAATCCACCCCCATAATGTAAAAAGTGGGATTCGAAGTCTAATAAATTTCATCAAGGTTTAAGACTTTACCAATTGGCCAACAATTCATTCGCAAGAATTCAATAATTATTATGAAGCTAAATGATATTATGTCCTAAGTTTTTTTTCTTTTTTCTATTTCATTCTAGATAATATATGTAGCACATATATAAAAGTCATGTCATCAACAATAAAAGCATAGAAAATGGAGCACATTAAAACGAATAATGAAAGCATAGAAATGGAGCACATTAAAATGCATAGTAGAAACATAGAAAATGGACCGCATAACTTGACCAAACTAGTCTTTTTCCTAATATTATATAATCAATTATTGCGTTTGATTATTAACTCAGTGGTTGAAAAGACATCGTTCATTCAAAATGTTTTGTGTTCAAACATTGAGATTGACATAAAAAATTACTTTATAAGGGCTTGATCAGGTTCAAGTCTGAAGGACAGAGTTTACCCCTATTAATCGCCGTGCCTTTGGGCGAATTAGTAAGAGATTTTCTTCCCGCAGGTATTTGAAGTAGACATTTCTACTTCGAGAAAGCTTTCTAACGCGGACCCGGTTAAGACAACGTATACTAGACCTTCAACTGTCAAATCACGACACGAATTTTCAAAAGCGGAATTCAACTTTTCGAAAAAAAGATAATCAATCAATTGCTCTCTCTAACTTAAAAAAAAATCAATCAATTGTGTTTGACTACTTCGAAAAGGAATGAAAAACCTTTAAAAAAAAAAGAAAAAAAAAGGAGTAAAATTCAATTATTTGATGTTACAACAAGTACCTTTCAAAAACAAAGATGTTACTAACAAGTTTTGCCAAACAAGGTAAATAACTAAGATTGATTTTAGCATTACTCAATTGTACATTCGGAATACAATTCAAAATAAATTCAGGTGGCGAGTCTTAGTACAATGATGGACAATGTGTATATATGTGTGTTTTATTCAAGTAGTGAGAGATATGTAACATACAAACAGAGATTTAATGGGTAAAATCCTTCCTCATATCCCTTTAACCTCCATTTACATTATTTTTATGGTTGTTGTAAGATGGTTTAATGGAGACAATTGTTTGGTCATCTACCATGCATGTATGTATGTTCATATTTACTGGTTATGCAAATGTTCAACTATCTAACGTCTTCATCTATTCAAGCTCCACAGGGAGCAATTGGTGTATTAATTGGAGTATTAGATTTAGAATAGAAGTAGATTTAGCCGTTAAAAAAAAAAAAAAAATGTTAGAAAAAAATATATAATATTTCCACCTAACATCCCTTCAAATATGTGGTATAGTTGTTTAAAAATGGTCTCAAAATAAAAGTCTTAGAATGGTTAAATGCCTAACCTGCGTACATCAAAACTCATGTGACACAGACGTAAATAAATAAATAAGATCGCAAGGTGCCAAGGTACATGAAAGCTCCTTGGCATGAAGGGATAGGAAAATGAGACGAGGAATTTCAGAAAATGTTTTCAACGATTGATATTCAGTGATAAATCACCGACTTTATGTTAATTTAGTTTTTGGTAAACACAAGGAATTCATTGCAAGAGTAAAAGCGGCTGTGGTTCATTTTCGGTTTTTATAAGCATCTTCTTAATGTTTAGGGTTGAGGAAAAAAATGATTATTTTTATCAAGGAACAACTGTTTAATAAAAGTCTACCATAGAATTCTAGTTCTCAGTAGTACCAATCATATCTGCCATTGATTCTACTTCAAGATTCTTACATGAATTTCACAATCTCTTAACTTCGTGGTTTAATGTTGAAACATTTAGACTCGGTGGTATAGGAGTGATTTCATGGTTAAGTCAAGAGTCATTTTGTCAATGTTCTTTTCTGGTATCATAAAATAACAAGACTACAAGAGTGTGTCTATTTACTACATTGCAATTACTTTTCTAATGAATTGTGTTACTCTTATCGTCAGCCGCAGTTATGATTTTAAACAATTCCATTTGTATTGGTATGTTTCAAATTTTTGAACCTAAAATTTTATATGCCATGTACGCATGAAATAGTTTCACATAAGAATGAAATAAACTTTATGTACTCAACATTGAGCAAGTTTTAAAGAGTTTCAACCAGGAACAACAATGGAAAATAGTCTCAAGTAACTCAAGGCAAGGAAAACAAATCTTAATGCTACCATGCATCTCAAACAGACCAATCGATAAATTGAACATCTAACACTGAATATTAATAACTCGCCTACTAACCCAATGTAGCAGAAACTTTCCTCTTCAACTCTGCTCCTCCGCATATCCCAATTCCCTCTCCTCTTGTGCAGCAGCCATCAACTCGTCAAAATTTTCAGTTTTCCCCAACACGATTTCAATCTGTCAAAAGTGGAAAAGTAGATTACTATGAATAGACTATAGAGGTCCCAAATAAGCGGGTGGTCTAATAGGTGTAATATATAGTTCAGGCCAAACGGGCCAACTTACCACTGTGCCAGGTAGGTTGACAACAACCAGTTTTCTACTTCTACAAGTGATTCTATATTTCTATGCACAATGAAATGGTAGCAAAAAGTCTTATCAGTTTCTACTTTCTACTGTATTAGTACTACTATCAAGTATAAAGCGGATTTAGAGGTTGCATGAACTTAAGATTAACTTTTGAAAACTTTCAGCCCATTTGACCCGTTTGAAAAAAAAAAAAAAAAATACAACACAAATCGATTCGTTAATAAGCAATGTTTATTTCTACACAGTTAAACATGACATGTATCTTCAACAACTACATGCAATTGACTTGAAAGCATACCTATGTGAAGGAATGATAGATGCAAGCTAAACAAGTATATACAGAATATCAGAATAAAAACTTACCTTGGCCTTTTGAACTGGCCTTCCCCTAGATTCTCCATTCATTTCTACAGTTGACGTCATTATTTCTGCACATAGAGATATCAAGAGCGTTAAATATACGTAATACGTTTCAAGTGATAAACTTTATATCCATAAACAGAATGACTCACTCTTCTCAACAGCGAAGCCATTGTTCTTCAAGATTTCAGCCACCGTGACAACGGTTGCAATTGCTGCATGAGATACATATCGTCAGGCATGAAAAAAATTTGTAATTCTTACGCAGGTAATGTTCAGGGAAATATTGCTCATTTCATAGGAGTGACCACAACAGTTATATGCTACCAACTCTTCACAATAGAGAACAATGTCACATATGCACACAAAATCAATTCCCAATTGCTTCCATAATCTTTCATAGTTTCATTACCTCTAAAATTTAAAGGTTTAATCTTTCATCACCTCTAGAATTTAATATATCAATTTCCACATGCTACCAAATCTTCACAATAGAGTGCAATGTCATGGATGCATGTGGTATCTATTCCCTCATAAACACATGCTAGTTTGGATCTATTTGGAGGCCAGTAACTTAGTACAAGGGGAGAGCCGAGAGCCAGAAAATCATTATCGAAGGGTTTAACTTGAAAAATATATATGGTAAAAAAATTCCGCAAAATAAATTATACTGAAGGGGAAAATACACACCTTACGATGAACAATCGAATTTTTTTCCGTTGGCAGAAAAATCATGAGGGTGCATATTTGAAGCTTGAAAAAATGTGTTTTAACTCTGTATTATTACTGTAAGCAAATGAGGGTGAGTTCCCAGATGAGTTTTCTGATAAATACCATTTACTTCATTTTTCTTTTAAAAGGCACATTTTCCCATTTCATAGGAACTTCTGTAACAGAAAAATGGTATCTCCAATTATAGCCCACCTGGGACGTAATATATGATAATATACTTATATACACATGTATGCATTCAGATTATTTGTGGTTACTATTCTACACAGATATTCATACATTTGTCCTTAATGAGACCATACTCAGGGACCTATTAGTTAATGGGTCACTTCTAATGCCAATAGACCAAAGAGCTGAACTGTTAATTTAATTGACCTATTAGTTGATGGGTCCCTTCAAATACCAGTAGACCAAACGGTTGAACCATTAATAAAAATTGTTTCTGATAGCGCGTGTTTTATGTTTACAACAAAATACTGAAACCTAAAAAAACAAAAGGTAACACTATATGAAAATAATAACACACTGTCAAGATTTTTCAAAACATGTATGTATGATAACGTGAAAAGCAAACCATTAATAAAACCAACTTTTACATGTATAGTTATACACAAACAAATGATTGAGCTGGAGATTCATTCAACTTAATTGACTTAATAATGACATAATATCTTAATGAAGTAACTCACAAGGGTTTGTTTGTTTTATACTTAACCCATAAAGAGTGACTTAACTATAAAACAATAACTTTCAACACACCGTCCGGCGTCCACTCAACACATACAACAAACAACAATATTGCTTAATCTATACGAGTACATTTATCCAGACATACACTTTATCTCAACAAGCCGAACTTTATTCTACAAAGAACAAAAAAAATGATAGTTATTCAAAGTATTATTTACCTACGACTAACCCCTTTTCAATTTGTCTCACTTTGGCGAACGTACTAATTCTTAACATACATGGCGGCGTTAAAAGTCGTTCTAATTACACTTTCAGGCAACCTTATTTGCAAGTGCCGATAAGCTTATATCGCAATGTACTAGGGTCATATTTTGTTAAGTTAACGGGTATTTTTTTTAACCGTCTAGATTAATTCGCGTTGACTCTAATTTCTCACACTCCTCCATAAAGTATGTATACACAATCCTCAATATATATACACACATACATACATATATATATATATATACACACAATAATAAATATATAATAGTATAGTATCATGATACAATCCTTAATTAACCCCCAATCTGATCCAAAAATTCAAACTATATATATATATATAAAATAGTAAAAAAAAAAAAGAGAGATAAGAATACCCATTCCAAGAGCTGAAAGTTCGACTTCATTATGCTGTTGCATGTATCTCTAAAAGAAAAGAAAAAAAAAAGTAAAAACACCACACAAAAATCAAAATCAATAAATAAATAAATAAATAAATAAATTAAAAGCATGTAAAAATTTGAGATAATGAAAAAAATTAATAATGATACCTTGGCGAGATTGACATAGAAAAAGAGGGGTTTTTTGGTATTAGAAACTTGGATTCTGTTTTTTCTGTATGAAGAAGAATCATTGTTGTTGTTTGTTGTTTTAATTGAGATGTTGTTCATTCCTTCTGTTATTTCTTCCATTTTTTTTTTTTTAATTTGTTATTGTTTTTGATTGAATGTTCGTGTTTTATGTTAGCCCTAAAAGTATAAAAAGCTTTCCCCAATTTATTTTATTTTTTTTGAGAAGTTTCAGAAGTTTTTGTTAAATTTATTTAGTGCATATTTGAGTTGTACCGTACAAGGTAGGACTTTCTATTTTTTTAAATTTTTTTTCAGAATTTTGGTTTGGTATCCGCAATTCAGGGCTTTTTCGGTAAAAAGTAAAAAACAAACAGATGATTGATACATGGGAGGGAGAGTAAGATTTTGGGTTAAAATTTGGACTTGAACAAAATATTTTTCGGGTTGAAATAAGAGTAAAGTTTGTTTTTTTTTTATTTGAAATTAAAACTCTGAGTAGGGATGGCAAATGAACCAGCTAATGGGTAAATCCGAAACCCGACAATTTTGGTCTGGGTTCGGGTCCGGGTATGGGGATTGTTTTAATACTCTAACTGGGTCCGGGTTTGGGTATGGTTTTGATTGAAAACCCGCATACCCGACCCGTATATCCGACTCGTTTATATTAATTACATAATAATAGTATGTTTACATCTTAAAGCATATTTCTTAATGGTTCTCCAAATACAATTAGTTAGAATCATCAAAATATCAAATTCAATACTTCAGCCCCTCAGAAATCACATACAAATATTTTAGCTTAGCATTTTTTTCCTTATCGAAGTCGATGTTACACTGTAACCAGAAGTTCATAAATCATACTATCTCCGTCCCAATTTAAATGTCAAAATTTGACTTGCTAAGTCTTTCCACTCTTACTTTGACCGTAAGTATTTTTATTTGTATAATATGATACTTAATGAAAGTTATATCAATGAAAAGTACATGTAAAGCTCAATCTATTCATATATTTTACATCAATTATTATATAACACACACGAAACAGTTTACGGTCAAAGTTACGAATAAGAGACTTCAAAAGTCAAAATTGAACATTTAAATTGGGACGGAGAAAGTAATACATTTATTAAGTTTGCTCCGAAGTCACCCAGTAACATTTTGCATCATCCAAATGTTTAGACCAATCTTTATTTTGAAAATAATAATAATAATAACAAATACCTGATTACCCGCAGGGAAACCCGTTACCCGACAGTTAGTAATTAAACGGGGATCCGTCGGGTCCGGGTCTGGGTCGGTGGATTTTAATCGGGTCCGGGTCTGGGATTACTTAAACCCGGCCCATACCCGGCCCGTTGCCATCCCTAGCTATGAGATATAATGTTGTGATGTCGTTGAGTACAAAATTTTCATTTAATAAAAGATAGAAACACATTAAACTATACAACATAAATATAATCATCTATAAAAGTAATATTTGAGTATTATGTACAATATGTTACTACTTACTAATAGTCTACTAGTTATCAATGATGAGTTGGTGTAGTAATTTGGAGGTATATATAGGTTCAAGTCTGAGAAGACAGAG
This sequence comes from Erigeron canadensis, assembly GCF_010389155.1. NCBI lineage: Eukaryota > Viridiplantae > Streptophyta > Magnoliopsida > Asterales > Asteraceae > Erigeron > Erigeron canadensis. The sequence goes on along the minus strand of NC_057767.1, from coordinate 2,644,162 downwards.
TTTTCTCCTAGTTGGGTATTTGAAATAGGCAATTCTACTTCGAGTGAGCTCTCTAGCGCGGACCCGATTAAAACAGCGTATGCAAGACATCTCGCTATCGAATCGCGACACGAAGTTTCAAGCGAAATTCAACTTAAAAAAAAAACAAACCTAGTCTACTAGTTAACCATAGAGGTGCAACAATTGGTTAACCAGTTAGATTATTTATATATGATAACCGAAATTGGTTTTTTTAAAAAAAAAAAAGTAACCGGTTTTGGTTAACCTATACCGGTTAATAACCGGTTTGTGTTTGGAAAAACCTTAACCGGTGTAATCGGTTCCGGTTAATAATAACCGATTAACCGATACCGGTTAACCTATTTGATTTTTTTTTTAACCGGCTAGACACCAAATAAATATCTACCCACCAAACGCAACCACAACCAAAAGAAAAAAGATCACAGCTAGAAAGAAGAAGCAGAAAGAGAAAGGAAAAGAAAGAAAGTACATCGTCATCGGTTACTTGATTACCCATAGTCATCGTCATCGTCATCTAACCAGAAAAGGAAAAGAAAGAAAGAAGAAACCCACAGTCATCGTCATCCGGTGAGTGGCGTGTGTGTGTTTTTCCGGCCGGTGTTGGTTTGTGTTAGATATGTCGATACATCGTCATCGGTTACTTGATAGATGATGGTGATTTTCCGGTGAAATCAAGAAAAAGAGAGGCAGCGACGATGGGTTTCCGATGATGGTGATTTTCCGACGATGGGTTTACAGGTATGTGTGTGTGTGATGTGTAGATACATGATGATGTGTGTAATATGATTGAATGTATATATTAGTTCAAAACTTATTTTCCATTGATTATTTGGTTAATAAACCCACTACAGAGATATTAACGATGGGGTTTCACTTTATTGATGTTTACACTTACAGGATATATATAAATATTAAAGAAAATGTCACAAATGGTCCATGTGGTTTGTGATATTCGCATTTTGCCCCCGGTGTTTTTTTTCATTACAAATGGTCCCTGGATTTTCCATTTTCGTTGCCAGCGCTCCCTAACACTAACATCCGTTAATTTAAGGCCGTTAGTAAGGGTATTATTGTCCGTTCACATAAAAGAAACACCCTTCTCCTTCCTCATTCTTCCTTCTACTAACCACCACCACAATCAACACAATCTGGCCAAACATGTTTTCTTTTCCCCAGATCTCTCATTCCAATTCAATTTTGTACATACATTCTAATATATGTATCCATATATTACATATGTCTATATGTAATAAACAATACAAATCCTAAACTTGATTCCAACAGAAAAAAATGACATGTATGTATATTCAATCACCATATAAATATGCATAGAGAATACTTAATTTGAAAGAAAAAAAACTTTGACATAAACTATCAATTGACAAAAATTCTGAACTTCGAAGCCAATTGACATCTCCCAAATCCTGTATTTGACTTTTGACATTGAGTTATTCATATCTAAATTATCAACCCACACATATAAAAACGAACGGAAAAAAAGGAAAGAAGAAAAGAAGCTTTTTTCCAATGGATGGGTTTTCCGATGGCCGGCGGCAGAAGCGGCTTAAAGCAAAGAGGCTGGTGAGACTTTTCTCAAAGGAGCTTTTTCCGGCGAAATTGTGTTTTATGGCAAGGGATAACTAGATCGAGGGATATTTGTCATTTCTGGCGAGAGAATATAGTGGGCGGCGACGTTGAGTTTCATGGCTGGTGGGTTTTTGAGAGAATATAGGATCCCATCCTATAAAGATAATAGATAGAAACAGAGCAATATATAAACAAATACATGTATATATATTTAGAACGGATAGATGATTGAGTTATAGATTGATGGATGAATCGTGTTTTCTTCCATATATGTATACTGATATGTATACTTACACATAAAGTTGTATCTTTTAGATTGGAGTTAGTGAAAAATCAAATGAAATTCTTGTAGAAGATCTAGAGAATTGTGTTTGGGAATGGAGGAATGTTTGTGGGGGAAGTTGTTGAAGACTTGAAGGGATCTAACACACATACACACATTGACACAGATATATATATATATATATATTATATTCTTAAATAAAAAATTGTTTTATCACATATAGTCCCTGTGTTTATTGAAAAGACGATTATACCCTTACATGGTTCGCATGTGAAGCATTTTAACGGCCAAAATCAACATAAGTTAGTGTCAGGGACTGTTGGCAACGAAAATGAAAAATCCAGGGACCATTTGCAACGAAAAAAAATACAGGGGGCAAAATGCGAATATGACAAACACAGGGACTCTTTGTAACATTTTCTTTAAATATTATTAATAATATATAGGTTAACTGGTTATAGGTTAATTTTACTTAAAGAAAACGGGTTATCGGTTAACCGGTTCTTGTTTTGAAAGCCATGATCGGTTACTAACCTACGGTTTATAATAACCTACAACCGGTACAGTAATAATTGGTTAGTAACCCGTTAGGTTAACCGATTTCTGAACGGGTCAGTTAGGTTAACTGGTTTTTTTGTGCACCTCTTAACCATAGTCATTTAGCAAACTTTTTTGGTTAAATATCAAACATTTTTTTTTAACCTTTAAGGTAAAAATAGCATGATATTATATAAGATTAATAATATAAAATGTTTTATTATACGAGTAACATGCTATCTTATTTAGACGGTTGTGTAGATAATAATATAGAACATCTTGATGTTATCTGTTCGACTGTTCAATTTCAATACAATGAATAATGTCAATTTATTGGGCTTTACAATGAAAAATATCTATTATTGGGTTTTATTTTGAAGCCTACATGCTACTGTTACTCTTATGGTTAGCCCAGTTCATCGATTACTATAACCGAACCAATTATTTAACTATGATAGCAGTGCAATTGTGCAAAAACAACAAAATTAATCAAATCAAAATATAAATAAATGAGAAGTTGAGAACATAAGATGATCAATATATAATCAAATGGTGAAAAAAAGCTATCAATCGATTAAGTAAACTTGTTAGAACAAAGTATTACATCACATATTTGTCAATACAAAAACTGTGATAAATACAATAATTCACAACATCATCTAATCAACAATGATACTAAACTACCAATCAATCTGAAGAAACCAAAAACTAATCAATTAACTGTTAAATTAAGATATCATAATAATCATAATTTATTTGTAGATAATTTTTCTAGATTACTTGAGCATCATCGGCTATGGTCCTGGCAAGTGTTTGGGATACAATGCACTTCTCCTCGGTGTATAACTTCTCTTGCACGGCGGGGGACGTTATGAAAGCTTGAAGTTCCTCGCCAAGTTCCTGCACAACATACAAAAATTAGTAATAAAAAGAAGGGACCGACTTTCTCTCTCAAATTTCATTTATATAGAGCATGAATATTTGTGTAGTTATACAAAAATTAAGCATTCTAGGGCCTTAAAACAAATTTGTCCAAACATTTTGGTCGAAATCTTACAATATTTGGAACTTTTTTTTTTCCTCTAATATGTATTCAGTTAATTAAAAAAAAAGGAAAATTTATAAGTGTATGATATAATATATATACCGGAGAGGATGACATGAGTTGCAAAACACCAACTTGGGCTTGCAAGAATTTGATGTATTTATAAGCGGCTTGAAACATTTCGGCCGTGGTCATTTTATGACCACCGGGAACGAGCTTTCCTAGCTCTGATGTCTTCTCACTTATCTTCCTTCTCCTCACTCTTGCTGCCATACTTTGCGCCGATATCCTCTCCTTTCCACCATTACCATTATTGTTATTTTCCTTTTTCGGTTTAACATTATCACCCATAATGTCGTTACACACATTACCAAAATTATAAATTTCGGGCAATTGTGGCAATTCGGGCTGCAGTATTTGGTCCATTGGACACAAATCTTGATCACGAAAAAAAGAAGAATATGAATCATATGAATTGTATTGTGGGTGTGTTTGATATTCCATAGGAATATTCATTGGCAAGATTTCTTGATGATGATCAAATACATTATTAGGGACAAAGAGTGGATTATTTGAATAAAATTGATCTTGAGCAAGATTTGTCAATGGAGAGAATGCATCATTATTATTGTTATAAAATGATGATGATGAAAGTGTCGGAAAATTTGTTGAGTTATGAAAAGAGAGGTGGTTAGAAGTGAAGGCATTATTGTTGAAAGTTGAGAAATGATGGTAGTTGTCATGGAATGGAGGCAGGAAGTCGGGTGGTGGTGGCGGAGGGACGATCGCGGTGTTACGGCGATGGAATGTAGAAGGTGTTGGCCAGTTGGAGTGGAAGCTAAGAGCAGCCATTGAGATTTAAAGAATCTATATCTATATGTATGTATGAATGTGAAAGAAAAAGAAATGGAAGAGCTATTGTTGTTGTTGAATGAAAGTGGACCTTTGCTGCTTATATAGAAACATGAGATAGAGATCGATACACACTAGTACTAATTACTTATTAACTACTTTGGGGTGGTTAACGAATATAAAAAACGCGTGGGAATGGGTCAATTAGTATAACTGATCCCCTGAGGATTAGGAGAAGATTAAGGTAATTTTACGTTTAGCTACCCTTTAATTACTAGGATAATTAAAACAATAATCTGGTTTCTATGAGTACAATCAAAAAAGATGTAATTAATTAATACAATCTAAACTTTGTTTGAAAAGTATGAGATTTTGGAAAATGAAATTGTATATGAATTGTTGATATAAATATTTTTAGTTGAAAATTATTTTTATGTAAAGTATTATTTATTGATTATGAATCATGACCCATAAGTCTATGATTAGAAAAAATTCCAAAAGACGTTATATACTTATATACATATCAAATTCAAATATTGGATTAAGTAGTTAGAGTGATAGTAAAAGGTAGTGAGTGTTACATCACATGTTTTTCACAATAAAAAGTATGATGGTCATATGATGATAATGTATCTCATTCTTATAACTTTTTTTTCTTTTTTTTTTTCAGAATGTGATGATATAATGGGCGAAGATTTAGGAGTAAATTGAAAGGTAAAGTTACTCCTAATTTGAAAGAATTTTTACCCTAATATGCTTTATCAAGACTCTACCGGTTAACGAGTTTAATAATGTTTAAGATAGAACCATAAGTTCACATAAAATAAGGTTATAAAATATTGCACAACATAATCAAATTATTATCATATGGAATATGGATATATTCATTCGGGTTTAGAACGTGCATTAAAATATATTAAATAAATATAAATATATATTTACCATAAAATTTAAAAATGGACTTTTGATATAAGGAGATATAGTTTTTTTTGTGTACATTAAATAAATCTTTAAATGCTTCATTTAACGTTTTCATATTTATAACTATTTTCTTAATATTGAATTTGGATCGATTAAGTACTATATAATTTGTCATGATGTTTGGCTTGAAAAAGTGTAACTGGTGTATGAGTGAAAGTAAATTTTTGATGAAACCACACCTTAATTCATAATGAATAATATTCTATACTAAACAAAATTTAAGTTGAAAATTCCTTGTTTTCACACTTAATTCAGCTTACACAATGCCAAGATTAAGGAAATAATCATGATCCAACATACCCACAAAAATTGGGGAATGATTAACCTAAACTCACTTGCAAAATAGCTAGGAAACTACCTAATCAAACTACTAATTAGGTTAGAAACATAATTAGCAAAATTAGGAGGGTAATATAAACAAAACTAAAATAATCAAAAAAGGCAAATGATTGCCCAAAAAACCGTTAATGACCATTTTTTAGGATTTCCGCAAACTGTTCGGGTCCAATGCAATTCTCTGCTTTGTACAACTTTTCTTGCATCAATGGACATGTTACCAATGCTTTCATTTCTCCATTATTCAAAACTTCTTCACTTTCCTGCATACAATTTTAGACTTTTTACACTTTTCCATTTTTTGTTTCTCTCATACAATTTCCAATATCAAAACTGCCCCAAGCTAGCAACCACCTCTAATCACATTCAATGACTAATGTAGTCTGTTAATATATTTTCGCCATTCAATGACTAATGTAAATATCAAAAATAAAATTATAGCAAGTGTATTACTCCATTTGGCACATTTTAGGTATATATCAAAAGAGTAAAACTCCGGTAAGAACACTCTTAAATTAAGAATGGTGAGAACACTTAAAAACATCATTTTGATGCATTAAAAGTCCATAAAACTAACATAGTGTATAACTAATTATCAGTGTTTAACAACACATTGGTCTATCAGAATCGAGAAAAATCATGTTTTGTGTCCATCTTGGATGCATATTCATCAAAATGATGCATCCAACAAAAATGTGATTTTTTCGATTTTGACGGATCAATATGTTGTTAAACACTAAAATAATGATAACTAGTTATGCACTATGTTAGTTTTATGAACTTTTAATGCATCAAAATGTAGTTTTTAAGTATTCTCACCGTGTTCTTATTTTAAGGTTGTTCTTATTTGATTGTACCCCTAAATAAAAAACAATTTACATAATAAATATTGTAAAAAGATAACGTTTTCTCTATTTAGTTTAACCGGCAGAAGCGAGTTTTTTTAACTCACGTGTACATAACCTAACCAGGCGAGATTCCATGATACGAGTTTTAACCGTTATGTCATGGGGTGTTAATTTAATTATTTAAACAGGAATAGAGTTGAAATGTAATTAATCGAGCTACATAAATATTAATTAGCGAATAATAATATACAAATTTAAAACAATTTTATAAACAAATATATACTTTAAATTGTTATCCCCCAATTAAAAAAAAATTGTTTACTAACATTTTTACTAAAATAGATAATATCACTACTTTGCTTAATATATTATTTTTTGGTGGTTATTGTTCATATACATTACCTACCTATAATAATAAATATATTGATTAACTAAATTATGCTAATCACATATATATATATACCTAATTAAGTTTTCATGCTCAATGTGCAAGAAATTATATACAAACATATACGTATAGTGATATGGGGAGTGATAAATTTACAACAAATTTTTGCTATCTACAACAATGTACGCTTTATATAGTTATACACTGTGCAGTATAATATATACGTTTGTTGTAGATAACAAAAAAAAATTGATATAGATTTATCATTTCCCATAGTGATATAGCTAATCATAATATAATGGATAGATATAGACATTACACATGTTTGTGTATGCAATTATGCATAATCATGAATTACTATTAATACATACCGGAAGTGAAGCCATAAATTTGAGAACACCAATTTGAGCCTGTAAGAACTTAATATACTTAAAAGCGGCTCGAAACATCTCCGCCGTGTTCATTTTACGTCCGCCGGGAATCAACTTTCCGAGCTCCGATGTCTTCTCACTTATCTTCCTCCGCCGCACCCTCGCCGCCATACTCTGTGCCGAAATTCTCCCACCACCATTTCTTCCCACAACATTTTGTTTCTTATTATTTTTATTATTATTATTATTATTATTATTATTATTATTATTATTATTATTATTATTATTATTAATTTCTTGATCATATAAAAATGTACTTTTAGGCCATGCTGAAACATTATAACCACCATAGCCACCACTTTGGTGGTTTTCCGCCAGTTGGGTCACCGGCATTGTGTACTTCGCCGGAAAGAATTGATCACATGGGAAGTTGTAGTAAGGATTTTGATAGTTAAAGGTGTAACTTTGAAAATCTTGATTTTCCGGCGACAGTTTGATGACATGTCCGGTGGGTGTAACCGGAGATGGAAGATACCCCGGGAATGACAAGTTCGATTCGAAAAGTTTGTTGATTTCAGTATCGTAAACGGTGAAGTCTTCATGAAGATTTAAGAGTTCCGGTGAAGGTGGCTGGAAACTTGAGGTGTAGCCGGAATCATGATTTGGCCAATTAGTGTAGAAGTGAAGAGGCATTGAGAGAATAATGAAGAATAATGATGATTAAGTTAGTTAATTATTAGTAGGTGACAATTAATCTGCAGCGAAAATATATAAGCAAGATTATTGTAAATTAAACTGAAAGTCATTAAGTAGTGATTAATGGTTAATTAAGTAAAATAATAAATATTATCAATATATAATAACTACTCGTATAAAATAAAAAGGATGTTAATCAATATTGTCTAATGCTAATGGGTTTAAACCTCAGCGGCACTCCGAAGTCCTGTAATGATGCTTGGATCATGGACCAGGGTTTTGAGTCTAAGTAGGCGAGTTTTTACCTCCAATCTAACGTCGTGCCTTCTGTAACGGTTAAATTGGTGAGTTTTCCCTTCCATGTAGTCCCTAACTTCGTGGATCGGTCGCTAGTGATTAATTAACTTAGTTAACTGTTAGTTAATGAGAATTAACTTAGTTAATTGTTAGTAGACAAACTAATCTGCAACAAAATATATAAAGCATGATTATTGTAAATTCAACTGAAAGTCATTAAGTAGTGATTAATGGTTGATTAAGTAAAAAAATAAATATTACTAACAGATAATAATTACAAAAAGGATGTTAATGAATATTGTTTAATGAGATCATTTATGCTATGTTCTTGAGTTCCTTATTAAAAGGAAAAAAAAAATGATGAGATTGGATTAAAAGATATTAAATCCTTTCAAATCATCCTAAAAGTGGGAGGAATATTTAGAGATTAAAATCAATTAGATTATTAATCCACTTCCTATTCTTTCATTTCTCTTTCATTTTTTAAAAAAAACTTAAGAACACAAAATTATTTTAAAATCATTTGGATTTTTTTTTTAAGGTATGAAATCAAAAGAGAGTTTGAGAGGGAAGGATTACTGTCTGGTTACCTAAATACCACTGGGGTGTTGGTAAGTTACTGGGTGGTTATTCTTTTTTATAAAATGGAAAAAAAAATTGATTATTTAAATTGGAGGGAAATGACTTGGTCAATAACCGTAAATCCTTACTTGTAGGTGTTATTTACTTTTATGACCTTCAAATGTGAAAAAAGAAACAAATATGATTGACACTACATGGCTTACATGTATGACGAGTGTATTTTTTGGTTTAAAGTCCTGATACTTTTGGTTGTTAATTTTATTAATTTTTCTTAAGTGGCCATCATTTTGATGTCCTATAAGTTTTGGGTTTGGATGTTCTTAAGTAAATAATAAAAAAATGGACAAGAAAAATGATTTAAAAGTAACTAAATATCATAAATATGAATGAAAAAGCTTTGTGTTTTTCCAAATTCTTAATATGGGAATGTAGTGCACCCCCGGAGCTCAATTTATTCTTCAAAATCTCAAACATTTTCAACATAATATTTGGTGAAAGGGTTATGTTTTTTTAACATTTTTTTAAGTAGAAATAAAAGAATATACAAAATATTATGAAGATAGCCATGGAGAAGTACACTACAACATAGTTTAAACACTAGTACAAGAGGATCCTTAAACTTGACTTTTCAAGTTGTCGAAAAAAAATCTTTTTTTTTTCGATATCTGAAACATAACTAGTAAAACATAACTAAATTATTATCATTATCATTATCATTATTATTATTATTATTATCAATAACTAAACTTGACATGCATACTCCGTGAATCCGTAATCCGTGATACATGACACACCATTTCGCTTAAGCCCAAAACCTCTTCTTACTCTAGAGCCCATCACATTTAAATATAAGAGAGATAGTGTCCGCGCGTGCGACGTTGAGATGGTGGGGGTGATAGGTCAAGTCACATAGTATGATAGCCAAATGCTTTAGCGATACGGGCTCCGCCTTCGGATTTAAAAATTCATCGAAAGTATATCGAATGACATCTCTAATAAAAGAGCATAAAATTTTAAAAACACCCATACAATTTTTTATAATTTATCGATATACGGTTTTTGAGATAAAAGATTTTGAATGAATTAAATAAATAAAATGATTTATGAATGAGAGTGAAAAAAATGAGTGATTGAGATTTAAGAAGTAAGAAAAAAACGAGTGGTTGAAATTTAAGGGTATTATGGGTATATTATGTAGAGATGTTTAAATTAATGAATAAAGAAAAAATATAATTTAAGTAATTCATTTACTTAATTAAGATTTAAAAATAAAATAAAATGCTTTATAAGATAGGATTAAATATAATACCATGGCCCAATATTCCAGTCTTGACTTTTTCGGTTCTTCCATGAGTCATGACCTTGACTCTTACACTATATTTTTGAGTTTTATTTATGATAGAAAAGAAAGGAAAGGGAATGGATAATTTGCTATCTTGCATTCTTAAGTTTCTTTAATAAAAGAAAAGATTTGAAAGGAATGGAAAACTTGGTCATTTTTTGTCTCAAAGTTTTCCGCCCAAAATGGCTGGATTCGGATGGAATACAATACAACATGTTGCCTAAGTTGTCACTTACCTTCGTCTTATTGGACCACCATATTTCACCACATGTAGTTTTTTTCTTGATTAGAAGAAAAAATATGTACAATTTATTTATTTTTAATTAACTTTTATGTGAAGGATATAATTGTAAAATTACATATATTTTTCTTTTCTTTCTTATCATTTCAACTTGAGAATGTATTTAACATTTTATTTTCTTTCCCTTTCTTTACTATGTGTTCTTAAGTTTTTCTTACTGGAGAAAAGAAAAGATTCCAAATGATTTTTATATAAGTTGAGTTTTTGAGTTTTTTTTTTAATGATGGAAAGGAAATGAAGTAATATGATTTGAAAGACTTATTTAATTGTTTTTGTTTTAAAAATCTTCCTCTTATTTTTGAGATGATTTGGAAGGATTTTATCTATTCTCTTCTCATCTCATCTTATCATTTTAATTCTTTTCTTTTAAAATATAACTCAAGAACATAGTTAGTTTCCTTTTTAACTTGAGAATGCGTTTTATATGTATACTTATTTACCCTTTCTTATTATTTCTATTTTTAACCTCTATTTTTTTTTTATTCAAAACTAGAGAATGCAGTGTTAACTTCTTGAGGGCTTTGAGATATAAATCTATAATGCCTATCCAGAATTGCTATATAAAAGGTAGTGATCGATATTATTGTACAACTAACGTTAGTCATGTATACAACAAGTAAAAGTGGGTTTATTATGTTTCGCTAAATGGATTGTATCACTACTTTTTATCAGAGCATCAAATTAACTATGCCAATAATGTCGTGAAACAAAAAAAACTTATCAAAACTCTTTAACTAATTGTTAAATACATCATAATTTATGCTTTAAATAGTGTCATTTTTCTAGTTCTTAGAACCAGAATAATAAATCATTTTCAATAGTTAATTAATAGGAATTAATAATAATAAAAAAGAAATTAATCAAATTAAGTAAATGAATATATGTTTGATTTCAATACTTTTACGGTTTGTGTAAATAAATATATTGGACTTTGACTAGCTAGAATTGGGCTTTGACTACATTAAGACACTCACACCAATTTATTAAACTTAGAGTAATCTTTATATTTATTAAACGTATCTTATAAAAATTTGGTGCCCATTAATTTTTGATGCCCTGCTATACTGTGCCGATGATACTTGTTAAAGGCCGGTCATATAATTTATTTTTTCTATAACACGATGCACTTTTGTGATGCAATGAGAAAAAAAAACAAAATACAGAAAGTCATATATATATATACGTATACCGACATGTATATATATGTAATGACCTTGCGAAAGAACTCACACCATGTAAATAACATTGTAAAAATTATAAGTCCCACACGTACAGTTTCAACGAAACAAATTATGGTAAAATAAAGAAAACACAAAAAATCTAGAAATAAATAAACTAAGAGATAATGGATAAGATGCTCATGCATATTGCACATGCACAAAAGATTTTTTTTCAAGACCGAAATGAACCGAGTATAGGTCATGTAACAATAACAAAATATAATAAAAGTGCACGTAACCATGACACGCGTCGCACCGTCATTACACGTGTCATTGCTTCTAAACACCCATACATCTCTATATAATCTTACAAACCCAATGCACCTCTCCAACAAAGCAAATCATCATTATTCAAATATATCATAAACTTTTAAAACACTTAAGAAAAAAAAAACTCTTTTCTGTTCCAATTTACCAAAAAATGGCATCACAAAACAAAGCATACAAGGCCGGAGAAGTCAAAGGACAAGCCGAGGAGAAAACCGGACAGGTGTTCGACAACATTCGAGACAAAGCACAACAAGGCAAAGACAAGACATCTGGAGCTGCCGGTTCGGCGTGGGACAAGACCATGGAGTCGAAAGACCAGACCGGAAGCTACATGTCCGAAAAAGCTGGAGAAATGAAGGATAAAGCATCCCAAATGGGTCAAGCCACCAAAGAAAAGGCTTCAGATATGGCGCAGTCTACTAAAGAGACTGCGCAGGCTGGAAAAGAAAAAACTGGTGGGGTGTTGCAAAAGACTGGAGAGGCGGTGAAGGGTATGGCGCAGGGCGCCACGGAAGCGGTGAAAAGTACTTTGGGAATGGGTGGTGGTACAACCGAGGAGACTGGTACAGGTAGTACTGGTACCACCCGTACCACTGTTAGGGAGACTCGTAGGAGTCATACTTAATTTATTGTTTTGTTGTTTTGTGTATTTGTGTCTTGCATTTGTGTCAAAGTTTTAAAGTTTGTTGTTTATCAGGTTCGTTATGATAACGAACCTGATTTTATATTTGAGGGATAGTTTTTTATGGCTCCCTTTTGTTATGTTGTTGGGTCGAGATAAGTGGATGTATTTATGTATGTAATGACTTGGTGTGTCATGTACGTATGTTTAATTAGTCCACTTTTGTCTCCTGTTGGTCTATAAATTTCAAATAAAATGGGCATTTGTTGTTAACTACTGATTGATTTATTTGATATTTTGATGTTTATCATTTTGGGATTTGGTTTTGGGTTAACATGCATGATGAAGACATGAAGTCAGGCACTTTCAAAGATTTTACGTCCCTTAATTTGCTCTCTTTTAAGGGGTCAAAGATTTTATAAAATCTAAAACTTTCTATCAACTTAAACATGACGAGAAAAAAATAAAAAATAAAAAATCATTCCCTTCCCCTCAAATTCCTTGGGTCCCGAGCGGAAATGATGTATACTCGTAGTTTATCACATAATTTCTTTGCATTTTGTTTCCATGAAAAATAAAATCAATAAATATAGAAAAAAAAAAAATGATAGGCTTATGAAGCCTGATATCTTGACGCTGACTGACTGATTATGATGAAGTCAGTACTCAGTACAGTTGACTAATGAGAATTGACGGGACTGTGGCTGATGTTATTTTTATTGTGGTAAATTGGTGGTGTTTGGATTTATTGGGGCTGTATTTCGGATTTTGGGCTTAAAGACTTTTGTTGTTTTATGGTAACTTCGGTATCTACATTACCATTTTTATTTTTATTTTTTGTAATATTATTTTATTGGCACATGGTGACCTTTTTGACTATGAATGTCAATCTTTCATCTTTGTAGCTTCCTTTGTGCTTTCAAGTTAAATTTGCCAGCTAACACTTGCCGTTCAAAAGAAAGAAGAATAATCTAACATTTGCCATCTAAAATAAAAAGACGTGGATAAAAATTTGGAAAAAAATCTAAATAAAGACGTGAATAATCTAACATTTGCCGTCTAAAAAAAAAGACGTGGATAAAAATTTGGATAAAAATCTAAAGAAAGACTTTGGAACGTATACATTCGATGTGACGGTACGACAAGGAGGATATATGGAGTAGGAACTGAACGTTGGAAAGTGTAATGTGGATACAAATCAAAGATCTAGTGAACCAAACATCAGATTCATAATGATATGTGTCAAAACTGCCATCTCCAGATATGTATATTCTCAGATACATCACTCGCGGTTTTTGTTCATAAAATTTGACTAGGATTTTGATACTACTCGTATACACCCATAAGCATACAATGTTAGAACTTAGAAGGGTATGGGATTACAACGCGTAGGTAACAAAGACAAGATACTAATAGTCAATCATGCCATCACTTCCTTCAAGATCGCTAACATTACTGACTGCTTCAAGTTCTTCATTGTCTTCTTCATCAGTATCCATAGCGTCACCATCTTCTTCAGACTCATCATCGTCGCTCTCATCTTCATAAATAATAGGCTCCAATGGCTCTTCTTCATCAACTCCATCAATCGTCTGCACATAAGAATAAAACCAAGAAAATGAATAGATGAAGATTCCCTCTTTGATGGTTTAACAATAGCGGCTATGTTGCTTACCTTTGTGTATAGCAAGTCTAAACAACTTGACAGTTGAAGCGTTGAATTGAAAGTTGAAACTCGAGATTCAATAAGCTACAGGAAAGAAAAAAAAATCAACTTCATATCATAATATAATTTTGATCAAGGAGTGGTAGAAAGGGTGGGTCAGGCCATTGGGTAATTTCTTATATGGGTCAAATAAGGTCTGGTAGACCTGCAAAACAATTTTCTTAAGCTTGGTAATTCATCGTTGTAATAAAGTTGGTTTCGAATGTTCGAAATATTCATTCATTACTCAGCTTTGGAAACATGTCTGTTCAAATTAAGGATAGATGACTTGAGGTTTGTGAAACTTGACTATGAAGTAGATCGGCATGAATTTACTTTTGAAAGTCAAATATCGACAAATAAAGGTTCTTACCTGATACAAGGAGTTGAGAGCGATCAAAGACGACTCTTGAGACATTATACTGCTTGCATGTAGAAGAAGTAAGCTTCTAAGCCATGGTAGGGCAAAAGCTACAACAGAACCCCTATAATCACAATGCAAAACATGTGATCTATTATTCGTTGCACGTTTAAAGATAATCAATAACCACAACACTTCCAACTCATAACAAATGGGCCAACTTGGGTTATATTTGATACCTAGTGTCGCCTAAAGTGTATTAGAAAGCTTCCAACCTCCTAAACAGCTTTATCCAAAAAATTGTTCATTTTCTAATATGGTTTCTATTATCATGATGATTACTAATTAAAGGGTATAACATTCAAACAAAATTTTTAATGAATCCAACTTCCAACCCATTTTAACCCCTACTTTGACCAGCCACACAACCAGTCCAACTTTCAACTCTATTTTTCAACGTAAATAAGATTCGTAGATCGCACCTGGATTGGATCACGGATATGAGAGACTCAAGAAGCTTGAAGACGTCCGATGGATTTAATAGAGCAACTGAGTTTGTAATAACCTGCAAACAAGAGAAGCAGATTAAAAAATAATAATAATAATCTTATAAGCACAATTTTAAAATTATTACTTATAAAAACTTCATCAAGCATTACCTTTTCGTTTTGTCTAGATAAACAATCAAGCAGAAGCGCCCGATCTTCTGCATGCAGTGCCTGTTTAAGCAAAACATGAACAGAATCAGCACTCGGAGGCTTGGCAGTAGACATCTCAGCTTTCTTGTCACTCCCATCTTCATTGTTTATTATATTTAAGCTGGCCAACTTCTCACCCATTGTTGGTGCACCAATATCATCATCAATTTGAACTCCATCCATAGGGTCTGCATGATCTATATCTACAATGCAATCTAAGATATTAAGAACTACAGATAATAACTTTGAATCCAAGGACATAATCAAAGAGAGGGAAAACACTAGTTTGGGTCAGGCCGAACAAAACACTAGTTTTCCCAAACAAAACTTTGGAAATATAATATCTGCACCAAATAAATTACGGCTGCAATCAATAACTTAAACTTTGGAATAGATATATTGAAAAGGTTTTATAAATTTTAAACACTCTCTAGATAACAGGTTTGACATGTTTATACTAACTTAATAAACTTTACTCATTTATATAAAAAAAAAAGATACAACATAAACCAAGTAAGCCCATTGCTTACCAAGGTTTACTCCGGCAGTTTCAAAGTCTGCATCAGATGCAGCACGTTTCTTACTTCGCACATCTTTCTGGTCTGCGAAGAAGAAAGCATAATAACTAATTAGGGGGTGTGCAAAGGTGCTCTTTGTAACGTATTATGTTCACCAGCTTTTATCAGACAGATAATCACGTGTAACAATATGTGTTGCCGGAGATAGGGTTTGAATGTGTTTCTGCTTTATGAAATTGTGATGACCAGATAAGTAGTTGTTAAAATGTTTCAGAAGTTCTAGTAATTCAATAAATAAGATGACAAAGCTAGATGTTCAGTTTTAATAAATACAAAATATTTACTTTCTGGGAGCTAAAAAGCACATATTATAAATTATCTGTTAAATAAAAAGGTTGTCTATTATTCCAAGTAATTTAAGAAATTGTAAGTACTAGAATACACTTTGGAAAAACTTTGAACAATTTGACCATGTCAACTCGAAATATAAGCCAAATCGGCTATTGAAAATCTAATTTAAAGAGCTTGAAAATGCCATCTTCACATAAACTTCGAAAGCTGATCAACAAGGCTCAGTATAACTATTTCAAAAACAGGAAGTAAAAAAAAAATTTTAGAAAATAGAAACTGTGTACCTTTTCCGTTATTCACTATATTTTCTTGGATATCAGCACTAGCATTTACAATAATATCTTCCCCAGAACAAATAACATCTACTAAAGCGAACTGTGGAGAGTTTAATAGACCATAAACAATAAGGGCTGTAGCCTGATCATCACCACTGATTGAATATATTTTAGCAGCTAGTATGGAATTGTGATGTTTCTTGGTTTTCCCACCATCATTGATGTCAGTTTTAGATTTACTAGCTTCAACTTTAATCTTTGTTGGATCTACATTGCCTTTGGTTGAGGTCTTCAAGTTCCATATATAAACTATACCCGACTCTGAAACTGAGAGTACAACTAAATCATCTCCACTGGGGCCATTCTTGCATTCAATCGCTAAAGGATGATGTCTCATTGACAACACAGGTCCACTGCTTACTTTTCCGGTGTCTGATTTGTTTTTCCACACTTGAAGATTATTGTCACCATGTCCGGATGTAATAATGGCGTTTGAGTTGTCCAACATACACATGAGCTGCACCGGACCCTGAAAGATGAAGCAAAAACAAATTTCAATAGACATCGCGGTTGAACTAAAAGGGTGTTTGGAACTTTGGATGTGCATTCCGAGGTATATATAAAACTAATGATCCAAAATTGATTATTCGACCTCAAATAATCACATTATCATAAATATAATAAAAAAAACTACACTATAAGACTTCAAGTCACCCTATTGAACCAGGCGATTGATTTCATACCGCAATCAAAGCACCCCAGTGAATCCATATTTCTCATGCAGCAAGTTGCCACATGAAACCTAAAAATTGAGAATCTTAGAATAAAAGCTAAATGATACGAGTATATAACCATCCATAGCTCTTACTCAATATAATCACTTTGCAAACACAAGTCAGAAACCACCCTACAGCAAGTTTTAGTGATAGAATAGACTTAGTAACATACCGAATCGGTTGAAAACTTGAGTAATTCATTCCCGTCTTCCAAACTAAGGACTCGAATCTTGGAACTCGCTGCAGCTAATATTTTATCATCTACCATACAGGAAAACATGTGTTAAAAGTGTATAATGTAAGATTATGATAATTCACGAAATCAATATACTTTGAACGCTCACCAAAAATATATACAGATGTAGAGATATATTTCTTCGAAAATTTTGTTTCTTTCAAAAGCTCTCCAGTTCCGGAGTTCAATTCACAAGTTGTGCCATCAGTGCTAATAACACAAACTTTCGGTCCTTGATTTGCAAATGAGAGAGCAACAATTCTACTGCAGCCAAAAAAGTTCAGGATGTTAGAAGCACCTCATAAAAGTATGTGGTATCAC
This sequence comes from Erigeron canadensis, assembly GCF_010389155.1. Lineage (NCBI taxonomy): Eukaryota > Viridiplantae > Streptophyta > Magnoliopsida > Asterales > Asteraceae > Erigeron > Erigeron canadensis. The sequence goes on along the minus strand of NC_057767.1, from coordinate 2,626,343 downwards.
CAACAGAAACAAATAACCGGCTCAAAAATTCGTTTGGGGTTTTCTGCCAAATAAAATGGTTTAAATCCTAAAATTGCGGATACCCATAAAATATTAGTATATTTCTGACATACCCATGATGATCTCCAGATGATTTCCACATTAACTCGCCATTAGTAGCATTGATGGTAAAAACCTCACCACTATCTGTTCCCAGTGCCACCAAACAAGTTCCGTTTTCTTTTCTGCGCTGAAAAATTTATAACAAAAACAGGAAACTCTATACTCAAATACAAAATCAGTATAGCAGTGATAGTAAGAGAGTGCAACGATTGAGATTTCTGGTGTAAGATGTTACCTTCTTTGTTCCAACAAAGCTACAGGCAATACAAGAAAACTGAACATCAGAATCTTCATCAGAATGCTTCCATTCAGCTAACAAATTTCCATTGTTCGTGTTCCACACCTTTAAGCATGAAATGGAATTTTTTAGTAATTACAACAACATCAACATAAATTCGTAATTACATTCACTTTTCAAAGTCCATGACTGATACAGATATAGAGCTCCTTTATTACGATTTAGCAAACCAGACCACTTTGGAAAATCGAAACCACTAATAATAAAAAATATATATAACTTTTAAAAGTTAAATAATATTGATTTATCTCTGCATCAGTTTTAGTACGGAAAATCCCTACATAGCTTACCTGAACACTGAAAAAGATCATTATTGCAACTTCTAACTACAATATTGATTTAATATTGGTTGCTTGATTGCACATATTTCTACATACTTATGGCTTACAAGTTTCATTCAGAACGAGCACCCTACCAGCTTTAAACTATGTGTGTTTTACCCCTAAAATAAGCGAAAACGCACTAGGTATCCAAACACTTCAAAGTGCCTTTCGGGTTTCAAAAAACATAACAACCCATAACCAATCCTAAACGTGCATCAGAATTTCCATACAAGTCATCCATTCGGCTTAAAAATTTCCATCGCCTATGCTTAAAACATGGCATACCCTAAAAGACTAGAATCTTTAACATGTGTTTTAATTTTTTTTAGCTTTCGTGTACTATTCGTCTACCGTTAAATAACAGTTAGGCAAGATATTCATAACAAAACATGCTATATATATAATACATACATATATATATATAGTCATCCTTTTGTGCATTTCTATATACTTCAAATTCAACCCAAAACAGTTTTATACTTTTTGCAGCTGAACAAATATATATATATACATATAGACAAATAAATGTGTGAATACAAACATAAAAAAATATATAAATTCTTGAATTAAAAGAGAGAAACTTACTTTGAGTGTATTATCAGGAAGTATTGCAGCAAAGATTTCACCTTTTGAACTAAAACATGAAATCTTTAATATAAATTTCTTGTCTTTGGCCATTTTAGTTATTATATTATATTACAAGAAAAAAAAAACAGAGCAAAAACCCTAAAATTTTGTTAACAGGGGAATGAAGGTGAGGGCTGAGGAGGCCGGAGGGTTTTAGGACCGGATGGGCAATTGTATTTGGGCCGTTTTAAGGGTATTTTTCAATTTTTCCTTTTATTTGGTTATTATGGGCCGTTTAACAGATACTCGTATTATTATTTAACACTTTCACTTCCGAAACAAGTTTTTATAGAAAAAAAAAATAAACCGATTATGGTTTAATTAATTATTTTTATTTTATTTTGCTTTGAGGTGAAAGTTATTTGCAAATATAAGTTGTCTTAACCGGGTCCGCTTTAAAAAGTCGTTCGCAGAGTGGATCTCCAATCTAAACCCCTTGATGAGAATTCTTGAGGGTCAAACACTTGGAGAAGAAAATTCACTAAGGCTTACCATAAGTAAATCTTGAATCCTTGTAGTTATTTTAAATAAGCCTAAAGTATAACTTGAACCCGAGGCTTTTTATGAGAAAACAAAACTCCTTGTCACTAAATCATTTGGTGATGACCGATTGTTTTAAAATCACTTGGGTTCTTTTTTATTTTCCCTTTTTACAAAAACTCAAGAACATAGTGTAACTATTGTTGGTGTTTAAATATGAAAAGTTAAACTGTAATGGTGGTGACTCATTGATAAAGGCATGTAAACTTTGTTCCAATAGCTTGTCAAGTTTATATATTACTGAAATTATAATCGTGCATAGAAACTGTAGTTAATTTTTTAAATCTAAACATATACGAGTAATATTAAACTTTAGTATAAATCAAATTGAGTAATGAAATTTATAAATTTCAATTATTACATGCAATAATAGAAGACACCAGCTGACATTATCATGCTAGTTTTTAATATACATAAAAATTAAGAATAAGTATAAGTAATTAAGTAAAATAGTTAATAAAATAACATAAGATAAAAATATAAAGTGGAATGGTAAAATAGTAAATTTCAATCAAGTATATAAATATTTAAGTTCAATACAAAAGTTCCAAGTCTATTTGCTAACATGTATTGATTCTTGCATTTTGATAGATATTTTATACACTAAAAAACATTTTTTCAACATAATAAACTTTCCTCTATCAACATCTAAAAAATAGAAGCTTAAACTATAGATGAAGATTATCTAAGAATGTTTGTAACAAATAGGCCATGGCCTAAGGAAAAACCAACAGAATCCTGCCTTAATTACTATTATAGTAATAACCTACACACATTTCTAACAAAATTGACATCTCAAACGTAACGAGGCAACTCTTGGTAAGCTTCCTGCAAATACTATAACATATGTTGTAGATAAGTTATCATGGCTTGGAGCTTGTGGAGCATAGATATCGAAGCATATACTCATTAGAAGAACATGTGTCACCTAAATCTTTATGTAACCTTGTAATTGCCTTCTGCAATGATTTGAGAGAAGGTAGCAGATTCTGTGAGTTTTGCTGAATTGAGTGACCATGGCATTTGAAAAGCTCCTGCAAAGCTGAATGAATTACATTTTTTGTAGTTTATATCAAACGAATCTGGAACAAACTAAAGAGTCTAGTGAGAAATGTAACAAACTGACTTTCAACTCATTCACTTGTTAATTTCGGTTGTGTTTTCTTACTTACTGGTCACAGAAAATAATAGCTAAACAGGACACAAGCTGATAGTCTCCAAAGGTATACTTTTTAAGAGTACAACCTTCAAGATCACTTTATTCATCTGATAACAAGTGCTTTCTATGCAACCTAACTCGGTTCATTTTGACCCATACTGAAAAGTATTAATTTTGACCTATTACCCAACACACTTGTTAACATCTTATATCTGACTTGGTATATAAAAACCAGGAAGCTAATAACAAAAGGAGTTATAACTTATAAGTTGCCCAAAGTAAATCATGAATCACTAGATTCGAATAACTAGATTATTACTAGAAAATTTCTGTAATGATATTTAACTAAACTTAGCCAAAATTATTTTCAAAGAAAGAGCAACAATTGATTCAGGTCAACCCCATCTTGACACATTGCACACCTGACACCTCTCCTCTGGCCCAATTTACAACCTCTAGTATGGAGTATGCATATGATACCTGACACCATCGAAAAATAAATTCCAAACGTGGGCAATTTTCCAAAAGCTCAGCAAAAGCCTGAATCAATCTATTTAGATATTTGAAAGGGACTGACGCAACTACAGGCTTTATGTCCACTGGAGGATTAAACTTAAGATTGAAGCTCTGCTCGGTTGATCTTCACCAAGCGCTGCATCAACTGCCTATGCGTCAAAAAAGGTGAAATTATCATTAGTGGAGTTCATCACCATGAAATAAACAATTTATTTTTGTAGGGGTTTGTATGATTGAAAGTGGCGTAAAACTAAACGGCCAGGCCACATAATCAGTTGCAATAAATAGGCTATTTTCGTATGTCTGCCGTCTGATGTTGGAAACACCGATGTTCAGTTGTTTGAATGATACACAAATTATCACTGTTTCAAAAACTAAAAGATAGAAAGCGACCAGAATGGCTATTCTTCTTGATAAGAGAGACTAATGTAGAACAGGAATGAATGTTTTAGAAAGGTAACTAGGTAGATTTGTTGCAGTTTGTATGAAACAGATTATCCAAAACCCTCTATCTATTAAACAATAAAGCTTATTTTGGCATACTAGTAGGCATGTTAATTCAGCCCCATATAAAAGGTCAGACCCGTAAAATCTGAAAGACATAACTAAAATAAAATGATCAAACTAGTCGAAAATCATTCTTACATGTTTTATTCATAAAGCCTTCTGAATCATTTCAGCTGAACACTAATTGTTTTACTACATACTAACATCCTTAGGTCGTCTTAACCCCACAACAATGTTTTGGCCTGTACCAAAAACAAACCCTTTAGACCTAATTACCAAAAGCATCCATTTTGCCACCTCTATATATTTACTAGTCCACCTCCAAGTCAACAGAATTTGAGATGCTACCCATAACCCATCATATCCAGTTATTCGTAGCATAAATATATAATCTGAAATTGATTGCTACTTAATTGATAGATTACGTTCCCTTGATATATGACAAACACAGAGGAGGTCAAAGGGCGATCAAGGTAACGAGTCAGGTGACAGGCGGGTCAAATATTTCTTTACATGTTTGTTGGGATGAAACCTACCCCTTTTGGTCTAAAAACATAAAATCTGATGTATGAATGATTATTCAGTTAAAAGATTACGAAAAGTTATGAGTAGTTCTTTATGATGAATAGATTAGGTCTCAGGGATTAAGATATGTCCATTGGCAACATTCCACTCCTTTGACCCATTTCCATTAAGAAGATTACTATTCTGGCCCCATTTGGTGATCAACATATAACCCAAATCAACGCATTCATAAGAAAACGGGTCAAAGTTCTCAACTATGGATACCTAGGAGAAAAGTGAAATTAGCTTCACAAACATAATCAGTAAAAAACTTCACGAAAAAGGAAAGGAAAGAAGAAACTAACCTGATGGAGCAACATCATACATACAAATGTATCTACTACTTCCTCCAGCTAAAAATGTAATTGCCATCAGCAGAATAAGACAAAGTCGTAAAGAATTTGCCAGATGAAGAGTTGGCTGCTGTTCTACGATCAGTCATCAAGCATCCTCCAGCAATGTCTTGCCGCCCCTCAATGGTGTACATTAACAAGCCATTAATTGGATCCCAGAAATGAATTTGACCATCCAATGTGCTGCTAGCCAACTGCTTACCATCTGGACAACAAACGACTGTAAGATCATCATGAGTGTGAGGAAATGCTTCTACAGAACCTTTTCCATCAAACACATCCCACAACCGAACAGTTTTGTCCCATGAAGATGAAGCAAGAAAAGCAAAGAATTATTTTTGAAATAATAACAGAAATAGAACAGTTTCTAGAATTAGCTAATAGAAGAACGAAATAATGTATTTACTTGGAAGGAAGTAAATGGTTAACAAAAAATAAAATAAATTAGTACGATTATGTTCAAAAGAGAATGATACATGACCCATTGGTAAGGTACTTGACCTTGGGGTATTCCACCCGGTTTCTAGTCCCACTTCCTATATTTGTAAGTTTGCCGTTCTAAAAAAAGATAGAGTTCTGCTGCAGTTGGTATAAAACTTACTACCCCAACTAATCATGCTGTTACATAACAGATAATTAAAACCAGAACTTTTTATCCAAACTAAAAACAATTATTACTGCAGCTTCAAGTCGTGTTAATCACAGAGTTCGAAATGCAAAATCCAAACACATAAATATTTACAACATGTAAAGATACAACTAGAAATCACAACTTACAGTTGTAGGAGAGAACATCAATCCATGAACTGGACCTTCATGCCCACTAAGAACATCCAACAATCGACCTGTCTTCATAGACAAGACAAAAATCTAAAGAGAACAGAAAATGCTGAGTCAAGACAAAACTCACAAAAGAAGGATAGTCAAAAATCATGTTGAGGGATTCATCACTCAAATGAATCGAGCGTTCCAGCACAAATCACTTCCCCACTTTGATCCTCTGCTAAGGAAACAAACTGTCTAGAAGAAGGGGTGGTGAAAGTTCTAAAATTACGATAACGAAACAGATCCCATGCACGAACAGTTCCATCTAGGGATGCACTTAGTAAACAGTGGTTGCTAGCCATAAAATGCAGTGCAGTAACTGCATTTGTATGCTCAGAGAATGTCACAAAACAGAATCCCGAAGATACAGTCCATACCTATAACAAGCAAACAAATTACAAAATTTTCAAGTCATATGTTCAAGGGTGTTAAGGATTGCTCTTTCAAATAAGATTTTGCAATTCGCAAAACAGCTTTTTGAATAATCATATCTCAACCTTCTTTTTCAATACTGCATTTTCTCTCTAGGGTAACACAGAGAAATCACTTTTTGTAACTTGTTTGCATATTACTTTCTTCTGATTACTTCAATTTGCATACACAATAATCATATGATCTCTACTAAAAAAAGCAATCCTGAACAATGAAGTGTGACAACATGAAAAATAACCAGAAATGTATATATAACTATTAACCCTAGAGAATGATATAAACACCCTCTTCTAATCAAGAGTAGACAGTGTATCTCAAAAAGTAACGAACCTTAATTCTATTATCATCAGCACCAGTAGCCAAGAGTTGGGAATCTGGCGAATACCCAATGGTATTAACTTCAAATTAATGACCCTGTTGCTTCAATATATAACTTTTCGACTTCCACTCCTAACAAGCAACTGCCCAAGTTTCGCACACCCAAACGTCAACCAATTCCCAAGATCATTAAAAGTAGCCGTCGTTATCTTCCCTCTAGATATCGACAACAAATGTATACAGACAAAATCCGACATCAAACACTAAAACAATCTCCAATCAATTGTTGATTCATCAAATATATATATATTCACGAATTAAATTCTATATACATCAATCAGTACATATATACACATAATAACAACTCAATTAACTGCAACACATTCCAATTAACCCTACTAAAGCAGTAAAATTATAGATTCTAAGTAAATCATAAAAGCTCTAATTCAATTCTAAACCCTTGGCATTGATTTCAATCTTACAACTTTAGAATATATAGATAATAATAGGTAAACTAAATAACTGATTATATAGATAAAGATTTAATACATATTATGATAGTCACTAAATTGTAAAACCAACTAATATCTCAACAGCTAACTCCAAGCTTTCAAATTGTCCCCCTGCAGTTCAGTTCTTTAGTATGGTATTTAAATACATAAACTCCAGTTTCGAAATCACAAGGTCGTTGACTTTTCATGGTGAGCATCCTGTTGCATGCCATTCTGTAAGCGTATTTCTTTTCTTCAGCCGATAAATTCAACTTATTTAACTCATCTTCATTTGTGAAAAGCTCGAGGTTACCTCGATTGAATAGATGTGTAAGTTCTTCACTAAATACAATACGACTTCCAAATGTTCTTGCGTGTTTTGTAAGTGTACCCCACTCCCAGAAGTGGGGAGTAACCAACAACCCTAGCATATTCGTAATCACAAATGATTCGTTTAAAACATTGTTATAAACCTTGGCCACGAATAAGTTTTGGGGTGATTCACTAAATAACTGAATTAGCATGTGGCAACTGAACTCGAGTTTCTTAAGCTCATGTGAAGTGAGATCTGAATTACCTACGGTTTACATCACATATTCGTATGCTTCTAGTATCTTCCCATTAACACAATCGTTGTATGCATCCCAATTGTTTCTATCATACCCAAACCCGAAATATACATGTTTGGACCCTTTTTGTGACCAATTTCATACGGTTCATAGTACCATCATTGTCATGCATTTCATAAGGAACTATAAAGGTAGCTCTGTCGTCCTTACTTGTTGCGACCGCTACCGAAAATAGATCATCTCGCCTCATATAATACCTTTTCGGTAGCGGTCGCAACAAGTAAGGACAACTGAGCTACTCTACAGTTGCGACCGCTACCGAAAAGGTAGAGTAGCTCTGTCGTCCTTACTTGTTGCGACCGCTACCGAAAAGGTATTATATGAGGCGAGATGATCTATTTTCGGTAGCGGTCGCAACAAGTAAGGACGACAGAGCTACCTTTATAGTTCCTTATGAAATGCATGACAATGATGGTACTATGAACCGTATGAAATTGGTCACAAATAGGGTCCAAACATGTATATTTCGGGTTTGGGTATGATAGAAACAATTGGGATGCATACAACGATTGTGTTAATGGGAAGATACTAGAAGCATACGAATATGTGATGTAAACCGTAGGTAATTCAGATCTCACTTCACATGAGCTTAAGAAACTCGAGTTCAGTTGCCACATGCTAATTCAGTTATTTAGTGAATCACCCCAAAACTTATTCGTGGCCAAGGTTTATAACAATGTTTTAAACGAATCATTTGTGATTACGAATATGATAGGGTTGTTGGTTACTCCCCACTTCTGGGAGTGGGGTACACTTACAAAACACGCAAGAACATTTGGAAGTCGTACTGTATTTAGTGAAGAACTTACACATCTATTCAATCGAGGTAACCTTGAGCTTTTCACAAATGAAGATGAGTTAAATAAGTTGAATTTATCGGCTGACGAAAAAAAATACGCTTACAGAATGGCATGCAACAGGATGCTCACCATGAAAAGTCAACGACCTAGTGATTTCGAAACTAGAGTTTATGTATTTAAATACCATACTAAAGAACTGAACTGTAGGGGGACAATTTGAAAGCTTGGAGTTAGCTGTTGAGATATTAGTTGGTTTTACAATTTAGTGACTATCATTATATGTATTAAATCTTTATCTATATAACCAGTTATTTAGTTTTACCTATTATTATCTATATATTCTAAAGTCATAAGATTTAAATCAATGCTAAGGGTTTAGAATTGATTAGAGCTTTTATGATTTAATTAGAATCTATAATTTTACTGCTTTATTAGGGTTAATTGGAATGTGTTGCAGTTAATTGAGTTGTTATTACGTGTATATATGGTCTGATTGATGTATATAGAATTTAATTCGTGAGTATATATATATATATATATATTTGATGAATCAACAGTTGATTGGAGATTGTTTTCGAGTGGGGTGTTTGAATTGTATTATAGCCGGATTTTGATTGTATACATTTGAAAAAACAACAATCGGACGTCGTTTTGCTCACATATATACAAAACATCTTGATAACACAACGTCACATACATACATATATATATATATATAGGGAAAAGTGAATATAAGGTTCTCCCATACCAAGCTTAGGTATGGAACCCCTTACTTAACAATATTTTAATATTTGTTGTATAATTAATAAAACACATGGCCCCCCATGATTTTTATGGTTAAAAAATGATATGTGAGGGGTTCCATACCTAAGCTTAGGTATGGGACAACCTTATATCCCTTCCCCTATATATATATATATATATGGGAAAAATGAGTATGGGGTTGTTCCCCATCTAAGGATATTAATAAGGGGTAGCTGGTAGGAGTGATAGGTCATAAGGGGTGATCGGTGATAGGGTGATCTACCAAACGGGTTTCGCCCTTAGCTATCATGGCTCTGCCATAGTATGAGACTACTATGAGAGGCTTCGCCTATAGCTTACGGGCTCCGCCCTTTTGAAAAAAAAAAAAATTTTTAAAAATGTTAAAAGTTTTATATGAAATTGGTTAATTAAAGAAAGAATGAAAAAAGGAAAAAAAGTTCAAAAAAACAAGCTAAAAAAAAAAATAAAAAACGAACCTTCTCTCCCTTCTCTCCTTATGGTACCTTCTCATTTGATCTCTATTCTATATATATATATATATATATATATATACCTCTAAAATCTAACAACAACAACAACAACAATCATGAGGATGAGAGTATTATTATTTGTGTTTGGAGCCAACTGAATCCATATACAAAAAAATTATAAACAAACAAAGAAAAAAACTAACCAATGAAAGGGTTAGGCTGGCGGAAACAAACTCAACTAACCTCAGTTGAATTATCAGTTCGCCTTTATATGCTATGCGAAAACCTCCTCTCCAAAAAGACAATCACCTTTCAATTCAGCCTTCAATCAAAAAAAGAAAATAATGTTTGACATGAATTTTGTGTATAAAATTACATAAATCAAGCCAAAAAAAGCTTTGTTCTAACACATTATTTGCACTCTGATCAGCTTAGCATGCTTTACCAACACAATCTAAAATACCACACTTCCCAATTGTTTGATTGGTACCATGGTCAAAACATTATATTCTTATATGGATGAGAATGTCGGCCACTAAATTAAGTAAAGCTACATACTTTAGCTAATAAAAATGCAACATTAGATGAGGCTTTGTTTTATAAAAAAGGATATTATAAAAATTAAAAACCTCCATACTAGCCTGTGAGGACTGCAGTTACTATCAATCATATTTTCTTGCCCATAAGTTTTCCAAGAGGTTGACAAGTTGTTTTTTTAAAAAGAATGAAACTCTTTTAATCAATATTATAGATCTGAAATCTCATTGCATTATTGCTCTTCATACTATGATATTGCAAGCAAAAGTATCAGTTACAATTCAATGTAAGCAGCCGTTCGGGAAAAAAAAAAACTTATTAAAGAAAACTTAAAATAGATAGATATTGATGTAAAGTGTAAACTCAAAATATGATCCTCATGCCTTGATGGTGATGATTGATGAACCGATGAATGATGAATGTTGATCGTCTTCGATAGTCGATCGATGTGTAGGATATTAATTGAGATTTTTTACTTTTTAGCTGTCATGTACGTACCAATCCACAGATGGTTTAGAGTTTTTTTATGGGTGGTTCTAATTTGAAGGGTATACAAACAGTAAACCCTAAATAGGCTAGGAAACGTCCCTAAATTCCCCCGGAATGTCCCCAAAACCCTTCCCTAGCCATCCCCCAAATCCGAAACGTCCCCATGTTGAATCATAGTTGTCTCCGTCCCCCAAACATCCCCGGGACGGGTATCCTGACGAATCAGGCGTCCCTGTACATCATAGTGTATATGTATATGTACATGTATACACTAACAAGTTGGACCATGGATAATAAATTGATTTTTAAACACTAACAAGTTTGGAGCCCGATTGGAGCACCCCTCCATATACGTGTTGGACCACAAGTTGAAACATGAGGACTACTAACAAGTACAGGTATAGATGGGGACCACTAACCCATATACACTTACATATACTCTTTAATAAACAAACAACAAAACACTCTCTCTCTCCTACTTTCTTAATATTTTCGGCCAGCTACCCATTCTTGCCACCGCCTGGTCACCGGAAAATTCATTACACACCTTCAAAGTCATCTACAACCACCCCACATCTCCATCCACCACCAACACCACTGGAGTCGCGCCACCACCACCCCAGTCCCACCTGGAGCCGCCGCCAGGACAATACCGGGGCACTACTTTTCACCAACACCACCATCTTCATCATCTAAATTTGAAACCTATCACTTTCTTCTCATCATTTTTGGATCTGTATAAAACCCATCAACAAAAACTAGAAATTTGAAATTTATAAAGGGAATTATAATAAACAATAGAGAAATTATGTGTACATTACTACTTATAATAGAGAGATAGATATGAGTATGATAGCAAAAATTGAAAGAGATTTGATGCGTTTTACATATATCTTGAAAGAAGATATAAAAGAAAGCAAGAACAAACATTAAAGCAATAAATAAAGATAAGATGAAGAGGATACCATCCTATAAAATAGGGGGGGTGGGTTAAGAGCATCCACCTATTTCCTGTGCTTTATAGTAATCTTGTTTGGCTGACATAGGTATTTGTTGTTGTGCTTCATAGTAAGATTGGTTGCCTGATAATAAATGTGTAAGTGTAAGAGCTAATAAATATTTCTAAGCTTAAAAATGTATATTAATGTGCCTTGCAACTTTTTTATTGTTAGGCAACAATGCCATAACTTGTATATTAAATTACAAAGCTTGAAAAGGTAATAGCAATCATAAATGTTTAGGCAACGAACATTGGTCTATTTTTTGTATTTAAATCGACATTATTTTTGAATCATTCCTTCACGACTTGGCTAATAGTTGCTTCTTATAATTCTAATTTTCAATTCATGGGCTTGAACCATGATAATGATGTTTGTTATTAGCTTCGTGCATGTTTGTTTACTTTCTGTCTTAACTATAAGTTAAAATTATAATAAATATAAATTTATCCAAAGTTATTGTTATGACTCTTAAATAAGAACTAAATACATAGACTTATAAGTTATGTGATAATATGTCCTTTTTGTTCATTTTATCAACATACGCTAACTTAAAAAAAAACTAGGCCAAACACCCAACAATAGCTTATCAGCTTATACACAAAAGCTAATCCAAACACCAAAAAAATGCTTAGAGCTTACGAGGATTAGTGCCCGCGCGTTGTGGCGGTTAAACAGTGATAGTGGTTGAGGAATCGATATGCGTATGTGTAAATTAGAAGGAGAGAAAAAAGTGATTGTTTGTTAGATCTTGGTAGGGTGTTTGTTTGATTGTGTTTATAGATATATAATTAGAGGTAATGTGTGAATTAGGAGCAATATGGAGATATAGCTAGAAAAGATTGCTAAATATCCTCAAATAGAGAGTCAATATGTTTTATAAGGGATTATAGTTATGGAATATAGATGAAATAAAAGCATAAGCCCCCGTGGCCGTATACACGGGGGCTCAGATTATCCAAAGCAACACATATTGAAATCTGTCAAAACGACGACGTTTTGAAACACACACAGACCAAATGCAAATGCAGATAACACATCGGTGTTTTTTTAAGTTAGTTTGGGGATATTGAAAAAAATGCTGAATTTTCTAAAATAGATAAGTCAATCTGTTTTATTGAGGTTATAGATTATAGATTATAGATACCAGCTCAGTATATGTGTCTTATTACTACTTTACTAGATTATTTTTATTACCCAGTTATTAAAATAAAAATACTATACATTAGCACACTTAGGTTTTAAAATGGAAAATCTTGTAAATATCAATTAATGTATTCAATTATCCACATATCATGTAAACAAGTTATTTATTAACTTGTAAATAAGTATTGCTATAAACTGAACTTTCGAAGCACAAAATACTTAGTAGTAACATGCGTTTAAAAGGGAAAATATAAACTAAAATACATAAATAAATATACAAACAAATGTTAAAATTTATCAAGAGCTTTTTTAACTAGTTAACTATGATTAGCAGGATAATCTGCAACCATTGAAACTAGATCTATACCCGGTCGTTAACCGAGTTAGAATCAATAGATATATAAAACACACAAACATGTTCAACTTTATATATAAATGGGTTAGTTTTGGGCCAGTTGAGTGGTTTAGGTCAAGTGAGTTGGCGGTCAAATGATCATTTTTTGGGATGTGAGTTCGTGGGTTGCTAGGTCAAATGGGTTAGTTTGAGGTCAAATGAGTCACCATTAATTATAATTATATTAATAAAAAACAACTTATTCGTATTGACGGATCAACTGAATAACCTAAAAACTCAACTCGGACCCGTTTAGAAAAGATATGGTTAACGATACAGTTAAGTCTTTTTTCGTTACTTTTAATTATAAATATATTGTATTTGAATAATGTTTGTATAGAAACACTACAATAATGACAATAAATCAATCAAAAATAAGTTGTACAGGTAAAGTTTATTTTCTAAAAGTAAAAAAAATAAAAAAAAAAAAAAAAAAGAGAAAAGGAAAAAACTGGCGGTTGAAAACTTGAAATGTACGGGTAGATTAGATAAAGGGCTGAAAATATCAAGTAAGTATTTAGTGAGGACTGGTTTGAAATTAAAAAAAATGGGAATATAAGTTGTTGAAAATTAGGTTTTTTTTTTTATTCCCAAATCATCAGAATCATCGACAGACCGACCGACCGACCGACCATGGATAATAAGGGTGGTTCCAAATCATCATCATCAGAGGAGAAGACGCCGGCGCCGCCGACGTTTGGTTGTGGTTGTTCGGATGGGATTGTGAATATGGATATGAAATGTGTGTATGAATCTAATTCCATGTCTGGCTATATGAATGATACGGATGTGCGCATAGCAGAGGAGGAGGACATGGAACCAGAAAATCGTCATAAGGATCCCAGAGATATAAGCCTTGCTGGAAATGTGAGCAGCCCAAATGACGTCGTTTTATTAGTTAATATATACTGTGTTGGACGTTTTTTTTTTTTTTATGAATATGATTATTGTTTAATATGCTTCACAATTTTCTCTTCTCATATCAGGCTGCTGTGCAATTGAACGTCGACAGCCTCATTAACCTGATGCTTAATACTATACATGATGGGGGGTTTGCTGATGCTATCTTCAACATGCCTGCTATTAAGATTGCCAAAATCCCATTCTACAATCGATTTACTTGGAATTTTGATGTAATTGAAATGAGTGAGCGCGATAGCTTCTAAAAAGCACAATCCAGAAAGCACATTCAACTTTAAAAAACACAATATGGGCTACAGAAGAGGACATATGCGTTGCAGTCGCTGTTAGTATAATGAGATGTCCGCTTGTTCTTCTAATAACGACTAATCGTTTTTAATCTAGCATGGAACTATGTATATTGGAAGTATGTTAATTTGTTTTCAAACTATGTATTTTGTGTGTCAATGTCATTTCTATCTCCTTCAAACACCGTTTAATGAAATTAATGTCGTTTACAATTCTTGTTCTTTTGTAAAAAATGGGCTGATCTTCATTAATTAGAAATGATACCAAGCCTTCCTGATCATTTAATTCTGCATCGTCATTGCCCTTTAATTTATTTTCCATGCAGCCTTCAATTCCTCACAACAGCTCTTAATCTTTTAAGTTTAGTAGCCTGAGTTTAACACTTCAAATTAAATTGTGTAAACTTAGACCCTTTGATCTGTTTTCCTTTTAGAGATTCTCTTTTTATACATTATATCTATGTAATCAAGTACTATTCATGCTGATAAAGTTACATCTATGTAATCAAGGATCTCCTGTTGAAGTTAGTTCCATTGTTCAAGATCGAGGTTCTATACCCCTGTTCTTGTCGCAGGAAACCTCACACTGTCTAGTGTAAATGTTGTTCAGTTTACTAACGACTGCCTGTTCATTTAGTGTCAACTAAAGACCATAGTTATGAAGCCACCAGGCTCCACTTTCAGAATCTTTACAACAGATGGGAAATAGGAATCCAGTTACTATATTGAATTAAGTTACGGTCAATGAAAACTTCTCTATATTGTTCTATATAGGGGTGGCAATCGTGTCGTGTTCGGGTTGTGTGTTACCGGGTTCATATACCTCAACCTAGACACAATCCATTTAGTGATTGTGTCCAAAATTTGAACCCAAACCCAACTCAACCCATGTAACCCATATTAATCAAAACCCACATGACAAAAACTGTACGCTGAGGTGTAATGATGGGAATCAACTTAACGTAGCAAGGGTATAATTAATAAACATTTTTTTCAATACATGGGGTTTTTTTCTTATTTACATAGTAACATGGAAGGAATGAAAGCTACGGTTAAGAGATTGCTTGCATTGATAGAGGACACCTATAAATATATGTTCACGATGTTGTGGTGAGACTAATTATATACTAATTCTATCTGACTATCCCCCGATTACCAAACGAAGTCTGGAAACCTTTTCTCTGTTGCCTTCTTCACAAGCATTTTTTTTCTTTTTTGGTCATCAGATTGATGGAACATTGTTACTGAACAAGCTCCTTGATCATCATCAGATTTATTTTCGAGTTTGAGTTCCCGCCGACGCTTCGTCGCCTTATTTATTTCATGTCTTGTGTCGTCATTCAATATGCATGGTTGCCAGCTTTGCTTTCTGATATGAGCATGGAGCGCAGAGGCATCTTCGCCTATCATCTCGGCCTTCTTTAGAACCAATGCCTTCACCTCCTCCCTTCAACAACAATAATCTCTCAATCGGTAATTAGTAATAAAGTAACTGAACCGAGGAATCAAATTGCAATAAAAACAAAACATTATAATCAATCTATACTAAAATTACTAGCTAGGTACTCACATTTCCTTCTTGCTCATGACCGCTTCATTTGACCATTGAAATTCTTCCTCCTGACTACAGATGAACAAACAAAACACACCTTTGGACTATTACGTATACAACAACAAAATCATTAATTTTTTAGAGCCGTAGAGAAACAAAATATGAAAGAATGAAAGTGATTTAAGGAATAGATAGGCAGGCTCACAAATGGACTGTGGAGCAAGCCGCTAATAAGCACATACGCCTGCATACATACAGCAAAGGGTGGGTTGTTTATATATTTAATAATAAACAAATAAATCGAAGCAGCCTACATACATACAGCAAAGCGTGGTTTGGATCAGTGGTAAACACCCTGACCCTTGGAGACAGAGGTCAAGGGTTCAATCCTCATCCCATGCAAAGGTCGGAGGTCCTTTTCTATCATTTAGGTAGAAACTGGAAGCAGCCTCTCTACTTTGGTAGGGGTAAGGTCTGCCTACATCTTAACCTCTACCATATACCGTCGAGGTATTGGGCTCAAAATCCGCGAAAGGCGGGCACTGAGCAGTTACTTACTTACTTACTTGCTAAATAAATCGAAAATAAACAAATTAGATAGGAGGAGGAGGCTAACTAACTGTTGAGATCTACTTAGCTCTGGATAATGATTTAAAGCAAAATCTCTATGTATGTCGGAATCCGAAATTGTAGTACCAGATAGCGGATACTTTCCTTTCTTCGTGGGCCTCCTGTACGTTACAATCAATCTCGATCAATTTGTTAGTTGTTGTTGTTAAGGCTTTGGCTTTTAATAATCATGTCTTTACTTAATTATTATACATCAACGATGATGATGATGATATATATTTGTTTTGCTAGCAAATTAATTAATTAATTTTAATTATACCTCTAACAAGCTGAAATTGATATACAAAAACAGATAAAAAAAAATTATTACTCTCTTCAATAGGTGCTACTGCTGATGATGATTTGTCCGACTCAGAATCCAAATCCATGGGGGATCTATATATATTATTCTTACAAAATATATATATGTATCTAATCTAACAACAATATTATTATTAGTGATGGAGCCAACAGAAATCGATATACCAAAAAATTAAAAACAAACAAAGAACAATAACGGATGAAAGGGTTAGGCAGGCGGCGTGTCCTTATATTAAAGCGACAAGTGTACTTTTAATAGATACCTTATTTAATCAGATTTATTAAAATCTTATTTAATAGATACCTTATATTAATCTCGTCTATCCATATTTAACTAAGAAATTCATATGTATGTGTATTTTATTAATATTATAGATATTATCTATATATTTGTTTGTTTCCAATAATGATTATATTAGTGGTATAGATTGGCATACGTATTAATATCATCTATCCATATATATATTTAACTATTAGTAAATTCATTCATATGTATTTTATTAATATTTATTCATTGACATACATAGAAGTATATCTACCATTAATTAAAAACATGTTTTGGAAATGACACGCACGTGACGTAATCTTTAATCAGTACGGTATATAGATTTTATTTTTTTTATTAGATCTATAGTTAAACTCTAACTTTTGGCTTATTATACAAAAGACATTATAATCTTATTTAATTAATCGTTTTTTCATTAATAAATTGTCTCTTTTTCTTTTTCTTTCTCCATTCTTCAACTTTTATTATTAATATTACTTATAATAAGTTATTAACATGAAGACTTCAAAATATTAGTTTACCCATGCGTGATGCACGGTTCATAAACATTTATTATAATTGATTTTAAATAGTTAAATCTATAAATATTATAAACGTACCTATAATTTGATTATCATGTAGGTTATTGTTTAAGATGTACACAAAATCAAAACTATATGTTCACACAAAACACACATACACATAATACAAATATAAGTTTATTATCCAATAAGCAATCAAACACACAAAAATATGAAAATTAGAATTAATTAAATTAATTACTGTAATACCTTGAATTAAACTGTTTGATTCGATCTTGTATAAAACTCTCAATAAAAAACTTGGTTAAATCTAAAGAGGTACATATGTACAAATTACCAAATAATTTAATTTAAATAGGTGTATATATGAGATTGAAAGTATGCGTTTAACATTTAGTATATTAGGGAAACTTGTATTAAAATTAGGAAATTACGGATACTATAAATAATTTATTAATATATTAATCCAATAGTTTTAATTTAAATAGGTTATATATATATAAGATTGAAAGTAGGCGTTTGAAATTTAGTATAATAGGGAAACTTGTATTAGAATTAGCAAATTACGGATACTATAAATGATTTATTAATATAAATATATTACTTCAATAGTTTAATTTTTATAATAAAAATATGACAAAAAAGACACATGTCGCGTAAATAATGCGCTAAGTGTCACTTAATTAATGCTATAATCTTGTTTTAGTTTATTGGTAGATGTAGAACTTACCAAACCATAACAAATATAATCAATATCACGTGCGCATGTAGCGGGGTTACACGACACATACACTATCCGTGGTGCTTTCAGCTTTAGCAAGTATTTTATGTCTCCAACCCGAAATAAACCGATTCAGTGGCGGGGGAAGATTGATAAAAGCCGATCAATATTAGTTAATGTAGGATGTGAAGTATTACGAAAAATTTTTTGAAACGGTAATATTTCAAGGGTGTTTTGTCAAACAAGTTTTTGGAAAAAAAAAAATTTATAAAACCAGTCAAACCGGTATTTGAAATACCGGTTTCAAATTTTGGGCTCGAAACCGGTATTTGAAATACCGGTTTCAGAAAAAGGACATTTGAACCCGGTATTTCAATTACCGGTTTCAGACTTTGTACAGTATTTCAATTACCGGTTTCAGACTTTGTACAGACGATGTGACAAGGGAGGTACAAGAGTTGACTGGCTACAGTGGTTCATTGCACATATTTCGAAACCGGTATTTCCAAACCCGGTTTCAAATCAACTATATATATAATTCTATTGCTTTAGGCATTTGTAACAAATTTTGATAAAACTATATATAATTCGTTGGAATTTATTGATTTGTAGGTATTTTAAATATTTTACTTGTATCTCTCTATCATCAGATATATAATAGTAAAAATACTAAAATAGTTATACTTACCTATTGCATTTGTCCCCATTCGGTAACAAAATACGAGTACTAAAATACACGTAGTTGCATTCATGGAGTGACTTCATAGCATGCAAGAGTCAAATAAGCTGAAAGTATAAAGTAATTACAAATTTATGGGCAGGAGGCATAACCATGGTTCATCAAGGTCATTTCGATTTGAAATCGCCAGATATACAAAGTACGTATTGTAGAAATATTCCACTTGGTGTTTGTGCTTCTCTTCTACCTGCTGCTACTCCTAAGTATTCTTAGGAAATATTATGTTGACAGATTTAGGAGAAGAATTGATTGGATATCTCTGTCAGTTGCATTTGTAACAAATTTTGATGATAAAGGTTTTGATGTACTTTTTTCACGTGAACCCGGTAATAGGAAACCAGTGTGTAGTCACATCAAGTCATAATCCCAGCCTGCATGCTCACTGTTTAAACTGTTGCTCTGCAAAAGATGGTACAAAGTCTGAAACCGGTAATTGAAATACCGGGTTCAAATGTCCTTTTTCTGAAACCGGTATTTCAAATACCGGTTTCGAGCCCAAAATTTGAAACCGGTATTTCAAATACCGGTTTGACTGGTTTTATAAATTTTTTTTTTCAAAAACTTGTTTGACAAAACACCCTTAAAATATTACCGTTTCAAAAATACAGTAAATACTAAAAGACTTTATATTAGGGGTATAATAGGAATTCAGGTAAAAGAAATTGCACTTAAAATCATTTTGCGAGGTGTAAGCTATATATGCGTAGGTCAATTTTTAGGACTTTTATTTTAGGCTTCCCTATTATTTCTCATTAAAAGAAAAATTCAAACATAATAAATTTAGCTCTATCAACATCTAAAAGACTAAAATAACACATTCAATTAATCAATGTATTCACAGCAAGAGTTAATTTGTGATAACTGATAAATAGGAAAAATGCTTACAACATAGAACCTTATAGATGAAGATGATCTAAGAATGTTTGTAACAAATAGGCCATGGCGTAGTTTAACGAAAAACCAACAAAATCCTGCCTTAATTACTATTATATCCATAACCTACACACATTTCTAACAAAATTGACATCTCAAACGTAATGAGCCAACTCTTTGCAAGCTTCCTGCAAATACTATAACATACATTGTAGATACGTTATCATGGCTTGGAGCTTGTGGAGCATAGATATCGAAGCATATACTCATTCGAAGAACATGTGTCACCTAAATCTTGATGTAACCTTGTAATTGCCTTCTGCAATGATTTGAGAGAAGGTAGCAGATTCCGCGAGTTTTGCTGAATCGAGTGACCATGGCATTTGGACAGCTCCTGTAAAGCAAAGTGAATTACATATTTTGTAGTTTATATCAAACGAATCTGAAACAAACTAGAGAGTATAGTGAAATGTAATAAACTGTTTTTCAACTCATTCACTTGTCAATTTAAGTTGTGTTTTCTTTCTTACTGGTCACAGAAAATAATAGCTAAATAGGAGTATAAGACACAAGTTGATAGTCTCCAAAGATAATTTTATTCATCCGATAACAAGTGCTTTCAATGCAACCTAACTCGGTTCATTATGACCCATACCAAAAAGTATTAATTCTGACCTATTACCCAACACACCGGTTAACATTTTATATCTGATTTAGTTGGTATATAAAAACCAGGAAGCTGAAAACAGAAGGGATTATAAGTTGCCCAAAGTAGATCGTTAATCACTAGATTCGAATATGTAGTTTATTACTAAAGATTTTCTGTAATGATATTTAATAAAACTTAACTGAAATTATTTTCAAAGAAAGAGCAACAAATGATTCAGGTCAACCCATCTTGACCCATTGCACACCCCTCCTCTGGATGACAACGAGCCGGGTATGGGTCGGGTTTTAGTAATCCTGGACCCAGACTTAACGCCCCCCCGTTTAGTAATTAACTGTCGGGTAACGGGTTTTCCCGCGGATAAACAGGGATCCGTTATTATTTTTATTATTTTATATCCTATCTCTTCTGTTGTGTTATCCGTGCGAGTGTGCGACTCACAAGGCCAGCAGGCCACTTACAAACTCTTTGTCATTCATTTTGGTGGACATTTTTATTGTTTGTATTTAGAATCGAGCACATCAACCGTTTTTTAGGAATAAACAACAGTACATTAGAAATAAGTAAATGAACCCTCACTTTTTATTAAGTCTTCCTTTTATTTTCTATTCTTCTTTTTTGAAAAAAAAACAAATAGACACACTTCAAATCGTACACATATATCATATTTATTATGTAATGTAATATATAGGGGTCGGGTAAACGAGTTCGGACGGGTTTCGGGTATACGGGCCAGGTATATGAGTTTTCATCTAAAACCGTCCCCGTCCCGGACCCGGCAAAAAAATTAATATCATCCCCATACCCGGTCCTAAACCCGTATACCCGGGCCCGAACTCGGCCCAAAAACATCGGGTTTTGGATTTCCCCATAGGGTACGGGTTTATTTGCGATCCCTAGGCACAATTTAATTTACAACCTCTAGTATGGAGTATGCATATGATACCTGCACCATCGAAGAATAAATTCCAAACGGGGGCAATTTTCCAAAATCTCAGCAAAAGCCTGAATCAATCTATTTAGATATTTGAAAGGGACTGACGCAACTACAGGCTTTATGTCTACAGGAGGAACAGCAATGATACACTTTTTGATTAAACCGTCATCATTTAAGCGTAAACTTAAGATTAAAGCTCTGCTTGGTTGATCTTCACCAAGCGCTGCATCAACTGCCTGTGCGTCAAAAAAGGTGAAATTATCATTAGTGGAGTCCATCACCATCAAATAAACTATTTTTTGTAGGGCTTTGTATGATTGAAAGTGGCATAAACTAAACAGCCAGGCCACATAATCAGTTGCAATATATAGGCTGTCGAAAGTAGTTTTTGCATGTCTCTGTCTGAAGTTGGAAAGATCAGATGTTCAGTTGTTTGAATAATACACAAATTATCATTGTTTCAAAAATTAAAAGATAGAAAGCTATCAGAATGGCTATTCTTCTTGATAAGAGACTAATGTAGAACAGGAATGAATGTGTTAGAAAGGTAACTAGGTAACTAGGAACCAGAATCTGTTGTAGTTTAAACAAATCAGTGTAAATGCAACGTTTACTCATAAACTGATACATTAATCAAAATTTTCTTACCTCTGGCGTAACATCTATGTCAAGATCTGTGGGATCAAATATAAAATTATCATCCATTGAGTAAACCAAAACCCCTTCTGTTGTTGCAGCTGACCAACTTCGCCCGGTAGGTGCAATTCTTATGCACTTGGTTCTAACTATAGGCCTTCCACGGTTAGCCACCGCTCCTGGCAGATCATAACTTGACTTGACTCGTGTTTGTTTATCAATACCATCATCTATATCACTATCACAATCATCAATTAAATTCAAAGGACCGGCATCAGTCATATTCTTGGAATTCAAAACATCTAGAACTCCATCCAAAGACATATT
This sequence comes from Erigeron canadensis, assembly GCF_010389155.1. Classification (NCBI taxonomy): domain Eukaryota; kingdom Viridiplantae; phylum Streptophyta; class Magnoliopsida; order Asterales; family Asteraceae; genus Erigeron; species Erigeron canadensis. Next base: position 2,603,663 of record NC_057767.1, on the reverse strand, counting down.
GAGGGTTATCTGAAATCTGCGCAGCAATACCTGCAGATTCAACAGAAATGACATTTTAAATAGTCTACTATCTGAATAACGATGAGAAAATGGCGGAATTTGACCAACTTTGTATGAACAATCAACAGAAATGAAATCAAAAATAAAAAGATATGATTTGCTATGTATTAAACAATAAAGCTTATCTTGGCATACTAGTAGGCATGTCAATTCAGCCCCATATACAAGGTCAAACCCGTAAAATCTGAAAAATAGAACTAAAACAAAAATGGCCAAACTAGTCGAAAATCATCCAAGGGGATTTGCTAAGTATTAAACAATAAAGCTTATTTTGGCATACTAGTAGGCACGTCAATTAAGCCCCATCTAAAAGGTCAAACCCGTAAAATAGAACTAAAACAAAAAATGGCCAAACTAGTCGAAAATCATCCAAGGTGTATTCTTTTATGCATAAAGCCTTCTGAATCATTTCAGCAATACACTAATTGTTTTTACTACATATTTACATCCTAAGGTCGACCCAACCCCACCAACAATATTTTGGCCAGTACCAAAAACAACCCTTTAGACCTAACTACCAAAACCATCTATTTTGCCACCTCTACATATTTACTAGTCCACCTCCGAGTCAACAGAATACAAGATGACACCCATCATATCCAGTATATTCGTAGCATAAATATCTAATCTAAAATTGATTGCTACTTATTGATAGATTTCGTTCCCTTGATATATGACAAACACAGAGGTGGTCAAAAGGACGATCAAGGTAACGAGTCAGGTGACAGACAGGTCAAATATTTCTTTACAAGTTGGACAGGATTACACCTACCTCTTTTGGTCTAAAAACATAAAATCTGATTTTATGAATGATTATTGGTAAAAAGATAACGGAAACTTTATTGTTAGAATAATAAAGTTACGAGTAGTTCTTTATGTTGAATAGATAAGGTCTCAGCCTCTCAGAGATTAAGATATGTCCATTAGCAAAATTCCACTCATTTGACCCATTTCCATTAAGAAGATTATTGTTTGGCCCCGCTGGTGATAGAAATATAACTCAAATCAACGAATTCAAAAGAAATCAGGTCAAAATTCTCAACTCTGAATATCTAAGAGAAAAGTGATATTAGCTTCACAAACAGAATCAGTCAAAAAATTCAGGAAAAAGGAAAGGAAAGAAGAAACTAACCTGATCAGCAACATCATACATACAGATGTATCTACTACTTCCTCCAGCTAATATGTAATTGCCATCAGCAGAATAAGCCAAAGTTGTAAAGAATTTGCCAGATGAAGAGTTGGCTGCTGTTCTACGATTAGTCATCAAGCGTCCTCCGGAAATGTCTCGACGCCCCTCAATGGTGTACATTAGCATGCCACCAATTGGATCCCAGAAATGAATTTGACCATCCAATGTGGTGCTAGCCAATTGCTTACCATCTGGACGATAAACGACTTTAAGAACATCATGAGTGTGAGGAAATGCTTCTACAGAACCTTTTCCATCAAACACATCCCACAACCAAACAGTTTTGTCCCATGAAGATGAAGCAAGAATTGCCTGTAATAGGAGAAAAGAAAAAGTAAGCAAGTAAAGAAATGAATTATTATTTGAAATGATAATGGAAATGGACTTTTTTGAAAATTGAACAGTTTATAAAATTAGCTAATAGAATGTATTTACATGGAAGGAAGTGAATGGTTAGCAAAAGTAAAATAGAATTAGCACGATTATGTTCAAAAGAGGATAATACTTGATTTTACCCTTAAAAATAAAGTTTTGCTGCCAATGGGTTGGTGGCCCATCGGCAAGGCCCTTGACCTTGGGGAATTCCACCCAGATTCTAGGCCCACTTCCTATATTTGTAAGGGTGGATTATTGGGAGGTTTTTCAGAAGTCCTGGGATAACAAGACAATCGTGTAGCTTAGGAATTAGGAGTAGGATAGTTGGATAGTTTGCTGCTCTAAAAAAACAAAGAGTTTTGCTGCAGTTGGTATAAAACTTCTATCCCAACTAATCATGCTGTTACATAACAAATAATTAAAACCGGAACATGTTTATTAAAAGAAAAGCAACTATTACCACAACTTCAAGTCGTGTTAATCATATGAACAATCCCGAATGCAAAATCCAAGCACATAAATATTTACAACATGTAAAGATCCACAACTTACAGTTGTAGGAGAGAACATCAATCCATGAACTGGACCTTCATGCCCACTAAGAACATCCAACAATCGACCAGTCTTCATAGACCAGACAAAGATCTAAAGAGAACAGAAAATGCTGAGTCAAAACAGCTCACAAAAGAAGGATAGTCAAAAATCACATTTAGGGATTGATACCTCAAATGAATCGAGCGTTCCAGCACAAATCACTTCCCCACTTTGATCCGCTGCTAAGGAAACAAACTGTCTAGAAGAAGGGTGGTGAAAGTTCTAAAATTACGATAACGAAACAGATCCCATGCACGAACAGTTCCATCTAGGGATGCACTTAGTAAACAGTGGTTGCTAGCCATAAAATGCAGTGCAGTAACTGCATTTGTATGCTCAGAGAATGTCACAAAACAGAATCCCGAAGATACAGTCCATACCTATAACAAGCAAACAAATTACAAAATTTTCAAGTCATATGTTCAAGGGTGTTAAGGATTGCTCTTTCAAATAAGATTTTGCAATTCGCAAAACAGCTTTTTGAATAATCATATCTCAACCTTCTTTTCAATACTGCATTTTCTCTCTAGGGTAACACAGAGAAATCACTTTTTGTAACTTGTTTGCATATTACTTTCTTCTGATTACTTCAATTTTGCATACACAATAATCATATGATCTCTACTAAAAAAAGCAATCCTGAACAATGAAGTGTGACAACATGAAAAATAACCAGAAATGTATATATACTATTAACCCTAGAGAATGATATAAACACCCTCTTCTAATCAAGAGTAGACAGTGTATCTCAAAAAGTAACGAACCTTAATTCTATTATCATCAGCACCAGTAGCCAAGAGTTGGGAATCTGGCGAATACACAATGGTATTAACATCAAAATAATGACCCTGTTGCTTCAATATATAACTTTCCGACTTCCACTCCCAAACAAGCAACTGCCCAAGTTTCGCACACCCAAACATCAACCAATTCCCAAGATCATTAAAAGTGGCCGTAGTTATCTTTCCTCTAGATATCGACAACAAATGTATACAAACAAAATCCGGCATCTGATACAATCCAAACACCCCACTCGAAACCGATCTCCAATCAATTGTTGATTCATCAGATAAATATATATATATATATATTCACGAATTAAATTCTATATACATCAATCAATACATATACACATAATAACAACTCAATTAACTGCAGCACATTCCACTTAATCCTAATAAAGCAGTAAAATAATAGCTTCTAAGTAAATCATAAAAGCTCTAACAATTCTAAACCCTTAGCATTGATTTCAATCTTACAACTTTAGAATATATAGATAATAATAGGTAAAACTAAATAACTGATTATATAGATAAAGATTTAATAGATTTAATGATAGTCACTATATTGTAACACTAACTAATTTCTCAACAACTAACTCCAAGCTTTCTAACTTTGCCCCTTCACTTGAGTTCTTTAGTATGGTATTTAAAGACATAATCTCCAGTTTCAAAATCACAAGGTTGTTGACTTTTCATGGTAAGCATCCAGTTGCATGCCATTCTGTAAGCGTATTTCCTCTCTTCAGCTGATAAATTCAACTTATTTAACTCATCTTCATTAGTGAAAAGCTCGAGGTTACCCCGATTGAATAGATCTGTCAGTTCTTCACTAAATGGAGTACAACTTCCAAATTTTCTTGCTTGTTTTGTATGTGAACCCCACTCCCAGAGTAGGGAGCAACCAACAGCCCAAACATATTCTCAATCACAAATGACTCGTTTAAAACTCTGTTATAAACTTTGGCCACAAATAAGTTCCGGGCTGATTCACTGAATACTTGAATTATCATGTGACAACTAAATTCGAGTTTCTTAAGCTCATGTGGATCGAGTTCTGAATTACCTAAAGTTTTCATCACATAGTCATACGCTTCTAGTATTTTCTCATAGCATAACCCGTTGTATGCACCCCAATTGTCTTTATCATACCCAAACCCGAAATGTATGTGTTCGGACCCCTTTATAACCAATTTCATATGGTCCGGAGTACCTTCTTTCTCATGCATTTCAAAAGGAGCTGTAAAGGTAGCTCCGTCGTCGTTACTTGTTGCGACCACTACTGAAAAAAGATTATCTCGCCTCATATAATATTGTATAACAAAGTTTTTATAACGGTCATCTCCATCAACACGGACGTCATACAGTTCAACCTCATCTTTACTCAGAGTTTTTGTTCTGTCATTTTGAAGTCTTGTCCTTGTTATACGATGAAACTTAGCGATGTCTACACTGAAGTCTTTTCGCCTTTCACCCAGGTACATGTTGATGGGTATGCAATCTTTATATTCATCCTCTTGTTCCATAATAGATCAATCTCTTATTTTCTGTTAGATAAAATCAAATGCATCGTTATAAATATATATTCCAAGCCAATCATTTCCGTCTAAAAACACAAATAGACGACAATATTCGTACAGTTTAACAACTATTTTTTTGAAAGTTTCTACAATAATTAGTAATCACATCAATAAAATGACATATAATCACATATATCACAATAATCCAAAATATACTGTTCTATTGGATTTTAAAAAAAAACAAAGATAAATTATCCAGAAAACACATAGTTATATTTGAAAAAACGACAATCGGGCGTCGTTTTGCTCGCATATATACAAACATTTTCATAACACAAAGTCACATACATACATACATATATATATTTGATTAAAAGGTGAATTGTATCGATTATTATCAAATATTTACAGCTTACAAACAAATACTGAAGCTATCAAACTGAAACTATCAAACGACAATACACTGTATACAAAAAATAAAAATAAAAACATGAAGATAACATAAGAAATGTAGTAGATACCTGAAAAAGAAGGGGGGGGGGGGGGGTTGATGAACAAAAGTGAGTGCACGCGCCGACCGGAAAATGCAATGAGAGGGAGAGAGACAAAGACAGTGGTGGTTTATTTTGTTTTATTTATTTCCCTAAAATATTGTAAATCTGGGATCAATTGTGAAAAAGGGTTTTCTTGTAAAGATTTCCGTACAATTGGACAAATGCCGATTTGCTGACTGGGCCACTAGTCATCTAGTCAGGGAACAATTATTTCTAACCATGATCATGTAAAAATGGTTATACTTTTTTTAATAAAATGTTTGTTTATAGTTTCAAGTAGCACTCTTAATTTAATAAAATACCTCTCTATCTATATATAACCCTTATAAAACATATTGAATTATTCTATTTTAAAAATTCAACACTTTTTTAATCTTAATTCCCATATACACGTAATTTATACTTTTACTATCTAGTAAAAAAACAACTCTCTTTAAATGTTACAGTGGAAAACAATCTAAAATATCATTAATGATTAAATTACACCACTATTCTTTATCTTTTAAATCAATTACTTTTACATCAATAATCTACACCACCACACCGTCGTTGCCACGACCACCACTGCATTATGCGGGTACCGTGCTAGTCTATACTCCTTTATAAAGGAACTGGATTTAAGTAATAAGAACTTGATATTAAGACTAAATTACCCTTACAAAACAATCTGACACAAGTACACACCTTGAAACCTTTACTCATTCGTCGCCCCCCTCCTCTTTCAACCCTCCAAAATTTTTCACGTCCCCGCTTCAATCCACCATGGTTGTCCAACGAATTTTAATACACCGTTCGTTGGAAGAGAAAGGGGGTGAGGAGAAGTCATTTTAATTCAATCCAATCGACTTCAAATTTTCAATCCACCCGATTTCAATCTACCGATGTTGATGGCGTTGCGGCCCAACGGAATTCAACATGTTTATTTCAACCGCAATGGGTTTATATTATTTTGCAATTACCATCCGCAATTGGTAAATATTTATGATTGGTATTTTTTGCTTAACTTGGATTTGTGTATTTTCTTAGAACATTTTCAATAATCTTCATCATAATTATTATCTTTATCCATCCATTTACTACAACAAACTAGATTATTTCCCGCGTAATACGCGAGATAAATATATTAGATTTCCATAATAACTCATGGTTTATTATTTTAGCATGTGTTCACAAGACACATGTTTAGAAAAGTTATATGAACGGAAATTCTCAATAAATAAAGAATAATATTTAATAGTCATCATGAAGTATGAAATTACAATTTTATGATTAAGATTGAAATATTAACTTCATTAATGCTTCTAAACATGTGCAATGTGAACACGTCTTAGAATAACTTATGACATAAGAATGAGTAGTTATAGATAAGTCATATTGAAATATGATAATTCATTATTAAATAAGTATTTTGATACCAAGGATGGCCAATAAGATATGTGTTATATCTTTGTAGAATGATATTGTAAAGTTAAATATTAAATTCTATATTTACCAATGTCAAATATCAAATTATAGGTAATATTGTAATAAAGAAATGTCACACCCACCTTAGGCGGAATCGTAGGATATGACGAAAAGACATAACGTAGCACATGAAATTTATAATAGAGTTATACTAAATGAAATCAATATAGTAATTCCCAAAAGCGGGATAAGACTAGGCAACACGCCCAACAAATAGCAAATGATGTAGCAAATAGAATTCAATGTTCAAATGCAACTAGGAGTCCATGAAGGATCTCTTTATTAGTCTTCCTAAAGTCCTTATACTCAGTCTCCTTAAGCATTGTTATTACCTGAAAATGGATACTCGAAAATGTCAACATAATGTTGGTGAGTTCGTAGTTTAAAGGAATATAAATGAATTTGTTGTGCATGATATATGAGGTTTGGACAATAGTGTAAATATAAACATGTAGTAGCATGTATGCATACCAATACCTGTAACACCCCGACTACGGCGGAAACACGAGATGTCACAGAACGACATGGTACAAAAGGTTATTGGAAAACATCTTAAATAAAGTCTTAAACCATTCCAATTACACGATTACATGGTTCAAAGTAAAGTGTTTAAAATCATAACATAAGTCCAAATCCGAATAAAAGATAAACTTGTTTGCATTACAAGTCTTCGTTCGCCATGCAAACACATGGTCCAAAAGCGGTCCATAGGCAAACCTACTGCTCTAAACCTGAAAAGCATGAAGAAAAGTGTCAACTACGAGAGTTGAGTGAGTTCATAGGTTTTTAACTAATACAATAAGCATATATACACATCATTACAACATAAATTAGGAATCACCATTTAATGAATATTTCCAATTCATCCTTTGATAATCGTTCGTTCAACTCAATTTTAACCCATGTAAATAATTCTTGTCATATGACCACAAGGTCTAATTCCATTATCTTAGATGAGTAAGTACTTGAGCCACTACTACTACCATTTTATTCAAGTCCGATTACAATCCAATAATTCAATTCATAGCACAAGCTGTCAATCAAGTGCCGTAATAATAATAACAATAATGATAATGGGTCGTGCCATGGAGACGCCCGATTATCTTAAGGTAGTTAGAACACCCGGGGGCCAGACTAGAAGTGGAGGTTGTCACGAAGGCAACCAACCTTCCAACGGTACGCTTTGGGTGGGCGGACGAAACCTAGTTGCGCAACTAACTAACTACAGGCCTCCCCTTTCGGAGTAAATAGTAGTGTACCGAACGACGCGGTTTGACAGAACTCAAGCTCATCACATAAATTCTTTATTAACATTTCATACTCATATATCAAGAATCATTTCATATATAACAAACTCTCTTTCAAGAAATATTCCATATATATAGAAAAGTTTCATTTATCATGCTTTTCACCCCGAAAGTAAAACACATAAAAGAGTTTGAAAGGGGCTATGACTCACTTGATTTGAGAGTAAAGGGGGCTGATCAAATACGAGATGTGTGCCTAGCGATGTCGTTCCCCAAGCAAGCCTAAACCATGGTATTCAAATATACACACGTAAGTGCGTATTACATGAACTAGTGAACTAGATCATGAGACTTATGCTAGTAGGCTTGCCTATCTTTGGTTGTTACTTAATTATGGAATCAAAGTGTATTATGATGCTCAAGATGTTTGGTTAAATTGGGATTGATGGTAAGAGTAGTTTTTGCGTTAAGCGTTTTTGCGCGTTTGTTGGAATTTTGGTAATTCGGCTTTGATTCGCGAGATTTCTTTTGCACACTTTGTTTTGTACTATTATTTGATATTGGTACAGTAGTATTTTGGATTTTAAAATATATTTTCTGATTTATATTAATTTCCTTGATTTATTATTATTTAATTAATTATTCATTCCATTTATTCATTAATTAATTAAATAATTCCTTATAATTATTCTTAGGTTCTTAAATTACCTTAAAATTCATAGATATTATATTTTGATTATCTACTGAGTATTATGCTTTTAAACTTGTAATATATTTATTCATTATTTATTTAATATATGATTAATTAGTGATTTTTAACTTAGTTAGTTATTCTTAAATTATGTAGAACTTGGTTCTTTCCTTGAAATTAATTTTCTCCAGTAGGTTTATTATTTTAACCCTATTTATGTGATTTTGTCCAAGTTCATTATTTATATAATTTATTATTGATTTATTTATTCCTTAAATCCCTTTTAAATTCATTAAATTATAAAACACTTAGAAATCATCACAAGAGCTTTTGTCTAAAATCCCAGGCCCTTTTTAGGCAACTTTTATCAGATAAATTTGTAACCATTCAATCTCTCTTGTGTTCTTATAATTTGAGGACTTTTAACATAAAATCGTTTACCGAAATAGTGATTTTTGCCTCATTTCTCAACCAATCAAATGCTTCAAAAGGGATTTTTGTTCTTGTTTCATTTTGTCCAGAATGTCCCTCATTTTGATGGACTAAGTCGTGATTGTGGTGGTGGTGCTATGTGTAATTTTGTGCTTTCGGTTGGTGATTATTTGACCCGAAAAGACTATTTTTGAGCTTATTCTTGCCATGCATCAAATACTTGAGTTTTATACTTTTAATATGTCATATTTCCAGTATGTTCATCACATTTCATGGTCATATAGTTATGGTGCATGTGTGCTCAAAATGCATTTTAACAAGTTTTCGGTTTTCGATTTCAAGCCTATTTTGCCTTGTTTGGTTCCATAGTCATATTTTTGTTATTACCATAACTTTTCCAGAATATTAACTTTGATTTTAACACATTTTTCACTTATGACAAGCCTAGCTTCATCTCATAATCCAAACAATAATCCAACCTTCTTAAATCTAGCATATATGCACTTAAATCAATACTTTTTAACATAAAGCTTTAACTATCAAAAATCCATCAACATAAAAATATTTTTCATGCAATATTCCAGAAATATATATACAAATATTTATACATCATGTTCATCTTTTATATAAAAAGTTACTTTACAATCTATCAACATATATCCACCTTTTTGATGCTAGCTTTTATAGATCCAACACTTTATCAATGAAATCTATATTTTTATAAATATTTCCAGAAATATCACTTTCATAATATGCATGAATATAGCCATCTTTCAAAAGAAAATCACATCAAAGACTATTAAACTTATATTCACACTTTTGGGTCTTAAACTAGTTGAATCCTTGGATCTTTCTTCATGGATTCAACATGCATGAGCATGGAAAGAAAGATCCTATCAACTTTGCCCTCATCAAGTGTATATTCAAAAGAAAACATAAAGAAAACACAATCTTTTAATAAAACCTTTTTAATATAACAAGAATAGATTATCTAATAAAGAGAGAGAATATATACCCTTGAAGAACACTTCTTGATGATGAAAATATGCAGATTTTTGTGACCCAAAAGTCTCCAATAACCCTTGTTTCAACCTCAAAACACCCTTAACCTTAGCCTAATCAAACCCTTGCTTAGCCTAACTTAACCCTTATTATTATCAAGTATTAAGGTGATTTTTGTTGGTGTTGTTCTTGTTGTGGCTGCCAAAAAGAGAGAGAAAAAGGAGAGAAGAGAGTTTTTTTTTTGAGAGAGAATTGATTAGTGTGTGTGAAATGGGAGTGTAGTGTGTTTGGAGTGGTGAGTTCCAAGACTTAAGGCATGCAAAATTTGAAATGGATGGATGTATGTGTGTGTAGAGGGGCCTAAAAGGGGGAAAATGGAGGGTTTTACCTTTTTTTTTTTTTATATAATTTTGTTGTATAAGTATAAGTGTGGGTATATGTTAAGTGTGGATTAATTTGTAAGTGTTTTGTTAGTAAATATAAGTAATTAGTGTTTTAGTTAGGATATGTATATGTGTTATAAGTCTGTATATCTATGTGTGTGGATATATTTTTTATTTTTAGTTGGTTTCATAGGTCATTGGTTGTAATTTGTATTATTTTTTAAGCTTATATGCTTACTTATTAATTTTCGACGCTTTTACGTACCTAACATTTCCAATTATATTTTTAGTTGAAAATTTTATTTATCATGATCATATCCTCTTGATTTGGTTATTTTTTGATTTGTTGGGCATTCCATAGGAATTTTGGTTGGTATCTCAATTTGCGAGTCTTAAGTTATTATTATCGTATCGATTGATCACTTCCTAGAATATTTGTTCCGAGGTATTTTCATTAGGGAATTCTTTTACATATCATTAGCTTTAGATTACTAATTTGGGGCATTACCTACTAGCTTCAAGTATAACTAGGCTTGCGGGAACGTAAACACCTAACTAGCACATATATAATATTAAAAGTACGGTTGTTACATCCTT